>NC_092108.1:31639851-33035154 GCF_045679555.1 Salvelinus alpinus
TTCCGTTCTTTGCAATGTGACACAAAGCCACGAACTTCATTCATTATGGTTTTTTTTACAAAAAGAGAATGAAAAATGAATCCCATCATTATGACACTCTCTCTCTGCACATCTTTTTATTTAATTTTTTTACATCTACAGATGGTATTGCATTTCAGTAACATGATTTCAGGTATCCAGATAAAAATGTAAAAAATCAAGTAATGTCTCATCAAGTCAACATTTATTTTGATTAGCTTCACGGTTTGTGTAGAAATGCACATTCTAGTCTTAACTGTTTTACTAATTAAACGTGTTGGTTATTTTGTTTATGAAACCTGTGCAGATAACAAAATCTTAATTGGTTGGAGGTGGTGTTGAGGATGTTGAGGCAGGCATGCCATATCTGGTCGTTCAGATGCTTTTATTTTGGCTACTCAGTGTTAGGGGCATTCCGTTCCTCACATCCCCCACATCATTACTGTACATCACAGCGCCAAGGACATATAGCATGCTCACAAACATACTGTTGGTCCCATGCACTTTCACGGTCACACAACAACAATACAAGCCAATCGCTTCCTTTATTTCAAACATTACAATGCTAAAAACATTATTGTCTCAAGTTAGGCAGATATCAAAATCGTACACATACTCAAAAGGGTTAGAACAAAGCACATTGTTAACACCAACCATGATCACTAGCAAAGAGAGAATGTTTGAATAAATGTGTATGTGTTTGAACTCAAGCATTGTAAACACATACATTTGTTGTCCATTCATCTACTCTAATATATGTATTTTTTATTGCCATCATGCGAGTATGAAATCAGATGATGTCTGTACAGTATAATATTCCTTCCTTACCCCCTGAGCCCCACGCGCTGTTGGCGTTACCATTTCTCATACCTCGGCTGCGGCGCCTGCTGCGATTGGGGTCAGTGTAAAAGGTCAGCTGAGGTTCGCTGTCGGCCTCCGTGCCTGAGTCCCCGTCCGGGTTTAAGAAGGTTGAACCCGCTATAGAATTCACAAAAAAAAGCTCTCATCACAATAACGATGTGATGTGTCCTTTGTTTGGATGAAATGCGTGGAATACATTGGATGTCAATTGACAAATTCTGCAGTTGACTAAGGAATTTATACAGCAAGTTTTTTTTCTACAATCACTTTGCATTGCCATCACCATACTAATAGCCATATGTAATCGTTACAGTAATATGGCAAGTAGAAAGAGAGAGCTATATACCCCTGCATAGCAGTCCCATGGGTATTACATACTGACTGTTCTCAATTATAAAAGGATCATGTTGACACTTTAAGTGTTAATCGAAAAGAAACATCAACAAATGCATAATTCATTATAAAAGATGTGGATTAGATTATTTACATTGCCTGAAGGTTGAAAATGTGTAGGTGTATCAAAATCTTGATAGTGAAACTGAAAACTTGAGGCGTCTGTACTCACATCCACATTCCTGTACCACTAAATGTGACCTTTAATGAATGTTACTAATAACATTAAGGGGGCTGATTGGAATTGTGTGTTACACAACATATTGTACTGCTTGCCTTGGATCAGTGTTAGCCATACGGTACATGCAAAACATTATGGCATGTTTTGGAGTCTGTTAAAGTTTTAACAGCAGATTGTTGTTACATTTTCATATTTTGATCATGCTATGGTACGAATGGAAAATAATAACTGGAACAGTGGGCTAATCTTCAGCTTTTATAAAACATGTCACTTTTCAGTATATTCTATACAAGACATACAGTTTTACCCTCTCTCAGGAAGTAATGAATACATGGATTCATGAGGTGGAAAGTATGAAAGTCACATAACAACAACATACATCCAATGGTATTCTGTCACAATTCATTAAACCAACATGACTCTGGCTAAGTCCCAAACGCACACTATTCTTAGACAGGCCGATTCAGACTTACGAAATGTATGCCTTCCCTACACACTTCTCAGTAGTTGATATTTAGACTTACCTTATGGAGGCACTTAACGAGATTTGAGGGCGTGGTTCCCTTGTTCCCCCACTGAATAAATTAAATTCAACACCAAAAACACACCCACTGGGTGGGATACTAATTTGATCAGGGAGTTTTTGTTAAATTTGTTTCTGTTAATTTTTTGGGAAGAAATCCCTTTAAATATGGTGTACCTTTAATTTGAATTTGATCTTGAACGTAGACTATGCCTTCAGAATATATGTCACGTGACTAGTTTCTTTTTTTCTATGTTTTGTATTTCTATGTTTTGGCCAGATATGGTTCTCAATCAGGGACAGCTGTCTATTGTTGTCTCTGATTGGGAATCATACTTAAGCAGCCTTTTTTTCTTTGATGTTTGTGGGTAGTTATATTTGTTAGTGGCACTATAGCCCTAGTAAGCTTCACGGTCGTTTCTTTGTTTCTTGTTTTGTTGGCGACATTTTAAATAAAAGGAAAATGTACGCTAACAACGCTGCACCTTGGTCTCCTTCCGACGACGGCCGTGACAATATATAAAGATAGCAATGAAAACATATGCATATTCGTCATCTCCATTTTAGAACCCATGGGTAGATTTAAAAACACTGATTTTACACATTATCATTAATGTTTAGGGAATAATCATGAATCCTATTTCATGGAAAAATACAGCCTTTACGCACGACAAACCAAAAAAAAGTGGTTTGACAATGGAAGTAGCATAGCCTACAATATAATTATAATACCCTAATTTCCCGCAATGATCATGGAACTGTGTGATAGCAAGTTTCCAGTCCTGCACCGTGCATCAAGTTCAAAGTAATAATTTCAGCACCATAAATGAGCTCCATAATGATTTAATTAGCCTACATGCCCCAATGTATTTTTTATTACAATTTGTATTTGGCCTTCATTAAATAGCATCCACTATTACTTGACCATCAGCCACAACCACAAGGACGTGACAGCGTTTATAGAGGAAATAAATAAAGGTAGGCTAAATCAAACAATGTAATAGAACAAACACTAAATTGGCAGTTAAATATACGGGATTATTACCTGCGCTACAGGTAGTGGCTAATAATATTTAACATAGGCTATTGCCTACAAATTGAAGGAAAAGGGGAAAGTTGTGGAATATGAATAAAACATTCTAAAATATATTGTCATTTAGCCTATATTTACAATCCCCTTATCCAAACAGATTACTCATTTAACTAGCTCTTATCAATAGCTCTTGTCATATACAGTGCATGGAGAATGGTGTTGTTTCAATCGCAAAACAGAAAGTAGTCCTAGATGCTATTTCCACTTGGAACAGGCAGGTTCGCTAGACCTTACTCATGGTTTCCTCGCGGGTAAAGGTGTTGGAATTATTTAAGGAATTAAGTCAAGGCCATAATACGGTGTATCTATAGACACACCTCTGCCACATCTCCATATCTTTAATTTAACCAAACATGGCAATAGTGGGTGATTGCAGCCCACAATTCTGGGCATTCCTGCATGTGGGCATCCCATTGGTTCCTGCGTGAATGCCCCCCCCCCCCCCCCCTCGAGCATGCCATCTTCATGCTTGTCTGACACTTTAGATTTTCTGGATTTTCCCAGATTGTCTATGCAATTAAAATGTGGGTCAAAAGGGAAATACAAGTATTACCTGAGTTCTCCAGGGGTCGAATGACACTGTCTACCGGTGTCCTAGCTAGCTAGCTACCGGTGTCGTCCCCGCTTCCTGCCTGCTGTGTACAGCAGTCCTCCTAGCTAACTAGCACACAGTGTCATTCGCTTCTGCCTGCCGAACACCTGCCCTCACCGTCGTTAACAGAACTGCGGGAAAGCAATGCCGACAGCTATCGTTGTTGCTTGTCGCCCTTACCTCTTCTTCTTCTGTGGGGTTTATCGGCAGTTAGCATCCAACTTTATGGTGCAATACCGGCACCTACTGTACTGGAACGCCCCCGTATCCCACCTGTGTACCAGAGTCATCGCTTAAAAATGGACCAATAGAAGTATAAAGAGGGGTTCTTGCAGATGCAGGAATGCCCACATGCAGGAACACCCCTAATTGCGAGCGGCAATTGCACCCTTCTCAAACGCTCACCTTGCTGGCACTTGCATTTCTTCCATGCTTAAGTTGAAGGTCAAAATGCGCGTATGAGAAAAGTGCATAAAAATGTAATAAAGTTCAATTACGTGCGTATCTCTGATCTGAATTTTACCCATAGTGCAGTACTTTTACGTTTATCCTACCCAGCACAGCACAGGACAAATGCTTTCATTATGCTGCATCAGGAAGAGAGATGCATGATAAGACTGGGCCATGGAATATGTATCCTCAGTCGGGGGATAATACAGTTTGTGTCAGTCCATATTATGACTTTACATCCACTATCCATTACAGAGATGGAAGATGGTGCTGTTCTGGTACAACGCAAGGGAGAATAAAGTAATACATGTTCATAATCATTATCTCATTGAAGCCATTAGATTGAGGCTTTGGCATTGTGAAAATAGCATATCTAAAAGGGTATTGTTTTGAGTAGGCTATATAGACTACATTGGGAATCCAATTGACGCAAATGACTGTTTTGGTAGAAGCATTAACATTGAAACCTATAATTTAAAAAGGATGTGTTATAGCTCCTCTCACAAGTTTTAGTGGTCTTGCTATTACAAAGTAAGCAGACAAATCCATCAAAGCTTAAAGCTATGCTGGCTCAGCTGGAAATCCTAGCACCACTAACTTCATTTTGAATTGCTCATTGACAATAGCATAAAAAATCCAAACCAAGACATTGCCTTTAATTAAACCACAAAAGGTTCTCCATAACAAAGGGTGAATAAAAATGTCTCTGGCAAGCATAAACATCTGACAAAGTGGAAGCTCTGTCTTGAAAAGTACTGTAAAGAACAAGGTGTTTCATGTACAAGATGGCATTACTAAGGCACTGTTTCAGCAGAATGACATTGACTTGATAACAATATTCACAGGGAGCATTTAAACTACAAAAACAATAGTGATTCCATTGATGAACTATTTTACAAACATTTATAGCACATAACAATTCCTAACAACAAATAAAAACTATTCTCAGGGACTGAGTTACATTTTGATGTAATCAAGGACAAAAAATATAATTGTGAAAGGAGGTGAAACAAATTTCCAAATGACAGTCAGAGGATACAATTAGTGTTTCTCTAGGTGACAAATAAGAAATAAAGCAGCTTCCAAGGAATTAACAACAAATCGAATGCAGCAGTTTGAAAAGAATCTGTTAGTCTCAACAATTAGGCACGGGGTAAAAGGTGCAAAGCTCTATGGCAACGAATAAAGACGGACTCTTTTAAACATTCAACACATGATGTTGCTTAGCACTAGGCATGCACTGCAGGTACAAATACCTCTTACAATACAGTTATTTTGCTCGGAGCTTTCGGGGTCCGGATCTCAATAAATATAGAGGACTTTTGGCAGCAGCGACAATGACACTGGAATGACAATCACTGGGGAGAGGTGCAAAAACCCAAATGAGTACTACCAATAGAAATCTAACAAAAGGCTTGTAACCACAACTGTAGAGAGAAGAACACTCCTCAGAAACGTGTAAAAAGATCAGGTGATTGCATGAGAAGTACTGCTGGGACACAGATGAGAATCTTTAACATTTTGAACAGTGTTAACATCCAACAACTATTATGACTTTTGACTCCAAATTCAGAGAAAGCTTCATCTTTGGGCTTGTTATTCCAAATATTATGTGGAATAATTGTATGGCAGGATCCCTAACTTACTGTATGCTACAATTAAAATGGTAGAGTTGCTTTGAGACTATCACTTCAATTTCCCGGTATGAATAACAAGTTCAGTATAACAAGTATAACAAGACAAGGGCTCCTTGAAGCAGACAACAAACACCAAACAGACAACAGCTGTGACAAAGACAGCTACCCCAACCTCACTGTTTGGCTTGCCATACACGTTGAGCAGCACATTTGAGGGAGGCATAAACATTTGATGCGTAAAAGCTTCCCCCCCAATACTAAACGCTGTTAAATGTCCACTGAGAATAGCATAAAGACCTTACATATGCATGTGCATATTTTATCACTCGGATTCCAAAACAAAAACAATAGATGTCCAAACAAAAACAATAGATGAAGCAATATAACCTCAGGCTTAGTCTTTCCAATTCCGATTTACTGGACTGTGTACACGTTGTACATAGAACCACCAAGGGGTTTGTTGTGGAGAGAAAAAGTTGTCACATAAAGGATCAGATAAAGAGCAGATAAAATGATAACGCATTTAGAGTTGTCCTCCATTGTTCTTTGTCCTCTGGTGTTCCAAATAAACAAATTCAACTAAATGAATAAGATAAATATGCAAATGGTGTATGTTTAATTCTGAAGGCGGCAATCTCATTGAGAGCGGGCTGTAGGGCTGTGAGAGATTGCTTTCAGAGAGCAGAAAACCAAAGGCTTCTCATAACTCTCAGAGACAGATAGGCTGGGGGAAGCCAAGAGCCAATGGAGCATTTTGCGGACATGGTATGCTTTTATTTTGCCGTTGAATTAGCAAACAGATTGGATCTTTAGCATTTTCTGTCCTGAAAGTGATCAGCTAATTGACTTCTGTTTTGCCCAACAGGCTTTCCAGAATACCAAGTGAATATGGCATTAGTGTGCTGTGTTACGTACACTGTTCTCTCTGTTCTCAAAGTCTATTATTGATAAAAGTTACTCATTTAAAAAAAAATTCTTCCTTAGCGAGCTTTGATTTATGTTCTCATTATGAAGCAAAAAGACATAGCAGGTGCATATCCACAATGCAGGTTTTCAACAAATATCAGACAGAAAAGGGAACATTCTCCTACGCTCTCTGAGAAAGTCACAAAGTACATGAGCACAGGAATGCAAATAAATATTTTCAACCAAAACAACAGTAGGGGAGAGTGTGGCATGTTGAGACCATTTCTACATTCAGCACCACTACGTCAGAGGAAATATAGTATTCTATCTAACAAGATATATACATATGCAGTACCAGTCAAAAGTTTGGACACACCTACTCATTCAAGGTATTTTCTTTATTTTTCCAATTTTCTACATTGTAGAATAAAAGTGAAGACATCAAAACTATGAAACAACACATGGAGTCATATAGTAACCAAAAAAGTGTTAAACAAATCAAAATATATTTTACATTTTAGATTCTTCAAAGTAGCCACCCTTTGCCTTGACAGCTTTCCACACTCTTGGCATTCTCTCAACAAGCTTCACCTGGAATGCTTTTCCAACAGTCTTGAAGGAGTTACCACATATGCTGAGCACTTGTTGGCTGCTTTTCCTTCACTATGCAGTCCAATTCATCCCAAACCATCTGAATTGGGTTGAGGTTGGGTGATTGTGGAGGCCAGGTCATCTGATGCAGCACTCTATCACTCTCCTTCTTGGTCAAAAAGCCCTTACACAGCCTGGAGGTGTGTTGGGTCATTGTCCTGTTGAAAAACAAATGATAGTCCCACTAAGCACAAACACGATGGGATGGCGTATCGCTGCAGAATGCTGTGGTAGCCATGCTGGTTAAGTGTGCCTTGAATTCTAAAAAAATCACAGACAGTGTCACCAGCAAAGCACCCCCACACCATCACACCTCCTTCTCCATGCTTCACGGTGGGAACCACACATGTAGAGATAATCTGTTCACCTACTTTGCATCTCACAAAGACACAGCGGTTGGAACCAAACATCTCAAATTTGGACTCATCACACCAAAGGACAGATCATTGCTCGTGTTTCTTGATCCAAGAAAGTCTCTTCGTGTTATTGTTGTCTTTTAGTAGTGGTTTCTTTGCAGCAATTCGACCATGAAGGTCTGATTCAAGCAGTCTCCTCTGAACAGCAGTCTGTTACTTTAACTCTGTGAAGCATTTATCTGGGCTGCAATCTGAAGTGCAGTATACTCTAATGAACTTATCCTCTGCAGCAGAGGTAACTCTGGGTCTTCCTTTCCTGTGGCGGTCCTCATGAGAACCAGTTTCATCATAGTGCTTAATGGTTTTCGTGACTGCACTTGAAGAAACTTCATGTCTTAAAGTAACGATGAACTGTCATTTCTCTTTGTTTATTTGAGCTGTTCTTGCCATAATATGGACTTGTCTTTTACCAAATAGGGCTATCTTCTGTATACCACCCCTACCTTATCACAACACAACTGATTGGCTCAAACGCATTAAGAAGGAAAGAAATTCCACAAATGAACTTATAGCAAGGCACACCTGTTAATTGAAATGCATTCCAGGTGACTACCTCATGAAGCTGGTTTAGAGAATGCCAAGAGTGTGCAAAGCTGTCATTAAGTCAAAGGGTGGCTACTTTGAAGAATCTAAAATATATTTTGATTTGTTGAACACTTTTGTCATTACTATATGATTCCATATGTGTTATGTTATAGTTTTCATGCATTCACTATTATTCTACAATTTAGAAAATAGTAAAAATAAAGAAAAACCCTTGAATGAGTAGGTGTGTCCAAACATTTGACTGGTACTGTATATCAGGATGTTGTGTTTCCCTGGAAATAATCTAAATGCAATTTTTTTGCAAATTAAATACATAAATATCTATTTTACATAAGTTTTCACACCCCTGAGTCAATACTTTGTAGAAGCACCTTTGTCAGTGATTATAGCTGTGAGTCTTTCTGGGTAAGTCTCTAAGAGCTTTCCACACCTGGATTGTGCAACATCTGCTTGACTGAGGGACCTTACAGATAATTGTATGTGTGGGGTACAGAGATGAGGTAGTCATTAAAAAATCATGTTAACATTATTTTTGCACACAGCGTGAGTCCATGCAACTTATTATATGACTTGTTAAGCAAATTTGTACTTCTAAACTTATTTAAGCTTGCCATAACAAAGGGGTTGAATACTTATCCAGAAATTTTCAGATTTACATTTCAATTCATTTGTAGAAATTTCGAAAAACATAAGTCCACTTAGACATTATGGGGCATTGTGTATCATCCAGTGACCCCAAAAATCTAAATTTAATCAATTTTTAATTCAGTCTGTAACACAAGAAAAAATTGGAAAGAGTTAAGGGGTGTGAATACTTTGTGAAAGAACTGTATATGCATAAAACTGACCAGATGTAATCATCATTTGTATGGGGTATATTGATTTGACCATTGGCTTAACTTGCCCCTGGCCAAAAGGCACAATTGACCCCAAAGCAACCATTTTCACTATATTAGCCCACAGCTACAGTACAAGGACACACTAGGTTTAGGACCTCATGCTAGGTTTAGGACCTCATGTTGTAGCTTATAGAGACCCCAACTGATCTATAAAACAGTCTGTAAAATATCTACTTTGGTTTAGATACACAATAAATCTTTTTTTTGTTTTTTGGACCTAACTTGCTTACCACTTTTATCATATATTTTCTTGCTTCACAGAATCCATGAAATGATGACCTCTTCCTAAATATTTGGTCACATGATTCATTTTGTGTATGGCTTCCTAGAAACGATGTGGCTCAACTAACCCTTTGGCACAACTCTAACACCACTCTTCTCTATCTGAAACAAGAGTCATGTTTGTTTCTCACAATTCTCATCAAAATGAGATGGAAATGGTGGTTGACACAAATTAATCTTTCATAACTGTAAAATTACTTTACACAACAGCTCTATAGTTCCCTAGCTACCACTACATGCTGAATGAGCTGGTTAGCGTGACATTGCTATTTGAATCCTCTATTCTATAACATCCTACTCACTAGAATTGCTTTTCTAACCAGAAAATAAACCATCCACACTAGTCAGTCATGGAGCAAAGTGGATTATGATCAGGGTCAACTGAACAAACTGGTGTCTCATTTCAGAATGACATGCCCTCTTTTTCAATACTCTCTTTTCAAGATCTCTTAAAGGGATGCTTCGGGATTTTGGCAGAGGCCCTTTATCTATGTTCTCCAGAATCAGATGATCGCATGGATACCATTTGGACACAGAGACATAGAAATGGTATCCATGAGTTCATCTGACTCTGGGGAAGTAGATAAAGGACCTCAATGCCAAAATACCGAAGTATCCCTTTAAGAACAAAACACACAGTGCCTACGAATAGTTAAAGGCAGTGGGTAGCCATCGTATTGCCTCTGAACAAAATATTGCTGTCACGTCCTGACCTTAGTTCCTTTTTTATGTCTCTATTTTAGTTTGGTCAGGGCGTGAGTTGGGGTGGCCAGTCTATGTTCTTTTTCTATGTTGTTGTATTTCTATGTGTTTGGCCTGGTGTGGTTCCCAATCAGAGGCAGCTGTCTATCGTTGTCTCTGATTGGGAGCCATACTTAGGTAGCCTGTTTTCCTACTATGATTTGTGGGTAGTTGTTTTCTGTCTTTGTATTAGTTACCAGACAGAACTGTTTTGGTTGTTCTTTGTTTGTTAATTTAGTATTTTAGTGTTCAGTGCATTTTAAATAAATGACGAACACTTACCACGCTGCACATTGGTCCGATCCTTCCTACTCCTCCTCAGACGAAGAGGAGATCCGTGACACTGTCATTGCTCTGTTCATTTCTGGACAAATGTACATTATCGGCACTGTTCGTCGACAACCAGCAGGTGATCACGAACATGTTTCGGCCACATTTCTAGTCATAGGTCGGCATGGTGTGTTTTGTCCTTTACTGGCAGAGAACCCACAATGGTCAGAATGGGAGTGGATATGGATCGATGAATGACTCACCTCGGGTTTTGCTGGACAGACGTTGTTTGCGTTGACTGGTGGAGGTGTTGTGGGGGAGGAGAGTGTTCTGCTGCAGGTGATTGCTGTCAATGGGGCTGGTGGCTATGATGTTGTCCTTGTATTTGTTCATTAGGGACAACTTTGTATTGTCACTCCCTGAAGATGACAGAACAATCATAATTAGGGAGAGAAACGAGACAGATGTAGCATAAACCCACTAATACAGGATTAAAACTTGAAAAAGTAGCATGTCATTCTGAGGGGACAATAGCTTTAAAATAATGAGAATCAGCACTACACAGTAAAGTATATCCTTATAGGGCTACATACTTTATCCCCTCTTCTTGTTTTTCCTACCGACTGTGGCGTTCACACAGAATAGCTACAGCCAAAACAAGTCCGTTTATAATGCATAATTTCCTGTCACAACTAGAGAACATTTCATTGGCTGGTGGGCTGGTATTTCTTCTGACCACAACCAACAATATTGAGAGAGGCTTTTATTGAGGTAGTTTATTGCCTTATCTAAATTAGTTTAGCACTTAATGTAAAATGCATGAAATTATTCCACTTCAAAATCCTCCTGGGAGTTTTATTTAGACTTTGAAACAAGATGCAATCTCAAAACCAATCAGCACAATCTAGAATGTCATATTTCTTACATTTGGAAAAGTATGTCTTGTGCTAATTGAAATTCTGTGGGTATTTCAAATCATTGCTGTTCCATATATTTCTCAGGGGGTGTTTTTAATTCTAAGGTCCACTGATTACAAATGAGGATATTTCCAAAGCAAATGACTGTGAATGAATGAGTGCATTCAAAATAGCCAATAAGCCAAAAATGTGTATGATATTTGAGTTAGACAATATTGAATGCTTCTGAATAATTTATCTCTGATGCATTGTTTGTATTGTATTCCCTCCTATTGTAGGTAGATAGTCAAATCATACCGTAGCAAGTGTGATAAAGATAAATAGTAGCAAAATAGAAAGGACTTTGTATTTCTAGCAGGGTCAGATGGATGATTTAGTGGTTTAGCAAAACACACATGCTCAGACCATAGCCAGAGTCGTTATACGACTAGCACTTTGGTCGTATGTAATATCATTACACTATTACTGTAGCAGTTGCATGAGAGAATTATATAAATCCTACAGTGCCAAAAAAATGTCTTTGTGTTGGACCAAATGACTCAATACTTTCGATATCCTTGAAGTTTGAAGATTAATTTCACTTCACGTGCACACATAAAGGTAACTACCAAAATAAAGGAAACACTTGAGTAAATGAGGGATACAAAAGGGCTTTTCACACTGAATTGTTCCTCACCCCAGGCTAAGACTGGCCCTGGGCTAGCTACAGTGGCTTGCAAAGTATTCACCCCCTTGGCATTTTTCCAATTTTGTTGCCTTACAACCTGGAATTTAAACATTTTGTGGGTTGGTATCATTTGATTTATACAACATGCATACCACTTTGAAGATACAAAATACTTTTTTATTGTGAAACAAACAAGAAATAAGACAAAATAATTGAAAACTTGAGTGTGCATAACTATTCACCCCCCAAAGTCAATACTTTGTTGAGCCACCATTTGCAGCAATTACAGCTGCAAGTCTCTTGGGGTATGTCTCTATAAGCTTGGCACATCTAGCCACTGGGATGTTTGCCCATTCTTCAAGGCCAAACTGCTCTAGCTCCTTCAAGTTGGATGGGTTCCGCTGGTGTACATCAATCTTTAAGTCATACCACAGATTCTCAATTGGATTGAGGTCTGGGCTTTGACTAGGCCATTCCAAGACATTTAAATGTTTCCCCTTAAACCACTGAAGTGTTGCTTTAGCAGTATGCTTAGGGTCATTGTCCTGCTGGAAGGTGAACCTCGATCCCAGTCTCAAATATCTGGAAGAATTAAACAGGTTTCCCTCAAGAATTTCCTTGTATTTAGTGCCATCCATCATTCCTTCAATTCTGACCAGTTTCCCTGTCCTGCCGATGAAAAACATCAGGATTTTCTTTATTTTGTAGAATTTTTTGAAACAAGTAATTTTTTGGTTTCACTTCACCAATTTGGACTATTTTGTGTATGTCCATTACATGATATCCAAATAAAAATCCAGTTAAATTAGAGGTTGTAATGCAACAAAATAGGAAAAACGCCAATGGGGATGAATATTTTTGCCAGGCACTGTAATCTCATATTCACACAAGCATTTGTTAACACTGGGCTAAGCTTTAGCCCTGGGCTAAGGAGTCCCAATTTTATCCCAGGGCTAACGAACAAACAACACACAACCAATGTTACATTCTATAGGCTGGTTTACAGTTGGTCTATCGACATGTCTGTATACAGTTGTCACAGTGACATCATAAACATTCTATTGTCGTCCAACATCAAACTTGTTGTTGTTATGAAAAAGTATAAACACAAAAATGACAGGCTGCATGACATCAGCAGCCTAGTGGTACAAAATAGAATAACTTCTGTATTTTAACACGAATAAACCCATTAGATTAAAAATGAATTTTGTATATGTCCAGGTAGCAGTTGTAAATTAGAACTTGTTCTCAACTGGCCTACCTGGTTAAATAAAGGTGAAATATAAACATTTAAAATAAATGTCAATCCAGCAAACCAGGCAACTAAAAGCAACTTTGTTAACAATGTTTTGGTTAGTTTGGTTTGGTTAGTTAGCTAGATGGCTAGCCAGTTCAAATAATGACCATATCATTGCTGAAAACGTCTTAACTTTAGCTAATGTTTATTCATTATTACAGGAAAATAAAATTACAACAAGATCATTATTTAAAAGTTCATGGCGAGCTAATTAGATAAAATAGCTTACGGTTGTGTGACGGGAGAATTATTGAACCTTCGCACTGTTTCATTGTGGTCTCAGTCAGGATACCATGACAACAGACAGGGTCAAGGTATATATTTTTTCATCTGTCTGCGACAAGGAAACCAACAGAGGCAGTGATGGTCTACAGACATTCCCCGGGAGTATAAAGTAAATGTTGTTTTGACCAGTGACACTTGTTGTATTCTATGTCCATAGACATAGTATAAACCAGCCTTATCTCTGACACACAACCAATGATACATTATATCTGTAGTCCTGCAGGGGCATTTCATTTAAGCCCAAACCCTACCCACACACGCAACGTTCAGGCCATGCCGAACCTGAAATCAGAAATACAGTAACTTCCTCTGTTAGTTAGATGCTTGTCTTTGTCTGTCCCCCGCTCCTTACTGCCCCAGCTCTGCGTGTGAGAGTAACCATAGCAACAGCTCTGCTTTGTGCTGCTCCTCCTCCAGTGAGAGAGCAGCTGTTAGCTAGCAGCTGTTAGCTAGCTACTTTTCGTCACTCGAGACTTTGACAAAACTCATGGAAAATAATTATAATAATCTCTCCTGTTGACTCAGACAATGTTTCGGTCTTTGGGGTAGCCTAAACAAGAGTGGCAGGCATCATGAGAGTATGCAAATTAAGTGAAAGTGCAGATTTTGTGTGTGGGTTAGACCCTGAAAAGTCAGTGCCAACCCTGCTCCGGAGCAGGAAATGCTAGCCCTGGGCTAAGGTCGGCGCTAGCCCACTTTAGAATGTGCAAGTGTGAACACTCACAACCCAATTAAACAGTTATGGGAGATTCTGGAGCGGCGCATGACATAACCCAATAGAACACTTATGGGAGATTCTGGAGCGGTGCCTGACAGCGTTTTCCACCACCATTAACAGTGTAAGAGTGTGTGTGTGTGTGTGTGTGTGTGCATACATGAGTGCTTGTACTTACACTCCCCAGGTGTGAGGTCCATGCTGGCCTTGTCATTGCAGCCCTGAAGGGAGTCCAGGGTGCGTGTAACCTGGCTGGCAAAGTCCTCTCCTCCGTTCATGCACTCTCTCTGCAGGTGGTGTCTCAGGTCAGTGATGTCATACTCGTATCCATCCAGGATGGGCGTCTCTCGGATGCTGAGCGTGCCGCTGGAATTGTGACCCTGGCCCCTGGAGTTTCTCAGGCTCTCCCTGGCCTGGCCTCCCATCAGCACCGAAGGGATGTAGTGAATCTCATTGGCTGCCTCGGCGCTGGCGCTCTTCTGGGGCTGGGGCACACGGCGGCGTTTGCACCATCGCCTGCGCGTGTAGAGGATGAGGACCAGGCACAAAATGGACAGCAGCAAGGCGATCATGCCTCCCTGTGAACAAACAATTGGGAAAGGAAAAGGATGAATGCTCTCAACTAAGAACTCCCCAAAGTCCCCAATCCCATGCAGTTAGATTTGTCAAAAGACCACTAGTGCATAGCAGAGATCCTTGAGGAAAAAACAATAGATCTCAACAATGTCAAGAAAACATTAACAAACTCAATATCCATATCATCACAGTGTACCATATACCGGGGTATTTGGAAATAGACATGGGATGGTTGTTCAATACCCTGAATACTGTTGAAACTATTTATTTAAAGTTTTCAATAAATTGTCATATTTGTAGCTACTTTTTAAGTAAATATCTGCAGTTAACTTATGCAATACGTTAGGAGATAAAGCAGATCACGATTTTCGTTTCACCTGTTATATTATTTTACATTATGAAGCTATCATAAGTGTTTTAGTGTTTTAGTTCTCCAGATCAGTTGAGACAGTCACGTGTTTGTTTGTAAATAACCCAAAAGGAGAAAGCGGGAGCAGGTGAGTCCAGCTGTGTATTGACAGGGGTCCATTTTATATTGAAAGCCAAAAGTGTTTTTTTGATTCAAGAATGGTCAGGGACGTGCAACTAACATTAATGCAACACATTTGGCAAAAAATTATTTTCATAATATTACAACAGAAGTGCAATGCTATTTGGCTGGCAGCCACACAAGTAAATGAGCTTACAATGAACAAGTAAGGCCATCATATTTCTAATGTTTGCCATAGAAAGAATGTAGCCAGCTACATTTACTGACTTTTTTCTTAATAGGGATGGCCCCCTTTTTTTCTATTTTCACCGAAATGACATTCCCAAATCTAACTGCCTGTAGATCAGGCCCTGAAGCAAGGATATGCATATGCTTGGTACCATTTGAAAGGAAAAACTTTAAAGTTTGTGGAAATTTGAATTGAATGTAGGAGAATATAACACATTAGATCTGGTAGAAGAAAATACAAAGAAAAAAACAACAGTTTTTTTCTACCACCATCTTTGAAATGCAAGAGAAAGGTCCCAGTTCCAGCCATCACTCTGGTTGTAATTCCGATGGTGTCCACAAGACGGTAGCAGTGTACGTGCAAGGTTCCAGACGGATAACTTGAAGTATGAGCGAGCTATGTGACATTTAGTGTGAAGTCACCCAGGTACATTTGGGTGAATCGTCAAGGAGACATTTGCATTCATATTACATTTTTCTGCAAGAATATCGTCAAATCTGTATACTTGGACTTTGATTTAGCTTTTCCAGTAGCCATACTGGAAACTAGTAGACATATTTTAAGTTCAAAATTGGCAAAACAACCAGTTTTCATAACTTCATGACTCTGAATATTCTCATAATTTATGTCCAAAATGAAAAGGCCTGCTGTTGTACAAGGTTAGTAGCTACATTTTACGACAGATATATAGCTTCCGAATACTCCCGTAAAGCCCAGGTCATTGGCTATCAAGCTAGCTTTCTTTGACCCCGATTGGTGCTTATTTGACAAAGTTAGAGTCGTTCAAGAGAAGACCACCCGCGTCATCGGCGTGCCATGAAGGCGTCGCCCTCTGACCAAATATGGTGTCCTATAGGATATACTACACCCCTAATGATATAGTGAAGTATCGTTACGTTCTAGGATCTCTGAGGAATACATACGAACGCGATTTGACTGGTTGAAACAACATTTAGGGTGAGATTTTCACAGATTCCTTTCTTATATATGGACCTTTTTAGGATATGAAAAAGTATTTTATCTAAGAAAACGACACTTCATGTTATCTCTGGGACCCGTTAGATGATAAATCAGAGCAAGATTTCAGAATGTAAGTACACATTTCACCTTCAGAGGTGAATTTATCAAACCTATCGTGGTGAAAAAAAGTGTTTTGTTGTTAGGAGCTCTCCTCAAACAATAGCATGGCATTTGTTTGCAGTAATAGCTACTGTAAATTGGACAGTGCAGTTGTATTAACAAGAATTTAAGCTTTCAGCCGATATAAAAGTGTAAATGCAATTTGCATAAGTTGTTTGCCTATTCGGCATAGTCAAGGACATTAACAAATCATGCCTTACTATAGGTCACTTATGCAGCAAATCTGTACGCACAATGTTAGGGGGGAATGAAAGTTAGAATAATTTGTTTTGAATTGATTACTTTTTTACGTTACTTTCAAAGTCAATGAACTATTCCAAACTAGTCTAGTTTAGATTGAAATAAAGCAAAAAGATAACTAGGCCAGAGAGTTACATTGTTTTCCATAATGTTGTGTCTCTACTACCGTTAAATGAGATGACATGCTATTTTCAAATCAACTACCTAACGTTTAATTGATTATGTGATTGAATTAAACCATGCAACAATTAAACCGTTAATAACCTGGGGCACCACGGAAGCATTAGTTTATATAAAGCGGCTATCTCCCGAATCCACTCTTAAATATCTGAAGATCTTTTATATCAATAGCATTATTCTTTTCCTTCTATCAATCTCATCTGAACATCGTAAAATTCTTGGTTTTCTGCACGAATCCTAGCATAAATTGTGAATCAGCAACATACAAATTGGCTTAATTATTTATTTACTAACTAACTAACAATCACAGAAATACATAACAAACAAACAGTAGATATTGGTTACTAACAATGATAGGAAAGAGTCCCTAGTGGGCTAAGCCATTATGACGGCTTGGTAGACAAAGGGAAGGGGTGTGGACTGAGAAAGAGCGGGAAAGAAAAATGGATTCATTACACAGTCTATAATTATATTAACTGAAATGCTAATCCTTTGCTCATTCGAAAAGAAAATGCAATTAATATTAACGCCCGGATGTCGTAGTTGACTTCTCTGTTGGAATCCGGTCCGTCTGCTGGTTCATCAGAGTTCATCAGAGTCTCTCTGGTTGCGTTTCCCCGAAGATCAAAGTATTTTGTGGGTATTAAAATGGATACTTCAGAGTACCCTTCGGAAATGTTCTCATAGCATAGATGTTTTGGCGGTTGTCTGTATTCTTGTCCTAAGTTTACGTAATTTCTAGCTGCAGACTAGTAATTTGTGTCTAAGATTTGCTCTTATTCTGTAGGGATCTATAGTCTCAGAATTTAACAATTTCCAGCCTTGGAGCCAATGCTCCACGTGTAATAGTCATGTCTTTGGTAGAGTTATACGTAGTTTAAACCACTTCACACACCAGCGTCACCAGGCATGTTTTCGTCTCAGAAATTCATCTGCAACCTCAGCTCACGCTGGGTTTTGCTTAGACTGATGTGAATTTCATCCGGAGTGGGTTTTATACGTAACAGTAGAGAAGGGCGGTCCGTGACGCCAAATGTGATGTCTGGACTCACAGGGGTGTGGCCACTGACTAGTTAATCTTTATATGAAAATCCATACTCTCATTTAGAAGGTTAATATCATATTACATCTTTTCACAAATAGTTTCATGTTTAATCACATACTCTTCACAATATTTAGATGTAAACTTGACAGCTGGGAAATGTACACTTTAAGAGATACCGTTGTGTGTTTCCTGTACTTCATGAGATCACTAAATGAAACACACTCGTCACAATTGTCTCTTAAGTGACCACGGACTGTTCCCACATTCTCAAAAGTAGCAATATTGTTTAATTCTCCCATTTGGGGGATTTAGGTGTTTGGCCAAGTGAAGTCCTCTGTGCTCTCTCCCTCTCTTTCTGCATGACCAGGGGGAGGGAGTCTCCACCAGGAATGTATGACCTGAGATGACAAAACCTGGGTGTAGGAGAGAGAGTGAGAGAGGGGGGGTGGGGGAAGCCACGATCTACACCCAGAAAGGGTCACGTCATGACAATAAGAACACAGAGTAGCCCCAGCAAAATAGAAAAAGTATCCAGTTCCGGTCTGGGAGGGTCCAGAATTATTTTTCTTCAGAAAGAGCTCTATTTTCGTGGGTATCAATTAGGCATAGGTCTAGGCCTAAAATGCCTTCAGAAAGTATTCACGCCTCTTGACTTCGTCCAAATGTTGTTGTTTTACAGACGAATTTAAAAAAAAATGAAATGTATATCTTTTGTCACTGGCCTAAACACAATACCCCATAATGGCAAAGTGGAATTGGGTTTTTGAAATGTTTACACATAAATAAATAAAACATTTAAAGCTGAAATGTCTTGACTCAATAGATATTCATCCCCTTTGTTATGGAAGCCCAAAGTTCATGAGTAAAAATGTGCTTAACAAGTCACATAATAAGTTGCATGGACTCACTTCGTGGGAAATAATAGTGTTCAACACATACTGTAAGGTCCCTCAGTCGAGCAGTACATTTCAAACACAGATTCAACCACAAAGACCAGGGAGGTTTTCCAATGCCTCACAAAGAACCGCACCTATTGGTAAAAAAAGCTGACATTGAATATCCTTTTGAGCATGGTGAAGTTATTAATTACACTTTGGATGGTGTATCAATAAACCCAGTCACTACAAAGATACAAGCATCCTTCCTAACTCAGTTGCCGGAGAGGAAGGAGACCTCTCAGGGATTTCACCATGAGACCAATGGTGACTTGAAAACAGTTAAAGTTGAATGACTGTGATAGGAAAAAACTGAGGATGGATCAACAACATTGTCATTACTCCACAATACTAACCTAATTGACGGAGTGAAAAGAATGAAACCTGTACAGAAAAACATACTCCAAAACATGGATCCTGATTGCAACAAGGCACTAAAGTAATACTGCAAAGAATGTGGCAAAGCAATTCACATTTTGTCCTGAATACAACGTTTTATGTGTGGGGAAAATCCAATACAACACATTACTGAGTACCACTCTCCATATTTTCAAGTATAGTGGTGGCTGCATCATGTTATGGGTATGCTTATAAACGTTACGGATTGGGGAGTTTTTGTAAGGGGTGTGAACTGGCGGCAGAGAAGTCAGACGCAGGAGAGAAATAACAGTGTTTCCAATGGCGCAGTTTATAAACAAAACCCACCGGAAAACATAATAATAAAATAAATGGGTACATAACCCAACGCACACCAGGACAGACAAACAATCACCGACAAGGACATGAGGGGGAACAGAGGGTTAAATACACAACATGTAATTGATGGGATTGGAACCAGGTGTGATGGAAGACAAGACAAAACAAAAGGAAAATGAAAAGAGGATCAGCGATGGCTAGAAGGTCAGTGACTTCGACCACCGAACGCCACCCGAACAAGGAGAGGGACCAACTTTGGTGGAAGTCGTGACAGTACCCCCCCCCCCCCCCCCGATGCGCGGTTCCAGCAGCGCGTCGACACTGGCCACGGGGACGACCCGGAGGGCGAGGCACAGGGCGATCCGGATGAAGACGGTGGAACTCCTGCAGCATAGATGGGTCCAACACGTCTCGACCGGAACCCAGCACCTCTCCTCCGGAACGTACCCCTCCCACTCCACGAGATACTGAAGGCCCCTCGCCCGGTGCCTCGAATCCAGTATGGATCCAGTACGCGTCGCGCGTCAGCTTCAAGAAGCTGAGGTGCCTCCGCCCCCCCCTGGACATCACGGGGGCCCCGGCGTATGCAGTGAGAGCCATACTGTATTCCAGGCGTCGGGTGAGGGGCCTGCAGTACCTTGTGGATTGAGAGGGGTACGGTCCGGAGGAGAGATGCTGGGTGCCGGTGGAGGACATCTTGGACCCACCTCTGCTGAGTGAGTTTCACCGCCTCCATCCGGATCGCCCTGCGCCTCGTCCTCCGGGTCGTCCTCGAGGCCGGCGTCGGCGCACTGCAGGAGTTGCGCGTCGGGGGGGGGGGGGGGGGGTACTGTCACGACATGACGTGGCTCCTCTCCCTGTTCGGGCGTTGCTCGGCGGTCGTCGTCACCGGCCTACTAGCTGCCACCGATCCATTTTTCCTTTTCGTTTGTGTCTGTCTGTTTTGTTTACACCTGTGTCCTATTAGTTGATTTCGGTGGGTTTATTAACCTCCGCTGCCTGCTAGTCTTTGTGCGGGATTGTTTGCTGTGGTTACTTTGTTAGGGGTGCGTGTCTGCACCATAGGGTTTTCTTTCTCACGGCAGTTGTACCGTTTGGAATGTGTTTAGGAGAAGAGGTTTCTCCTCCATGTGTAGCGTTTATTTCCCTGTGTGTGGCGACCTCGTTTGGGCGTTTCCCCCCCCATGCTGTTGTTGAGTTGGGTCTTCTGAATAAACGATTCTGCCACTGGGACTTCCTTGCTCTCCTGCTCCTGATTCCTGCACCTCCCTCCTTCTAGGAGGCACGTAACAGCGTGCCTTTATGCATGAATCAATCTGGTCTTCTCTTTAAGCTTTGGGTCCACAGTCAGCACACAGCTTCGGGGCCTTGTGTGAGCAAGCTCAACAAACAAATCGGTTGCACTGCACACAGTTTTCATGGGCCTTGTTTCATGTGCACCTGCCGCAGGTGTAGCATAATCTCTCTGAAGTGGTTGTGTGGCATGGTCTCTCTGAAAAAGTCCACCCCATACCTATCAGATGAAAATGACTCCACATCCATGCTATTTCTGCCGTATGCCACGCGGACATGCAGAACAAGAGTGCAATGAATGCTTTGAGTTTATCCATAGACATGTCCTTTTCTGTGTGCATGAGCGATAATAAAATATCGGATGTGCTGCAACATCTGCATGTGACATAAACTAGTCAATCTTTTCTACCCAAACCGTGCCATCCCTCCCAGACTCCTGTCTCACCATGGCAGTTGGGATCAATTGGCTCTTTTACGTTTTTTCAACAGCGAGGCTCAGGCATCGGAGGCAGAGGCTTGAAGTCAACATCAGACGCACATTTTGTTACGTTACAGACATGTTCTAAAATGGATCGACCATGAGGTCGAAAGATGTCGGTAGAGCTCTGAGACAGGATTGTGTCGAGTCACAGATCTGGAGAAGGGTACCAAAAAATGTATGCACCATTGAAGGTCCCCAAGAACACAGTGGCCTCAATCATTCTTAAATGGAAGACGTTTGGAACCACCAAGACTCTTCTTAGAGCTAGCCACCCAGCCAAGCTGAGCTATCGGGAGAGAAGGGCCTTGCTCAGGGAGGTGACCAATAACCCAATGGTCACTCTGACAGAGTTCCAGGACAACCATCTCTACAGCACTCCAACAATCAGGCCTTTATAATAGAGTGGCCAGACGGAAGCCACTCCTCAGTAAAAGGCACATGACAGCCCGCTTCTTCGAGTTTGCCAAAAGGCACCTAAAGGACTCTCAGACCATAAGAAACAAGATCCTCTGGTCTGGTGAAACCATGATTGAACTCTTTGTCCTGAATGCCAAACGTCACGTCTGGAGGAAACCAGGCACCGCTCATCACCTGGTTCATCACCTGGCCAATACCAACCCTACGATGAAGCATGTTGGTGGCAGCATCATGAAGTGGGAATGTTTTTCAGCGGCAGGGCCTGGGAGATTAATCAGGATCGAGGTAAAGATGGAGAAAGGTACAGAGAGATCCTTGATGAAAACCTGCTCCAGAGCTCTCAGGACCTCAGACTGAGGTGAAGGTTCACCTTCCATGGGGACAATGACCCTAAGCACACAGCCAAGACAATGCAGGAGTGGCTTTGGGACCAGTATCTGAATGTCCTTGAGTGGCCCAGCAAGAGCTGGAGAGACCTGAAAATAGCTGTGCAGCGACCCTCCCCAACCTGACAGAGCTTGAGAGGATCTGTAGAGAAGAATGGGAGAAACTCACAAAAACAGGTGTGCCAAGCTTGTAGCATCATACCCAAGAAGAATCAAGTCTGTACTTGCTACCAAAGGTGCTTCAACAAAGTACTGAGTAAAGGGTCTGAATACTTGTAAATGTACTGCAAACATTTCTAAAAAACTGTTTTTGCTTTGTCATTATGGGGTATTGTGTGTAGATTGATGAGCAAAAAATCGATTTAATTAATTTTAGAATAAGGTTGTAATGTAACAAGATGTGGAAAAAGTCAAGGGTCTGAATACTTTCCGAATGCACTGTATGTCAGATACTCCAGTGACGTGGCTTAAATTCTGGCATTAATGCTTAAAAAATCTATTTAATGACAACAATTAAATCAAATGTGACTATTAGGAGCAGTATTTTCTAAAGGTTTATGATCCAGTTCAGATTTTGACAGTGAACAAATGTGAAAGTTAAACCTCCATTAAACACACAATGGGGTTTCATTGGAATAGGGTATTAATGACATGAACTTAAATCATGTAATTTAATTTACAATATTTCATAAAGGCTAATATTGCATGAAGGCTGACACTTTTCTTATTAAGGACACATTCAAGTCTCCTGCTGTATTGCAAGTCATGATCAGGGCTGTGGAGGTCACAAAATTTAGACAGCCGGTGATTGTCAAGCAAAGAACTGTCGGTCTCACGGTAATTGACCGTTAATTAACATAAACACATTTAGCATCTCCTGGCTTCCATTCCTGGCTTCCTACAAGCCACTGATGCAGACCTTTGGAACATCTACATTTAAAAAAGTTGAATAAATCCATGTAATATAGCCTACACCTCCACAATAAATTCATTATTTATTTTAGACAGGTTTAAAGAAAATTGTAGTCTATTTCAGAATAACAGAATTGAATACTCTGAGTTGTCCTTATGTTAGGTCCTGATCTGGCTATGTGAAATGGCTGTGGGCTACACTAGTTAATTTAACAGACAAGTTTTGCTTAGAATTCAGTGGCATTATTTAATATTACTTTTAAGTATGAAGAATACAATTGAACAAAGCTGAATAAAATGTAAATTATATTTTCTCCAAACGATTTGAGGGAGTGCGCACATGCAGCTTTCCTGTGTTGAGAGGTTAATTATGGGCCGGTGGGACGGTAGCTTCCCACCTGGCCAACATCCGGTGAAATTGCAGAGCGCGAATTTCAAATTACAGAAATATAAATATTTAACATTCATGAAAATACAAGTATTATACATCAAAATAAAGCTTAACTTCTTGTTAATCCAGCCGCTGTGTCAGCTTTCAAAAAGGCTTTACGGCGAAAGCACACCATGCGATTATCTGAGGACAGCGCCCCGCATACAAAAACATGAAAAACATTTTTCAATCAGGCAGGTGCGACACGAAAATCAGAAATAGCGATATAATAAATGCCTTACCTTAGAAGATCTTCTTCTGTTGGCACTCTAAAAGGTCCCAGTTACATCACAAATTGTCCTTTTGTTCGATAAAGTCCTTCTTTATATCCATTAAAACTTCATTCAATAATCCACCGGTTTCCCTCCTTCAAAATGCATACAAAATGAATCCCAAACGTCACAAATAAACTTATCCAAACAAGTCAAACAACGTTTATAATCAAACCTCAGGGACCCTAATACGTAAATAAACGATAAAAGTTAAGACGGAGAATAGTATGTTCATTACCAGAGATAAATAACAAAGAACGCACTTTCACCCACACGCATGGAAACACGGAAACACTACAGCCAAAATGGAAGCCACTTTTCCAAAAACCAGCCTAAAACTCTATCTAAAGACTGTTGACATGTAATGGAAGCCCTAGGAACTGCAATCGGGGAGGACTTCGCCTCATAATAAACATGAAAGCCATTGGAAACAGTGGAAGGCTGAATTATTTATTTTTTGGGATGGTTTGTCCTTGGGGTTTCGCCTGCCAAATCAGTTCTGTTATACTCACAGATATCATTTTAACAGTTTTAGAAACGTTAGAGTGTTTTCTATCCAATATTATATGCATATCCTAGCTTCTGGGCCTAAGTAACAGGCAGTTTACTTTGGGCACACTTTTCATCCGGACGTGAAAATACTGCCCCATACCCAAGAGAGGTTAACAAAGAAATAGGTACTCCTATATGCTTAATTTTCAGTTATTAATATAACTTCAGTTGTTCTACAAACGTTGGGCTATATGTTTGATTATTAACTTTTAGTTGGTACTCATCCCGGATCCGGGAGCACCCCCCACAGTAAAAAAGCTGACTAGCATAGCCTAGCATAGCGTCACAAGTAAATACAAGCATCTAAATATCATTAAATCACAAGTCCAAGACACCAGATGAAAGATACAGATCTTGTGAATCCAGCCATCATTTCTGATTTTTAAAATGTTTTACAGGGAAGACACAATATGTAAATCTATTAGCTAACCACGATAGCAAAAGACACAACTTTTTTTTCTCCACCATTTTTTTCCTGCATGGGCAGCTATCACAATTTCAACTAAATAAAGATATATATAGCCACTAACCAAGAAACAACTTCATAAGATGACAGTCTGATAACATATTTATGGTATAGGATAAGTTTTTTTAGAAAAAAATGCATTTTTCAGGTATAAATCACATTTCTACATTGCAGCTGCAATCTGAAATAGCGTTGGAAGCAGCCGGAATAATTACAGAGACCGACGTCAATTACCAAAATACTCATCCTAAAACATTTCTGAAAAATACACAGCATACAGCAATCGAAAGACACAGATCTTGTGAATCCAGACAATGTTTCAGATTTTCTAAGTGTTTTACAGGGAAGACACAATATGTAAATCTATTAGCTAACCACGATAGCAAAAGACACCACTTTTTTTCTCCACCATTTTTTTCCTGCATCAGTAGCTATCACTAATTCGACTAAATAAAGATATATATAGCCACTAACCAAGAAACAACTTCATAAGATGACAGTCTGATAACATATTCATGGTATAGGACAGTTTTTTTTTGAAAAATGTGCATATTTCAGGTATAAATCACATTTCTACATTGCAGCTGCAATCTGAAATAGTGTTGGAAGCAGCCGGAATAATTACAGAGACCGACATCAATTACCAAAATACTCATCCTAAAACATTTCTGAAAAATACACAGCATATAGCAATCGAAAGACACAGATCTTGTGAATCCAGACAATGTTTCAGATTTTCTAAGTGTTTTACAGCGAAAACACAATATATCGTTATATTAGCATACCACATGAGCTAACATCACCCAGCATTGAATCAAGCCAAAAGGGTCGATAACGTTATCGCCACCAAAATATATTAATTTTTTCACTAACCTTCTCAGAATTCTTCAGATGACAGTCCTGTAACATCATATTACACAATGCATATAGAGTTTGTTCGAAAATGTGCATATTTAGCATCAAAAATCTTGGTTATGCAATGTAATCTGTCAAAACATGGCATGCATTCGGGCCGGCGCCATCTTGGAAAGGCACCTATGATTACGATTATTTATCGATTAGATTGACTAAAAAAATACAGGTTGGACAGCTAATGAAAGATGCATTGGTTATTAATGCAACCGCTGATTTAGATTTTTAAAATTAACGTTACAAGACATACATTGTGAGTTACAGCCAGACTAGTGCCGCAAAAAATGGCCGACAACTGCGTTTAAATTTTTCCACATAATTACGGAATAAAATCATAAATAACTCTTACTTTTGGACGAGCTTCCATCAGTATCTTGGGCAATGTGTCCTTTGTCCAAAAGTATCGTTGCTTTGTTGTAAAACGACCTCCACAACTTCAGAACTAGCAGCTAACGATAGCTTCACGGCACACACATGCCCAAATCGTCAAACGCAATACTAAGGAAATTCAGAAAAATAGCAATATACTCGCATGAACTGATATAAATCGGTTTCAAATAACTTCGTTATGATGTTTCTAACACCTATATCGAACTAAATCACAGACGGATAGATCTTTGATCAATAACGAGAGCTTTTGAGCATGCGATTCTGATGTCCTCCCTTGCGTCCTGGCGAGCGTCAAAAGGAAGGGTCATCTCACTCCACTCCCTTTTATAAACTCTGACAAACACGTAGAGACACCATTCCACTTCTCATTGGTTACTGACATCCAGGGGAAGGCGGGTGCAGTTCATGTCAAGCCATAGGGCACACACAGAGTTTTCAACTGATCCGAGATCAGAGACTATTTTTCAGAGCTTCGCATGTCCTGTCATGAGTTTCGCTGTAGAAAGAGTTCTGGTTCACCCACAGACATAATTCAAACGGTTTTAGAAACTAGAGATTGTTTTCTATCCAATAGTAATAATAATATGCATATTGTACGAGCAAGAATTGAGTATGAGGCAGTTTAATTTGGAGACGATAAATGCTAACGTTGAAACAGCACCCCCTATATTGAGAAAAGGTTAATACATTGTAAGGCTGCATGATGCGACTCCAATGATGATTTGAAAAAAGTTGCTTTGAAAGCATGAGCTCTGCTTAATTTTTTTGCAGGCTGTACAGACTTTATCAGTCTCCCATTGAGAATTTGACAAGCACTTGCTAATTCCTTGAATTTCTCAGCGGCATCCCCTTTGTGTGGCCTTAAAGCACCCTAAAATACATGCCTTTTGTGGCCAGTGGCCGTTGTGTCCTTGGCGAGGAGGGCTGCGCTGTGCCCTTCCATCTGAGTGCTGCATGCTCCAAAGCATCTCTCACTCACATTGCTCTCCATCACAAGATCGGGTCTTTCTCACAGGCTACAAGTGAAGACAGAAACATCAGGGATGCAACTGCGTGCGTCCTTATCCAATTCCGAGGTGCATATTGAAGATATTGGAAGAACTGTCCACATTTACTTTTTGTCAGCCAACAAACAGCAAAAGCACTAGCCTATGTCAATCTACTATCCCCCATAGTATAAAAGTAGACCTATTCTAATCTGTACAATAAATACATCTTCCAAACTTAGTCCGGGACAGTTGTGGGATGCGATAGATCCCAATTAATACAACCACTAGCATAATTTTTACGCAATGTGGCTGACACGACAGATCAGAACGTTTAGCTTAAAATGTTGGTCGACTATTAGGCTATTTATTCACATTATAAGCGCAGCAATGCGCACACATCAGTAGGCTATATGCCAAATATTCCATTAGCGGGACAACACCATTATCAAAAGTGACCGCAAATGTGATTATGCATGTAGTGATTTTATTATAAAGGAGCATTTTCATGGTGAAAATTATCTTCCTAAACTTTAAACTTGTGTGCTGCTTATGTATGCCAGTTAGGCTCTACACCCCTTGTAAAGTGGATTAATGTGCTAAATTTACGAAGTTATTTGGCCACTTTAGTTGTGATACAAACCTTATCAAAACAAATAGCCCTAAGGGCTAGGCTACATGAGGTGTGTGACTATGAATAGAAAAAGTAGCAAAAACGGCATTGTTTCTTGCTGGGCATGCTAGGCTCCCGAGTGGCGCAGCAGACTAAGGCACTGCATCATCTTAGTGCTATAGGCGTCACGATCCCGAGCTGTATCACAACCAGTCGTGATTGGGAGTCCCATAGTGCGGCGCACAATTGGCCCAGCGTCGTCCGGGTTAGGGGAGGGTTAGGCTGGGGTAGGCCGTCATTGTAAATAAGAATTTGTTCTTACTGACTTGCCTAGTTAAATAAAAGGTTAAATAAAAAATGAATAAAAAATTCACAAATTATAATATACAAGTGATAGGCTAATATTGTCACCCATCAGACTATTCTTGATTTAATCTTGTCTTTACATATACTAAATAATATATGTGTGACATTTGTTTTGAGTTAGAATGGACCATTATCATGCACCTGTCACGAAACAGGGTCAGGGGGAAGAGTAAATGTCATCTGTCACGACAAGCCCTCGGGGTTCTCCATGGTGTTTTAGGTCAGGTCATGACTAGGGGAGTTTCTAGGTATTATATTTCTATGTTGGTGTGTATGGTTCCCAATTGGAGGCAGCTGATAATCGTTACCTCTAATTGGGGATCATACTTAGTGTGTCCTTTTTCCCACCTGCTATGTGGGATATTGTTTTGTGTGAGTGCCTATGTGCGCTACGTATTTCCCGATTGTTATGTCGTTGTTGTTTTGGAAGTCTCACTATCATTAAAATGTGGAACTCTACTCACACTGCGCCTTGGTCCAATTATTCATACGACGGTCGTGACAGAATATCCCACCAAAGCAGGACCAAGCAGCGTGCCCAGGAGGTGAAGGAGAGTTGGACATGGGAAGAGATACTAGGTGGATGCGAGACCCTTCCTTGGCGGGAGTCGACGAGGAGTAAAGGAGGACAGAGACGACGCCGGGGTCCGCGGCCACAAACAGCCCAAGGGCAACCCCAAGTTGGGAGGGGGCACAAGGGGCAGTCGGCCGAGGAGAGAGCCAGAGACCGTCTGGGAGTCGATGGAGCAGTTTGAGGAGGGATATCGGAGAGAGATGTTGGCTAGGAGTATGCTAGATCCTGGTACGTCCTGTGCCGGCTCCCCGCACTCGCCCTGAAGAGCATGTCATCAGTCCGGTATAACCTGAGCCGGCTCCACACACCAGGCCTCCAGTGCGCCTCCCCAGCCCGGTACGTCCTGTGTCGGCTCCCCGCACTCGCCCTGAAGAGCGTGTCATCAGTCCGGTGCAACCTGTGCCTTCCCAGCCGGGTACGTCCTGTGCCGGCTCCCCGCATTTTCCCTGAAGAGTGTGTCACCAGCCCGGTGCAACCTGTGCTGGCTCCACGCACCAGGCCTCCAGTGCGCATCCCCAGCCCGGTACGTCCCGTGCCGGTTCCTCGCACTCGTCCACCAGTGCTTGTCTCCAGCGATGGTCTACAGCCCGGAACCTCCAGCGACGGTTCACAGTCCAGAGCTTCTACTCACACTGCGCCTTGGTCCAAATATTCATACGACGGCCGTGACATCATCTATGTACTTAAATAGCGAATGGAGGACGCTTTTCCCGAGGTTCATTTTCATGCCAGCCAGGTAGGCTATACTCCTGTTGTAAAGATTAGCAATGTACTTAATATTAGGAATGTTGGGAAATACTTCTAGTAGAAAGCTGATGGGATCCTCCTCTTTTTAATAGAGGCCATCACTGTTTTCTCATGCAAATTGCATAGCCTATAGAAATGTTGCACAACATGAGCTTAGAGGCTCTCATGAAGTGTTTGATTGACATCAATGCAAATGTAATTGAAAATCTAGAGTGATTAGAAGGATAATAGAGTGCTGAGTACCAGGCAGTTAGCAAGTTTAGTAGGCTACTAATGACCATCAGCAGCATCAGAGCATGGAGAAGCCTAATTACCGTGACTAAACGGTCACGTGGAATTTGACTCCCTTCATGACTCATGACCGCCGGTGTGGCAGTAATAATATCACCGCAACAGCCCTAGGCATGATCATTAAAGAATACACAGTACGTTCTCAGCTATGATGTGGGCGTCCCCCTAGGGTCAATACTGGGGCCCCTCCTGTTCAGCCTGTACATGAATGATCTGCTTCCTGTCTGTACTGGGTCTGAAGTTCAAATGTATGCAGATGATACAGTGATATATGTGCATGCAAACAAGCTGCACAAGAACTCACTACTGTAATGGTCAAGGTTACAAAGTGGCTCAGTGACTCATGTTTGCATCACAATGTGAAAAAAGGAGGGCAACTGATGCTACGGAGACAGATGCCTATGTGTCAGGGGAAAAGTTCCAGGCTGTATCCGATTTTAAGTACCTTGGCATCATACTTGATTGCAACCTCTCTTTTAAAAAGCAGGTGAAAAAGGTAACTAAAATAACAAAGTTCAACCTAGCTAATTTCCGATTCATACAACATTTTTTTGACTACAGAGGTAACAAAACTGTACTTCAATGCTATGATACTCCCCCACTTAACTTCACTAGGGTAGGGGGCAGCATTCGGAATTTTGGATGAAATGCATGCCCAATTTAAACTGCCTGCTTCTCGGGCCCAGAAGATATGATATGCATATAACTGGTAGATTTGGATAGAAAACACTCTAAAGTTCCAAAACTGTTAAAATAGTGTATGTGAGTATAACAGAACTGATTTGGCAGGCGAAAACCTGAGAAGAATCCATTCAGGAAGTAGTTTTATTTTTGGTTTTGTAGTTTTCTATTCAATGCCATTACAGTATCCATTGACTTAGGACTCAAACTGCAGTTTCTATGCCTTCCACTAGATGTCTGTAGAAATAGTTTCAGGCTGGTATTCTGAAAAATTAGGGAATAAGAGCATTCGGAATGACTGGACGCTAAAGTGTCGCAGAGCTTTTTCATGCGCTCGACAGAGAGAGAGCAATTCTTGTTTACCTTTTAAATTGACGACGTTATTGTCCGGTTGAAATATTATCGATTATTTAGGCTAAAAACAACCTGAGGATTTGAATATAAACATCGTTTGACATGTTTCTATGAACTTTACGGATACAATTTGGATTTTTTTGTCTTCCTTTTTTGGCTGCGTTTGAGCCTGTGGATTACTGAAGAAAACGCGCGAACAATGCGGAGGTTTTTGTATATAAAGAAACTTTATCGAACAAAAGAAACATTTATTGAGTAAATGAATGTCTACTAAGTGCAACCATATGAAGATCATCAAAGGTAAGGGATTCATTTTATCTCTATTTATGACTCTGTGTAACGGTCGTCTTTTGGTGAGAGAGTGGACCAAGGGGCAGCGGGTGATGAATACATGATGAATTTAATTGACAAGACGAACACTGACACGAAAATACACTTGATAATTACAAAACAACAAACGACGTTAAACAGACCTGAACATGAGAACTACATAAAACGAAGAACGCACGAACAGGAATGAACGAAATGAACGAGACGAGACAGTACCGTGTGGTGTAACAAACACAGACACAGCAACAATCACCCACAAACAAACAGTGAGAACAGCCTACCTTAATATGGTTCTCAATCAGAGGAAACGTCAAACACCTGCCTCTAATTGAGAACCATATCAGGCAACACATTTAACCCAACATAGAAACACATAACATAGAATGCCCACCCCAACTCACGCCCTGACCAACTAAACACATACAAAAACAAAGGAAAACAGGTCAGGAACGTGACACTCTGACTCTGTTCTACTTGGCTGGTTACTGTTTGTAATGAATTGTCTGCTGGGCTATGTTCTCAAATAATCGTAAGGTATGCTTTCGCCGTAAAGCATTTTTTAAATCTGACACCGTGGTTGGATTCACAAGACGTTCATCTTTAAACCTATGTAAAATATGTTTTGTTTTCTGAATTTTTATAGTGAGTATTTCTGTATTTGAATTTGGCGCCCAGCAGTTTCACTGGCTGTTGAAGAGGTGGGACGCTAACGTCCCACATACCCAAGAGAGGTTCCAGCGACGGTTCACAGTCCAGAGCTTCCAGCGACGGTTCATACTGCTGAGTTGAGCCCAAGCTTGCTGTACAGAATTAAAAGCCATTCAGTCAGTCTACAAACAGGCTCTCAAAGTGCTTGATAGAAAGCCCAATAGCCATCATCACTATTACATCCTCATAAAGCATGAGCTTCTGAGTTGGGAATATCTTGTGCAATACACTGTCTTGTACTCAAGATCCTAAATGGCCTGGCTCCCCCTCCACCTAGTACTTTTTTTAAAACAGAAAGCCCAAACCCATGGCAGCAGATCCACAAGGTCTGCCATGAGAGGTGACTGTATAGTTCGCTTAAGGAAAATCACCTTTTGTCAATCTGCTTTCTCTGTGAGAGCTTCCCATGTCTGGAACACACTGCCACCAGACACACACAACTGCACCACATATCGCACCTTCACAAAAAACATAAAGATATGACTTAAGCCCAATCAGACTTGTGAACATAATCCCTAGCTGCATATTACAGCTCTCCATGTTGTCTGTTGTCTGTAGTTGTGAGGTGTGGAAAGACTTTGTTACTTTTATGTATTTTGTTTTGTTGCTTTTTGTGTAATTGCTCTGTCTGCGTGCTACGTGTTGCTTGTCCAATGATGCTCTGCTTTTTTGTCTGCATTGTTATTGTAATAGTTTTTAATAACCTGCCCAGGGACTGAGGTTGAAAATTAGCTGGCTGGGTAAAACCGGCGCTTTTACTGAAATGTTGATTAATGTGCACTGTCCCTGTAAAAAAAAAACGTTTTACTCAAACTCTTGAGAGATTCAGAATGTGAAAATGTAATCTCATGAAAATGAAATAAATGTGTAATCTATTCTAAATATATGTTTAATTATCAATAGTAGAAGTCTCAATTTGCTTAAAACAACTGAGAGAATATAAAAGCATTACTAGCTTAAGAGTTTTGGGATTCTCGGCAGGACTGTCTTAGCTTTTTCGAAACATTGACTAGCTAGCTTGTAGTATAGTTTAATTTGCTGTATAATTATGTGAGAATTTGTTTGATTGACAGACTCAATACTGTGCCATCGGTTCCCAGCTGGAAGAGATACACACAAAAAATACTTTAGCCTTCGAAACTATAAACATAATACTTCATTCAAAATGTGGGTTTAGATTACTCTAACTGAATCTCCTCTTCCTTCCATCATTCCTTCCGGGTGGATATGTGTGGGCCCCTTAAATTGTATAACATTACAAACTTAACTTTAAGGATCTTCTATCATTAATATTGTTTACGTAGCGAGACAATCTTCAAGTTCAGGGGCTTGTACTTGCATTAATGAATGGGTCACTGCAATTCTGCTTGCCCGATGGACCTTAACTGATCTAGATGACATTTGAGGTGCAAGAGGAAATAGTCATTCCGTTAAAGGGTGTGAGCAGCCATAAATCAAGGTATTATCGGGCACTTAAACCAGAAGTGCAAAGGTCTGAGGGGTTGCCCAAAGGAAAACTGTTGGTAATGTTGTAAAGAACGTCTTGAGTCCGGGGCCCGGCCGGGACAATTATTTCTGAATTTCTTATGTGATATTTTTTAATTGAAAGTATGAAATCTTCGTTGTTTGAGTTATTCCTTCTGATCACCTAGTACACAAATAGAGATATCAAACTGTTATATTATATCAAACAGCAAATATGAGTTATATATGGACTGTTTACTATACACTAAGTGTACAAAATATTAAGAACACCTGCTCTTTCCATGACAGACTGACCAGGTGAATCCAGGTGAAAGCTATGATCCCTTATTGATGTCACTTGTTAAATTCACTTCAATCAGTGTAGATGAAGGGGAGGAGACAGGCTAAATAAGAATTTTTCAGCCTTGAGACAATTGAGACATGGATTGTGTGCCATTCAGAGGGTGAATGTGCAAGACAAAAGATTTAAGTGCCTTTGAACGGCGCATGGTAGTACGTGCCAGGCGCACCAGTTTGTGTCAAGAACTGCAGTGCTGCTGTTTATATTTCATGCTCAACAGTTTCCGATGTGTTTTAAGAATGGTTCACCACCCAAAGGATAGCCAGCCAACTTGACACAACTGTGGGACGCTTTCGACACCTTGTAGAGTCCATGCCGCAACGAATTGAGGCTGTTCTGAGGGCAAAAGGAAGGTGTTCTTAATGTTTTGTACACTCAGTTACTACAATACATCGGAGACATTGTAAAAATATATATTTTCAAGATCAATTAAGCTACGCTAAATGTAGGCTATTGTGAGGGTTATAGTATTTTCATGCACATTTTAGTGTTATTTAACATTTAAAAAAATATTGTATCTGCCTCCTCTTCAAAATGTGTTTCTTGTTTTACTATAGGTTGGCCATAAGAAAATAAATTCCTCCTGTGTTGCTTCTGCTCCCATCTGCATCAAATGTCTTAAAGCCATACTGTCAGTTCCCAGGAAACTCGATCCTCTTAATTCCCATCTGAGACGGGAATTAGTAACCCTGGCTGTAAACCAGCAAGAAGGAGCACTGGGATGTTTACTAAACACTATACCAGCAAAATATGTGAACTTCAAATGTATATATAGGAGGAGAAGCAAAACATACAAGACTTAGGGTTCTATTCAATCTGTATTGCTGATGCGTAACAGATTGCGTAGATCAAAATGTTAAGGTCATTTACGATTGAGCTGCATTTACCGTGAATGCGGTCTCCGCTAACAAGCTGTAAAGCTGAACCTCCGCAATACGGATTGAATAGAGCCCTTACACTATTTATTATTTTAGGAAGAACACTGGCAACCTGTCAGAGAACATTGGGGACTTGTCTGAGACCTTAATCCAATGTAAACAGTGACCGATACAGCACATGAGCCATAAGAGTCCCTGAGAGCTTATTTCCTACCACACAAAATCTCCTCATATAATATTCAATAATTTTTTTGTATACCACAGCTTCTCAAAAATATATATTTGGGATGTCTTCTTTCATGCAGTAGCGTAGGCATAACGATATTCCTCTCTCCATCTATACCAGAGGTACTCAACTCTTAACCTATGAGGTCCGGAGCCTGCTGGTTTTCTGTTCTACTTGATAATGAATTGCACACACCTGGTGTCCCAGGTCTAAATCAGTCCCTGATTAGAGGGGAATAATGAAAAAATGCAGTGGAAGTGGCTTCGAGTTCCAGAGTTGAGTTTGAGGGATCTATACCATAAATAAGATCACAATATTAAGGGAAATGAAAGTTGCCGTGTGATGCCCTTTGCTGTTTTACCAATGTTCTGGAGCATTTGTAAACATACAAAGGTTTTCCAATGCTGTGACTACACTCCCTTTGCATTTAACGGGCATAGTAGAGGTCTTCCTGCAGAAGGAGTGACTCTATAAAAGGGTGGCTCCACGTGTGGTGGATGGTGCAGAGTAGTAGGTGTTAGGGGGTGCTTGTTGTTCCCTCTGCCTCTGGGCCAAAAGAGAACTGAGGACATGTGTTTCCACTTGCAGGAGCTCACCTGCGGCTGAACATGGAACACAAGGTAATTCATCCATTATGGATGTTGAAGCAGAGCAGCAAAGGAGACTGTGGTCACCTTGTGGAGGAAGAAGCACACCAGTTCTTATCATGGCAGTTTGAATGGCCACTAGGTGAGGGAAATCCCTATCCCCTTCTGGTGACAAAACTGAGTTTAGTGCAGTTCAGTGAGCCTGCATCTCCATGAGATTAAGCCCCAGTTATAGCTGGCCTCTTTTCAAGCCTCAGGTTGGACTGCATTCATCCAAGAGCTTTAAACTGTTCCATGGTGGGCCTGGTGGTCTGGCAATGAACTGTGCATGACAGGTCAAGCTGCTGTGTAGAATCCTGGCTTGAATCATCTGCCATCGAGCCATGCTGGTGGCTGTGGCGTATGGCGGAACAATGGAAATGGCTCAGTGACATGTGTGGGGTGGGGAGAGAGTGGCGGTTAGTGGGAGAGAGAGTGGTGGGGCTGTGTCTCGGGGGCAGCACGTATCCTCAAGGAGCTGACGAAGTGATGCAATGCTGGATTTATGAGGCGGCCCTCCAACTGAGCGACAAGCTGCAGCGAGCGAGGCCGGAGCGGGAGCACACCGCAGCAGCCATCTGTTGCTAAGTCTGTCCTATCTGCATGCTAATCCTTTCACACCTCCATAAGAGATTTGTGACTGTATTGTCGAGCAGCTTTTAGGATAAGGAGATAGCAAGGGGAATAAAACAAGGAAACAACAGCCAGAAGGATGTTAAATTTAGATATGGAAGAAAATATGAGATGGGAAATAAGTTTACCGGCGGATAATCGTTGCATAGATAAATAAACTGAAAGAATATGAAAATGTTTCAGTCTACCTTTTCATTGGGTACTAACATGCAAAACATGCAGAGGAGACTCAAGGTCAGCATATCATTTGACATTCAGTAAGTGCCTCTACAATGTACCTAGTACCTACTAGAATAATTGTTCTCATGCTGACTAATCATTTGTTAAAATGTCCAGATGTACTTTGCATTAAAAATCTGTCATCCATCAATGTAGCTGCTCAGTACAAACCTTCCATTGTAACATGTCCACATGTACCAAGAAATGCACAAAGTTCTAATGCCTTTATCAGAGCAGCGCACATAATTGAAAAGTAACATCCTTGTCCAACATCTTTATCAAACAGCACAATAAAACACTCTCCATTCCAACCCGAGCCCCACTCAACCAGCACAGTACCGTACCATGACAGAGATGTGAAGGATGCGTAACTCTTCCTCGGCAGAGTCGCTGGCAGGGTAGTCTGTGGCGGACAGGCCGGGGAGGTTCTGGCTGCCATCTTGGTGGTGGATGTGAAAGAGCAGCGTGCCGTTCTCCATCCACTGCTGCCGCCATCGCACCAGAGGAATGTCCTCAGAGTTTCCTGTGATCTCTGCCAGGCATACAGGATACACAGATAAAAGGATGAGTGACACTTTTTCAAATTTCAACATTTCCATTTAAAATCTTATCATATGAGTGAGTGAGGATATGGACCTGGGTTATGAAGCATATTATGATGAATTATTAGTGCATAACCTTTTGGAAAATCTTATGTGCCTTTACAAATATCCATTGCATTATTTTCCAGTAGGGTAATAACTATTACAGTATCTATTACCCATATAGGGTAAATCCATTTGATAGCACCCCTTTTGAAATGAACAAAACCTTCCATACATATTTGCCTATTGTAGAAGTGCTCCGCAAGTTACTGTTTGGACCTGAATGCCAAAACATTTTAGAGATAAAGGTGGTCAAAGTTGACCTATTGTCACGCTCTGACCTTAGAGATCCCTGTTTATTCTCTATATTTTGGTTAGGTCAGGGTGTGACTAGGGTGGGTACTCTAGTTTTTGTATATCTATGTTTTCTTTTTCTTTGTTGGCCTAGTATGGTTCCCAATCAGAGGCAGCTGTCTATCGTTGTCTCTGATTGGGGATCATACTTAGGCAGCCCTTTTTCCCACCTTCAGTTGTGGGATCTTGTCTTTGTTTGGTTGCATGTATTTTGCACGACGAAGCTTTCGTTCGTTGTGTTGTTTATTATTATTTTTTCAGTGGTTCACATTTTAATAAAGTATGATGAACCCAAAACACGCTGCGCCTTGGTCTACCCTTAACGACGAACGTTACACCTATTATGCATACCCCACGTCTTCATCACTGGAAAAGATAAACAGTTGAGATTGATATCATTAAAAGCTTCCAAAGAGGGTTGTGAAAGTTTTTGATCATTTATTGAAAAGAAAAACATGTTAACCTTAATGTCAATTATCTAAAACTTTTTCAGATATACATATGTTGTAGCTTAGACCTTATTTTACATAATGTACGTTTTTTCTGTTGTGCCTGCCATCGATTGTGACACAACATGCTCTTGAATACAGTGTGTGTATCATATTTTGGCTGATAAATGTACTAACATTTTAATAAATGTAAACTTTCAAATGGTACCACTTTGACTTGAATGGGAATTATACTGTCAATCCTCCATAGGAAACCTACTGAAATCATAGAAATATAGATAATAGACATGAACATTTAAGTTGACATTCAACGGTGGGTGGACCAGTGGCCATCTTTGTGGTAGTAATTAGAAGTAAAAATGTCAATGGTTGTCACGTTGGTAACAACGATTCGGGAGACAGGCGCAGGAACGCATAATATTTTTGGGTCATTATACCCCAAATGACGGCGTGCCGTGTAAGGGCACGGGGACGAAGACCAAACAAACACATAACAAAAACACCAGGTTGAAACCCAAAGAAAAGAGCGAGGAGTACCTCAAATAAATACACACGCTCACAATGATTAACCCACGGGACGAGACCCGTAATCATCAGAGCAATCCACAATGGCACGAAAGCCAAAACACACAGCACAGGTAATCACATGCACCAACGGATATTGTAACAATAATCGACCCCCCATGGTGAACAAAGGACACATATATACAAATACAATCAGTGGGAATAGGGGACAGGTGTGCGTGATGAAAGTTCCGGAGAGATCCGAGACAATGGTGTACCAGCTAAATTGCTTTGGTCTAAACAGGTATTCCCCAGGAGTACGCGCAATGCCTTCAAGGGTATGCTAAATAAAAATGTATTTCACATTTAAAAAATACAAATATAACATTATTATTATTTATTTATTTTTTATTCACATTTTCAAACAGTACATTTATATTTCCCAACGGGGCTATACATTTGGGTGAGGTTTTCTACTTGCCTGAGTAGCCTCGCTTCACTGCCAAAAATAAAATTAAACTCTCTAGTGTTCAGCAAAATGACAACACAATGTCAAATACAGGTAGCCTAGGTCAAATAATTAACATCCAATCACATTAACCGTTACTCCACATTTTAGAAACAAAACAAGACAATTTGAAAAATAAGCCACAATAGTTTTTTGAGCGAGACAAAAGACGACTTTCGAGTAGTAAGACGTATAAAAGCAACAGATACCATTAATAAGAAGGGGCTAGAAGCGTCTTACATGGTGAGCTACTGAGTGGCTAGGACAGGCAAACCCATGTGGATAACTTAATTCTTCATGCTGCCGCGGACATGGCTGGGACAATGCTGGGGGAAAAGGCCCAAAAACTATACAGACAATGCCTTCATCAAACAACACTGCTTCACAACACATCAGTGATATGGCAGGAGATGTTATGAAACAATTATCGCTTCACATACAAGCCAGTGAATTATGTGCATTAAAGCTGAATGAGTCAACAGACGTGCAGGCCTGGCACAGCTCCTGGTATATGTCCGTTACGTTTATGGGGGGTCAATTAAGGAAGACATCCTCTTCTGCAAACCATTGGAAACCAGGACAACATGAGAGGATATTTTTTAAATCCTGGACAGCTTTGTGACATCAAATGGACTTTGGTGGTCAAGATGTGTTGGTATCTGTACTGATGGCGCAAAAACCATGATAGGGAGACATAGTGGAGTGGTAACGAGCGTGCAAGTAGTTGCTCCCGATGCCACTTGGGTACACTGCAGCATCCCCCGAGAGGCTCTTGCTGCCAAGTGAATGCTTGACAGCTTGAAAGACGTTTTGGACACTACAGTGAAAATTATTAACTTTGTTAAAGCAAGACCCCTGAACTCGTGTATTTTCTGCATCATTCAATGATATGGGCAGCGACCATGTAACACTTTTACAACATACAGAAGTTATTGTTATCAAGGGGCAAAGTATTGACATGGTTTCTTTTATTGAGAGAAGAGCTTAAAGTTTTCTTTACTGACCATAATTTTCACTTGTCTGACCGCTTGCATGATGACGAGTTTCTCACACGACTGGCCTTTCTGGGTGATGTTTTTTCTCGCCTGAATGATCTGAATCTAGGATTACAGGGACTCTCCGCAACTATATTCAATGTGTAGGACAAAATTGAGGCTATGATTAAGAAGTTAGAGCTCTTTCGGTCTGCATTAACAGGGACAACAAACAGGTCTTTCCATCATTGTATGATTTGTTGTGTGCAAATGAACTCAAGCTTACAGACAATGTCAAATGTGATATAGCGAAGCATCTGAATGAGCTGGATGCGCAATTACGCATGCCCTGCCCTTGCATGCCCTGCCTCCAGTCCACTTACCGATATCTGAACAAGAGAGCCTCGTCGAAATTGCAACAAGCGGTTCTGTGAAAATTCTACTTAATCAGAAGCCACTGCCAGATTTCTGGATAGGGCTGCGCTCAGAGTTTTTTGCCTTGGCAAATTGTGCTGTTCAGACACTGATGCCCTTTGCAACCACGGACCTATGTGAGAGTGGATTCTCGGCCCTCACTAGCATGAAAACTAAATTCGGGCACAGACCTGGGGTGTGTGGAAATGATTTAAGACTGAAACTCTCTCCAATACAGCCCAACATTGCAGAGCTATGTGCATCCTTTCAAGCACACCCTTCTCATTAACCTGTGGTGAGATATTCACCCTTTTTGATGAACAAATAAGGTTTTATATGTAAGATGGCTAAATAAAGAGCAAAATTATTGATTATTATGATATTATTGTTTGTGCCCTGGTCCTATAAGAGCTCTTTGTCACTTCCCACAAGCCAGGTTGTGACAAAAACTCACACTCATTCTTATGTTTAATAAATGTATTGTATAGGTTTGTGTGTGGCAGGCTTACAATGATGGCAAAAAACAACATTGAGAGTGCGCTGACCCTGGTGCTAGAGGGGGTACGCAGCTGGAGGTTGAATGTTTGAAGGGGTACGGGACCATAAAAAGTTTGGAAACCACTGGTCTAAAGGAATAGGCCCATTATATGAATTTGTTTCTAGAATTGAAATGGCATCCACCCAAGAACATGTTGTGTCTCAACCGATGGCCGGCACAACACATAAACCTAAGATGATGTAAAGAAGGGTCTAAGCTACAAAATATGCCAATATTTAAAAAAAATTCTGAGTTCAGATAATTGACGTTAAAGGTAAAATAAATGTCATAATTGTTATTAAAAAATGTATAAAATAGTTTGACACCCTGTTTGTAAGCTTTAAAATAATTTCAAACTCAACCGTTTATCTTTTCCAGTGATGAAGACATGGATGTCTCCATGGTATGGTGGGGTATGCAAAATGGGTTAACTTTAAACACCTTTATCTCTTGAATGTTTTGGCATTCAGGTCCAAAAAGTTACTTTCTCACCACTTCTTCCAAGGGCAAACATGTATGGAAAGTTTTGTTTAAATCAAAAGGGGATGCAGTTGAATTAAAAATGGATTTACCCTATAGCTACTGTATACACTGAAACATTCAGTTATTTTATTGTGATCTAACTGTGAGTGCTTTTAATTGCATGAGTGTAGTGTAACTAGGTTTATCTGACACTTACTGATGGCACTGTGCCGCAGCAGAGTGGGACCTCCCGGTAAATACAATTTATGGGCTGGCTTTAACCTACATACAAATTATCTGACAAAGTGACAGGACATTTTTACAGCAGAGAGTTCCCTCCAGGGTCTGGTTCAGCATAAGAATGTTATTAATGAGTCCATCGCCTCTCAGCATGAGGCCACCAAGGCACCAACACAAAGAATGGATTAAAGTAATGTGATTACGGCACAGTATTAGTGTACCACTATTAGCAGAGTACCTCATCTTAATGCACCATGCAGCCTTAGATCACTAAATCCACCATCTCGGTTGGTTACAGTGTTTTGGAGGGAAAACAAAGCATCTGCTTATCTAAAACACATCCTGGGATCTTTGTATCAACTGCATTATTGATTCTATGAATTATACATTAATAATCATCAGATGAAAACATAGAGGGATTTACTGTGAGGTTATTTCCATTTATTGGAAAATAATCTAGAAATCAATACATGGTATTTCAGTTATGAACACAGAACTGCATTAATGCCATATTGCATTTAGCAAATATGCTTCAGTGAGAAAATGATAATGATCGGGTAACCAGAGGTCATATAGACGAAGATGATTTATTTCGGGATTCTCAAGATACTAACTTAGAAATACTTATATTTATTTTTTTACTTTTGGATTATGTGCATATTGATATTGTATTGCTAGATATTGCTGCATTGTTGGAGCTAGGAACATAAGCATTTCGCGGGCACCTGCGATAACGTGCAAAACTGTGTACACCCCCATTACGCTTTGATTTGATTTTAATTAAATGGCCATTAAGTGAATATAAAAATCCTACAGCTGTAAACCTGAGAGAGTAATTTCAGTATAAGTATTCTAATGTTAAAACATGGAGGCCGTCTTCCTGACTGTGTTTTAACATTTTAGCTGATATGTTACACTAACAATTTTGTGACCGTTGTGTTCTGTAGGTCTCTAATTGGTACACTTAGCAGCTGACAAGTAAACCAATTAATCAAATTATTCAGTTTAGATAGGGTGCCATTTAGCCTGGAGCATATTCTGAAATTAAAACTAAGACAGTGATAACACGTGTCATGTGTGTCAATAATCTTTTTTTTTTCTCAGACCTTTACTCAAGCAAAGACTTGCTTTGAGCTTTGTTCATTTCACACAGTTTGTGGTTGCTACGGCAAAGACACATTTGAAGATTTTTTTTGAAGATTATCACCAGGCAATCACAGGTAACACAGCTATGGTTGAGGGAGGTTTTCACCACCGACAGTACAGTAGGTCTGGAGCTGCATGTGTTATATGAGGCATGTTTCCCAGGGGGAGAGAGTGCCATATGGAGAGAGCTCTAGTCTGTTTGTACTGAGTTTAAACAGCAGTGAGCTAGTTGCTGGAGAAAGAGGCCAGAGAGATTCAGCTCACATCTCCCTGCAGTGTCAGAAGCTACGCTCTTACTTTCATAGCTCCTGTTTACACCGGTAAAAGGGATTAAAATATATTTCAGCTTCTGGCAGAATTTGTATTTTTTAACTCCCTACATTGGGAAGTCTAAGGATAATAAACAAAAAATGTCAAACTCTATGCACCTCCTTAAGCTGTAAATATGCTAAAAGCCCATATTTAAACCTTGATGTACAGTACAGAATCTTAACTATCAAAGACACATTTCAATATTTTAGAGAGGAATTTTGGTCTACGATTTTAACTAGCCTACATTTGTAAAACATGAAAATGCACAGTAGTGCTTTCTGATTACAGTAAAAATAGAATATTCTAGAACTGCATTTGGAGCAATTTATTGTGTTGTTCTACATAGACAGTCACATAATCATATAATTGAAGCATAACAAAGTAGACAATCAACAGGGGGTAGGCCCAAATTATGTGAAAAGAGTACGCCTGTCAAAACAAACGAAAGAAAGAAAGCAAACATTCTTTACAAAAATGTATAGACAAACACGTTCGCAGTTCTATATAGATTTTCACAGCTGAATGCCTTTGATGGAATGTGGAAAAAAAGGAAAAACATATTTCGAAATTAAAAAACACAATGTTCACGAGGCTAAAGTACACATCCATAGGCAGCCCACTGCTCGTTTCAAGGTATGTGTCTATTGACTATGCCAATTTTCTACATGAATAGGAATAAGAAACTGAACAATCAATCAAAGTCTAGCTGCGCCACCAGAGTCTCTGGGTTCGCGCCCAGGCTGGGCTGGGTTCGCGCCCAGGCTCTGTCGCAGCCGGCCGCAACCGGGAGATCCGTGGGGCGACGCACAATTGGCATAGCGTCGTCCGGGTTAGGGAGGGTTTGGCCGGTAGGGGTAGGGATCCTTGTCTCAGTATGTATAAAAAAAAAAATGTAATAAAATGTATGCACTCTACTGTAAGTCGCTCTGGATAAGAGCGTCTGCTCTTGGCCGGTAGGGATATCCTTGTCTCAGTATGTAAAAATGTAATAAAATGTATGCACTCTACTGTAAGTCGCTCTGGATAAGAGCGTCTGCTAAATGACTAAAAATGTAAAAAATGTAAAAGTCAGTCTTATTTTAACAAGCTATCCAACACTCCCTGTATTAAATGGATGTTTGGCAAATTGTAATTTGTTAAGAGTTTTACAGCAATGTTGAATATTTCATGTTGGATGATTAGGCATGGGATATCGCTTAGAGAACAGGAAAATGGGCAACTTCAAGGTGAGGAGATCACAGTCCTTGTCTGGAATTAATGCAAAATACATGGCTTGGTTTGATGGTTTTATCATGATCAGGAGCTCACATTGTGATTCAGCGTTTGACTTCAGTAAGGGGGTGGGGGGGGGGCGTGGCAATGACAACTGATCAATTAATATTTTACACTTGAACAGCGGCAGATTACGACAACAAAAAATATTTACATTTTAGTAATTTAGCAGACACTTACATAGATAGAGCGGCTTACAGTTAGTGCATTCATCTTTAGATAGCAAGGTGAGACAGCCACATATCACAGTCATAAATACATTTTTTCAACAATAAAGTAGCTAAGCAACGTCAGTGCCAGAAAGAAAAGACAAGTGCGAGTGTTTTTTAAGACGTTTTCTTCCATTACAAAAAAACAGTGATAGTTGTTTGACAGGGTATACCTGTCCTGCACTGTAGTTAATCCCTACAAAATAATTAGAGGAAATATTATAAATGTAGGCCTAATCTTGAAGTTGTGCTTCAAGAGGTGTGTGTGCGCGCACATCTCATCCACCTTCACACACTTTACAATGCCCTTGGAGGGAGGTTTGCTCTGTTTCAAATGCATACTTTAGTATGGCTGCCAAGGACCTATTATTACTTTACTTCAATCCATATTTGTTATTGTGGCCAAAACTTTATACTAAATAAGCTCCTCTACCTTCAATGTCAGTGTCACCAGCTATTTTCAGCCACAATATATATTAACACTAGAACCGCCTGGCCTTTCAGACTATAAGTACCCGCTAGAGAATGTTGCCGGGCGTCACATTTAGCAAATAAATCAGAACCATATCAACCCGCAAGTTACAGCAAACATAAACACCAACGCTTAATAAATAGTGCATAAACTAGTATAAAGTATTAATTGCATGAGGAAATATTCGTGGAAATATAGCAATGAAAAAAACAACATCAACACTAGTTATTTGTTTAGGTAGATTAAAGGACATGGTTTGTATAATTATACAAAGTCTTAGAAAATATGTTGGCCTGTAGCCTATTTTGTTTCCCTTACAATAAAAATCTTACAGTGTAATCCATTTGATCAACTTTATTTGTAGATTTGATTAGTAATAGAGTTAAAGTAATTAATGAAGTCCAGTTACAGCTTCTTTTGACAAAGTAGAAACATAAAAGATAATAATAATATAACCAGCCAGGAGTGCAGATTAAATTATTTGCCGTATTCCTGAAGAAAAGCATCAGCGCATGAACAATTGTAAACAATGAATTGCATAAATAAATATAATATTTTAATTGTATTATGTTACTAATTTTGGCTTAGTAGCCAGAGCAATGCTGCCATGCAAGTGGTCATGTGCTGAACGCATGGACAGCACGGATATTCTTGGTGTCACGCTCGTCGAAAAGAGTGGACCAATATGCAGCGTGGTATGTTTCCATCTCTTTTAATAGGAAGAGAAAAACTCAAAGAACAAAAACAATAAAGCGAACAAACGAAACGTGAAGCTAATAATAGTGAACACAGGCAACTATACAAGATCCCACAAAGCACAATGGAGAAATGGCTACATAAATATGATCCCCAATCAGAGACAACGATAAACAGCTGCCTCTGATTGGGAACCATACCAGGCCAACATAGATATCTAATTCCCCTCGATAACCCACCCCTAATCACACCCCAACCTAACCAACATAGAGAATAAACAGCTCTCTATGGTCAGGGCGTGACACTTGGAAAAAGTGAAATTTGGAAACAGAGCTGCAACTCTTGAATTATGAGAGTTATTTGACAAAGGTAAGTGTAATAGAAACTGCAGAATATGCTCTTCCTGATACTATATAGAAATCAAAACATTTTACCTGCATGTGAATCTGAAGGAGGATTTGATAAAGTGATGATCCTTTCCCTGCATCTGTAAATTGCAAGATGCGCTCATCTCTTCATGTATAATTTGATAGGACTAATAGGCCTAACATTGTCACTCATCAGATTATTATCAATTTAATCTGGTCTATAGGCTAACTCTTATTAGGTGTGTATGTAGTTTTGGTATAGTTTAGGTGTATTTTCGATGGGCCGGCTGTGCAGGCTGACTGGCATTGTTTGCTTCCCTTCGCTAATCAACTCGGATAGATTCAAGGATATGTTTTGCATTATTCTAAAGGCCAACTGCAACACCTAGCATGTTTTTGTTTCCCTTACAATAAATGTTATTAGTAATAGAGTTATAATAAATAAAACAGTCCGATAACAGCTTATTTTTACAATGTAAAAGAGAATGGTATCAACACGCAAGTCAAATGTCGTTTCAAACATGCATTTTTCACATAACCCTTAGCACTTCACAATTCTTGGATCTACTCTGTATATGACCTTGACTTGGCTGGCAAGAGAAAAGTTACAAATCCCAAATATCCTCACTGAAATGGATCTGTGCCAATAGAGTCCAACTACAGCAATTAGACATGGTCAGCCATTTGACAACTTGGACCTGACGAGATCAATAAAGTATGGATCTTTAGACAGAAACTGCAATATTGGGCAGACAAATACAATATGTAGCCATCTTTTTTTTTTAAATGCTGGGTGTTTGCTGTAATCAGGGAGAGAATTTGAGACCCCCACAGAGGTCCAAATGACAATATATCAGTCCGGTTGTTTGTCCAGGCAGAGCAGGGCTACAGAACCTCTGCAAACGCAGACAGAGGACTCAGTCTCAGGGTCTTATCAGAGACAAGCAGAAGGCACAACAATGAACTTATCATCAGCCAGTGACTCCGCAGGATGTAGGCTGTAGAATCACTGCTGCTCTCCGCTTACCGCAAGCTGGCTCGGTTCGTTGATCATATACAGCAACAGAACCTAATCTGAGGACATTGCCTTCAACTCCAGGCACTAGCAAAAGAGAGTTTGCCAGGTAATATAAAAAGCAGGCCCTGTAACAATAATTCAATAACTTTGTGGAGACCTTTACCACCTGCATGTCAAATAGTTACTCGGTTTCAATCCACAGCCTGTGAGAAATCAGCAGGAAGCAAACAGAACAGAATGTCTGGGTAAATGGTAGGTTTGCAACACAACACGGTTTGGATAGAAGGTTTCACCAATGGTGTGACAGGGATCAGACAGGCGCATGCGGAGGATATAACTTACATGCAATTTGATAAAAGGATTCTAAGGATTCCCATGTGGCACAAATGGCAAAATCAGGCAATTGAGAAAAAACCTGAGGTTGCCATGACAGCATTTTGTAAATGAACCCAAAAGCCTCAAACTAATAACAGTCATGTTTTAAATGAACCCAAAAGCCTCAAAATAATAACAGTCATTGGCTCAATCTTTCAAAACTCAGGAGGACAAACATGAAGACAAAAGAATGAGGCAGGAAACATCTACTAAATAGATGAATAATTAAAGAAAATGATCACAGAAATGTAGCTACTGTGGAGTTTTCAGCATTAATTGTCCCATTCACGAAATTAGGAGATAGCTAGGCCTACATCACTGAAAAGCCATGTTTTGTGCTTTGTTTAATTCTTTAGTTTGGAAAATGATAACTTGCCAACTGAATTAGAATTTACACATTAACAATCACATTTTAGTAATTTAGCAGACACTCTTATTGTCACGGCCATCGAAATGAGTAGACCAAGGCGCAGCGTGCATAGAGTTCCACATGTTTTATTCCGATGAAACTCACAAACAAAAATAACAAAGTGCAACGAAACGTGAAGCTATGCAGTGCTCGCAGGCAACTAGATATAGACAAGATCCCACAATCTAAGGTGGGAAAAAGGGCTGCCTAAGTATGATCCCCAATCAAAGACAACAATAAACAGCTGCCTCTGATTGGGAACCATACTAGGTCAACAAAGAAATAGAAACATAGATTTGCCCACCCAAGTCACACCCTGACCTAACCAAATAGAGAAAAAAAAGGCTCTCTAAGGTCAGGGCGTGACACTTATCCAAAGCAACTTACAGGAGAAATTAAGATTAAGTGTCTTGCTCAAGGCCATATCGACAAATTTTAAACCTAGTCGGTTTGGTGATGGCAAAGTTATTCTTTCTTACCGGTTTTGGTTTCTCAATTCTTTCAAGAGAGGATTTTAACACTATTCCATTCCATGTCTGCTGGAAAGAGTTGAGTGATCCTACTTCAAATAGTAAAAAAATAAAAATATTCCCCATTGAGACAATCTAGATTTCAGCAGCCATTTTCAATAAATGCTGAACCACCCAAAATAGGCATATCAGTGTGTCAGTCTGACAGGAAGTAATGACTTGAGTGATCTGAGTGGTTCTGATCTGTGACAGTCTCAAGGAGATGTACAGTACTTTTTTCCCCTAGAGCAGCCTCATGAGGGTAACATACTTTCAGGCAGATAGAGGAAAAATACCATAAAATTACAGGAAACTAGACCTCTGTGCGAGGAGACAATCAAGATTGCTACGATGTCTAGCATGAGGAGCATTGATTATGCAGGAAGGAACATATGTTTGCTCCCATTTCATTAGCAGCATCCCTATCCTTCCAGATCCTTTTCAACCTTTCATCGATGTACTGATATAATTATTTTATCTCTGTTTCTCCAGTCTATTGCTGTGGCTGCATACGCTTGATACAAGCCTAGGTTTTCTTTGCTAATGGTCTAACAGAGATGGTTAATGTTATAGTGCCTTCGGAAAGTATTCAGCAACTTGACTTTTTCCACATTTTGTTACATTTGTTATGTTTTTTCCCCCTCATCAATTTACACACGATACCCTATAATGACAAAGCAAAAACTGTTTTTTATTTTAATTTATATTTTTTTTAAATACAAAAAATAACATTTACATAAGTATTCAGACCCTATACTCAGAACTTTGCTGAAGCACGTTTGGCAGCAATTAGAGCATCAACTTTTCTTGGGTATGACGTTACAAGCTTGGCACACCTGCATTTGTGGAGTTTCTTCAATTCTTCTGTGCAGATCCTCTCAAGCTCTGTCAGGTTGGATGGGGAGCGTTGCTGCACAGCTGTTTTCAGGTCTCTCCAGAGATGTTCAATCGGGTTCAAATCCGGGCTCTGGCTGGGCCACTTAAGGACATTCAGAGACTTGTCCCGAAGCCACTCCTGCGTTGTCTTGGCTGTGTGCTTATGGTCGTTGTCCTGTTGGAAGGTGATCCGTCGCCCCAATCTGAGGTCCTGAGCGCTCTGGAGAAGATTTTCATCAGGGATCTCTCTGTACTTTGCTTCGTTCATCTTTACCTCGATCCTGACTAGTCTCCCAGTCACTGCAGCTGAAAAACACCCCCACAGCATGATGCTGCCACCACCATGCTTCACCGTAGGGATGGGGCCAGGTTCCCTCCAGACGTGATGCTTGGCATTCAGGCCAAAGAGTTCAATCTTGGTTTCATCAGACCAGAGAATTTTGCTTCTCATGGTCTGTGAGTCTAGGTGCCTTTTGGCAAGCTCCAAGTGGGCTGTCATGTGCCTTTTACTGAGGAATGGCTTCCGTCTGGCCACTACCATAAAGGCCTGATTGGTGGAGTGCTGCAGAGATGGTTGTCCTTCTGGAAGGTTCTCCCATCTTCACAGAGGAACTCTTGAGCTCTGTCAGAGTGACCATCGGGATCTTGGTCACCTCCCTGACCAAGGCCCTTCTCCCCCGATTGCTCAGTTTGGCCGGGTGGCCAGCTCCAGGAAGAGTCTTGGTGGTTGCAAACATCTTCCATTTAAGAATGATGGAGGCTGCTGTGTTCTTGGGGACCTTTAATGCTGCAGATATTTTTTGGTACCATTCCCCAGATCTGTGCCTCGACACAATCCTGTCTCGGAGCTCTACGAACAATTCCTTCGACCTCATGGCTTGGTTTTTGCTCTGACATGCACTGTCAACTGTGGGACTTATAAAGACAGGTGTGCTCCTCTCCACAACTATTTGCTAAGAAGCTAGCATTATGTTTGCTGGCTGGCTCCCCTGACTGTTGTTGACCAAACGTGTGGCAGTGACAAAGGCTACACAGCAGGTGAAGGCCATGGTGATGTCACATGGAGCTGCCTCTTACTGTGTCAAATTCATACAGTTACAGCTAGCTACAATGTGTGTAAACTGTCCTTTCTCTGTACATTTTGTACTGAAAGTTCACTGTTTGAAAGAACCGTGACATTTCCAAGAATTCCTTTGAATTACAAAAAAACATACTTAATTAAACTCTCTTTTATAGTAATATAATAATGAAGTACAGTACATATGTTCACTCTTGAACAGTACACAAGCCATCCGTTGTGTGATCAATCCATCAACTGAAGAAACTATACATCACTCTAATGACAACAGACCAAAACAAAGGCATTGTTTCTGATACATGCACATCGTTGTTACAAGAGTACAACAGAACACAGCAGAACTAAAGTCAACAGCTGCAGCGTAGGGGAAACCAATCATTGTGACAAAAGGATAACATTGATATGTTTGCCTTAGTATGGATCATTATGCAAATTCCCACTTTTACTATGTACAGGTAGACAGATTCACTTGTAACCGATGGATGATGCTGATCTGTCTACCAAACAAGACGCCGATAAATTATGCAAATGTTACAGCTGTTTTCAGGCAAATGAATCCCAGTGGAAAATAGGGCTGTCATCTTAATGTGAGACCCATCACCAGGTTTCAGTTATAGCCTAGCATTAATGAAACCATAGAAGTCACAACACAGCCAGTGATGGAGCTGTTACTGGAGCCTGAGAAGGAATTTAACACCCTACTCACTTTGACTTTGACCAGTCAGTTATGTGTGAGACTTAACTAAATGTCTGTCAAGGAGCTGGTGGTTTGACAGAGGCTCCAGATATGTTTAGACCCAGGTCATCTTATAAAAAAATACATTCCTGACACTAAATACCTTTGAACTAAATGTCACGTACATATACGCATGAGTCCAGAATTGCACATGGGTCAAGGTGAATGTTAATTAATACGACAGCAAATTAACTTAAAGTGCAGAGGTGTTTTCATTTACTAAAACGTACATCACCTGGACTGAACCAGTGCCTAGGCCACCATGTTAGAGGACAGCACAACCTTAGGAATGGTGACTTAAACCTTGGCACTGGCACTTTTCATAACAATCTAGCAGTTCGTCCCAAATGGCACCTTATTTCCTACATAGTGCTCTACATGACCAGGGCCCTGTGGTCAAAAGTAGTGCACTATGTAGGGAATAGGGTGCCATTTGGGACTGTACATCCAAATTGGCATATCCCCATAACTTTTACCTCTGGCTTCATTGACTAAGACGACAAAGATGCCGTGGGAGTATGACTTGTCTCATTCTATCTGCTGACAAGACTTTCACCTCCATTTTAGTTCCAGAGAGTACAGACAACGTCTTGAGAATATGAGGATAATGAAAATGACAACACCCCTTATATGTTCCCCCATGGAGTCAATTATGAACTCTACAATTCAAGAGAGTAATGAATTACATTGCATTCATATCACATTCAGTTAGTATATTATACAATATATATATAAACACTCTGCAGCAGCTAAAAGGAGATAGATAAATTCCTGCTGGTAAGGAGTGGTAAGGAGGTGCTCCACATGCTCTCATGCATTGTTAATGTAGCCGAAGCTTCAGGAAGCAGGGAGAACCTTCCTTGAAAAACACACTACTGGCAAGTTGATGCTTCAATCGACTGTTTTATTCAGTAAAAACTCAAAAATAAACCGTGTTTGAGCACAGAACATCTCAGAGGTAAAATGATTGCATACATCTCGTATTGTTGATACACCTGCAATGCGAATAATCGTAGTACAATTAGTGCTATCGCACTACACAAGTCATTATTGTAAACAACATACTGTTATGACTTTCAGTCAGTCATTCATGTATCAGTTCATTTCAGATCTGAAGTGTGTGACGTGTGGTAAGAATTCAGGATTATTATTACCAAAGTAAGCACCATCAGATCACTTTACAATTACATATTTAACTTTGACAGCTGTTCTTGGCACACCATTGAGGTAGACAGTAGACCTGTATATACCAAGCAATGGGTTAATGTTTATTTATATGCCACATATAGACATCATCCATTTATACTATGAAGTTATAAATTGTAGGGGCTGAAACATCGCTTTGCACATACTGTATAAATGGACAGTCCCAATCTAACCAAATTCACAAACAAAGGATATCAAGGCCTGTTAATGTGTCCAGTCTACTGCCAAGTAAAGACATTAGCCTACCTCCAACAACATGAACCCAGGTCTAACGCCAATCAACAACCAACACAAGGTAGTGTCCTCGCCTCATCAGTTGGCTAATATTAATTGATGCTAATGGTTTCAAATGCTAGCAATAAGCTAAATGCTAACCAATGATAAACACCAGTGGTGCTAACATGCATGTGTAATATTTACTGGCTAAACTCTTGATCTCTACCTTGACATGGAACATTCTTTAGCAAAAGCTGAAAAAACAATTTAATTTAAATTAAACTAAATATATATCAAACAGAGTTGCATGCACTTAAAGAGCTACCCACATAGATAGCATAATACGAAACAAAAATGATCAATCATTTTCAAGAACAGCTTCATATAAACGTGGCTTCCAATCTAATGAAAGTGTATGCTACTTATCAGTGGAAAGCAAATCAATTACTTAACATTTCTATCAGACAATTCATGGGGATCTATGGTCACACATTGCTATTGACCAAAGGGTGACCAGTTGGAGTTATTTCAGACAGATAACCCCATGTGGTGCCACAGCATACAAATCCCTCTCAATGTGATGTTTGAATTCTAATCTCAGCGGTATTATGCGGCCTTGACCAGATTGCAGTTGTTCTTTCTTCTATGTGCTTTTTTTGATCAAAAGCCATTTATTTTCATGATTTGAAAGATAAGACACCGTTAAATGGAGTATGCTCCTACAGGAAACAAGGTTCAGTGTGCATAATATAGCCAGCAACGAAGCAGACACTGGAGTTAAGCCATTCAAATCAAATGTCGTTGTTTTTGTTTTGTGTTGCTAAAATGCATATACCTACAACAAGAAAAACACATTACTGGTACATGACCATTACAGTAAGTCAATTTATGTAGAAATCCTACACCTCAGGGCAAAAGAATGACTCTTGTCAAAAATGTGGATTACAATGCCTACAATTACTTTTGCACAGTGACAATGAATGTTTCAATATGACAGGGGAGGCATTGCAACCTTGGAATCTATCATAATTATGTCTCCTATTCCCACATTGTAAAAACAAATTCCATTTGTCTTCAATTCAGCTATCGCTCGATCTTAATTACAATTTCTCAACAACAAAAAAGTAGAAAATGCCAGTTGTCCTTAAACAAATGATGGATATTTGACAAATTACAATTCAAATGATAACTCATTTATAAAAAACCTGGTGGTAAAGCATTCAATACCAGATTGACTCAGCGGCAATTCAAACCACAGTATGACAATGTTCTTGCATCTGCTGAGTGAGTCCATTATGGGAGCCATCATTCTGTAGAGCTTGGGCTCCAGATACGAGGACGAGATTATTAACTAAACCCAAACATAGATAAGATTAGCCACTTGGCCTACTATTGATGGAGCCCTGTGGCATAGGACTGGCTGAGATCCTGGCATTATGCTGAGGAGTTTTAATTTAGAGGAGATTTCATGTGTCATTCTCCAAAAATCTACTTCATTGTTATCTTTTCAAAGTCTGCCTAGGCCTACAGTGCCTTCAGAAAGTAGTCAAACCCCTTGACTTATTCCACATTTTGTTGTGTTACAGCCTGAATTCAAAATTGATTAAATATTGTTTTCTCACTCATCTACCTACACACAATAACCCATAATGACAAAGTGATATTTTTGCAAATTTATTGAAAATGAAATACAGAAATATCAAATGTACATAAGTATTCACACCCCTGAGTCAATTAATGTTAGAATCGCCTTTGGCAGCTATTACAGCTGTGAGTCTTTCTGGGTAAGTCTCTAAGAGCTTTGTACACCGACATAGTACAATATTTGCACATTCTTTTTAAAATTCTATAAGCTCTGTGAAGTTGGTTGTTGATCATTGCTAGACAGCCATTTTCAAATCTTGCCATAGATTTTCAAGTCGATTTAAGTCAAAATTGTAACTAGGCCACTCAAGAACATTCAATGTCATCTTGGTAAGCAACTCCAGTGTATATTCGTCCTTGTGTTTTAGGTTATTGTCCTGCTGAAAGATAAATTTGTCTTCCAATGTCTGTTGGAAAGCAGACAACCAGGTTTGACTCTAGAATTTTGCCTGTGCTTAGCTCTACTTCATTAATTTGTATCATAAAAAAACTCTCTAGTCCTTGCCGATTACAAGCATACCCATAACAAGAAGCAGCCACCACCATGCTTGAAAATATGAAGATTGGTACCCAGTTATGTGTTGTGTTGAATTTGCCCCAAACATAATGCTTTGTATTCAGGACATAAAGTTCATTCCTTTGCCATATTTTTTGCAGTTTTACTTTAGTGCCTTATTGCAAAAATGATGAATGTGTTGTAATATTTGTATTCTGTACAGGCTTCCTTCTTCTCACTCTGTCATTTAGGTTAGTATTGTGGAGTAACTACAATGTTTTTTTTTAATGTTTTTTTTGTTGCATTTTCCAATTAGGAACAATCAAAACAAAAGTGAAAAGATATTAGACAACAATATGACAAAGTGACAGTAACAAACGAGTGTAACAAAAAAATATATATATAATTATAATAATTATATATACAAACATAAAATAAATAAGTTATAATAAAGAGTAAAATAAAAATAATAATAATGAGACATTGGATCATATGGTCACCTGCCGTAAGCTACATATTATACATTACGTGTGAAACATTATATAAGGATTATATAGAGATTCAATCAATGTGATGTGAGGGGAGGGGAGATTCTCCATATAGTCAATAAAAGTTGGCCAAATTCTGTAAAATGTCTCTAACTTATTCCTCAAGCAGTAAGTGATTTTCTCCAGTGGGATACAACTATTAACTTCCGATAGCCACATTGCAACTGGCAGGGGGGAATCCGATTTCCATTTAACTACAATGTTTTTGATCCATCTTCAGTTTTCTCCTATCACAGCCATTGAACTGTTTTAAAGTCACCATTGTTCTCATGGTGAAATCCTTGAGCGGTTTCCTTCCTCACTGGCAACTGAGTTAGGAAGGACGCCTGTATCTTTGTAGTGACTGGTTTTTAAAGCGACTTTGAGACGTACTTCTACTAATGAAAACTGCTATTTAAAATAAATATATCAATATTATTATTATTAAGCTAAGCTTGCTCTTGTCATACTGATTTTCAACATTTATTGCAGTCTTGATGCATTACATTCATCTACTTAATGGCTTCCTGATTGTGTGTATGTTATTCTGTTAGCATTATAAAAATGTCATTTCCGAAGTAATTAAGTAAAGTACTTATTTTCTTGTGTTTACTTCAGCACTTAGTTTGTTCTTCATTAAAAATATGTAATGGTCTTGTAAATAAAATAATCATTGTTTCACAGCAGTAGTGCAGTGTCCTGGAATAATGGTAAAGTTTGTTTCAAAATGTGTCATCTGATAAAGTAAAATAGAATGATGGGGACAGCATATGAGGGACAAGCTTTTTGAATGAAATCCACTAAAGCAAATGCTGTAATATTGATGTCTATATAATAGCATGTGGTGAGCATTTAGATGTCTCTTTGTTATTAAATATTTGTATTGTAAACTATCAATGCCGTTTCCACCAACGGGGAAAAAAACACTATTTTTACTGCTCTCAAGAGCTAGAAACCTTTAGATTCAGTTAAACATAAAAGTATGACTGCCATTTCAAAAGAAATTATGTGCATCAGTGAATTTGCAGCATTGTAATAGAGGATGGATCTGGAATGGAGGCATGAGAGGAATGCAAATACTCTGAACATTCCCAAAAATACAATTTCTCAGCTTCAGCTATGGAGACAGGTCATCTGTCTTCCTCCTCAGGGGCTTGATGATAACATCTGTCAACACATATGGCAGTCAGAAAAGTGTTTCTTTGTAAATCTAACAAAATAATGACAGCCAGATTCTGTAAGCGGAAAAATCATATGCTGATTAGAATGAAACTATACATCTTCCACTGCTGTGTGTGTGCATGGAACAAATTATTGCAATGGTTGCGAAGAATGAAGTCTGCATTTTAGAATTGTAATGATGTGTGTATAAATTAAGGATGGGTTTCCCTGCATCTGATGATGTGGTATTGACTGAGAATCAATACGCAAATCGATAAATTTCGGCAAAAAACTGAGCAGAGGGGATTTCAAACACTATACAAACATGGTTCTGAAAGACTAAGAGACACACCATGATCGTGATCGCTTCAACCTCATAAACTGTAATGGGATTGTGGGAGCATAATGACCGTATGTTCAGAGATCTATGGACACCTATTTAACCTTCTGGCAATGTTGCTGCAGGGCCATTGCCCGTTAAACCCATTTCCATGATATTAAGGGAGCTCTTATCGAACACTAGAGGACATCTAGCAAACTGTATACCTCTTAAAATCTTTGTCCATTTCTCAATAATGTCTTCATCTGTTAGAAATAGTTTAATTTATCTTGTTTTCAGTCTCTAGAATGTCCATTAAAACACTTTTCCTTATCAAGATCATTTTTCAAAAGCATTTTTCTGTCAGGGGAAGAAACACAAGCAAATTAATTCAAAACAGATAATAAATGCAAAATAGTCTGTCGTATCAATGTTTGGTAAATCCTGCGCAAAACCTTGTCAAGGTTACCCTAATCCTGAAGCAAAGCCAAGGCACACTCAGAGCCAGTAACAATATGATATATGGGTTTTACTTGATTTATTCTATGGGAACAGCCCAGCCCACGCATGTATACAGAACTGACCCACTGGGCAGCTTATCATCTAGGTCTCAAGCAAGTTCTCTGGAGAGTCCAGCCATAACAACTGAGAAAGTTATTGTTTCTTATTGAACAAAACAATATAGGTCTAGAGTTGTTACATCACATAATGCTGCAGATCCATGGAACAGTGATCACAACTTCTGTCATCAAAGCTTAAAGTAGGTGGTGCACAGCCATGTTCAAGATTTGCAATATGCTTTCGCAAATAACTTGTAACATTACACCTCATAGTCAAGTGTCAATTGTAAGGAGAGAGTGAAGATGACACATACTCTATGCTGCATTTAGACACTCCGCTGTAAGTTCAGGATGTCTTCATCATTCCAGCAGAATAGCAAGCAATGTACTTCATGAAAGGTTACAGAGCTGGTCAAATCAGGGCATAAATTCAGAGCCAGAGCCACTATAGAGAAACAAACCATGAAGCTATGAGTTAAATATGGATGTGCCAGGTATGCTGCAAAACACTTAAGCCTATAGTCAAGCCAAGTAAAGAAATCATACATCATGACTCATACTGTTTTATGTTTTAATACTTGGCAACTCATAAGTAAGCAAAGTGAACCAACCGTATGTCCTTCATATCTCCAGACTACCAATCAGTAATAACAAGCCTCTCAACAGGACAGTTTCTGTCACGTCTGCTCCTCCCCTCCGGCATACGACGGAGTACTAACCACCGGTCCTGGGATTCATCATTCCGCACACCTGGCACTCATCATTAAGCGCACCTGTGTTCATTATGATTCACACCTGGACTCAATTACCTTCATTATTTCATCGCCTTTATATGTCACTCTCCCAGGTTCACTCACCAGTTGGTATTGTTCTTGTGTATCAGCGTTCTGCCTCATGTTTGTGGCGTGTTCTTGGTTTTGTTAAAATGGTTCACCTGTACTTGCTTCTGACTCACCGGCCCGTCATTACAGAATACCAACTCAAGCAGCAGGACAAATGGACATCTCCCAGACAATCAATGAACAAGGTGCTCTTCTTCGTCAACACCATAATCAGTTGGCTCAACTGGGGACGGCCATGGAAGAGGTTCTCTGTAGTCTACAACATCTCGACAGTGGAGGATATTCTAGAGCCAGTCTACCCAATGAGTCAGCGCACCAGCCCATTCAGCAACCCACTCAGGTCAGCAATGCCGTTTATCCCTCCAGGAGAAATATGAATGGACACCATCCAAATGCTGTGGATTCCTCCTTCAGTGCTCCCTCTATTTCGTACATCTAATGGGTGCTCCCACCACAGAGGTCTAAGGTTGCCACAGATATTTCTCTGCTGACTGGGCAGGCATTGGAATAGGCCACGGACGTTTTGGGAGAGAGGAGCTTGAGTCTTATGAGGGGTTCATGGCTCTGTTTAAATTTATTTTTGATCCTCATGCGGAGGGCAGAGGTAGGTGAGCGGCTGCTTCAGCTCCAACAGGGGAACCAGACGGCCGCTGAGTATGTGCTTACCTTTCGGACAGTAGCAGCTTCGAGTGGATGGAATGAGCCGGCCCAGATGGAACTGGCCTGCCGAGATGACAACCTCACCCTGGACATACACATTGCGATGGCCATTTGTCTGGATAACCTCCGGGAGCATCGGCATCTACATCCCTTCTCTCCCTCCTTCGTCAAGTGTTCGGGGTCAGAGCCTGAACCCATGGAGGTAGGGGTCACGCCTTCTCGCGGCGGAACGACACAGACGGGTGCAGCTGGGACTCTGTCTATACTGTAGCCAGGGAGGGCACAAGCGCCAGTGGTGTCCGTTACCTCAGAATCCAGGATCCACTGGAGCAGCGGGACGATCACGTCATGTTACATCCCCTGGACTAGGAGTGAGTATTCCCTCTACTGCTCTTCCTGTCAGACTCTTTTTAGTACCCATCACTCTGGCTGACTCTCCCTCATGCCCTGTCTACAGCTTCAGTGGATTACGGCGCCACAGGGAATTTTAAGGATCAGACCTTTGCCTCCTCTCTCAATATTACAACCTACCCGCTCTCCTCTCCTTTTCAGGTTCAAGGTCTTGACTGTTGGCCTCTAGGATCTGGAACCATTGCACACATCACCCAACCACTCACCCTCACCGTGGAGCCCAATCACCAGGAAAACATCCCCTTCATCACCAGTTCACAAGATCATCATCGGCCTACCTTGGCTTCAGCGCCATAACTCTACCATCTCATGGTCGAGGATGAGAATCACATACTGGTCACCTGAATGCCTGAGAATCTGCTTTCCTGTCCCCTGTGGTTCCACGTTGGTTGAGAGTCCCGTGGTTTCCCTCCAGCCCAACATCCCAGAGGAATATCAGGATCTAAGGGAGGTGTTCTCCAAGACCCGCGCTACCTGTCTCCCTCCTCATCGGCCCTGGGACTGTGCCATTGACCTGTTTTCCGGTGCTACACCTCCATGCAGTCTCATCTACCCTCTGTCAGTGGCTGAGACCCAGGCCATGGAGGACTACATACAAGAGGCGCTCCAAAAGGGTTAATCCGCAGGTCCATGTCGGCTGGTTTCTTCTTCGTGGCCAAGGAGGGAGGATTACGCCCTTGTCATTGAGTCCACGGTAATCGATACATCACCACGAAGTATCGGTACCCTCTCCCGCTGGTGTCGTCAGCCATCGAGCAGCTCCGCAAGGCCTGGTTCTTCACCAAACTGGACCTGCAGAGTGCCTACAATCTCATTCGCATCCGGGAGGGGGATGAGTGGAAGACGGCATTCAGTACGATGTCTGGTCATTACGAGTACTTAGTTATGCCCTTTGGCTTAGGCAATGCTCCGTCAGTGTTCCAGGCATTCGTCAACAAGGTGTTCAGGGACATGCTCGGACATCAGGTGATTGTGTGCATCTGACATCCTGATCTTCTCGACCACCCTGGAGGATCACATCACTCAACGTTCGAGCAGTCCTGAAACGCCTCTTGTCTAACCATCTGTTCGTCCAGGCGGAGAAGTGCCAATTCCACCATAGGGCGGTTTCCTTCTTGGGCTACCAAATCAGCCTGCAGGGACTGAAGTTTCACAAGGAAGTAGATGCGGTAAGGTCATGGCCAGTCCCAAACACCATCAAGGGGTTACAACGGTTTTTGGGGTTTGCCAACTTTTACCGACGCTTCATCAGGAACTTCAGTGCCGTCGCCGCCCCTCTCACCTCCCTCCAAGGGTGGGCCTCGTAGATTGGTTTGGTCTCCAGCAGCCAACGAGGCCCTTCGCCTCCACCCTATTGCTAAAACACCCAGACCATACTTTACCTTTTGTGGTTGAGGTAGATGCATCGGAGGTGGGTGTGGGGGCAAGATAGGGGGACCCACTAAAATTGTATCCTTGTGGTTTCTTCTCCAAGAAACTGTCCCTCGCAGAGGAATTATGACGTCAGCAATGACTGTCACGTCTGCTCCTGCTCCTCCCCTCCGGCATACGACGTCGCCAGAGTACTAACCACCGGTCCTAGGATTCATCATTACGGGCACCTGGCACTCATCATTAAGCACACCTGTTTCATTATGATTCACACCAGGACTCCATTACTTTCATCATTTCCTCCCCTATGTCAGTCTCCCAGGTTGACTCACCAGTGTATCGGCGTTCTGCCTTATGTTCGTGTTGGTTTTGTTTTATTAAAATGTTTCACCTGCACTTGCTTCTGACTCACCGCCCCGTCATTAGTTTCATTATGGTGCTTTACCTTTGAATTTAAGTGTGAACATATGAACTACTTGCATACAAGCCCCATTGTTCTTTTCTCATTGTGTAAAACAACTTATCAAATCTGAAAGAGTGCATAGCTTGGTTGTGTCTTGCATTAGAAGAGAAGTCCAATGCAACAGACCATAGTCAGTATCAGCCTCAGCCAAGACGTACTGACAATTAGTTACCACTTATTTGTCAGTAGTTCCTGCTATCACTCCCTCAGTTCTCCCCCTGGTGCTTAATTGTCAGTCTTGCACCAACACCCTAATGTCAAAGTCACTCAAACCTGTTGGTGTCTCTGCTTTACTTTGTGGAAAGAGGTCTAATTACGAACTATTTATGGTTAACATAACAGTTTCAATTTGTAATCCAAATAGAATAAATCACAATGATGGCAGTGTGGAAACATTGTTTACTAACAAAGATTCTGGGAAGGAAAAAGTCAAACTCTGACATCACCCCGTTAATGCTGACATTTAAAACGGTTAAGTTAAGGGTTAGGTTAGAGTTAAAGGTAGGGACGTCCCAACCCACTGGGCACAGACAACATCTATTCCACGTTGGTTCCACAACATTTTATTAAAATTACGTGGAAACAATGTTGACTCAACCAGTGTGCCCAGTGGGAAGGATCCCGGATAGCACTAAACATGAGGCAGAGAGGTAAACAACTGTTTTCAACATAATTGTTGTCACCGCATTGCCATTCATTACTATACAAATCAAGAACAAATTTCTCACCAACCATCCAATCAATTATTATTTTGTATGGAAGATAACTGGCAGTAATTGGCACTGCATCCAGGATACCTAAAAAGTACAGTTCATACTGTATTATTTCACTAAGTGTGAACACTGTGTACATTAGGTGGAGTACTTGGCCATAGGGATTGGCTGTTAGCCTTCCTAAATCTAATTTCATAGAGGGTCTCCTTTAATTCATAAAGAGGGTATCATTGTCAAACAACATAACCTAACTGCAAGCCATTAAAGAGTAAACATTAAGGTAGATCAAAGGGAATTCGACTGCCTTTCCATTGGATTTGCAGAATTATTCTTTCATGTAATCTCTTTGAGAGAATTCAAGCACATTCAAACTTTGGATGTGGTTTCAGGCAAACTTGCAATATGTCTGCATTTGGAATTATCAATGTTTTACTCCTTATCCTACAGATATTATTCATGCTAAAACGTATATAGCTGTACGGTTTACAAGATACTCTTGAGAGCAATTACTGGCCAAAAAGATGGCAAATTATATAATTGAAAAACTACCACCATGTAAATATTTAACTAACATGCCATGGCTGGCATACATTTACCATTCTATAGCAAGGATAACCCTGTGCTATGGTGGAAAGGTCTACTAATCCTCACCTTAAACTTCCTCCATTCTATCTTTACGACTGTGACACGGTCAGACAAGTGCCCCAGCAGTGTCATCTCATTAGAAAATTGCTTTCCTTGAGTAGCACTGCTGTGCAAAATGTCAATTCCATACAGAACATTTCTTTTGTCAGCCCTCGAAGTAGCTTAAGTGGATGGAAATGGAAAAAGTCTCCACCTGAAGAAGATAGACCTGCGTCCTTTGGAAAGACTGCAGGATCAGCTTCCAGGCAGTGAACAGCTCAGAAAGCCCTGAAATGAGTGCTGGTTTGGAGAGTGATGGAAATGACAGTGTGTTCCCCACTACCAGTATTACAAGGGTCACTCCCATTGTGCCAAACTCAGGTGTCACTCAAAAGTTTTTTTTTCTCCAAGTCACCAACTTGTGCCAGCTACTTTCAAAAGTACAAAATTCAATATTGGCAAAAAAGCTTGAATTACGAATGCATTACTCTTTAAACGGCCCAATGGCAAACCTAAAGGTGCAATATTCAGAAATCGCTCCGCCATTTCCTGGTTACTAAAATTCGAATAGTTCGCCTAAATTCAGTTTATGTGACAAAACTATCTAAACCGCAATGAAATATCTTTTCAATAACCAAATATCTTATATTTTCAGCTGTTTGAAGCTGGTGTACAAAACCGAAAGTAAAAGAAGCAAAAACAAAACTTAAGAACGCAAAGCATAGAAATAGCCCACATACAGATCTAAAGCTTCTTAAACTTTCTTTCAATGACAATTACATATCTATAACGTTGATGTGAATGTGGTCGGGTCGCCCAAAAAGTTACATATTGCAGTTTTAAATTAAACGAATTGAGTAACTCCACTGAATGTAACTTAAATCATTGAGTAACTCCACTGAATGTAACTTAAATTGCTCAGTGTCATGTCAAAATAAATGTCAAAACCTCTCTGATCACTAATAATCTGGGGAATATTACCCCTCCCTTTGCATTAATACAATCAGGTCCATAATCCCATTATAAAGTACACTGCATGTGGAATAGACTCCCACAGTTTATGAGAATGGTGTTTCTTTGGACCCCTTTTATGCCTTGATTGGCATTTTGGTACTTCAAGAAAGACCACAAGTCAGTGCTTCATTCCTTTTGACTGGAATGACTAATGCCTTCTTCAAGGGTTGAGAGATCACTGGGAATGTCCAGGTCAGTATCTGAAGATTGACTGATACTGTATGAAATGTAATAAGGATTCTGGACGAGGAAATAGGGAAAAAGCTGTATCTTACCCTTAATACCCTGGAAACGTCTGGACACTGGTTTTAATTGAAGAGATGAGCCCAAGAACTCTCTGTACATTTTATCTGGTAACATCTTTCAATCTTTTTTTATTTGCCTCTGAAGGCTGCTGTTCGTGAAGTGCCATAAATTACAAGACTGTCTCCCTCTTTCCAAAGGACAAAAATATTCCTAACCACTGTTGCTCTGTTAGGGTGTCCAGAATTTGCTCTCTGTAGTACAGTATATGTGAGACTGCATATACATTTCACATTCTTCCACTGCACCCAGTTGAGCCTTCCTAACCCAAGAGTCAAATTAAAGCATGTGGCCTGTAATACGGTTTGACAACTATATCGACAAACTACTGAGACACTGCAGTCTGCAGACACAAAACTCCTTTGCTAATGACAGCACAATATTATTTCACATGCTGTGCTTGACTGTGATTATTTCCAAAATATGAATGCAACACGGCCAAGGTATTTTAGAATAGGCCTAGATATACAATTGAATATTGCTTTAGACTAGACCTAATATTAAATTAGATTTTAAAAAGTAGACTTGATTTTGATTGTTTTCAAGTAGTCAAAAAGACACCAGAAACCACGTGTATTGGCAAGAGCCACACACAGGCATTTTCATTTGATTTTCAACAAAGGTGCTCACATAGCTACTACCTCTCTTCAAGGGACGTGCCAGCTCAGACGTTGTCATGGAAACCATTCACTGGCACATAATCTCTCTGTGCTCTATCTCTGTAGAAATGCCTGACAAACAAACCAAGCAATCCTGTGCTTGGTGTCCAGGATAGATTTCACAGGAGAAACTGGTGGAGAATTGTGGATTTAAGATTGGTCATCAAGTTACCTACCTACTTAACCATTCAACTCAGAGTTCAACTCAGCCTTGCAGTTTCTTTGTAGCAGAAATAAGCATTTTGGTACTATAATATAATTGGTACTGTGTGGGTGGGTGGGTGGATGGATGGATGGATGGATGAGTGGGTGTATATGCTGTATTTGCATGCATGCCTGTACTTGTCAGTGTGTGAGTGTGTGGTGGTTTTTGAGAGCACAGGGCATTACTAAAAGGGAACCCATTATATCCAATTAAAAATGGCTTCAAACTCTTGCATGTGTTCTGTTAACACTGCATTAGTAATAAGGACACATGAAGTATTTATAGACCGTGGAGATGGAGGTGTAAACACCTGAAGCCGCATTTATCATGAAGTTGACTAATTACCTTAAATCTGGGTAAAACCCTGTCATGGGAAGACTGATATCCCATTGCTATTGCTACTCCAAATCTGAATGCCAACTAATAGGGAAAATTAACCACAAGTTTTTTTTTGGTGCAGCATTTGGAATTAAAACAATACATGGGCTAGCCTGGGAAGGGCTGGAATTTCCGCTAACTGTACAGATCTGAAAACACAAACATAGGAGTTGGTTCCTATTAATTTACGGAGCAGGAAGGTAAGAACGACAAAGCATTTCAATAATCCTCAAATGCCAACTGGCTTATAACAACAACTTTGGGATGGTGATTTAAATATAGAATCCTTAACCTTATTTGAAACAATAACAAACCACGCACCTCACTTCTGTTTCAGTTAAAAGCTGAGGGATGGGCCTGGAGAAATGCAACCACTAAAATTCATAGACAGAGCTATTGACACAAGGACTGACCATCGTCTTCGAGAATAAATGGGTACACATAATATATTTTCGAATCCAAAAATGTACGTAGCAATTAAGGTTTCTAGCTTTAACTCTGGACTAAGCATTCATTATTCTCGCCACAATATCAGCATATACATATATGGCATAACTATGGCACCGGGCGATGCAAAACGAACTCATCCATTTTCAGACTCTTTTCACCGGTCTGGATACACACTCGGCTTCCTAGAACGTTTGGCTGCCCAGAGGTAGAACAAAGCAAGACACAGCTGCAGTCTAATTAGCGATTGCAGTGGCGGATTTAGGTATAGGCGACATGGGCAGCCATCCTGGGCGGCATCTTGCCCGGGGGTGGCACGGGGCACCTGCACAAAAAAAAGTATATGTATATATATATATATATATATATATATAGGTTTTCTATCGCTCATTTGCACGTCACGTCAGTGATATCATGTCACCGTGGGGGACTGTGGGTCAATTAACCTTGTCGGAGTGGGTGCCCTGATTCTAGTTTGTGAGCTAGGCAGGCTACTGCCTGGGAAGGTCTCCCACTCAGAAGCACGAGATGCAATTAGTTGTGCAATTTAGTTTGAAGGAGGGGTTCGCTCAGGGAGCCATACAAGCTAGAACCGCCACTGAGCAACTGAATGTATATTTTCATCATCATCATCATCGCAAACATTGGCTAAGCTGCCCAGGAGGCATCATCACACAAAAAGCTGATTGTTTTTTCTCCAAAGTGTAGGGACTGCATCCTGCTTGTGCAACTGCAATACCCGTTACAACAGACAGACAGAGGTTGTAGCCTTCATACTGTATGAATGTTTGTTCAAATCGCCTTAAGGTTTTATTTCAGCTGTTCAGAAGTATGAGGCAGAGACATAGGCTACATCATCATGGTTCAGAAGAGGGTGAGTAAAGAGAGAAATGTGAATGTGAGCAGCAGCTACATTAGAAAAACGAATGTGTATGTAAAATAACACATGCGCAGAACGTGATCAGGATACTTAGCTTTAAGAATGAGGGGCGAGCAGGGGCATGGGCGAAACCTCCGTATCAACAGCTGCAGTCTTTATTATTGATATCAGGGTGCGCACACAACTTTGCAAATGTTCTCAGTTACGTGTCGCGTATGTATTAATAAAAAATACCCATGCATGTTCATAATGATGGGATCGTGTGAACCACTGTTTATTCCCCAGAGGTAGGCTATACCCCATGATTCCATTATTTCATATTAACAATGACTTGTAATTCATCAGCATCTGCATGTGATGCCATCCAGCATATGGGGATGATCAGTGGCTGCCAGAGTAAATACAGAGAAATCTCCCTCCCAAAGGTTGATTTATTAGCTTATCGGAGGACAAAGGTACATTACAGCTCTATACTATTGAGTAAAGTTGATATAAGACTAGGGGTCAATCTACACACAATACTCAATAATGACAAAGCGAAAACAGGTTTTCAGACATTTTTGCAAATGTATTCAAAATAAAAAACAGGACTACCTTATTTACATAAGTATTCAGACCCTTTGCTATGAGACTCGAAATTGAGCTCAGGTGCATCCTGTTTCCATTGATCATCTATGAGATGTTTCTACAACTTGATTGGAGTCCACATGTGGTAAATTCAATTGATTGGACATGATTTGGAAAGGCACACACCTGTCTATATAAGGTCCCACAGTTGGCAGGGCATGTCAGAAACAGGATTGTGTCGAGGCACAGATCTGGGGAAGGGTACCAAAACATTTCTGCAGCATTGAAGGTCCCCAAGAACACAGTGGCCTCCAAAATTCTTAAATGGAAGAAGTTTGGAACGACCAAGACTCTTCCTAGAGCTGGCCGCCTGGTCAAACTGACCAATCGGGGGAGAAGGGCCTTGGTCAGGGAGGTGAGCCAGAACCCGATGGTCACTCTGAAAGCGCTCCAGAGTTCCTCTGTGGAGATGGGAGAACCTTCCAGAAGGACAACCATCTCTGCAGCACCACCAATCAGGCCTTCATAGTAGAGTGGCCAGACGGAAGCCATTCCTCAGTAAAAGGCACATGACAGGCAGCTTGGAGTTTGCCAAAAGGCACCTAAAGGACTCTCAGACCATGAGAAAGAAAATTCTCTGGTCTGATGAAACTAAGATTGAACTCTTTGTCCTGAATGCCAAGAGTCACGTCTGGATGAAACCTGGCCCCATCCCTACGGTGAAGCATGGTGGTGGCAGCATCATGCTGGGGGGGATGTTTTTTAGCGGCAGGGACTGGGAGACAAGTCAGGAAAGAGGGAAAGATGAATAGAGCAAAGCAAAAAGAGATCCTTGATGAAAACCTGCTCCAGAGCACTCAGGATCTAAGACTGGGGTGAAGGTTCAACTTCCAATAGGACAACGACCCTAAGCACACAGCCAAGACAACGCAGGAGTGGCTTCTGGACATGTCTCTGAATCTCCTTAAGTGGCCTTAAACCTGATCGAACATCTCTGAAAATAGCTGTGCAGCAACGCTCCCCATCCAACCTGACAGAGCTTGAGAAGATCTGGAGACAAGAATGGGAGAAACTCCCCAAATACAGGTGTGCTAAGCTTGTAGCGTCATATCCAAGACAGCGCAAGGCTGTAATTGCTTCTAAAGGTGCTTCAAAAAAGTACTGAGTAAAGATCTGAATACTTTTGTAAATGTGATATTTTTTTATAAATGTGCAAAAAGGTTAAAAAAAACTGTTTTTTGGGGTATTGTGTGTCGATTGATGAGGGAAAAAAAATATTTATTCAATTTTAGAATAAGGCTGTAACGTAACAAATGTGGAAAAAGTCAAAGGGTCTGAATGTTTTCCGAACGCACTGTACCTCTATTGAAACATAGGCTGTAACTCCAATTTAATTGGCAGAGCAGACTCTTTGGTGTTTGTCCCAACATTTTACCCTAGCAATGCATTATGAGTAATGACACATGGAAATATATCCACAGGGAAAAGCACACACAGGATATCAAAGTTATATGCTTAGTATTTTCATTGAGAGCCATCACATAAACACCATGGTCATGTGATGGCTCTAAATATATTTAAATACTCTGCATATAACTTTGATATCCTGCGTGTGTTTTTCCCTGTAGATACATTTTTACATTGACTCTTTTTGGAATTAGCACCGCAAACATCTACTTGGAACAATTTATTATAATCCTGGCTGCAAGGACTTGTGTTTGAAGTTCTGAAATGCGGGCAAAATGTCCTGGATAGTGTAATGGTGTCATACCTCATTTTTCAGCAAATATTGTCTTTAGCAAACTAAGTGAGCGTACTACTGTCATTACTAGGCATGTGCATCTTCCCCTTTTCAAGATGATTCTATACGTATCTAGATACATGGGCTCCTTACGATACAGGAACGATATGTTTAGATGCACTTACATTGCACTAACATTTTCCATTCTAAATTAAAATCTGCTGCTGATGGAGTGGGCCTCTCTGAGCTGGATCTGTATGAGCTGACATTTCTGTGTGTGTGTGTGTGTGTGTGTGTGTGTGTGTGTGTGTGTGTGTGTGTGTGTGTGTGTGTGTGTGTGTGTGTGTGTGTGTGTGTGTGTGTGTGTGTGTGTGTGTGTGTGTGTGTGTGTGTGTGTGTGTGTGTGTGTACATTATGTATGTCTATGGTGTATGTAGGCATCTGAGCTGAGCCATAAGGGTGACTGGGCATCTACCATCTCACTATCAGATTAGGGGGGGTGTGTATGTATTTGTCATTTTTGCAGATTAAGTGTTTGAGCTAGTAATGTATTAATATTTACCTTAAGAAAGGAACTACAGTATGACATAGCAGATGAATATATAGTGTAACCGGTGTGAAATGGCTAACTAGTTAGTGATGTGCGCTAGTAGCGTTTCAATCGGTGACGTTTCCTGTTTCCTTTGCTCTGCAAGGGCTGCAGCTTTTGTGGAGCGATAGGTAACGATGCTTCGTGTGAGACAGTTCATGTTGATGTGTTCAGAGAGTCTTGGTTCAAGCCCAGAAACAATGTTACAATAGCACAATTTTGGAATTCACCCCCGTCACCATAATCAAATGGTTTTCACCGCTTGGAAGTTTTTACATAATGAGCTTCTTAGCTCTTGCTGCTTCGGCCATGCAGTGCGGCTCGCAAAAGTGATAGCTGTCCTCGTTATGTAATTATAACCTTTACCCTGTATATCTATAAATGACCATATACACTGATTGTTTAAAGCAAAAATACCAAAGCTATTGCTGATGTTGAACCTGAACAATTGAAATAAAGTCGAATGTAAGCCCCGATCAGCAGGTCTAGCCTGATGAGTGTTGTCTCCAGTGGCTTAGCCTACTTTTATTCCAGTAAAACACAATTTTCAACAGCGCATTTGATAACAACAACCTAGCAAATTACAATGTTTGTCACTCAACTAATAACACCTAGTTTTGCATAAACCATGTTACAAGCATTTGAAGGCTGAAGGTGCTGCGTATATGTGCAAGATCAGGAATAGGCCTACCTCTCTTTGGTCAGTGTGTGAAGCTGGGCACAGTGCACAGTTTGACTAGGCTACTGTTATCGCCTGGGGTTGTTTGGCATGCAAAATGACTGTCAACGCAGTAACATGTTAAGTTTGACACTGAAGGACAGGATGCATCAGTTGTCACAAAAGTGCTCCCGAGTGGCGCAGCGATCTAAGGCACTGCATCTTCAGTGCTAGAGGCGTCACTACAGACACCCTGGTTTGAATCCAGGCTGTATCACAACTGGACGTGATTGGGAGTCCCATAGGGCGGCGCACAATTGGCCCAGCATTGTCCGGGTTTGGCCAGCGTAGGCTGTCATTGTAAATAAGAATTTGTTCTTAACTGACTTGCCTAGTTAAATAAAAAAAGATGAGAGGCATTTTTGGAAGGTAGAAAGAAAGTAATATGAGCAACAACAAAAAAGGTGAATTGATAATGTTTCAATATATTTTCTGACCGGTGTATGCTGCATTTGGATCGATTTGGGGTCCCACTAACCGATGCGCTCATATCCAATGTGTATTGGTGAATCGTTACATCCCTAGTCATTACTACATGATACTAGGCAAATCACAAATACTTGCTACGCCTACTAAATAGTATGGCGGTATGTGATTGAAATCAGAGCAATGATCTAGCAGACATGCCTCGTTTTGAGTGGGATATGTCAGCGGTAACATTGTTGATACATGGCCCCTTCCACAAATTTGCTGCAATGTGACTTGCAGAGCAGACTCCATTAGTAATGTGAATTTGGTGTCGCACTCTTTTGGCCATGCATTCTGAACAGCCAATTTTTGTAAAGTACATACTTGTTGTAATGTTTTTGTAATGTATTTTGTTCCCCAATGGCTTCACTTTACACTTAAAAGTGTACACTATAAAGAGTAAAACAAAGTATAGGGTGATTCCACTCTAGTGGGACAGGAAAATATAGTTTACACTGGAACATTTCTGCGGGGACTTGCTTCCATTCAGCCACAAGCATTAGTGCACTGGGGCATTGTCTTGATGAAATAGGAAAGGTCCTTCCCCAAACTGTTGCCACAAAGTTGGAAGCACAGAATCATCTAGAATGTCATTGTATGCTGTAACATTAAGATTTCCCTTCATTGGAACTAAGGGGCCTAGCTTTAACCATGAAAAACACCCCCACACCATTATTCCTCCTCCACCAGACTTTACAGTTGGCACTATGCATTCGGGCAGGTAGCGTTCTCCTGACATCTGCCAATCCCAGATTTTTCCGTCGGACTGACAGATGGTGTAGCGTGATTCATCACTCCAGAGAATGCGTTTCCACTACTCCAAAGTCCAATGGTGACGAGCGTTACACAACTCCAGCCGACACTAGGCATTGCGCATGGTGATCTTAGGCATGTGTGCAGTTCTTGTGCTGAAATCGCTTCCAGGGGCCGTTTGGAACTCGGTAGTGAGTGTTGCAACCAAGGACTAATTTGAAGGGTTGTCTACATACTTGGAGATAGTTTAGTGCCTAATATAAGGTGATGAATACATGTAAAAATGTTCTTTAAATGGTTACCTGATCTTTCATTTATCTCTCGGATATAGGACAGACACTTCAGAATAATTCATTTTTGGTACTGACTGTCTTTTGTTCCATGTGTGTGAATCTGTCTGTTATTCAAAGTGTTTATTTTGGCTAATAGCAGTAACGCTAAATTCAATGTTTCATCCTATAATTTTTTTCAATTTTTTTTATAGCTTAAGGGGTCTAAAAATTCTAAATCAAATAGTTAAATAATCCTTGGTATGACCATCTTAACTCTTTGACGCCCTTGGATGTGACCAATTTATTTTTGGATGCAATGTTCAGACATTCAAAGAAGTGGTGACAGCATAACACAATCATCCAATCCGGAAAATGTTGGCTATATTAGTCCTATCGCTGAATTTGAGCTAACACAAGTGGTCATATTTATCTAACTCTCGGCTGACAGAACCATAATATGAATTAGCTAATATAAATGACTAAATCAAATCAAATCACATTTTATTAGTCACATGCGCCGAAAACAACAGGTGTAGAGCTTACAGTGAAATGCTTACTTATGAGCCCCTGAACAACAATGCAATTAAAAAAAAAATATAAGAATAAGAAATAAAAGTAAGAAGTAATTAAAGAGCAGCAGTAAAATAACAACAGTGAGACTATATACGGGGGGAACCGGTACAGAGTCAATGTGCGAGGGCACCGGTTAGTTGAGGTAATATGTACATGTAGGTAGAGTTATTAAAGTGATAGTCACTTTATAGATGTTAGATGTTAACAACAGAGAGTAACAGCTGTGTAAAGGGGGGGGGGAGGCAATGCAAATAGTCTGGGTGGCCATTTGATTAGATGTTCAGGAGTCTTATGGCCCAGTGTCTTCCGGGTTAGGATTTGGCCGGGTAGGCCGTCATTGTAAATAAGAATTTGTTCTTATCTGACTTGCCTAGTTAAATAAAAAATATTTGTAAAAATAAAAATTTCATCACATCGCGGGTGAGCTCACCATTGATCAAAATAACAAAATTGAGTAAAGCACTTTCTAAAAATCAAAAGTAATTCGAAGATGGGTAGTTTGTGCGCACCGCCATATCTGTTATATCGGGTCAACCAAAGATAAGAAGAGGAAACAAGATGACTTTGGTCTGTTTTCAGTACGCATGTTGAAGGGGGTGTGTTGTCTACCATCATTCACTTCCCTTCATTCACTTCCGGAAGATTACTCGAAAGATGAGTGAACCATCCCTCATCTCATTTTGTTATAACATCTTTGGTCTGACATTTACGTGACACCCAGAATGCATCGTATAATGTCAACAAATATGGCACCACACATAGCTGGCAAATAGCTTAGCATTAGCTCATCATAATCAGTAGAACCTTCAAGAAATATTTTACAAACATCATATGTGTCCCTTACAACCTATACAAGAATTAGATTTTTTTTTAACCGGGCAAATCAGTTAAGAACAAATTCTTATTCACAATGACAACCTACCGGGGAACAGTGGGTTAACTGCCTTGTTCAGGGACAGAACAACAGATTTTTACTTTGTCAGCTTGGGGATTTGAGCCAACAACCTTTCGGTTACTGGCTCAACACTCTAACCACTAGGCTACCTGCTACCCCAGAAATCCCAGAAATCCATGATTTGTCATCAGTACTTGAAAACATGTAAATAAATTATGCTCCATACATACACTACTGGTCAAAAGTTTTAAAACACCTACTCATTCAAGGGTTTTTCTTTATTTGTACTATTTTCTACATTGTAGAATAGTAGTGAAGACATCAAAAGTATGAAATAACACACATGGAATCATGTAGTAACCACAAAAGTGTTTAAAAAAAGTGTTTAACAAATCAAAATATATTTTATATTTGAGATTCTTCAAAGTAGCCACCCTTTGCCTTGATGACAACTTTGCAAACTCTTGGCATTCTCTCAACCAGCTTCACCTGTAATGCTTTTCCAAAAGTCTTGAAGGAGTTCCCACATATGCTGAACACTTGTTGGCTGATTTTCCTTCACTCTGCAGTCCGGCTCATCCCAAATCATTTCAATTTGGTTGAGGTCGGGTGATTGTGGAGGCCAGGTCACCTGATGCAGCACTCCATTACTCTCCTTCTTGGTAAAATAGCCCTTACACAGCCTGGAGGTGTGTTGGGTCATTGTCCTGTTGAAAAACAAATTATAGTCCCACTAAGCCTAAACCAGATGGGATGGCGTATTGCTTCGGAATGCTGTGGTAGCCATGCTGGTTAAGTGTGCCTTGAATTCTAAATAAATCACAGACAGTGTCACCAGCAAAGCAACCCCACACCATAACACCTCCTCCTCCATGCTTTACAGTGGGAAATACAAATGTGGAGATCATCACAAAGACACAGCGGATGGAACCAAAAATCTCCTATTTGGACTCCAGACCAAAGGACAAATTTCCACAGGCCTAATGTCCATTGCTCGTGTTTCTTGGCCCAAGCAAGTCGCATCTTCTTATTGGTGTCCTTTAGTAGTGGTTTCTTTGCAGCAATTCGACCATGAAGGCCTGATTCAAACAGTCTCCTCTGAACAGTTGATGTTGAGATGTTTGTTACTTGAACTCTGTGAAGCATATATTTGGGCTGCAATTTCTGAGGCTGGTAACTCTAGTGAACTTATCCTCTGCAGCAAAGGTAACTCTGGGTCTTCCTTTCCTGTGTCGGTCCTCATGAGAGCCAGTTTCATCATAACGCTTGATGGTTTTTGCGACTGCACTTCAAGAAACTTTCAAAGTTCTTGAAATGTTCCATATTAAAGTAATGATCTTCTGTATAACCCCCTACCTTGTCACAACACAACTGATTGGCTCAAACGCCTTAAGAAGGAAAGAAATTCCACAAATTAACTTTTAGCAAGGCACACCTGTTAATTGAAATGCATTCCATGTGACTACCTCATGAAGCTGGTTGAGAGAATGACAAGAGTGTGCAAAGCTGTCATCAAGGCAAAAAGGGTGGCTAATTTGAAGATTGTCAAATATAAAATATACCTTGATTTGTTTAACACTTTTTGGGTTGCTACATGATTCCATATGTGTTATTTCATAGTCTTGATGTCTTCACTATTATTCTACAATGTAGAAAATAGTAAAAAAAAATCAAGAAAAACCCTTGAATGAGTAGGTGTTTTAAAACTTTTGACCGGTAGTGCACATACGGTATGTTACAGAAGAAACGACAAAAGGATATACAGAAAATAAGACACTTACTTTGACTGTAACACACACGTTCAAAGTTATTATTTGTAAGGAAAACAACAATGAAGGCAATGCGAGCGCCAGCCAGAAAATGTGCCAGGGGGGAAAAGTGTGTGCTAGACTGCGCAAACGTCTGCATACTTGATCTGGGAGGTGCTTGGGCACTCATCGAAGAGAAAAGTTTGTCCGGTTCAGCTAAGCCTCAAACATAAGTCGTCCGTAACAGTGAAAGGGCTACTTCCATGTGAACACACCGCAATTCAAAATAATTTAAAATGGACAAGTTGAAATATAGCCTATAGATAAATAGCAGGCAGCGTGTGTCTTGGTTGAGGGCAGCGTGGGCTAACTGTTGTGTAACAATCCCATTTTGGAACAGTGAGTGCATTCTGACATCATGTACATAATGATGGGGCAACCGTTAGAGATATTTATACAACGGGTGTGTCTAATCCTGAATGCTGATTGGTTGAAACTGCATTCCAGACGGTGTCTCGTCCACAAGTTACCACCGGCTAAATCTATGATGTTAATATGCCTATTTACTCTGTTCCATTTGACAGCGCAATCCATTGTCTCATCAGCCCAGCCAGGCACTTCATAAACTTGATCTAACCCTAACCCTACAAAAAGCATCTTGACATTATCTCACATTTCTTTTAGACTAACAATTAGTTTTAAACAGCGGAAATGTAACTTTTTTCTAAGTGCTATGTTTGTTGCATTATTCTAAGCACTGGTTGATGTGTGTTGCTAAGATACAATAACATTTGTATGTGTTTTGCTGGAGACAAATCCAATTTCCCCTTGTTGGATTAATAAAGTTTATTCAATTCAAATCCACATTGGCTTGAAAGGTGTTATGTTATAGAAAAGTAATAGAAAAGCAATTGAATACAAGTGAGCAGCTATTGTAATCCCAGAAGAAGCACTTATACAGCAGTATGACCAATCATGCTACTCCTGCTAGCTGTAAGCATACAGTATACCAAAACAATGGCTGAATATAACTATTAGAATGATATCATATTGGCCTGTAACAATACAGGTCCTACATTGATCCTACTCTGAAATGAGAGTAGGACCAATGCAGAGCTAACTTTGGAATGCTATGTATTCTAGTGGTAAACATAGACACTAAATCAATCCCTGGATATCACTATTAGAATGATATCAGACTGGCCTGTGACAACACTTTACTGCTGAACTCCAAATGTTTGCCAAGACGACTCAACTAAGTGCAGGCTGTGTGAAGTTATGACACCTCTGTCACCAGGATGATACTGCAATGCGAACCTGATAGGCCAAAAATACCTGTCACAACTTTACTACAGCTAGGCTACATCCCAAATGACACCCTATTCCCTATTTAGTGTACTATTTTTGTCCAGGGCCCATACAAGTAATACACTATACAGGGAATAGGGTGCCATTTGGGATGCATACCTAGTCCCACATCACACTTCCTAGCTGCACAGATTGTTCTGCCATGTGAATAGACAACCCCATTCAGAGTCCTTTCTGTCAAATCAGCACCATGGACAGCGGCCAGAGTTATAAACAGAACACCACTCTGCCTGTTATTTCCCCTTCCCCATGAGAATGAAAGAACCTTTTATAATAGTGGACTTAGGTACATTTCAAAACCATTGACTTCCTTTGTGAACATGTGAAAATGAATATTACTTAAATGTATTGTTGTTTATATTATTGTTGGAGTGGGTATCAATATCAAGGCTATTCTAAAGAGTTGAGTCTACAATCTAGGCTAGTCTATAAATTGTAAACATCACAGGTTGTAGTGATATAGCTCTACACCTGTTAACACTCCCAGAAAGTAAACACATATATCTATTAATCTCAGTGAGGTCATAGGATCTGCAAATAGCTTGAATATTTTGTACATACATTCCTTTACTTGAGTGAGTGGCTATTCCATCATCAATAGGTTCGCGGCCTGCACTTTCAGCTATCAATGCTAGTAATTGATAGCACATAACAAACCTGAAACTAGCAAAGTTGTTGTAAAATGTAAATTTCATTTTGGTATTACTAGTTATTATGCTCGTTTATGTTTGCTATGCATAGGTCTACAGTGCTGATTCGCATTTGAAATAGGCTTATTGTCGTTATCTTTACCTCGACATGTAGCTTACTAACTGTACACTGTGAAATGATGAGGAATTTTAGTTAGGCCTAGAGTGTATTGTATTGCATGAACTAATCTCACGTGTAATAATGGACATGGCGGAAACAGTCTTCTAATAACAATAATAAACAGTTATGAAGCATGGGCATTGCAAGTGAGGATTCTGAACGTTGAGAATGTATCATCCGAACTCACCTAGGACGAAAAAGGGTAGCTCGGTGTTTTCTAGATCGTCCACGACAACTATTTCCCCCGGAAAATCATTTCTGACGGAGAACAGAAGCTTGGGCTCGGAGGCCGACGGACTATGCATGATGCTCAGGTCGTTTTCTCTCAAAAACGGCAGCGCAGACACGGTGACGCTTTTCATTTTGCATTCCAAATCTTGGGAATGGTCCTCGTCGGCATTCAAACCTTGAATATTAGCAGCTTTGAAGGTAAGAATCCATGCGAGCGAGAAAAGCAATCTCAGATCCATCATCATGCCTGGCATCACCGCTGCTTCGTATCCCTCTGTTCAAACCAGCTTCACTTCAATACCGGCTGCCTGCAGGAGGAAGAGGAGCAAGGGGGATGCGCTTGCAAAGCACACATTTCCGGATTGTTGCGTGCAGAAAATAAACGCCTCTTATTTCGCATAAATCCCCATATGCTCTGTCACATGGTTAAAGATTATTTGTGATCATTTCAATGCAGTTTAGGAGTGTGCTTGCGGGGAAGGAAAATAAGCGCAGCACTACTGACCCCAATATTGGAATTGTCCACATCAAGCCATTGGTAATTCTGCTTAACTGTCTGTGAGCCCACTAGACTAGTGCAATATGGGATAACGTTAATTGCGCGCCAAAACGTTCATAGAGGTTTATTATAGGCTTCAGTTACAGCATGTATTTATTTAGTCGTCTTTTGAATTTGTATTTGTTGACTACAGTGTAAATATATTTATTAATGAAAAAATATTACACTTTGAATAAGTAGGCATACACGTGTATGCTTAGGCAACAGCAGTATTTGTCTAAAAACATATGAGAGACAAATCTGCATATGCTAAAAGTTAAACACATCATATGAAAATCCTCAAATGAGATCAGACAGTCACCATCTGCCTCCACATATTGTGAGGATTTGCAATGGTCCAAACAAACTGTTAGTATTCATCTGAAAACATCAACCCTATGTTTTATTACAGCATCTGCCTTGTCAATAAACCCAGAGGTAACTCCAGTATGCTAGGTCACCCAAATTGAAAATAGTAAATTATGGATTACCCTACCTTGCTGTCATTGAAACATGAAAAGTAAACAATCAATGAATATCAGGAGGACTGGATGGAATAAACACTGCATAACTCAAACTATCACAGACACCGTGCATATATTAATGCGGTGGTTGCAAGAGACTTGCAAGAGAGTGGAGTCATCAATATTCATAAAGAATAAAGTTTGCATGGGGTTTTGCACAGCCTCTAGTCTGATAACCATGGGAGCAGAAAGAAAGAGAACATCTGAGTTGCAAGTGGCAGGTGCAGAGAGGGAGGGAGGGCACAAAGTCTGGTTCTAAGAATGATCTCCCTGTGTAATCTTGAGCTCCTTCCAGCATTCAAGCAAGGCTTTAGCAAACTGTATAGCGGTTCTGTGATTAAATGCCACACAATTTATTTCCAACTGTGACCTGCACCATAATTGAGCTCTCAGGGTGGGAAAGAGCAAGACAGCACCATCACCATTACAATCGCAATCTCTGGTTCTATGATATCCCTTATTTTTGGGTGATCTTTCAGCAGCACATGTCTCATTGGCATGTTATTGCGGTCTCCAGTGTCTACTATACGTCCCAAATGGCACCCTATTTCCTATATAGTTCACTACTTTTGACTAGAGCCCTATGGGCCCTTGTCAAACGTAGTCTACTATAAAGGGAAAAGGGTGCCATTTGGGACATAGACAGTTTGTGGATTATTGTTGTCCTCATATTGAAACACCCCTGAGATGAGCAACACCAGCATCAGGTTTTATTTTCTTCAATAACACTCTGGAGTGTCATGTATCCAGTAATTAAGAGAGATTTAGTTATTGAAATGGTTCATCAGTAAAAATACATCTGGGAGACTAAAATACTTTTTTTTCCAATCTAGGAATTACTCATTTGTGTGCTTGCTATAATGAGCTAATTTGATTTCATGCTCAAACCCTTACCTATACAGTAGACTCATAGAAAACACCCGGTTGTTTACATGGTTCATTTTGAATGCCAAAAACATTAGGTGTGCTTCATTTGCTATCAAACCCACATCTACACCTCAACTTCTTCACATACTGGGCATGTAAAATGTGTGCCCTACAGTTAAAGTATCTAGCTGAAAATCTACATACAGTGCCTTCAGAAAGTAATCTACTTATTTACACAAGTATTCAGAACCTTTGATATGAGGTTCGAAATTGAGCTCAGGTGCATGCCGTTTCCATTGATCATCTTTGAGATGTTTCTACAACTTGATTGGAGTCCACATGTGGTAAATTCTATTGATTGGACATGATTTGGGAAGGCACACACCTGTTCTTTATAAGGTCCCACAATTGGCAGTACATGTCAGAGCAAAAACCAAGCCATGAGGTCTAAGGTATTGAGGATTGTGTTGAAACACAGATCTGGGGAAGGGTACCAAAATATTCTGTAGCATTGAAGGTCCCCAAGACCGCAGTTGCCTCATTCTTAAATGGAAGAAGTTTGGAACCACCAAGACTCTTCCTAGATCTGTCCGCCCGGCCAAACTGAGCAATCGGGGGAGAAGGACCTTGGTCAGGGAGGTGATCAAGAACCTGATGGTCAATCTGACAGAGCTTCAGAGTTCCTCTGTGGAGATGGGAGAACCTTCCAGAAGGACAACCATCTCTGCAGCACTCCACCAATCAGGCCTTCATGGTAGAGTGGCCTAAAGGCCCCTAAAGAGTCTCAGACCATGAGAAACAAAATTCTCTGGTCTGATGAAAACAAGATTGAATTCTTGAGGAAAAAAATAAATGTTATACATTTTAGAATAAGGCGGTAACGTAACAAAATGTGGAATAAGTCAACGGGTCTGAATACTTTCCAAATGCACTGTATAACCACAATTTCCTATGGGTCTTGAACTATTTTGGAATAAAATAAGCTAAATCCTTGAAATACCTAAAAATAAGGATAGAACTGAATTCGGTATTTCAGATCCTTAACCATATTCACCAGAATATGTTTGAGTTTTATGTGATTGACATTCCATGACCCTAACCCTCTACTGCACACATTTAGGTTTTTCATGAAAAATAATATTCCATCATATTTTTGGAAGTTTTAAGCTTTCTGATAATGTATCAATAATACAAATATATCACTATAACCCCCTACACCTCAGGGCAACACTGTGGCATAAGGGTACTAAAACACCAAGGAAAATCTGATATTTTCAGAACTTCTACTAAGTAGAATATAGCAGAAAAAATAACTGTTTTTTCATAAAATACAAGTTGGGCATAAACTAGCATTTCACTGCCTCTCAAACCTGATTCTGGGGTCCATTCTTCCTCGCTGTCACTGTCTTAAAGCTCACTGTCCTCAGTATCAGAGGGTATGATTCTAACTGCTCAATTAGGCTACTTTAGCCGATAGAATGTCCCTGTGTCCATTGCCTGTGAGTGTCAGTGAATATTTTGGCAAAAACATTGACAAAGGCCATCATTTAACATAATTGTACATGTTTTTCACTGAACATGACATTGCCCTGAAAAGTAGCCTAACTGCACAACGTTGCCCTGAGGCAACACAAAAGGGTAGCCTAACTGCACAACGTTGCCCTGAGGCAACAAAAATAAAACTTATTTTTTTGAATATATATCAAAACGAAATATGTTAAAAACCTATCAAATATTCTTCTTTGTAGGTGCTTACACAAGTACATATTTTTAATTGTCAAGTTCTCTATTTCAACATGCAAAATAATGAAATGTAGCTGACCCTTTGCTCACACCATGTGATCACGTCGCTCTGTTTCCTGAAGAAAAAAAAGCCCTGCCCCAATTGTTACATCATACCAACTTCTGCATCTCATTGGATTGTTTAAATAATAATAAGGGGGGTGAGGGGCAATAAGATGTCCTGTTGCCTGAGGGCAACGATGTGCAGTAGAGGGTTAAGAATCACCCTCACTTTGAGTAGCAACTGGAAAAAGAGAATATAGGCAAATAAAGTATTTGACTAAGATGGTTATAATTGGGTGATGATGAGACCAATAATGCCACAATGATAACATGCGAGATTAATTCATTTGAGTGAACTCTACAACCATTTTAAGTTCTAGTCTACACTACATTTTTAAACTGGATCGGCCCATTGCGGCAGAGCCTGTAACAAAAATAATGAAAGCCTATAGTTACAGCAATTCCTGGACAATAGATGACTGCTAAAATCAAATATACCAAATGTGAGTCGACTAGCTCTTTAAACAGGGTCCACATTCAAAACGGAAGCCTGTCAGCTTCTTCTCAAGAGATTGTACCTTTGGAATTTTTTATATGTCAACTTCAGAAGACAAATTGCAGTAGGATACATCTGCCACATGGCATCCCAGGATAGATTACCTGAGTCTCTAAGCGGCCCACGCTCAGAGTGTAGAGGTGGGCAAGAACTCCCTTAAACGCACCACAAAGGCCTGACCTTCTAGTTATAGGCATGATCACCCCCTTGGGCCAAAAGGATCTGGCAAGGTAATGTATAGTTGGCATGTAAAACGATGCCACAAGAAGCACAAAGATCAGAAGGCTTGTGTATCCTAAAGTTTGACCATCTGTGGCTTATTGGCTGTCATTAAGGTTTCTAATTTGGGGGTGACTTGGGAATTAGCCAAATGAGGGTAGAAAATTACCCAGCTCCCTCTGAGATGTTGTGGACATATTTACACCTTAATTGTCTTTGTCTTATTGCCATGACATTGGGAGGCCGAGAGACCAAGGAGTTGTGGGCGTTCACACAAGCTTGTTGTGTTTGTTACATTATCTATTCGAGGAAATAGCCCTACAGCCACACTTACAGTGTTGTGTTTATCAAGTCAATTCATAAGTTAAATAAAAATACCTCCATTTATGTTAATTGAAATGACTGTGGCTTGACTTTAACACCTTAATGTGAAATATCACACATTTAGAAAACTAGCACAGACAGTTCAGGGAAACATTACAGTTTAAAAAAGATATTGCTATGCAAGGAGGAGGAGACATACTGTACATATGTAACAAAAATACCACAGAAATGCTCCAAGCCCAAACTGAGCTTGAGCTTATTTTATCAAGGCCAAGAAGGTAAAACAATTTACATTCTAAAAATATTCTGAAAATATATATTTAGAGCCAAAAAGATCAGAGAATGGGGGATATCATGTAATACATTAATATTATCTGGCTATCATGACTACACTGAACAAAAATATAAACGCAACATGTAATAATTTCAAAGATTTTACTGAGTTACAGTTCATATAAGGAAATCAGTCAGATAAAATAAATAAATTAGGCCCTAATCTATGGATTTCACATGACTGGGAATGCAGATATGCATCTGTTGGTTACAGATACCTTAAAAAAAGTAGGGGTGTGGATCAGAAAACCAGTCAGTATCTGATGTGACCACCATTTCCCTTATGGAGCGCGACACATCTCCTTCACATAGAGTTGATCAGGCTGTTGATTGTGGCCTGTGGAATGTTGTCACACTCCTCTTCAATCAGTGGAGGCTCCTCCTCAGAGGAAGGGGAGGACCATTCTCCTCAGTGAATTTCAGAAAATGTTTAACTGTAAACACTTAAAAAGTTATCCTTCACAGATAAAACTATACTAAATATAATCACGTCACCAAATAACTGATTAAAACACACTATCTTGCAAAGGTCTACAGTAGCCTCAACAGCACTCTGTAGGGTAGCACCATGGTGTAGCCGGAGGACAGCTAGCGTCCGTCCTCCTCTGGGTACATTGACTTCAATACAAAACCTAGGAGGCTCATGGTTCTCACCCCCTTCCATAGACTTACACAGTAATTATGACAACTTCCGGAGGATGTCCTCCAGCCTATCCGAGCTTTTTCAGCATGAATTGACATGATGCCCACCCAATCAAAGGATCAGAGAATGAATCTAGTACTGAAAGCATAAGCTACAGCTCGCCAACACTGCAATGCATAAAATGTGGTGTGTAATTGACTCAAAGAGAAAGACAATAGTTGAACAGATTGAACAAATTGAAGGAGACGCAAGAGAGATTGTAATTTTTTTCATTTTCACTTACTTAGCTAGCGAATGCAGCTAACTAGTTTAGTCTACTGAAACACCCTGCTCAAACAGAGGGGATGCTATGACTTTCCAACACAACACTGGAACTCTTCCAAGTCTTGGTAAGCTTTTGGTATTACTAATTTATTGCCACCGGGGCACGCTGGTGTAACTACTTACTAAAGTAGTGGAATGATTGTAGCGGGTTTACTCACGTGTTAGTTATATTAGCTATGCTGACTATTACGTTACTTTAGCTAATATGGTGACAACGATGTAGGCTGTTTGTAGAGGTTTGGCTTGGAAAGGTTTTTCGCCTGTTCACATAGAGCTGATTTGTTGTGCACTGAAGTCCACAAGGGAAAGCAAAGGGAAGAGAAGGAATACAACATGGCTGTTATGAGAGTGAACTCTGTTTTCGCGTGAAGGGTGTATTCATTCTGCCGATTCTGTTGCAAAACGTTTCTTCAACGGAAGCAAACGGAACAAAACGGGGAAAAACATATCTGAATTTGTCCAATAGAAACTCTCGTTTGCAACTGTTGGACTAATAATCAAACCCTGTATCAGCTAGATGCAGGGAGGAGTGTGCAAGGCGGTATTGAATGTCACTGTCTGTCACCTCAAATGTATCTCTCGACCTGTGTGCACCTATGTTGTAAACTTTCATTCATAGACTAGGTTGTAGCAACCTTGTGATGGGTATAGGGACAATTTGAGTATAATTTAGTAGTCTAAACCTATAGCTGTTACATTGAACTGGGTGAATGGAACTGGGTGAATGGAACGGCACTGACCGCCACTGTCTTCAATGGCTATGCGAGGTTGTGGATATTGGCGGGAACTGGAACATGGTGTTGTACACATCGATCCAGAGCATCCCAAACATGCTCAAAGGGTGACATGTCTGGTGAGTATGAAGGCCATGGAAGAACTGGGACATTTTCAGCTTCCAGGAATTGTGTACATATCCTTGCGACATTGGGCTGTGCATTATCATGCTGAAACATGAGGTGATGGTGGCGGATGAATGGCACGACAATGGGCCTCAGGATCTTGTCACGGTATCTCTACATTCAAATTGCCATGGATAAAATGCAATTGTGTTCATTATCCGTAGCTTATTAATGTCATTCTATAACCCCACCGCCACCATGGAGCACTCTGTTCACAATGTTAACATCAGCAAACCGCTCGCCCACACGACGCCATCTGCCCGGTACACTTGAAACCGGGATTCATCCGTGAAAAGCACACTTCTCCAGTGTGCCAGTGGACATCTAAGGTGAGCATTTGCCCACTGAAGTTGCTTACGACGCCGAACTGCAGTCAGGTCAAAACCCTGGTGAGGATGACGAGCACACAGATGAGCTTCCCTGAGACGATTTCTGACAGTTTGTGAAGCAATTCTTCAGTTGTGCAAATCCACAGTTCCATCAGCTATCCGGGTGGCTCAGATGATCCTGCAGTTGAAGAAGCAGGATATGGAGGTCCTGGGCTGGCGTGGTTACACTTGGTCTGCGGTGTTGTGGCCAGTTGGATGTACTGCCAAATTCTTTAAAATGACATTGGAGGTGGCTTATTGTAGAGAAATTAACATTTATCTATCTGGCAACAGCTCTGGTGGACATTCCATGCACATTTTGGAGGGGCCTTTTATTGTCTCCAACAAAAGGTGCACTTGTGTAATGACCATGCTGTTTAGTCAGTTTCTTGATTTGCCAAACCTGTCAGGTGGATGGATTATCTTGGCATAGGAGAAATGGTCACTAACAGGGATGTAAACAAATTTGTGCACAAACTTTTTGGTCCGTATGGAACATTTCTGGGATCTTGTAGTTCAGCTCATGAAACATGGGACCAACACTTTACAAATTACGTTTACATTTTTGTTCAGTGTAGTTTATGCTTCGGAAAGGCTCCAGCTGTCCAATACATAAACATCCTTAAAACTTCTTGTCAATACGGGGGCGCTGTTTTCACTTTGGAAAAAATCGTGCCCAAATGAAAAGGCCTCGTACTCTTTTCTAGATCATACAATATGCATATTATTATTACTATTGGATAGAAAACACTCTCAAGTTTCTAAAACTGTTTGAATTATATCTGTGAGTAAAACAGAACTCATTTTGCAGCAAACTTCCATACAGGAAGTGAAAAATCTGAAAACGAGGCTCTGTTTCAGGGCCTGCCTATTCAACTGGCTTTTATTTATCGATATGCTTGCACTTCATACGCCTTCCACTAGATGTCAAAGGCAGTGGAAGGTGGAATGGGGTGTCTAGCTTGATCTGAGGTCGAATGAGAGCTTTTGGAGTGACAGGTTCGGAATTTTCTTTGTCTTCTAAGGCGCGCGGCGGAGCTCGACACTGTCTTCTGAAAAGCGTTCGGTTTACACGGCGAATATCTCCGGCTCTGATTTTATTTGATACATGTGATAATAACATCATAAAGTAGGTTTTTTCAACCGAGTTTTATCAGTTTAGTCAACGTTTATTGGGACTTTTGGAGTTTTCCGTTCTTTGCGTCAAGAGAGGATGGGAATGTTAGCAACCTTGGCTAGCATTGTGGCGCGAATTCGACAGAAGAAATGGACATTCTAAAACCAAACAATGATTTATTCTGGACCAAGGACTCCTTGTAAAACATTCTGATGGAAGCTCAGCAAAAGTAAAAAACATTTATGATGTTATTTCGTATTTCTGTGTAAAATGTTGAGTCCTATTCTCCGCCGTTTTGGTGAGCGCTGTCTCGCAATAACGCAAGCTGTATGTTATGGTAAAGTTATTTTAAAAAATCTAACACAGCGGTTGCATTAAGAACCAGCGTATCTTTCATTTGCCATACAACAAGTATTTTTATGTAAAGTTTTTGATGAGTTCTTTGGTCAGATTAGGTGAGTGTCCAAAATATCTCCGGAGATTCTGGTGAATCGATGCTACGTATTCACAATGTATAACCAGGATTTGTAGCTATAAATATGCACATTTTCGAACAAAACATAATTGTATTGTATAACATGATGTTATAAGACAGTCATCTGATGAAGTTGTCCAAAGGTTAGTGATTAATTTTATATCTTTTGCTGGTTTTTGCGAAAGCTACCTTTGCGGTGAATAAATGCGTTTGTGTGTTTGGCTATTGTGGTAAGCTAATACAATTCTATATTGTGTTTTCGCTGTAAAACACTTAAAAAATCGGAAATATTGGCTGGATTCACAAGATGTTTATCTTTCATTTGCTGTATTGGACTTGTGATTTCATGAAACTTATATTATATGATATCTCTGTCCCGTTAGGCTAGGCTATGCTAGTCAGCTTTTTCGATGAGGAGGATCCCGGATCCGAGAGAGAGAAGCGGTAGAGGTTTTAACAGTTCTAAACAAATATATGGAAAAGATGTGGGTGGATACAAAAGACAAATACAGTGCCTTGCAAAAGTATTCATCCCCCTTGGTGTTTTTCCTATTTTGTTGCATTACAACCTGAAATGTAACTGTATTTTTATTTGGATTTCATGTCATGAACATACACAAAATAGTCAAAATTGGTGAAGTGAAATTTAAAAACATAATTGTTTAAAAGAAATGTAAACAGAAAAGTGCTGTATTCACCCCCTTTGCTATGAAGCCCCTAAATAAGATCTGGTGCAACCAATTACCTTCAAAAGTCACATAATTAGTTAAATAAAGTCCACCTGTGTGCAATCTAAGTGTCAAGTGATCTGTCACATGATCTCAGTATATATACACCTGTTCTGAAAGGCCCCAGAGTCTGCAACACCACTAAGCAAGGGGCACCACCAAGCAAGCGACACCATGAACACCAAGGAGCTCTCCAAACAGGTCAGGGAAAAAGTTGTGGAGAAGTACAGATCAGGGTTGGGTTATAAAAAAAATATCAGAAACTTTGAACATTCCACAGAGCACTATAAAATCTATTATTAAAGAATGGAAAGAATATGGCACCACAACAAACCTGCCAAGAGAGGGCCGCCCACCAAAACTCACAGGCCAGGCAAGGAGGGCATTAATCAGAGAGGCAACAAAGAGACCAAAGATAACCCTGAAGGAGCTGCAAAGCTCCACAGTGGCGACTGGAGTATCTGTCCATTGGACTACTTTAAGCCGTACACTCCACAGAGCTGGGCTTTATGGAAGAGTGGCCAGAAAAAAGCCATTACTTAAAGAAAAAAATAAGCAAACATGTTTGGTGTTCGCCAAAAGGCACGTGGGAGACTCCCCAAACATATGGAAGAAGGTACTCTGGTCAGATGAGACTAAAATTGAGCTTTTTGGCCATCAAGGAAAAAACGCTATGTCTGGCGCAAGCCCAACACCTCTCATCACCCCGAGAACACCATCCCCAGAGTGAAGCATGGTGGTGGCAGCATCATTCTGTGGGGATGTTTTTCATCGGCAGGGACTGGGAAACTGGTCAGAATTGGAGGAATGGTGGATGGCGCTAAATACAGGGAAATTCTTGAGGGAAACCTGTTTGTCTTCCAGACATTTGAGACTGGGACGGAGGTTCACCTTCCAGCAGGACAATGACCCTAAGCATACTGCTAAAGCAACACTTGAGTGGTTTAAGGGGAAACATTTAAATGTCTTGGAATTGCCTAGTCAAAGGCAATTCAATCTAATTCTAATCTAATAATCTCAATCTAATTGAGAATCTGTGGTATGATTTAAAGATTGCTGGACACCAGCAGAACCCATCCAACTTGAAGGAGCTGGAGCAGTTTTGCCTTGAATAATGGGCAAAAATGCCAGTGGCTAAATGTGCCAAGCTTATAAAGACATACCCCAAGAGACTTGCAGCTGTAATTGCTGCAAAAGGTGGCTCTACAAAGGATTGACTTTGGGGGGGTGAATAGTTATGCACGCTCAAGTTATGAGTTTTCTTTTGTCTTATTTCTTGTTTGTTTCACAATAAAAATATTTTGCATCTTCAAAGTGGTAGGCATGTTGTGTAAATCAAATGATACAAACCCCCAAAAAATCTATTTTAATTCCAGGTTGTAAGGCAACAAAATATGAAAAATGCCAAGGCGGGTGAATACTTTCGCAAGCCACTTTATATCCCTTTGATTTCAATGTCAACAGTTCACTTCCTCCCATCAAACCTACTACACATCTCTGCTTTAATCCCTCATTTGTTTATGGGAAAAGTGTTCATTTCCAAAGCAGCACTGATCCAACACCATCTTTATTGGGCTGTCTCCTTGTACTGCCCACACAAGACTTATAATAATTTTGTCAAACCATCTCCCCAAAGCTGGCATGATGTAGTTTTTAATCTGTTGTTGAACTGCAGTTGCCTCAGAACACCTCATTCTCTGATTACACTAGCACACTACTGTATGCCTGGGAGCTGGGAATCTGGAAAACTCAACATGCACATTTGCATGCACTCTTCAAACGCTGATCCGTCAAAGTAACAGTAGGCTTTTGTCTGACAAGATTTGACTTTTCTGATGTATTGCTTAAAGAGGGAGATGTACACTATCTCCCTTCAGAAACTAGGGACTTCATCAGTATGAATTCAGTTTGCCGGGAGTCACAACAAATTTGTAACACATAAATTTGACTAAAGCGTTGGGAGAAGCATTTCTCTTTCATTAGCCACGCTGTCCCTTCAGGCTTACAGAGCTCGGTCTATCCTCTCCTCTGCTTCCCCAACCCTCAGCCTTCCAACTCCCCACTCTCCCTCTATCTCGCTCTCCTCTTTTCTCATCTCCCTTTCCTTCCCTCTACATAGCATTATCACCTCCTCCTCCCTTTCCTCTGTTCTCAGCTCAGCCAATCAAGGGCCAGGAGGCGTGGCAACAAGAATCAGTCTGGCAGAGCTTGTTGAAAAGAAAGAGATGCTTTCCGACTCAGAGCAGCAGCACTCCTCAGTCTAGGGCTCAACCGATGTGCTGGTCTTGACAGTGAGTGATGACTGTGGCAGGGGCAGCTGAGGCTTAGCTGTGTGGCTCACAGAAAAAGGTGCAAATTGGATGTCTCTGCTTTGGTAGCAGGTGCAGGCTCTTTATTGAAGGGAGAGTTGCCTAAAAGGGAAGAGTGATATTTTGTGTGGATTTTATTCTGCTTCTGCTGACTGCTCCACCATATCTTATCATTATGACCTGGAGGACTGGGGGACACTGGCACCTTTGACTTTTTTCTCTTTCTGAAATCCCTTCAAGATATATGCTTAGTTTTGAATGAAGTTTTGTTTGTTTTTGACTATTATCTCAAGCTGAATATACACTGTAGTGTTGTGGACTTTACATTATCATAGGGGCACCTTTGGACCCCAACTTGCAACCAACGTTTACTGACTTGGCTATAGAAGTGAGAGGACAATGCCTGGATTATCCTATAATAAGTGACTCTGTAACTTGCCAGTGGGAAGCTGCAAGTGAAATAGGGACTGGAGGCTGTCGGTTGGCTGCTGGCTGCATTCCACCAGTTTGGCTGAAGACTGTAAGGGTCCTGACAACCTTCACTAGCTGGTAGGATACACGCACACCGAGAGAAACAGCAGGATCGCACTTCACATTCTGGGTGAGATATATGCTATTGCTTGCCTTGCTGCTATAATAAGGAGTACTGTGTATTAGAGTGCCTGAGTATTGACATTACAATTTGCACAGTGACCCGGCATGTACCTCTATGTATTGTCGCGTATTGTTTATAATGTTGGGTTGAGTTAGTAGTCTGATTGTGTTTTCATCCAAAGAGGTTGTACATTCATGATCAACCTGTCATTTTTAAACTTCAGATGTTCGCTTAGTTTACTCTTAAATTATCTTCTTAAATTATTACTGTGGTGTTATGTTACTGTGGTGTTATGATGCTGAATTATTGGCTTGTTTAATTTGTATCCCGTTTTTTGTTTGTCATTTTAACTGTTCTTATTTAATGGGGTTTCCCTTGTAGACTGTGATACAGGATGACTTTTGATGTGTATAGGCAACTATAGGATTTGTGAATATGATGTTTTATACATGCTCCTCAGTGAATTTGCATTCAGTTCGTAAGCATCTCTAACTAGGCTTACTCAGTCCAGAGCTCACACTGCCTGAGCCCTAGGGTACAGTACATTGGAGCTTGAGCAGAGGAGGGGGGAGGGGGGGATTCAAGACATCACTGCAACATCATTGGAGGTGTCATTAAAACTTGAGATGCTGGCCAGTGCTTTACACTTCCTGGCCAAGTGAAACATTTTCAGCAAGTCATAAAAAAATGTTTACTAAAAAGCTTGAGAGATTTAACAAAACCACCCCACAGCCTTTGTTGTTCACTGCATGGGTTTGCCTCCTCACTGTGTGAGACTTCTGCATGGGCATGGTGGAAGGAAAGGATGAGGCAGTGTGTAGGACAGTGCTTCCTCCTAGTTATGGCCATGTGTCTCGATAAAAGGCCACAGGCAGCACTACCAGAGTAGCAGGGAAGAAGTGGGCACTAGTATGCGCAATCAGTCTATTGTTTCACATATGTTCATGAATCCTCTTTTCACAATGTGATTTTGGCAGACTAGAATCATGCTGACATTTCAATCGGAGGAGGGGGTATTTAATGCCATTTTCCACCAAATATGAAGCAGCTTCCTTTTTATCTAATCCGTTGAGGAAAATGTGTAAGCTGCTTCAGTGTATTTTGTAAGACTAAGCTGTTGGTTCTGGGCAATTCGTATTTGAGGAGTGGATTCCTGGTGTTTGTTATAAGTATCTGTAAACAGTGATGAATACGTCTGTCTCCCTTGACTTTTACTTTTCACAAAGAAAGAGGTGGGAGATAGAGAACATAAATATACTGTGATAAGATTCCATGTTTCTTTACTACAATGTGTCTCTGAGGGAGGTTGTGTCTCTGAGGGAGGTTGTGTCTCTGAGGGAGGTTGTGTCTCTGAGGGAGGTTGTGTCTCTGAGGGAGGTTGTGTCTCTGAGGGAGGTTGTGTCTCTGAGGGAGGTTGTGTCTCTGAGGGAGGTTGTGTCTCTGAGGGAGATTGTGTCTCTGAGGGAGGTTGTGTCTCTGAGGGAGGTTGTGTCTCTGAGGGAGGTTGTGTCTCTGAGGGAGGTTGTGTCTGTTTTGTCCTCTATTTCCATCCTTCTTTTATTGGACATCAAATCAACATACATAGAAGGGGTTTGCTCCATCCAGTAAGCAGCAACAACTAGTCAGCTTCTTTAAATTCCTTGTGGAGAGAGAGACTTGCTCACATCCCTCATTCTTCCAACAGTTGGGAAGGGAGAGGCAGGTTCCAGACATTTCTACTCCTATTTCTCACCTACAGAGGGAGCAGAGTACAACACATCATTTTAGATGATCTGCCTCCAGCAGTAAGCTATTCTTGAGCTCACCATTTTTTTATATGCAGTCTGAGGCATGTTTAATGCATGGTTGAACAATCTTAGAGACTTTTAGAGCAGGATGTGTGCAATGTTTATAAGTAAAAGTATTGATTTCATTATTGAACACCATCACAGGATAGATTAATTTGACTTGACATCCAAACCATCCATGGATTTTCACTGTTACTGTCAGGGGATATTTAATCCCCTAAACCGTACAGGTTATAATGCAGAAATCTTGACCCAGTTGATTGTTCTTTTACTTGAAGCACTTTGGTGAACCATAAAGCAAGTTATCTAACTACAGTTCTGTATGTGATTAGATGGGATAACATGACATATAGTAATAGTGTGGATGTGCGTGAGCTTGCAGGTTTTGAAAGTGTATCCTAGTGCTCCAAAATGTATGAACGTTTAATCAGTAGTCAGGCTTAGTACAGTACATGCAGAGTAGCCTAGCACAGCTGTATTTACAGTTAAGCACGCTAATTTATTCGCTCTATCTTTATTTTGTTCAACGTACTCATGCATGCAGTGTAGAAAGCATGAATGTCAATCTTACTTCAGAACCGAGGACTCTAGAGTAGAATATATAGGATTTTTTTCCCAAAGAGAAAAAAAGTTTGCAGTGAAAGAAAGAAAGAATCTCATGTGTATTTTAATCATTTGAGTGTGAAAATGGTCGACAGGCTTTTGATCTCGATCAATCAATGTTGGTTAATTATTAAAGCACTCAAGACAAAAAAATGCCAGGCTGAAATTTGAAACTTGAAAAAAATTATCCAAACAAGGTTGAAACTAAGGACAGTTTTGGGGGGATGAATTGGAAAAGGACATGAATCAGCAGTCCATAACACAGGCTACTTATAAAGGATCCCTTTGTAATTGGGCCGACAACTTGGATTTGTCTGTGTTAAAAAGTCTGTTGGAACATAAACCCAATGGTTGACCATTTCATAGGTGAGGCTCCTCAATAGAGCCCCCGACTGCATCCAAATGGCACCCTATTCCCTACAACATAGTGCACTACTTTCGACCACAGCCCTATGGACCCTGGTCGAAATCAGTGCACCATGTAGAGAATAAGGTGCCATTTGAGACGCAGCCATTGAGACATGACAGAAGGCTGGAATAATAGCACAATATGCTATATATACATAGCATGTTTCAGGGTCACTGAAGAGACTAAGCACCTTAGCCCCATGATAAGAATAGCCAGTCGAGGTGACTGTACTGTATAAAGGCTAACACTGAGCAAGGCCTTGAAGTCAAGTTACAGTATGGTTCATCCATTTACTCACGGAACTCCTCTCTGAATTCATATTTATATTCTTATACTGGGTGCACTCATTAAACACACTTCAGGAGTCAACAATCTGGTTTAAAAGAGGGGAAATTCCAGCCCAGAGGAATTTTCATGCATGTGGAAAAGGGTAGTACCAATAATAGCTAAATTAGATACAGTGTGATAACAAAGGACATGAACTTGTGTCTAGATTATGTAATAAAGCAGTACATTATGGGAGATGATGTGGAAGACCTTTGATCGTGTGAGGGTGGTAGTCCTCCATCCTTTAGTCAAACCCCTTGTTTTGCAAGGTTTTCTCTTCTTATTATGAATTACAAAATAGAAAGGAAAAGTTTTCAATGTTACTGAAAACCAGCAGTAACATTTTCACAGTACATTAACCAATTATTTTTCTCACAAATACAGTAGTTGTGGTATGATGTGTAGATCTAAGCACAGTGGATGTGGATCCTACACTTTAAACCCCAAGACATTTTTAACTCAAATACTTATAGTTGAACGCAAAGACAATGAAAGCCATTATTACTTAAAATGTATATGTGGTACTGACTCAAAACTAATGAGAAATCACATCAACTCTATTTAAACAAAATTTATGATCACAAATTAACTTTTTTCCCAGCATGCTTTACTGCAGGTAGATTTTTTTTTATTGTTTTTATATGTTTTTGCATGTACATTGAGTGATTGATTGATTAATCTTATGCTACACAAAGATACATAACTTACATTTTTCTAAACTAATCCAATCATTTAATTAGATTTTTGCACCTGTTACTGTACTGGTTGTTCTAGTTTAAATTACATAAGTAGTGTCCTCACACTGTTCCTAACCCTTGCTGTTATTATGAATTCAGGTTGTGGGTGAATAAAAATGTAAACTGTTGGACATCTTAACTCTGTCTGGATTCCAATAGGAATTACAAATGATTTTGCAAGCCAGGATCATGTTTTTTTAACCTTTATTTAACTAGGCAAGTAAGTTAAGAACAAATTCTTATTTACAATGATAGCCTACCCCAGTCAAACCTGGACGACACTGGGCCAATTGTGCCCTGCAGGACTCTAAATCACAGCCGGATGTGATACAGCCTGGAATCAAACCAGGGACTGTAGTGACAGTGCCTTAGATGCAGTGCCTTAGACCGCTGAGAGCCCTCGGGAGCCCTCTTGCAGGTAGGGTTGCAAAATTCAGGTAAGTTTCCCAGGTTTTCCTGGAATCCTGGATGGAAGATTCCTGGAAATCCTTCAACCATGATTTTCTGAAAATTTGGGAATTTGGGGAAAGTTACTGGAATTATGCAACCCTACTTGCAGGCCTGATGTGGCCTGTAAACCATGAGTTTCAGGCCACTGTGTTAGGGTAAAGCAAGGCCTCAAAACAAAGCCTTGAGGTATGAGATATGTAATGTATTGTGATTAAGAGTTTAATTATAATGATAACATTCAAACCTACAAACTCAATTGGTGAAGGCCACAGGACTGAGAATGAAATAATTCAGCAACCATGTCTCTGTCACTAACAAATAGTCATGGGTGGTAACTGTACAATTCACTCAAAGGCAAGTCACACTGGGAAATTATATTGGAGGCATGGCTTAGTGGGGGCATTACTCAAAATTGATCCCCTTGGGTCACAGTGACTATCGGTTTGAGTAATGACTACAAAACCTATTTAAGTAACTGTACTCAGATATATTAAGTACAACTGGTTTCCTCAACAGTTTTGAATAATGACAGCACATTGGGGTTTACAGTGTAGTTTTAGTGGGTCCTAGTAGAACCTCTGCTGTTAGAGGAAAGACAAGATGTCTACTGTAAACAGAAAACATTGCTGATAGAGATAGTGTCTTCCTGAAAAAAACGGTTTAACTACCACCGATAAAAAAAATTGTCAGCCTTTAATGTTTAATGGTGAGGTTCACCATGAAATCAATTATCAAAACATGGAAACTCCACATTATCCCTGGTGAAAAGGGATTTATTGAAGTCAAGGATCAAAGGAGACCAGGCAGCAACCAGGTTTGCATCCCAAATTTATTTTACCTTTATTTAACTAGGCAAGTCAGTTAAGAACATAATTCTTATTTTCAATGACAGCCTAGGAACAGTGGGTTAACTGCCTTGTTCAGGGGCAGAACCTTCGATCCAGCAACCTTTCGGTTACTGGCCCATCACTCTAATCACTAGGCTCCCTGCCGGTCCTTGTCAAAAGTAGTGCACTATATAGGGAATATGATGTCATTTGGGGCGTAGCCTTAGGCGGCAAACGGGATACAGTTGATTCATGCTGCAGCTGGGCACAGGTGGAAGTTCCACCAATCAGCCCCAACAGCAGGATTCTTTCACTGCATTTTAATTGAGCGCTGACAGGAGGCCAGCCATCAGAGACCACAAGCTGTAAGCCTTTAAACTTGGTTGCAGGGTCTGCTGGCACACAGATTAAACGTTTGCCCTCTGTGCCCCAACCCCCCCAAAAAAGGAATGACTTGATATTGATTGTCCAAGCCAGTGAGGAGGATCTGTCCCAAGCAGAATTAAATGTATTTAGTTACGATTTCCATGATATAATAATGAAGAACTGTGTAAGTAACTCTGAGTAAATGCTTGAAAGTATGTGGACCAGAATGCTAGGTCCAAAAATGAATCTTCATCGTTTGACCTATCCAGAATGTGGTTATTGTGTTCTTCTTTCCATAAGTGCAGTCATTTTCCCCATTGCAGTTTGAAGCAGGGGACAGGCCATTGTCATCCATTATCACATGCAATATGACTGAGTGAGAGTCTGGAGAATTGTGCTGCCCTGCTCTAGGTATTAGGAATTGGAAGAGTACTACATCAACCCTCTGTGCTCCATTGGTCTCCACACATCAAGATGGATAGCTGTTGTTAGCCAAGCCACTGGCATTTCACTTGGGTCCAATGATAGTACACCAGATGGGAAAAGATGCCACTCATACATAATGTTCCCTTATAGAGTAGAGAAGTGTCTCTCGTCGGTCAACCAGTAACACTTGGCAGCTTTGGAAATCTCCCATCAGGAATATTATTTAGCCAACACTTTCCCTTTTTAATCTCTAGCGGCAGTTGGTGTGAAAATGATGCAGCATGGATGGTTTTCACTATCTCCCTGATCCATTGGTACCAAGGGAAGGTTTGAATATTTTACACATGCTGTGGTTAGATTAGGATTTGCATGCTCTTGGAAAATTGGGGAGTTGAAATAAGATGCCGTGTTGTGTATTATAGACCTCGTGAGGCACTGTGTCACTGATGACACAGTTTGTAGCGAATTATAATGGGTGAGAGAACACATTATACACAATTAGATGTATATATTATTTTATAACTGTTTTTTCCGTGCCAAGAAACCTCTTTGATTGGGCACACGTTCTTCTTACACCTGTCTCAAAGAATTCATATTTACTGCCTCTTAATTCCATAAAGGCCTGTATACTGTATAGACCTGTTTTACTGAAAAGCGGTCCACAGTATGTTTGGATGGGTAATACTGCTGACTGTACTATCATGTGTGTTGTGGACACACTTCTCGCAACAGGCTGGATGTCTGCAGATCTAGCTGTATATTACTGTTTATTTTATTATTCCTATTGCTTCCTGACTTCATGACATAAGATAATTGAAATATGTGGATTGATTTATGCATTTAGTCATGGTTGTGGCTTATGCATCATGGTGAGACAACTTTCAATTTACAATTGCTCTTGGGCTGCCAGAGAGGTGAACTAAAGTTTTAAGATTACTTTCTGTAGATAGCTTTTTCAGTACACTTTGACAATTTTCGCATTAACAATAGCTGAAATGGAATTGTACAGTCATCAATTTATTTAATATAGGGATAAGACAAACATAAAAATATATCTCACAGTTTTAGATAAGCCCTGCACCACAAAGTTAACAAAATCCTGGATTGAACATTGAAATGTGTTACGCCTCCAGAACATGAGGTGAGGAAGATCTTTGGAGGATATACCTTTGGACTTTGTTTTCATGAATTATACATTGTGCAGGGAGAGACCAGTAGATATGCTCTTGCTCTTCCTTTCACTTCTTGATGCTGACTGCTATTTCCAGTCCTTAGACTTGGCTTCACTATTGGATTAGAGAGATTGTCATCACTGTCACTTGCTTATCTATTTCTTCCCTCTTGAATCAAAGCTTAGCCAGACGTGTGATGCTCTCAAGCAGAGCCAGCCCCAGGCATAAGCGACATAAGCGCAATGGCGTAAATTCATAGATGCCAAGTGAAGCCAGGCTTCACCCAAAAAACTGACCATGAAAAAAATAAGAAAGCATCCGAGCGAGCGAGACAGAGCGAGCGAGACAGAGCGAGCGAGACAGAGCGAGCTCAACTGTGAATAGTCTTGCACACCAAAAAACAGTTTATACGGAAACCAGCTTGAATTTTGGCATCACTCCTATCAAATCGCATTGAGAGCATACGTCATTGACAGAAACACATTGAATTGTTGCATCTCGTGGTGTAGCTAAAATTGTCCCTTTCCTAAATTAGCCATGGATGGAGATAAAGATTTGGATTTGTTGTTTTACTTAATTCTCCATACTGGCCAATGATTATAACAACGATTCTGATCCAAACGTTAATTTATACATTGTTGTGCCCCTAGCCTGAGATGGAAGTTCAATATGTAGCTAGATGTAGAAGGCTAATGTTAACTTGCTAACGTTGCCCATGAATGGAAGTTAGACTAGCGAGCAAGCACTTCAGCCAGGTAGCCTAGGACAACAAAAAATAAAAGCGTGTACTGTCTGATTTCGTCAACATGAAAGAGAGGAGGATGGCATTGCTGTACAAGTAGGGTGAGTCAACATATTTTTCTTCTTGCAGGAACTCACACACGTGCACACAGAAATCAGAACCAAGGACAGCTACATCGTATTTAGCTTACGTTGATTGGAATATTAGACTAAGCAGAGGTGATTTGATCATGTTGAAGTGTTGAAGTTGAAATGGTGCTGGAACATTGGATGTAGCTCCTGTTTTCTTTGCGAATTGCAGTAATTCTCTGTGGTTCTAAATCAATAGTTGTTTAGTGATCCGAAAATGTTAGAAACATTAACTTGCTTGACCATGCTGTAGGCCATGTAACTGTCTGTTACATGCAACATGCTGTTTAATTATTATTTGTGTAACACTTTTTTGGTTACTACATGATTCCATGTGTTATTTCATAGTTTTGATGTCTTCACTATTCTACAATGTAGAAAATAGTAAAAATAAAGAAAAACTCTTGAATGAGTACTTGTGTCCAAACTTTTGACTGGTACTGTAGGTGTGGGGGGCTTGGCTTCCCAAAAGATTTTACCCATGCAACGTGACTGCATAAGCAGTCGCTTACCAGATTGCTAGGGGTCCATCCAATGGTAAAACATTGACAACTAATCAAACCTCGTTCTATTGAAGCATTCTTGGTTCTAGGTGCGCAAGGCTGCTCGGAAAGGAGAGAAGGCAGAGCTCACGGTAAGATTGCCTGAATAACTGGCAAACAGCGCATGAGAAGGCTATATTGTCAGGCTATATTGGCCTATCTGTTAACATCCATGCATCCTGATAAAATACACACTATGACTGGCCTGCTAATGTGCCTAATAGCCTTTTCGTGGAGAGAAGCAGGTTTTCTCTTGCTAATTGCTAATTGCTGAATGTAAAATAGGCCTAGGCCAAATTAACTGTCAGGGAAAATGATAGAGAGAGAGTACGTTGGTGTGATCACGTTGGCCAGTGATGATACGATTGTTGCACTGATGCATTGCAAACGGTTGCACAGGACAGACAGAGAGATGAGCACAGCGAAAAAGAAAGATCAAAACAAATTGATAATCAATCGAAAAATGGAAATCACTTGCAAACTATATGAGCAACAAGTCAAGCAATGACATGATATAAAAGATACGCAGCCTAAGCAGCGTTTGTACTTGAATTGCTACATTTAAAATATGAGTTTCTATATTCTTTTTCATTACATGTAGGCTACATTCAAGTATTATTTGCAGTTGTCACTATGACAATGAACACACCCTGAGGCACTGAATGGTATATGTTACCACCTCATTAATAGGCCTACAGTGTGCAGTTGGATGCATTGATCAGTTGATTGACAGGTGTACTGCAGAACAATAAACGTTCTGCTGGTGTGGATGCTCGCCAACGTTTATAGTTTAGGATCATTTATCGTTATAGTTATTGTCCTTGGTATGTATGGACCTTAAGAATAGTAGAATACACCAGGTGCAATTTTGAAATGTGGTTGTGCATCAGCAGTTTTCTCTTGTTATGACAGTCACTCAATTAGCTGACAATTAGCCATGCCAATTTCTTGATTGGTAGTTAGCCTAGTCAGTTATCTAAACTTGTAGTAATCATGGCCAAATACAGACTGGGCATGCAGAGCACGTTCCCAAGGACCCTGACTTCCAGGATGCCACCATTAAATTTGTTACAAAATTTCTCTCGGCCCCCTGGTCAAAATGTGTAGAATGGCAGGAAATTAACTTTCAATTTTTTATGTATCTCACCACTGTCAAGAGGGGGGCCGACAACCAAATCTCGCTTAGGGCCCCCAAAAAGATGGCCCTGCTCTCAGATTAACAGTAGGCAGCTATAGAAATCCTTGACCCATTAGATGTCCTTCGTCTGAGCTGTCTGTGCTGCTCCTTTGCCATACAGAAAATCTTGCCTATCTCAAGCCTTGAGAAGGATTTCGCTACCAGATGGTGAAGCATTTGTTCAAACTTTACATATTTCTTATATAAATAAAATCAAAGGTTGTGTACACTCACTTTCGCTTGACAGACATTCATTTACTCACAGAATACTTGATATCCATTGCCCTCATTCTGCCCATTCAAACTTATTGCGTTACTTGTCAATCATGCAAATTCATGGTTCCGGTTCCCTCGTCGTTTCTGACATTCCTAAAAGTCCACATAAGATTTATTCAGCCTTTTTACATGCCAATGATAGCAAGTGACACACCGGGAAAAAAGTTTCCCTCTGAGAGATGGAGCAGTGAGGTGACAGAGCGATTTTATGTCTAAATATAGGATCCCTGTCTTTGCACATATTTCATTCAGACAGCCCAGGGCCCGGTTTCCCAAAAGTATCTTAAGGCTATGTTCATCGTTAGAACCTTAAGAGCTTCATTAAATCTCCGAGCAGTTTCCCAAAACCATCGTTCTTAATAAACATTGCACTTGAAAACACTTGAAATCGAATGCTTCATCCACATTAACCATAAGCACTCCATTAAGTTGCGCCGGATGTCATTCAATTGAATGGGGACCCTCCACAATAGAGTGGAATCGCAACGCCCCCTTGCGGTTGATGGCTCTGTTGCGAGACCGGATGCCGCATACTTGAATTTTTCCAAACTCAGTGTATTCTTCAGTCTGGCCCAATGAGGTATAATAAGAACTGGAGACTGCGTCCAAGATGTCCGACCGTTGTTTTCAAGGTAATCTACTCATGTTCGCAGACACCGTTTCATGGACAGTCTATCTACACTGAGTGCATAAAACATTATGACCTGCTCTTTCCATGACATAGACTGACCAGGTGAATCCAGGTGAAAGCTTTGATCCCTTATTGATGTAACTTCTTAAATCCACTTCAACAAGTGTAGATGAAGTGGAGGAGAATGGTATTGAGACATTTGAGACATGGATTGTGTATGTGTGCCATTCAGAGGATGAATGGCAAGACAAAAGATTTAAGTGCCTTTGAATGGGGTATGATAGTAGGTGCAAGGGGCACCGGTTTGAGTGTGTCAAGAACTGCAACTCTGCTGTGTTTTTCACGCTCAACCGTTTCCCATGTGTATCAAGAATGGTCCACCACCCAAAGGACATCCAGACAACTTGACACAACTGTGGAAAGCATTGGAGTCAACACAGGGCCAGAATCCATGTGGAACACTTTCGAAATGATGTAGTCCATGCCCCGATGAATTGAGGCTGGTCTGAGGACAAAAGGGAGTGCAACTCAATATTAGGAAGGTGTTCCTAATGTTTTGTACACTCAGTGTATATCCGGGTTGCATCCGGTTTATACGGATTTTATTGCCATTTTAGCTAACCATAACTATTTTCCTAACTTTAACCTAATTATCCTAACCTTCTACATACCTAACCTGCTTCCTAAGCTCTCCTAACCTGCTACAAAAAGTCAAATCTGACGTTAACTTGACAAAAGATGGATCCCTTCTAGCCATGAGCCTTGGTCCAGCCAGAGTCTGTCGAAGAACAGGAAGTTACTAAACCACAAAAGTAGATTATTGTTGCCTCCCGTTTTAGTTTATTGTGATTGAAATGCCGTTTTTTTTAATTACAATTATTAGGTGGAGGTCGCTAGCTACTGTATAGTTCTGCTCTGTAAGATAGCTTGACTTGCTAGAAAGTTATAGAAACAAGTTGAGGGAAAAGTAAATAAACAAAACATGTTTTATTATCAACTGAAACAATGTGTTTCTCCTGTCTTGATAGATAAGGTCATATTTCGCAATCTCCCAAAATAAATGCGATCTCTGACAAGAGACTAGGCTCTCCTCCATATTGTCTTGCATTGTGAAACCCTATCCTATGCTCTCCGTCCAGTAGTGGAACATAATGAAATAACGGCATAATGAAATACTGTACGTCACGATGTAAACGGGGCATAAGCCTGCCTCAGACGAGCTAAGTGCATCATTAGATGATTTTTTGCCCTCCCACATGCTAAACATGGTTGATCTCTCTCTATGACCACGATAACTTCAGAACAAAGTTGTTTACAAATACAAAGTAACCAATGTCTTTGCAATTGAAACAAACAAGCGAAGTATAAAAATACGCTTCAAATGAAAACCGAGATGACTGCATTAAAAAATAAACAGTAAGCTATAGACCTATTTCAATCATATTGAAATACATTTCATGTTCAACCAATTGAATTATTTGTTGCTACTTGTAGGCTACTGTCTGTAATTTGTCTCAACATATTTCATGATGGGAAAAGCATGTTACACATCTTCGGCCATTGTAGGAAAGATGCATTGTTAAAACACTGGTAAGACTAAGTTCCATCGTTATTGGGAAAGGGAAGTGGTCTATGTGAGAATTGACTCATCCTGTTGGAGTCTGTAGTTTCTTTCATCTCAGGGGTTCAAAAGGCTTTGTGCCTTTTTTTCACATCTTTACTATTCCTTCTGTGCAGTGGTTCGCTAAATGACTCATGTTTCCTCTCTCGCAATACCTACAGGCGTAAATCAGCCACAGCAGGATTAAGCTGAATGTGAGCACGATTAAATAGCTTTGGCAACTGTCTTCCCATACAAGGCCTCTGTTTAGCCTCTGTTTGGGCTAAATCCGGTACTGTCTTGGTATTTTGCTCTCCCATTTAAAAGAAGTGAAGGGGTGTAAGTCAACAACTGGCAAACTTGCTTATGGGCAGGGCAGAGATGAGTCAATTAAGTAGTTGGTTCGGTTCAGTAATATTTCTATAATCTTTGATTCTGTCTCCGGAAAAAATCACAAATTAAAATCAATACGTACATATTTCTGAACCGTATATGCATTTTGTAAGCACTAACATCCAATGAGCTGTACAACTATTTAAAGAGGACAAGCCCTCATATAGCCTCATAGTCACAGCGTTGAATGAGAAAATATCATTTTGAGCTGGGCAGAAGAATAAAAGCACTGTAACATAAAATCACCAAACATGATTGAATGTGTAGCTGAACCACCGTGTTGTTGTGAGATTTGAAATACTCATGAATGCTGAAAGGTCAAACCATTGTATGCAATTAGTCCGGATAGAAAGGTCATTGAGATACTTAGTTTCTGATAAGGCTGGGACCATAATGGCTTCTTGTTTCTCTTATTATCGAAGGTAATAATACAGACTGCCAGCCCTTTTGTTCTTGCTCCAGTGGAAAGACACACTCTGTAATCACTCTTTGTGCATTTCCAGAGAGGAGGGTATAAGACAGGTTAAGTATGTTAATGAATGGGAGGACGCGCTGTGAATTATGATTTGTCTGTCTCTGTCTCAGCTGTGGGATGAGAAATTGTTCATTTGATCGCTGTTTAATGAAAGGAGATTGCAAAACAATAGTCTCACTGACAAACAAGTTTGGGTCAGAGACATTTGTAGTGTCTCCAATGATAAACAAGGATATCAATCCAATGTTTACCTTTCTTCTATTAGTTATGTCACTTCCCTGCCCTTATTAACTTCCTCTCTGTCTGTTTGGGTGACAGTGGTGTCAGTGGTAGGAGAGGCTGAAGGACTATGTAACAGGCAGCAACAAACAGGGAGGGGTTCTTGTCTAACATCAGGGAGCCAACATCAACGTCAAGGCATTGGATGCGTGTAATGTCTTTAGCTCAATGAGTTCAATCCCTGGTTGGCAACTTCTATATCCCGCAAGGGCAATCCCTGCAGAATCTGTGAAGGACATGCTGCTATTTGTAATCATCATCTGTGGATTAAGTTGCATGTTAAATTGATGACTGCCCTATACCTGCTATTGACTCAGAGTGACCTACATAATAAGTGGAAAGGTGAAGCAAAACCAAGACTAAATGCCAATACATCTTTACTACACACATGCTGTATGGGTATAAACTGTATGCATTGACCCAAAACTCATTCTTACAGAGCATTACCAAATACAGTACATCATATCTGCAGTCTCACTCTTGCAAACTGTAACAGAGTCTAAAGCAGGAGTTTATTCATTAGCACAAACTGGTTCAAATTGCAGCCAAACATTTTGCAATGGAAAAAAATCAGGTAAGTCGCTCCCTGTTTCGGCCCGTATGCTTCTGTTTGGGGTCTAGTGAATACACACCAAGAAAACACATAAGCCAATTTATTTTATCCAAAAGAGCCTTAACTGGACAAGGCAGTAGCCAGCCATGCATCCATAGTCCTTTAGTTACTGTATGTCGTATAGGGCTGTGGCTCGTGTTCTGTGAGGGAGATGGATGCAGTGTTCCAGTATTGAGGTATAGACTTCTCCCTAGCCCCAGGGAACACTGTCAGTAGAGGATCTTCCTCATTGCCCCTCCCGGTCAATTCCTTCACTTGCTACTACTACTGCTGAACATGCTCTTTCACCTTGCATAATTAAAGACCCTCACTTCAATCCCCATTAAGGCGTATACAATTAATTAAAGAGTGTTCCTGAAGGAACTCCAACAGCAATTTAGCCAGGGAGGGAGGGGTCTAGTTCTCATGGTGGCTGGTTGTAATCATGTTCAATTAATAAATCAAAGGACTTGGCTAATTCTTAAAAGTGGAGTTGAGGGGCGGTGGATTAAATGAGGAAGAGAATAGCAATGCTTTTTTGTGTGTTTTTCTTTGCTACTAGTTAGCATCTGCTGTCCTTGGCTTTAAAGTAGCTCTACCCACCCTGGCATGTGTAATTTAAGAGAAGCTGTTTTCTACCCTGAGACAGACCGGCAAAAATGATGAAATGTAAGTCTGGGAGGCAGTCCACCAAGTGTGAACTGAACGTATTAAAGACATGCCAGATTGTCGCCTCAGTTTTTTGTTGATTAGAGAGGAAAAACAATGCATAATACTCATGAAATACAATCCAGTTTCACATGTTGGAACGTGTTTGCATAATGTGAAGTTGAATTTTCATCCACTTATGGTAATAGAAATGATCATAAATGTAGCGCTACCATTTCAGCAGACCACACAGTCTTGCTTCAGAGTGGTTGTGTGTTTTGAACGTTGCATAGAGAGATAAAGGTTAAAAGGCCTTATATTATAAAACATGTCCCGTCATGCACTGCTATATCCTAACACATCAGACGAGTTGTGTTATGTCCACAGTGTGTTGTAAAAATAAGTTAAAATCCAAAGCTAGATGCAAAAACCTTTAAAGCAGAATCGGATAAAGATAAGTTGAGACATCTAAATACAGTAATGCACAAGCCTCATCTATTAAAGTCACTGCTGTGCCTCCCTTGGTTGAATCATCTTAAAGGCATGGCTATGCAGGTTTGGTCTGAAGATAAGTGAGGGATCACCAGATACATTCTGAACGATGCATTGATTTTAATACCGGTATGTTAATTTTGTTGCATTTAATTGAATCAAATTGAATTTGTCAATCTACTGTATTGAAGTCTTGAACTACAGATTACGCACTTTTTTACAATGTAGCAGGAAAAAACTGTTTCATCAAATTTTGAGATGAGCTTTATGTGAGACATTATTGTAAAACGATAGTTCAACACTAAATTGCAAGTCATTAACTATTTCTATTGTGCTGTGTCAGCAAGCCACCCTGGAAATGTTCCCTGGTGGCCCTGCTATATTGCAAATGCCCATCTTGACTCAACACTTATATCAACTACACACACGGTCGAGTTCTTGGCAATATATTCTACTTTGTACAGTGATGTGCGTGCTTCCATTTTTGGAATAAAATCTGCTACACTAAATGTTTTTTTGTTTTTTTTTACCGTTATTTTACCAGGTAAGTTGACTGAGAACACGTTCTCATTTGCAGCAACGACCTGGGGAATAGTTACAGGGGAGAGGAGGGGGATGAATGAGCCAATTATAAACTGGGGATTATTAGGTGACCATGATGGTTTGAGGGCCAGATTGGGAATTTAGCCAGGACACCGGGGTTAACACCCCTACTCTTACGATAAGTGCCATGGGATCTTTAATGACCTCAGAGAGTCAGGACACCCGTTTAACGTCCCATCCGAAAGACAGCACCCTACACAGGGCAGTGTCCCCAATCACTGCCCTGGGGCATTGGGATATTTTTCAGACCAGAGGAAAGAGTGCCTCCTACTGGCCCTCCAACACCACTTCCAGCAGCATCTGGTCTCCCATCCAGGGACTGACCAGGACCGACCCTGCTTAGCTTCAGAAGCAAGCCAACAGTGGTATGCAGGGTGGTATGCTGCTGGCGTAAAATGTATTACTCAGTGGTATGCTGCTGGCGTAAATGTATTACTCAGACAGAGAAGACTGTATTTGCTCTAATTTAGCTGGTAACAAAATATTTTTTGTGAAATTGTATTGGTTGTTAATATTCACTGTGTTACATTTGACATGTATTATGGACTGCATCATTCCGCCAAAAAATAAAGGGCTCCTTTGAAGATATTCTCAAATGTGGCCTCTATCATATCTTTATCAATTTACATAGTTTTATTTGATTTCCAATAAAGTGGGAGAGGTAAAACGATTACATTTGTTAGATTGTGCAGTGAACTTGGGCAGTCCATCAGATCACAGATGCGTGCCTTTGTTTGAGTCCATTTAAAGGATGTCATTAGGCATGAGGCATATTAAGTGCACATGGCAGGACATTGCCACTTTCACTGAGGAGGGAAGTGAATGAATAGAGGCCTGAGTTGAACTTGCAAAGCTGAAAGGTCAGAAAATGCCTGTAGATACTGGGTCTTTACTTATATTGAGGCAGCAGCATTTTTGTTATCTCTTGATAAAAAAAATTCTAGACTTTACAATCCTGAAAGTTAATATCCACTGTAGGCCTGTGGGGCAGTGGTACATCGGCAATAGGAACATGACGAATTTTGCCAATGTGTCAAATTAGACCAATGCAATTATCTTCTGGAAAGTGTTGACATAGCTGCCATTTCAAACCAGAAAATGGAACGCTAACCTGTTCCAGTGTCTGGAACTATTTTGGTCAGACGAAGTAGGTTTGAGACACTATTGAGTCTGGCCTGTCAAAACCGAATTCAATAGCACAGTCACACAAACTGTGGAAGGAACAACATTTGGTCAATTATGGCCGGATGAATGTTGACGTGCACACAATAAGAAGTGTTGCTGCCGCGCTTATGCAATGTTGGCCCCTCGTTGAGCTTCAGGCAGAGATAGAGAGAGAGAGAGCGTGAGAGAAACAGAGACAGAGAGAGAGAGAGGTGTTTGTTTTTAGGTGCTGCAGTCTCCAGGGGATGGCTGGTTTGTAGAGAGAGGCACATGAGAGGAGTTGGCATGGTAGCCTTGCCGTTGGCCCTGAGGTGAGCACTGAACGCGTCGGTGGGTCGGACCTCCCCTGGGCTGGAGTCTTGGATCAGTCCTGCCCTGGCGTATTGATCTCTCACCATTATACATCTTAAAAATATTCCCTTAGAATTATAGGAGGGGAGTTATTTTCATCATATACATCCAGACTAGGGTTTCCTGATGTACAGTACAATACCATTCCTTGCAAGTAAAAGCAACTGGAAAATATCAACAAACTTTCAAGTTCATATACATATGAATCCTCCGAGCTCTGCCCACTGGCAACAAGCAGACTACCAAACAGACTACCAAAAAGGAGATCCCAGCAGACAGAGTGGGAGGAACGTCACAAACTGAAGATACACTCTGCATTTTATGAAAACAAGTGTTAGGCCAATATGCTGAAATAAAAGCAAACAGATGTGTTTCTCTTTGATTATTGTTAATACAAATCACCTCTATTTTGTACGGCATTTTAACAGGGTCGTTTTGGCATACCGGAACCATCAAAACATTATATTGCATGATATTACGTTTATCTTCATTAGTGTTCATTGATAGAGTGATTCATCCTGCAGAAAAAAAGGAATTTATCTAAAAACCACGACGACAAGCCCTGTTGCAGTCTGCTCATATTATTCAAGAGTGAAAAAACACACAACCACTTTAAACATCACTCAGATAAAGAAAAATTGTTGAATAACTATAGCAATTCTAATGAGCCCCAGGAAAAATGCATTCAGAGTACTGGAAAACATACTTCTACAAACTCTCATCTTCTCTAAAGCGCTGTGTTGGGAATATCTATGATGAAATACCCTGCTTCTCTGATGTGAAGATTTTTCATTTCCCTTTTTATTTAGATGCAGAAACATCCCACTGGGAAATAAATAAATAAATCTGATGACGTTGAATCAAGGTGGAAAACTGATTGGATTTCACCACACTTTTAACCTAAATCCAATGACATGGTGACATTTTTTATTTATTTCAAGATTATTTCACATTTGTTGACATCGCAACCAAACGTAAATCAAAACTAGACATTGAAATTACATCTGTTCCCAGTGGGATTCGACTTTTTACATGGAGAGTTTGGCGCCTTTTATCCTCACACAGGCTTTAATACAGGGGTCCCCAATTACATTCAGCCGTGGGCTGATCTTTCATTGAGTGGATGGTCGGAGGGCCGGAGCATACTTATAAATAATTTGTACACTGCAAATTGACAGCGAGAATCGCAAACAGATATAGTATTTGACAAACACAGAATCATTTCAAACCTTGATTCCATTGGTATACTATCGTATATGACTCTTTATTTATGCGTGGGAGTATTTGGGAATAGACTTGTCCAACAACAAATTATTTTAATTAATTAATTAATACAATTATTTTTTTTTGCTCTGAAAACCTGGGGGGCCAAATAAAATGACCCGCGGGCTTCCTATTGGGGAACCCTGCTCTAATACTGTAGATCCTACCTGTCTATGGCTGTAGTCTCTAGCTGACGATCACGATCACTTCCCAAAAAGAAAGCACTACTTTCCCCTCTCTAAAACATGCTCGGAAGGATATGAGTCTCCTTTACTCCAGAAGTATCACGAGATATGTCTGATTAAAATTCATGACACCAACCTGACCATAAAAGTATTAGCAGGGTGTGTCCACAGGAGAGATGGAATCAGTCACTACACATTGGCATCATCAGATGCTGTAGTTCCCTTGCTCTATGTCTGTTGGAACATCAACAGTAACACTGTCTGCAGAATTGTGAAGATGATAAGAGATGATAAGCAGATCTCTGGGCTCCATATTCTGCATGAATTCCAAGGTTGAGAATGAGATAGCAGACCAGAGACATATTTTATGTATTGCATGCTGCTCACACAGTCTACAGCAGCAGGGGTGGGTGAGCATGCAAGCTGGGGGCAAGAATTACATCAACTTCACAAACACCTCACTCTCAACTCAACAGTTTTGAAGCATGATAAACAACCATGGTAACAGAGCAAAATCAAAAATACATAAACTCTGTACTTACATGACATCAGCTTGAAAAGCAAAACAATATATATGACTATATACTGTATCTATCCCTCACGGCGAAAATATTAGCCAAAAATATTTATATGATACAGTACAGTAGCTCTAATCTACAGTTACATCTGGCTTAAGATTGCTTCAGACTTTACAAATCAGTAAAATCATCTGGTATTGTTGAGCCGTGGGCACTGATTTATGGTTATGGATTTATTGAAAAGAGGAATGCCTTAAATTATTTCTGCATTCGCTATCTCTCTAATGCACACACGACACACACAAACACGTGCACACACAAAGAAGAGCCAGCCAGGAAACACTTTCTGCTTTTGTGTTACGTTTAATTATTGGTCTTCTGTTAACCTTTCAAACCTCCCCTATGTTCCCATTCAGACTCAACAAGACTGGAGTGCAAAGTTGTGTGGAGAGTTTTACAAAGGTTCAAAAGGGGTTTTCAAGAAATGTAAGGCAATGAATTCCAGTTTTGTGGAACAAATGGTTTGCTTTCTTCTCTGAAGTTTTCTGAGTTGGCAATCCAACTGTTATGGTGCTTGGTGCTGTGCTTTATGGACATTTATATAAAAAGTACGTATAGAAGGTTAAAAAAAGTATTGGGCAGAAAAAGTGCAGAAGTACATTTGAGAATTATATTTGATTCAAGTAACAGCATTGAGAGAGATGGCACGGTAAGTTAAACAGCCAAGATCATTTTCTCCTTACAGTTGAATGTCACCAAATAATAATTATAGACAAAGTACTGTAGTTTGGGGATTTTCATACCTAGATAGTGTACTACTGTACCTCTGTTGTCTCCATTTCTATAGGAAATATAATTGCTGAACATTATGCATTAATACGGGCATTAACTTTTTTGTATTCCTCGGCCACACTGAGTATTATAATGAATGCCTCCGTAATATAATTACAGTTTCAGTTGCTATGGCTACATGAAAATGCTAACAAATGGTGTTATCGAAATCTCCAAGGTGAAAAAGATAGATCATTAAGAGGATTTTGAATCTACCTGCAGTGAGACATTTTTGAGGCCCTAGAGATGGCAGTGCATCTGCTTATGGCTGAGATAAGTTCTTAAATCTCTATTCAATGAGCTGAATGTAGTGTGTTAATGCACCACAGCTGTGTTTTAGAGGAGATGAGAAATATCAATCAAACTGTTCTGTTCGGTTTCTCCTTTGGAGAACAAGGGACTTGTACCGTGCCATCTCTCTCAATTCTCTTACTTGAATCAAATAGAACTGATGTCCCCTAAAAGGTAATGAGTTGTTGTTCAGTGATTTTCAAATGATAGGCTTAGATGTTCAAATAGCTAATAGCTTTATATAATTAATATGAATATGTAATGCAAATATCAACAGAGAAGCACAAGAGCTCCTTGTGGCTTTTCTTAAAAATAAGATCTCATCAACCCTTTAAAGCTTTGCCATCAAGCCATGGCTGTTCTGAAATGGATTCTACATAAACACTAGTGACACCTACTTCAATTGTGGCCTTGCAATTGGCCTTGATTAACTTTTACCACTGAAAGCAATTACCATGACAATGCACAGCATTGAATACGGTTCGTTACATGTTTTCGGCATAGTAACGAGATAAGGTTGACAGTTGCATCACTGAAAATGTTTCACATTGTGAAATGCATTATGATTTAATTTAGCTTTTGATTAATTATGTTTTCATGGGTTGTTTATTAAAACGTGTATCCCACCTTCATGGATATTTCCTTCAATAGATACGGTATATAATTAAAGCTTACAGAGGCAATTCGAAATGAGGCCCTGCTGTGCTCTCAATTACCAAATGTGGGTGTATTGTTCTTGGCAGGAATTCCACAAACTCCCAAGTCAGTGTGGACCTATTGGGGGATTAGTCAACAAACTAATATAGAGTTGTTGTAATATGCAGATGGACTTTTTATGGAGGCAGTGTTACCCATAGTAAGCAGCTTGGGTAATTATCTGGGCTATGTGATGTATAGGCAATTAACACTACATGGCGTTGTCTTTATGGAGAAAGGACGGCAGCTGGAAAGGTGAAGCAATAACACATCATCGATCCTTTGGTACTTTGGGATTTTCTTCAAATCAAACAGCTGGAAAATATGATGCTCCGAAAGACAGATTGGTGTTTCTTAATTATCAAGTGCTATATAAATTTTGCAGGTATTGATGGGTCCTAATTGCCCATATGGTTGTTTGTTTAACTTTGGCTCCGTTGGAGGACCCGGCTGAAGATCTAACAGTTATTAATGTGCAGGTAAGAGGTAAGCACCTGCTTTCCTGTTAGAATATGTGTGGCACCTCACTTTTAAGTGCCCTGAACAATGAGGTGTGGCTGAGAATCAGATTATTTTTTACATTCATGCTTTTTCACGCCCTCCTAATTGTTTTAGCTGATTCACTTGCTATGCTTACGCTTTTTAATTAAGGATTTTTCATTTTCAGGATTATGGCTTTTGTTTATTTATATTACATCTTGCAAAACAGTTACTTGGGGGCAAACTTGTACTGGAAGGATGAGATTTTAATAATCTTCATGGTTAGAAAGAATCTGCTCATAAAATATTGATATGTAGAGGTTACTGAGCAAGATGATTGACCTTTAAGAACTATAATCAGGAAGATCTGTGCTGTTTCGCTGCTTGGCGACATCCAACCAGATTCTGATATTCACTAAAAAACATCCCACAGCTTGACGCAGGGTATGTTTATTTGGCAATGGTAGATTTTTCTTATGAAAAAAGCAATATCATGTGCATCTCAGGGACCTGGTCTGTCTTTGCTTCTCCTCGAATGAGTGGGATGTCTCGCATGGTTAAACACATAGAGTATAGCTTTTGAGTTGGGATCACGATGCCATCGGTGCGATGCAGCTCGACGCATAGGGACCCAAATCTTGCGTAACCAAGATCTATGACAGCTGTTTGGCTTACCATAGCGTAGGAGGTGTACTCCTGATAATTGCTCTCATCCTTTCATCAAACCACGCTTAAGCAAATTGCCAGGCTGGAACTGATGGAAAGTTCTGCCTTGGCTGCCAGTTTTTATAATTGAGCCATAGTACAAACCCACCAACCCGGTACTATGAATACTCTTTTAGTGCAGATAGAAATCCACCCTCAGCAAGAAGCGATAGAGAAATATTGTGGGACAGCTGGCAGGGTTGCTGAGTAGTTAAAACACTGAGTATGAGTAGCTTAGTTCAAGAGAACATCTGGCCTTCTGGTAATGGGACTACACCTGCCTTGCTGGGCCCGGCCAGGAGGCAGGTGTTGGCCCACACTCACAAACCCTTATTAAGTCAGATTCAATAAGGACTCACAGCTGCACTCATTGCCATGCACACATTACTGGGTTTAACTTACAGGTATAGCATACTTATACTTTGTGGATGGTCAGCCTGATATTGTGCCTTATGCTATTTATTATAAAGCAATGAAAAAGCACACTATCTGTAGCCTTTCTCTTAATGTATGGTCCTTGCCGATTTGAAGAGCAGTGTATGCCTGTGTGCTTATGTGGGCCCATGTGTGTTTTTGAGTGTGTGTGCATGCGTGCGTGAGTGGGTGCGCGTGTTCTATTCAGGGGTGTTAGCAACTGTGAACATTACCCACCTGCAAAACGTGGTGAATGCTACAAATGTGAATGGCACAAAAGTAACCCAGTTCCCCAGACCATACTTGTCTGAAATTTTATTTCTAAGTGCGAGACGGTAAAATGGTTTTCTATTCCACCTGTGTGCCCTCGTACCTTCATACTGAATTCAAGACATTCGTGTCTTCTCCTTGGTTTTCCTCTTGGGTAGAAAGGGTAAATAGGAAAGTACTTGATTTATGCAAGATGAACATTAAATGTCAAGGCTAAATTCAGTATTTCCTCCATTATCTCACTGGCTTTTTTTTAGGATGTTGTATTCTTTTTATAATTAGGAAGAACTTCAACAGTGGAGCAATAAGCAAGCCTGGTATGGACATCTCAGTAAGAGGTGTTGCTTTCAGAACTTAGACTCATTTGAAAGGCACATTTCAAGCAAGGTTGGAAAGTCAGCACTAGAATTTGTATGAATTGATTGTGGCTCGTTTTCCCCTCTACTGTAGCTTCATGAGATGACTACCATCATACAGGAGATGATTTCGTTTGTAACCGTATCGTGTGAGAAAAATGACACAGCAAGTCATATTTTATTTATGCTAAAGTTGAATTTACACTTGGAAATGTCATTCAGATCTAATATCCTGCTTACAACTGCAAAGTTCAACTGTCGAAATAGAAAGTTCTGATGGAGTTTTGGCTGTAAAGGGTATGGGCAATACAGGGAAACAGGCAAGAAAGGGAGGAATGGAAGGATGATACAGAATGAAAGGAGAAGTGGAAGCAGCAGCAGATACCACAGCTGTTTCCCTCAGCTTCTCATCTTTACGGTGGATCCACCCCAAGTGGCATCCTATTCCCTATAAAATGCACTACTTTTGAAGAGAGACACAGGGCTCTGATCAAAAGTAGTGCACTATTTAGGGAATAGGGTGCCATTTGGGATGCAGAGGGTCTTCCTCCCCAGTGGAGTGTGCACTGTGCAGTGTGCAATAACCCAACCTCTTCAAAGAGTATCTTACCCTACAGCACCCCTCATACACTAACTGTAAATCGCTTTGGATAAGAGCGTCTACTAAATGACTAAAATGTAAATGTGAGGGATACTGTTTAAGACGGGCCTTGTCTTGATGACTGGGCAGGCAGATGATAGGTAAAATTAGGTTTTAATTATTAACTCGTGATGCACAAAGGTAAAATAAAGTACTCATTATTATTTCATAGTGATTCATTCTCGACCTAAGATATATGTTGTATCCTCTTAGTTTTTGAAATAATGGATGGAATTCTAATCAGTTGGAATGCAGGTGCTTCAAGTATACAGTGGGGCAAAAAAGTATTTAGTCAGCCACCAATTGTGCAAGTTCTCCCACTTAAAAAGATGAGAGAGGCCTGTAATTTTCATCATAGGTACACTTCAACTATGACAGACAAAATTAGAAAAAGAATTCCAGAAAATCACATTGTAGGATTTTTAATGAATTTATTTGCAAATTATGGTGGAAAATAAGTATTTGGTCACCTACAAACAAGTGGGACAGTTGAGCAGAAAGGGGAGGGAAACAAAGGACAAAAGGAACATAATGCATATGTTATATTGAACTAAAATATAAACGCAACATGCAACAATGTCAAAGATTTTACTGAATTACAGTTCAAATGAGGAAATCAGGAAATTTAAATGAACTCATTAGGCCCTAATATATGGATATACTGCATGGCCTCACAATGGGACTCAGGATCTCATCATGGTATTTCTGTGCATTCAAATTTACATCGATAAAATGCAATTGTGTTCGTTGTCCGTAGCTTATGCCTGCCCATACCATAACCCCACCGCAACCATGGGGCACTCTGTTCACAACGTTGACATTAGCAAACCGCTCATCCCATGATGCCATACACATGGCCTGCTATTGGACGTACTGCCAAATTCTCTAAAACAATGTTGGAGGCGGCTTATGGTAGAGAAATTAACATAAAAGTGTCTGGCAACAGCTCTGGTGGACATTCCTGCAGTCAGTATGCCAGCATCCCTCAAAACTTGAGACATCTGCGGCATTGTGTTGGGAATACTATTAGTCCCATATCACTTGTACAGTTTGTTCAAGCTTGTTCTATTCTTGGCCCTAAAAGTTTGATTGTGCAGTGCATATTCAACACTACAGTAACTCATTAATATAAAAAAACGTAATTTACCCCCCTCTTCAAGCATGATGTCTGAAGGAAATATATACTGTATAAATTATATATAGAGTATATATTATATACAGTGCATTCAGAAAGTATTCAGACCCCTTGAGTTTTTCCACATTTTGTTACGTTACAGCCTTATTCTAAATTGGATGAAATAATTTTTTCCCCCTCATCAATCTACACACAATACCCCATAATGACAAAGCAAAAATAGGTTTTTAGAAATTTTTGCAAATGTATTAAAATAAGCAAACAGATACCTTATTTACATACGTTTTCAGACCCTTTGCTATGAGACCCGAAATTGAGCTCAGGTGCATCCTGTTTCCATTGATCAACCTGGAGATGTTTCTACAACTTGATTGGAGTCCAACTGGTAAATCCAATTGATTGGACATGATTTGGAAAGGCACACATCTGTCTATATGAGGTCACACAGATGACAGTGCATGTCAGAGCAAAAACCAAGCCATGAGGTTAAAGTAATTGTCCGTAGAGCTCCGAGACAGGATTGTGTCGAGGCACAGATCTGGGGAAGGGTACCAAAAGAATTCTGGTCCCAAAGAACACAGTGGCCTCCATCATTCTTCAATGGAAGAAGTTTGGAACCACCAAGACTCTTCCCAGAGCTGGCCTCCTGGCTAAACTGAGCAATCGGGGGAGAAGGGCCTTGGTCAGGGAGGTAACCAAGAACCCGATGGTCACTCTGACAGAGGTCCAGAGTTCCTCTGTGGAGATGGGACAACCTTCCAGAAGGACAACCATCTCTGTAGCACTCCACCAATCAGGCCTTTATTGTAGAGTGGCCAGACAGAAGCCACTCCTCAGTAAAAGACACATGACAGCCCGGTTGGAGTTTGCCAAAAGGCACCTAAAGGACTCTCAGACCATGAGAAACTAGATTATCTGGTCTGATGAAACCAAGATTGAATTCTTTGGCCTGAATGCCAAGCGTCACATCTGGAGGAAACTTGCCAGTATCCCTACGGTGAAGCATGGTGGGGCAGCATCATGCCATAGACATGGTTTTTTGTTCACCTTCCAACAAGACAACGATCCTATGCACATAGCCAAGACACTGCAGCAGTGGCTTTGGGACATGTGTCTGAATGTCCTTGAGTGGCCCAGCCAGAGCACGGACTTGAACCCGATCGAACATCTCTGGAGAGACCTGAAAATAGCTGTGTAGCGATGCTCCTCATCCAACCTGACAGAGCTTAAGAGGATCTGCAGAGAAGAATGGGAGAAACTCCCCAAATACAGGTGTGCTAAGCTTGTAGCCAAAGGTGCTTCAACAAAGTACTGAGTTAAGGGTCAGACTACTTATGTAAATTGATATTTCAGTTTTTCGTTTTTACACATTTGGAAAAATCTAATAAAAACAGTTTTTCTTTGTCATTATGGGTTATTGTGTGTTGATTGATGAGGGGGAAAAACATTTTAATCAATTTTAGAATAAGGCTGTAAAGTAACAAAATGTGGAAAAAGTCAAGGGGTCTGAATATTTTCCCAATGCAATGTATGTATTATATATTTTTACTATAGCTGCCAACCACAGAAAGACTCAGGAGCCCACTCTCAATAAGTGTAAACAGCCTGCTGTTGCCGATCTGCTAATCATCAGATGGGGGAGGAGAGGAGGTAGGGGGCCCATGTGGGTAACTGGGATGCCCTGCCTTGATTGGGTAACTGATTCATTAAAAAAAATGCATAATAAATTAATGTCACTGGTCAATTGTGTGAGTTAGGGGCTGGGTCCATGAGGCAAAAATAGATAAATAAAAATAACATAATTTTTTTATTACTATAATTTTGGATCCAACCACAGGAGCCCGCTCTCAATGTTCAAAACACACCAGAGAGCATAATTAAGGCCCAGAGGATCAGTAGTTTATAAAAAATAACTGTGGATTAAGTTTGATCACAAGCACATACAGGTACAGTATCTCCCAAAATTAACGAAACATAAATTGTTTTAAAAGGGTGTTGCAGATCCGCTTGAACAAATCCCTGAGGCCTATGATTTCTTCATCTGGCACTAGGAGCGCTACCACATAAAATACCACAGTGTGTATTTGATTGAACTGAGGCCTAAAGCAGGTTTTTTATTTCCCTTCCTTCACAGGTCTAGACCAATACTTGGTGTATAGCTCTCCAAAGCTAGCTGAAGAAAGGCTCTTACAGTGTAGTTAGTACAGGCCAAGATTGAATGCATCGACCTGGGAGGGAAGTCTACCCAGTTGTAGTATTAGGTTTTTGGCTCTGAAAAAGAAAGTTACTGCATGTGTGTTTGATTAAATTTATCCCGAAGAGAAGCTCTGACGAAGGCTGTGAGGCTGATGCATCAGCTAAATAAACACAAGTGAAACTGTCAAGAACAGTGTCCAAGTTTTTATTTTCTTTCAAGTTGTCCTCTGAATTGAGCCCAAAAACATGTCGTCTCTCTTTCCCTTTATAGGCCAGGAGGGATTAGTAGAAGAATGCTGGTCCCGGGTGCCAAACAGGAAGATGGTGATGCGTTGGCCGAGTGCTGCAGCTGTTAGATGGTTGCTGTTGATGCTCCTATGGCAGTGGACAGTGCTGGGCCACCTCGGCTGGGTTCTGGCCCTGGCTGAGGGGCAGCAGAGTAAGAACCCCTCACTCACTGCTGCCAACACTGGACGCCAGAGTGGCGGCCAACTGGATTGGCTGCTGTCCGAGAAGGGACCTTTCCACCGTTGTCCTGAATACACAGAGTTCAAAGAACGCTTCCAGCAAGGTTTCTCCACACGCTATAAGATCTACAGGTGAGAATCTAGAGGCGAGGTGTGTGTGTGTGTGTACTGTGCCTTGCAAAGGTATTCACCACCCTTGGTCTTTTTCCTGTTTTGTTTCATTACAGCCTGTAATTTAAATGTATTTTTATTTGGATTTCATGTAATGGACATACACAAAATAGTCCAAATTAGTGAAGTGAAATTAAAAGATTTCAAAGAATTCTAAAAAATAAAAAACTGAAAAATGGTGTGTGCATATGTATTCACCCCCTTTGCTATGAAGCCCCTAAATAAGATCTGGTGCAACCAATTACCTTCAGAAGTCACATAATTAGTTAAATAAAGTCCACCTTTGTGCAATCTAAGTGTCGTATGATCTGTCACATGATCTCAGTATATATACACCTGTTCTGAAAGGCCCCAGAGTCTACCATACCACTAAGCAAGGAGAACCACCAAGCAAGCGGCACTACCAAGCAAGCGGCACTAAGAAGACCAAGGAGCTCAACCAAACAGGTCAGGGACAAAGTTGTGGAGAAGTACAGATCAGGGTTGGGTTATAAAAAATATCCGAACCTTTGAACATCCCACGGAGCACCATTAAATCCATTATTAAAAAATGTAAAGAATATGGCACCACAACAAACCTGCCAAGAGAGGGCTGCCCACCAAAACTCACAGACCAGGCAAGGAGGGCATTAATCAGAAATGTAACAAAGAGTCCAAAGATAACCCTGAAGGAGCTGCAAAGCTCCACAGTGGAGATTGGAGTATCTGTCCATTGGACCACTTTAAGCTGTACACTCCACAGAGCTGGGCTTTATGGAAGAGTGGCCAGAAAAAAAGCCATTACTTAAAGAAAAAAATAAGCAAACATGTTTGGTGTTCGCCAAAAGGCACGTGGGAGACTCCCCAAACATATGGAAGAAGGTACTCTGGTCAGATTAGACAAAAACTGAGTTTTTTGGCCATCAAGGAAAATGCTATGTCTGGCGCAAACCCAACACCTCCCATCACCCCGAGAACACCATCATGGTGGTGACAGCATCATGCTGTGGGGATGTTTTTTATTGGCAAGGACTGGGAAACTTGTCAGAATTGAAGGAATGATGGATGGCGCTAAATACAGGGAAATTCTTGAGGGAAACCTGTTTCAGTCTTCCAGAGATTTGAGACTGGGACGGAGGTTCACCTTCCAGCAGGACAATGACCCTAAGCATACTGCTAAAGCAACACTTGAGTGGTTTAAGGGGAAACATTTAAATGTCTTGGAATGGCCTAGTCATAGCCCAGTCCTCAATCCAATTGAAAATCTGTGGTATGACTTAAATAATTCTGTACACCAGCAGAACCCATCCAACTTGAAGGAGCTGGAGCAGTTTTGCCTTGAATAATGGGCAAAAATCCCAGTGGCTAAATGTGCCAAGTTTATAGAGACATACCCCAAGAGACTTGCAGCTGTAATTGCTGCAAAAGGTGGCTCTACAAAGTATTGACTTTGGGGGGTTGAATAGTTCAATTTTTCAGTTTTTTTTGTCTTATTTCTTGTTTGGTTCACAATAACAAATATTTTGCATCTTCAAAGTGGTAGTCAGGTTGTGTAAATCAGAAGATACAAACCCCCAAAAAATCTATTTTAATTCCAGGTTGTAAGGCAACAAAATATGAAAAATGCCAAGGGGGTGAATACTTTCGCAAGCCACTGTATATGTGTGTGTTATTTTTGAAAAGAGATACATTTTACGAACTATATTTTTTCAAAGTTTAAAGGAATATGTGCCCTGTGCCACAGCTTTCTTTGAATGATACTGTACTGTACTGTACTGTACTGTGATTGTCCATGCTGCACTGTACTCTGATGAACCATACCACACCAAGCAAGAGACAAAAAGCAATTCCACAACCCATCCATGTATTTTTCAACATCTCTATCTTTTCAAAAGCATTATAATTATTGTAAATGTAATATCCAATGTGATGTGATGGATCTGATATGCCTGCATTTAAAATGGTAATTTCCTCAGCTTGGAATATATTTGTACTCTGACCCTTTCCTGTCCCTCACTTTCCTCCATCACACATCCAGGCCTATTTTATTTTATTGCTCCATGCTCTCTCCATGGTGCTACTGAACATTCACCTCAGTCAAATTATAGCTCCAGATTAGTGGGGGCATTTTTTCCTGCTGTGCTGCTAATGCTACTTGACTGTGGGCATGTTGAAAGATGTATCGCCATACAAGGTGGATTTCTTTACCGACAGAACTGACTTTCATCTCTTGGAAAACAATGAATTCAGAAATCTGCTTGAGTTTTCTTCTCGTCCAACTTGAAATGATAGGTTTCATTGCAGATGCACAGAGTATGGCTAGACAGGATAGGTGTAGCTTTCTGACAGAAGTGGGACGCATCACAACATGCCCTGGGACAGTGTCAAAAATTACTAAGATAAGGAACTTGAACGCAGATTCTTACAGATAGTTATCTTTTCAGGGGAGACATGAGTCATCCATTTATGCAATTGCAATATTTCTTAAGTTTTCTAAATGTATCTGTTATACCTTTATTTTCCCCCTGCAATTCGTGTTTGAATTAATCCCTGCTAGTTGTTCTACTCTATCTCAGGCTGTGTAATAAATATCACTCAGTCTGTGTATAGGGGCCATTAACCATGCTTAGGCTTTTAGCAAGCCTCACTGCTGCATTATGAGTGTATCTACTCTGTCGGTCAAGTTTGGCCTCTTTCTCTGCCTCCTCTGCCCCACATGTAGCTGACATTGGCCAACTCCAATGTCAGCATGGGAAGAGCAGCTGGGCAGAAAAGGGCCTGCAGATCTGTGATGGAATCAGGCAAAGAGCACAGCCAGCACTGTTTAAAAGGTTGCCTAGCAGGCAAATTGCGTGTGTGTGCATGTGCGTGTGTGCAATATTGTCCGACCAACACCTCAGCCGTCAATGGACATAAATGAGGTTTCCCCCAATCGTGCTGCCAAGGCCTTTTGATATGTTCACTGATCTTTTTAAAGGACACCCAGGGAGAAAGTAGGTGTGCAAGTCTGCACATTACGAATAGGGAATACCAACTGGGTTATATAGAGGAAGGCTGATGTTCCCCCTCTCTGCCTGGTCACAGCTGCCCTACGGGTGGTGCACTGAAAAATTCCTGCTAAAGCAAACTCAGTCATCCTTGCTGTTACTTTCTGGAGTGAAGGGGCTTTGTCCTATTTGAATAGCAAGCCTGATATGTTCTGTAATTTTTTTATGTTTCCTGAGTTCAAGTGTTGTGCAGGGAGAATCCGATTCTGTAAGTGCCATTGACATGATAACTACACAGCATGTATTTACTATGCCTGTGAAATATGTAAAGATATGTGATTTTAGTTTTGAAGAGCCCCCATGCCTATGAATAAATTGAATGTGAGGGTCACAGGGCCAAGGATGCTTAAATTCCCTGCAGAATCTAGCAATGGTGATTGTCAAAGAAAGAGCTGCTGCTGCTGCTGGCTATGGTCTTGCCAGTTCTCTCACAGACGAGGTTTGCAACTTAATAGATATCCTATTGAAATAATCGTTACATGAATAGATAAAACGCAATTTAATGTGATTTGTAAAAAACGTACAACTTTAAAACAAGATAGCGAAGCAGCACGTCTTGCAGATTGGGGAATCTCTTCTTTCATAGGCCTTCATTTGGTGAGAGGAAATAGGAAAGAAGGGGAAGGATGTTTACATTATCCAGACAGGAAGACACTTATATAAAGCTGGCTCTCCCAGGAGGTGTTATGGGATGATAGATGCGTTCCCTTAAGATACATTACTGCTGGCTCATTGTGCTTTTGAGCCATGTGAGGTGGCAGCACTGGCAGCCTATAGGGACTCCACTGAGCGCATCCAGGGCCCAACGGCTCTCGTAACATGGTAACAGCTCATCCTGGAGGCAACAAGAACTGCCAAGACAATAAATCAAGTAATGAAACATGGTCACTCACAAATTATTACATTAGGAGGTACAATGCTGATGCAGAAATCTGGAGACTTCATAATGAGGTTGAGAATTTTCAAAATAATGGAAGATGATTAATAAGTGAACCTTGTCTGGCAACCTTGGATTTTCCAGGCTCTGAAATGTGAATTGTGAGATATTGGTGTAGGGTTCTGAGGCGCTCCGGCTTTGTGTAGATTACTTGATGTAATTGACCACCTCGCTCACTCCGCGTACAACTAACCACAATAACATTTCACATTCTGCATTGAACTGATGTTTTGTCTTCAAGTGTATGGGTTTTGTTGACCAGTGTTTCTTTTTGGTATTGAACGTGTGATTGTCATTTTGTATTGGCATAGTGACTGTTGTTGTAATCTTTCTTTTAAAAATCATGGGTAAAGCCTTCAAAATACAATAAAGGCCTTCAGTATGAAGACTACCTCAGCTTATTTAAAGAAAGACACTTTCTGAAAAGCTCACATCAGTTGTTTAATTCAGGTTCAATAAAGGGACTGTTAGTTTCAGGGTCAATATAAAAACATTAACTAGAAATTAAAGAGACAAGCTGCATGTCTCACATCAGGTCAGACATAATGCTATGAGACGGGAGGGACATTTATCAGCCATTCTCATTTAATTTTCCAGAAAGTTAATTATTGACAGAATTAGCTCTCCCTCTGTATATCAAGTGTGGCTAAAACGGATTCTAAATCTGAAGTGTGTCCATGATATATGATTACTTTGTCAGAGGCAAATAATTATTTGTTGTTTTGATTTTCTAGCTTTTTATTCTATTTTATTCTATTTCTCAATGGTTAACGCAGTTGAGAAATCAAATTACTCTGTTGAAGGCTGTGACTCCCCATGTACAATTAACAAGATTAATTTAATTCTAATGGAGAATCAGAATGTGCTATTCAACTTGTTGGGAAAAGAGCTGCTCTGAGCCGTTGGTGCACTTGCACAATACATTATCCCATTTAGTATAAATGTTCCAGTAACTGACATTTTTTTAGTTCTACTTTGTCCTTTAACATAATTATTCCTCATTCAGCTGGACAATTTAAATTATCTGAGAGGAAATGTTGAACTGGTTAAAATTTGAGGGAAAGTGTTGCAAGCATACATATTCTGCTAAGCATAAACATTCTAAGAGAATGCGTTATATCAGCACAACAGGAGAAAGGGAAGAGACACTAATTTCTTTTTGCCCTTTTAGCTCTAAAATCTCAGAAGAGATTTGTGCAATAAAGTATACTCCTATTGTTTATACATGTGCTATTTTAGAAATGTACTTTGAAAAAGTCTATCTCTGCATTACAAATATTTCTATTGCAACACAATAGTACTTTTGTACAGCAGACCAGCCCTGTCTGGCCCAGAAAAATTGCGAGAATCATTATAAAAAATGATATACATTTCTACAATACTTCACAAATACACATTGACTTGAAAGACTGCCTCCTCAGTGGATGAGGGCCAAATATGAATAAGATGGAAACCTAGTTTTCAGCATTCAGAGGAAATGGGGCAGATCAGCCATTCCCCTTTTGCCTCTCAAAGTAGCACACAGAAATCTAACACAGAAAGAGAGCCATTCGACACCTTGATCATATCAAGGGTTCATATAGAGGTTGACCTACTGATCATGGCATGTTTGTGTTAGAGACGCCATCTGATCTGAAATCCTGCAGCTGTGGTCTTGGATTGATTCATGTAAATGTCAGAAGTTTGATTTCGAAAATGTATCTTATTTTAATTTTGGCTTCTCAAACTAACTCAGACATTTTGTGTAATTGGTTAATCAAATCTCCCCATTCTTGCTCAATTTTGCATGCCTTCTCAAACAGCTACAACTGTATATGCATTCGCACATCAAGTCTTCGCTTGAGTTGGGCTCCCCGATGGAACAACTGTGGAACCTCTGAGCTTGTGGTTGTTTGTGGGGGAATGGTGGGGAGAGTGTGTGTATGTATCCCACATCTGTTGCTATGGGGTAATGATGTTAGGAACAGTATAGGATGAATCACAATAATTGTTTCCTAAAATATTAATTGCTTGCCAAGAAATGAAATGTTTGTAACGCCAGTCCTGGTTATAGGTAACAATAGGTAACAATCAAATATGAAGAGCTTACATTATTATGCATATTATTAGTTAATTGTATAAATAAATTAATATATATATATTATAAAATCTTGGATATTTAAAAAACTGTATACAATACAATCGAGGTGAGGGCATTGGAAATGCTTTTGGCTATTAATCTGCTGCTGTTCTGTAGGTGGCACTGTGTGCTCTTTTTAAAGGATGGGTCCCAATCTCTCAAAGGCCCTAGGATCCAGGTGAACAGGGGTGGTCTGCCAGTCACTGGGACGACAATCCAACTTAGGGTGGGGGAGGTTTTAGCAGGTGGAATAGTGGAGAACAGTTGGAGGTTTACTTTATTTGCAGTGCAAATATCATGGTACAGCTATATGGACACTCAATCATCATGGTATCTTTTAATGGTAAGTTTACAAACACATATTATGATAAATAGAATTTTAACTTATATCTCATTATGGTAAATTGTGAAATAAGTATAACCAGTTATAATTGTAATGGCTTAGCAGATAATAAGAAAATATTATCAGTATTTACCTGGCTAAAAGAGAAGGAATATAATATCTATTGTTTACAGGAAAATGATTCAACAATTTTAGATGAAGTTGTGCGGGAAAAGGACTGGGGTTGCAAAATATAGTTCTCCCATGGGCAAAGAAACTCAAAAGGGGTGATGATATTAATTAGCAAGAATTTTGATCCAAATGTGCAAATTGTCCAAACAGATCCGCAAGGTAGATGGATTCCTTTAAATGTATTTCACCTTTATTTAACTAGGGAGGCCAGTTGGGAACAAATTGTCATTTACAACCTGGCCAAGATAGAGCAAAGCAGTGCGACACAAACAACACAGACATGGGTTAAACAAACATACAGTCAATAACACAATAGAAAAATCTATATACAGTGTGTGCAAATGTAGTAAGATTAGGGAGGTAAGGCAATAAATAGGCCATAGTGGCGAAATAATTACAATTTAGCAATTAAACACTGGAGTGATAGATGTGCAGAAGATGAATGTGCAAGTAGAGATACTGGGGTGCAAAGGAGCAAAAAAATAAATAACAACATGGGGATGAGGTAGTTGGATGGGCTATTTACAGATAGGCTATTTACAGATGGGCTATTTACAGATGGGCTATGTACAGGTGCATTGATCGGTAAGCTGCTCTGACAGCTGATGCTTAAAGTTAGTGAGGGAGATATAAGTCTCCAGCTTCAGTGATTTTTGCAATTCGTTCCAGTCATTGGCAGCAGAGAACTGGAAGGAAAGGCGGCCAAAGGAGGAATTGGCTTTGGGGGTGACCAGTGAAATATACCTGCTGGAGCGCGTTCTACGGGTGGGTGCTGCTATGTTGACCAGTGAACTGAGATAAGGCAGGGCTTTACCTAGCAAAGACTTATAGATGACCTGGAGCCAGTGGGTTTGGCGACGAATATGAAGCGAGGGCCAGCCAACAAGAGCCTACAGGTCACAGTGGTGGGTAGTATATGGGGCTTTGATGACAAAACGGATGGCACTGTGATAGACTACATCCAGTTTGCTGAGTAGTGTTGGAGGCTATTTTGTAAATGACATCGCCGAAGTCGAGGATCGGTTGGAAGGTCAGTTTTACGAGGGTATGTTTGGCAGCATGAGTGAAGGATACTTTGTTACGAAATAGGAAGCCGAATCTAGATTTAATTTTGGATTGGAGATGCTTAATGTGAGTCTGGAAGGAGAGTTTACAGTCTAACCAGACACCTAGGTATTTGTAGTTGTTCACATATTCTAAGTCAGAACCATCCAGAGTAGTGATGCTAGACGAGCGGCCGGGTGCGGGCAGCGATCGGTTGAAGTGCATGCATTTAGTTTTGCTTGCATTTAAGAGCAGTTGGAGGCCACGGAAGGAGTGTTGTATAGCATTGAAGCTCGTCTGGAGACTTGTTAATACAGTGTCACCCATGGTTCACCAAACAATATTTTGAAAGAGGAAGCAAAGTACTTTAAACATATGTTTTCTTTTCAGTCTCCTCCATCTCCATTAACCAAAGTTAAAATGTAAGGATTTGTTTATTTTAATAACGTAAAGTGAACAGCTGTACATAAAGACTCATGTGAAGGCCAAATTACAGAGGGACTTCTTGATGCATTTAAAGCCTTTAAGTCAGTGAAAACTGCAGGGTATATCAACCTTTTTTGATGTACTAAGAGGACCGTTATTAGCATGTTATAACCATTCCTATAAAAACAAGAAGGTCGGATTTCCCTATTACTGAAACAGGACCTAGGTGGTAAATATAAAGATCCAGTCAATTAAAAAAATCGGAGGCCCCTTACAGTTCAGTGTTGTGATGCAAAAATTCTAGCAAAATGCATAGTGGATAGAATTAAAAATGTATTGTCGGATATTATTAATCCTAATCATACAGGTTTTTTACATGGACGATACATTGGAGATAATATAAAAGACAAGTTCTGGAAACAATAGACCACTATGAAAAATCTGGGAAACCAGGCCTGGCATGCATAGCTGACTTTGAAAGGCTTTTAAATAAAGTATGTCTGGAATTGAATCTATATATGCCTGAAATATTTCAATTTGGGAGAATGTCTTATACAATGGGTTAAAGTTATGTATAGTAACCCTAGGTGTAAAATAATTAATAATGGCTACTTCTCAGAAAGTATTAAACTGTCAAGAGGAGAAAAACAAGGTTGTCCACTATCGGCATATCTATTTATTGTAGCCATCGAAGTGTTAGCTATTAAAATCAGATCCAACAATAATATCAAGGGTCTAGAAATCCAGGGCTTAAAAACAAAGGTGTCATTGTATGCTGATGATTCATGTTTTCTTTTAAATCCACAATTTGTATCCCTCCACAGCCTCATAGAGGATCTAGATCATTTTTCTAACCTCTCTGGATTACAACCAAATCATGATAAATGTAGTACTATGTTAATTATTGGATCACAAAAAAATACAACTTTTACAATACTGTGTAGTTTACCAATAAAATGGTCTGATGGTGAAGTGAACATACTCGGTATTCATATCCCAAAATAAAGAAATTATCTCACTACAGTACATTTTAATAGAAAGTTAGCAAAAAATAGATAAGATCTTGCTACCATGGTCAGGAAATACCTGTCTATTTGTAGAAAAATCTTAACTCTTTAGTCATATTCCAGTTGACCTATTTGCTTATGGCCCTGCCTACACCTAACAACTTGTTTTTTTAAATTGTATGATTAGTAAATATAAAATTTTATTTGGAACGGCAAGCCAGATTTTTTTTATGGCCTTATTATATATTGAATATGAATTAGGAGGGCAGAAATGATTAAATATTAACACATTAGACATTTCACTAACGGCTTCGGTCATACAAAAGCTATACTTAAATCTGAACTGGTTCTCTAACAGATTAGTAAAAATGGCTCACTCCGTGTTCAAGAATGGCCCTTTCCCCTTTATTCAGAATACAACCTCTCCTTGTCGGTTATTTGAAAATGAAATAATCTCCAAAATATCGCTATTTTTAAAACAAACCATAGAAAGTTGCTTGCAATTTCAGTTTAATCAACCAGAAAAGACAGAACAAATATTACAACAAGTATTATGGTTCAACTCAAATATACTATTGATTAAAAAAACATTACTTTTGGAAAGAATGTTTAAAAAACTGTATAATCTTTGTAAATTATATCATGAATAGGACTGGTGGAGTTATATCAAATATATTGAAATGTCTTCTCTATCCAAAATTACAACCAAATAATTGCAGCATTACTGCACAAATGGAAGAGGCAAGTGGAAGGGGGAGAAAGTAAGAAACTTGTCTGTCGGCACTGCATTAAAAACAACAATTGGATACAAAACAATTGTGATAAATAAACAAGTATATCAGTTTCATTTCAGGACCAAAAAATTGCCATACAGATTGCAAAGTAGTTGGGAAGAGATTTTGGATGTACCGATTCCATGGCACATGGTTTATGAACTGATACACAAAATGACACCAGATTCAAAATTCTTGCAACCAATATATGAGGGATAAAACCATCCCAGCTCTGCAGATTTTGCTGCCAAGAGACAGAATCATAAAAAATAAAATAAAACCTAGGTGTTACACATTAGGAATGTGACCAAAATAGCTTTTTACCACCTGAGGAACATTGCCAAGGTGCGGCCGTTTCTCTCTCAGGCTGATACAGAGACTCATCCATGCTTTTATTACAAGCAGGCTTGACTACTGTAATGCTCTCATGTCTGGTCCACCCAAGAAAACCATTGCTCAACTGTAAAACATACAGTATGCTGCAGCACAGGTACTGACCAAGACCAGACGGAGAGCACACAATACACTGGTTTAAAGGTCTCTGCACTGGCTGCCTGTGAGTTTTAGAATTCATTTAAATATACTTCTATTGGTTTAGAAATCAATCCACCATTGTGCACCCCAATACATATCAGACATGCTTTTAAAATATGTACCCAGTAGGTCCCTCAGGTCCTCTGTCACTGGCCTTTTAACTATGGAGAGGCAGCCTTTAAATATTATGCCCCCAGCCTCTGGAATAGCCTGACAGAGAACCTGAGGGGGGCTGAAACTGTGGACCTTTTAAAACACATCTTTCTAGCTTTTCTTTTCTTTAGGGTGCTTCTTAGTTATTCAGTTTGTGTCATTCTTTTGTTTTGTATCTTATTTTTGTTGTGTAGTAAATATTTCAGCTTTTATTTTCATAGTTTTTTATTAGTTTTTTTCCTGTAAAGCACATTGCATTGCATTCTATGTTAAATTAGATCATTTGTTTTGGTACTGTCCATATGTAGCTTGTTTTTGGTTGCAGGTTCAGGAATGGCTGATTAATTGCAACATTTACCTGGAGCTAACTCTGCAAAAAGCAGTGGTGGATGATTTGAAAAGGTATAGTCAATCGATAATAATCAATAATATAATATACTTAGCAAAATTGTTTCTCTTTAATCTGTAGAACCTATGAGAATAGAAAGGTTTAAAACTTTTGTGAAACATCACAGCACAGTTGAAATATATAAGGCAAATATAAATTAAAACTGGATGGTCTTCAGAGATAGATGGGAGGGATGTAGCTGAAAGGTGGGACTAAAAACAAACAAAAGATAAAGAATGTAAAATATACTGTGTCCGTAAAATATATATAGTATGTATAAGCTGTAAGTAGAAGCCTAAGTATTGTTGTCTATTAGTTTACTTAAGTTAGGGGAGGGGTGGTAGAGTTAGGGAAAAATAATAAAGGAAAATATATTTTACAAATGATGTATACACTACAAGTCAAAAGTTTGGACACTCCTACTCATTCAAGGGATTTTCTTATTTTTACAATTGTATACATTGTAGAATAATAGTGAAGACATCAAAACTATGAAGAAAAACACATGGAATCATAATATATTTTATATTTGAGATTCTTCAAAGTAGCCACACTTTGCCTTGATGATAGCTTCTCGCACTCTTGGCATTCTCTCAACCAACTTCATGAGGTAGTCACCTGGAATGCATTTCAATTAACAGGTGTGCCTTGTTAAAAGTCAATTTGTGTAATTTCTTCTCTTCTTAATGTGTTTGAGCCAATCAGTTGTGTTGTGACAAGGTAGAGGTGATATTATGGCAAGAACAGCTCAAAAAAGCAAAGAGAAATGACAGTCCATCATTACTTTAAGACATGAAGGTCAGTCAATCCGGAAAATGTCAAGAACTTTGAAAGTTTCTTCAAGTGCAGTAGCAAAAACCATCAAGCGCTATGATGAAACTGGCTCTCATGAGGTCCGCCACAGGAAACGAAGACCCAGAGTTACCTCTGCTGCAGAGGAATGATTCACTAAGTTACCAGCCTCAGAAATTGCAGCCCAAATAAATGCTTCACAGAGTTCAAATAACAGACACATTTTAACATCAACTGTTCAGAGGAGACTGCGGGAATCAGGCCTTCATGGTTGAATTACTGCAAAGAACACCAATAATAAGAAGAAACTTGCTTGGGCCAAGAAACACAAGCAATGGACATTTGACCAGTGGGAATCTGTCCTTTAGTCTGATGAGTCCAAATTTGAGATTTTTGGTTCCAACCAGCATGGCTTTGTGAGACACAGAGTAGGTTAATGGATGACCTCTGCATGCGTGGTTCCCACCGTGAAGCATGGAGGAGGAGGTGTGATGGTGTGGGGGTTTGCTGGTGACAATGTCTGCCATGTATTTTGAATTCAAGACACACTTAACATCATGGCTACCACTGCATTCTGCAGCTATACGCCATCCCATCTGGTTTGCGCTTAGTGGAACTATCATTTGTTTTTCAACAGGACAATGACCCAACACACCTCCAGGCTGTGTAAGGGCTATTTGACCTAGAAGGAGAGTGATGGAGTGCTGCATCAGATGACCTGTTCTCCACAATCATCCGAGCTCAACCCAATTGAGATGGTTTGTGATGAGTTGGACCGCAGAGTGAAGGAAAAGCAGCCAACAAGTGCTCAGCATATGTGGGAACTCCTCCAAGACTGTAGGAAATGCATTCCAGGTGAAGCTGGTTGAGAGAATGCCAAGAGTTTGCAAAGCTGTCATCAAGGCAGTTATTTCATAGTTTTGATGTCTTCACTATTATTTTACAATAGAGAAAATATTAGAAATAAAGAAAAACCCTTGAATGAGTAGGTGTGTCAAAATGTTGCACTTGTACTGTATATTTAAAATAATATATACAATATAAATGATTTACAAAATATTTACAAAAAATATAAATGAGTGATTGGAAATTACGTTGACAATTACATTGATGAAAGCCACGGTCTATCTGCAATATTAAAGCTGATCAACCCCCTAAAAATGTTGTTTTTTTTTGTAAAAAAAATGTAACTCAGACATTTGGATACTTTCTGAGACTTGGTTAAAAATTCTGTTACAAACTCCGATGTGTCTCTAAATGGATATAATGTTTACAGATCTGACAGAGCTGGCAGAGGTAGGGGTGTCACCATATTCATAAAGAACAACGTAAATGTTACTGTGTGTAATACCACTTTTGTCCCCAAGCAATTTGAATGTCTTGAACTAAATGTGGGCATTGGTAATAATGCCTAACTAGAGTTTATCAACGCTCCCTAGGCCCTCCCAATTTCTCTTAGCAAATTGTCTGACTTGCTGTTTAACTATAATAATTATAAATTATTAATATTGGGTGATCTTAACCTGGATTGGTTGATGCCAGTATGAGTTAGACTGAAAGGTTTTTGTACTGAGCTAAATGTATCTCCACTGATAACTAAATCAACCCGCCACAACTTAAAACCCCCTGAAAAATCATCTCTTCAGGATATCATTCTTACAAATGCCCCTCATAAGAATACAGCCAATGGAATCTTTGCTAACGAGCTCAGTGACCATTGTCCCATTGCCTGTAATCGAGATACTAAACTATCTAAATTGTGTCCACGCATTATTACAAAGATACATTTTAGACCTTTCAATGAGCAACATTTCCTGTATGACCTGGGGTTGTATGGTTAGGAGGGTCTGTCATCTATCTCTGATTAGGGTCAGGCCCTTAAATGTTTTACCTCTCTGTTTAACTCTGTTGTAGATACAGTTGAAGTTGGAAGTTTACATACACTTAGGTTGGAGTCATTAAAACTTTTTCAACCACTCCACAAATGTCTTGTTAACAAACTATAGTTTTGGCAAGTCGGTTAGGACATCTACTTTGTGCATGACACAAGTCATTTTTCTAACAATTGTTTACAGACACATTATTTCACTTATAATTCACTGTATCACAATTCCAGTGGGTCAGAAGTTTACATAAATTAAGTTGACTGTGCCTTTAAACAGCTTGGAAAATTCCAGAAAGTGATGTCATGGCTTTAGAAGCTTCTGATAGGCTAATTGACATCATTTGAGTCAATTGGAGGTGTACCTGTGGATGTATTTCAAGGCTTACCTTCAAACTCAGTGCATATTTGCTTGACATCATGGGAAAATCAAAAGAAATCAGCCAAGACCTCAGAAAAATGTATTTGACCTCCACAAGTCTGGTTCATCCTTGGGAGCAATTTCCAAACGCCTGAAGGTACCACGTTCATCTGTACAAACAATAGTATGCAAGTATAAACACCATGGGACAACGCAGCCGTCATACCGCTCAGGAAGGAGACGCGTTCTGTCTCCTAGAGATGAACGTACTTTGGTGCGAAAAGTGCAAATCAATCACAGAACAACAGCAAAGGACCTTGTGAAGATGCAGGAGGAAACAGGTACAAAAGTATCTATATCCACCGTAAAACAAGTCCTATATTGACATTGAAAGGCCGCTCAGCAAGGAAGAAGCCACTGCTCCAAATCCGCCAGAAAAAAAACAGACTCCGGTTTGCAACTGCACATGGGACAAAGATCATAATATTTGGAGAAATGTCTTCTTCTGATGAAACACAAATAGAAGTGTTTGGCCATAATGACCACCGTTATGTTTGGAGGAAAAAGGGGGAGGCTTGCAAGCCAAAGAACACCATCCCAACCGTGAAGCACGGGGGTGGCAGCATCATGTTGTGAGGGTGCTTTGCTGCAGGAGGGACTGGTGCACTTCACAAAATAGATGGCATCATGAGGTAGAAAAATTATGTGGATATATTGAAGCAACATCTCAAGACATCAGTCAGGAAGTTAAAGCTTGGTCGCAAATGGGTCTTCCAATTGGACAATGACCACAAACATATTTCCAAAGTTGTGGCAAAATGGCTTAAGGACAAAAAAGTCAAGGTATTGGAGTGGCCATCACAAAGCCCTGACCTCAATCCTATAGGAAATGTGTGGGAAGAACTGAAAAAGCGTGTGCGAGCAAGGAGGCCTACAAACCTGACTCAGTTACACCAGCTCTGTCAGGAGGAATGGGCCAACATTCACCCAACTTATTGTGGGAAGCTTGTAGAAGGCTACCCGAAACGTCTAACCCAAGTTAAGCAATTTAAAGGCAATGCTACCAAATACTAATTGAGTGTATGTAAACTTCTGACCCACTGGGAATGTGATGAAATAAATAAAAGCTGAAATAAATGATTCTCTCTACTATAATTCTGACATTTCACCTTCTTCAAATAAAGTGGTGATCCTAACTGACCTAAGACAGGGAATTTTTACTAGGGTTAAATGTCTGGAATTGTGAAAAATTGAGTTTAAATGTATTTGGCTAAGGTGTATGTAAACTTCTGACTTCTATGCCTTATAATATAAGAGATTAAGGACAAATCTAACTCACAGTTCAGTCCTTCAGACATTTTAAAAATACATGTCTTACTCTGATTAGAATGGGAAAGTGAAAATACTTCCAGAATTGTGCATCTGAGAGTTGTGGAATCAAGCTAAAATCTGGACAGTAGCCAATTATTTTTTTAAACACCACCCCCTCATTGCCCCAGCATGTTATAACAGCCTCTTGTCCCATAACAGACAACAATGACATGTGTGATGCTTTTAATAACCATTTTACCTCAGATGACCATCTATTTGAAATAAATAGTTTCTGAAAATACCTCAAGCTCCACTAGTCTTTTATTCACCTCTAAACAAATAGCAGAGAATGATGCACATTCAGGCACTCACTTTTTTTTATTTAGTCCACAGGAGCTGATTCCCTTCATTCCTTTCTACTGCAGCTTTCTGCCCCCGTCATTGTAGAACTGTTGACCCACATTTTGTTTTTAACAATTGCTTCTGGTGCTATTCCTAAAATCTGTAAGGCGGCGCATGCCCTCCCCCTTTATCCTTCTGACCTGGATAACTACCGCCCAATCTCTAAACTATCTTGCCTTGCAAAAATATTAGAATCACTGGCAAACTCTCAGCTAAGAACTTTTTAACGTCAAATGATATTCCTAATGTGTACCACTCTGGTTTTAGACCTGGACATGGCTACGCTTGTCTTAAATGAAAAATTAAATTGCTGTCATATTTATCGATCTGTCCAAGGCCTTGGATACTGTCGACCATCCCCTACTCATTCAAAGGTTGTCTGTAATGGGCATCGACTAGGCATCTTGCATCTGTCGGACAGGACACAATATGTGCTTTCTGATGGTTTTAAGTCAAATTACCTCAACATTACTAAAGGTGTCTCGCAGGGGTCGATTTTGGGACCTGTCCTCTTTATTATTTATATAAATAATCTGCATAAATCTAACATTCATCTGTATGCATATGACACTATTATGTACGCTATTGCCGCTACAGCTGACCAGGCTAGGTAGGACCTGCAATCTGATTTTGTTGCCTTACAGAAGTCCATGTTGATTTAAAATTGTTACTTCATGCGGAAAAAACGAAATGTATTTTGTTTTCTAATTTTCTTGAAAATATTTCAGATGGCTTACATATTTATTCATTGGATGGTTCTTTCATCGGGCTGGTTCCTGCATATACATATCTGTGTATTTGCATTGACAATAAATGGACATTTAAAAACATATGTATGAGCTAGTTAAGAAGCTGAGATTTAAGGTAGGCTTCTTTTATAGAAATAGATCATGCCTCTCCCTAATCAGCAGGATTCAGATTGTACAGTGAACTTTCCTATCAGTTCTTGACTATGGGGACAAAATTTATCAGAATGCAGTAGCCGCTACTCTTAAACCTTTGGATGCCGTCTACCATAGTGCCCTTTGCTTTATCACAGGTGACAGTTTTAACACGAATCACTGCATCCTATATCCGAAGGTTGGCTGGTCCTCATTAATGTCCATTAGGTCACTGCATTACTCCATCTTTGTTTACTAAGTTCTACTAAACAAGCTTACGACCTACCTACTGTAACTTCGTTGTTGAAGTTTAAAACAAGTTACAAAACACATTCAAAGGGTTGGTTAACTCTTGAGGTTCTTCGGGTCTCCACAGAATTAAGGAAAATACGCTTACATTTTTATGCGCCCCACTGCTGTAACAATTTGCAGATCCCATTAAAATTGGATGTTGGGACCTAGTAGCTGAGAAAGGTAACTGTTGTTAATGATTGTGTTTTAGTTTTTTGCATATGTTATACTGAACAAAAATATAAACGCAACATGCAACAATTTCAAAGATTTTACTGAGTTACAGTCAATTGAAATAAATTATTTAGGCCCTAATCTATGGATTTCACATGACTGGAGAACATAGACCCACCCACTTGGGAACTAGGTCCACCCATTGGGGAGCCAGTCTCAGCCAATCAGAATATTTTTTTTCCCCCACAAAAGGGCATAATTACAGACAGAAAAAAAACTCCTCAGCACCCCAACCCCTCCCCCACCCCCTCCCACTCCTCAGACGATCCCACGGGTGAAGAAGCCGGATGTGGAGGTCTTAAGCTACATGTGGTCTGAGGTTGTGACGCCGGGTGGATGTACTGCCAAATTCTCTAAAATGACATTGGTCGAGAAATTAACATTAAATTATCTGGCAACAGATCAGTTGGACATTCCTGCAGTCAGCATGCCAATTTCACACTCCTTCAAAACTGTGTGCAATTGGCATTGTGTTGTGTGGCATTGTGTTGTGTGACAAAACTGCACATTTTAGAGTGCCCTTTTATTGTCCCCAAGGTGAACTGTGTAATAATCATGCTGTTTAATCAGCTTCTTGGTATGCCACACCTGTCAGGTGGATGGATTATCTTGGCAAAGGAGAAATGCTCACTAACAGGGATGTAAAAAAAAAAAAAAAATTGCTCAATAATATTTTTGTATGCATGGAACATTTCTAGGATCTTTTTATTTCAGCTCATGAAAAATGGGACCGACACTTTACATGTTGTGTTTATATTTTTGTTAAGTATAAAATATAATTACATTGCATTCGGGAAGTATTCAGACCCCTTAACTTTAACGTTACAGCCTTACTCCAAAATGGATTTAAAAAAAAATCCTCATCAATCTACACACAATAACCCATAATGACAAAGCAAAAACTGTTTATTTTTTTGGTGCAAATGTATAATTTTTATTTATTTAAATACCTTATTCAGACCCTTTGCTATGAGACTCGAAATTGAGCTCAGGTAAATCCTGTATCCATTGATCATCCTTGAGAAGTTTCTACAACTTGATTGGAGTCCAACTGGTAAATTCAATTAATTGGGCATGATTTGGAAAGGCACACACCTGTCTATATAAGGTCCCACAGTTGACAGAGCAAAAACCATGCCAGGAGGTCGAAGGAATTGTCCGTAGAGCTCCGAGACAGGATTGTGTCGACGCACAGATCTGAGGAAGGGTACCAAAGAAATTGTACAAGTAGAAGCTTTGGAAAAATTCTGTTTCATTGAGAAACATAGTGGAACGTTAAAACAGTGGTAATATCCAGGTGCTCTGCTGTTATCGAATGGGGAATGGAGTAGAGGTAGAGAGTTTTGGCTTAAATAATTCCCTGCAATCCTGCAGAGCTGCAGGTGCAATCAGCTTGTTCTAAAGCCCTGTAATTAAGAGCATCTATCATCATTAGCACTGGAACGGTCAGCCAATGCTTTTACAATTAACTCTTCGAAATCCCCATGGAAGAAAAGTAATGCTCTGTTCACAACCTCTGTCATCACAAATTTTTCAGTCAAGACAACATCATCCAAAGCTAATGGGCAGCATCTCATGGTCTTTGCACATTATAGGCAAAGACTTGTATGATAATGTGATGTAAGATTTGAGGTTTACTTTGGATGCTTGGATTATCCCCATCAACATTGGCTTGCTATTGCTTCGTATCCCTAAACATTATTCCAAAGACCGGTGTTTTTTTCAAATTTTTACAGAAATTGGGCTGTAAGTTTGTTCTTAAAGTCTTTGAAATTGTGCAAGCCATACTTAGTACTAAATAACAGTATGCAATTACACTTTAATTATTATACTTACATGGTATGGTACTACCAATGTTATTCCTGTGGCAAAATGCCTATATATTGTAAGGTTGGACTAAATATTGTTTTCTATACTTTCTTTCATTGAATAATGATCATCAAACATTTTCCATGTTGTGTACTGTATGTTGTCAAATAACTTAAAATGTATTTGATGTCTATGCCATTCATTCACATCTCCTGTAACAGTTGGTCGTGACAATATTGTAATGCTGACTTCAAATAACCTGCAAAATAAATGTCAATGTGGAATGTCAAGTTACATTTTGCCAAATAGCATGTTGTTCTTGATGTTTTGTTCGTTTTTTTGTTCTGAAGGAATACATACATATAGTATATTATTATTCAAATGTAATCCTTTGTTTTGTTGGAAATGTATGCACATCAAGCTATATTTTCTGCTGATATTTGCATTCTCTCACATAAGTATCAGCCAATGAAATGACCCAAGCACCATGAATCAGATGGATATAAAAATTGTCCCATGGTTCACTTGAATTGAGATCAGTTTGTTGTTGCAGGGAATTCAGCCATTGGAAAGTGAACAGCTTGGCTACAGAGAAGAGGGACGTTTTTAAGGCCCCCTTGCCACTGGCGCCGGAGTTTCTACGCAACCTGAGGCTGCTGGGTCGAAGACCAAGTCTGCAGCAGATCCACGAGAACTTGATCAAGAAATATGGAACTCACTTTTTGGTGTCTGCTACGCTAGGAGGTAAGCAGCTTCACATACACCTACTCAGTGGCACTTAGCTTTAGCCTTTGTGGCTAAGGGATGTTAGTTACTCATCTTAGTCTGTTCTCAAAATTGCTTCGGTGTAATGTCATCTCCTCAGATATTGATCATGTTGACTGCCTTAAAACAAACCAAAGATTACTCATACTGTATATATTTAGTCTGCTCATGCTATCATTGCTGACAGGTAGCATTGTAGACTAAATATTTTTACCCTAAAGCAAGGCAGTTAACCCCCAATAACGACTGCCGCACGGGCGCCGATGTCATCGATTAAGATGGAAGACGCATTTTGTTTGAATACATTCACTTGTGCAACTGACTAGGTATCCCCATACCAGTAATTTACGTCGAACAAAACTTAATTTTTACTATTCAAAATAAGTTAATGTTAATACATATGGTCAGTCATTCTCTGTTAGTATGGACGAAGTCTGCTTTGTTGATTTGGTAATCCATGATTGAGGTAATGCTGAATACATGAGGAAATTACAACAGTTATGCACATAGTTTGAGATATTGAATGCTCTTCTCCCCCTAGCATCTAAAAAAAACTGTTGGACAAACAGTCCTGGTTGTGGTCTCTAAACATTTGCTATGACGTCAACCAGAATACTACTACGTCTGATGATATGTAGGCACTAATTATGATGCCACTTAATGGTGAATATATGAACTGAAGTTACAGAGTCGAAGTGACAAGAAAGATGAATGCAATGGAAAAGCCATACTGAGCTCTCATAATTACCGGCTCAAACAAAAGGGATGGGACTATACACTGCATGCTACTGAGATAATTGCAAATAGCAATGCACACATTCTTATGCTGGGTGCTGATTGTATCTCATAGCCACAAGGTAGAAGAGAGCTAAGCACGCTGTCTGGTCTAGCAGAATCATGTGAATACTATAGTGTTCTTTTGAAAAGTCTGGGTTTTCATACAAGACAGAGATAGACCTTCACAATCTGTCTGCAGTCTATGAGCTTTTATCTGAATGCCTCCGTTAATTCCTTTCATGGAGGATAATGGCACCCATTACTCTCAACAAGTATTAAAACTTTCGGGGTCATTATGATTAAAGTGACCCAGTTTTTTTAGTTGTTCTTTATTATTAAGGACCATGTGTAACTTTGATTGAAGATCCCTCCGGGATTTTTTTTCTCTCTTCTATCCTATTGTCTTCTATTCTATCTTTCTACAGGAGAAGAATCGTTGACAATCTTCCTGGATAAGCAGAAGCTCAGTAAGAAATCGGAGGGACAGGGAAACAGCTCTGTGGTCTCCCTGGAAGTATTGCATCAGTTGGCTGCCTCTTATTTCACAGACCGCGAGAGCACCTTGAGACGACTTCACCACCTACAGATAGCCACCTCCGCCATAAAGGTAGATCTACTGCTACTCTCAAGGACACTCAGTCATTGAAGCATCCAGTTTCTTTTTCTGAATATATTTGATTAGTTTGACAGAGTATATTCCATTTCTCAGCTGATTATACATGGAACTTGTATTTAGCAGGTTTATTTTTTATGTGAAACAGAATGAAGGTAGGCTACTGAGACCTTTGGCATTGAGAATTTGTTCTGTCTGTCTCTAATACAATGCTTAACTCTAGCAAAGGAAGTTCGCATGGGTAATGTTTTGTTGCTTAGCAGCTAACTACTTAGCATACATTTGAGTTCCAAACATACACTCTAAAATGCAGGATTATCATCTGCATGCATTGAGTACTGGTGTATCATGATGGGTGAGTGGGTGGACAGGGCTTGCTTTAAACTCATTGAAATAACAAAATTCATTTAACACCGGACTGTAAGATTTCTCAACTTTAAACCTTGATAAAAAAAAGATATTCTGAACATTTGGGACTTGGCCATGATTTTGGATATATGCTTATATTTGACATTTTAGTAATTTAGCAGACAGTCTTATCCAGAGCGATATTAGTGCATTCATCTTAAGATAGCTAGGTGAGACAACAACATATCACCATCGTAGAAAGTACATTTACGCAGACGTGGGATTTATTTAAAATACTCTTTAAAGAGAGGTAGGGTTTTAGACGTTGTCGGAAGATGGGCAGGGACTCCTTTGTCCTGACATTAGGGAGAAGCTTGTTCCACCTTTGGGGTGCCAGGACAGAGAAAGAAGAGCTTTGACAGTTTGAATGGGAACTGCCCAGTGCCAAGACATCAGATGTAGCAGAACGGAGTGCTCGGGTTCGGGGGAAAGGTTTGACCATAGCCTGAAGGTAGGGCGGCGCAGTTCCCTTTGCTGCTCTGTAGGTAAGCACCGGGGACTTGAAAATTATGCAAACTTAAAGGAAGCCAGTGGAGTGTGCGGAGGAGCGGGGTGACAAGGGAGAACTTGGGAAGATTGAACACCAGGCGTGCTCTGACGTTCTGGATAAGTTGCAGCCAAAACAGGGTTGCAGTACTCTGAATGGGAGATGACTAGAACCTGCACCACTTCCTATGAATGTTGTAGAGCATGAACCTTTCAGGAGTGACTCAAGAGAAAAGAGGAGAGGGCCTAGAACCGAGCCCTGGTGGACTATACTAGTAATAACATGTGATGCAGACACAGATCCTCTTCGCACCACCTGGTAGGAGTGACCTGCTGGTTAGGATGCAATCCAGAAGTGTGCAAAGAATGCACATTCCACGCAGCCCTGCGAGGGTGGAGAGGAAGATACAACCAAATCAAATTGTATTTGTCACATGCGCTGAATACAACAGGTGTAGTAGACCTTACAGTGAAATGCCTACTTACAAGCCCTCTTAAGGATCTCTACAGATCGGTGTCGCACCCTCGGGACGGTTGAGCTTATGTGCACTAATGTGATTAGCATGACGTTGTAAGTAACAAGAAAATTTCCCAGGGCATAGACATATCTGATATTGGCAGAAAGCTTAAATTCTTGTTAATCTAACTGCACTGTCCAATTTACAGTAGCTATTACAGTGAAATAATACCATGCTATTGTTTGAAGAGAGTGCACAGTTATGAACTTGAAAAGTTATTAATAAACCAATTAGGCACATTTGGGCAGTCTTGATACAACATTTTGAACAGAAATACAATGGTTCATTGGATCAGTGTAAAACATTGCACATACATTGCTGCCATCTAGTGGCCAAAATTCTAATTGTGCCTGGGCTGAAATAATACATTATGGCCTCTCTTGCATTTCAAAGATGATAGTACAAAAAAAAATACAAAAAACTTTCGTTTTTTTCTTTGTATCATCTTTTACCAGATCTAATGTGTTATATTCTCCTACATTCATTTCACATTTCCACAAACTTCAAAGTGTTTCCTTTTAAATGATATCAAGAATATGCATGTCCTTGCTTCAGGTCCTGAGCTAAAGGCAGTTAGATTTGGGTATGTCATTTTAGGCAAAACATTTTTTAAAGGGGCAGATCCTTAAGAGGCCAGTGATCTGATGGTTCATGGTGTCGAAGGCAGCAGATATACATTACATTATCAAAAGTATGTGGACACCTGCTCGTTGAACATTCATTCCAAAACCATGGTAATTAATATGGAGTTGGTCCCACCTTTGCTGCTATAACAGCCTGCACTCTTCTGGGAAGGCTTTTGAATAAATGTTGGAACATTGTTGCGGGGACTTGCTTCCATTCAGCCAATTCCTCCCAAAGGTATTCGATGGGGTTCAGGTCAGAGCCCTGTGCAGGCCAGTCAAGTTCTTCCACACCAATCTTGACAAACCATTTCTGTATGGACCTTGCTTTGTGCACGGGGGCATTGTCATACTAAAACAGGAAAGTGCCTTCCCCAAACTGTTGCCACCAAGTTGGAAACACAGAATCGTCTACAATGTCATTGTATACTGTAGCGTTAAGGTTTCCCTTCACTGGAACTAAGGGGCCTAGCTTTAACCATGAAAAACAGCCCCAGACCATTATTCCTCCTCCAGCAGACTTTACAGTTGGCACTATGCATTGGGGCATGTAGCGTTCTTCTGGCATCCGCCAAACACAGATTTGTCCATCATTTTGCCAGATTGTGAAGCGTGATTCATCACTCCAGAGAATGCGTTTCCACTGCTCCAGAGTTGAATGGCAGCAAGCTTTACACAACTACAGCCAACGCTTGGCATTGCGCATGGTGACCTTAGGCTTGTGTGTGGCTGCTCGGCCATGGAAACCCATTTCATGAAGCTCCCGACAAACAGTTCTTGTCCACATACTTCTGTATATATATTGAATATCTAGGAGGATGAGAACAGAGAGAGTCAGCATGTTGTGCTGTGACTCATAGAAAGCCTTTCAGATAAATATTTTTACCCCTTTTTTCAATCTTGTCTCTTCACTGCAACTCCCCAACGGGCTCGAGATGCGAAGGTCGAGTCATGCGTCCTCCGAAACATGACCCGCCAAACCGTGCTTCTTAACACCCGCCCAACCCGGAAGCCAGTCGCACCAATGTTTTGGAGAAAACACCATTCAACTGACGACGAGGTCAGCCTGCAGGCGCCCGGTCTGCCAGAATGCGTCGCTAGAGCGGGATGAGCCAAGTAAAGCCCCCCTGGCCAAACCCTCCCCTAACCCAGACGACGTTGGGCCAATTGTGCGCCGCCCAATGGGACTTCCGATCATGGTCGGTTGTGATACAGCCTGGGATCGAACCCGGGTCTGTAGTGATGCCTTAGACCGCTGCGCCACTCGGGAGGCCTCAGATGTTTTTTATTAAACCAAGCAGAAAGAGCCATAACTCTAGTACTATAGTGGTGTTCCATTTAGCCTATTAGATTCAATTGGGGTATTTAAGGCTTTTTAATGATCAGACTTTACATTATTTAGACAACATCCTGGTCAGCTGGTCATTCATATTGTTCTTTAAATAGACAAATGTGTTACAGTTTATTTTAGATTCCTTTATTTTCAGAATATTTACCTGACTACATAGACTACACCGAGAGCAAAATATAAAGATAATGATAGCAATATGACATGATCCCAGTAGACTGTACGATTATTTGTCAAGGTCTATAGAGTTACCATTAGCATTTCACAGAGGACCGGTACCTTAATATTTGTCAGAAAGTTTCACAATGGGCTGTACTAGCTGTATGTATCTTAGCTAAATGGCAGACAGCGGGACTGTCTAAAAAACATTAGCTGCCAGGTCCGATTAAACACCAGGAATCAGTGATTTGAACTACACTGAGTATACAAAACATTAGGAACACCGACATGGTGAATCCAGGTGAACGCTATGATCTCTTATTGATGTCACCTGTTAAATCCACTTCAATGAGTGTAGATGAAGGGGAGAAGACAGGTTAATTAAAGAAAGATTTTTAAGCCTTGACACAACTGAGACATGGATTGTGTATGTGTGCTATTAACCACGTTTCCATCCCCAGTTTATATGCGTGTAAAGTCATACCGTATAAAACAAAATCATGACAACTGTGATGGAAACAGGAAGCTTCTATGCAATTTTATAAATGCCGACAGATAATTTGTTTGTTCGACATGTTGGGATCTTTTTTGTCTGTAAAATTAATTATGCGAAAAATGGTGGTGATTTTTTTTTTATTAGCAAATATTGATATAATAACCATCATATCAAAGCAAAGTTATCACGCGATGACATGTCGTAGTTGGAGGACACACAAAATCTTGGGAAGCTATGCAGTTTAAATTAGCTTTCAGATAAAATAAGTTATGATGAACTTCACAAGGTGGTGAAAGTGTATGGTATGAGCTTGATGCTCCTTCCAATAAATGTCGAGGGTCTTATTCTGGTGACATGATGTTTGATGCTTGACTGCCATTTTGACAAATATAAACATTCTCACTCTTATCAATAATATCATCATGTAGACTAGCCCACCTGCAGAGCCTACCCGCACTATATCTGCGAGCTGTTGGCTAGAGGGCACATGCAAAGACCGAGTCAGCACATTTGCTATTTAATGCAACAGTTTGTGACAAAACTATCGGTAGAGTTGAAAATGCGATGGAAACACATTGAACATTACATTTTTATTCGGTACATGAAAACTTAAGTGAAAAAGTATATATTTTGTACACTACATCATGCAGTGATTTTTTTAGTTTAGTTTTTTTAGTTTGGTGGAAACACACCACTAAAATCATGCAGATTTTTGAATATTTGCATGAAAATCTGCCACCAATTGGATGGAAACCTAACTAGTCAGGGGTTGTATGGGAAAGAAAAAATATTGAAGTGCCTTTGAACGGGGTATGGTCGTAGGTGACAGCCGCACCGGTTTGAGAGGGTCAAGAACTGCAACGTTGCCGAGTTTTTCACGTTCAACAGATTTCTGTGTGCTTCAAGAATGGTCCCCCACCAGCCAACTTGACACAACCGTGGGAAGCATTGGAGTCAACATGGGCCAACATCCCTGTGAAATGCTCATCCATGCCCCGACGAATTGAGGCTGTTCTGAGGGCAAAAGGGGATTCAACTCAATATTAGGAAGGTGTTCCTAATATTTTGTACAATCTGTGTATGTTATAGGACAGATTGATAAAAAAAAAAAATATGAAGCACTCTGCAAATACCTGGCTTCAGCCCTGCAGTGCTTCAAGATGAGAAGCTGCTGGTTACATTTTAGCAAAATTATCATCTCTAGTATGCGAGCCACCTGCTCCTCAATGCTCTGCCAACTGAGCTAATCATCCATGAGAGAGTGGGATGTGCTTGACCTGCCTGCATACATGGCTTTAGGCTTTGTGGTTGTAATGAAACTTCTGGAGGAGGAATGAAATATATTATCTTACGTAATGCAGGGGGACCATAAAGTACTTCAACTTATTTGGTATATATCACAGAAAGTGGAATGAAGTATAGTCCACAATACATAGCATGTAGTGCTGCACTGACTTGATATTGTTTGACAAGGGTCGATAGAAAAACAATATTTTACAATGAATCATCTGTAAAACACCTTATTTATTGAGTATTGTAGCTTACTGGCAGCATTTTTTTGTCAAGAAATACAATCTTACTATCTTACATAACTGCGAGGAAGATTTGGAAGGAGATTTGCAAGGGAAGTTTATATTGATAGATGCGATAAAGAGATCGATTTAGAGAATCTTGCCTTTTCACTGTTGCCTTTAACATTTTTGAGCTCCGTACTACAGTATATTATTCATATTTCATAGTCTTGGAGGAGAAGATTGACATGGATTAAAGTATTTTGTTAACTTCTTGCCGCACGGATCCCTTTTACGGGATCATTTTCGTAAACAACCGCTGAATTGGCAGCGCGCCAAACTCAAAAATAATACTAAAAATATTTATAATCATGGAATCACAAGTGAAATATACCAAAACACAGCTTAGCTTGTTGTTAATCCACCTATCGTGTCAGATTTTGAAAATATGCTTTACAGCGAAAGCAATCCAAGCGTTTGTGAGTGTATCAATCACTGCTAGGAAAGCTAGCCTTAAATTAGCTTGGTCACGAAAGTCAGAAAAGCAATAAAATTAACCTTTGATAATCTTCGGATGTTTGTACTCACGAGACTCCCAGTTACACAATAAATGTTATTTTTGTTCGATAAAGATTAGTTTTATAATCAAAAATCGCCATTTGGTTTGCGCGTTATGTTCAGAAAACCACAAGCTCGTTCTGGTACTGAAGGGCAGACGAAAATTCCAAAAAGTATCCGTAATGTTCGTAGAAACATGTCAAAGGTTTTTTATAATCAATCCTCAGGTTGTTTTCAACATACATAATCGATCATATTTCAACCAGACGGTAAACTGTTCAATTCTACAGAGATAGAAAATGTCGAGCCAAATCTCTCCTGCGCAGGAACCAATCAAAGGACACCTAGTCATCCACTGACGCGTTTTGATAAATCTCGCTTATTTTTCAAAATAAAAGCCTGAAACTATGTCTAAAGCCTGGTCACAGCCTGAGGAAGCCATTGAAAAAGAAATCTGGTTGATACGCCTTTAAATGGAGGAGGGGCAAGCAATGGAACAAGGGAAAAAAATGTTTAAGCACTTCCGGGTTGGAGTTCCTCAGGTTTAATCAGTTCTGTTATACTCACAGACAATATTTTGACAGTTCTGGAAACTTTAGAGTGTTTTCTATCCTAATCTGTCAATTATATGCATATTCTAATATCTGAGCCTGAGAAATAGTCCGTTTACCTTGGGAACGTTTTTTTTCCAAATATAAAAATTCTGCCCCCTAGCTTCGGGAGATTTTAGCCTGGGGCTTTAGTGAGTGTTCACACTTGCACATTCTAATGTGGGCTCGCACCAATCTTAGCCCAGGTCTTCCTGTCCCTGTTCCAGAGCAGGGTTAGCACCGACTTTTAGCCACAGAAACATAAACACACTGCCAAAATAGCCAGTGTGAAACGGGGTAAAGAACGACGCATAGAATTTTCACTTTCCAATCAGAAAAGCTGAATTTTATCCTTCCATCTGAGAAAAAATACTTTAAAAAAAAAAGATTCTGTGTGGAAACATTGGTTGCTATGGCTAACAAAAACGGTTGCTATGCAGGCTGGCTAATGTCTTCTCACTTAGCTAGCCAACTGCTCCAAAAACTCGACAGCTGGAAGAGCAGCAAATGCTCCATATTCATCTGTTTTAATAACTTTTAAATGTAAGGGATAAACACAGACACATACATTACCTTGGAAATAATGGACGACGAAGCAGGACGAGGCAGACACAGCATTCTCTGTATAGGGGAGAGATCGCATTTTTTCAATGAAACATCGTTTCCGAGGTCGGACAGGCAGACAGCAAGGTTTATACAAACCATCACATACAATACTGTCTTTGATATATTCAGGTTAAGACAAGAGGATTCTAATATCCCATAACTCTTTGCGCCACTATTCAACAAGGGACAAGCTTCTACATTCGGGAATGACTGGGAGTGAATGGTAGTAGCACAGAAAGTTTGCCATCAAAGTGAAAAGTAAACACATTCGTAGTGAATATCAGCTAACTACTCAACAGTTTTACTGTCATTCCTATCCAGACAGTTTTTTACTGGAATTCCTGACCGCTGGTCCCATGAATATACATTTTTAACGCTTCCTCACAGAATTATTACATTGTCTTAATCTTCCCATCTTCAATTTATTGTAGCTTTTACTCAGGTCATCTTCAACCTAGCTTTTACTTCCTGGCATGGGTACACTCAAAATGGCTGCCAGTCCACCCATTATGCCCTCATTGACTTGAATGGAGATACCCTTTCTATTCATTCTATTTCTATGGGTTAGACAACCTAACAACCATGATTCACCAGTAGGCATAATAAGGCATTAAAGTATCTCCTTGTTTCCTAGGTAACAGAAACTAGGACCGGGCCCCTTGGATGCAGTAACTATGACAGCCTTGATTCTGTTAGCTCTGTCTTGGTACACAGTCCTGAAAATAAAATACATCTAAAAGGTAAGCTATTGCACTCCATTCTCTAAACAGTTGCTCTGTGTTCTATTGTGTGTGTATAATATACTCATTATGTTCTTTGTTCTATGCTGCAAGACAAATTACTTGGAATCCACCAAAAATATTTTTGCTGCCAAGAAGAAAAAATTACTTATTTAGTTTCAAATGATCATAACTCTCCAACTTGATGTAAGGGAGTATTTTGGTGGAGAAACTTTCTTGCGTACAATAAACTCTCCAGGCAAACGCTTTGTATTCCCCTTGAGTGCTTCACTGTTCTCGCCAGCTCTGATCTATACAACCAATGCCATATGATTGTGATAAGTGTAGATCAGTACTTCTAAGCTTAGCAGTGGGCTCCCATTCGTCATTCCTCAAGACACTCATTCAGGTTCTTTGACTTGTGAAATCATGCAGTATTGAATCTCAAATTATAGATCATATCTGTGAAGCAAGGTTTTGAAAATCCTGGTGTGTGGGATTATTTTGGGATGGATTCATCCATCTGCTGGGGACTGGCGCTTTAACGGTGTATAAAATAAGCTTTGGTGACGTCCCAAAATGGTACCTATTCCCTACATAGTGCACTACTTTTGACCAGGTCAAAAGTAGTGACCAGGTCAAAAGTAGTGCACTATAAAGGGAATAGGGTGCCATTTTGGACACAGACTTGCTGCTTCCATAACCTGGCTCCCAGCAGGTCCAACCAGCAGGTCCAACATGGCTGCACCGGTCAAACAACAGAGGCTAGACAATAGGGGATTGGGCAAATATCAGACATAATGAGGCCCAGATGGCCAGGACACAGTCCAAGGATGGAGGAACAAAATCTCCATACGCCAAGCCGTCATTCCCATAGACACCACAGGGATAGCTAACAACAAGGAATAGTTTAAAGACCAGCTTATCGGCCAAAACGTAAACTATGGTAAAGCTAGGGTAAGATGGACTGTAGACAGTAAGAACAGATGCGTCTTAAATGCTCTAATAGAAGAAAAGCATTGATGGCGAGTGGCTAAGGACTATTGCGGAGATTTAATCCTATTAATTTTATAAGCCATTTACACTACATGACCAAAGTATGTGAACTACTCGCTCATTTGTCTTAATCAAAATTACGGCTTGCCTCTTATCCTCCCCTTATGCCATAGTTTGTACATCTCAATTGTTATATTGCCTATATACAGTAGGTCTATCTTATTCATGAATGATTTCATAGTTTTGCTTATTTGTGTATTATAATTAGCTCATGTGCTTTTCTTCACGAGGAGGGGATTCTATATGTTGTTGGGTCTGTAACCATGTTTGCCAGTGACAGTCTCTTCCCATTCAACACATTTCTTTTCAACAAAAAGTTCAGTAATAGACCCATGTTATTCCAGTTGATATTGCAAGGGTTGTTTTGTTTGCGCAATATGCTGTCTGTGCGCCGGTATGTTGTCTATTAATTTAGATCCTTGTGATTGTTCTTTCCTTCCTTTTTAGACCATAGGCCTAATAAAATGTTGTGTAGTGGCTTTGCTGGCATGCATCTAAACAAATTGGTTGAGTTTGCTCCACCAAGATTTACATGCAAAAAATCGCCACTATCCCAATTTATTAAGCTTTTTAGGGAGAAGAAAATTATCATAACTAGGCTAGAGAAACACAATGCAATAATGTATTTTCTTTCTTTTTTCTAGTGAGTAAAGAGTTGTAGTCTAGGCTGTAAACTGCAGTGAATATGCCATTTCAATAACTGCTACAAAGCTCTGCGTTTTGAATGCATGTTTCATTAGGAAAATAATAATAGCCTAGGCCTGATTAGGCAACCATTTGGATCAGTAACGGGTATTTTCTCGACAGTAAAGGCACATTAGCAGGCTAGTCATAGTGTGTATTTTGTGTATCGGCGTTAACAGATAGGCTTACCATCTGACAATATAGCCTTCACATGCGCTGTTTGCCAGTTATTTAGGCAATCTTAACGTGCCTTCTCTCCTTTCCGAGCAGACTTGCTCACCTAGAACCAAGAATGCTTCAACAGAACAAGGTTTTGATAAGTTGTCCATTTTTTATCTTCGGATGGGGGGGGGGGGCCTGGCGGCCGGGTAAGCGACTGCTTATTTAGCTTCTGCCATTGAGCCGGCTCTGCTTCAGAGCATCACACGTCTGGCTAAGCTTTATTTCAAGAGGAAAGAAATAGATAAGCAAGTGACAGTGATGACAATCTCGCTAATCCAATAGTGAAGCCAAGTCTAAGCATCGTGAACACAGGAGAAAAGATGATGAAGGACTGGAAAAAGCAGTCGGTATCAAGAAGTGAAAGGAAGAGCATATCTACTGGTCTCTCCCTGCACAATGTATAATTCATGAAAACAAAGTCCAAGGGTATATCCTCCAAAGATCTTCCTCAACGCATGTTCTGAAGGTGTAACACTGTAAATTTAAATGTTAAATCTATGTTTGTCTTATCCCTATATTAAATAAATTGATGACTGTACAATGCCATTTCAGCTATTGTTTACGTGAAGTGCACTAAAAAAGCTATCTACAGGAAACCTAAATCTTTGGTTCACCTCTCTGGTAGTCCCAAGAGCAATTGTAAATTGAAAATAGGCTTACCATGATGTATAAGCCACAACCATGACAAAATGCATAAATCAATCCACATATTTAAATGACTGATAAATAGCCCTATCTCACTGTATTTGCAGTTAATTAAACCATCAAACAGTGCATATTGGTCACTATATTAAGCATATGGTTTAGAGTCCAAAAGGATGCCAGGAACAAAAATCGTGTTTATATTATCTTGTCTTTTTTAACCAAGGAAAATGTGATCATTCAATTCTTAATCCTCATTAGGGGAAGCCGACACCCAAAAAGTATTTTACGGCACTGTAGAAATATTTAACGATAATCTACCTTTTTCAAATACATGTTAAATTGAAGTAGATTACCATTATAAGGTTACTAGAAAACAAACAATCACAGCTAATCCCATTTCAGACTCCTATTATTCATTGCAACGGAAAAGCCCATGTGGTTCAATAATAATATGAAATCCCAGAGGTTAATGCCAGTCTAATAAATATAATTTTTTCCAATTCTTTAAAAGTAGGCTGTAGGGTCGTCTGCAGACAAGCATTTCAGCGAACACTAATTTGCTTCGAACACCCACGACAGAAATGTCACCACAAGTCAAACAAGCACAAAGTAGTGTGAGGAGAGGAATGAGCTCAGAGCATTCTCTTCCTTCAGCCATCGCTAATTATAAACGCAGCTTGTGCCAATTTCCTGCGCCTTCCTCAGGTTTGACATTTAAATTGCCAACCCACTTAATACCGCCGTCTCCTGAAGGAAGCCCACTGCTGACAGATACCCTGTAACTACTGAGAGATGGTTGAAAATCTGTGTGACAGTATTTTTTTAGATTGTGTGTGTGTGTGCATGTGTGTGTGCGTGTGCGTGTGTGTGTGTGTGTTCTAATGTGTTGAATTTTGTAACCTTCTTAGTGAAAGCATCTCTGCACTTCCAGCAAGACAAGTCATTAGCACAGGGAAAATAAATGAAATATGGGAAAGTATTGTTCTTGACAACTGAAGCTTGCAATTCCACAGAAAAGTACTCGTTGCACTCGCTCCCCCAAAATAGTGGCAGAGATGGAAGGGCTGAGGTGAAGAGGCTGTTATTTAGCCGTCTCCCAAATTAAAGCCCATTTCTGCCAGATAGCTCTCATTGGCTCACAGAACCTGTCAGCCGCCAAGGCAGGGCAGGAAGACTGTGACTAATTGTGTCTGCTCTCCACTATTCAAAAAGTAAATACCAAGGAACACACATAAATATTCAGAATAAGGCACACGGATTGACTCCACTCTTGAAACATTTCCAAAGTGGTGCAAACTGAGAGGAAGCCTTTGTCACAGCTAACATGATCATTAGATTCCAAACACCCACAGCTGAGCTTCTGACTAACAAAACCATTAGGGAAATTGAGAAAAAGCACACAATTTAATACATATTATTGAACTCTCAGCAAGGTTATTGATATGTATTGATCAGAAAAAGATGTTACCATTTAAAACAGATCATGGGTTTTCAAATTATGTGTGATTTAAAATTGGACGGTATCTTTATCAACATTGAATATCACCTATTTTAGGTGCATGTACAGTGCATTCGGGAAAGTATTCAGACCCGTTGACCTTTTCCACATTTTGTTATGTTAGTCTTATACTAAAATTGATGAAATAGTTTTTTTCCCTCCTCAATCTACACAAAATACCGCATAATGACATTTTTGCAAATGTATTAACATTTAAAAAAATGAAATATCACATTTACATAAGTATTCAGACCCTTTACTCAGTACTTTGTTGAAGCACCTTTGGCACCGAAAACAGCCTTGAGTACCTTGGGTATGACGCTACAAGCTTGGCACACCTGTATTTGAGAAGTTTCTCCCATTCTTCTCTGTAGATCCTCTCAAGCTCTGTCAGAGATGTTCGATCAGGTTCAAGTCCGGGCTCTGGCTGGGCCACTCAAGCACATTCAGAGACATACAAAGCCACTCCTAAATTGTCTTTACTGTGTGCTTAGGGTCGTTGTCCTTTTGGACGGTAAACCTTCGCTCCCAGTCTGAGGTCCTGAGCACTCTAGAGCAGATTTTCATCAAGGATCTCTGTACTTTGCGCCGTTCATCTTTCCCTCGATCCTAACTAGTCTCCCAGTCCCTGACGCTGAAAAACATCCCCACAGCATGATGCTGCCACCACCATGCTTCACCGGAGGGATGGTGCCAGGTTTCCTCCAGATGTGATGCTTGGCATTCAGGCCAAAGAGTTTAATCTTGGTTTCATCAGACCAGCGAATCTTGTTTCTCATGGTCTGAGAGTTCTTTAGGTGCCATTTGGCTAACTCCAAGCTGGCTTTCATGTGCCTTTTACTGAGAAGTGGCCACTCTACCATAAAGGCTTGATTGGTGGAGTGCTGCAGAGATGGTTGTCCTTCTGGAAGATTCTCCCATCTCCACAGAGGAACTCTGGAGCTCTGTCAGAGTGACCAACTGGTTCTTGGTAAACTCCCTGACCAAGGCCCTTCTCCCCCAATTTCTCAGTTTGGCCGGGCGGCCAGATCTTGGAAGAGTCAATGGTGGAAAAAGTACCCAATTGTCATACTTGAGTAAAAGTAGAAAATGACTCAAGTAAAAGTAAAAGTCATCCAGTAAAATACTACTTGAGTAAAAGTCTAATAGTATTTGGTTTTAAATATATTAAGTATCAAAAATAAATGTAATTGCTCAAATATACTTAAGTATCAAAGTAAAAGTATAAATCATTTCAAATTCCTTATATTAAGCAAACCAGACGGCACAATGTTCTTGTTTTTTTTATTTAAAGATATCCAAGGGCACTCTCCAAAACTCAGACATAATTTACAAACGAAGCATTAAGCATGTTTAGTGAGTCTACGAGATCAGTGGCAGTAGGGATGACCAGGGATGTTCACTTGATAAGTGCATGAATTGGACCAAAAGTTGTATAAACATCTCAAGGATGATCAATGGAAACAGGATGCACCTGATCTCAATTTCAAGTCTCATTGCAAAGGGTCTGATACTTATGTAAATAAGGTATTTAAGTTTTACATTTTTAATACATTTGTAAACATTTCTAAAAACTTGTTTTCACTTGTCATTATGAGGTATTGTGTGTAGATTGATGAGGAAAACATTTAATTGAATGCATTTTAGAAAAAGGCTGTAATGAAACAAAATTTGGAATAAGTCAAGGGGTCTGAATACTTCCCGAATGCACTGTATATCAAGTGTAAGCCTGTCTCATGCAGTAAAGGACATTTGTGCAGGCATATATACAGAGGGGAGGCATGTTCTGATGGGTGCCATTGTTTAAAAGAACTGTTCCATCAAAACATTAGTCTCAAATAGCATCCGATTACCTATGGATTGCACTACTTTTGACCTGGCACCATGCCTCCCCTCTTTCTAGCATCGTAGGCGCATAATTTCATAACCTTGACCGTCTACACTCTGGATTTTGTTTGGCATTCTCTGCCATATCTCTGAGATTTGTGGTCTTTATACCTAATTTTCAATTACTAGCAACTAAGTTCCTTTGTCTTGCAGTGGCTACAATAAACAACCCAATTATAGTAATTCCCATCTCATTTTTAGACTTTTGCTCTCACTATGGAGACATATGAGGGATAAAGGGGACATATTGCTTTGTTTTGAACATGAACTGCATGTAACTTGAAGTCACTAAAATATAATATTTCATAAATGACAAGATGCTGTAATATTCTCCTCTGTACTCAGGTTTACAGGATGTCCTTCCAGAATTCCTCCGGAACCGTTTTGTGGAGGCTGCTCTCAGCTACGTGGCATGCAACTCTGAGGGGGAGCTTTTGTGTCGTAACAATGACTGCTGGTGCCGCTGCTCTGCCAAGTTCCCAGATTGTAACTGCCCCTTTGCTGATATTAAAGTCATGGAGGAAAATCTGCACAAAAGCAAGGAATCCTGGACCAACTTCAACACCGAATTCATGGAATCAGGTGGGCTATTTGTTTCCGTTATTTGTTATTCATTTCTGTCAAGCTGCATTTGAAAGCTATTGGGAGGAGCAGGACACAGGTGTGCGATAAAATGGGCAAGGAAAAAATATAAAAAAATCCCAAAATGGCTAGAACTATTTAGCTCAATATCAACAAACATCTAGCTCATGCCCTGAATATGTGATTTGAGATCGGAGGCAGGTCGTTTTCCCCATTGCTTTTGTTTCTCTACCATCTATCTGCAAGAGAGGACTTTTATCCATCTGTTGGATTCTGTATAATATGGAAAGTGCATTCTGAGTGACGTTTTGAAGGCATAGACATGCTCCTTGAATTCACTAAACATCATTTTGACAGCAATAGCAGAGCAGCTCTCACATAAAATATTTATAAAATGCTGCGTTGTTGACAGGCTACTGAAAAGGAGAAATACGTTTCCTCATAATTACAACATATTCTTTTACTGCTGATGTTGTTTTTTGTCTGAAGCCTAACTTGAGCAATTTGTCATGATAATGAGCAAATTACCTCTTAATATTTTGGGGGATGGTTGAGTGTCAAAGCAAGCAATATGCAGACATATCTTAAAAGGTACACACGCACACGCACACGCACACACACACACACACACACACACACACACACACACACACACACACACACACACACACACACACACACACACACACACACACACACACACACACACACACACACACACCTAAAAGCAAGCCTGAAAATGCATTATGTACAATACAGAAGAAGGGAGTGACCTAAGCACTAAGCATTTTTAATGGGGCAGAGTTTGTCTTTTTATGGCTCTCCACTTGCCACTGAGCAAAGCATCCAAGACTCAGTGCTGCTGGCAAGAGTATGCTTACAGTCTGAATGTGAGGTTGAGCTGCAGTTCTGCTGAGATTAGTTGATAAATATTGTAGCGGGGAAAAACTAGAAATTGGTGGAGAGTGCTGGCACATCATGTACCCTTGGACCAAGTATTTCCTCCAGCCAAGGAAAGATCCAATCAGGGAGATAAATCCTGCCTCCGTCTCCAAAGCCTCTCCTGCACCACGTTGGGGCTTCAATGAAATCCCCCCCAAATCCCTTTAACTGTAGCACTTCACTCATCAAAATGCATATCTGCTTGCAGCAGGTGAAGTGGCTGGCTCCAGAGGACTAGTCCAGCCAAGGCAAAGCCTGGCTAGATGTATATTTACTCCAGTCATTAATTTGTTCTCATTGTCAGAAGGCTAGATGGGTTGGGAGTCTGGCAATATTAATAAGATTACTTTAATTAGTGGTTCAGCAGCGAGGCTGGTGAAACCCTATTGTATTTGTTTCCATTGTATTGCCAGGAGAAATTGGACACATCGCCCTAGGATGAGCTACTTCTGTACTCCTTACCAAGCTTGTCAAATATCAGAACTCAAAATCAAACAGATCATGCAATATGCTTTTGAAATATTTAGGATTTTTTAAAACATCTTCTCCAGAATTGCTAAACAGACTGGAATGAAATATGGTATATAACCTCTTTCAACATCTTGAAACGCAATATTTTCCAAGACTATAGCTCAAACAATATGTCCACCAGTGGTGGTTGGTGCCATTTAAAATGAGGGAGGATGATTCTTTTTTGTGAACATGGCCTTATTTCTATTACAGAATATTGGATGACTGTCATTCATATTCCATTCACCGAGCTCAATGTAACATCGATAGGTTTAGGCTACTACATGATACTTGAATTTCCCCTTTACCCATCATGAGGTTGCTACAACCTAGCCTATGAGTTAAAGTTTACAATATAGAGAGAATTTTGTAATCAAGGTCAGACAGTGACACATTCAATACCGCCTTGCACATTCTTGCCTGTATCTAGCTGATCTAGGGAGTAATCATTAGTCCAACATTTGCAAATGTACATTTCTATTGGCCAAATACAGGTATTTTTATCCCTGTTTTGTTCTGTTTGTTTTCGTTTAAGAAAAAATGTTCAGTTCACTTTCATAGCAGCCACATATAAAAACAGCTTGATCACTTTGCTTGTTGTATATATAATTCCTTCTCGCAACTATCTATGCGCTCTCCTCCTCTCAACTTTTCCCTTCGCTTGTGGACTTCGGTGCACTACACATCAGCTGTCTGTGACCAGGAAAAAAAACTTTCCAAGCCAAACCTTCATATCATGACCGCTATAACTGCTACACACAGCCTACATCGTTGTCACGTCATAGTCAACATAGCTACTAGAACTGACGCGTTAGTAAACCCACTAGTTACAATCATGCAGTACAGTGTACAGTCAAAAGCAGTTTAGCAACTACACTGGTGGGCCCCGGTGGCAATACATTAATAAAACCAAAAGCTTACCTTGACTTGGAAGACTTACATTGTTGGATTGCCATAGCCAGCTAGCTAACATAGCATCCCTCTCTGGCTAAGTAGGCTAAACTAGCTAGCTGCATTCACTAGCTAAGTGAAAGTTAAAAATAAATACAACCAAATATAGCTAGCTAGGTAGAAATGAATTAGTTCTAAACTGTTCAACTATTGTCTTTCTCTCTCTCTTTGAGTCAACTACTCACCACATTTTATGCACTGCAGTGCTAGCTAGCTGTAGCTTATGCCTTCAGTACTAGATTCAATCTCTGATATTTTCTTTGGGTGGACAACATGTCAGTTCATGCTGCAAGAGCACTGATAGGTTGGAGTATGTCCTCCGGAAGTTGTCATAATTACTGTGTATGTCTACGGAAGGGGGTGAGAACCTCCTAGGTTTTGTTTTGAAGTCAGTGTACCCAGAGGAGGACAGAAGCTAGCTGTCCTCTGGCTACACCATGGTGCTAACCTACAGAGTACTGCTGAGGCTTTAGTAGACCATCAAATCAAATTGTATTAGTCACATACACATGGTTAGCAGATGTTATTGCGAGTGTAGCGAAATGCGTATGCTTTTAGTTCCAACAGTGCAGCAATATCTAACATGTAATCTAACAATTCCACAACAACTACCTAATACACACAAATCTAAAGGAAAGGAATGTACATATAAATATATGGATGAGTAATAACAGGGTGGCATAGGCAAGATGCAATTGATGGTATAAAATACAGTATATACTGTACATGTGAGATGAGTAATGTAAACATTATTAAAGTGACTAGTGATCGATTTATTAAAGTGGCCAATGATTTCAAGTCTGTATGTAGGCAGCAGCTTCTCTGTGTTAGTGATGGCTTTTTAACAGTCTGATGGCCTGGAGAAAGAAGCAGTTTTACAGTCTCTCGATCTCCTTTGTTTTGTTGTACTGACCTCGCCTTCTGGATGGTAGCAGTGGCTCGGTTGGTTGTTGTACTTGATGATCTTTTTGGCTTTCCTGTGACATCGGGTGCTGAATGTGTCCTGGAGGGCAGGTAGTTTGCCCCCGGTAATGCGCTGTGCAGACCGCACCACCCTCTGGAGAGCCTTGCGGTTGTGGGCGGTGCTGTTGCCATACCGGTTGGTGATACAGCCCGACAGGATGCTCTCAATTGTGCATCTGTAAAAGTTTTAGGTGACAAGCCAAATTTCTTCAGCCTCCTGAGGTTGAAGAGGTAATGTTGCCCCTTCTTCACCACACTGTCTGTGTGGGTGAACCATTTCCGTTTGTTCGTGATGTGTACGCCAAGGAAATTAAAACTTTCCACCTTCTCCACTACTGTCCCGTAGATGTGGATAGGGGGGTGCTCCCTCTGCTGTTTCCTGAAGTCCACGATCATCTCCTTAGTTTTGTTGATGTTGAGTCAGAGGTTGCTTTCCTGACACCCCACTCTGACTGCCCTCATCTCCTCCCTGTAGGCTGTCTTGTCATTGTTGGTAATCAAGCCTACTACTGTTGTGTCATCTGCAAATTGATGATTGAGTTGGAGGCGTGCATGACGACGCAGTCATGGTTGAACAGGGAGTACAGGAGGGGGCTGAGCACACACCCTTGTGGGCCCCAGTGTTGAGAATCAACGAAGTGTAGATGTTATTTCCTACCTTCACCACCTTGGGGCGGCACGTCAGGAAGTCCGGAGCCCAATTGCACAGTGCGGGGCTGAGACCCAAGGCCTCAAGCTTAATGATGAGCTTGGATTGTACTATGGTGTTGAATGCTGAGCTGTAGTCAATGAACAGCATTCTTACATAGGTATTCCTCTTGTCCAGATGGGATAGAGCAGTGTGCAGTGTGATGGCTATTGCATCGTCTGTGGACCTATTGGTGCGGTAAGCAAATTGAAGTGGGTCTAGGGTGACAGGTAAGGTGCAGGTGTTATCATCCTTGACTAGCCTCTCAAAGAACTTCTCCGCCTCTTCTCCGGAGGCGTTGTTTTGGGTCAGCCTCTGGAATCAGTTCAAATGCCCTGGGTTGTTCTGACAAAGGATCCGCTTTGGGAAAATCATATTCCTGGTTGTAGTGCTGGTAAGTTGACATCGCTCTGATATCCAATAGTTCTTCCCTGTTGTACTGTATGTAATAAGACTTACGATTTTCTGGGCTAACAATGTAAGAAATAATACATAAACAAAATAAACAAAATAATGCAAAGTTTCCTAAGGACTAGAAGCGAGGCAGCCCTCTCTGTCGGCAGCCATCTCTTTTCTCTCCGCGGTCAGTTCCACTCGGACAGTACTGACGTGCTGCTATCATTGCAAAACAGTGTGTTTTAATCACTTATTTGGTGATGTGAATATATTTAGTATAGTTTTATCTGAAAATGTATACTTTTTTAAATGTTTCACAATTGTTACTTTTATGAAATTCACTGAGGAGGAGGGTCCTCCCCTTCCTCCTCTGAGTCGCCTCCACTAACTTATACTTATTTTATTTACATGACGGATCAAAACTCATTTTCTCAAGCTCTCGCTTGTCTCTCTGCATCAAACATATAGAGAGGAATATGTTTGGAACATCAAATCGCAATAAAATCGCAATATCGAATTGCAATACATATAGATATCGTGATAATATCATATTGTGAGATCCAGAGGTGGCACCACAGGATAAAAAATGGTGTGGCAAAATGTTTATGTGTCTTTTCTTGGGCCTGGAGTTTTTCCTGATCTCAGGACTTGGTCAGGTAAAAATCTGGGTACTATTTGTAGGCTATGACAAAAGATTAGTATTATAGATAGCTTCCCTTTTCATCTGTGCAATGACTATAAGGCCTTTGGTTTTTCTTGTCTGGTCATGTGAATTGGAAATACTCCTGGTTATTATTCATTCTGAATCTGATATCAAAAGAGCCAGAGACAACAACTTCGATGGACATCATACTCTGTAGTTTAGTGAACTACTATAGGTGGGCTAAGCGTTATGCAAAGAATGGTTACAATATCTTTAAATATTAATTTCACTCCATACACACACAATGTTAAGCAGTGGACTTTGAAAAATAAAAAAGACAGGTAGGTTTCAATGTAAAAAAGTATCAGATTTGTTCATCTGGTTACAGTGATCTTCTGCAATTATTAATTCTGTAAGGTTTATGTAAGGCAGGGTTATATTTAACACTATACACAGTAGACTTTGTAACAAAGAAATGTGTAAGTTAAAAAAAACACTAACCTTCTGTTGCTGTCCTGGTCTCCATCTAGCCCACCAGAGGTTCGTTTCCCTGGTGCTCACTGTAGGAACTGATTGCCTGTAAAATCCATATTGAAATCATTAAATCAACTACTTTCAACACATTCATACAAAATAATATCCCTATTTTCATGAAGCAGATTTTATTGAATGTCAGTCATTTTATTGCACCCTATTCTAACCAAAGCAGCATAACCAGTTCATATCAGTAGGTGTCCCTTTTAGGGTTGGGCGGTATCCAGATTTTCATACCTTCATACAGTTCCTGTACCATACCGGGGTATTACGGTATTGCCGTCAGTGTACACAGAGGGTGCTATTTCTTTCCAAATGTAAAAAAAATAACAACAATTTAGGCAGCAGGGACCTTGATCCAGGATGGGATTGATTGTCTCTGCTGTAACCAAGAAGCTTGATCTTACACATGCCAAAATCACCTTTCGCGTGCCCACAGTATGCACTTTACTCCTCATCCACCACAATAGGATAGGAAAACAACCTGAGTATGCAACCTCCGAGCTTCAGGGTGCCCCAAAATAATATGGCAAGGAACATTGCTGGACTAACAAACTGGCTAACTAACCTTTTCAGAACATCAGTATTTATTGGCCTTGGGTAACAACAGCAGATTGTTTCATCTTCTTTATCATTCTAGATTGTTTTAGAGGATGATTAAACTGCCTTTATTAACTTATTTCATTAACAACACTGCTTGTTTTCCATTAAAAAGTGTGTTCGCCCTCTCAAGAGGCAGGCAACCAGGCAGGAGAGGACAGTTTCCAATAGGATAATGCTCCCACAATGTCAAATTCCACGAGGATTCCACAGACCCGAGATGAGCGTGAGCGAAGAAAGAAACCAAGCGCAGAGTCAAACAACGAGGTGCTGGTGCAACGAAACATAGTTGTTGAAAGGCTCTGGAAGCTGTAGCTAGGAGACCACTGTGACTGACAAGTGAATTCACCTGTCGCAGCGAGCGTGGGGGTTACTGCGTGAAATCCCAGGGACAAGGTTGTATTCACTAGACAAAACTGAGGCAAAACGGCTGACATTGAGGAAGGTTCTATGTCAACTTGTCCAATTAGAAACACCCGCTTTCTTTTCCGTAGCAAAACGTTTTTCTATGACGTGAACTAATGAATATGTCTGGTAAACGCATTCGGTGCTGCTGCTTTGAAAGTACTGTGGCAAATGCTGTCTCGCCACTCGTTTTCCCCTAGTGTTTTTCAGAAAATTCTAAATTGCGGAAAATCCATCATGGTGCACCTTATGGGTCCTTGAGGCAAATTTGTTTCGTGTGAGGAGAGGGACCTATGTACTGAATTTCATGACTCTAGGTCAGACAGGGTGATGGGCGTGACCTTTAAAAGTTTGCATTTTAAACTGATTGTTATAGTGCCACCATGTGGCCAATTGACATGGCATTGCATGAATGGGTGCACCCTTGACCCTTTAGTATCCTTCAAGGTTAAACATCCTAAGCCTTACCATCTCCCAGGAATTTGCATGGGAATGTGCCATTATGGAAAAAGAAGAAGAATAACCAATGCCAACAAATACAATAGGGTTTCACCCAGCTTTGCTGCTTGAACCCCTAAAAAAACAGTTTATTGTGCTGAAGGCCTTTGCAAGTAGGGTTAATGAGTATGTCCCAAATGGTACTCTATTCCCTATGCAGTGCACTACTTTTGATCATAGTCCTATGGGAATAGGGTGCCATTTGGGACGCAGTTATGTCCTCTTTGGGCATAAGGAATTAAATCAATGAAAGCCTCCGCCCAATGTTTCATACATAACGGTTCTCATTAGTAAAGCAATTTCTACACAGATTTCTATGACTGACAAAGCAAAATCAGTCTCTCACGCTGGCACCCAGGCTAATCTAATATTAGTTGTATAGTTATATAGTCAAATGAGTTACACTTGACTGTATGTAAATCTACAACGTACAAGCATTATGTAAATCTTCACAGGTTTACCTTCTTGGATCTATTTTTTTATCCGACAAAAAGGACCTGTCAACACCTCCTTTTAACTACTGTGAAAGATGATGTGCAGAGCTGTAATTTCAGCCTGTAACAGTCAAATATCCTCTTAGTGTTAGATTCACTCTCCCTTCATGATACAGTGCAAATCGCTTAATTGCCACAATGGTTCCATTATGTTAATTAAAAACATTCCTTCAAGTAACAGAGAGTTATTTGATACATGGTACCACCTACAAATAGTCTTGGCACTGCTTCCCCATCAAGAACTGCCAATTGAAATTTCACTGATGGCTTGCTCATTTCTGCTTTTATTACCTAAATAAAGCATGCACTGGAAGCGGTTAGATGTGTCACATGCACATTTTGAATGTGACAGATTTGTAATAACAACAAAAATACTTCTCCAGAAATGGATTTCTTTGGTTCAATAGCTGGCAACACTTCCTAACATCGTTGTATTTATTCAGGGGATTATTTCAGGGGATTACATTTGTCGGATGAACAAAACATCACTTTATATCACCAAGGACATCCATGCATCTTCAAAATTTAGCATTTTGTACATGTCTTAGTGTTTGACTGATTTGTATTGCTTTTTTATCCCTACATTTTGACTGAATTAGATTAGAATGTGATATGCGTATCACACACACACATTTGATGATAACACTGTCACATCGAAGATCAAGCATCATGTGGACACATGCAGGAAAATACTCCATCCATAGCTCAATAGTGCTTGACCAGCAGCCAAACCAATGTTTGAATTTGGCTATAATCTGCCATGTAAAAAATATTAATTTGCAAGATACATAGCCTATGTACTGGTAGATGTTGCATGTTGCACATGCCAGTAATATGATTGGAGCTATAATTCTACCATGAACTTATGCTGATACAGTGCCACACGGATAAACACTTTGTAATCGTTAGTATACAGACTAAGAAATTGGGTCAAGCTTCACACAAACACTACACACAAGGCACTGGATTTAATAAATCTTCAGGTCAAAGATGAGGTTTGCCAAAAGTTGAAGTTCTGAGTGTGCCACAAAGATCTGGAAATATGCACCCATTGTATTAATAGTTTTCTCTATACATTGAGGAATCGTGAGTTGAATAAAGCAGGGCTTTGGGAATAGTTCCCTTTGGGATGCTTCGATCCCTGTGATTTTGTATTCTGTGGAGACTTCACATGTTGATGCCGGAGGCACGTGAGTTCACTTACATGATCAGAGACCATGCAGCACACGTCTGCCTTAAATCATGCAGCAGTGGCAGCAAACAATTTTAGAAAGGGTGCTATATTTCAAACGAGTCCAGAATTTTTTGTAAGTTGAAGATCATTTAGGCTACTGGAATTCTATACAATAAAAAGCTTTTAAATGCTATTTAGAGAACAGCAAAAACAAGCAAAAATGACCCTTGCCATTATCCCCTTGGCTGCTGTAGGTTCATTCACCTCAGTCGATCTACAAACACATAGCCTATTACCTATACAATTGTAATGTTATACCCCTGAAAGGGAGGAAATATGAGAAATGATTCACGCTGACAAATAGCATCAGCGACAAAACAAACATTTATGACATTTTTACTGTATTATTTGTATTTTTATAGCATTTTAATGTAGGCCTATAAGGAAGATAAACCTTTGATAAGATTGATAAGATTAGTACAGATTTTCTCAGGTGACCCCACTCTGTACTAACCTCTCTCTCTGCTTGCTTCCTCTCTCTCTGTCTCCTCTGCTTCCTTCTGCAAGCATTGCAGCCTGCCTCAGCCTTACCACTGAGCGCCACATCACTGTCTGTCTCCGTAGCCTACTCTCTGTGAAGTTATTATGAGAATTTAGTAGCATATTATTTTGCTCCTGCTAAGGTAGGCTCCGTTTAACGTTAGCTTCTTACTTCATCCTTCTAGCTGGCTAAATAATACTAGCCAGACACCTTCAACATTACTGCAATATACAGTTGAAGTCAGAAGTTTACATACACCTTAGCCAAATACATTTAAACTCAGTTTTTCACAATTCCTGACATTTAATCCAAGTAAAAATGCCCTGTCTTAGGTCAGTTAGGATCACCACTTTATTTTCAGAATGTGAAATGTTAGAATAATAGTAGAGAGAATAATATATTTCAGCTTTTATTTCTTTCATCACATTCCCAGTGGGTCAGAAGTTTACATACACTCAATTAGTATTTGGTAGCATTGCCTTTAAATTGCTTAACTTGGGTTAGACGTTTTGGGTAGCCTTCCACAAGCTTCCCACAATAAGTTGGGTGAATGTTGGCCCATTCCTCCTGACAGAGCTGGTGTAACTGAGTCAGGTTTGTAGGCCTCCTTGCTCGCACACGCTTTTTCAGTTCTGCCCACACATTTCCTATAGGATTGAGGTCAGGGCTTTGTGATGGCCGCTCCAATACCTTGACTTTTTTGTCCTTAAGCCCTTTTGCCAGAACTTTGGAAGTATGCTTGGGGTCATTGTCCATTTGGAAGACCCATTTGCGACCAAGCTATAACATCCTGACTGATGTCTTGAGATGTTGCTTCAATATATCCACATAAATTTCCATCCTCATGATGCCATCTATTTTGTGAAGTGCACCAGTCCCTCCTGCAGCAAAGCACCCCCACAACATGATGCTGCCACCCCCGTGCTTCACGGTTGGGATGGTGTTCTTCGACTTGCAAGCCTCCCCCTTTTTCTTCCAAACATAACAATGGTTATTATGGCCAAACAGTTCTATTTTTGTTTCATCAGACCAGAGGACATTTCTCCAAAAAGTAAGATATTTGTCCCCATGTGCAATTGCGTGTGCAACTGTGGATATAGATACTTTTGTACCTGTTTCCTCCAGCATCTTCACAGGGTCCTTTGCTGTTGTTCTGGGATTGATATGCACTTTTCGCACCAAACTACGTTCATCTCTAGGAGACAGAACGTGTCTCCTTCCTGAGTGGTATGATGGCTGCGTGGTCCTATGGTGTTTATACTTGCGTACTATTGTTTGTACAGATGAACGTGGTGCCTTTAGGCATTTGGAAATCGCTCCCCATGATGAACCAGACTTCTGGAGGTCTACAATTTATTTTCTGAGGTCTTGGCTGATTTATTTTGGTTTTCCCATGATGTCAAGCAAAGAGGCAATGAGTTTGAAGGTAGGCCTTGAAATACATCCACAGGTACACCTCCAATTGACTCAAATTATGTCAATTAGCCTATCAGAAGCATCTAAAGCCATGACATCATTTTCTGGAATTTTCCAAGCTGTTTAAAGCACGGTCAAATCAGTGTATGTAAACTTCTGACCCACTGGAATTATGATACAGTGAGTTATAAATGAATTAATCTGTCTGTAAACAATTGTTGGAAAAATTACTTGTGTCATGCACAAAGTAGATGTCCTCACCGACTTGCCAACTATAGTTTGTTAAAAAGACATTTGTGGAGTGGTTGGAAACACTAGTTTTAATGACTCCAACCTAAGTGTATGTAAACTTCCGACTTCAACTGTAAGTCTCTGCCGGCAGCTAGCCTCCTGACTGACTGACCTACTGTATTTATAAGCGACTAGTTACCAGTTGTGCACTCATTCTCCGAGAGTCAGTTTTTGATTATTTTGGGGATGTCTGGAGACATGGCAGGAGTCGCAGGACGGGTTTAAAATTGCAGGACGGTTTTAAAACAGCAGCAGACACCTACTCTCTAAGCCTATTTCAAACACCAGTTGAACGTTGCTCCTCTCTTGAACAACTTTCTGTCATGCGCCATACTTTCTTGTTCATTTGAATACATAAACATTGTGAGTAAAACTTTCCCCGTCTCTATTTTTGGCATGAAAGTAATCCATCGTCAAACTTGACCAGTAGCTCAGCGAAGTAGAACAGATGTGTGAGGAGGTGTTGTATGCTGAAATGAACAGGGTTTTTTGGGGGGAGAAAAACATAATCAACGCTGTTCAATATCTGACTGCTTGCCACAAAGACATTGAGCTATGAATAGAATAGCAGACCGAGGCCTCTCCTCTCTCTTCTGCTGAAAGATAGGAGAGACAATGGCAGTTCATCTTCTACTATTGTTCACTCTGTGTGCCTGTTCATATAGGTGCATCAAATCCACATGGGGTAATCTAGCGTGGTTAGGGATCCTTCAGCTCAGACTCCATTTCTCACCAGGATCGCCTGCAGAGAGCCTTTATAGCAAATGGCACCGTTTTCCCTATATAGTGCACTACTTTTCACCAGAGCCTTATGGACCCTGGTCAACAGTAGTGCACTATAGGAAAAAGGATGCGATTTGGGACGCATGCATAAAGTGTTCAGGGGAAAGGACCACATGCCCACTGTACAAAGGCAGCTGGAGGTACATTACATGTCTCTGGGGGGTGGCTTGTGTAATGTATACTCTCCCTTCCTACTTTCTCGTTTCCTAGAATCTTTGCTCTCCCAAGGGACCCTTTCTGAGAATGTAGTTATGGGGATAGTATTAATCCTTCCTTTCTGCCTTAAAGAGATAAAATCACTGCCTAGGTGAAGGTATAGCTTACATAAGTTACCTCTCTGGGAAAATAAGTTGATAATATTTTCTGCCAAACAGGAAATATTGCTACAGTATGTTGTAATATGAGCGGGTTTTACTTACGTGTATAACTTATACTTTTTTTTGACTATATTGGTGGTTTGTTGTAGCAAATTGAGCTAGTTGTAAACTTAAATGTTTTTGCCGAATCAATGTAATTGAAAAACATTAAACTGATGTCAGGGAAAATATGTGAGTACAGATCAGCTCAGTAGCGAATAACAATGAACTACCTTCTGTCTGTTTGCGACCATATGCATTCAACATGGACAGTTTGTGATGCCAAGGGTAGTCTCCACTGGCTCAATTAGATTCTGACTCACACTGTCGAGTCCAACTCATCAAATGTCATAGTACTAAAGTGAGGATCTCATTAACAGTTTTATTTTCAGGTCTTTATAAAGGCAGTTTTTTAAACACTAGCTATTTGTGTGTGAGTAATATGTGGGCTGGTCCACCACAAGATTACAGTGGCCAAATGTTAATTATTAGTCCAAATATGTAATAATAAAAAAATCTATGTAATTTATATTTCATTGCAAGTAAATAGCAAGACAGTTGTCTGTGCATGTCTATCAGAAGATAAAGTTGAATGTGAATGTAAGTGTAGTAGAGTTGTGTAAGTTCAGTGGGACAGCTACCCATCAGGACAATAGAAAACGCCCTTCATACACTGAAGTTGAAGAGGTATTAAGAGTCTTTCATTACTCTGAATTTAATTGAAACAAAATGTGGTATTCATATATTCACAATACCCTATTAACGACACTAAGCTTCAAATTATTTTTCTATGTTTTAAAGGTTAAGCAAAAAGAAAAAGTCAACTCAGTACATATAGCACTTTGGAAACCTTTCCCAATGGCTCAAATGTACACAGTGCGAGCCACAGTACAGCAAGTCTCTCCCAGGTTGGTTCTTCCCTCTTGAGCTACTAAGCCCTGAGCCCATTGCTAAATGTACTGTGCCACATAAGCCTTGCAAACATTTCTATCTTTACTTTGCCCAAGGCCCCAAAAAATTATAGTGTGAGGAGAGACGAAACTTCCTTAAATTCCCTACCGTGAGAGCAACGATATATAGCTTGCTACAAGCTCTTCATTGTCAGTGAAGTTTTACCTATAATTGCTACTACATCGCCATAGGACACTGTCTCAGAGCAAGGTACTCTCATATTCCTGCACTGCTGAAATACAAGTAAATGTACTGTGATCGATAAATATAGACAAACATTTGCATTTGTGGACCACGTATGGTTCATATGTGAGGACTGAGGAGCAAGGTCACTGCTTCCTCTTATTCCTGCATGAAGAAAAAATAAAGATTTACGATTAGAAAATGAATCGTGAACGGCATGTCAGTCAAAGGCAGTCTCCAGATTAGAGCAGTGACTTGGATTTCCAAATCTGCGTCCCAAATTACACCCTATTCCCTATATAGTACACTACTTCAAACCAGAGCCCTATGTGCACTGATCAAAAGTGTTGCACTAAATAGGAAATAGGGTGCCATTTGGGATGCAGCCCTAGTCTCCACTGTTAATTTTCATAGGCCTTTCAACCTGCCCAGTAAGTCTTTTCACAATCTAGTTTAAAAGTGTGAGTTCAATGTAGTTCAAACTCAGTGGTACAGCATAAGTTAAGAAGTAATACTATTTTTGAAACATAAATCAAAACTCAGATACAACTTAATAAAAATCACAAGATAAGATGTGGGTCATGGGGGGGGTCAGCCGCCTTCTACGGCAGCAATTTAAAAGCACCAGAAAATCAACTTGTAAAGTAATACAAGGTGAACGTTCTGTGGAATGAAACAAAGCAAGTGTCCACCTAAAAGATGTTTGAGGGAGAAGAGGGAAATAACATGCTGTGAGTTTCCTCTGGTCTCCCATGGAGGGAAAGCAGTGGAATCAATGAACAATGATTAAAATAGGGAGATGCTGAGTCACATGTAGGCTAGCTTTGTCATTCACAACTCTAAGACTATTGAAATTATTGACAATATTGCATGTCCGCCTTACAAATAATCCTTCTGCCATAAAGGGAATTTAAAGGTAATGTTTGGTATATATAACAGATCAGTTTAAACTATGCACTAACTGTAAGTGGGAGCATAGTTAAATCCAATCTGTCTTCATCTAACTAGGCCATCTGAGTTCCTTTATACAAACAACCTTGATAATGCCCAAGGTTAATACATTTTATTATCCTGAACCATCAAATACAAAACATTTTTAATTGTAATGTATGACAATTCTAATGTTTACCTGGTTCTAATTAACTGACATGCCTACTTAAATAATGGTTAAATAAATAAATAAATATATTTTTTTTTACCAAACTCTTAACCCTAACCTTAACCCTAACATTAACTCTAACCTTAACACCTACCACTAAACCACAGCCTAGCTAATGTTAGCCACAACAAATTGGAATTCATAACATGTCATACGTATTGCAAATTCTTAACATATTGTACGAATTGCAATTCATAACATATCATGGAAATGGATGATGGACATCCATAAATGAATACATTACATATAATAACATACTAAATGGAGTGTCACAGATTTACATACAGAATAGTACAAAATACTCTGAGACCAGATTGACTGTACACTGTCTCATTCTAACTGCGGCCTGTTGGTGTAACATACTGGAGCGTACTGCTTTCATGCTGTAGGAGCAATGAAACAGTATATTCTTGATACGCTCCCTTGGTCAGGTTAGAGAAACTGGTGCCCAGCTACAAGAACTGGGCTACTTGTCACGCCCTGACCTTAGAGAGCCTTTTTATTTCTCTATCTGTTTTCTGTTTCTTTGTTTTTGGCCGTGTGTGGTTCCCAATCAGAGGCAGCTGTCTATCGTTGTCTCTGATTGGGGATCATACTTAGGCAGCCCTTTTTCCCCACATTTAGGTTGTGGGATCTTGTCTTTGTTTGTTGCATGTGTTGCACTCCGAAGCTTTACGCTCGTTGTGTTGTTTATTGTTTTTTGGGTGGAACATTTAATAAAGAAAATGTACGCCTACCACGCTGCACCTTGGTCCGGTCATTCTACCACTAACGACGGACGTAACACTACTGTACATCCAATATATGACTCAGCTCAACAAAATCTCCTCAGAAATGTACCCAAAGCATCGGCTTTGGTAGATGGACAGCAGGCAATATCTATGGCACTTAAAGTACATATTTTGTGGACAGTATCTCTCTCACAATGCATTGCTCACAAAGTATAAAAATCATTATTTTCAGGCAAGTATTCTGAGAAACACAGTGAGCTCCAAAAGTATTGGGACACATGTTTTATTGTTTTAGTTATGTACTCCAGTACTTTGGATTTGAAATAACACACTGACTATGAGTTTAAAGTGCAGACTGTCAGCTTTCATTTGAGGATATTTTCATCCATATCAAGTGAACCGTTTAGAAATTACAGCACTTTTTGTACATATTCCCCACAATTTAGGGAACCAAAAGTATTGGGACAAATTCATATAAATGTGTATTGAAGTATTTGGTCCCATATTCATAGCACGCAACTACTACATCTGTAAGGACTGGGTGTCGGAGTGCGAAGTCAGGCGCAGGAAAACAGAGGATTCAATGATAATGTTCATTTAAGGAACCACGGAGAAACAACGGCCACCCCACTTGACACTGGGTGCTCACAATAAACTACCCCAGACACGGGGAACGAAAACAGTTCAGAAATGTACTCCAACATACACAAACACGTAACGTCAGAATAACAAACACCAAGCTTACAATAAACAATCCCGCACAAAGAAACGGGCGGGCCGGCTGACTAATAAAGCCCAACTAATTAGAACAAACATAAAACAGGTGTAACCAATAAACACATAAGGAGGGGGAGAAAAGAATCAGTGGCAGCTAATAGGCCGGTGACGACGACCGCCGAGCGCCACACGAACGGGAAGGAGAGCCTGCCTCGGTCGAAGTCGTGACAACATCAAGCTTGTTAATCTACACATTTGTTGGATGCATTTGCTGTTTGTTTTAGTTGTGTGTTCAGATTATTTTGTGCCCAATGGAAACAAATGGGAAATAATGTATTGTGTCATTTTGGAGTCACTTTTATTGTAAATAAGAATAGAATATGTTTCTAAAGACTTCTACATTAATGTGTATGCTACCATGCTTATGGATAATCCTGAATGAATCGTGAATAATAATGAGTGAGAAAGTTACAGACAGACAAATATCATATCCCCAGGACATGCAAATCTCTCACCATTACAATAACAGGGGAGGTTAGCATTTTGGGGAGGTATGATATTTGTACATTTGGAGCTCACTGCAGCTGCTTGGCAAATCCTGTATGATTGAACCCCTCATGTTCACTCAATCTATTATTCAGGTCTGATCTCACCGCATGACTGGGAAAAATATTACATCTTCAAACAGCCATGCTAAATAACTTGTGGGCTTACTAAAGCTTCTAGTGTTACCCTCTCTGTTGTCAAAGTTGACCTGGCAAGAGTAATTTAATACTTTTTCATGCCTATTCATAATACACAAAAGGAGTTTAATATTTTTCTTGGCAACAACAAAAAGACAGTTTCCGAACGTGGCCAAATGTATAGGTTTCTAAACTCATGTGTACAGTATATCAATATCAAAGGAAACAGTTATCAAGCATCTGTAGATCTTTCCTAAGAAATCATAAGGCCATCTTGAGGTTGTGACATTCCATCTTGCTACACACGTTAGCCTTAAAGCTGGAATTCTTAATGGTGAAACTGCCACATCTTTTTGCGATATCACAACAAAGATGTTTCTGCAAACAACAAACACAGCAGCATATGTACTGCACTTGTTTTTTTACCTTGATGCGTGACACTCCCCACCTTAAATACTGAATTATCTGAGCTTTTTAGATCAAGAGCTAGAGTCGGTGTCAGGTTTTTATGTTTCAGCACTGTGAGAAAGACCCAGTGTTCGGAGTTTACTGTGAGGAGGCAACAAAGCAGAACTGATTTTTCTATTCCACCGTGAGGCTTTTATTAGCAAAAGTGAAGATATAGTCAGCAAAATATACAAGTATTTACAAACATAATAAACTGTATCAAATAGAGCTCTTCAAACCAAACCCAGGCTACAATAACACCTGAAAACTCAGCAGCATGCCAACCTGTTCCCTGTCCCACAAACGAAGGAATGACAGGGTTTAAATACCAATACCTATGATGCAACCAATGAGAACAAGCCAATTAACATTATGATCAGTTAACATTCAACAGCATGAAATAACGTTTAAACGTCTTCAGATGATACACACACGAATAACCTTGAGCACACATATCAATTACAGTGCAACCATTCTTTTAGCATAAATACAATCTGGGATAAGAACATGTACGTCCACCCAGGATAAGACATTTCCGCTATACCCATACACTGAATAAACCATGCACACTTGAACGCACCCCATTGCCTGTCAATTCTCTGGAAATGAACAGATAACCCTCTACGAACAACAAGGTAATAATTTACCAAAAGGACATCGCTAGCCCCACATTATACAATTCATAAATGCATGTGTTTATCATAAACCATTAACCGTTTGCAATTTTAGATTATTGATAAAGCATGTCTTTAGATTATGTGACTAATATCATAGGACGATGTTTGTGACAAACACCAACCTTGGAAAGAGGAATCATTGTAGTAGTGGAGATTGATCTTCTTTAAGAGTTTGTGAAACCTTAGAGCACGGCAGTGGTGTTTGTCCATACTAAAATCACCCACCAGAGTTCAATAAGCAGAAATCTGATAGCATTGCTTTCCCAACTGTGTGTGCAAAGGCCAAATATATTTATTGTTCAGGCTTTACCAGCACTGACAGAAAGTGAGGTGCATTTCTCATATGAACAATGTTCATATATATATTCAAGGCAAAATATTGATTTCTTGAAGAAAGGCTCTTGAAAATATAGTTAAGCCACAGTATTCCTTGAGCCTAGGTGAAATACTTGTTTATCTGATGGATAAGCTGCAAGTTTCACATTAAGAAAGTGAATGGCTATTCAGACAGCATTATGTTACATTGTGAGTTATCCAACAGAGAGAGAATTATAAGCCATTTACAAGGCAATAGAGCTCAACTATCAATGCAAACCAAAACCTGTCATTGGGTAAGATTATACAGTATGTGTTGCTTTCTCCGACTGTCAAATCAAACACAGTGCTTCTGCTCATCATTATTTGGCTGTGGGCTGGGAGTAATACATATTTGAACTAACAGGGCAGGCAGGGGTCAATAATCCAGAACAGTGGGGTAAGATACAAAAACGTCAGGCAGTCACAGGTTCAGGGCAGGCAGAACGGTCAAAAACGGGAAGGACTAGAAAACAGGAGCAAGAAACAGGCAGGAGCAGGGAAACAAACGCTTGTAGGTTTTACGAACACAATGAAATGGCAACAGACAAACAGAGAACACAGGTATAAATGCACAGGGGGAAGCTGGGCGACACCTGGAGGGGGGTGGGGACAAGCACAAGACAGGTGAAACAGATCAGTGTGTGACAGTATAGTGTCTTAGCTTACACATTTTACAGCTTATCTCAAGTGGTACGATCTCATTCTGAAGGGATTTCTTAATTAATGTTTAGAAAATTGGAGAAGTCCTTAAGGGATTAGAGTAATCTCTAAACAAAAGCATCTATTAAGATATTAACGTAACGTTAATTAGTCCAGTTCCGTATCACATTATATGCAACTGGAAAGCCATCAAAGTATCCATCAACAAGGTTATTTGCACATGATGATGTCTTTCCAATCCAATACAGATTGCATTTTCCATGCTCAGTCTGAGAGCAACAAGATCCCCCTAAATATCTGATATTTCAGAACCTGATTCGGAGAGAAAGTGAAAGTGTTTTTCGTAGTCGTCTCTGGAATATAAAGTGTTGAAAAATGCCATAGAAGAATTGGAACCTTGTTCATAAAGAGCTAACATCAATTGTAGTAGTTCCTACAGATAGTTTACCATTCCCGACAAGTTTTACCTTGTAACAAGTGCCGACTTTATGTCATTGTACCATATAGTGAGTGCATTCTAACTATAATGTCAAATATGGTGGAAGCACTGTATAGTAGTTGCCGTCAAAGTGCCACAAGCAACCATTTGATGTCTTTGCGATGATGGCTTGACAGCCATGTCTCACTGTGTTTTCCACTTGAAGTATTCCAGTAGGAGTAGAATACACATGGAAAGAAAAAAGAAGACATATGTTTGAAGGAAGGATGGTAAACTTAGATCTCTTTAGCAATATGTTTATAACTTCTTCAAAGAAAGAAATGGAAGAGTTGTGGGGAATCCAAGGGGGATTCCTTAAAGATTCAACCCTGACAGGTGCAGTATTCAGTATCAACATTATTTATTTTATTTACTAAGCTTAATCCATTGAGAAATGGGAAGATATCTCACTGTACTCCAGGCAAACGACATATGCTCTGTAATTCTGAAATGTATTGCAACATACAACTCAAAGACACAAGCTTTATGACAGAGTAATGTCCTCATTTAAAATAATGGCTTCACCCTCCCTAATATAAAATGATAGTTGCAGCACTGCCATGCAAAACCATGATTCAAAATACTTGTTTTTGAGCTAAATGAACAAGCTGAGGGAGCCATCAGTTTCCTGTCCGTTCTCTTCATGGTCATATGAATCACTAATACGCCCAACAGAATGAGAATGGGCTGTGTCCATTATGGAAAATAACCTCATCCCTTTATCTGACACATTTCGAAAGGCCGATATTGTCCATCAATTTGAACATAAAGTCATAAATGCCAGAAAAAGTGGAATAGACTGACAAATTCCTTTTGTGTGCTGTGAATCCTAATGATCATTCAAACGGCCTGGGTTATACAGTGCATGTGGAGGGAAGCAGAGGAATTCATCACTCCAGTTATTGGTCAGGCAGAGACTCAATGGCTGCATCCCAAATGGCACCCTATTCCCGCCCTCACGCTCCCTGTTAAAAAGTGGTACACTACTGTATAAAGGGAATGGGGTGCCATTTGGGATGCATCCAATGTTTCACTTTTGTATGTGGGTGAGCCTGACAAGCAGCAAGCTATAGGGTAGCAAGGTGAAAGATGCGGTTTTTATTCGATGATATTACCACTGGATAGCCTTGGCTTGTCCGGTGGTTGGTTAGAATGCGTAAGTACATGCTAAGAAGATGTGTTTTTTGATGTGGGCATAATGTAGTGTCTAACCACAAATGAAATCAGCAAGTACAGTGCCTCCTTGTGTCAGATGAAAGTAGGTAACCATAAGGGCATAACATCTCTGATTGCCTTGTACCTGATATGTAAGTAAGGCAGTTATATACTGACCACTGCTTATTCTGTTTTCCAAAAAAAGGGACGTAGTGTTTGTCAGAGCACCAAAGTGCACCATAACTGCATGTGATCATATGCCGACAACAGAGTCATCTGGTAAGGTTTTTTCACTAGAAGTTCCTCTGGCGTAATGTCCATGTCAATAAATAATTATGCAGGATATCTATCGAGATAGAAAGCAATTAAATAATTGACTACTACCATTAACAAACAAAGCATTTAACACTGAACACACTAAGGGATCCATCAATCCAAATACCTATTGCTACATCACATGCATTTCAAATTGATAGTATGAATAGATGTGACACCGTGAGCCTGATGTGTAAAACAATTGAGCCGTTGAATGTGCTAAACTAACACCGTAATGCCAAAGCTAATGTTATCAAACTAATTTGGTGTTGGCTCTGGGAGCCCGAGGTAGTTCACTCAGGATCATTGAGCACTGTAATGTCCTGAGCCCGTCAGTGCACTGCAAATTTACTCACTTGCATTATGCCAAAAGTAGCACATGGGATAATAGAAGCTCCAGCCCCCATAACAATTGCAGGTCTCACCCAGTTGGGCTTTGTAAAAAAAAGTGTCTTCATTGCAGTGATTTGATAGGATACCTCATGTCAGCTGCATGGGTAGACAACTTGCCTAGAGCATAAGTAGGAAGTCTCTGCATAGTTTAAATTAGCACAGTATCCCAATAATATAAATACCAGGAGCTGTCCATGGTAGATTTAGGGATATGGACCATAATTGCACAATAAAAGGTACCATCCATAATTAAAATACCTGGTATTTAACAAAAAAATATGTAGTGTATTGATGGATATGTGAAATGATTGACTTTCTGTTAAATAAAACACTAATCTTATTTTCTTGTGATTGTTTCTCAATTTCTTAGATGAATTCAAGGCCTTCATGAAAAAACTACCAACAGACCGTTTTTTAAACACATCCTTGGTATTCAAGTTTTGGGCAGCAGATGCAACTCTCCAAAGGCGCTACATCCAATTGGAGAGCAGCACCAATTTGATTCTTGGGAAAGCCCAGAAGATTGTGAGGAAACTATTCAGTCTGAGCAAGCGATGTCCCAAACTGCCAAGGATCAGCCTCCCAAGAGAAAGGTATGATAATGGGAACATCATTTGAACATTTGAACATCTTACACCTACTTTAAATTACATTAATTATTACATAGAACCACTTACAACCACTTCATGGCATTTTATCACCACTTTGTGTCCTCTTTTATATCAAGTAATTTGACCAAGCAAAGTTATTTTATTTGGGTCAGGTCTTAATATTTTTCCCTATAGTTAAAATAGTACACCCTTAATCACATATACATGGCTGAGTTGTCTGTCATTTAGAGGCAATTTGGTATCTGATGCTGTGCGAAAACCAGGCCAAGCATCTGAAATGAAATAGAGACAAAGCTGTTTAGTGTCTCCATCCTGATTGAAGGGGTCTGGGTGATGTGAGGTCTGCGGTGGCATGTCTGTAATCAAGTGCTCTTAGAGACAACAGGTTGGTGTGAACCACTTGCCCCCTGAACACCCACATTTCTGTGATAAGCGCTACCTCTGGCTGTCATTCACTCATTAAACTCTGTTCAAACAAATAACAACAATCTATTCAGCTCAGCTGAGCCAGAAGATTTCTACATCATCATCATCATGTGCTATATAATCCCTCATTTTGGAATGCATGTCTGCGGAAAGGAATAAGTTGCATATTTCAGCTTTACGTAGTGCAATTCCCAATACAGAACCAGTTGAGGAAAACTCGTCTTTGCAGAACCAACTCCAACATAGTGCTTAGTAGAAAGTTACAGCAAAGTACTCAATTGTTAATTTATTTACAATATTTGTGTTTTTTTCCCTCAAATGTTGTTGCACCAAAAATATCTCATCCTACCAATGCTTGTACATAATTCATGAACACAGACTTAAGCTCAAATCCACTTTATAGTGAACATTAAGTATAGCACGTCAAATCTAATAGAATCAAAGAATACATTAGCTATGACATATTAGTACTTAAAAGAACAATCCTTCATAAATATGTTGTGCCGGTTCTGGAACATGATATGCATAACTCTGGAAGACACCTATCCTCCAGAGTAAACTGAACAGGTGGAAGAAGGATCTTCTGCGTAGGGTTCTTGGTGTTCTTCTGAATCCCTAAGACGAACGCCCACATCAATCATTATTTGGCACTCACTAATGATGATGTTAAGTGAAAGTTAGAACATCGTCTTCACTTATGTCCTTTATGCACTCTTCCTCTATCCTTTCTAAAGGCTACAATAGTGTTAGTCAAAGGAAAAGTAATTTGATTAATGATTGAATGCATTTATTGATAATGAAGGGCACTTACAAAGCTTTTTAAGTAAAGATGATTCCAAAGTCAAATTATGTTTTTGAAAATAATTATGTTAATCTTAATAACAAATGTGACTACTGTTTGCGGAGAACACATTACGCAAATGTCTCCCTTCTTGTTACGGATTAGCTTATTTCATTTACCTAATATTGTGCTCTTTTCTCTTTTCTCTTTAGGACACCAGGATATTGGCTGAACAGGGCCCAGTCACTCCTGTACTGCAATGAGCATGGAGTCCTGGGCACGTTTTCAGAGGAGGTGCAGAGCTGCACCTGCACTGCAGAGCACAGTAGTGCCTGCCAGGGGACAGTACCCTGTGTGGTCGGAGAGGGGTCATCCTGCCTCTCATGTGCCCCAGACAACATCACACGCTGTGGCTCCTGCCACCTTGGCAACATCCTGCACCTGGGCTCTTGTCGGCCCAACATAGCAAACTCTCTGGACCACTACCTGAACATTGACTTTGACATGCCGGATGCAGAGTTCAAGTACCTGCTCCAGCGGCTGGACAGTCGCATGGAAGTCCATGCCATCTACATCAGCAATGACGTGCGTCTGGGCAGCTGGTTCAACCCAGCCTGGAGGAAACGCATGCTTCTCACTCTAAAGAGCAACAAAAACAAATCCAACCTCATTCATATGCTAATGGGAATCTCATTCCAGATCTGCTCTACTAAAAACAGTACCCTGGAGCCTGTGCCTGCCATCTATGTCAACCCATTTGGGGGTAGCCACTCAGAGAGTTGGTTCATGCCTGTCAGCCAGCAGGACTTCCCAGACTGGGAAAGAACTAAGGTGGATGCCTCTCTGCAGTGCTACAACTGGACATTGATGCTGGGCACCAAGTGGAAGTCCTTCTTCGAGACGGTGCACATTTACCTGCGCAGCCGCATCCTGACCGATGACCCCACCGTCAACGAGACCCTTTTCTACGAGCCCCTGGACCTGGACGACCACACGTCCAACCTGGGCTACATGAAGATCAACAGTCTCAAGGTGTTCGGCTACAGCATGCACTTTGACCCCGAGGGCATCAAAGACCTGATTCTGCAGTTGGACTACCCTTACACGCAAGGCACCCAGGACGCAGCCTTTCATATGCTGCTGGAGATGAGAGACCGCATCAACCGGCTCTCCCCGCCTGGATTGCAGCCATTGGACCTCTTTTCATGTCTGCTCCGCCACAGGCTCAAGCTCTCCACCAGCGAGGTGGTGCGCATCCGAGACTCCCTCCAGATTTTCAACTCCAAGCTGCCCAATTCCTCAGAGGCAGAGCTGGGCCAGTTGTGCAGCTAGCTCAGTCTAAATTAGAGTCCAGAGAGTGCTGTGCTGCTGGTTACTCTTCAGTCAGTTGCCAATTTATCCATCTGGTTTGGAAAACATGTACATATATTTCTCTGAGATGTCTAGAGCATTCCTATACACTGGCTGACAGAGCTTGGAGTGTGTTGGCTCTGTTGGATGTGGAGTGATGTCATGACAACAGATTTTGCTTTGCACAGATAGAGTTTTTAATATAAAGAGCGAGGAACTGAGTTTGGAAAATAATTGCTCTGGATTGTTCATCTGTTGGCAGGAAGTTGAGGAAACAGAAGAGGATTTCCCTTTCTAACGTTTTTTTCTTTGGTTACAGAATGATTTCATTTAAAAGAGTCTGATGGGCTGAATGAGTTGATTATGCTTAAAGGGATAGTTCAACCAAATTACAAAATGACACATTGTGGTTTCCTTACCCTGTAAGCAGTCTACGGACAAGGTATGACAGCAATCCATGTTTTGGTTTAGTTTCCCTGGCACTGTTTCCACATGCTAATGTTTTGGAATTTGTGGCAGAAATCCCATTCAAGTCATGGGACCGATATTCGCATTTTTCACGCATCATGTCCAAATTTTCTTAAAGTATCTAAAGTTGAATGTAAAGCCCAACAAAGTCTAGGGTCTCCCGGGTGGCGCAGTGGTAGCTGCGCCACCAGAGTCTCTGGGTTCGCGCCCAGGCTGGGCTGGGTTCGCGCCCAGGCTCTGTCGCAGCCGGCCGCAACCGGGAGATCCGTGGGGCGACGCACAATTGGCATAGCGTCGTCCGGGTTAGGGAGGGTTTGGCCGGTAGGGAGGGTTTGGCCGGTAGGGATATCCTTGTCTCAGTATGTAAAAATGTAATAAAATGTATGCACTCTACTGTAAGTCGCTCTGGATAAGAGCGTCTGCTCTTGGCCGGTAGGGATATCCTTGTCTCAGTATGTAAAAAATGTAATAAAAATGTATGCACTCTACTGTAAGTCGCTCTGGATAAGAGCGTCTGCTAAATGACTAAAATGTAAATGTATGTAAATGTAAAGTCACTTATAGATGAGTTTAACATGATGCACAGAAATTTCTAATATCGTTCATGACTTTGTGCCACAAATGCTAAAACATTAGCATGTGGAAACTGTGCCAGGGAAACTAAACCAAAACATGGATTACTGTCATACCTTGTCCATAGACTGCTTACAGGGTAAGGAAACCAATGTGTCATTTTGTAATTTGTGTGAACTATCCCTTTAACGGTTTATTATGATAATCATCCCCAAAAATGTTATCCTTGCCTTTCCATTTTATCTGGCATTCAAAATCCTGTAAAATATGTATTTGTGCTTAAAATTTGGTTGGGAAGCCCAATAGTAAATATTTCTATTTATTTATTCAGCAACATTACTATACCAAAAGAAGCTGAACGTAGTGGCAAAATGAATGGTTAAAATGTCTTAAATGTTGAAATGTCTTTTTGAGAGGATTTCAAAAGGTCTGTGGATACAGCTGTGTACATATTGCTCCATCTAAATCTAGATGTGGAAAGTACACATTGCTTTTTAGATAACCAAGTGCAAAGACCAAAAAAATATTTGTAACAAAATAAAATCATGCCTTATGATGGAGAATCAATGTTCAGACAAAAAGCACATTCAGCTGAGTGTTTCATTTTCAGGCTAGATCTTTTGAATATACAGTTGAAGTCGGAAGTTACATACACTTAGGTTGGAGTCATTAAAACTTGTTTTTCAACCACTCCACAAATTTCTTGTTAACCAACTATAGATTTGGCAAGTTGGTTAGGACATCTACTTTGCGCATGACACAAGTACATAATTCACTGTATCACAATTTCAGTGGGTCAGAAGTTTACATACACTAAGTTGGCTGTGCCTTTAAACAGCTTGGAAAATTACAGGAAATGATGTCATGGCTTTGGAAGCTTCTGATAGGCTAATTGACATAATTTGAGTCAATTTAAGGTATACCTGTGGATGTATTTCAAGGCCTACCTTTAAACTCATTGCCTCTTTGCTTGACATCATGGGAAAATCAAAATATCTCAGCCAAGACCTCAGAAAAACAATTGTAGACCTCCACAAGAGAAATTTCCAAACGCCTGAAGGTACCACGTTCATCTGTACAAACAATAGTACGCAAGTACAAACACCATGGGACCACGCAGTCGTCATACCACTCAGGAAGGAGACGTGTTCTGTCTCCTAGAAATGAACATACTTTGGTGTGAAAAGTGCGAATCAATCCCAGAACAACAGCAATTGACACTGTGAAGATGCTGGAGGAAACAGGCACAAAAGTATCTATATCCACAGTAAAACGAGTCCTATATCGACATAACCTGAAAGGTTGCTCAGCAAGGAAGAAGCCACTGCTCCAAAACCGCCATAAAAAAAGCCAGACTACGGTTTGCAACTCACATGGTGACAAATATCGTACTTTTTGGAGAAATGTCCTCTGGTCTGATGAAACAAAAATAGAACTGTTTGGCCATAATGACCATCGTTATGTTGGGAGGAAAAGGGGGGAGGCTTGCAAGCTGAAGAACATCATCCCAACTGTGAAGCACGGGGGTGGCAGCATCATGGTGTGGGGGTGCTTTGCTGCAGGAGGGACTGGTGCACTTCACAAAATAGATGGCATCAAGAAGATGGAAATTATGTGGATATATTGAAGCAACATCTCAAGACATCAGTCAGGAAGTAATATCTTGGTTGCAAATGGTTCTTTCAAATGGACAATGACCCCAAGCATGCTTCCAAAGTTGGGGCAAAATGGCTTAAGGACAACAAAGTCAAGGTATTGGAGCGGCCATCACAAAGCCCTGACCTCAATCCTATAGAAAGTTTGTGTGCAGAACTGAAAAAGCGTGTGTGTGAGCAAGGAGGCCTACGAACCTGACTCAGCTCTGTCAGGAGGAATGGGCCAACATTCACCCAACTTATTGTGGGAAGCTTGTGGAAGGCTATTTGAAACGTTTGACCCAAGTGAAACAATTGAAAGGCAATGCTACCAAATACTAATTGAGTGTATGTAAACTTCTGACCCACTGGGAATGTGATGAAATAAATAAAAGCTGAAATAAATCATTCTCTCTATTATTCTGACATTTCACATTATTAAAATAAAGTGGTGATCCTAACTGACCTAAGACAGGGAATTTGTACAAGGGTTAAATGTCAGGAATTGTAAAAAACTGAGTTTAAATGTATTTGGCTAAGGTGTATGTAAACTTCTGAATTCAACTGTATTTTGCAAACATAACACCACATTTTTGGAATAGGCCAACTGTATTTGCATTCTAATGAGTACACCGTATTGTGGATCTTACCTGTAAATGTCAGTCACAATTCCAGTTCAAAGGTGTTTTTTAGCTCAAACCTTTATTCATTTTTTTCACGATAGGCCTACGTGTTGGAACTCACATGAATTTGTGCTGGAGGACATACGTTTTTGTTGGTATAATATTACATCTGGATATGTTTGAAATATTTTACACTGATTGTGATGGTTCAACAATTTGCCGTACTGTTATGGTATCTCCATTTCATATGTTAAAGTACTATTTGGTCTTTCATTATCTACAAAACCTACACCTTGAGTGAAAAATTACTGTCATAAATCTACTACTGGAATAGCTGTGTTTCTAGGATTTATCAATTGTACCATTTGACAAGAGTGAACAAGGAACCTTTGGTCTTGACAAAGACATATTTAAATGTCCCTCTTCACAGTACGAATCCTCTGTGTCTCTAATATATAAAGTGCAGCATTTGCAAGGTAAGATAAAAAAAAACACTTACAAGGTTGTCACAGAGCTTGGGAACCAAACACACATTGTCACATCACATAAAACTCACTGTGCCTCTGAACAACCTGGGAAAAACCTCAGACTATTTTAATAAGATGGGAGTCACAAACACAGAGTTTATAAATAAAAGTGATTTATCTTGGTGTCATCAAAAAAATCAGCACTCGCCCTTCAGCTAATCGCCAGGACAGTGGAGGAAACCCAATCAATCAAGGAGGGTCTATTATGCTGTGTAAACTTTTCAAACATTCCCACAAGAAAGGGAGTTGGCTATTTTTCTCCGATGATTTATGATGTTTTGAGAGTCCAATAACTGCATTAATGTTGTGGAATTGCTGAAATAAAATGAGGTGTTGTGCTTGGATTCTTTTTTGCCTGTACATGTGTAGGTCATGTAGTAAAGTCATCAATTACCATTTGAATTATGAGTTTGGGGAAATGTTAGAAATACAAATTGTCTGGAGAATAGATTGTTGATGAGAGAGAGAGAGAGAGAGAGAGAGGGAGAGGGAGAGGGAGAGAGAGAGACTATGAACATTATCAACAACATATAAATGTACTATTGCAATTTCATTACTATGAACATTATCATATAATAGAGACATTAAACTTTTCACTCCACTGCACATCCACTTGCATATCAGTCTGAAATCTAAGCCAAGGAATGCATAAACTCTCCTTGACCTGATTGGCTAGCCTCTCATTACATGATACATAGTATTCACTGAGTACAGCAGAGGATTTCAAAGAGCATTTATTTGCCATTTTGTTTATTTCTGTTTGTTGCCTCTGACGGCCTCAGTCCGTAAGACAGTAACTGACAGTTAAGCATGGCTGGCAGCACACGGCACTTATCATACCACCCAGATGTTCTTCTTTCTGACTTTGTATTCTTTTATGTCAATCAGTGGTGTGCATTTCCTTAATTTCTTCCCATTCGGCCAAATTGTACTTCTTTTTACATTTGCTGCACTTCATTGTTAGTGGCGGTCGTCCTTGAGCTTTTTATGGCCACCATGTACCTAGCTGGAAAGCCCTTTTCGTGTGTGCTCTATCTAGTTTTCATTGGTGATAGGATGCCTGGTATGTAAATATCCCTGTGGAAATAAATGGCCTTCTGTAATGCCAACACTGTCACTTAGCAGTGGCCTGTTTGCCTGGTGTGCAAGTCTTGGGACTGGTGCCAACGTCCTTAGGCCTCAGAAAGGGATGACCTCACTATTATGGTTTATTACTCTGGTTATTTGATATGTGGGGGACATCTTTCTTTCCACATGTAGACCGACCTTAGCTTTTCAATGGATAATGATATGAGAGAATGGCACCACTATAAGAAGTGTAATCATTACAGTTTGATTTTAATATAATCTTTAGCTGAATTTATTTAATTCAATTTTGAATGTTGTCCGAATTGCTTTTATCAAAATCAAACTAAAATACCTTTCAGAAGACTTACACACAGGATAAAGGTAATAGTTACATGGTTAAAAGATTTGAACAAGTTGTAATTATTTACAATTATCAATGATATACTGTATCTCTGATACAACTTGAGTTATAAATTGTTCCTATATTTCTACCATGTTACTACTACCTACTCCTTTATATTGTGCTGTAAAGTACATTACTTATGGGGTTGATGCCAAAAGCTTTCCGAGTGCCATTCGAGAAATAAGCAACAAACTCTCTGTATGTCAAAACTAAATTAACAGCTTACTGTTTCAAACAGAATTAACCCAAGCAGTTTTCTGTACAGTATGAAAAGTAATTGTCTTTGGGAAAATTAACAAATATTTCCTAAATGCCTTCAACTTCCGTACATTTATAGAATGAGATGTGGTTTTGCCCCTAAAAGCTACAAATGTCCAGAACCAAAGTGCTGAATGTAAATATTCTTGGGTTGACTACATCCACTTTTATCAGACACTACTTCACACAGCTCAATCAAGAATATTAAATATCTAATCAGAATCTGGATGAAATAATTATATTTGATGATATGACAATGTATTTGTATCTGTACATATGACGTGCTACATAAACAAACATACTGATATGTCTACTGGTTGGCTCTGTTAAGAACCGTTTACAGTCCTTTCAGAAAGCATTCATACACCTTGAGTTATTCCACATGTTGTTCTGTTACAGCCTGAATTAAACATTTATATTTTTCTTTATCTGACCCATCTACACACAATACCCCATTATGACAAATTGAAGACATGTTTTTATACATTTTAATAAAATGTATTGAAAATGAAATATAGAAATATCTCATTTACATAAGTATTCATACCCCTGAGTCAGTACATGTTAGAATCACCTTTGGCAGTGATTACAACTGTGAGTCTTTCTGGGTAAGTCTCTAAGAGCTTTGCACTCCTGGATTGTACAATATTTGCAAATTATTATTTAAAAAACTCTTCAAGCTCTGTCAAGTTGGTTGTTGATCAAGACAGCCATGTTCATGTCTTGCCATAGATTTTCAAGCCAATTTAAGTAAAACTATAACTATGCCACTCAGGATCATTCAATGTCATCTTGGTAAGCAACTCATGTGTATATTTGGCCTTGTGTTTTAAGTTATTGTCCTGCTGAGAGGGGAATTTGTATCCCAGTGTCTGTTGGAAAGCAGACAACCAGGTTTTCCTCCAGGATTTTTCCTATTCTTAGCTCTATTCCATTTATTTTTATCCTGGTCCTTGTCGATGACAAGCATACCCATACCATGATGCAGCCACCACCATACTTGAAAATATTTAGAGGGGTACTCAGTGATGTGTTGCGTAGGATTTCCCCCAAACATAACTCTTTGTATTCAGGACATAAAGTTAATTTCTTTGCCAGATTTTTTGCAGTTTAGTGCCTTAGGATGCATATTCTGTACTGGCTTCCTTCTTTTCACTCTGTCATCTAGGTTAGTATTGTGGAGTAACTACAATGTTGTTGATGCATCCTCAGTTTTTTCCAGCCATGTAACTGTTTTAAAGTCACCATTGGCCTCATGGTGAAATCCCTGAGCGGTTTTCTTCCTCTCCAGCAACTGAGCTAGGAAGGACACCTGTATCTATGTAGTAATTGGGTGTATTGATACAATATCCAAAGTGTAATTAATAACTTCACCATGCTCAAATGGGTATTTACCCATCTACCAATAGGTGCCCTTATTTGTGAGGTATTGGAAAACCTCCCTGGTCTTTGTGGTTGACTCTATTTGAAATTCACTGCTCGACTGAGGGACCTTATAGATAATTGTATATGTGGGGTACAGAGATGAGCTAGTCATTGAAAGATCATGTTAAACACTATTATTACACACAGAGTGAGTCCATGCAATGTATTATGTGACTTGTTAAGTATACTTGTACTCCTGAACTTATTTAGGCTTGTCATAACACAGGGGTTGAATACTTATTGACTCAATACATTTCAGCTTTTCATTTTTTATTAATTTGTAAAACATTCTAAAAACATAATTCTACTTTGACGTTATGGGATATTGTGTGTAGGCCAGTGACACAAAATCTAAATGTAATCTATTTTAAATTCAGTCTGTAACACAACACAATGTTGAAAGTCAAGGTATGTGAATACTTTCTGAAGGCACTGTAACTTTTTCTTTTTATTGTTTGATCAAAAAGATTTGTTTCTCTCAATGTTTAACAGGATGTAAATGTTCTTATATTAAATAGTAAAAAGAAGACTCACTAAGTTTGCATTGATTTGTATTCCGTCGATATAAAAACTAAAACTTGAATGCACAGTATTTCAAATATGCATTCCGGGGGTGGGGGGGGGTTACCTTTTGGCAGTTGCTTAAGTGTTCTGATAATGATATTAAATTCTGAGTAGTATTGATGTGTTGCTATTGCAATGTTACTCTGCATGGAGGGGCAAACTTTACCTTGGACTGTTGTCGTGGATACAACCACAAGTCAATATGTATGTATTAGTAGCTGACAAATGTATGATCTGGACAAAGACTAATATTCAAATTGAATAAAGTTCATGGTGGTTTATTTATCCCTGCCAAAACCTCTTAAAGAAATAAAGGTCAGCCCAGAAAAAGAGGGAGAGAGAAATTGGCATGTAAGCATTCTATGCTCGGGTAAAGATCTGTGAATCGATAGGCTCACTGAGGGCTGACAGAATGACAGGTGCTAGGATTGCTGAAGGACATCCGGGGAGGAAGAGGGATACAGAGAATCTAGCAGCTAGCTTTAATGAATAGTAATTATTTCCCAAGTAGAAGTGTGTCTGTGCAGCATTGGGTGGAAAAACTCACACTAAGCAGTCAACACATCTGTTTCACATCTTCCTACATGTCATGACTGTTGTATACAATGCAGATGTACTACTTGCTGCCCTACATCGAATCATGGCATGATGCCGATGCTGAAACTCTATTGCCTTTTGTGTGAACAGGTTTTGAAGAAAGGCATTTAGAATGAGAAGTTCTCAATAGCTTAAAGTTATTCAGCTTCATGTCCAGGTAGTAAGGTTGGAGTACTGTGTGAGGAGAAGAGTTTATTTAATTCACTTAATGCTGAGGTCACATGATGAAGTGAAATGGGGTGAAAATTAGGAAGAAATATGATAAATTAGGTGACATTTAATGATGTCTGACTGCAAATTAACTTCATGATGAGACACAACAACAAAGTACTTCACAATAAATCATTGATTTTTGATGATTTATAAATGACACGAGTTTCCTCACCACTCAGTGCTCTCAATCTTCTCAGTCTTCAAGACCTTTAAGTTAAGTTACATTTTGAGACCCAGCCTATTATGGAAAGTTAGAATTAACTCTCTGTGTCCTCAGGGCAGAGAAACTGTGAGCGGGATTGTGAAAGCTGTCCAAATATAAATAAATAAAAAGGACTGGCTGTCTTGATCTCTTCTTGATGCTCTAGGCGATGAAACAATAAGAGGACAGAAGAGGGCTTCTTATTGGCTGTGACTCATCTGAAGCTGAACTGGCTGGTTGATGGTTGGCAAGAAAAAGAACTTCAGAAAACCTCTCTATATCTTTGGCCTTAAAAGTCCATTTTTGGAGTTCACCACATTTGAAGATGATGAGGGATACAACCACTTCATTAAGTCGTAGCAAGGGGTTAGATACAATATAAGGCTGCTACATGGCTGCTTGTAAAATCATGTTGCTGCAGCCCCATTGATGGAGTGTGAGTGGCCAACTACTGTAGTATAATGGTTTTGAACTTGGCAAACAATCAATAGCAATACTAAAGGCTCAATGAATACCTTGAAGAGTGTAGAGGGGAGGGGAGAGATGTGATTCAGTCTTTCTCAAGTGGAATGTACTTCAAAGGGGCTGTTTGCTACAAGATTGTCAAAGAAAAAACTATCTACAATGGCCAGTACAGTAAGTTGTCACATATACTTAGCTTTAAATCTTCAATAAAAGTTTTAGGTAGGTAGGCATTCATGTTTGATGTGAGCTGAAGTGAATGGTTTCATTTATTTAGTTTGGTTTTATTTATCTAATTCATTCATTCAACGATACAGCTCTCGTTTACCACCATTTGATAAGTGTATTTTGGACTGATATGATATTATAACAATGTCTAATGTGAATGAGATCTTGGGACCTCTCATCTTACTCAGGTCTACAGCAATATGAGGGCAGAAAAACGAGTGCAGAAAAAATGCAGACACTGTATCTTGCAAAGAAATCTAATAGCCTTGAATTTGCAAAACATCCACCAGGTCCTCTTGGGTAAACATTGGAAGCCAGCCAGGAGGGAGAGGGGGCAGAAAGGAGAGGGGACAAAGAAGTTATCTGAATCATCAGGGGGAGTGAAAGATGAGTTTGAGGGAGATCAGTGATGTGTGAAAGCATATGCCACTTGTGGGGTTCGGGCTTTGTGAGTCAGTGGTTTTGAAAGGGAGAAGCTTTGAGGAGTTATCAAGGTCAGACGGCCTATATGGATGTTTGAAGTGTCCTTGATGCCATCAAAGGGTTATTCTCTTCAAGTGGTGACAAGAGGTCCAGTTAATCCAAGAAGTCGCCCAGGGGACCTGGACACTAGAAAATATCAGCAGATATATATGCCAGCACTGTGTTCAGAGAGAGACACCAGAAGAGCAAGACAGGGAAAATGCAAATAACAATCCCACAGGGACAGAAGGAACCATTGTTGTCTCCTTGAACACAGGGGAATCTAGGAAGAAATGAGGGACAAACCTAGGAAGGAAGTCAGGCAGCCTTGTTCAAAGTTGTGGACCGTCCACACGACATAAAACATGTTTCCAGCGACAGAAAGTTGAAGTGAAAGTTGGATAAGGAGTGAGCTAGAGTTAAGCCAAAGAGCTATATGACAGATTATGAGACTTCCCAAAAAGAAAGAACAGGGACCAAGAGAACGAGGGGAATTGTATTGCCACATGTTGATTGTTAGAAGTTTTCAGTTTGATCTATAACATTTTGTATTATGTTCCTTTAAATGTTTTGCAGCACAATGGGCATATTGGTGATTCCTGAAAAACTCTAAAAGTTTCATTTACTTATAATTATGGTAGATGCATGGTATTCGCTTGACATCTAGCTGTGTGTGACTGATGGGTTTGTATAGTTCTCCTCCACACCAAACCTGTGTTTAAATAGTGTGTTTGCCACATCTTCCTTCCTATTTTCTACTGTCTTATCAGTCTCCAACACTCTCAAGCTTTCATAGCCTTCCAAGTGTAAAGAAACAATATTTTGAAAGGCAAAAGCACAGGCAGAATATATACTTGATGTAATAAAAATACAAACATTTACACTGCAATTAGTGTGGCTATAGCTTATATGCGCAGATAAGAATGATCTCTATTGTTTATTATCTCCCTTGATCGCACAGTTAAAATTGTTCAGTGTATGATAAGGTGATGCAATGCATTGCTAATACTTAATCAGTACACTAAATATACAAAATAATGTAGCAGTGTGGAACATGGGATGGTAAAACATTTTCAGTAACTTAAACTAAAACCATGTAGAAAAGATAATGTAGCTATATATTTTTAGATAAGATCATCTTTGAGAACTAACAACCACCAGAATAAAAACTAGACAGTCAGGCATAAAATTCCCTAAATGTCATGGCATGGAGCCCCCATTGATTTTGTTATAATGTTTGAGTCACTCAGATAGCATAAGAATACAACATAAGCCATGGCAACATGTGTAGAATTGCAGGAGATTAGCTTTAAAGTAACTGTCCAGTGTTTCCAGATTCCTAAGAAATACGCCCATTACCATGCCATCCTATGATAACTTTGCCACTGCTGCTAAAAATAATCATAGGGGAAACCCTGAAATAGCGAAACTACACTGAACAAAAATATAAACACAACATTCAAAAATGTCATTGATATTACTGAGTTACAGCACATGTAAGGAAATCAGTCAATCAAAATAAATAAATTAGGCCCTGATCTATGGATTTCACATGACTGGGAATGCAGATATGCATCTGTTGGTCACAGACACCTCAAAAAAAAGGTAGGGGTGTGTATCAGAAAAACAGTCAGTATCTGATGTGACCACCATTTGCCTCACACAGCGCGGCACATCTCCTTTGCATAGAGTTGATCAGGCTGTTGATTGTAGCCTGTGGAATGTTGTCCCACCCCTCTTTAATGGCTGAGCAAAGCTGCTGGATATTGGCGGGAACTGGAACACGCTGTCGTACACGTAAATCCAGAGCATCCCAAACATGCTCAATGGGTGACATGTTTGGTGAGTATGCAGGCCATGGAAGAACTGGGACATTTTCAGCTTCCAGGAATTGTGTAAAAATCTTTGCAACATGAGGCTGTGCATTATCTGGCTGAAACATGGTGATGGCGGTGAATGAATGGCACGACAATGGGCCTCAGGTTCTTGTCACAGTATGCCTGTGCAGTCAAATTGCCATTGATAAAATGCAATTATTTTCTTTGTCTTTATGGAGCACGGTGTTTTTTATTGTATTTTTATTGAACCTTTATTTAACTAGGCAAGTCAGTTAAGAAAAAAATCTTATTTACAATGACGGCCTACCAAAAGGCAAAAGGCCTCCTGAGGGGACGGGGAATGGGATTAAAAATAAATAAATATATTAAATATAAATATAGGACAAAACGCACATCATGACAAGAGAGACAACACAACACTACATAAAGAGACCTAAGATGACAACATAGCAAGGCAGCAACACATGACAACACAGCATGGTAGCAACACAACATGGTAGCAGCACAAAACATGGTACAAACATTATTGGGCACAGACAACAGCACAAAGGGCAAGAAGGTAGAGACAACAATACATCATGCAAAGCAGCCACAACTGTCAGTAAGAGTGTCCATGATTTAGTCTTTGAATGAAGAGATTGAGATAAAACTGTCCAGTTTGAGTGTTTGTTGCAGCTCGTTCCAGTCACTAGCTGCAGCGAACTGAAAAGAGGAGCGACCCAGGGATGTGTGCGCTTTGGGGACCTTTAACAGAATGTGACTGGCAGCACGGGTGTTGTATGTGGAGGATGAGGGATGAGTAGATATCTCAGATAGGGGGGAGTGAGGCCTAAGACTAAGGTGATACCTTCGTTGAGGGGGACCCCGATATTTTCCATACAAAACTTATGGGCTTATATGAAAGAGGAGGTCAAATAAATGACAATTGGGGTCAAAGGTCAAAAGTTTGCGTAGTTCGGGTGAGGCTGTTGAGGGTTTTATAAATAAGCATCAACCAGTGGGTCTTGCGATGGGTATACAGAGATGACCAGTTTACAGAGGAGTATAGAGTGCAGTGATGTGTCCTATATGGAACATTGGTGTCACGTTCCTGACCTTATTTTCCTTTGTTTTAGCTTTGTTTAGTTGGTCAGGACGTGAGCTGGGTGGGCAGTCTATGTTATGTGTTTCTATGTTTTGGGTCATTGTTAATTAGCCTTATATGGTTCTCAATCAGGGGCAGGTGTTTGACGTTTCCTCTGATTGAGAACCATATTAGGCTGTTCACACCATTTGTTTGTGGGTGATTGTCTTCCATGTCAGTTTATGTACCACACGGGACTGTTTCGTTTGTCTAGTCTGTTCCTGTTCGTGCGTTCTTCGTTATATGTAAGTTCACATGTTCAGGTCTGTCTACGTCGTTTTGTTATTTTGTAATTTATCAAGTGTACTTCGTGTTCGTCTTGTCTAATAAATTCATCATGTCTTCACAACACGCTGCGTTTTGGTCCGATCCATGCTCCTCCTCAGACGAGGAGGAGAACAGTCGTTACAATTGGTGACAAATCTGATGGCCGAATGGTAAAGAACATCTAGCTGCTTGAGAGCACCCTTACCTGCCAATCTATAAATTACATCTCCGTAATCTAGCGTGGGTAGTATGGTCATCTGAATCAGGGTTAGTTGGCAGCTGCGGTGAAAGAGGAGCGATTACGATAGATTTAACTTTAGCCTGCAACTTTGATATGTGCTGAGAGAAGGACAGTGTACCGTCTAGCCATACTCCCAAGTACTTGTGTGAGGTGACTACCTCAAGCTCTAAACCCTCAGAGGTAGTAATCACACCTGTGGGGAGAGGGGCATTCTTCAGGCAGAGAAAGCTTGTTGGACACTAAGACAGATTTGTTGTAGAGCATTTAACACAACATCCGGGGAGGAGCCAGCTGAGTATAAGACTGTATCATCTGCATATAAATAGATGAGAGAGCTCCCTACTGCCTGAGCTATGTTGTTGATGTAAATTCAGAAGAGGGTGGGGCCTAGGATCGAGCCTTGGGGTACTCCCTTGGTGACAGGCAGTAGCTGAGACAGCAGATTTTCTGACTTTACACACTGCACTCTTTGAGAGAGGTAGTTAGCAAACCAGGCCAAAGACCCCTCAGACACACCAATACTCCTTGGAACGGAATGGTCCACAGGAATGGAATGGTCTACCATATCAAACGCTTTGGCCAAGTCAATAAAAATAGCAGCACAACATTGCTTAGAATCATGGGCAATTCTGACATCATTGAGGACCTTTAAGGTTGCAGTGACACATCCATAACCTGAGTGGAAACCAGATTGCATACCAGAGAGAATACTATAGACATCAAGAAAGCCAGTCAGTTGATTATTGACAAGTTTTTCCAACACTTTTGATAAACAGGGCAAAATAGAAATAGGCCTATAACAGTTAGGATCAGCTTGATCGCCCCCTTTAAATAAAGGACGAACCGTGGCTGCCTTCCAAGCAATGGGAACCTCCCCAGAAAAGAGAGACAGGTTGAAATGGTCGGAGATAGGCTTGGTGATGATAGGTGGAGCAACCCTAAAGAAGAAAGGGTCTAAACCATCTGACCCAGGTGTTTTTTGGGGGTCAAGTTTAAGGAGCTCCTTTAGCACCTCAGACTCAGTGACTGCCTGCAGGGAGAGACTTTGTAGCGGGGCAGGAGAAAAAGAGGGAGAAGCATCGGGATAGTCACATTGAAAGGGATGGGAGATGAGGAAATGTTGGACGGGCAAGGAGGCATGGCTGAGTCAAATAGGAATCCTGACTTAATGAAGTGGTGATTAAAGAGCTCAGCCATGTGCTTCTTGTCAGTAACAACCACATCATCAACATTAAGGGACATGGGCAGCTGTGAGGAGGAGGGTTTATTCTCCAGGTCTTTAACCGTTTTCCAGAACTTCTTGGGGTTAGACCCACAGAGAGAAAACTGCTCCTTAAAGTAACTCATTTTGACCTTCCGGATAGACTGAGTGCACTTATTTCTCATTTGCCTGAACGAGAGCAAGTAGCCTGAGTATGCGTGTGCCGAGCATTTCGCCAAATGCAATTCTTGAGGTGGAGTAACTCTGCAAGATCACGGTCGAACCAGGGGCTGAACCTGTTTTTAATTCTCGTTGTCTTTATGGGGGCATGTTTGTAAACAATACCACTGAAAATATCAAAGGCCAGTTCGTGAAGGAAGGCTTGCTCATTCAAGTTTTTTAGCAAGTGTCTATGACAAATCAGGACAGGTCGTTTCACTGAGCAGCCATTATGAACACAGGCTGTAAAACAGTGATCACTAAGGTCATTACAGAAAACACCAGACTGATACCTATCAGGATTATTTGTGAGGATAACAGAGGAGAGTAGCCTTTTCTGGGTGTTTGGAGTCATACCTTGTGGGACTGGTAATAATCTGAGAAAGATTTAGGGAGTCCCATTGCTTTAGGACTTAGTCAGGTGGTTTAAGCATGTCCCAGTTTAGGTCACCTAGCAGGACAATTTTAGACTTAGTGTAAGGGGCCAAGAGAGAGCTTAGGGCAGGTAAGGTGCAGGCCGGTGCTGTTGGAGGACGATAGCACCCAGCAACAGTCAACAAAGAGCTATTTGAAAGTTTAATGCTTAAAACCAGCAAATCAAATTGCTTGGGGCCAGACTTGGTGGAGACAACTGAGCACTGAAGGTGATCCTTGGTAAAGACTGCCACTCCCACACTTTTGGAAGATCTGTCTTGCCGGAAAAGGTTATAACCAGAAAGGTTAACATAAGTATTCAAACACTCTTCCTTAACCACGTCTCAGTAACGATCAACACATCTGGATTAGAGCTGTGAACCCACACTTTCAATTGATCCGTTTTAGGTAATAAGCTTCTAGTACTAACGTGCAGAAAACACAGGCTTTTACGAGAGCAGAAATCAGTGAAGCAGATATCAGAGCACAAGTCAGAATTGGGGCTAGCAACAGTAGATGGGCCAGGGTGTACATGCACATTTCCAGATATCATCAACAGTAATACAATCAAGGCACGGCATGGGACAGGGAGAGCTCAGCCGTGCTGATTTATGACATCTGAATGTGCTCAGATGGCAACAAGATCATATTGTACAGCAATTTAATCAGGTAACATGAATATAAAGCCGGCGAGAGGTGGTTAGAATAGGATGGGAGGCCAAAAGTCTGTGTAACCAATTGAGAGTCAGAGTCCCGAGTGTGGGTACAAACATAGTCTGTCCCACGGTTGGGTAAAGAAAATATGTAAATATATAACGACTTGGGGCAAGCCATTGTAAGTTCAGGGTCACTCGCCCCAACAATGCCTGTGTGCTGGAGGTGAGCGAAAGCTCGGGATAGAGGGGGGAGTGTGGTGGGCGTACCTGTACCAGAGAGGGGGAGACAGGCCAGGGCAAACGGTGAACAGATCGCCAGGTGGAATCCAAGCAGCAGTGCAGCAGGCAACGGGAGTAGGTGTCACACCCACTTGGGAGAAGCTTTTATTTCTGGAGGCAGATTTCTTGTAAAAAATGCCAGTGGATGGTCTTTGAACAGCAAGATGGGGCTTCAAAGACTCCTGCCACTTGTTGGACCCAAAGGTCTCGACACATTTCACTTCACACCTCAGTGCTAATTGAAGTTGTATCTGGACTGTCCTAGCAAGCCAGCATTCAGTCCCCATAAAGTAAAAATATATAATTGTAATGTACTTTTTTTTTTTCTTGGCTTTCAAATTAGCATCAGGCCAAACACTACTCACTCAGTTGTGAGGGATGGATGGATGAATGGCAGGCCCAAGAATGCTAGTCGAACACGAACTTGCTGTCCAAATGATTTAATCTCCACTCTTTTTACAACCAAAACCCAAACGAAGTCCTATTGTCTACGTTGTCACCATCTGTAAAAAGTTCAGATCTGTTCACAACGTTGACATCAGCAAACCGCTCGCCCACACAACACCGTACATGCTGTCTGCCATCTGCCTGGTACAGCTGAAACTGGGATTCATCCATGAAGAGCTCACTTCTCCAGCGTGCCAGTGGCTATTGAAGGTGAGCATTTGACCACTGCATTTGGTTATGATCCCGAATTGCAGTCAGGTCAGGACCCTGGTGAGGACAACAAGCACGTAGATGAGCTTCCCTGAGACGGCTTCTGACAGTTTGCGGAGAAAACTTAGATTTTTTATTTATTTTATTTCTTATTTCACCTTTATTTAACCAGGTAGGCTAGTTGAGAACAAGTTCTCATTTACAACTGCGACCTGGCCAAGATAAAGCAAGGCAGTTTGACACAAAAAACAACTCAGAGTTACACATGGAGTAAACAAACACACAGTCAATAATACAATAGAGAAAGTCTAAAGTTGGTTGTGCAAACCGACAGGTCTTAAACGATCCCGCAGGTGAAGAAGCCGGATGTGGAGGTCCTGGGTTGGCATGGTTACACGTGGTCTGCGGTTGTGAGGCCGGTTGGACGTACTGCCAAATTCCCTTCAACAGTGTCGGAGGCGGCTTATGATAGAGAAATGAACATGAACAGTCAATACTCTGGCAACAGCTCTAGTGGGCATTCCTGCAGTTAGCATGCCAATTGCACGCTCCCTCAAAACTTGAGACATTTGTGACATTGTGTTGTGTGACAAAACTGCATATTTTAGAGTGGCCATTTACTGTAATTATAATGCTTCTTAATCAGCTTATTCATATGCCACACCTGTCAGGTGGATGGATTATCTTTGCAAAGGAGAAATGCTCACTATCAGGTGTGTAAACAAATTTGTGCACATCATTTGACAGAAATATAATGTTTGTCCGTATGGATCTTTTATTTCAGCTCATGAAACATGGGACCGACACTTTACATGTTGCATTTATATTTTTGTTCAGTACATACAGTATGTTGTGATATCCTGGATGTCTCAATAATCTTCTTCTAGTATATTAGTAATAAATAATTAATTAATGTGGTGGGGGTGCTCTGCTAGAGTGGATATTACACAGAATGCTCCAATGAATTGATATGAAAGTAAGCTTTCTCTTTGTGAACAAGAGACGGTTGGAATGGCAGCACATCAGTGCCTGCGTGTAATTTTTCCCCTGGAGATCAGATTAAAGTTAGCTCGGAGCCAAACTTGCAGTGCATTGTGGCTGCTTGCTAGCATAATGGGGGGCCTGGGATGAGTATGTCAGGAATGTCTCATAAGGTACCCAACTGTCTCTTCACAGCTATCCCTGACTGTATGGCAGACAGTGACAGACAAAATATAATTTTAAAGGGAGGTTGGTAGGGGAAATTAATAAACAAATACATACAATGTCTCCTACATTAACGTGGTATCGGCTTGGTGGCTCATATCACTTTTAATGCAATTAAAAACGTTCTGTTTAGCATACTAGCTAATTCACTCACCTGCGTGGGTTTTCACAATAACATTCAATTAGCATTTTACTGTCCACAAATATATTCATAGCATCATATGGTACTTATTACGGTAATTATAATCTGCCCACAACCAATATTCTTAGCTCATTTGTAAAATAGGTACAGTACCTTTTGTGTTGCTTAATCAGGCTAGGCCCCTTTTTTCTCCACTTCCTGTCTGAATTACGTGCCCGAAGTAAACTGCTTGTTACTAAGGCCCTGAAGCCAGGATATGCATATAATTGATTCCATTGGAAAGAAAACACTTTGACGTTTGTAGAAATGTTAAAATAATGTACGAGAGTATAACACAATAGATATGGTAGGAGAAAATCCAAAGACAAACCAACCAGAATTATTTCCTTTTGAGAGACCATGCTCTTCCAATGGCCAGTATAAGAGCATACTCAATTATACCTCCCATGATGCAATTCCCATGGCTTCCATTGGGTGTCAGCAGTGTATGTTCAAGATTTCAGACTTGTAACTTGAATAACGAATACGAAATAACAGTTTTAGTACAAGGACACCGGCTTGGAAATCCGTGTTTGTGAGCGACAAAAAGACAAGACGCACCTGCTAAAAACATACTTCTTTCCGTAAGAAATATTATAGTTTGATTACATTTTAGGGTATCTGAGGAGTAAATAGAAACTTATTTTTAGTTCAGACGAAGAGGAGGAAATCTGCCGTTACAACATGTTATAGCTGGGACCCTTTGGATGACATATCAGAGGAAGATTTTCAAAAAGTAAGTTAATTTTTAATCACTATTTGTGAATTTATGAAACCTGTGCCGGTGGAAAAATATTTTGATGTTGTCACGTCCTGACCTTAGTTCCGTTTTTGTGTCTCTATTTTAGTTTGGTCAGGGCGTGAGTTAGGGTGGGCAGTCTATGTTCTTTTTTCTAGGTTGTTGTTTTTCTATGTGTTTGGCCTGGTGTGGTTCCCAATCAGAGGAAGCTGTTTATCGTTGTCTCTGATTGGGAGCCATATTTAGGTAGCCTGTTTTCCATTGTGTGTTGTGGGTGATTGTTTCCTGTGTTAGTGTTTGTTTCACATTTCAGGACTGTTTCAGTTTTCGTTATCATTCACTTTGTTATTTTTGTATTTTGTCGTGTTCAGTTTTATTAAACTATCATGGACACTTACCATATACCGCGTATTGGTCCGATCCTTCATACTCCTCGTCTGAAGAGGAGGAAAATCGTTACAGATGTGGGGCGCCATCCTCAAACAATCGCATAGCATGCTTTCGCTGTAATAGCTACTGTAAATCGGACAGTGCAGTTAGATTAACAAGAATTTAAGCTTTCAACCGATATAAGACACTTGTATGTACCTAAATGTTTAATATCCATCATTTTTATGATTTATTTATTTGAATTGCGCGCCCTCCAGTTTCAGCGGAAATTGTCTCGCTAGCAGCAGGCTTAAGAAGTTTAAACCTCTACTCTGAAAATACACTATACATCATCCTTGTACAGTGCATTCGGGAAGTAGTCAGACCCCTTCACTTTTTCCACATTTTGTAACGTGATTGCCTTATTATAAAATGTATAAAAAATTAAAAATTGAATCCCCAATCTACAGAAAATAACGATAATGACAAAGAAAAAATAAAATGTCACATTTACAGAAGTATTCAGGCCCTTTACTCAGTACTTTGTTGAAGCACCTTTGGCAGTGATTACAGCCTCGAGTCTTCTTGGGTATGACGCTACAGGCTTGGCACACCTGTATATGGGGAGTTTCTCCCATTCTTCTCTGTATGTCCTCTCAAGCTCTGTCAGGTTGGATGGGGAGCGTCGCTGCACAGCTATTTTCAGGTCTCTCCAGAGATGTTCGATTGGGTTGTGTGCTTAGGGTCATTGTCCTGTTGAAAGGGAAACCTTTGCCCCAGTCTGAGGTCCTGAGCATTCGGGAGCAGGTTTTCACCAAGGATCTCTCTGTACTTTGCTCTGTTCATCTTTGTCTCAATCTTGACTAGTCTCACAGTCCCTTCCGCTGAAAAACATCCCCACAGCATGATGCTGCCACCACCATGCTCCACCGTTGGGATGGTGCCAGGTTTCCTCTAGACGTGACGCTTGGCATTCAGGCCAAAGAGTTCAATCTTGGTTTCATCAGACCAGAGAACCTTGTTTCTCATGGTCTGAGAGTCCGTTAGGTGCCTTTTGGCAAACTCCAAGCTGGCTGTCATGTGCCTTTTACTGAGGAGTGGCTTCCGTCTGGCCACTCTACCATACAGGCCTGATTGGTGGAGTGCTGCAGAGATGGTTGTCTTTCTGGAAGGTTCGCCCATCTCCACAGCGGAACTCTGGAGCTTTGTCAGAATGAACATTGAGTTCTTGGTCACCTCCCTGACCAAGGCCCTTCTCCCCCGAATTGCTCAGTTTGGCCAGGTGGCCAGCTCTAGGAAGAGTCTTGGTGGTTCCAAACTTATTTTATTTAAGAATTATGGAGGCCATTGAGTTCTTGGGAACCTTCAATGCTCCAGAAATGTTTTGTTACCCTTCCCCAGATCTGTGACTTGACACAATCCTGTCTCTGAGCTCTATGGACAATTCCTTCCACTGTCAAGTGTTTGACCTTATATAGACAGGTGTGTGCCTTTCCAAATCATGTCCAATCAATTGAATTTACCAAAGGTGGACACCAATCAAGTTGAGGAAATATCTCAAGGATGATCAATGTAAACAGGATGCACCTGAGCTCAATTTTGAGTATCATAGCAAAGGGTCCGAATACTTATGTAAGTAAGATAAATATATATATATTTTTTTAACAGTTGGCAAAAATGTCTTCAAATCTGTTTCACTTTGTCATTATGGGGTATTGTGTCTAGATTGATGAGGACAAAAATGTATTTAATCAATTTTAGAATAAGGCTGTACTGTAACAAAATGTGGAAGAAGGGGTCTGAATACTTTCTTAATGCACTGTATATAGTTTTTTGGAGATATACTTGTCAACTAAACTTAACACTCACCAAGTTTATTTTATTATCCATCAGACAACATTAACAAGCGAAAGAGAGCAAAAGTCACCTATTCCAACAAAAAGACGGAAAACAAGTACTGTATATGGCGATAACACAGCAATATTCAGATAAACAGATACATTTATGTGGGTGTTTGGGCAATTGTCACTCACACAAACTGTCCTTCATGTCATCCTACACACTATCACCTCTCCAGTGGAGAATACCACAATCCCAAAGGCTGTCTTGTTCAAATGTGAGCTGGCAGAGAGCACATTGTGATTGTCTCAGAAATGATTGGATGTATAAGACAATGGCAAACGTTTTCTTTCCTACCCTAGTATGGCGTGTTTCACATCAGCATTGTTAATCTTTTGCATCTCTTTGATAAGTAGATTGACATCAAGCAATCTGCACGCTCAAGAGATCACAATCCACAACGTTCAACTTTGGGATTTTAATATGTATTTTAGATAGACTGAGTAAACCCAAAACATTTCGAGACATAAACTGATTGCTCTCATTCTATCATTTTAGAGTATTATTCACTCAGAGAGGGCTTGGTATTCCCTGTACGTTAGTACGAGCAGGACAGACAACAACAAGAGGTGCTGACATCTGCTGTTGTACTATTGTGATAATGGAGCTGTCATTCTCAGTACAGTTCAAAGGGGGGATGTAGGGGCAGGAGAGAACCCAAGACTGAGGATCTAAGGTGCTGTGGTATAAACACATGACATGTTACTGGGAATGATATCTACATAGGAAAGGATGTCTGGGGGATGTTGGAGGTAATTAGTGCTAAGGCCATAGCAAGACAGTGCACGACACAACCACATTCTTTATTCCTAGGCTGGTTAGTTGGTTTTTGAACAGATGGCTGGGGGTGGCTGGTGTTCTATATACACCTTCAGACAACTGCAATGACTGTGGAATGATTATCAGACCAACTAACTAAATTTAAAATGTAAAATAATCCATTAAAAGCTGGGTTCCCCAACTGTCTGCCCGAGGGCCAAATCTGGTCCCTGAGTGATGTTATTTGCCCACCAGCAAACCAGCTGGTGATTAAAATTTGGGATATCTGTTCCAAAGTATTCCCACGCATAATAGAGAGCTGAAGTACAGGTGATCGTACACAAATGTAAGCAATGTTTGAATGTTTTAGTCAAATATTATATATTTTTGGGCTTCTTGTGGTCAATTTGCAGTTTACCTGCCGGGCATAGACTATGCCACGTTGGTTCAATATAATTTCATTCAAAAGACATGTAAACAATGTTGATTCAACCAGTGTGTGCTCAGTCTGTACAAATTATTAAATAAGAATTTACTCTTAACTGACTTGCCTAGTTAAAAACGTCTTAAGGATCGGACCCTTTTTTCAATTTTCGCCTAAAATGACATACCCAAATCTAACTGCCTGTAGCTCAGGACCTGAAGCAAGGATATGCATTTTCTTGATACCATTTGAAAGGAAACTTTGAAGTTTGTGGAAATGTGAAATTAATGTAGGAGAATATAACACATTAGATCTGGTAAAAGATAAGACAAAGAAAAAAACATGTTTAAAAAAAAAATGCTGTACCATCATCTTTGAAAGGCAAGAGAAAGGCCATAATGTATTATTCCAGCCCAGGCGCAATTTAGATTTTGGCCACTAGATGGCAGCAGTGTATGTGCAAAGTTTTTGACTGATCCAATGAACCATTGCATATCTGTTCAAAATGTTGTATGAAGACTGCCCAAATGTGCCTATTTGGTTTATTAATACATTTTCAAGATCATAATTGTGCACTCTCCTCAAACAGTAGCATGATATTCTTTCACTGTAATAGCTACTGTAAATTGGACAGTGCAGTTAGATTAACAAGAATTTAAGCTTTCTGCCCATATCAGATATGTCTATGTCCTGGGAAATGTTCTTGTTACAACCTCATACTAATCACTTTAGCATACGTTAGCTCAACCGTCCCGCGAGGGGACACCAATCCCATAAAGGTAACCTCTTAAAGACCTCTTTCTGTGTTTGCAAATATTGCCGCATGAGGGCGATGCGTGCTAGTTGGTGGCAGAACAAGGGAGAGTTCTTATAAAACGTCAGCAAAACGCCTCTATTTACATGTTGCTTATGAGTGCATTTCACACTACTTCTGGATAATAACTGGATTTTAAGGCTCGTATGAATGTCTTGCTTAATATAATATTTGTGTCATCATTAGAAATTAACTGCATTATTCTTAGAACCAGTAAAATTGTTATTTTGCTAGCTTTTGCTATAGCTTATTTCAATGAACATTAGCATTCTAGCTAACAACTGCTCCATCCAAAATAGTTATTTTACAAAGATCACAACCAAATATAATCTTAGTGACTGTTAAAGCAAAAATCAAACATAATTGTAAGCGTCTGAGAACCCCAAAAACATAAATCCAGGATATGTTGAATGGGCGCCGATGGCGTCGCCAAGAGTCGTCGCCAATCTGTGAGTGATGCCAGTATGTCGTCTACTGATAAAGGGTCTATTAACATACAGGTTCCTGTACTTTCACAACCGCTTGTTAGTCTGCATGTTTACATCAGTCACGTTGCATTCAATCTATCTTAAGTTTTTTTAAAGGATTCTTGTATGAAATCAATGGTACTATGTGAAGTACATGGGTTATGTGCGTCATGCGTGTAAAGGACAGTGTTGAGTGTAAAACCATTATACAACGATTCATTGCCTGATGAGCGTAGGGGGATGCATATTATGACTAGGGCTAGGAGTCTTTCCTGGTGTAAGATAGTGGACCACTATGTTCTTTTCAGGGGTCTGAGAAGCATCAAGAGACAGGAAAGATTCAGGTGCAAAATGGTGGTATTTATTTTAAATGTGCCGAAGGTGAATAAAGATGTATCCAAAACATGCACAAGACGTTGATGAACACTGACATAGACTTTCAATATAACAAATAATAATCTAAATGGCCAAGAATGGAAGCTATGACTTGCTTCTAAGGCAGAGTGCTTTCCAACTAGGCAGAGTGCCTTCAAACTAGGCAGTGCCTTAGTCCCGATTGTCACATTTACATAGCAAAAAACCTAAACGTCCCTTGTCTGTCACGAATGTTGTATAAATTGATATTTGAACTTACTCTGCCAATTGTCTGTATGGTTGGTCTTAGACAAAACATCCACATGAAAGTATTGTTAAACAGAATTCAAAACGCAGGTCTCTGTGTGTGGCAATCAAGATTTGTTTGTTTGTGACCTAAGGCATGAGCACAAGATGGAAGTACATGTATGGGATGCATGCATACTAACTGAAGTCTTGCAGATATTTATATGTTTTTTTGCCAGGTGATAGAAATGTCAATGCCAGTACCGGTGCTCTAAAAAGTTGTGTAAATAATGCTTTCCTGTGGATATCTTGTCTCAATGTCGACCCACTGAAAAATTTTATTCAACATTCTGGCTTATAAGGAAACGTTCAAGTTTTTGCAGTGCTTCGTTTCAGACTATATACCAATAATTGGTATCACAGTCTGATTTATTAGGCAAGCAGTGCCTATAACTTTGACAGTGTAAATAATTCTTCACACAGCTGAGTTTAGCAGAGCCCTGGGACAATATGTCACTCCAGCCTAAGCTCTCTTGAAATGAACAGTGAGTACCTGAACAGGTTAAATGCCCTTGGATAATAGCACTGGGATAACACTGCCAAACACTGTCTAACACTGGGATAATAAAACATTTATCTAAATCAAATCAAATTTCATTGGTCACATACACATGGTTAGCAGATGTTATTGTGAGTGTAGGGAAATGCTTGTGCTTCTAGTTCTGACAGTACAGCAATATGTAATCTAACAATTCCACAACAACTACCTAATACACACAAATCTAAGTAAAGGAATGGAATAAGAATATATAAATCTAAGTATATGGATGAACAATGACCGAGCGGCATAGGCTAAATGTAATAGATAGTATAGAATACAGTATATACATTTGAGATGAGTGATGCAAGATATGTAAACATTAAAGTGGCATTATTAAAGTGACTAGTGAATAATTTACTAAAGTGGCCAATGATTTCAAGTCTGTATGTAGGCAGCAGCCACTCTGTGTTAGTGATGGCTGTTTAACAGTCTGATGGCCTTGTGATAGAAGCTGTTTTTCAGTCTCTCGGTCCCAGCTTTGATGCACCTGTACTGACCTCGCCTTCTGGATAGTAGCGGGGTGAACAGGCAGTGGCTCGGGTGGTTGCTGTCCTTGATTTCTTTGGCCTTCCTGTGACATCGGGTGCTGTAGGTGTCCTGGAGGGCTGGTAGTTTGCCCCCGGTGATGCGTTGTGCAGACCACACTTCCCTCTGGAGAGCCTTGCGGTTGTAGTTGGTGCAGTTGCCGTACCAGGTGGTGATACAGCCCGACAGGACGCTCTCAATTGTGCATCTGTTTGTGAGGGTTTTAGGTGACAAGCCACATTCCTTTATCCTCCTGAGGTTGAAGAGGCACCTTCTTTACCACTCTGTCTGTGTGGGTGGCCCATTTCAATTTGTCCGTGATATTTACGCCGAGGAACTTAAAAAACGTTCCACCTTCTCCACTGCTGTCCTGTCGATGTGGATAGGGGGGTGCTCCCTCTGCTGTTTCCTGAAATCCATGATCATCTCCTTTGTTTTGTTGACGTTGAGTGAGAGGTTGTAATCAAGCCCACTACTGTCATCTGCAAACTTCATGATTGAGTTGGAGGCGGGCATGGCCACGCAGTCATGGGTGAACAGGGATTACAGGAGGGGGCTGAGCACGCACCCTTGTAGGGCCCCAGTGTTGAGGATCAGCAAAGTGGATGTGTTGTTTCCTACCTTCACCACTAGGGGCGGCCCGTCAGAAAGTCCAGCACCCAATTGCACAGGGTGGAGTTGAGATGGTTACATCATCTGTGGACCTATTGGGAAGGTAATAAAAATGAAGTGGGTCTAGGGTGACAGGTAAGGTGGAGGTGATATGATCCTTGACTAGTCTCTCAAAGCACTCATGATGAGAATTTAGGTAGCCTTGTCCTCAAATTTGCTTTGTTAAAATCCCCAGCTACAATAAATGCAACCTCAGGATATATGGTTTCCAGTTTGCATAAAGTCCAGTGAAGTTTCTTGAGGGCCGTCATGGTATCGGCTTGAGGGGGGATATACACGGCTGTGATAATAACCAAGGAGAATTCCCTTGGGAGATAATACGGTCAGCATTTGATTATGAGGAATTCTAGGTCAGGTGAACAAAATTACTTGAGTTCCTGTATGTTGTTACAATTACACCATGAGACGTTAATTATGAAAGATACATCCCCGCCCGTATTCCTGTCGGCGTGACTCACAAAGAATCCAGGTGGCTATACTGACTGACAGCATATCCCGAAAGAGGTATTTCGAGTTATATTAATTATTCAATTACATTCTATACTTCTCAGTAGTTATCATATCAGTGGCCAATACGTAATGTTTTTCACCATATCTGATATGATATCACATAAACATTTAACGAATAAAGATATTAGGAAAACACCCCTCAACATAGAAGATTTTAATTAGTGAGCATGCGCACCTGCTGCATAACTATTTGGAAGTGACCGGCGCGCACTCTCCTAATCAGCCCAAAAACAAGCCGAGTTGGTGAATAGCAGACAGGTAAGCGATAAAATGAAAGATATTAATAATGATACAAGTTCTTCTCTTGTTCTTGCGTTTGATCTTTGACATCCAAATGTGGGACGTAACGTCTAGCAATAGGAATGTGCTTGAAATCGCTACCAACATGAACACACATTTGCAAACATTTGAAAAGTGTGTTTGGCGCCATATTTGTAGATTTGAATGCAGTGGAATGATCTTCCTAGTACGTGACGAGTAGCCTATTCTGCTGAGTGACTGCTATCCGGGGTCCTTGAGAAGTCCTTACCCTAACCTTAACCCAACTTCAATGGGGTGATGTCAGAGTTGGGATTTGAATGATATCATACCAATTGCAAAATTCATTACATATCACACAAAATGAATGACGTAGTACCCAATTGGATGATGTAGTAGACAAAAAAACAGGGACCTATTTTGGCTGGTGAGCACCAATTTCAAAACTACTGTCTGAAATTATACAAAAGTTTGAGAGTGCATCTTTAATGCAAAATGTGTCCCAAATGAATAGCAGCCTACCTAGACAATGGATCATATTGTCATTAAATCACAAACATAATCTAGCAAACGCTTGTATTTTGTCCATGAAAATATCAAGATGAAAATTCACTCAATCAATTAGAGAGAGAGAGGCTAGTTCAATTGCAATGGTGTGAGTTCTGGTAACTGGGGTTAGATTAATACCAAGGCTTTGCTGGGGCTTATCGCAAGGCAAGCTAGAAGTGTCCAAATAATGAGACTTGTAGTCTGAGCCAGTAATAGGCTTACATCAAAGGGGGTGAATGTCGACTGGATGAGGCTAAGAGAGTCTAGGGGTGGGTGGTAGGTTTGGGAGGGGTTGGAGTGGGGGTTAGGCAGTGGTATTGGTTGGGGCTCTCCCTTGCCCTTTTCATCCTTTCAGCAGCTATAATTTCCCCCATGGGGCTTGTCAAATTCTCCTAAGACTCATAATTGCTTTCCTCGATAGTGTATAATGGAATCATGCGGTCTTACTTTATTGATTTCCATGTCTTTTTTACCTTTTCCACCGCCTCTGATTCCCTGGTCAGTTAGCAAACCAAGTGGATCTGCACTTATCCAGTATCCAGTATAATTTTCTTCAGGTTGTGCTGTTGAGAGATGCCATGTAGTAAACTCTGCTATTTTGATCAAATCAAATCTAAGGTGGACTAACTCAATATGATACTCTTATACATTTTTTAAATGAAGTGAACCATGTTTTTTCGAATCTGAAACCACAAAGGGCATCAATGTAGGTAGTTGAAAGACTAGATATGAAAATGCATTAGAAACACATCACACAGATAATGTATCCATTTCATTTTTCTGGAATAGCCTTTGTATATGTATATGCATTATATATTGCTGAAGTGAGAAATGGCTACTTGATATTCACCAGGGTGAGTGTGATCATTACAGAATAGAGGATCATTGACATAGACCATGTCAACACTGTGTGGCTCATGGGTGTATTGACCACTTCTGCTTTTTAGAGAGTTACTGGATGCTACAGTTAGCACAGCCATCTCACTATGAACTGAACTATGTACTATAGAAAGCAAATGCTCACTTCAACCTAGTTCTCTAGGAGGAGATTGAAATGTGCACTATGGAGAAATTGCTTATGTTTATGTGACAAAACAAGCATCTTTGTACAATCTAAACATGCGTGAAATATATTCTCCCTAACCAAAAATATAGTATTTTCAGCTGTTTGAAGCTGGTGTACAAAACTGAAAGTAAAAGACACAAAATCAAAACTTAGACTTCCTTTCAATGAGTTACAGATCTATAACACCCAAAACGTTAAATATTGCAGATTTAAGTTAATGTGCTTTGTTTGTCATAGAGTATCTATCCTTCTGTACATGGAGGTCGCCTTCCAAATGAATGTGTAATTCAATACTTTACATCATTGTTACTGTACTCCAACAGACAGTTTTTAGATGAATTCATAACTAAAATGCATCACATTCAAAATGGTATCAAGCAGGATACAAAACATTCAGCAGAAGACAAGGAACAGGCAGTTTACAAGCACGTGCATCTCTATCATTTAGAATGTTTTGGTGGAATTGTTGGTGTCGGTAGAATTGTTTCCCTCCCATTCTCTCGCTCCCAAGTTCTGTTACCTTGACAGCCACAACGATGGGCCTGCAAAAGACTGAGCTATTTGAGTGTGATCCAATTAAGGTATATGTCTTCACCCGCTGCACTTCAGCTATCTCACGGGCCAGTGGTAATTACCCTGGGGGTCTGCAATTCCAATAACCCCCTTCAATCCTCACTAGGCAGGCAGCGGCTTCCCCTCAGCTACTTCCTGTCAATTGGAGTCTCGGGGGTCAAAGAGCAATTGTCTCAGCTGAAAGCATGCTGGGGGAAAGCTTATTGATGAAACTGGGAGATATGCAGCAGGAGCTGGATTGTTTTGTGTAGTTGTACAATATGTAGTACAGGATTTTTCAAATACAGTGTTTGTTGTATTTTTTTTAGAAGGCATAGTAGGCAGCCAATGTTTCGAGAGAGAGAGAGACTGAAATAATTGTCCTATAGTTTTTTTTTCAAATGGCAGTGTATTGTGTATCTTCCATTCAGGTCCTGCTGTGTGTGCGTGTGTTTTCAAGTTGGGTGAATTTTGGCCCATTCCTCCTGACAGAGCTGGTGTAACTGAATCAGGTTCGTAGGCCTCCTTGCTCTCACGCGCTTTTCAGTCCTGCCAACAAATCTTCTATGGGATTGAGGTCTGGGCTTTGTGGTGGCCACTCCAATACCTTGACTTTGTTGTCCTTAAGCCATTTTGCCACAACTTTGGAAGTATGCTTGGGGTCATTGTCCATTTGGAAGACCCATTTGCGACCAAGCTTTAACTTCCTGACTGATGTCTTGAGATGTTTCTTCAATATATCCACATAATTTTTCTACCTCATGATGCCATCTATTTTGTGAAGTGCACCAGTCCCTCCTGCAGCAAAGCACCCCCACAACATGATGCTGCCACCCCCGTGCTTCACGGTTGGGATGGTGTTCTTCGGCTTGCAAGCCTCCCCCTTTTTCCTCCAAACATAACGATGGTCATTATGGCCAAACAATTCTCTTTTTATTTAATCAGACCAGAGGACATTTCTCCAAAATGTACGATCTTTGTCCCCATGTGCAGTTGCAAACCATATTCTGGCTTTTTTATGGCGGTTTTGGAGCAGTGGCTTCTTCCTTGCTGAGCAGCCTTTCAGGTTATGACGATATAGGACTCGTTTTACTGTGGATATAGATACTTTTGTATCTGTTTCCTCCAACATGTTCACAAGGTCCTTTGCTATTTTTCTGGGATTGATTTGCACTTTTCGCACCAAAGTACGTTCATCTCTAGGAGACAGAATGCGTCTCCTTCCTGGCCGGTATGATGGCTGCGTGGTCCTATGGTGTTTATACTTGCGTACTATTGTTTGTACAGATGAACATGGTACCTTCAGCCGTCTGGAAATTGCGCCCAATAAATGAACCAGACTTGTGGAGGTCAACTTTTTTCTAAGGTCTTGTCTGATTCCTTTTGATTTTCCGATGATGTCAAACAAAGAGGCACAGAGTTTGAAGGTAGGCCTTGAAATACATCCACAGATACACTTTCAATTGACTCAAATGATGTCAATTCGCCTTTCAGAAGCTTCTAAAGCCATGACATAATTTTCTGGAATTTTCCAAGCTGTTTAAAGGCACAGTCAACTTAGTGTATGTAAACTTCTGACCCACTGAAATTGTGATACAATGAATTAAAAATAATCTGTCCGACATACCATGGTACATCTATTAAATTAAAATAACAATTAAAAGAACCATTAGTGTATAATCACAATAAAAATGCCACAGCCATCAAAACAAGAACACACATGAAACAACAACCAACATGAGTAGGCCTAATCTGACGAAATCATCTATTACAAGCTGAAGCTAAACTTACATTTTGAACTGGGCATGTGACTGACTGTGTGGTAGATGCTCTGACCTGGTGGTGGTAGACTGGGTCCTTTTGAAGTCTGAACACACTGACTCTGACTAGCCTCAGGTAGGGGAGTTGCTCTGTGGTCCGGTGGTGATGCAAGGGATGGGGTCTGTTTGCACCTGATCTGCCTGTTTGTGCTTCTTTAAAAATAAGTCTGATATCCCTCCCTTTCTTTTCATGTTTAATTGACCCTATGCATCTAAGCATCCAATTACCCACATTTTGTCCAATCTCAATTACAAATCCCCATTACCATAAGGGTAACTTAAAATCAACTACCAGCCTAAGTTACTATTTAGGTCATGGCTAGCCCTACTCTGCAGTAAGTAACTTAGCTAGCTATAATTTCTTACACCTTTATGATAGCAAACAGGCTATCTGCAAATTGTGGTCATCTTTTGAGTAACGTTAACAGATTGTTAATAATAACAATTGTTCGTTTTGAGTTCAAGTACAAAAATCTAACTGAGTTTTAATGTATTTCAAATTGCTGAATGTTAACTTGCTGAACACTGACAGCTGTAGCCTACTAGCTACCCCACATTAGCTAAACATTCGTATACTGTAACTTACAACACTGCACTGTATATGCGTGTATTACTAGCACAGATGTAAACATAATGTTAGGCTAAATTGGGAACCGATCTCTCTTATCTGATTAACTGTCTGTTAATGGAGCCAAAGGTCTAATGTTCACTTACACGGCGACTCAACTTTCGTAAAAGTTGTTCAGGAAACCTAAACCCGATGCTAAACCTTAAAACTTACTTCAAATATGATGCTTTCGCCAGTTGCGAAAAGAGCTCATGGAGCTGTGTAAATATAATCTCTTCTTCTGTATGTTCTTCTTATTCTTATGTATCTCGCAACCAACGTTAATATTCTCTCGTCCTCGATTTGAAAAATTGGCTGCCGAACTTCAAAATAAATGCTTCTTCCAACAAGAGGTGTAATGAGATGTCAATCAGCATCAAACTGCCAGTAGCATATGAAATTTTGGGGTGGCACCCGGGGTGGCCAATCAAATGTTAGGAGTGTCCAGTGCCACCCCAGACACCCCTCTGGCTCCACCCCTGGTTGTTAAACAAATTATTACTCCTGAATTTATTTAGGCTTGCCATGACAAAAGGGGTGAATATTTATTGACGCAAGACATTTCAGCTTTTCATTTTTAATTAATTTGTTAAAATGTTGAAAAAAATTATTCCACTTTGACATGGGGAATTGTGTGTAGGCCAGTGACAAAAAACACCAATTTAATAACTTTTAAACTCAGGCTGTTACACAACAAAATTTTGAAAAAGTAAAGTGGTGTGAATACATTCTGAAGGCACTATGGTTCACTACATCCAAACTACTTTGTGAAAAATTATCATATGTAAATCTGAAATGTCATAGTTAACAAATTGAAAGAACAGATCACTTTAGGGTCATATGTTAACATAATCTGTAATTTAGCATTTTAAAACACAATGTTTCACGTGAGAATTAGGCAGGTCTAATATCGGTTACCAAGAAAGAAAATGATCTTGCGAAAGTTTGTAATTTCCTGTTTTACTTCTGGCGGGAATGTCATGAACAATAAAGAGCAATAGTAATGTTGTTTTTTTGTACGCAACAACTCCGCCATGGTTCGTTGGACAAAGCCTATGGGGAAATGAATGGAATATTTCTAGGGTTTTGGGTAAACTGCAAAAATAATGTCTGTGGTAAACACAGGCTTAGAGGCTTAGATCTTATACATTTTGTTCTTTGAGATCATCTTCATTAGCTAATGTAACTTTTAGTGAATTTGAAGCATTTATGTAATAAAAAAGCAAATAAAACACAAAGTCTTCCTAATTCATAAAGGTCATGTCAGCTGATTGATTAATCCAAGATAATCCAAGATGGCGTAGCAGTCAGACGTCTTTTGTCTTCGTCTTGTCGTGTCCCGTGTATATATCTTTATATACTGTATATATTTTTATATCTTTTTTCTTCGCATATATTTTTTTATATATTTCTTAACCCCAACTTCAACATACTCTCTTGCAACCTGCCTCACCCAATGTGGTATGGATCTGCGATTTTCTTTACTTCAGAACCGGAAGCCCCAACATAAGTTAGCCAGCTAACTAACTACTAGCTAGTAGTCAGCTAGCCACTGCTAGCAGTCATCAACTAACCTTTAGCCAGGACAACTCCTGCCAGTATGTACAGTGTGTTCCAACCCAGAGCTTATCGGACTCCTTTTTATCCATATCACCGGAGTTCTGAACCTCTTCACTTGGATCACCGCAGCTAGCTAGCTGCTATCCGATTGGCTTCTCCTGGCTAACGTCCCTGTCCCGAAGCAAGCACCAATTAGCATGGAGCTAGCCTATGCTAAGCCCATCTCCCGGCTAGCTGAAGAGGAATATCAGCCACTCCTTGGGCTACAATACCTATTTTGCCAATTGGCCTGGACCCCTTTTATTGCCGATATGGAGCCCCGCCGATCCATCACGACTGGACTACTGATGTAATACGCCCGAGGGGGGTTTTCAACTGGCTCTTTCGTCGCGACGTCCCCTGAATGCCCATCTGCTAGCTTGCTAGCCGCGGCCCACTAGCTATCTAGAGCATACCGGACTGTTAGATGTAGTGGTCCATCAGTCAATTTCTTGGGCTACTATTCCTATTTTGCCAATTGGCCTGGACCCTTTTACTACACGGACACCTGCTGATCCAGCACTACTGGTCTGCCGACGTAACCGCACGAGGGGGCTACAACAACAGACTTCTTTTCCGTCGCGATGTCCCTCTAAGGCCCTTCTGCTAGCCTGCTAGCCCCGGCCCGCTAGCTGTCTGAATCGCCGTGTCTCCAGCCTGTCCAGCTACTCATTGGACCCTATGATCACTCAGATACGCATGCCTCTCCCTAATGTCAATATGCATTGTCCATTGCTGTTTTGGTTAGTGATTATTGTCTTATTTCACTACAGAGCCTCCAGCCCTGCTCAATATGCCTCAGCTATCCCTCTTGTCCCACCCCGCACACATGCAGTGACCTCACCTGGGTTAACTTGAGGTCTCTAGAGTCAATACCTCTCTCATCGTCATTCAATGCCTAGGTTTACCTCAACTGTATTCACATCCTACCATACCTTTGTCTGTACATTATGCATTGAATCTATTCTACCGCACCCAGTCCCCTGCTCCTTTTACTCTCTGTCCCGAACGTACTAGACGACCAGTTCTTATAGCCCTTAGCCATTAACCTTATCCTACTCCTCCTCCGCTCCTCTGGTGATGTAGAGGTTAATCCAGGCCCTGCAGTGCCTTGCTCCACTCCCTTTCCCCAGGCCCTCTCATTTGTTGACTTCTGTAACCGTAAAAGCCTTGGTTTCATGCATGTTAACATTAGAAGCCTCCTCCCTAAGTTTGTTTTATTCATTGCTTTAGCACACTCTGCCAACCCGGATGTCCTAGCTGTGTTTGAATCCTGGCTTAGGAAGGTCACCAATACCCCTGAAATTTCCATCCCTAACCATAACATTTTCCGACAAGATTGAAATGCCAAAGGGGGCGGAGTTGCAATCTACTGCAGTGATAGCCTATAGAGTTCTGTCTTACTATCCAGGTCTGTGTCCAAACAATTTGAGCTTCTACTTTTTAAAATAAACCTTTCCAGAAACAAGTCTCTCACCATTGCCGCTTGCTATAGACCACCTTCTGCCCCCAGCTGTGCCCTGGACACCATATGTGAATTGATTGCCCCCCATCTATCTTCAGAGCTCATGCTGTTAGGTGACCTAAACTGGGACATGCTTAACACCCCGGCCATCCTACAATCTAAGCTTGATGCCTTCAATCTCACACAAATTATCAATGAACCTACCAGGTACAACCCCAAATCCGTAAACACAGGCACCCTCATAGATATCATCCTAACCAACATGCCCTCCAAATAAACCTCTGCTGTCTTCAACCAGGATCTCAGCGATCACTGCCTCATTGCCTGCGTCCATAATAGGTCTGCAGTCAAATGACCACACCTCATCACTGTCAAACGCTCCCTAAAACACTTCAGCGAGCAGGCCTTTCTAATAGACCTGGCCTGGGTATCCTGGAAGGATATTGACCTCATTCCGTCAGATGAGGATGTCTGGTTATTTTTTTAAAGTGCTTTCCTCACCATCTTAAATAAGCATGCCCCATTCAAAAAAAATTGAACCAGGAACAGATACAGCCCTTGGTTCACTCCAGACCTGACTGCCCTTGACCAGCACAAAAACATCCTGTGGTGTACTGCATTAGCATCGAATAGCCTCTGCGATATGCAACTTTTCAGGGAAGTTAGGAACCAATATACACAGGCAGTTAGGAAAGCAAAGGCTAGCTTTTTTAAACAGAAATGTGCATCCTGTAGCACAAACTCCAAAAAGTTCTGGGACACTGTAAAGTCTATGGAGAATAAGAGCACCTCCTCCCAGCTGCCCACTGCACTGAGGCTAGGAAACACTGTCACCACCGATTAATCCACGATAATTGTGAATTCAATAAGCATTTCTCTATGGCTGGCCAAGCTCTCCACCTGGCTACCCCTACCCTGGTCAACAGCCCTGCACCCCCTACAGCATCTTGCCCAAGCCTCCCCCATTTCTCCTTCACCCAAATCCAGATAGCTGATGTTCTGAAAGAGCTGCAAAATCTGGAACCTACAAATCAGCCGGGCTAGACAATCTGGACCCTCTTTATAAAATTATCCGCCGAAATTGTTGCAACCCCTATTACTAGCCTGTTCAACCTTTCTTTCGTATCATCTGACATCCCCAAAGATTAGAAATCTGCCGCGGTCATCCCCCTCTTCAAAGGGGGAGACACTCTAGACCCAAACTGCTACAGACCTATATCTATCCTACCCTGCCTTTCTAAGGTCTTGGAAAGCTAAGTTAATAAACAGATCACCGACCATTTCGAATCCCACCGTATCTTCTTCGCTATGCAATCTGGTTTCTGAGCTGGCCATGGGTGCACCTTTGCCACGCTCAAGGTCCTAAACGATATCATAACCGCCATTGATAAGAGACAATACTGTGCAGCTGTATTTATCGACCTGACCAAAGCTTTAGACTCTTTCAATCACCACATTCTTATCGGCAGACGCAACAGCCTTGGTTTCTCAAATGACTGCCTCGCCTGGTTCACCAACTACTTCTCAGACAGAGTTCATTGTGTCTGTCACGACTCCCACCGAAGGTGGCTCCTCTTTCTGTTCGGGCGGCGCTCGGCGGTCGTCGTCACCGGTCTACCAGCTGCCGCCGATCCCTTTTCTGTTGGTTTTGTCTTATTGGTTACACCTGTTACTTGTTTAGGTTTTTAGTTGGGCTATTTAAGCCGGTAAGGCCTGCCTGCTCTTTGTACGGGCTTATTTTTCCTCTGTGTATGTTTGTGGTAGTGCATTTCCCTTTGTTTTTCCTCCGGACTGGTTGGGTCCTGGTTTTGGGCCGGTCTTTTATGTGCGCCCGGTATTAGCGTGAAATTTTTTCTCTGTGCCAGAATAAAACATTGTTCTGTACCTTCTGCTTCCTGCACCTGACTCCGCACCCACTACGCCTAAGTGCTTTACAGTGTCAAATCGGATGGCCTGTTGTCCGGACTTCTGGCAGTCTCTATAGGGGTGCCACAGGGTTCAAATCTCAGGCCGACTCTTTTCTCTGCATACATCAATGATGTTGCTCTTGCTACTGGTGATTCTCGGATCCACCTCTACGCAGACGACACCATTCTGTAAACTTCTGGCCCTTCTTTGGACACTGTGCTAACTAACTTCCAGATGAGTTTCAATGCCATACAACTCTCCTTCCTTGGCCTCCAACGGCTCTTAAATGCAAGTAAAACTAAATGCATGCTCTTCAACCGATCGCTGCCCACACCTGCCCGCCCATACCAGCATCACTACTCTGGACGGTTCTGACTTAGGTATTTGTAGTTGTCCACATATTCTAGGTGGCTGATTAGACTGTAAACTCTCCTTCCAGACTCACATTAAGCATCTCCAATCCAAAATTAAATCTAGAATCGGCATCCTATTTCGCAATAAAGCATCCTTAACTCATGTTTCCTAATATACCCTCATTAAACTGACTATCCTACCGATCCTTGACTTCGGCGATGTCATTTACAAAATAGCCTCCAACACTCTACTCAGCAAATTGGATGCAGTCTATCACAGTGCCATCCGTTTTGTCACCAAAGCCCCATTACTACCCACCACTGCGACCTATATGCGCTCATTGGCTGGCCCTCGCTTCACATTCTTCGCCAAACCCACTGGCTCCAGGTCATCTATTAGTCTTTGCTAGGAAAAGCCCTGCCTTATCTCAGCTCACTGGTCACCATAGCAGCACCCACCCGTAGCACGCGCTCCAGCAGGTATATTTCACTGGTCACCCCCAAAGCCAATTCCTCCTTTGGCCGCCTTTCCTTACAGTTCTCTGCTGTCAATGACTGGAACGAATTGCAAAAATCACTGAAGCTGGGGACTCATATCTCCCTCTCTAACTTTAAGCACCTGCTGTCAGAGCAACTCACAGATCACTGCACCTGTACATAGCCCATCTGTAAAAAGCCCATCCAACTACCTCATCCCCATACTGTTATTTATTTTTTATTTGCTCTTTTGCACCCCAGTATCTCTACTTGCACATTCATCTTCTGCACATCTATCACTCCAGTGTTTAATTGCTAAATTGTAATTATTTCACCACTATGGCCTATTTATTGCCTACTTCCCTTATCTTACCTCATTTGCACACACTATATATGGACTTTTTCTATATTGTGCTATTGACTGTATGTTTATTTATTCCATGTGTAACTCTGTGTTGTTGTTTGTGTCGCACTGCTTTTCTTTATCTTGGCCAGGTCGCAGTTGTAAATGAGAACTTGATCTCAACTAGCCTACCTGGTTAAATAAAGGTGAAAATAAAAAACTATTGAAAATTTACCTCAGACCTTGTCTTCAACATTTATTCCAAAACCCTATTCTTTCTCCATTAATTTTCCCTATAGGAATGGCCAGGGGTGGATTGACCATCTGGCAATTCTGGCAAAGGATAGATGGGCTGGACCATTTTTTGTTGGGTGGGCTGGTTGAAATTAAAGGTGACATGGCAGGTGCCCATGGGCCTGTTAAGTTTCCTTATAGGCTGAGCTGTGGTCATGAAAACTCACATTCAAAGTGAAATGAAGCATCAGCAATGCGACCTGCTCTGACTGTTATCAGTTAGACAGCCAAGATCATGGATCATATACAAACAGAAAGGGTGCCTATAAACGTAGAAAGAGCACATCCCACTGGGCACAGTCGTCAGTTCAAAGTTTAGTTTTAATAGCACTATTTGGTAAAAGACCAAGTCCATATTATGGCAAGAACAGCTCAAATAATCAACAAGAAACTACAGTCCATCATTACTTTAAGACACGAAGAACAGTTAATCTGGAACATTTCAAGAACTTTGAAAGTTTCTTGAAGTGCAGTCGCAAGAACCATCAAGTGCTATGATGAAACTGACTCTCATGAGGACCGCCACAGGAAAGGAAGACCCAGAGTTACCTCTGCGGCAGAGGAAAGGTTCATTAGAGTTACCAGTCTCAGGAATTGCAGCCCAAATAAATGCTTCACCGAGTTCAAGTAACAGACACATCTCAACATCAACTGTTCAGAGGAAACTGCGTGAATCAGGCCTTCATGGTCGAATTACTGCAAAGAAACCACTATTAACCTCTCTGGTACACCTCGACAACAGCCAGTGAAAGTGCAGGGCGACAAATTCAAATCAACAGAAATCCCATAATTAAAATTCCTCAAACATACAAGTATTATACACCATTTTAAAGATAAACTTCTTGTAAATCCAACCACAGTGTCCGATTTCAAATAGGCTTTACGGTGAAAGCACACCAAATGATTATGTTAGGTCAGCGCCTAGTCACAGAAAACCATACAGCCATTTTCCAGCCAAGGAGAGGGCTCACAAAAGTCAGAAATAGCGATTAAATTAATCACTAACCTTTGATGATCTTCATCAGATGGCACTCAAAGGACTTCATGTTACACAATAAATGTGTGTTTTGTTCAATAAAGTTAATCTTTATGTACAAAAACCTCATTTGAAATTGGTGTGTTATGTTCAGAAATGCATTGTCTCAAACAAACATCCGGTGAAAGTGCAGAGCCACATCAAATAACAGAAATAACAGAAATACTTTATCTTTATCTTTATACTTTATAAGTCCAGGCGAAAAGTTTTTAAAAAGTACAATAAAAGTTAGTAGAAACATGCCAAACGATGTTTAAAATCCATCCTCCGGTTGTTTTTGTCATAAATAATCAATAATATTTCAACAGGACAAAAGCTTTGTCAATAGGAAAGGAGAAACAAGAACGCTGCGTTCCCGATCAGGCGCATGGCTGATGTCTGGAAATTTCCACTGTCGAATGATTTAAAGTGCTGTATCTCCCTCATTTTTCAGAGTAAAAGCCTGAAACAATACCTAAAGACTGGCCACATGTAGAGGAAGCCACAGAGCTTGTGTACTGGGTCCTAAGTCTTTGTATGGTGGATAGGCTTTCAATGGAAAAACAGCCTTTCAAAATAATAATACTTCCTGGTTGGATTTTCCTCGGGTTTTCGCCTGCCATATCAGTTCTGTTATACTCACAGACATTGTTTTAACAGTTTTGGGAACTTTAGAGTGTTGTCTATCCAAATATATGCATATCCCAGCTTATGGGCCTGAGTAGCAGGCAGTTTAATTTGGGCACGCTTTCATCCAAAATTCCGAATGCTGCCCCCTACCCTAGTGAAGCTAAAGGACACCAATAAGAAGAAAAGACTTTGCTTGGGCCAAGAAACACGAGCAATGGACATTAGCTTGAATGCCAAGCGTCAAATCTGAAAGAAACCTGCCACCATCCTTACAGTGATGCATGGTGGTGGCAGCATCATGCTGTGGGGATGTTTTTCAGTGGCAGGGACTGGGAGACTAGTCAGGATAGCTGTGCAGCGACGCTCCCCATCCAACCTGACAGAGCTTGAGAGGATATGCAGAGAAGAATGTGAGAAACTCCCCAAATAAAGGTTTGCAATGCTTGTAGCGTCATAACCAAGAAGACTTGAGGCTGTAATCACTGCCAAAGGTGCCCTTTTCTCAATCTAGGGGGTGCTGTTTCAACTTCGACATTTTGCGTTCCCAAATTAAACTGCCCCGTACTCAATTCTTGCTCGTACAATATGCATATTATTATTACTATTGGATAGAAAACAATCTCTAGTTTCTAAAACCGTTTGAATTATGTCTGTGGGTGAACCAGAAGTCTTTCTGCAGCGAAAATCATGACAGGAACTGCGAAGGTCTGAAAACTAGGCTCTGATCTCGGATCAGTTTAAAGCTCTGTATGTGTCCTATGGGTCGAAATGAACTGCACCCGCCTTCCCCTGGATGTCAGTAACCAATGAGAAGTGGAATGGAGTCTCTACGTAATTCTCAGACTTTATAAAAGGCCATGGAGTGGAAGGTCCGTTCTTTTCGACGCTCGTCAAGACGCAAGAGAGGACATCAGGATGGCATGCTCAAAAGCTCTCGTTATCGGCCTAAGATATATCCGTCTGTGATTTAATTCGATATAGGTGTTAGAAACATCATAACGAAGTTATTTTAAACCGATTTATATCAGTTTATGCGAGTATATTGCTATTTTCGGAATTTTCGTAGTATTGCGTTTTGAGGATTTGGACATGTGTGTGCCACGTAGCTATTGTTAGCTGCTAATTCCGAAGTTGAAGAGGACGTTTAACAACAAAGCAACGATTATTTTGGACAAAGGACACCTTGCCCAAGATTCTGATGGAAGCTCAACTAATAGTAAGAACTATTTATGATGTTAATTCGTTGTTCTGTGGAAAAATGTAAAAGTATTTTTCGGCCATTATTGCGGCACTGGTCTGGCTGTAACGCACACTGTATGTCTAGTAACGTTAATTTTAAAAATCTAACACAGCGGTTGCATTAATAACTAATGCATCTTTCAATTGCTGTCCAACCTGTATTTTTTAGTCAAGTTTTCGATTATTTATTGATTAGATAAGGTGCCTTTCCAAGATGGCGCCGGCCAGAATGCATGCCATGTTTTTACTGATTACATTGCATAACCACGATTTGTGCTGCTAAATATGCACATTTTCGAACAAAAGCTATATGCATTGTGTAATATGATGTTACAGGACTGTCATCTGATGAAGTATATCAAGGTTAGTAAAATTATATATCTTTTGCTGGGTTGTTACGATCGCTAACATTTACTGCTGGTAAATGCGGTTGTGATTCTGGCTATTGTGGTAAGCTCATATAATGCTATATTGTGTTTTCGCTGTAAAACACTTAAAAAATCTGACATATTGTCTGGATTCACAAGATGTTGGGCTTTCATTTGCTGTACGCTGTGTATTTTTCAGAAATGTTTTAAGATGAGTAATTAGTTATTTGACGTTGGTCTCTGTAATTATTCTGGCAGCTTCGGCACTATTTCAGATTGCAGCTGCAATGTAGAACTGTGATTTATACCTGAAAAATGCACATTTTTCTAAAAAAACATATGCTATACCATAAATATGTTATCAGACTGTCATCTTATGAAGTTGTTTCTTGGTTAGTGGCTATATATATCTTTATTTAGTCGAATTAGTGATAGCTACTGATGGAGTAAAAAACTGGTGGAGTAAAAAAAGTGGTGTCTTTTGCTAACGTGGTTAGCTAATAGATTTACATATTGTGTCTTCCCTGTAAAACATTTAAAAAATCAGAAATGATGGCTGGATTCACAAGATCTGTATCTTTCATCTGGTGTCTTGGACTTGTGATTTAATGATATTTAGATGCTAGTATTTACTTGTGACGCTATGCTAGGCTATGCTAGTCAGCTTTTTTACTGTGGGGGGTGCTCCCGGATCCGGGTTTGGGAGGAATTAGAGGTTAACAAAGTACGAAGTAAAGGGTCTAAATACTTATGTAAATGTCATATTTTAGTTTTATTTTATAAATATTTAAAAAAAAAATTTTTTTTTACTGTTTTTGCTTTGTCATTTTGGGCTATTGTATGTAGATTGATGAGAAGAAAATATTTAATCAATTTTAGAATAAGGCTGTAAAGTAACAAAATGTGGAAAAAGTCAAGTGGTCTGAAAACTTTCTGAATGCACTGTATGCTGCGTTCACATGCTAGTCTGAACTAGGAAACTTGGAAATGTCCGACTTGATGATTCATTGAACGCAGCGTGTGTATAACTACAACCAGTTAGCCATTTGGAAATATCAGAGATACCTAGTTCCAACTAACACAGGAACGTGACATTATAGCCAGTGTTGGGGATTAGTGAATGACATTTTGCAGTAGAGTTGTGGTAGTTGAGTTAAAATCTGCCGCTTTCAAGGAGCGGGACTCTAACCCGGAAGCTTATAAGAAATCCCGCTATGCCCTCAGACGAACCATCAAACAAGCAAAGCGTCAATACAGGATTAAGATTGAATCCTACTACACCGGCTCTGGCGCTCGTCGGATGTGACAGGGCTTGAAAACTATTAGGGAATACAAAGGGAATCCCAGACGCGAGCTGCCCAGTGACGCAAGCCTACCAGACGAGCTAAATGCCTTTTATGCCTGTTTCGAGGCAAGCAACACTGAAGCATGCATGAGAGCACCAGCTGTTCTGGATGACTGTGTGATAACGCTCACGGTAGCCAATGTGAGCAAACCTTTAAACAAGTCAACATTCACAAAGCCGCAGGGCTAGATGGATTACCAGGATGTGTACTCAAAGCATGCTTGGACTACCTGACAAGTGCCTTCACTGACATTTTCAATCTCTCCCTGACTGAGACTGTAATACCTATGTTTCAAGCAGACCACCATAGTCCCTGTGCACAAGGAAGCGAAGGTAACCTGCCTAAATGATTACCACCCCGAAGAACTCACGCCGGTAGCCATGAAGTGCTTTGAAATGCTGGTCATGGCTCACATCAACAGCATCCTCCTGGATACCCTAGACCCACTTCAGCATACCACCCCAACAGATCCACAGATGACGTAATCGCACTCCACACTGCCCTTTCCCACCTGGACAAAAGGAACACCTATGTGAGAATACTGTTCATTGACTACAGCTCAGCATTCAAAACCATAGTGCCCTCAAAGCTCATCACTAAACTAAGGACCCTGGGACTAAACGCTGCAACTGGATCCTGGACTTCCCGATGGGTCACCCCCAGGTGGTAAGCGTAGGCAACAACACTGGGGCCCTTCAGGGGTGTGTGCTTAGTCCCCTCCTGTACTCCCAGTTCACCCACGACTGCGTGGCCAAGCAGTGTGGTGTCAGTACAACAACCTCTCCCTCAATGTGAGCAAGACAAAGGAGCTGATCGTGTACTACAGGAAAAGGAGGGCCAAACAGGCCCCCATTAACTTCAACGGGGCTGTAGTGGAGCTGGTCGAGAGTTTGAAATTCCTTGGTGTCCACATCATCAACAAACTATCATGGTCCAAAAACACCAAGACAGTCGTGAAGAGGGCACGACAACACCTTTTCCCCCTCAGAAGACTGAAAAGATTTGGCATGGGTCCCCAGATCCTCAAAAAGTTCTACAGCTGCACCATCGAAAGCATCCTGACCAGTTGCATCATCGCCTGGTATGGCAACTGCTCGGCATCTGACTATAAGGCGCTACAAAGGGTAGTGTGTACGGCCCAGTACATAACTTGTGCCAAGCTTCCTGCCATCCAGGACCTAAGCGGTACCGGAGCGCATAGTCTAGGTCCAATAGCCTCCTTAACAGCTTCTACCCCCAAGCCATAAGACTGCTGAACAATTAATCAAATGGCCACCAGGATGGCCAGCCATTTACATTGACCTCCCCCTTTGTTTTTACACTGCTGCTACTCACTGTTTATTATCTATGCATAGTCATTTTACCCCTACCTAGATGTATAAATTACCTTGACTAACCTGTACCCCAGCACATTGACTCGGTACCGGTATACCCTGTATATAGCCTCGTTATTGTTATTTTGTTGTTACTTTTTTTTTTAATTTAATTTTGTTTATTTAGAAAATATTTTCTTCATTCCATTTCTTGAACTGCATTGTTGGTTACTGGCTTGCAAGTAAGCATTTCACGGTATGGTCTACACCTGTTGTATTCGGCTCCAATCAAGTTGTAGAAACATCTCAAGGACAATCAATGGAATCAGGATGCGCCTAAGCTCACTTTAGAGTCTCATAGCAAAGGGTCTGAATACTTATGTATATAAGGTATTTCTGTTTTTAATTTTTAATAAATGTTCAAACATTTCTGAAAACTTGTGTTCACTTTGTGGTTATGAGGTATTGCGTGTAGATTGATGAGGAACTATTTATTTAATCCATTTTAGAATAAGGCTGGAACAAAATGTTGAAAAAGTCAAGGGTCTGAATACTTTCCGAATGCACTGTATGTTAGGAACTAGGAACTCATGCCGCGTTCACATGCTAGTCTGAACTAGGAAACTCTGAGACTTCCGACTTGCTGATTTGTTCAACGCCAGCATATGTATAACTAGCCTACAACCTGTAAGCATGTCTAAAATGTCCTAGTTTCCTAGTTCAGACTAGCAGTAGTGAACGATATTTTGCAGTAGCTTCGTGGTAGTTGAACTAAATTAAAATCTAGGTTGTGTTTTCAGTACTGAATAACTTTTTTTGCCATGTAGAAGTGTAACTAACTACTGGAACTACACACTGTTTTTTGCAAAAAGAAAATAATATATAGGTGCAGTATGCAAAATGTTATTTTAATTGTTTTGTCTTCAGACCTGCGTGATCTCTCGTAGAACAGCCAGATGCCAGATGCATCATAATAGCCCGGAAATAAAGTAAAAACTAAATTAGAAAAGGAATAATAGGCTATATTGAATTGGCCTACATGGAGCAGGGTGGGGAAAAAAACAATATTTAAATACATTTTCGGAAGGGCTGTAGTCACCATTCAATTAATAGCCTACATTAAATATATAAATCTAATTTTCCCATTTACGTCTTATAACTACTCTATATTCTTGGCAGCACTGGTGTGAGGGGGAGGAATGGCAGAGCGGACCTTCATATGACCCTAAATATTTTGATGTGCAACTTGGAATTACAAGGACCAGTGCTTCTATAGTGGGGGGAAAAAAATCGCACATCTGTTCCGTTTGGGAGCAATGTAGCTGGACAAAAGGAACACCTATCAATTGTTTCCTCTTCAGAGTGCACTGGTGCTCAGGTGATACATTGTATAATTTTGCTTGACCATGAGCACCACTGCAAGGCTATGTTCTGAAGGTTTGTATAAAAATAAAGTCACTGGAGGCCTACTATTAAAAAAAGTCACGCCATCTAAACTGATTGGATCCCCCTCACCTACTGAGCAAAGGCGATATATATAGCGCAAAGCCTGCCGACACATGCAATTCAGGAGGAGTATCATCCCAGGGGCTATCACTATTATGAACAACTCCCCATATGGGCAGGTGTGGGGTGGGATGGGAGTGTAGGAAAGGTATTTGTCTGACTGTTCCTATTTTTTGTTTCCTGCTGTGTTTTCTATAGGCCAATGTTCTGTTTAGGCCTATGTGATGTGTGAGAAGTTCTAAGATTTCCTCTTGTAGGACAAACGTGAATCTGGATCACAATTGTTTTTAATTTTCCATCATAATGACCATCATGATTCAAATGCATTGATATAGTTTAATTCAATCAATGAATCAAGTTTAATGCTGGTATTATTTTCTACTTCATGTCAGAAGGAGTGATAGCACATATAATGAAGAGAACTTATACGATAAGATTCTTTCTCTCAATAATACTTTTCACACCTTCTCAATCCGGACCCAAACACATTTGAGTTACACACACATGGTGACTCAGAAAATTGTAAAGGATTAACATTAGGTAACAAGAATCCCAACCTACAGCGGTCAAATGATGCATAAACAAAAGCAAGCGCCAACAGCTTGATTAAAAAACAATGGAAAGCTTAATTACAATATTAGTGGGAATACAGTGCATTCGGAAAGGATTCCGTTTTTTTTCTTCAACAATCTACACACAATACCCCATAATGACGACGCGATAACAGGTTTTTATAAATCTTTGTTAAAAAAAGTACCGAAATAACTTATTTACGTTAGTATTCAGACCCTTTGCTATGAGACTCGAAATTAAGCTCAGGTGCATCCTGATTCCATTGATCATCCTTTGAGATGTTTCTACAACTTGGAGTCCACCTGTGGTAAATTTAATTGATTGGACATGATTTGTAAAGGCACACACCTGTCTATATAAGGTCCCGCAGTTGACAGTGCATGTCAGAGCAAAAACCAAGCCATGAGGTCAAAGGAATTGCCCGTAGAGCTCCGATTGTGTCGAGGCACACCTCAGGGAGGTGACCAAGAACCTGATGGCCACCCTGACAGAGCTCCAGAATTCCTCTGTGGAGATAGGAGAACCTTCCAGAAGAATAACCATCTCTGCAACACTCCACCAATCAGGCCTTTATGGTTGAGTGGCCAGACAGAAGCCATTCCTCAGTGAAAGACACATGACAGCCCGCTTGGAGTTTGCCAAAAGGCACCTAAAGGACTCTCAGACCATGAGAAACAAGATTTTCTGGTCTGATGAAACCAAGATTGAACTCTTTGGCCTGAATGCCAAGCGTCACATCTGGAGGAAACCTGGCACCATCCCTACGGTGAAGCATGGTGGTAGCAGCATCAGGATCGAGGGAAAGATGAACGGAGCATAGTAGAGGCAGATCCTTGATGAAAACCCGCTCCAGAGCAATCAGGACCTCAGACTGGGGCAAAGTTACACCGTTCAACAGGACAACGACCCTAAGCTCACAGCCAAGACAACACAGGAGTGACTACTGGACAAGTCTCTGAATGTCTTGACTTGAGCCCGGACTTGAACCCGATCAAACATCTCTGGAGAGATGTTAGATCACTCCCCATCCAACATGACAGAGCTTGAAAGGATCTGCAGAGAAGAGTGAGAGAAACTCTCCAAATAGAGGTGTGCCAAGCCTGTAGCGTCATACCCAAGAAGACTCGAGGCTGTAATCGCTGCCAAAGGTGCTACAACAAAGTACTGAGTAAAGGGTCTGAATACTTATGTAAATGTGTCTACTTATGTAAAAAATGTTTAAAAACCAGTTTTTGCTTTGTCATTATGGGGTATTGTGTGCAGATTGATGAGGGAAAAACACTATTTAATCAATTTTAGAATAAGGCTGTAACGTAACAGAATGTGGACAAAGTGAAGGGGTCTGACTACTTTCTGAATGCCTTGTATGCCCATGATAAAACAAGAGAATGGAATATAATTGCATACATTATCAAAATGATTAGTTGAGATGCAGCCACCACTCATGTGTGGATCCCCATTTTTTAAATCAATATGGACAGTGCCCAGTGCTTAAAGTTGAGTAGGAAATTTGACTAACAAGAGGGTTTTGTTGGAACACTAAGAAATAAGAAGTCTATGCTTACATGCTCATGTCTGAGGTGGAAAATCAACTTCTGAAAGTACCATCATGCTTAGTTAGATTCACAATGACATCTCAGGTTGAATTCTTTGCAAACAGCAATAGTTTCGTTGCCAAAAAGACACACTGGCTAGGCATTGAAGAAATATGGTAAGATTCATATATTTTAATAGAGTAGGTAGGCCTAATAATAGAGACATTGGTGATTTTACCACTGTAATCAGATCGAAATTCTTATGTTCTTGTCATTGAATTGATTAGCCCACTAACCACCTGTTTTAAATGTGTAGTGTCGGATATAATTGGACAGCTAGTATAGCCTACTTGCTAATAGGCTAATTATGCTCTGGCCCACTAACTAGCAACAAGCTCATGAACAAATTGGCTGGAGGCTAAACCTAGTTGCCAACCCCCATTGAATATTGTAAATGATAAACCGGGAGGTTCAAGTCCTGGATGCTGATTGTCTGAAAGCCGTGGTATATGAGGCAATATACCAGGGGTATGAAGCAAAACTACTTGTTTACTGTTCTAATTATGTTGGTAACCAGTTTATAACAGCAATAATGCACCTCGGGGGTTTGTGGTATCTGGCCAATATACCACGGCTAGGGGCGGCAGGTAGCCTAGTGGTTAGAGCGGTGGGCCAGTAACCGGAAGGTTGCTGGATCAAATTCCCGAGCTGACAAGATAAAAAGCTTTCGATACTGCCCCTGAGCAAGGAAGTTAACCCACTGTTCCCCGTGTGCCGAAGACGTGGATGTTAAGGCAGCCCCCCGCACCTCTCTGATTCAGAGGGGTTGGGTTAAATGCGGAAGACACATTTCAGTTGGACAACTGACTAGGTATACCCCTTTCCCTAAGGGCTGTATCCAGGCACTCCACGTTGTGTCCTGCGTAAGAACAGCACTAAGCCATGGTATTTTGGCCATGTACCGCACCCCCTAGGGCCTTATTCCTTAATTCAATCACCCCTTTCACCATCATCATCGTTCAGATCATTCAACAATGTGGATATAGTGCTAAACTTGAAGAACTAGTGGATGTCTTGGTGAAGTTAAATGGTATTGTTGCTCACCAGTGCAATCTGAAGAAACAACAATACAACTGAGCCTAACAGCATCCATAGCCATCTGCACAGATGTGAGATTGGTTTCACTATTGAAGCACTGGTCTTATTACGTTTTAATTTCAGGTTGCATATCAAAATATTTAAGGGCATATCATATGGTCTGCTCTTCCCATCCCAAACATAGAGTTGCTATAAGATTGAAATGGGAAAATAATGTACCTGGGAAAAAACTATGAAATATCACCCCAATACCGTCTGATGTATATATTTAATGTATTACATGAATAGTGACCACAGCCCTTTTGAAAATACATTTAAATCGTGTTTTAATGCGATTTTCTTTCACCCCGCTCTGTGTATTCAATGTATTCCATTTAAAATGTGGCTCCCAGTGCGTCTAGTTCCAGGGGTATTGTGATGCCTCTTACAATTCCTTCTCTGTATGTTCCTAGGTTACGACTCCTTTCATTACTCTCCTGAATCTATCCATGTCATTGCCTACAGTATGTCTTTGTTGTCATCCTCTCTAAGGAATAACTTGTGTGTATTCATTAGTCGGATTCTGTCGCCAAATATTTTGTCTGTTGGGAAACGTTTTGCAACTGAAACCGTTTACTCTAGGAACAAAACCGTTTACTCTTGGAACAAATTGGAAGCAAACAAAGCCAACGGAACAAAACAGGGCGGGACCTACCTGAAGTCCAATAGAAACTCACATTTTTATTGCAAAACGTTTTATGTTTGGAGGAAACGGTTTCCGTTGAAAAATGCTTTCCAACAGACCGTAGCAAAGGAATCCGACTAATGAATACACCCATGGATTCACAGATATTGGCAAACTCTGGCCCCATACACACTGAGGTTATAGGCCTACACAATTGTTGTGATACAACTGATATTGGAGAGTTGAACAAAACATTTTACACAACCATTGTGCGGTGTCTCCCCACCACTTGTGTAATTATTTTGTGCAGAAACTCTGTCTTATCACAACCTTTTTGACAAATGTGTTGGAAATTAGCTGTAAAATGTTTGTTTATGGTGTCTCTGTTTTCCTGGTGGCATACCATGGCTTATGCAGAAACAGACTCATAATCAAACTTTAGGCGTTACTTGATGCAAAATCATGACTAAATGCATGTCCCACGTTGGATTCTTGTCTAACCCAGTTTGAGGTTATTTTTTTAATAGTAAAAATTTTAATTTACACTTTAATTTTGCATGAGCGCTCTACATAATACCCGTTATCCCTTTGGACACAAAGTAACACAAATTCATAATATAAGATTCTGAATAATAAAGTAATCCTGTATGAAACTCTCTCAGGGCTTGATTTCCATTTCTCTCATATTGATTCCGCAGCAGCAAGTTAATGATGGCAGCGTACATATGACATGTGCGAACGTTCCAATTCATTCTGATACATCACATAAAGTGATGGAAGATGTAGTTGCATTGCAGTATATTGCTTCTTCAGCCTCAATACAATTTTAAATAGGGTAAATATTCCTCTCCCAAGGTTTTATCACTACTTCTCTGTTTATCTGAAAGGCTTGATACTAACAGTTACCCTGAATGCACTGGCAATACTATCTTCCCGGTTCTTTTCAGCAGCATCCTGTGGTCTTGGCCTCACGACACAATCCCCTATTGGACAAGAAAAGCATTGCTGAGTAAACTAGAAAAATTACACTACAATGTCATCAAACAGCTCATTACTGTAAGATGAACATCTCCTTTTATTGCACCACTGGTTGGACAGGAGGAAATGGGACAGTTAGACGGATAACACCACAACACAATATCCTCTCAGACAGACTGTTGAAGGACACAGCTCAGTTACCATTTGCTGTAACTTCAAAGTATGCAAATACAGAGAATACTGATTAGAGTAACTCATTTTAAACCTTTTAAGGGCATTCTTTCTATCATACCACCCAGACCTACATCCACTGCAGCATCATTATTGGTGGTAGGCCAACATACAGTATATGTACAGATCATGTGCTAGATAAAGTAAGGTAAGTAGGTGTGTTAAAGAACAGCACTGTCCTTGACTCATCATTTGAAACTCTTTAAATTAATTGCCGTTAAAATTCTAATTGAGTGTCATAGGTTAGGATATCAAAAGATTCCCTTTCATTTTCAAATTAGTTGTAATTGACCATAGCATACCTAACTTAACATGTGAATAATTAATCTCATTAAAATCTATTAGTACTGAGTGTTTAGAACACAAGGAGCAGTCAGGGGTGATATACGGGTGGTGAAGATGAATAAGCTACTCACTAATAACACTCACTTTCATGAGGTAACACTTTCATATACTGTGGAGCGCAATCAAGCACGAACACACACACAAGCGCGTCATTCTGAGTGCACCACTGTTTTTAATTATCCCTCCATTTTATAGTAACTGTAGTGGTGGCTGATGGGATAAAACATTTCACAGTAATAAAGCTCTTTTTGGCAAAGGAATGAATTCCAAATTAATCAATTTGCGAAAGGGATACCACAATTACAGAGAGATCCAATCCCTAAGGATATTCATGCTGCATGAGCGCACATACTGTAATTATACAGTTCAGTATGTGGGCCACTTCAGAGCTAGAAGCACAGGATGTGATGCAAAAATCCATTCAAATACAGTGTAGTGCAGGTTAGCGTTATGAATGATAACCTTTGTTATGAGGTACACCCACACAGGAATATAAAGAGATAAAGTTGTATGTCACACTACGATACTGAAAAGGAAATTCTGATTATAAATTAGATTAACCCTTGGAATCCTTTTTGGGGCCAGCATTTGTGACTCATTTCAGGAAAGCAGGCGTCTGTCGCGTGTCACTTTTGGCATTTGAACATAAACATGTACAGTTGAAGCATGTAGAGTTGAAGTTGGAAGTTTACATACACTTAGATTGGAGTCGTTAAAACAGATTTTTCAACCACTCCACAAATGTCTTGTTAACAAACTATAGTTTTGGCAAGTCGGCTAGGACATGTACTTTGTGCATGACACAAGTAATTTTTCCAACAATTGTTTTCAGACAGATTATTTACTTTATAATCCACTGTATCACAATTCCAGTGGGTCAGAAGTTTTGACTGTGCCTTTAAACAGCTTGGAAAATTCCAGAAAATGATGTCATGGCTTTAGAAGCTTCTGATAGGCTAATTGACATCCTTTGAGTCAATTGAAGGTGTACCTGTGGATGTATTTCAAGGCCTACCTTCAAACTTAGTGCCTCTTTGCTTGACATCATGGGAAAATCAAAATAACTCAGCCAAGACCTCAGAAAAAAATTGTAGACCCCCACAAGTCTTCTCATTATGTGTAGGTAATCCTTTCTATGTAGCTTTTTTGAAAGATATTGCAAAGAACTGTAAAAGTGTTGCTAATGCTCTCCACTTTCTGGAGCACCGAGTTTTGAAATCAGTGGAATGCCCGGTGGAAGCAGAGTATGATAGCTAAGGAGTTTGAGAAAATTCTGCCGTTTGAATGCAAATATGTGGCGGGAGTCAAAAAGAGAACACACAGAAGGCTACTGTATAAGACACCAGTCTCCGGATTACATCTTCAAACTAAGAGCAACCATGGTATCCGTGACAGAAAGGGAGAAGTGTTTATCCATGTATACGGGTAAGAGAGTCTAGCTAGCAACATTTTCTGATATTATACGTTTCTAATTTTGTCAGAAAGTTGTTTTTAAGTTAAAGCATACTGTTAGCTAGCTAGTTAACATTAGCTGGCTCGCTAGCTAACGTTACATGTATGATCTGTGTAGTAATATTATTTGTATCTCAGAACCATTTGCATTGCTAGTTATAGCCTAATGTTAGCTAGCTAGCTAACATTGAATCTAGTTGGTTAACTTTAGCTACCTGCAGATTCATGTAGGGTAGTAATGTTATGAGTTGGGATTATGGTTCATTGTTTAGCAAGCCATCTAGCTACATGTCTAAACAAAAGACTCCACTATGCAAGTAACGATTTCACTGTACCATTTACACCTTCTGTATCCTGTTCATGTGACAAATAAACTTAGATTTTATTTAATATAGTGTGTGTTTACCAGAGAAAAAAGTCAAATTAGAATATAACGTTAGGCCAACGAGACAATGTCCAAGTTCTAAAAATCTGGGGTACAATGCCCTCCTTTTATTTCGTCACAGTCACAACCGTAAGCTATTTTCTGTAATTAGCTTGCCATTAACTGGTAAAAATAAAGGTATTGAGCTTATTGTCCTGCAATAATGATTAAAAATTTGCTTATGTTAAGACGTTGTCAGCTATATGATATAGTCAGTCTTTGAACTGGTTAGCCAGCTAGCTTAACGTTAAGCTAGCTAGCTAGCTAACAATCTAAGAACGAACCAAAACATGCTTTTAGTTGCCTGGTTTGCTAGTTTGACATATACAGAACATACATTTCTAACTGGATGGGTTTATTGGTGTTAAAATGCATCAGAAATGCTATTTTGGGCCACCAGGCTGCCGATGTCATGCATCTTGTAATTTTTGTGTTTATACTTTTTCATAACAACAACGAAAAGTTTGATGTCGGACGACAATATAATGTTCATGATGTCAGTGCAACAACTGTCTACAGACATGTCGATAGATGTAGTATAAACCAGCCTTCAGTCTTGAAATCTTTGGTTATTTAGTACACTACCGTATTCACTCTGTTTAGCACAAGGCCTCACATGTGAATCCTTCTTGTTATGGCTGCAGGGGGCGTATTGAAAAACTGGAAAATATGTGCAAATTTTCAAACGGCCTCTTAATCAATTTTTGCTCTTACAATATGCATATTATTATTACTATTGGATAGAAAACAGTCTCTAGTTTCTAAAAACGTTTTAATTATTTCTCTAAGTGGAACAGAACTATTTTTACAGACCATTTCCTATCCGGAAGTGAGATTTCCAAAATCGATGTCGCTCTTCAAGCCCTTGTCTATAAAAGGGCATGTCACTTAGGACTGTAGAAACACGTCATACGCCTTCCTCTGGGTGTCATGCGGAAGTGAGAGAAGAAATCACTTGATTATCTCTTCCTGGGGTTGAACACAACCTCTTGGAGTGAGTGTTGCGCAGTTTATTTTTCTTTCTGGGCGCGAAGTAGGACCTGGACTCGGCTCCTGGAAAACACTCTGTAAAGGTGAATATGATCTCTGGCTTCGATTTTATTTGATACATGTCACAATATCATCCTAAAGTATGTTATTTCAATATAGTTTAATTATATTATTGAAATGTATTCTGGACTTTAGACGTGATGCGACGCAATAATTTTTTCAAGATGGAGAGGTTAGCGTCGCACTGCCAGTGTGCTTGCTAATTCAAGAGGGAAATTGTTCGTTCTGGATCGAAATAAAGACATTTCTGAACAAAGGACCCCTTGGAGAACATTCTGATGGAAGATCAACAAAGATAAGGACCCAATTTGGGATGCTTTTTCATATATCTGTCGAACTGTGCTATGCTACCGTTTGCCTTGAGTCAATGCTGTTGTGATGTTAGCTATTGTAGTAAGCTAATATGACGATATATTGTGTTTTCGCTGTAAAACACTTGAAAAATCGGAAATTTTGGCTCTATTCACAAGATCTTTCTCTTTCATTAGCTATCCACCATATATTTCTCTGAAATGTTTTATGATGTGTAATTAGTAGTTGACGTTGGTGTCTGTATTTTCTCTGGCTACTCCCGTGCGATTTCTGACTGTAGCTATGATGGTAGCAGTAATGTAAAACTGATTTATAGCTAAAATATGCAAATTCTTTGAACAAAACATAGATTTATTGTGTAACATGTTATAGGACTGTCATCTGAGGTAGTTTTTTCTAGGTTATTTAGGTTGGTTCTAGGTTAGTTAGGTTGGCTTGTGCATGCTACTTGCATCCTACTTGTGCTGTGAAAAATGTCTGTCCTCCTTTTTTATTTGGTGGTGAGCTAACATAAATATATGTGGTGTTTTCTCTGTAAAACATTTAAAAAATCGGACATGTTGGCTGGATTGACAAGATGTTTATCTTTCAAATGCTGTATTGGACTTGTTAATGTGTGAAAGTTAAATATTTTTAAAAAATAGATTTTGAATTTCGCGCCCTGCACTTGAGCTGGATGTTGTCATAGGTGTACCGGCGTCGGGCTGACGTCGGGCTGCAGCCATAACAGGTTAAAGAGATATGTGGGGCTAAGGCTTAATTAAGAGGGTGTGAACGATGCTGAATGGGTGTGGGCAAAGAAGAGTCCTCCGGTAGGTGTACCAAAACATTCAAGGGACATTTTCTCAAAAGTGCGGTTACAAGTTCATCAACTTTCAAAGCAGAATTACTTTCCCATTGTTCCTCAACTGTAGTGTATGATATTACATTTTCTAGCTCTGAGTCTACTTTTATCCAATGTAAAAAAACACAATTTCAAATTTTGCTACATAAGACCAAATCGAGCCAGTCGGTCACATTTGTCAACTGGTAATGTCACAGTAGCAGCCTTATAACAAAGGAATGAGTGTGAATACAATTTGCTTTTATTTTTCAGATAGGCAACAGCCTACACTCTAACCTTTGAGAATATCTACATTTTAACCTTGCTTAGGAAATAATGGAACCTCAGGCAACATTCATTTCCTTTTCCAAGGAGGAACGCTGTGTCCCAAATGGCACCCTAGTCCCTATATAGGGCTCTACTTTAGATCATCAGGGCCCACAGGGCTCTGCTCAAAAGTAGTGGACTATTATAGGGAATAGGGTGTCATTTGGGATGCATCCCTGGACTGTATATGATTATTGATTTTGAAGGAGCCCTAAAATGTCACGCACAAGTAAGCATATATTGCTTCATTACTAGGTAGTTTGCATATACATTACCTTAGGAAAGCACATGAAATTATTTTAATTTACCACAGAGCTTGAAAATTGTTTTCATGCTATGCAAGATTTGTCTCTATTTTTGTCTCTGAAAGCTTCATAATCACTACTAAATGATGATAAATTATTCCAAATAGTTTGAAAAGATAATCACATTTTTATTCAAGATAACAAGCCTATCATTTAGTAGCATCATTTGAATTTCAACTAGGAAGGTTCTTAACTTATTGTTCAAGTATATGCAGATTTTAAAGTAATTTCACCTTGTAGTGTCACGATCGTCGTAAAGTGAAAGAGAGGAGGACCAAGGCGCAGCGTGATAGCAATACATCTTTACTTTAATAAAGACGAAAAAACGAAGAACACTATCCAAACAAAATCAAAACAATAAACCGACGAACGTGAAGCTATACAAACTAAGTGCTAACATGCAACATAGACATAGACAATCACCCACAAACTACCTAATGACTATGGTTGCCTAAATATGGCTCCCAATCAGAGACAACGATAGACAGCTGTCTCTAATTGAGAACCAATCTAGGCAACCATAGACATACATACATACACCTAGACTAAACACTGCCCCATAAAAATACAAAAACCCCTAGACAATACAAGGGGTATCAGTGGAGATGGAAAATTGCATCAGGTGGAACAAATACAGTGGCATGGTTCAGGCTCAGTGGAGATGGCTCAGTGGAGATGGAAAATTGCATCAGGTGGAACAAATACAGTGGCATGGTTCCAGAGTGCAAGTGGTCAGCACAAAGGCTGTCCCAAATTGGAGCCTATTCCTTATATAGTGCACTACTTTTGACCATGGCCCATAGAGTCACAAGTAGTGCACTATATACGGAATAGGGTGCCATGTGGGATGCATCCATAGTCATATGGGATGGGAGTGTATCTCAACAGGGCCAGGTGGTTGGCATGGGGGGGCAGGGTTGGTGGTGATACAATTTTCCACAGGATGTACATAAATAGGCATTTCAATGTTTACACAACATTTAATGAGAGCGCAGATCAGTTCCCTCAGGGGATAAACAATCTGGTGATATATGATGATACAGTAACATTTATTATTAATCTTTCCTATACATTTCTACAGAATTTTGAGTTCCTAATGTATAAGAATAGCAGTACCGTGAAGAAAATGATCAACAAATATAAAACCATTTCTGTATGTGACATTTTGTATAGCTTTTCATCCCTGTGGTGAATGCCTGTTTTTTTGACCACACACAGTGGAATGTGTTTGTCTATTCTTCTGTTTGTCTGCTCAGTTTTTCCTGAATGCAATAGCAAGGTTTCGTAATGGAATTTCTCTCAGAGTAACCCTGCACCTTTGATTAAATACTGGCCTAGATTCAGCTTTGTTTCTCCAAGCGAGAAGAGAGTATCATAAAGGAAATATAAATATTTAAATTTGGCTATGAGACAATCTGCTGGTACCTGGGGAAGCAAATCCAGACCAGTCTCTCTCTCCGTCTTCCTAGCTGGAGGGCAGCCAATTTCAGAGGATGAAGTCAACTGCACAATGCAGTAAATATCAAAATCTTAATGCATGCAGATTTAAGCATAATTTCCTATCTGAAATCCATTAGCCACTCTCTCTGCTTAAATTAATCTCTCCCTGAAGCGTGAGACAAAATGCATGCTTGGTAGTAGACTACAGTATTATGCAAGACACAACTTTCACAGATAGAAACTGATGCTGGAAATATGGGATATTTTACCATAGATGTTCTTGTGGATATCTTGACATGCAGGGATTCCAAAATAGATTGTTAAATATAATTCCAGTCGTACCATAATGCAAACCCCAATGTACAAATACCCAGAAATGTAACCTACTAACAAGACCAATGGGCTGAGCAATGTCAACATTTATTTTTGTCACTATAGAGAATCAGGTCTAATGGAAAAAGCACTGAGTACTGATTTGGTGCAAAACACGGATTGATTGAAGAGCAAAGGGGATCCTGAACAATTCCAAACCTGCTAAACTAGAATGAAACCTGGACAAAGATAGCGTGCATGTGAACATCCTGTTATTTTTGTAAAAATGTAAATAACATTTTTTGTTACCCGATAGTTGTCCATCATACTAAATCATATTAAATAAAAATACATACAGCAGAAGCAACATGAGGTATATATGTATTGCTCTATGTTAAAGTAAAAGGTCCAAATTCAATAAATTAAGTTAAATTACATAAAAAACAAAAACAGTGGTTAACCTAGATGCGGAGCGTCTCGAACGTATGTTTCTTCCTTCCCAGTATTCACATTACTGACATATTTCCACTTAAAATGTAATATCTGTCAGTAATGTGAGTAATGGAAAGGAAGAAACATACGTTCGAGACACGGAGCATATGATGGACGACTATCTGGTAATTACAAAAATTGAGGAAATGCTTCCCTTTATGCAATTGGCATGTGGGAGGAGTTTGTCTGAACCATGTAGGTGAGTGAGAACCATTGTAGCAGTTAACTTGGCATGTGCCAAGTTGATGAATAATGGGGGATCGTCCTGGCACCTCAATGGTCGAACAAGCTTCCCCCTAATGTCAGGACAGCAGAGTACCTGCCCATCTTCTGAAAACATCTGAAGCCTTACCTCTTTAAACAGTATCTTAAATACATGAATAAATGTGCTTGTCTTTTCCTACTAGCACTGACTTTGCTGATAACTACTTTGTTGAGGGAGAATGCACTTACTACGATTGTGATATGTTGTGGTCTCAACTAGCTATCTTAAGATGAATGCACTAACATAAGTCGTTCTGGATAAGAACGTCTGCTAAGTGACTAAAATGTCAAATGTATTTATAGCTGCCATATCAGAACTAAATGAACACATATAATGGAGAGGCAAATTGCTACATTTCTTGATACATTGAGTGTACAAAACATTAGGAACACCTTCCTAATATTGAGTTAAACACCCTGGCCCATGTTGGCTCCAATGCTTCCCACAGTTGTGTCAAGTTGGCTGGATGTCCTTTGGGTGGTGGACCATTCTTGATACACACGGGAAACTGTTGAGCATGAAAAACCCAACAGCATTGCTGTTCTTGACACACTCAAACCGGTACGCCTGGCACATACTACCATACCCGTTCAACAGCACTTAAATATTTTGTCTTACCCATTCACCCTCTGAATGGCACACATACACAATCCATGTCTCAAGTGTCTCAAGGCTTAAAATCTTTATTTAATCTGTCTCCTCCACTTCATCTACACTGATTGAAGTGGATGTAACAGATAACATCAATAAGGGACCATAGCTTCTCCAGGATTCACCTGCTCAGTCTATTTCATGGAAAGAGCAGGTGTTACTAATGTTTTGGCCACTTAGTGTATAGTGTACATGTAGAAAGGAGCCCTGGTTAAAATGGTCTTTTGACTTCCAATAGATGTTCTATGTTTATCTGACTAAAGCATTTCAGACTGTTTTCAATGTCTGCATTGAGATATGAGCCAGATATACATAATACAGATGTGACAGAAATATACTGTCAGCATCCTGGAAAAAACTGCTTCACTTTTTGCAGATTTAATTTTTTTCAATTCCTGAAAAGTTTACTTTTTATATGAAACTTTTCCAGGATACCAATAAACATGGACTTTTATAGACCCACTGTCTCTGTCTTTGCAGGGCAATTATAACAGACTGCTCCATTAGACATACAACTGTGAATGTAAATTGTCAAGGCTCAGGAGAAGACCAGGATGCAGACAGTTTCAAAGTAATAAAAGTATATTACAAAAACAGGGGGGCAGTCAAACGACAGGTCAAGGGCAGGCAGAGGTCAGCAATCCAGAGCAGAGTCCGAAAGGTACAGAACGGCAGGCAGGCTCAGGGCCAGGGCAGGCAGAGGTCAGCAATCCAGGGTGGTGTGACAAGGTACAGAACAGCAGGCAGGCTCAGGATTAGGGCAGTCACTGTTCCATTGCCTGCCTTTCGTCCATTTAAAGGGATATCAACCAGATTCCTTTTGCTATGGCTTCATCACTAGCATAGATTGGATTGCCTCGCTGTGGTTCCCTGACACTCAGAGGTTGATGGGAGTGGTATTGTGGGTGACCTGGCCTATAGAGCGCCCGTCCCGCGCTCTAACGTCCATGGGAATGGAGAGGGGCTAAGTGGGGATGCCCAGCTCGGATGCCAGTGTAGCGTCCAAAAAAACCTCTCATCGGCCCCAGAGTCAATGGGTACCCGGAGAGATTTTGACTGATTCCCCCACAGCAGGATGGCATGGAAAGTGGTGCGAGTAAGGAGACTCACGGGGGAACTCGGAGACTCTAGGGGGAACTCGGGTAGCTTCGGGTCCTCTCGGCCACGGAGACGCCAGGGACTTCTGGGATGCCTCGGAGGCGATGTGGAATCCTTGGGCGGGTGAGTGGAATCGGACCTCCTCTCCTTCCTACGTTCCCGTAGCCACCCATCAATCCGGATGCTCAAGGCAATGAGCGATTCGAGATCCGTTGGTAGTTCCCGGGCTGCTAGCTCGTCCTTCACTTCCTCCGATAATCCGTGCAGGAATGTGTCAAACAGCGATTCCGTATTCCAAGCACTCTCAGCTGCCAACATGCAGAAATCCACCGCATAGTCTGCCACACTGCGGGACTCTTGCCGAAGCTGGAGTAACTTCCGGGCAGCCTCTCTCCCAGACAATGGAGAATCAAAAACCTTCTTCACCTCCGCCACGAACTCCTCCAGACTGAAGCATACGGCCGACTGTTGTTCCCACATGGCCGTAGCCCAGGCAAGAGCCCTCCCAGACATCAGTGTGATGAGGTAAGCTATCTTTGAGCGGTCCAAGGGGAAGGAGGAGGGCTGCAGCTCAATGATGAGAGAACACTGCGCGAGTAATGCCCGACAGGTTCCCAACTCTCCAGCGAAGTGTTCCGGGGGAGGTAAGCAGGGTTCTCGGGGAACCGGGAAGGCCCGGGGAGCCCGCGTTGCTAACAGCCGGGTTACTGAGTGGCTGGGAGGTTACCGTCGTTGAAGGAATTGCTCCAGCAATGTATTAAATGCGCGGTCATGGTGTTTGGCCAAGGTCTGGAACCCTTCCATAAGACCACAAAGCAACTCCTCGTGCCTTCCAATGGTAGCTCCTTTGGAGGAGACGGCGTTGGGGAGCTGGTCCAAGTCTGCTGGGTTCGTCATTGCCAGTGCGTACTCTCAAGGCTCAGGAGAAGACCCAGATGCAGACAGTTTTGAAGTAACAAAAGTTTATTACAAAAACAGGAGGCAGGCAAACGACAGGTCAAGGGCAGGCAGAGGTCAGTAATCCACAGTGGTGTGACAAGGTACAGAACTGCAGGTAGGCTCAGCGTCAGGGCAGGCAGAAAGGTCAAAACAGGGAAAACTAGAAAACAGGAACTAGAGAAAAACAGGAGCATGGGAAAAATGCTGGTAGGCTTGACAAAATAAAACAAACTGTCAACAGACAAACAGAGAACACAGGTATAAATACACCGGGGATAATGGGGAAGATGGGCGGCACCTGGAGGGGGGTGGAGACAAGCACAAAGACAGGTGAAACAGATCAGGGTGTGACAGTAAATGTAAGATCTGTGTTAATTTCTTGTCAATACGGAGCGCTGTTTTCACTTTGGAAAAAATCGTGCCCAAATGAAATGGCCTCGTACTCTTTTCTAGATCATACAATATGCATATTATTATTACTATTGGATAGAAAACACTCAAGTTTCTAAAACTGTTTGAATTATATCTGTGAGTAAAACAGAACTCGTTTTGCAGCAAACTTCCATACAGGAAGTGAAAAATCTGAAAACGAGGCTCTGTTTCAGGGCCTGCCTATTCAACTGGCTTTTATTTATCGATATGCATGCACTTCATACGCCTTCCACTAGATGTCAACAGGCAGTGGAAGGTGGAATGGGGTGTCTAGCTTGATCTGAGGTCGAATGAGAGCTTTTGGAGTGACAGGTCCGGAATTTTCTTTGTCTTCTAAGGCGCGCGGCGGAGCTCGACACTGTCTTCTGAAAAGCGTTCGGTTTACACGGCGAATATCTCCGGCTCTGATTTTATTTGATACATGTGATAATAACATCATAAAGTAGGTTTTTTCAACCGAGTTTTATCAGTTTATTCAACGTTTATTGGGACTTTTGGAGTTTTCCGTTCTTTGCGTCAAGAGAGGATGGGAATGTTAGCAACCTTGGCTAGCATTGTGGCGCGAATTCGACAGAAGAAACAACGATTTATTCTGGACCAAGGACTCCTTGTACAACATTCTGATGGAAGCAAGAAAACATTTATGATGTTATTTCGTATTTCTGTGTAGAATGTTGAGTCCTATTCTCCGCCGTTTTGGTGAGCGCTGTCTCGCAATAACGCAAGCTGTATGTTATGGTAAATTTATTTTTAAATATCTAACACAGTGGTTGCATTAAGAACCAGTGTATCTTTCATTTCCCATACAACAAGTATTTTTATGTAAAGTTTTTGATGAGTTCTTTGGTCAGATTATGTGAGTGTCCAAAATATCTCCGGAGATTCTGGTGAATCGATGCTACGTATTCACAATGTATAACCAGGATTTGTAGCTATAAATATGCAAATTTTCGAACAAAACATAATTGTATTGTATAACATGATGTTATAAGACAGTCATCTGATGAAGTTGTCCAAAGGTTAGTGATTAATTTTATATCTTTTGCTGGTTTTTGCGAAAGCTACCTTTGCGGTGAATAAATTTGTTTGTGTGTTTGGCTATTGTGGTAAGCTAATATAATTCTATATTGTGTTTTCGCTGTAAAACACTTAAAAAATCGGAAATATTGTCTTGATTCACAAGATGTTTATCTTTCATTTGCTGTACACCATGTATTTTTCATAAATGTTTTATGATGAGTATTTAAGTATTTCACGTTGCTCTCTGTAATTATTCTGGCTGCTTTGGTGCTATTTTTGATGGTAGCTGCAATGTAAAACTATGATTTATACCTCAAATATGCACATTTTCGAACAAAACATAAATGTATTGTATAACATGTTATAAGACTGTCATCTGATGAAGTTGTTTCTTGGTTAGTGACTAATTTTATCTCTATTTTGTCGGTTTTGTGAAAGCTACCTATGCGGTGGAAACATGGTGAAAATATGCGGTTGTGTGTTTGGCTATTGTGGTTAGCTAATAGAAATACATATTGTGTTTTCGCTGTAAAACATTTAAAAAATCGGAAATGATGGCTGGATTCACAAGATGTTTATCTTTCATTTGCTGTATTGGACTTGTGATTTCATGAAAATTATATTATATGATATCCCTGTCCCGTTAGGCTAGGCTATGCTAGTCAGCTTTTTTGATGAGGAGGATCCCGGATCCGGGAGAGAGAAGCGGTAGAGGTTTTAAGTAGTACAGTTTTTCTACTGACAAGGGCACTAACCACCTTATAGCAATGCCAATCTACATCATTCACAACGCAAATAATGAGGTCTCAAATGACCTCTTTAGTCAATTGTGTATCTGCTTCAATGGAGAGACTACATAAATGCACGATAGATGGTTGAAAACTGTAGCACCCCAGTAATTGCATTTCAGTGAGTGTATACAGTGTTTGTTAAATTGTGCTGTAAATACATTGAAAGATTAAACAAACTATTACATTGAAAAGGATTCCCCGTAGCCTTTCAACTTTTGGCCAAGAAACGGCCACTACCCACTGACATAATTAAGGCAAAATTCTTTCATCTGGGGCATATCAGTGTAAGCCAAGAATGAATCCAAATCTCACTCCTCTAGTCCCTCCAGTGTCTCAACCACTATTCATCATTGCATTTCCTGTATGCTTCGAAGGAGTAACTGAAATAAGGCATATATTAGTCATTCACCACTTTCATGTGAAAATATAATCCTGAAGAAAAAAATAATATGTCTGTATCAACATGATAATGAAAATAATTAATAAATTCAATACCTAAAGGGGAGTTTAAATTAATCTCCAAGTAAAGAAAGGTTGGGACAGAGAAAGAGTGTCAGCCATACTGTTGAGATTTCTTCCCTCCAAATCTCTAGCCAGACTGCAAGTTGTACACATAAAAAAAGCATACAGTAGGATACAACATTCAGTAGGGCTCCAGTACTGTGCCCTACCTACTAGAGCAGTGTGCATTCTGATCTCCCTACACAACCCAGTCTTGATCTCCCTACACAACCCAGCCATCCTCCATAACCTAGTGTTATTCTTTTCAACAGTATTGTTAGCCCCGACATAAATTGGTTTTGGAAGACTGTGGGGGGAGGATCTTTGCAAGTGCAAAAACCAAAGAAGAGTAACAGACAGCCTGATTGTGTTCGCAATTTGCTAATGTTACCACAGCAGACAAAGGGCCATAGAGGACAACTTTAATTGAGTTGTTATTTGTGGCTTTCAGACGAGACAGTTGTCAGGCTTTCACAGACGTTCGAACAGACTTCTCAAAATAAAAGAGAGATTTCGAACTACCTCCTGAGTAGATTAACTTTTCTGCTGTAACAGACAGATTCATCCAAGTGCTTTGACAGAGCTTCTTGAGTTGGCCAAGCTTTGTAGCTAACTTTGCTCCTCTCTTCTCCTCTTCAGATCAGATCTTCACTGCTTCTATTGCTTCCCAGAGGATTTATGAAGAATTCAGAGCACCTTGACAGTATTCAAATCTTTTCTGTCTCTCTAACCACGCTATTCTTGTTCTTCTGTAAAGTTGATGAGTTAGAGGTCCTTGATATTGATCGTTAATGGATCTCAGGAAGATGAAAATTCCGCTGCACCGGTCAATTGCATTACTCTCCAATATTGGCAATGTCCATTGCCATTGGGTGGATCACCTGGATCTGTCAGAGCATTTACAGTGTATTTCTGCACCTATTGCAGTCACAGGGTTTTGTCATCTGTGATCTGTAACTTGTTGCTAACCCCGGAGGCCTCAAAGTGTGGGAGTATGTCTCAAATGGGACCCTTTACCCAATGTAGAGTACTACTTTTGACCAGAGCCCTGGTGTCACGTATTCTCCCTCTCCGGCCTCTAGGTCATCAGGCTGCTGATTATCCCGCACACCTGTCACCATCGTCAAGCTTACCAGCGCCTCATGACACTCACGTGGACTCCATCACCTCCTTGATTATCTTCCCTATATCTGTCACTCCCCTTGATTCTTTCCTCAGTTGTTATTGACTCTGTTTCATGTCGGTGCGTTTGTGTTTCGTGTTTATTGTTTTGTTTATTTATTAAAACACTCACTCCCTGTACTTGCTTCCCGACTCTCAGCGTAATCGTTACACCTGGTCAAAAGTAATGCAGTATATAGATAATATGGTCCCATTTGAGACACAGCCAGGTTTCTTCACACAATCCCACCAGTTTTGGGATTGTTCCCTCTCTCAGCTGGATTCTTATTCATGATACTGTACACTATATATTTATGTGGCATGTGCCTCTTTGTATATATCCATTTCCTTGACAGCAGTGATATGACATTTCTTCAGCTGGTTAGTTATATGCGTAGGAGGCATGGATAGATCAAATGTCAATGTGGAGGTTCAGTCAGTACACATGCAGTGGTGACTTCATTTGTCCTTTGATCCTACCTGTCCTGCCAACCCCACCCCAACTCAATCAGTCAGCCCCACACTACTTTAATCCATTGCCCTACCTCGACATCAAAGATTTACGCTAGTGATCAACACCATATCAAAGCACAGCATGAATTCGCTCTCCTGTCTGTGCCCAAACTTTGTCACACTATGTCATACTCTTACATATCGCCAGGTACACTGTTCAACCAAGGTCGCTATTAGGTGATGAAACTAATACCTGTGATGTGCTCATTTAATCCCATTGTACATTTCACATTTTTTTTATAGGGTTTTAAAAGACTTTGAAGACTGAATATTCCTCCCAGAAAAACAAAGTAGATGGATTGTAGGATTCATTTGACCAGGCACAATCTTTGGAAAATCATGAATTATGCACACTACACTTGAACTCGGTAAACAAGTCAACGTTCAAACTAAACATTTGAATTAAACTTTTAAAAGATACCAAAATATTGGCTTACAAAAACACATAAACTCAATAGGGGGCAGGCAGAAGTGTAAAATCTGACAAGGCAAATCTCTCTATGCAGGAACCCACAGCTATCATGCATGATATTGACCCATTGCTCCACTCATGAGATCCCCCAAGGTATTGGATTTATTCTGACTACTTTGAGATGCTCTCACAAATATTTTTAAATGTGTCCACATGGGTACCTTAATGTCTCTCAGTACTAGTATATTCCACTATATTTCCACCAAGCTAAACAAAGGTCAAGTTCATGTTGCATATCTCTGGTAGAGCACCATGTATCAAGTACTTGATATTTAGTTTTTAATAATGTAAGAGGAGCATTGTGATCCTTCTTCAATTGTGAGTAACTGTATAAGAGCTTAAACATAACCAATGAGAGACTATGCCACTGTAGTTGTCTTTTCAATGATCTTTTCCTTTAAATTAAATACTTGAGCAAATCAATTCAAATGTACAATCCGCTGGACATATGATACAAAGCAGGATTATATGGATGACCTGTATAACTTGTCACACTGTTATAGTCAAAGTGCTGATTATGATTGGCATGGAACAGTAAATCAAATTATACTGGGGAGGGAGATTGGAAACATTTAGAACATTTTCAGATACATAAATAAAATCTCTGTTTTACAATGAGATAAATCATCTGCAGGAGCGTGATCTTCCTTTGACATTTAAACCACAGCTTTAAACTTTAAGGGCTAAAGGTCATTGTCACATAAAAGCAAAGCAAAAAGAAGCAAAAAGTCATTTTCAGGGGCATTTGGTTTTAAAACAATGGTTCATTCCATATCTTCACCAGTGTTGGGAAGTAGTGAACTACATGTAGTTCAACTAGTAATTTAACTACATTTTGCAGTATCTTGGTGGTAGTTTAACTCAATCAAATCTAGGTAGTGTTTTCAGTATTTAATTACTTTTCTGCAGTGGTGTAGGTAACTCCTGGAACTACATAACTTTTTATGCAAAAATAAAATATGTGTGAATTTTCATTCATTTTCAGCATCAGACATGCCTAATTCTCACTTGTGTTTAATAGGCTAAATGACCCAGAGTGACCTGTTCTTGCAATTTGTAGTCTATGACATTTCAGATTTAGATCTGATAATTTATCACAAAGAGGTTTGGATGTAGTGAACTATTTTTTCAAGGTAACTTTAGTTACCGGTAAATAAACTATCTTTCTTAAGGGTAGCTTTAGTGTAGCTTAACTTCTTCCAGTGTGAAGTCATTGGTAGCTTGGTAAACTATATTTTCAGAATAGCTTCTCCAACAATGAGCTTCACTACTGTAACAAGTCCCAAAATAAGGAAGTCAAGTAAAATTTGTATTCATTCAGACTCATTTGAAATGCAGATATCTAAAATGACAGCAGTACCTAATGCAAATGTATACAGTACTGTAGTCTAGAAAAGAACAACCAGCATCACTTCAGCATGTGTAGAGATGAGGAGGTGGGAAAGCCTTTGGGGAACTGACAGAGATTACATGACTCACTCCAGCTGGAAATATGACTTGTATAGGCTTTTCAACGTCTTTTCATTTCTGCTTTCAATTTCGAATGATTTTATGGCTGTCAGAATAGTTTGATATTTACTGTAGTTTGATGTTCTACAGTGTTATACACAGGCATAATAGCGACTAAACATTATCATCATTACAAATCAAGCTAATGTAGTTAATTGCTGTGGTAACTTAAATTTATTGTGATTGGAGTTAAACTTAAAATTCTTGAAAGATTGAGCCCTCCTACCCACATGTTGCAGCTCGTGGCGGCAGGTAGCCTAGTGGTTAGAGCATTGGGCCAGTAAGTGAAAGGTTGCTGGATCGAATCCCTGAGCTGACAAGGCAAAAACCTGTCGTTTTTGCCCCTGAGCAAGGCAGGGCCACTGTTCCCCGGGCGACAAAGACGTGGATGTCGATCAAGGCAGCCCCCCGCACCTCTCTGATTCAGAGGGGTTGGGTTAAGTGCAGAAGACACATTTCAGTTGAAAGCATTCAGTTGTACAACTGACTAGGTTGCAACAAAAGGATTTGGTTCAGCTCTCTATAGAGCAGAGATATGTGCACATCCATAAAACAGGCTACAGTGACATAGATTCAAAACCTTTTGACATTAAATAATTGCCAAACTACTAATGAAAGGAATGGTGGCGGAGGGAATGGCGGCTGTTTACGGGCTCCTATTTTGCATATTTTTTGGTGCTGATCTTAACTTTTTTTTCCATAATATTTCCGCCATCGTTTCCTATGACCGAAAAGAGTTTCTGGACATCAGAACAGCTATTACTAACCTCGATTTGTATGATGAGTTGAAGGTGAAAGAGATACTGATTATCACAAATCCCCAATACTCGAAGAGGGAGAAGACTGTCCTATCAATGGGAGATTAAGAACTGTACTGTACTATGCTTCTCGGAGTCGTGGCTGAACAAGGACATGGATAACATACATCTAGCTGGTTATTCTATGCATCAGCAGTACAGAACGGCAGAGTCCGGTAAGATCAGTGGGGATGGTGTGTGTCTCTTTGTCAAAACAGCTGGTGTGCAATCTCTAATATTAAGGAAGTCTCGAGATTCTGCTCGCCTGAGTTAGAATATGAGGTAATGATAAGCTGTAGACGATACTATTTACCAAGAGTTTTGATCTGTATTTTAATTAGCTGTCTATTTACCACCGCAAACCGATGCTGGACCTAAGACCGCACTCAACGAGCTGCATAGGACGATCAGCAAACAAGAAAATGCTCATGCAGAGGCGGCCCTCCTAGTGGCTGGTGATTTTAATGCAGGAAAACTGAAATCCATTTGACCTCATTTCTACCAGCATGTCACCTGTGCAACTAGAGGGGGAAATAACTTGAGATCACCTTTACTCCAAACACAGAGAGATGCATACAAAACTCTCCCCCGCCCTCCGTTTGGCAAATCAGACCATAACTCCATCCTCCCGATTCCTGCTTACAAACAAAAACTCAAACAGGAAGCACAAGTGATGTGCTCAATATGGAAGTGGTCGGATGAAGTGGATGCTAAGCTACAAGCTGGAATATGTTCCTGGATTCATCTGATGGCATTGAGGAATTTACCACATCAGTCACTGGCTTCATTAATAAGTGCATCGATGACGTTGTACCCACAGTGACCATACATACATACATACAGTATCTCAACCAGAAGCCATGGATTACAGGCAACATTCACACTGAGCTATAGGCTAGAGCTGCCACTTTCAAGCAGGACACTAATCCGGACGCTTATAGGAAATCCTGCTGCGTCCTCCGACGAACCATCTAACAGGTAAAGCTTCAATACAGGAATAAGATCGATTCCTATTACACCGGCTCTGACGCTCATCGGATGTTGCAGTGCTTGCAAACTATCAGATTACAAAGGGAAACCCAGCCGAGAGCTGCCCAGTAACGCGAGACTACCAAACGAGCTAAATGCCTTCTATGCTCGCTTCAAGGCAAGCAACACTAAACCATGCGTGATGATCACATTCTCTGTAGCCGATGTGAGTAAGACCTTTAACATTTTACTGCAGTGGGCTAAATCAGGGTCACACAGAGTGTTTCTTGGTAGTCTTAAACAAATCTACTCTGAAACAAAATGATACACCTCACACACAGGGTTATGGGCTTAAAAAAAGACACATCTACCATGTCAGATATAGAGTTGAAATGTATTACATTGAATTTGCATCCCAATTTTACACTTGATATACATGACAGAAGACTGAAATATAACAACTGTTTGACATGCTGTCGAAACAATGGATTTTCTGTGGCTTTTTTAAAATAATGTTTATTAATTATGAAATTATTAATGCTTTTGGTCAGTGACTGCAGGAAAGGGCTACACGGGTTAATATTCAGAAAGATTACCAGGATGCATACTCAGACAAGCTGGCAAGTGTCTTCACTGATATTGATATTTTTAACCTATCTCTGACCCAATCTGTTTTAAGCAAACCACCATTGTCCCAGTGCCTATGACGCCAAAGTAACCTGTCTAAATGACTACCACCCCGTAGCACTCAAGTCTGTAGCCATGTAATGCTTTGAAAGACTGGTCATGGCTCACATTAACACCATCGTCCCAGAAACCCTGGACCCACTCCAATTCGCATACCACCCAAACAGATCCACAGATGACGCAACCTTTATTGCACTCCACACTGCCCTTTCCCACCGGGACAAAAGGAACACCTACGTGAGAATGCTGTTTATTGACTACAGCTCCGCATTCAAAACCATAGTGCACCTCCAAGCTCATCACTAAGCTAAGGATCCTGGACTCCCTGACGGGCCATCCCCAGGTGGTGAGGGTAGGTAACAACACATCCATCATGCTGACCCTCAACACGGGGGCCTCTCAGGGGTGAGTTCTCAGTCCCCTCCTGTACACCCATGACTTCATGGCTGCGTATGACTCCAACACCATCATTAAGTTTGCTGACAACAAGTCGGTGGTAGGTCTGATCATCGATGACGATGAGAAAGCCTATAGGAAGGAGGTCAGAGACCTGGCAGTGTCCACATCACTAAGGACCTATCATGGTCCAAACACACCAACACAGCCTTGAAGACGGCTCGACAACGCCTCTCGCCCCTCAGGAGAATGAAAAGATTTGGCAATGGCCCTCAGATCCTCAAAAAGTTAGACAGCTGCAATAATGAGAGCATCTTGACTGGCTGCATCAGTTTGACAACTGCTCGGCATCCGACTGCAAGGTGCTATAGAGGGTAATGTGTACGGCCCAGTACATCACTGGGGCCGAGCTCCCTGCCATCCAGGACCTCTATACCAGGCGGTGTCAGAGGAAGGCCCTAACAATTGTCATAGTGTTCTCTATGCTACCGCACGGCAAGTGGTACCGGAACTCCAAATTTGGAACCAAAAAACACCTGAATAGCTTCTACCCCCAAACCATAAGACTGCTGACGAAAAATGGCTACCTGGACTATTTACATTGAACAACTTTATTATTTATTCATTTATCTTCATTGTTTTGCACTAACTCCCTTGAACTGGCTCTAAGCACACTCACTAGACTCACTTTGCTTCGACACAATCCTGTCTCGGAGCTCTATGGACAATTCCTTTGACCTCATGGCTTGGCTTTTGGTCTGACATGCACTGTGAACTGTGGGACCATATATAGACAAGTGTGTGGCTTTCCAAATCATGTCCAATCAATTGAATTTACCACAGGTGGACTCCAATCAAGTTGAAGAAACATCTCAAGGATGATCAATGGAAATAGGATGCACCTGAGCTCAATTTCAAGTCTCATAGCAAAGGGTCTGAACACTTATGTAAATAAGGTATTTCTGTTTTTTATTTGGAATAAATTGGCAAAAAAATCAAAAAACCTGTTTTCACTTTGTTATTATAGGCTATTGTGTGTAGATTGATAAAGACAAAATGTATTTAATACATTTTCGAATAGGGCTGTAACGTAACAACATGTAGAAAAGGGGAAGAGGTCTGAATAGGAAGTCTGTACATAATACAAATATTCCAAAACAGGCATTCTGTTTGCAACAATGCACTAAAGTAGTCCTTGAAAAAATGTGGCAAAGCAATTCACTTTTTGTCCTGAAATTTATTTCATCCCTTTTAGAATAAGGCTGTATCATAACAAAATGTGGAAAAAGTCAAGGGGTTTGATGAGTTTCCGAATGCACTGTAAATAATGTAGCAGATATAGGATATGGTAGAAAGAGTATGTGGCCTTCTCCGCAGGCTACAGGCTGGAGATAAAATGCATGACAATGTAATGAGACAGACACGTTTTACATCATGCAGTTTTCTCCGATCAAATAGCCTAACTTAAATGGCGCCCAATCAAATAAAAAATGTGCTGTCATGTTAACAAACAACATAGCCCAAAAATGTCACAGTAAAATGAACAATATGGAATGGACAATCACAACTGGTGTACAGGAGTTTCACCCCATTGTCATGATTAGTGGTTTGAAGTTTGTATCCGTACATTTTTGACAAGCTGATCATAGCGAAAAAGAAAAAATACTTCTGCATTTCCGGATGTGTAAATACATTGCAAATAGGCTCACGATAACTTCTGATAAAGTTGGTTGCTGATATTCAGAGCTTAAATTTACACATTTATTAGTCACAGGAACCAGGACTAATAAAGTCAGTGCAACAGCCTGTTTTACAAATGGTGGGTCTACCACATGGATAGGCAGTCATAAAATTGCATTGGGGGCCAACATGGTAGGCCATACCCCAGTAAGCACGAGCCGACGTCTTTTGGAAGTATTTTTTTGGTCCTGTTCAGACCGGATGTCTACATACGCTTTCACACACACTCACACACACAGACACACTTTCACACGCTGATGCTACTCTGTTTATTATATATCCTGATTGCCTCGTCACTTTGACCCCTACCCACATGTACATACTGTATTACCTCAACTACCTCCTACCACTGCACATTGACTCAGTACTGGTACTCCTTGTATATCCTCGTTATTGTTTTTGTGTTATTATTTCCTTATTATTTAGCAAATATTTGTCTTAATTATTTTACTCTTTATTGTTGGGAATGGACTCGTAGTGAAAACATTTAACTGTCAAGTCTACACCTGTTGTATTCGGAGCATGTGATCAATACAATTTTATTCAATTTTATTGGCTAAGTGGGCAAACTTAGGCATGAAATTCCAACATCAGACGGTGAGCCATCATATTCATATATAAAATACCTAATAATGAAAGGAAAGCATTGTAAGAGAAGTGGGGAAATGATTGCTGTCCATCAATAATGAGAAACCACCTGGTAATGACAACTTAGATGAAAACTATTGAGGATGGTAGAGGACTATATTGCCACTCCTATTTGCCACATCTTTAATCTGAACCTGAAGAAATGTTGGTCTACAGACCTGAAGGGAAGCTACAGTAATTCCGCTACCCAAAAATGGTAAAGCTCCCTTTGCTGGCTCTAACAGCCGACCAATCAGCTTGCTGCCAGTTCTTAGCAAACTTATGGAAAATATTGTGTTTGACAAGATACAATGCTATTTCTCTTTGAACAATTTAACAACTGACTTTCAGCATGCTTATAGGGAAGTAAATTCAACATGTACTGCACTGGCACAAATTACTGATGATTGGCTGAAAGAAATTGATAATAAAAGGAATGTGGGAGCTGTGTTAGATTTCAGTGCAGATTTTGATATTATTGACCATCATTTGTTACTGAAGAAATTAATGTGTTAACGCTTTATATCTGCCATATCATGGATAGAGAGCTATCTATCGAATAGAACACAGAGGGTGTTCTGTAATGGAAGCTTCTCTAACGTAAAACATGTAAAGTGTGGTATTCCACAAGGTAGCTGTCTTGGCCTTTTACTGTTCTCTATTTTTACTAATGATTTAATGCTTTAAAGCCTGTGTGTCTATGTACGCAGATGATTCAACACAATACATGTCAGCAACCACAGCTAGTGATATTACTGCAACACTAAACAAAGAGTTGCAGTCAGTTTTAGAATGGGTGGCTAGGAATAAACTGGTCCTGAACATATCTAAAACCAAAACCATTGTATTTGGTACAAATCAATCCCAGGACCTCAGCTGGATCTGGTCCACACACATGTTCACAGTCATGAGAAGGCATGACAGCACCTCTTCCCCCTCAGGATGCTGGAAAGGTTTGGCATGGGCCCTCAAATCCTCAAAATGTTATCCAGCTGCACCACTGAGAGCATATTGACTGCATGCATCACTGCTTGGTATGGCAAAAGAACTGCCCTCGTTCGCATGGCACTACAGAGGGTGATGTGGACAGCCCAGTACATCAGTGGGGCCGAGCTCCCTGCCATCCAGGACATCTATATCAGGCGGCGTGAAAGGAAGGCCCGTAAAATCGTTAAAGACTCCAGCATCTAAGCCATAGACTGTTCTCTCTGCTGTTGCACATCAAGCGCTACTGGTGCATCAAGTCTGACACCAACAGGCTCCTGAACAGCTTCTATCCCAAAGCCATAAGACTGCTATTTTTATTTATTTATTTGTATTTAACCTTTATTTAACTAGGCAAGTCAGTTAAGAACAAATTCTTATTTACAATGACGGCCTACCAAAAGGCAAAAGGCCCGCGGGGACGGGGGCTGGGATTAAAAATTGAAAAATAGAAAATATATAAATATAGGACAAAACACACATCACGTCAAGAGAGACAACAGAACATGGTAGCTGCACAAAACATGGTACAAACATTATTGGGCACAGACAACAGCACAAAGGGTAGGAGGGTACTGCTAAATAGCTAACAAAATGGCTACACGGTCTGAGATGACCCTTGTATTTTATTTTTGCACTGTCTCTATGCATGCTCACAGGACTCGACATAGTCATGCACACTGACACTCCAACACACACACACACACACTCCAACACACACACACACACACACACACACACACACACTTAATTTGCTCACACACACAAAACATGAACACACATTTATACTGACTCTACAGACACACACACACAAACACACACAATCCTAACATACGCTGCTGCTACTGTGTTTATCATATATCCTGATGTCTAGTCACCTTACTCCTATACATATTCTACCTCTATCACTCCAGTATCCCTGCACATTGTAAATATGGTATTGGAACTGACCCTGTACTATGCTTACTAACTTCTCGTGTTCTTCTTATTTCGTATTTTTATTTCTCGTGTGTTTTTGTTCTACCTTGTTATTTTTAGTACTACATTGATATTGATTACTGCATTGTTGAGTTTAGAGCTGCAAGAAAGGCATTTCACTGCATTTGTGCAAATGACAATGAAACTTGGAACCTTGTAAACTGTCATGGTCAAAGCATATTGATTCTATTGTTATAAAGATGGGGAGAAGTCTGTCTGTGATAAAGAAATGGTCTCCTTTTTTAACATCACATGCAACAAAACAAGTCCTGCAAGCTCTGGTTTTGTCGCATCTTGACTATTGCCCAGTTGTATGGTCATCTGCGGCAAAAATGACCTAGAAAATCTGCAGTTGGCCCACGACAGAGCAGCACTTCTGGCCCTCAAATGTACACGGAGGGCAATGTCAATAACATGCATGTCAGTCTCTCCTAGTTCAGAGTGGAGGAGAGATTGGCTGCATCACTGTTGGTCTTTGTAAGAAGTAGTGACGTGCTGAAAGTACAAAAATGTCTGTTCAGCCAGTTAACACACAGCTCAGAAACCCATACTTACCCCTCAAGACAAGCAGTCCCCAAGTCCAGAACAGAGGCTGGGAAACGCACAGTCTTTTATATAGCAATAACTACTTAGAATTGTGTTCCACCTCAAGCAATAAAATCTATAAAAAAAGCAACAACGTGGACTGTGATGAGACACACACACACACACACACACCCTACACGCACCCACACATTATTCTTTAGTTGTATTCTTTAGATGTAACAGCCTTAAAGTGTCTAAATGACAAAGCAATTGAATGTTTGAGGTTAGTATTATTAATTAATTAATTAATATTTATTTTCTCTTCTTTTTGTGTCAATTCTCTGGAAACTTGCTTCAATAGGAATGTCTTACTAAGAGACTTTAGTCGTATTGTTCTTTTGTCGTAGTGTTCGTAGTTAAAATTTGTGTTGCTGTTCTTGTCCATTAGTGTTCTGTATTTTGTCATGCTCTATGTTTTGTGTGGACACCAGGAAGAATAGCTGCTGCTTCTTAAACAGCTCATATGGATCTGAATAAAAATCATAAGATCATTTCCTCAGAGATGTTCTACACAAATTGCAGTATAAATTGTTATTTACTGATGATTGCTATTTGTTAATTTGGAGCATACTGGGACAGTTGGAATCAATTCAATTACTTTAGATTCAAGGTCAATGTGAACAGACTCGAAAGGACTTTGAATGTCACAGGTTAACAAGTTCATGCCATGGCGGTCAGTGTCACCTATCTCATACTGAGCAAATAACAAAAGCAATCTGAACTTGAAACCTAAGTAAACAGAGAGAATATGAAATGTCGAAGCGGGGGCTGAGGAAAACAGATTTTATTTAGAGGAAATGTACCACAAATATATGGCTCTGCTCTGTCAGGTGAGAAACGTTAATCCAAATAAACGATACTTTTAGCTTCTAATGCCAATGTCTTGAAGGTTCATTGTATAATTACCAAGTAGTCCAGCAGTCATCGGGGACTGAAACAGTGCAGTGAACCACTGAAAACCAGATAAGCCTCTCAAGTGTTTTGGCATAAACACTATGATTCTTTACCACAGAACGGAAGGGAATGAGAATTATAGATGGAGACAAGAGACTGATCAATACACTGGACAAAATGCAATAGTCCAAAGCTGTTCTAATAGGGCGTGAATTAATTCAGGCCAATTTCAGGATATTACCTATATTCCTACTAGGCTACTATAGATCAGAGAAGTAAAGCAGCCTTACATTGTTGCAACTTATAAAATATTAGCCTGAGTACCAGTCTCTTTAGCTAACATTCCACTCCTTGCTGCTGCTTGTCATTGCCAAAGAGACTGGCCTTTCTTTGGCAATGACAAGGCGTAGCAATGAGTGAAATGTTAGCTAAAGAGACTGGTACTCAGGCTAATAAAATATATCCTTCCATCTTTAAGAGTATGGGGTGCCAATATCAGAAGTTTGTGAGGGGAGGCAAGCAGAAAATGAGACTTAATCTTCCTCGATAACCTTAATATATAAATACATATAACCGTGAGTGTTGCATTCATCCAGCTTCACATAATATTAATATCCTTTTCAATTATTGTTCCTGGATGTTTTGAAATCAATAAATCACTACAGGCAATAATGTATATGACTTTGAAATGGCCAGCCAGGGGATTTGGTGCCTGTACTGATAACTGTGTGACTGTTATGATAAATGTACCTCTACAAATATACTATTTATGATGGCAGATAGTGCATGTTCTTCACATTGAGATCCTTTGAATGAAAGCAGGTATGAATAAATGATCCAATAACTGGGTCACGCCCTCTTACTCAACAGTGAAACATTTTCTTACTCTCTCACTCTGTACTGTCATATTCATTGTACAGTCTTTAGTATCTGTTGCCTGTTAACACTATTGATGTAGTCTGACTGATCTTGGTGAACATTGCCTCATTGATATCGACCATTCTTCCTCTCCATAGCAAAGAGACCAAAATACAACACCAAAATATTTCCATTGAATAAATGGTAGTGAATGTAAAGGATCTCTGCATGGCTTTCTACAGCATCCAGACATCCACCGACCGATGAGCTGTCAGAAGCAGTTGATGAAAGAATAGAATAAAGGCAGACTAAGCTCATTAAAACAAGAAGGTGTTGAATAGCCAGATTATATAAAACTCTAATTTCACAAGCAAGGCAGAACGATGCCTTGAGCATGGACTAGATATGCCAAAAAATCTATTTATGCTCATACATGTATCATTATTTAACAGACCATATTTCATCCATTTTATCTATCCTGACTAAGGGGGGGGACTCAAATCTATGGCTGTTTTTATGGAGGAACAGATAATTGCATATACCATTCCCTCAAATTCTGCAAAGTCACACAAAGACTTGAGGCCTCTGAAGTTGTGTATACCCATATGGTTCTTCTCTATTCATAGAATAAGGTAGCTAATTTATTTTACCTTAATCATTCCATCGCAAGTCTTATTCTTAAGATTATCCAACGGCCTTCCTCTGAGGACAGAAGATTAGTAATGAATTGAGGGAGGGGAGAGCAGAGTCTCTCACCATCTCACAACCACATTCCAGTTTCCATTTCAATTCCTCTCTGAATGCAATGAAAACAATACATTGGTTGTGTCCCAAATGGCCCCATAGGGCTCTGGTCAAAAGTAGTGCACCATATAGGGAATAGTGTCATTTGGGACATCCAATGTATTGTTTTCATGCACTTGTGTTACCTTCTCAAAATAACTATTAATAACCCAGCATTCTATTATCTACAGTGCCTTTAGAAAGTATTCAAACCCCTTGACCTTTTCAACATTGTGATTAAATTGAGATTTTGTGTCACTGGCCTACACACAATACCCCAGCATGTCAAAGTGGAATTATGTTTTAGACCTTTTTACAAATTAATAAAAAATGAAAATCTGAAATAACTTGAGTCAGTAAATATTCAACCCCTTTGTTATGTCCAGCCTAAATAAGTTAAGGAGTAAAAATGTGCTTAACAAGTCACATAATAAGTGACATAAAATACAATTATCTGTAAGGTCCCTCAGTCGAGCAGTGAATTTCAAACACAGATTCAACCACAAAGACCAGGGAGGTTTTCCAATACCTCGCAAAGAAGGGCCCTTATTGGTAGATGGGTAAATTAAAAAAGCAGACATTGAATATCCCCTTGAGCATGGTGAAGTTATTAATTACACTTTGGATGGTGTATCAATACACCCAGTCACTACAAAGATACATGCATCCTTCCTAACCGGTTGGGGATTTAACCATGAGACCAATGGTGACTTTAAAACAGTTGCAATTTAATGGCTGTGATAGGAGAAAACTAAGGATGGATCAACAGTTAATCCACAATACTAACCTAATTGACAGAGTGGAAAGAAGGAAGCCTGTCTAAAACATGCATCCTGTTTGCAACAAGGCACTAAAATAATACTGCAAAAAATGTGGCAAAGCAATTAACTTTTTGTCTTGAATACAAAGCGTTTGGGGCAAATCCAATATAACTGTCACACCCTGATCTGTTTCACCTGGCTTTGTGCTTGTCTCCACCCCCCACCAGGTGTCTCCCATCTCCTCTCATTATCCCCTGTGTATTTATACCTGTGTTCTCTGTTTCTAGTTAGTTTTGTTTGTAAAATCTACCAGCGGTTTTCCCCTTGCTCCTGTCTTTTCTATCATTTCTGTTTTCCTGGTTTTGACCATTCTGCCTGCCCTGAGCCTGCCTGCCGTCCTGTACCTTGCCCCACCACACTGGATTATTGACCTCTGCCTGCCCTTGACCTGTCGTTTTGCCTGCCCCCTGTTCTAGTAATAAACATTTGTTACTTCGATGTCTGCATCTGGGTCTTCCCTAAAACATTATAATAACATATTACTGAGTACCACTCTCCATATTTCCGAGAATAGTGGTAGCTGCATCATGTTATGGGTATGCTTGTAATCGTTAAGGACTGGGGAACGGAAAAAAAAGAAATGGAATGGAGCTAAGCACAGGCAAAATCCTAGAGGGAAAACATGGTTAAGTCTGCTTTCCACCAAACACCGGGAGATGAATTCACCTTTCAGCAGGACAATAACCTAAAACACAAGGCCATATGTATACTGTTCCTGAGTGGCCGAGTTACAGTTGACTTAAATCGGCTTGAAAATTATGGTAATCCAGCAATGATCAACAACCAATTTGACAGAGCTTGAAGAATTTTTTAAATAATAATGGCAAATATTGTTTCATCAGGTGTGCAAAGCTTTTAGAGAATTACTCAATACTTACGTAATTCAGATATTTCTGTATTTAATTTTCAATGTGCAACAATTTCTAAAAACATGTGTTCACTTTGTCGGTATGGGGTATTTTATGTAGATGGATGAAAAACAAAATTGAATAAATTGTTGAATTCAGGCTGTAACACAACAAATTGTTGAATCAGTCAAGAGGTATGAAGACTTTCTGAAGGCACTGTATCTGCAGCCATTTCAAGTCTAAGTATATACAGTGCTTCTTTTATTATTAGAATTGAAAAGCTTTCATTGATTTCAAGACAGGAGCTAATGACTGGCTGTCACTCTTTCATACAATGTGTACAACAAAGAGGTTGAGTGAGTCCAAATGCAAACCTTGGCATTGAAGTGTCCTCTTTTGGACCAAATAATCTTATTTCAGAACCGATGGTTTAGATTTGAATCAACATAATTCCATCAGACATTTAGTTGTCAAATAACAGTTTTCAAACATAATTGCATAGCTCATAACTGAGGTAGAATTTTGCCGATTTTGGAGATTGTCTGAAATTGAGATTGTAGAGAACAGGAGCAAAAGTGCTTTGGTATGCCTGAGACAGCAGCCTGCCAATCAAAAATGTACTGTAGTTTTAGATGCTTGTCTCATTTGTGTGTAAACAAACCAGATTCCATCAGTGCAGCATCATCGGTAGAAGATGTTACTTTAGATAAATACACTAAGAAAGTTATAGTGATTACACCGAGAGATGAAAGATTATGCTGTTCTCAATAATTCATCAAATATTCCCATCCAGGATTCCTCCATCGTATTTATGCTTCTGTTTACACTTCATAAATGAGAAATGGGAATATTTGTTTTTTCGTATTCACGGCATGCCAGTCTTTCCAGAAACCTCACAACATTATGCATTTGAATGTGAAATTACAATTTCCCACCGCACCAATTTGCAGAGCCTAAAAATCTACCAAAAGTGTCAAGTTAAGTCAAACGATGTTGCAGCATGCCTCTTTGTATTACGTCTCTCAGCACCGTAAGGCTCACTGTTATGAACCCATTTTATTGTATAACAACAACAAATAAGATTTTGACAGGGAACCAGATGTTTTTAAAGTAAAAGTTCATATTCTGTTAACTCTTATGCAAATAATGTTGTTGACTCGTCCTATACTCGTATGTGGCCAAAGCATAAACTGGAGAAAACATTTTTTAAATAAAACCCCACATCAAACTTGTATCTCAAACAGACCATTTAAAAAATGCTTGCTATTTCTTCATAGAACATGATGTCATGTTGGCTCATTGGCTGACATGGCCAATCAGCGGTCTATTCGCATTCATATTTTTAATGACCGGTATACGCCCACAGCATTCAAACACAGAAATGCAACCTCTTATGGCTGCAATCCCGTCACCGGGATCGATATGACAGCAGCCAGTGACAGTGCAGGGCGCCAAATTCAAAAAACAGAAATCTCATAATTAAAATTCCTCAGACATTCATGTGTCTTATATCATTTTAAAGGTAATCTTGTTGTTAATCCCACCAAAGTGTCCGATTTCAAATAGGCTTTTCAGCGAAAGCACTACAAACGATTATGTTAGGTTACCACAAAACCACAATAAGCACAGCCATTTTTCCAGCGAAAGATAGCTTTCACAAAAAACAGAAATAGAGATAAAATTAATCACTAACCTTCATCAGTTGACACTCATAGGACTTCATGTTACACAATACATGCATGTTTTGTTTGATAAAGTTCATATTTATATAAAAAATCTGAGTTTACATTGGAGCGTTAGATTCACTAGTTGCAAAAACATCAAGTGATTTTGCATAGCCACATCGTTTAAACAGAAATACTCATCATAAATGTAGATGATAATACAAGTTATACACATGGAATTATAGATATACCTCCCCTTAATGCAACCGCTGTGCCAGATTTTTTAAAAACTTAACGGAAAAATAAACCATGCAATAATCTGAGACGGAGCTCAGAACAATAGCCAAATTAGCCGCCATGTTGGACACATAATGTGACATAAATCGAGCGCGCTCAAACTTCCCATCATGCCAGTGGGTCCTGACAGCGTGGAGCATTGTCAAAAAATCCACTATCATCAACGGGTTTTGAAAGGCTGGACTGCTGCGTGTTGTAGAGGGAAGCATGAGCTCAGCGGGGAATTTGCCTCCGGATGAAAGTGACGAGAGCGACAATGAAAACGATCCAACATCGGATGAAGCAATTCTGAGGCTATTCAACTCCGACACCGAAGGAGATGACTTCAGTGGTTTCAGTGCACAGGAGGAGGAAGATAGTGACCAATGACTTTCATGGTAGGCTACTGTTTACTGCTATTTTTTTTATTTTTGTTACAAGCCGTGTTTCGTTAAAGCCTATTTATTTTTGTTACAAGCCATGTTTCGTTTAAAAGCCTATTTATTTTTTTGTTCATTTGTTTCAATGTACCGGTAGGAACCTGCGGCTTATAGACATGTGCGGCTTATTTATGTACAAAATACATATATTTTTTAAATTCAGTGGGTGCGGCTTATATTCAGGTGCGCTTAATAGTCCAGAATTTACGGTACTCATTCCTGTCTCCTTCGGCCCCAATTCACATTGGAGTCATCAGACAAAGTTCTATTGACTGTTGACATCTAGTGGAAGCCGTAGGAAGTGAAAACCCATCCATATCTCTCTGTATTTTCAATGAGAGCTTGGTTGAAAATCTGGCACCCCCAGAAAATATCCAAACAGGAAGTGGAACTTCTCAGGTTTTTGCCTGCCATATGAGTTCTGTTATACTCAGACATAATTCAAACAGTTTTAGAAACTTCAGAGTGTTTTCTATCCAATACTAATAATATATATATATTAGCAACTATGACATAGGAGCAGGCTGTTTACTCTGGGCACCTCTGTGCACCTTTCATCCAAGCTACTCAATACTGCCCCTTCAGCCATAAGAAGTTAACATTCTTAGTTTTCCTTCAAAATAATGGTAATTATTTCACTCATATTGTAAATAATTATAGGTCATATTTCATAGAAATCTGGAAACACTGGACTGTTACTTTAAATTGTATGCAGATCAACTCAGCAACCTCCTGTAATAGAGCATTGCACCTGGTTCAAAATAACACTGAAAACCTCTGCAGAGGGAGTTGGCCGTGGTGAAATGGAAAAGAAAAGAGTCTTCTGTCTGCTTTTGTGGGTTATCCTTCCTGCTGGGTAGGCTGCACAGCATGTGTCCTCACAGGCATGTGAAGGATCGATGAAGCAACGTGAGAATCCTTTAAATAACATTTTAAGGTGATGCTGCATACCGCACAACCAACAAAACCTCCAACCTCATAGGAGACTGCAGCTGTGGTGGTTGAATTCAGCTCTCTAGAGCTCAAAGGATGGCCCACACTGTCCTGCCGACTGACATCACCATGCACGGAGAGGAGAGAACCTGCCATTGTTCTTCCTCTTTGATCAAAACCCAAAGGTTTGGTCAAGACCAGAGGTTTCCGGACAGCTGTAGTTTATCATCCTTGCTCGCAGGTGACATTATCTATGTAAGTCCCAAATGGCACCCTATTCCCTTTATAGTGCACTACTTTTAACCATAGCCCTTTGGGCCCTGGTCAAAAGTAGTGTATTTGATTGGGAATAGGGTGCCATGTGGGACGCAGACCCACTACTGGGCATGTTCTTGACCTCAATCCACAAACTGTCCAACTGCTAGCCCTAAAGGGTGGGACATTTTAAACCTGAACAAAATCACTATATTAGTTGAACTATTTACAGTATTTTTAACATTAATGAATACTATCAACTCTTGAGACATGCACTTTTAATAAGAGCCTGTAGCTGACCACAAAGCCAAATATTTCAGTGACACTGTCATGATACATGGTTTGAATAGTAACTAAACACCCATATTCTGATTAAACAGTTTAAAAGAGTATGTCAATGTTCTTGGGTTATTGCCAAAGTACCACTGGTGATTGCCATGGCTACCTCCCCAATTCCACTGTAACAATTGTTACTCATGTTTGAGAACAAAAGTTTGAGGTGATTCAAGGCTGAAAAACAGTATGCTCTTTTGTAAGCAATAATTAATGGTTTCACTAGTGGAGTAGTGATTTACATTTAAATATAATTAATGCACTTTTCTATTCATTTCCATTGTTTTCATTCTTGCCTGTCACTGTTTTCTCAAGTGTTTTCTTCCTTCAAATTGCAGGAGCTGGCAGCTAATGCAAAACAGCTGTCTGTGTGTCTATGACTAATATCAAAACTACAAACACTGATGAAGCGGATGTGTGTCTCCCTCATACACAGTGCAATATGAAGCCTTTCTACTAACCCAAGTGCCTAATTTAATTTACTATCTGAAAGCAGAAACCAGCTGTTATGAAGTTGCTATCCAATCAATCTCAGCATGTATCTGTGCAAAGGCTTTCTAAATAAATATGTGCCTGCATGGTTAGGTAATTCATTGACAGCACCTTTATGGAAACTTTCCTACCCTTAAAATGGAGAAAAGTTGTCTTGAAATTGATGTGAAAATGTTAAATGAGAAAAAACTTCTGGAAGTCGTTGAAGGTGAAAGAATGCCCTCTAGTGTTCAGGCAAGCCATTATCTAAATCTATGCATTAAAATTCAGTCCACTTAGTCAGTGAGTAAAGCCTTTGGTATATATTTGCTCAAGAATATAGGAGCTTCTATCTACAAAGACTCAGCATTACAGCATGATTATTTCTTCAGCCAGACGGAGGTTGAGGTACAAACTGAGGAGGGCACAGCATATCTGAGCTGCAATCAAACACAACACCACAACAGAAATGGTAATGGATGTAATAATTAGGATCACTGATTTGCGACCAAGAGGAGAGATATAAATGAAGATGATAAGATGTTGGTTGCTAATGCAATGGGTATTGGGATATGAGTTGAATTATCCCTCCATTGTAATACCTGTCTTATTCCTCTCTTGTTTCCTCTGGCAAGTTTTGTACACAACTATGAAGCTATGAGATACAGATGGAGAGTGTGTAGGTTACAGTACTGTATATTCTACTTCCCATTTGCAATGCTTAGGAAATTGAATCGTCTTCCTTTTACTTCAGCCAAATGCTTTCCATTCTCACACATTTCTCCCTCTACCAGCTCAGTTCAAACTGATACTAAACCAATCTCCATAGAAACAAAATATGTCCCAATTACTTCCTCAAATGGTTCTGAGCCTGGGGATGGTTTACAGAGAGAATTTCTGTAATCAGGCCAAACTGAGAATATTTTAATATTTACCCTCTTCTACACGTCGGCTAGACTAGAGTAACTGAGAGCTTCTCCCTTTCAAGGTCGCTGTCCTATTAATGGAAGGAGAATCATCTCGGTCATTAATTAGGGGAGGTTAAAATAATACCACACTCAGTTTGCTTTGAACAGCAATAGCTAGTATTTTACACTCCCTTGTCATGGTTTTTGGTCTTAATGGCAAATAGAATTAGGCATGCATTGATTACAAACATTGATTGAATGAGGTAGCTTCAGAATGCCAATGAAATATGCTGCTTCCCCTTACAGGAAGTCAAAGAGAGGAGGCAGACAGGCAGAGAGAGCATAATCACCATAGTCTAAAATGAGCTACAATCTTTCTATTGCTCTATCTGTGTTTTTTATTTCTATGCTCTAAGTTCATGTAATTTTACTCAATAAATGTGTCTGGTTTGCAGTACAGTATGTTGGTTTGGTTACTCTCCACTCCCACATTATAGGTATTTCAGTTCATAAACACAGGATGTACAGGAATAGACTAGTTCTGTGTTCCATAACATTAGCATTAGCTTGTTCCTGTTAGGTGATACATCATTACATTTAAGTCATTTAGCAGACGCTCTTATCCAGAGCTCTTATCCACATCATGACAAAATACACCATATTACCAATGATTGTTCTGTGATATTACTGTCCTGGTAATGTGACTGGACCCTGTAGGCTAAACTACCATGAAGAAAAAACATAACTGATCCAAATGGTTGCCCAATCAGGCAGGCTAGATGCAGTTATTTCGAAATGAACATGCATTCAAAACGGCAGGCTTTGAGCGGTTATTCAAATGACATAAGCTATCCACTGCAGTTTACAGCCTAGACTAGAGTTTTGTACTCAGTTGAAAACAATAATAATGTTCTTCATTACATTGTGTTGGTGTATCCTAGGTAAGGTACATTTCTTGTCCCTAAAAAACTGAAACAATAGTATGAGTATGAGTCATGATACCCCTAAAACCTAGCAGTCAAACAAGGAAATGGTTCCAGTCACAAAGTGCTATACAGGTAGAATGTTATTGAGTAAAAAAAGATGGCGGAAGTGGATGCTGAGTTTGAATCAAGCAGCGAGTCGAGAAAAGTTGGTGAAGACGAATGTTCTGAATGGACAACAATCGTAGAGAAAACTGGAACAAAAAGTAAATTGTCTATAATTTGAGTGGAGGATACATGTATGAATGATAAAGAATCGCTTCTTGTTGCGATGGGTTTGTTTAGTAAGAATGCATAGGTGGGAAACCCGTTTGAGGTGTTGAAAATAGTGAAGTACAGTGGCTTGCGAAAGTATTCATCCCCCTTGGCATTTTTCCTATTTTGTTGCCTTACAACCTGGAATTAAAATAGATTTTTGGGGGGGTTTGTATCATTTGATTTACACAACATGCCTACCACTGAAGATGCTAAATATTTTTTATTGTGAAACAAACAAGAAATAAGACAAAAACAAACTTGAGCGTGCATAACTACTCATCCCCCCCAAAGTCAATACTTTGTAGAGCCACCTTTTGCAGCAATTACAGCTGCAAGTCTCTTGGGGTATGTCCTCTATAAGCTTGGCACATCTAGCTACTGGGATTATTGCCCATTCTTCAAGGCAAACTGCTCCAGCTCCTTCAAGTTGGATGGGTTCCGCTGTTGTACAGCAATCGTTAAGTCATACCACAGATTCTCAATTGGATTGAGGTTTGGGCTTTGACTAGGCCATTCCAAGACATTTAAATGTTTCCCCTTAACCCCCTTGAGTGTTGCTTTAGCAGTATGCTTAGGGTGATTGTCCTGCTGGAAGGTGAACCTCCATCCCAGTCTCAAATCTCTGGAAGACTGAAACAGGTTTCCCTCAACAATTTCCCTGTATTTAGTGCCATCCATTATTCCTTCAATTCTGACAAGTTTCCCAGTCCTTGCCAATAAAAAACATCCCCACAGCATGACGCTGCCACCACCATGCTTCATGATGATGATGTTCTCGGGGTGATGAGAGGTGTTTGGTTTGCGCCAGACATAGTGTTTTCCTTGATGGCCAAAAAGCTCAGTTTTAGTCTCATCTGACCAGAGTACCTTCTTCCATATGTTTGGGGAGTCACCCACATGCCATTTGGCGTACACCAAATGTGCTTGCTTATTTTTTTCTTTAAGCAATGGCTTTTTTCTGGCCATGCTTCCGTAAAGCCCAGCTCTGTGGAGTGTACGGCTTAAAGTAGTCCTGTGGACAGATACTCCAATCTCTGCTGTGGAGCTTTGCAGCTCCTTCAGGGATGTCTTTGGTCTCTTTGTTGCCTCTCTGATTAATGCCCTCCTTGCCTAGTCAGTGAATTTTGGTGGGCAGCCATCTTTTGGCAGGTTTGTTGTGGTGCCATGTTCTTTTCATTTTTTAATAATGGATTTAATGGTGCTCCGTGGGATGTTCAAAGTTTTGGATATTTTTTTATAACCCAACCCTGATCTGTATTTCTCCACAACCTTGTCCCTGACCTGTTTGGAGAACTCCTTGGTCTTCATAGTGTCGCTTGCTTGGTGGTGCCCCTTGCTTAGTGGTGTTGCAGACTCTCGGGCCTTTCAGAACAGGTGTAAATATACTGAGATCATGTGACAGATCATGTGACACTTAGATTGCACACAGGTGGACTTAATTTAACTAATTATTTGACTTCTGAAGGTAATTGGTTGCACCAGATCTTATTTAGTGGCTTCATAGCAAAGGGGGTGAATACACATGCACGCAACACTTTTCCGGTATTTATTTTTATATTTTTTTGAAAACAAGTTCTTTTTTTCATTTCACATCAACAATTTGGACTATTTTGTGTATGTCCATTACATGAAATCCAAATAAAAATCCATTTAAAATACAGGTTGTAATGCAACGAAATAGGAAAAACGCCAAGGGGGATGAATACTTTTGCAAGGCACTGTATGCACTTAGAAAAGTGGAGTCTGTCAGTGACCAGGAGTGGTCTTATTTTGGTTAATTTAATTTCTGAAGAACAGGGGAAGATTGCAGTGAGCCTCAAAAGAACCCGAACCACAGAAGTTTTGTGTTTTGAACTTCGGAGTAGAGCACGCGTCAAATGAGTCATCTCAGGGGTGAGGACGGATGTTCAGGTTGAATACCTGAAAAACATTACTGGTGTGGTTGGTGCCCGGTGTCTGACCCGCTGGGTGAACGGAGAAAAAGAAGAAAGTCTGTCGGTTCTGTTGTTTTTTGATATAGAGCAAATAACCAAGCTTCACATGCGTAGGTATGTAAAATACGCTGTAAGAGCTTTCGTCCCCAAACCATTGCAGTGTAAGAATTGTAAAGGATTTGGCCATGTTTCAAGTGTGTGCAGAGCATATTGAAGAACGGTGTTGCAATTGTGGTGGGGATCATGATCCCGAGTTCTTGGAGTGCCCTATAAGGGTGAAGGAGATTGAGGTGGCAAAAGTTGGAGTGGTCAATTGAATCTCCTATGAGGAGGCGATTTAAAATAATTGAGAAAACAAGTGATGCTAGTGAAGATATGGTAGTGGACACACCACAGCCTGAAGTAAATGTTTGCTGCCAGTCAAAAGATACCCTGTGTGTTAAAAAGGTGGATTTTGCCACCCGAGTGGCTCAGTGGTCTAAGGCCCTCACTACAGATCCGGGTTCGTACCCGGGCTGTGTCGCAGCCGGCTGCGACCAGGAGATCCATGAGGTGGCGCACAATTGGCCCAGCGTCGTCCGGGTTAGGGGTGGTTTTGACCATCTTGGATGTCCTTGTCCATCGCTCTCTAGCAACTCCTGTGGTGTGGCGGGCCGGGCGCATGCACGCTGACACGGTTGCCAGTTGTACAGTGTTTCCTCCGACACATTTGTGCGGCTGGCTTCCGGGTTAAGCGAGCAGTGTGTCAAGAAGCAGTGCGGCTGGATCTCGACCTTTGCCTCTCCCGAGGCTGAACGGGAGTTTGTGGTAGAAAAACGATGTATTTACTTGATTTGTTTGATATTAATAGTTAAAGATTATACACTTAACTAATAGTAAGAACTTTCTGTCCTACTAATGCTGTGTTTTTATGTTCTCCACTCTAGCTTCCTGCAGGTAGTCTGGGCATATGTTCAAGAGATGGGTTTTGCTAGAGATAGCTTGAGCTGACAATGACTTGGTGATAAAAACCTAAAGCCGGCATTCCATAGACAAGATGTGGTGTGTGTGACCCGAGATCAAATCAAAGTTTATTTGTCACGTGCGCCAAATACAACAGGTATAGACCTTACAGTAAAATGCTTACTTACAGGCTCTAACCAATAGTGCAAAAAATGTGTTAGGTGAACAATAGGTAAGTAAAGAAATAAAACAACAGTAAAAAGACAGGCTATATACAGTAGCGAGGCTATAAAAGTAGCGAGGCTACATACAGACAACGGTTAGTCAGGCTGATTGAGGTAGTATGTACATGTAGATATAGTGACTGTGCATATATGATGAACAGAGAGTAGCAGTAGCGTAAGAGGGGTTGGCGGGTGGTGGGTAGTGGGACACAATGCAGATAGCCCGGTTAGCCAATGTGCGGGAGCACTGGTTGGTCAGCCCAATTGAGGTAATATGTAGATGAATGTATTGTTAAAGTGACTATGCATATATGATAAATAGAGAGTAGCAGCAGCGTAAAAAGAGGGGTTGGGGGGGCACACAATGCAAATAGTCCGGGTAGCCAATTGACTTCCTGTTCAGGAGTCTTATGGCTTGGGGGTTAAAACTGTTGAGAATACTTTTTGTCCTAGACTTGGCACTCCGGTACTGCTTGCCGAGCGGTTGTAGAGAGAACAGACTATGACTGGGGTGGCTGGGGTCTTTGACAATTTTTAGGGCCTTCCTCTGACACCGCCTGGTGTAGAGGTCCTGGACGGCAGGCAGCTTTGCCCCAGTGATGTACTGGGCCGTACGCACTACCCTCTGTAGTGCCTTGCGGTCAGAGGCTGAGCAATTGCCGTACCAGGCAGTGATGCAACCAGTCAGGATGCTCTCAATGTTGCAGCTGTAGAACCTTTTGAGGATCTCAGGACCCAAGCCAAATCTTTTTAGTTTCCTGAGGGGGAATAGGTTTTGTCGTGTTCTCTTCACGACTGTCTTGATGTATTTGAACCATGCTAGTTTGATGGTGATGTGGACACCAAGGAACCTGAAGCTCTCAACCTGCTTCACAACAGCCCCGTCGATGAGAATGGGGGCGTGCTCGGTCCTCCTTAGTCTTGGTTACGTTGAGGGATATGTTGTTATTCTGGCACCACCCGGCCAGGTCTCTGACCTCCTCCCTATTGGCTGTCTCGTCGTGGTCGGTGATCAGGCCTACCACTGTTGTGTCGTCTGAAAACTTAATGATGGTGTTGGAGTCGTGCCTGGCCATGCAGTCGTGGGTGAACAGGGAGTACAGGAAGGGATTGAGCACGCACCCTGTGGAGCTCCAGTGTTGAGGATCAGAGTGGCAGATGTGTTGCTACCTACCCTCACCACCTGGGGGTGGCCCGTCAGGAAGTCCAGGATCCAGTTGCAGAGGGAGGTGTTTAGTCCCAGGATCCTTAGCTTAGTGATGAGCTTTGAGAGTACTATGGTGTTGAACGCTGAGCTGTAGTCACTGAATAGCATTCTCACATTAGTGTTCCTTTTGTCCAGGTGGGAAAGGGCAGTGTGGAGTACAATAGAGATTGCATCAACTGTGGATCTGTTTGGGCGGAATGCAAATTGGTTTGGGTCTAGGGTTTCTGGGATAATGGTGTTGATGTGAGCCATTACCATCCTTTCAAAGCACTTCATGGCTATGGATGTGAGTGCTACGGGTCTGTAGTCATTTAGGCAGGTTTCCTTTGTGTTCTTGGGCACAGGGACTATGGTGGTCTGCTTGAAACATGTTGGTATTACAGACTGAATCAGGGACATGTTGAAAATGTCAGTGAGACACCTGCCAGTTGGTCAGCACATGCCCGGAGCACACGTCCTGGTAATCTGTCTGGCCCCGCAGCCTTGTGTATGTTGACCTGTTTAAAGGTCTTACTCACGTCAGCTACGGAGAGCGTGATCACAGTCGTCCAGAACAGCTGATGCTCTCATGCATGCCTCAGTGTTGCTTGCCTCGAAGCGAGCATAGAAGTGTTTTAGCTCGTCTGGTAGGCTCGTGTCATTGGGCAGCTCGCGGCTGTGCTTCCCTTTGTAGTCCGTAATAGTTTGCAAGCCCTGCCACATAAGACGAGCGTCAGAGCCGGTGCAGTATGACTCATTCTTAGCCCCATATTGACGATTTGCCTGTTTGATGGTTCGTCGCAGGATTTCTTGAAAGCTTCCGGGTTAGAGTCCTGCACCTTGAAAGCGGCAGCTCTAACCTTTAGCTCAGTGCGAATGTTGCCTGTAATCTGTGGCATGTACGTACAGTCACTGTGGGGACGACGTTCTCAATGCACTTATTGATGAAGCCGGTGACGGAGGTGGTATACTCCTCAATGCCATCGGAAGAATCCCGGAACATATTCCAGTCTGTGCTAGAAAAACAGTCCTGTAGCATAGCATCTGCGTCATCTGACCACTTCTTTATTGACCGATTTACTGGTTCTTCCTGCTTTAGTTTTTGCTTGAAAGCAGGAATCAGGAGGATATAATTATGGTCAGATTTGCCAAATGGAGGGCGAGGGAGAGCTTTTTATGCGTCTCTGTGTGTGGAGTAAAGGATGTCTAGAGTTTTTTTCCTCTGGTTGCACATTTAACATGCTGGTAGAAATTAAGTAAAACTGATTTAAGTTTCCCTGTATTAAAGTCCCGGCCTCTAGGAGAGCCGCCTCTGGATGAGCGTTTTCCTGTTTGCTTATGGCCTTATACAGCTCATTGAGTGCAGACTTAGTGCCAGCATTGGTTTCTGTGGTAAATAGACAGATATGAAAAATATAGATAAACTCTCTTGGTAAATATTGTGGTCTACAGCTTATCATGAGATACTCTACCTCAGGCGAGCAAAACCTCGAGACTTTCTTAATATTAGAATTCGTGCACCAGCTGTTGTTTACAGCCCGCCACCCCTTGTCTTACCGGAGGCAGCTGTTCTATCTTGCCGATGCAGCGTGAACCCCGCCAGCTGTATTTTATCCATGTCATCGTTCAGCCACGACTCAGTGAAACATAAGCTATTACAGTTTTTAATGTCCCGTTGGAAGGATATTCGTGATCGTAGCTTGTCTATTTTGTTATCCAATGATTGTATGTTGGCTAATAGGACTGGTGGTAGAGGCAGATTACCCACTCGCAGTCGGATCCTTACAAGGCACCCCGACCTACGTCCCCGATATCTCCGTCTCTTTCTCCTGCCAAAGACACGGATGTGGGCCTTGTCGGGTGTCTGAAGTAAATCCTTTGCGTCCGACTCGCTAAAGAAAGAATCTTGTCCAGTATGAGTTGAGTAATCGCTGTCCTGATATCCAGAAGCTCTTTTAGGTCATAAGACACGGTGGCAGAAACATTATGTTCAAAATAAGTTTGAAATAATGCGATAAAACACAAACTGTTACATCTGCTCCTGCCCCGCCCTCTACTTCTCATCCTGGACCTCCCTAACCTGCCACCACTCCCCCAGTGCTCTCGCTCTCTCTCTCCCTCTCTCTCTGTGTGTATGTGATTGTGTGAGTGGAGACAGGTGTGCTGGAAGCAGAGCAGATTCCCACCAGCTCCAGCCTGTTCCATAATCAAGAACCCTACAAATACTCAGCCCTACCACTTCCACGCTGCCAGATCGTAGCCTCTACTCAGTCAGTCTGCATTTCTAGCTGTTTGTTCCTGCATACTGTAGATTTTGTTATCCTGTTGTTCCTGTTTTCCCTAGCCTCACGCTGCTTTTTCTCTCCGCTACAGTCCTGTCTGCTCTGACTCTGGTACCTGTCTCCAGTCCCTCTTCTCCTCAGTCCTGCTTCCCTTCCCTGGATACCAGCTCTACCGCTTCATTGGATTCAGCTCCAGACCTGCTTATCAAATCAAGTTTATTTTATATAGCCCTTCGTACATCAGCTAATATCTCGAAGTGCTGTACAGAAACCCAGCCTAAAACCCCAAACAGCAAGCAATGCAGGTGTAGAAGCACGGTGGCTAGGAAAAACTCCCTATAAAGGCCAAAACCTAGGAAGAAACCTAGAGAGGAACCAGGCTATGAGGTTATCCGGTTCCTAATCTCCTTGCCCCCAGCCTCAGCCTCAGTCCGGATTCCCTACTACCTGCTGGAGATTCCCCTGGGCTGCACCCCATCTCCTCTCCCGCTTTTAAATGAATACATTGGTATTCTATCCTTGTCTCCTCGTCTGAGTCTGCATTTGTGGTCCTATCCTTACCTATCCTTGTCTCCTCGTCTGAGTCTGCATTTGGGTTCACCTGCTCCGCCCCATGTAACACAAACTGGTTTAGAGCCCGTAAAACGGCAGCCATCTCCTCCAGCGCATGTCTGTCTTCATTGTTCTGTTGCGCAATTATGCACCTGGCCTTTCCACCAGGTGTGTAAATCTTGCAGGAAAAGCCTGACTACAAAAGCTTGTTGGACACTTATTTCAACATAGCCTGCTAATAGCCTATTGGAGGAGAGATGCATTCTTGCTCGTGCTTGCTGAATGTAAAATAGGATACAGCATGAACGGGCGGGGAGTTGGAAAGTAGAAGCCCATTATTTTCCTATAGTAGGTCTATTTTAACAGCAAGCTACATCCTGACAAAATAGGCATACACCATATGAGTGGCCTGCTTTCTCAGCTGTGGAAAGTAGACCCAAACTGATCCAAATAGTTGTATAATCAGGCCTAGGCTGATGGCCTATGCAGTTATTTCGGCATGAAACAAAACAGGAGGTGTGGGTGGTTATTCAAATTAGATTACATCATTGCAGTTTACTGCACAATAATATATTCCTCTTTGCATTGTGTTGTTGTAGCCCAGGTATAATAATTGTATTGTCTAAAAACATAGGCCTAAGCCTAATCAATAGTGGAGCTTTGCGTGCAGGGGGACCACAGAGCGCAGTTTGGAGGAACGCACTACAGATCTGCCATTTCATAATCTGTTCATTTATTTTTCTTGCACTTTGACAGGTAAATATTTATCGTATAGCCCTAATATTTTGCTAATGAATGGCCTAATATCTAGCTAATATTTAGCTTCTTACACTTTGGCTACACATAGTGTAATGGCCTTGGTTATAGCTAAATATAAGATACTTTTATCCGTACGTTCTTTTCAATGTGTTGCCACGTTTAATAACCTATATGCCAAGTTGTCACGTTCCTGACCTGTTTTCTTTTGTCTTGTATTTATTTAGTTGGTCAGGGCGTGAGTTGGGTGGGTTTGTCTATGTGTGAGTTTCTATGTTGGGATGTTTGTGTTCGGCCGGGTATGATTCTCAATCAGAGGCAGCTGTCAATCGTTGTCCCTGATTGAGAATCATACTTAGGCAGCCTGGGTTTCACGTGTGTTTTGTGGGTGTTTGTTTCCGTGTTTGTATCTCGTGTCAGTGTTCGTGCCACACGGGACTGTTTTCGGTTCTGTCACGTTTGTTGTTTTTTTGTATTTGTAAGTGTTCAGTTTCGTTTTGATTAAATCAATATGAGCACTAACCACTCTGCGTTTTGGTCCGACCCTTACTCCTTCTCCTCATCCGAGGAGGAGGAATTAGACAGCCGTTACACAAGTAACAAACTACATGCAACTCTATGCTAAATAGCCATGTTCACATCCCCCCTGCTTTAATAAAACATTCCCCAAATGTTTATCAATGGTATGTTTATATTCAAACCCCATTTACTGTCATTACATAATGAAGCTATCAAGATGACAATTTACAATCACAAATTAACCTTTACCGTGAGCACAACCCATTAAGTAACTTCTGATCTTCTCAAAACCATACCTGTAACTATAATGTTAAACACCACAGTTTAATCGTAAACTTAACTGTTCCGTGTTTGGCTAACCAACAAGTAAGCCCATAAACAGAATTAACAACATTCAATGTCTCTTTTAACCATCTCCTTTCTTTTTTTATATATATTTTTTATTTTCAAAGTTTTACAGGTCCAGTCTCTCAACTGGCTTTCTCACTCATCCTGAACGTGTGACATTAGTCCCTATTCCTGTTTGTGTAACAGTTATATTCAAGTTCCTCGGCGTACACATCACTGACAAACTGAAATGGTCCACCCACACAGACAGTGTGGTGAAGAAGGCGCAACAGCGCCTCTTCAACCTCAAGAGGCTGAAGGAATTTGGCTTGCCACCTAAAACCCTCAAACTTTTACAGATGCACAATTGAGAGCATCCTGTCGGGATGTTTCACCACCTGGTACGGCAACTGCACCGCCGGGCTCTCCAGAGGGTGGTGCGGTCTGCCCAACTCATCACCGGGGGTAAACTACCTGCTCTCTGTTAAAATAGCCATCACAAGCACATTAGAGGCTGCTGCCCTATATAAATAGACTTGAAATCACTGACCACTTTAATAATGGAACACTAGTCACTTCAATAATGTTTACATATTTCGTATTAGTCATCTCATGTAAATACTGTATTCCATTCTATTCTACTGTATCTTACACGGAACCCAAACCGGCTGCGCATGTGCGCCATCGTGCATAAATGTATTTTGTCCCCCCACACCAAACGCGATCACGACACGCAGGTTAAAATATCAAAACAAACTCTGAAACAATTACATTAATTTGGGGACAGGTCGAAAAGCATTAAACATTTAAGGCAATTTAGCTAGCTAGCTTGCACTTGCTAGCTAATTTGTCCTATTTAGCTAGCCTGCTGTTGCTAACTAATTTGTCCTGGGATATAAACATTGAGTTGTTATTTTACCTGAAATGCACAAGGTCCTCTACTCCGACAATTAATCCACACATAAAATGGTCAACCGAATCGTTTCTAGTCATCTCTCCTCCTTCTAGGCTCTTTCTTCTCTTGACTTTATATTGTGATTGGCAACTTTCATAAATGAGTTGCATTACTGCCACTGACCTCGTTCGTCTTTCAGTCACCCACATGGGTAAAACCAATGAGGAGATGGCATGTGGGTACCTGCTTCTATAAACCAATGAGGAGATGGGAGATGCAGGACTTGCTGCGCGATCTGCGTCACAAATAGAACTGACTTCTATTTTAGCCCTTGGCAACGCAGACACTCGTCGGTGCGCGAGCAGTGTGGGTGCAATAATTGAATAATATAAATTTATAAATTTATTTTGCAACGCGTGCGCGAGCGGTGTAGTCAGCCTGTTAGTCTCTGACATTGCTCGCCCAAATATTTATATATTCTTAATTCCATTCCTTTACGTTAGATTTGTGTATATTGTTGTGAAATTGTTAGATATTACTTGTTAGATATTACTGCAATGTTAGAGCTAGAAACACAAGCATTTCGCTACACCCACAATAACATCTGCTAAACACGTGTATGTGACAAGTAACATTTGATTTGATCAGTATCTCAGCCGGCCTGAAACCTTTGGATGTTGAGGGAGTGGCCCTGTACGTCATCAAGGTCGGGCAGGGGGTCTGTCTGCTTGAGTATCCACTTGGCAGTCTGTACAGCCCTCTCCACATGTCCATTACTCTGTGGGAAGTAGGGGCTGCTTGTCACATGTATGAAGTCATACTCCTTACTGAGTTATTTTAGCTCTGCACTTATCAACTGGGGGGCATTATCGCTAACCAGGATATCAGGGACTCCGAAACTTTGCAAAGGTTGCTTTGAGCTTGGCTATGGCCTGGCTACTGGTCGTGGTTGAGAGGTGGACGATTTCCATGAATCTAGAATAGTAGTTTGAACCTACAAGGTAGTTTAGCTTCTTGCACTCACACAGGTCCATTGCTATTTGCTATTTTCTTCCATGGTCTGGAAGGAAGCTCACTAGACATGAATGGCTCCTTCCTCTGTGTGCTCCTAGTTTCACAGCTAAATGCACACATTTGCACCTCTGTGATTATTTCCTGTGAGATTTTAGGCCACCCCACTGACTGGTTAAACTCTCTCACTGCACTTAACTAGCCCTTGGTGTCCATCATGAATGGACTATGTAGGATTTGTAGGATTTATTTAGGATTTATTTCCCCATGTATGTGGGAATGACTATGCGGTTTCCCCTGATCACTAGTCCATGTTTTTCTGATAGTTCCCCTCTCACATGAAAAAAAGCTTCTTACAGATTCAGGAGATTTCTCTAAGTACTCAGTCTACCCATTTAGGATGAACCACAACACTGACTGCAGCTGTGGGTCGGATTCTGTGTTCAGACTGATGTCCTCCGTTCTCTGTGGAAAAGCAGGTAGATTATTTACAACTGATGCGATAAACGCTGTCACGTTGCTGTGGGAGTATGCTGCACCCTCGTAGTTTCTCAGTGGACCCCTGGACAGAACATCATCTACTGCGAGTGTCTTTCCTGGTGCGTACTCTACGATTCCACTGTACCTCATCAACCTCAACAGTCTTTGACATCTGATAGGAACATTGTCCAAGTCCTTGCTGTTAATGAGGGGCACAAGGGTTTTAAGGTCGGTGACCAGCCTGAAGATATTTATTCCGTAAAGGTACTTCTTGAAGCGTTCACAAGCCCGCACGCTCGCTAAACACAATTTTTCAATCTGAGCGTACCCTGGCTCGGCATCACTCAGATGCCTGCTGCAGTAGGCGACTGGTTTCCAGTCCTCTCCATGCGGTGGGAGTAGGACAACTCCTACTCTGTAGCTGCTGGCATCAGCTGACACTGCTCTAGGCTTCCTGGAATCATAATACGTTAACACTGGAGCAGTGGTTAGTGAGTCTTTAAGTCTCTGAAATGCTGCCTCCAGAATGTCTCCCCATGACCGCTCTACCAAAATATTTTATGCATATGTTTTATTTTCAGTCTCCTCCATCTTCACTGGATGATGTTAACTGTAAGGATTTCCCCTAATAATAACAATAATAATGTAAAATTACAAATGACAGAAAGACCTGTGTGAAGGACAGCTTACAGGGGAGGAACTTCTTGAGGCAATTAAATCCTTTGTCTGGAAAAACCCCATGGCTTGATGGCCTACAAGTAGAGATATATCAAACCTTTCTTGTTGTACTTAACGATCCTATAAAAATGGTAGACTATCAGGTACTCAGCAAGAAGGTCTGATTTCCCTATTACTGAAACAGGACCCAGGTGATAAGTATGAAGGTCCAGTCCATTGAAAAAGCTGGAGGTCTCTTACACTTCAATGTAGTGATGCAAAAATCCTTGGGAAATGCATAGCATACAGAATTAAGGTTTTATCAGATATTGTTCATTCTGTTCAGACAGGTTTTGTACATGAATGATACATTGGAGATAATATACAACAATTGCATGAAACAATAGAACAATGAAACATCAAATAAGCTAGGCCTGATCATCAAAGCAGATTTTGAAAAGGCTTTTGATAAAGTATGACTAGAATTGATATACACTGCTCAAAAAAATAAAGGGAACACTTAAACAACACAATGTAACTCCAAGTCAATCACACTTCTGTGAAATCAAACTGTCCACTTAGGAAGCAACACTGATTGACAATAAATTTCACATGTTGTTGTGCAAATGGAATAGACAACAGGTGAAAATTATAGGCAATTAGCAAGACACCCCGAATAAAGGAGTGGTTCTGCAGGTGGTGACCACAGACCACTTCTCAGTTCCTATGCTTCCTGGCTGATGTTTTGGTCACTTTTGAATGCTGGCGGTGCTTTCACTCTAGTGGTAGCATGAGACTGAGTCTACAACCCACACAAGTGGCTCAGGTAGTGCAGCAAATCCAGGATGGCACATCAATGCGAGCTGTGGCAAGAAGGTTTGCTGTGTCTATCAGCGTAGTGTCCAGCATGGAGGCGCTACCAGGAGACAGGCCAGTACATCAGGAGACGTGGAGGAGGCCATAGGAGGGCAACAACCCAGCAGCAGGACCGCTACCTCCGCCTTTGTGCAAGGAGGAGCACTGCCAGAGCCCTGCAAAATGACCTCCAGCAGGCCACAAATGTGCATGTGTCTGCTCAAACGGTCAGAAACAGACTCCATGAGGGTGGTATGAGGGCTCGACGTCCACAGGTAGGGGTTGTGCTTACATCCCAACACCGTGCAGGACGTTTGGCATTTGCCAGAGAATACCAAGATTGGCAAATTCGCCACTGGCGCCCTGTGCTCTTCACAGATGAAAGCAGGTTCACACTGAGCACGTGACAGACGTGACAGAGTCTGGAAACACCGTGGAGAACGTTCTGCTGCCTGCAACATCCTCCAGCATGACCGGTTTGGCGGTGGGTCAGTCATGGTGTGGGGTGGCATTTCTTTGGGGGGCCGCACAGCCCTCCATGTGCTCGCCAGAGGTAGCCTGACTGCCATTAGGTACCGAGATGAGATCCTCAGACCCCTTGTGAGACCATATGCTGGTGCGGTTGGCCCTGGGTTCCTCCTAATGCAAGACAATGCTAGACCTCATGTGGCTGGAGTGTGTCAGCAGTTCCTGCAAGAGGAAGGCATTAATGCTATGGACTGGCCCGCCCGTTCCCCAGACCTGAATCCAATTGAGCACATCTGGGACATCATGTCTCGCTCCATCCACCAAAGCCACGTTGCACCACAGACTGTCCAGGAGTTGGCGGATGCTTTAGTCAAGGTCTGGGAGGAGATCCCTCAGGAGACCATCCGCCACCTCATCAGGAGCATGCCCAGGCGTTGTAAGGAGGTCATACAGGCACGTGGAGGCCACACACACTACTGAGCCTCATTTTCACTTGTTTTAAGGACATTACATCAAAGTTGGATCAGCCTGTAGTGTGGTTTTCCACTTTAATTTTGAGTGTGACTCCAAATCCAGACCTCCATGGGTTGATAAATTTGATTTCCATTGATCATTTTTGTGTGATTTTGTTGTCAGCACATTCAACTATGTAAAGAAAAAAGTATTTAATAAGAATATTTCATTCATTCAGATCTAGGATGTGTTATTTTAGTGTTCCCTTTATTTTTTTGAGCAGTGTATATATATGCCTAGACTATTTTAATTTTGTGAAACATCAACCAAAATAGCGTAGCAGTCAGACGTCTTTGTCTTCGTCTTGTCGTGCCCCATGTATATATTTTTTTTACATGTTTTTTCTTCGCATATATTTTTTTCTATTTTTCTTAACCTCAACTTCAACATACTCTCCTGTAACCCGCCTCACCCAATGTGGTATGGATCTGCTATTTTCTTTAGAACCGGAACCCCCAACAGAAGCTAGCCAGCTAACTAGCTACCAGCTAGCACAACTGGACAGCTAGTAGTCAGCTAGCCACTGCTAGCGGTCATCAGCTAACCTTTAGCCCGGACAACTCCTGCCAGTCTGCACAGTGTATCGGACTTCTTTTTCTCCATATCTCCTGATTCCTACCGCAAGCGCTGAACTTTTTCATCTGGATCATTTTTTTATTGCCAATACGGAGCCCCGCCGATCCATCACGACTGGATTACTAACGTAATCCGCTCGAGGGGGTTTTTCAACAGGCTCCTCCGTCGCGACGTCCCCTGAGTGCCCATTTGTTAGCCTGCTAGCTGCGGCCCGCTAGCTGTCTAGAGCATATCGGACTGTTAGCTGAAGAGGTCCATCAGCAAATTACTTGGGCTACTATACCTATTTTGCCAATTGGCCTGGACCCTTTTACTACACGGAGCCCTGCCCGATCCTTCACGACTGGTCTGCCGACGTAATCCGTAAGAGGGGGCTACAACAGACTCTTCCATTGCGACGTCCCTCTAAGGCCCTTCTGCTAGCCTGCAGTCGCCGTGGAGACACGCCGTCTGAATCGCCGTGTCTCCAGCCCGCCTAGCTAATCCCCCTTCTGATGACCAGGTGGCGAATCGCATCTCTGCATGTCTGGCAGACATATCAGTGTGGATGACGGATCACCACCTCAAGCTGAACCTCGGCAAGACGGAGCTGCTCTTCCTCCCGGGGAAGGACTGCCCGTTCCATGATCTCGCCATCACGGTTGACAACTCCATTGTGTCCTCCTCCCAGAGCGCTAAGAACCTTGGCGTGATCCTGGACAACACCCTGTCGTTCTCAACTAACATCAAGGCGGTGGCCCGTTCCTGTAGGTTCATGCTCTACAACATCCGCAGAGTACGACCCTGCCTCACACAGGAAGCGGCGCAGGTCCTAATCCAGGCACTTGTCATCTCCCGTCTGGATTACTGCAACTCGCTGTTGGCTGGGCTCCCTGCCTGTGCCATTAAACCCCTACAACTCATCCAGAACGCCGCAGCCCGTCTGGTGTTCAACCTTCCCAAGTTCTCTCACGTCACCCCGCTCCTCCGCTCTCTCCACTGGCTTCCAGTTGAAGCTCGCATCCGCTACAAGACCATGGTGCTTGCCTACGGAGCTGTGAGGGGAACGGCACCTCAGTACCTCCAGGCTCTGATCAGGCCCTACACCCAAACAAGGGCACTGCGTTCATCCACCTCTGGCCTGCTCGCCTCCCTACCACTGAGGAAGTACAGTTCCCGCTCAGCCCAGTCAAAACTGTTCGCTGCTCTGGCCCCCCAATGGTGGAACAAACTCCCTCACGACGCCAGGACAGCGGAGTCAATCACCACCTTCCGGAGACACCTGAAACCCCACCTCTTTAAGGAATACCTAGGATAGGATAAAGTAATCCTTCTCACCCCCCCCCCCCCCTTAAAAGATTTAGATGCACTATTGTAAAGTGGCTGTTCCACTGGATGTCATAAGGTGAATGCACCAATTTGTAAGTCGCTCTGGATAAGAGCGTCTGCTAAATGACTTAAATGTAAAATGTAAATGTAATCACTGGACCCTATGATCACTCGGCTACGCATGCCTCTCCCTAATGTCAATATGCCTTGTCCATTGCTGTTTTGGTTAGTGATGATTGTCTTATTTCACTGTAGAGCCTCCAGCCCTGCTCAGTATGCCTTAGCTAACCCTTTTGTTCCACCTCCCACACATGCGGTGACCTCACCTGGTTTAAATTGTGTTTCTAGAGACAATACCTCTCTCATCGTCACTCAATGCCTAGGTTTACCTCAACTGTATTCACATCCTACCATACCTTCGTCTGTACATTATGTGCCCAGAAACCTGCTCCTTTTACTCTGTTCCGAACGTACTAGATGACCAGTTCTTATAGCCCTTAGCCGTACCCTTATCCTACTCCTCCTCTGTTCCTCTGGTGATGTAGAGGTTAACCCAGGCCTTGCAGCCCCAAGCACCACTCCCATTCCCCAGGTGCTCTCATTTGTTGACTTCTGTAACCGTAAAAGCCTTGGTTTCATGCATGTTAACATTAGAAGACTCCTCCCTAAGTTTGTTTTGTTCACTGCTTTAGCACACTCTGCCAACCCGGATCGTGTCTGAATCCTGGTTTAGGAAGGCCACCAAAAACCCTGACATTTCCATCCCTATCCATAACATTTTCTGACAAGATAGAACTGCCAAAGGAGGCGGGAGTTGCAATCTACTGCAGAGATAGCCTGCAGAGTTCTGTCTTACTATCCAAGTCTGTGCCCAAACAATTTGAACTTCTACTTTTAAAAATCCACCTTTCCAGAAACAGGTCTCTCACAGCTGCTGCTTGCTATAGACCACCTTCTGCCCCCAGATGTGCCCTGGACACCATATGTGAATTGATTGCCCCCCATCTATCTTCAGAGCTCGTGCTGTTAGGTGACCTAAACCGGGACATGTTTAACAACCCGGCCATCCTACAATCTAAGCTTGATGCCCTCAATCTCACATAAATTATCAATGAACCTACAAGGTACAACCCCACATCCGTAAACATGGGCACCCTCATAGACATCATCCTATCCAACCTGCCCTCCAAATACACCTCTGCTGTCTTCAACCAGGATCTCAGCGATCACTGCCTCATTGCCTGCGTCCATAATAGGTCTGCAGTCAAATGACCACACCTCATCACTGTCAAACGCTCCCTAAAACACTTCAGCGAGCAGGCCTTTCTAATAGACCTGGCCTGGGTATCCTGGAAGGATATTGACCTCATTCCGTCAGATGAGGATGCCTGGTTATTTTTTTTAAAGTGCTTTCCTCACCATCTTAAATAAGCATGCCCCATTCAAAAAATGTAGAACCAGGAACAGATACAGCCCTTGGTTCACTCCAGACCTGACTGCCCTTGACCAGCACAAAAACATCCTGTGGTGTACTGCATTAGAATCGAATGCCTCTGCGATATGCAACTTTTCAGGGAAGTTAGGAACCGATATACACAGGCAGTTAGGAAAGCAAAGGCTAGCTTTTTCAAACAGAAATGTGCATCCTGTAGCACAAACTCCAAAAAGTTCTGGGACACTGTAAAGTCCATGGAGAATAAGAGCACCTCCTCCCAGCTGCCCACTGCACTGAGGCTAGGAAACACTGTCACCACCGATTAATCCACGATAATTGAGAATTCAATAAGCATTTCTCTATGGCTGGCCAAGCTCTCCACCTGGCTACCCCTACCCTGGTCAACAGCCCTGCACCCCCTACAGCATCCTGCCCAAGTCTCCCCCATTTCTCCTTCACCCAAATCCAGATAGCTGATGTTCTGAAAGAGCTGCAAAATCTGGAACCTACAAATCAGCCGGGCTAGACAATCTGGACCCTCTTTATAAAATTATCCGCCGAAATTGTTGCAACCCCTATTACTAGCCTGTTCAACCTTTCTTTCGTATCATCTGACATCCCCAAAGATTAGAAATCTGCCGCGGTCATCCCCCTCTTCAAAGGGGGAGACACTCCAGACCCAAACTGCTACAGACCTATATCTATCCTACCCTGCCTTTCTAAGGTCTTGGAAAGCCAAGTTAATAAACAGATCACCGACCATTTCGAATCCCACCGTACCTTCTTCGCTATGCAATCTGGTTTCTGAGCTGGCCATGGGTGCACCTTTGCCACGCTCAAGGTCCTAAACGATATCATAACCGCCATTGATAAGAGACAATACTGTGCAGCTGTATTTATCGACCTGACCAAAGCTTTAGACTCTTTCAATCACCACATTCTTATCGGCAGACGCAACAGCCTTGGTTTCTCAAATGACTGCCTCGCCTGGTTCACCAACTACTTCTCAGACAGAGTTCATTGTGTCTGTCACGACTCCCACCGAAGGTGGCTCCTCTTTCTGTTCGGGCGGCGCTCGGCGGTCGTCGTCACCGGTCTACCAGCTGCCGCCGATCCCTTTTCTGTTGGTTTTGTCTTATTGGTTACACCTGTTACTTGTTTAGGTTTTTAGTTGGGCTATTTAAGCCGGTAAGGCCTGCCTGCTCTTTGTACGGGCTTATTTTTCCTCTGTGTATGTTTGTGGTAGTGCATTTCCCTTTGTTTTTCCTCCGGACTGGTTGGGTCCTGGTTTTGGGCTGGTCTTTTATGTGCGCCCGGTATTAGCGTGAACATTTTTCTCTGTGCCAGAATAAAACATTGTTCTGTACCTTCTGCTTCCTGCACCTAACTCCGCACCCACTACGCCTAAGTGCTTTACAGTGTCAAATCGGATGGCCTGTTGTCCGGACTTCTGGCAGTCTCTATAGGGGTGCCACAGGGTTCAAATCTCAGGCCGACTCTTTTCTCTGCATACATCAATGATGTTGCTCTTGCTACTGGTGATTCTCGGATCCACCTCTACGCAGACGACACCATTCTGTAAACTTCTGGCCCTTCTTTGGACACTGTGCTAACTAACTTCCAGATGAGTTTCAATGCCATACAACTCTCCTTCCTTGGCCTCCAACGGCTCTTAAATGCAAGTAAAACTAAATGCATGCTCTTCAACCGATCGCTGCCCACACCTGCCCGCCCATTCCAGCATCACTACTCTGGACGGTTCTGACTTAGGTATTTGTAGTTGTCCACATATTCTAGGTGGCTGGTTAGACTGTAAACTCTCCTTCCAGACTCACATTAAGCATCTCCAATCCAAAATTAAATCTAGAATCGGCATCCTATTTCGTAATAAAGCATCCTTAACTCATGTTTCCTAATATACCCTCATTAAACTGACTATCCTACCGATCCTTGACTTCGGCGATGTCATTTACAAAATAGCCTCCAACACTCTACTCAGCAAATTGGATGCAGTCTATCACAGTGCCATCCGTTTTGTCACCAAAGCCCCATTACTACCCACCACTGCGACCTATATGCGCTCATTGGCTGGCCCTCGCTTCACATTCTTCGCCAAACCCACTGGCTCCAGGTCATCTATTAGTCTTTGCTAGGAAAAGCCCTGCCTTATCTCAGCACACTGGTCACCATAGCAGCACCCACCCGTAGCACGCGCTCCAGCAGGTATATTTCACTGGTCACCCCCAAAGCCAATTCCTGATTTGGCCGCCTTTCCTTACAGTTCTCTGCTGTCAATGACTGGAACGAATTGCAAAAATCACTGAAGCTGGAGACTCATATCTCCCTCTCTAACTTTAAGCACCTGCTGTCAGAGCAACTCACAGATCACTGCACCTGTACATAGCCCATCTGTAAATAGCCCATCCAACTACCTCATCCCCATACTGTTATTTATTTTTTATTTGCTCTTTTGCACCCCAGTATCTCTACTTGCACATTCATCTTCTGCACATCTATCACTCCATTGTTTAATTGCTAAATTGTAATTATTTCACCACTATGGCCTATTTATTGCCTTGCCTCCCTTATCTTACCTCATTTGCACACACTGTATATAGACTTTTCTATTGTGTTATTGACTGTATGTTTGTTTATTCCATGCTTTGCTTTATCTTGGCCAGGTCGCAGTTGTAAATGAGAACTTGTTCTCAACTAGACTACCTGGTTAAATAAAGGTTAAATAAAATAAATAAAAATAGAATGGATTCAAGTTATTTATACAACAGCTGGGTCTAATTGTAAGGACTGGGTGTCGGAGTGCGAAGTGAAACGCAGGAAACAGAGGGTGCAATGTAACAAATGTTCCTTTTAATGAACACTGAGAAACTAAAGCCACCCTTCTAATACACTGGGTGCTCACATAAAACTTCCCCAGACACGGGGGGAATGAAAGCAGTCCAGTAACCACGTAGACACGTAGTTCAAAACAAACACCACGCTTACCAACTAACAATCCCGCACAAAGAACCGGGCGGGCCGGCTGACTGATAAGCCCAACTAGTTACCAACAAATGAAAACAGGTGTAACCAATAAACACATAAGGAGAGGGAGAAAAGGATCAGTGGCAGCTAATAGGCCGGTGACGACGACCGCCGAGCGCCACCCGAACGGGAAGGAGAGCCTGCCTCGGTCGGAGTCGTGACACTAATCCTGAATGCTGATTGGTTAAAATCGCATTCCAGCCGGGGTCTATTACACAAGTTACCATTGAAATGCCTATTTACTCTGTTCCATCTCACTGCACAATCCACTGTCTCATCAGCCCAGCCAGGCAATTTATAAACTTGATCTCCACTATAAAAAGCATCTGGAAATTATCTCACATTTATTTTAGACTAACATTTAGTTCAAATTCGATCTTTAGCTGTCTCATAGTAATGAATGTGTCAGGAGTCGGGATGAGATAGAGAGGTAGGAAACTTTTCTCAGCCAGTCGAAATCATGAATCAGCCTAATCTTTATGGATATACAAAGAACTATCAATGGAAAACAGGTCAAATGAAATGAAGAGCAGCTAGTTTGAAGTCTTTCCAGCTTCAGTTTGATGTGATTGTTTTCGCTGTGTTGTTGGCTCGATCCTCTTAACAACAGTGTCCTGACGAGAGAGCACATTTTCTATGCCAGGTGCAAGCACGCATCATTACCTCATTGTTATGGATGTATACAAATACATTTCACTAGAAAACAGCTTAAACAAATCCAAATGCAGCTACTTCGCTGTTATTCTGGCTGCACGGTTTGACGTGACTAAGTTAGCCGTAATTTTCTAGCTAGCAAGCAAGGGATAAGAACGTTGCCAGCCAATTTTGGCAATGGAACATTTAGAACGAACGACTAGGTCGCGTCCATAGATACAGAACAAAAAGACTGAACGACTGGGTCGCGTCTCGGGCAACCGAACTGATGAAACGAACGTCCAGCCGGCTTGGGTATTAACCCTAGATTTGTGTCATTACTATATCTTGTGGCAGGTAGAAATAGCATAAATAAATTCATAAAAATAAAGTTTTCAATTAAAATATGTCAAATCATTATTTTAATATGTTGGTAACCCGTTGTATAAAAGTGATAATGCCCTCGAAGATGGTGTTTGGAGGATATTTTGGCACTGTTTTCTGGCCCAAGATGAAGTAAAGGGCCTAACAACATCCGTGCCAATATATCCTCCAAATACCGGCTTCTCTGGCATTATTACTTAAGTATAGCAACCCCAGGTGTACAATAGTAAATAATGGTTACTTCTCAGAAAGTATTGAACTGCCAAGAGGAGTAAAGCAAGGCTGTCCACTGTCTCCATATCTATTTGTTATGGCCACTGAAATGCGAGCTATTAAAATTACAGTGCATTCGGAAAGTATTCAGACCCTTTGACTTTCTCCACATTTTGTAACGTTACAACCTTATTCTAAAATTGATTAACTTCTACCGAGTCAGAAACCCGGATCCGGGAGCACCCCCCACCCCCCACCAGTAAAAAAGCTGAATAGCATAGCTAGCATAGCGTCACAAGTAAATAGTAGCATCTAAATATCATTCAATCACAAGTCCAAGATACCAGATGAAAGATCCACTTCTTGTGAATCCAGCAATCATTTCTGATTTTTAAAATGTTTTACAGGGAAGACACAATATGTAAATCTATTAGCTAACCACGTTAGCAAAAGACACCATTTTTCTTTGTCCACCATTTTTTCTCTCCACCAGTAGCTATCACCAATTCGGCCAAATAAAGATATTGATAGCCACTAACCAAGAAAAAACCTCATCAGATGACAGTCTGATAACATATTTATTGTATAGGATAAGTTTTGTTAGAAAAATTTGCATATTTCAGGTAGAAATCATAGTTTACAATTGCACCCACCATCACAACTCGACTAGAATAAATACAGAGAGCAACGTGTATTACCTAATTACTAATCATAAAACATTTCTTAAAAATACACAGCTCACAGCAATGGAAAGACACAGATCTTGTGAATTCAGACAATATTTCAGATGTTCTAAGTGTTTTACAGCGAAAACACAATAAATCATTATATTAGCATACCACATGTGCAAACGTTACCCGAGCATTGATACAAGCCAAAGAGAGCGATAACGTAATCATCGCCAAAATGTATTAATTTTTTCACTAACCTTCTCAGAATTCTTCCGATGACACTCCTGTAACATCATATTACAACATACATATAGAGTTTGTTCGAAAATGTGCATATTTAGCCACAAAAAAACGTGGTTATAACATGACAATACTAGCAAAACTAGCCTGAAAATGTCGGGCTCCATTTTGGACAGTGATCTGGCGTAATGAATAACTAATCGTAAACTTGACTAAAAAATATAGGGTGGACAGCAATCGAAAGACAAATTAGTTCTTAATGCAATCGCTGAATTACATTTCTAAAATTATCCTTACTGTGCAATACAGGGTTCGCCAAGCGAAGCTATACCAAAAACAATGTCGGAATATGCGTATAACATTTTTCGACAGAACAACGATTTATCATCTTAAATATTTCTTACTGTGAGGTGATCTTCCATCAGAATCTTGGGCAATGTATCCTTTCTTGGGTCTAATCTTCTTTTGGTCGAAAGATGTCCTCTTGTCCGTCGAAATGCCCACTAACGTTCGACCGGGACCCCGAAACGTGCCCGGCGCTTCAAAGTGCATCACAAAGCAATGCCTCAAAATCGCACTAAACTGATATAAATTGCTATAAAACGGTTTAAATTAACTACCTTATGATGTTTTTAACACCTATAACGAGTAAAAACATGACCGGCGATATATAAGTGGCTAAACCAACGCTTGGAAAGAGAGCCAGTCCGACGTCCATCTTGCGTCAGGCGCAGCAGGAAAAGAACGGTACATCCGGTCTTTCGCGTTTTATACAGGCCCTGATTGCGCAATCGACTCCATTCAAATTGTCACCTCTTACTGACATCTAGAGGAAGGCATGGGCAGTGTTTGTATCCTCATAGGATTTACAGGGACTTTAAAACTGACCTGGGACCAGAGGCCAACATTTCTGAAATCTCACTCCATATCAGGAAAAGTGCTGTAGAATGAGTTCTGTTTCACTCAGAGACATAATTCAAACGGCTATAGAAACTAGAGAGTGTTTTCTATCCAATAATAACAATAATATGCATATTGTACGAGCAAGAATTGAGTATGAGGCAGTTTAATTTGGAGACGATAAATGCTAACGTTGAAACAGCACCCCCTATATTGAGAAAAGGTTAAACTGTTTTTTCCCCTCATCAATCTACATGCGATACCCTATAATGACAAAGCAAAAACAGGTTTTTAGACATCTTTGGAAATATATATATCACATTTACATAAGTATTCTGACCCTTTACTCAGTACTTTGTTTAAGCACCTTTGACAGCGATTACAGCCTCGAGTTTTCTTGGATATAACGCTAAAAGCTTGGCACACGTGTATTTGGGGAGTTTCTTCCATTCTTCTCTGCAGATCCTCTCAAGCTCTGTCAGGATGGATAAGGAGTGTCACTGCACAGCTATTTTCAGGTTCGATTTGATTCAAGTCCTGGCCTTGGCTGGGCTACTCAAGGACATTCAGAGACTTGTCCCAAAGCCACTCCTGCATTGTCTTGGCTGTGTGCTTAAGGTCATTGTCCTGTTGGAAGGTAAACCTTCACCCCAGTCTGAGTTCCTAAGCGCTCTGGAGCAGGTTTTCATCAAGGATCTCTCTGTACTTTGCTCCGCTCATCTTTCCCTTGATCCTGACTACTCTCCCAGTCCCTGCTACTGAAAAACATCCCCACAGCATGATGCTGCCACCACCATGCTTCACCGTAGGGATGGTGCCAGGTTTCATCCAGAAAAGACACTTGGCATTCAGGCCAAATAGTTCAATCCTGGTTTCATCAGACCAGAGAATCTTGTTTCTCATGGTCTGAGAGTCCTTTAGGACGAACTCCAAGCGGGCTGTAATATGCCTTTTACTGAGGAGTGGCTTCTGTCTGGCCTCTCTGCAAAGATGGTTGTCCTTCTGGAAGGTTCTCCCATCTTCACAGAGGAACTCTGGAGCTCTGTCAGTGACCATTGGGTTCTTGGTCACCTCCCTGACCAAGGCCCTTCTCCCCTGATTGCTCAGTTTGGCCGGGCGGCCAGCTCTAGGAAGAGTCTTGGTAGTTCCAAACTTCTTCCATTTAAGAATGATGGAGGCCACTGTGTTCTTGGGGACCTTCAATGCTCCAGAAATGTTTCGGTACCCTTCCCCAGATCTGTGCCTCCACAGTCCTGTCTCAGATCTCTACGGTAAATTCCTTCAACCTCATGGCTTGGTTTTTGCTCTGACATGCACTGTCAACTGTGGGACCTTATATAGACAGGTGTGTGCCTTTCCAAATCATGTCCAATCAATTGATTTTACCACAGGTGGACTCAAATTTGAGTTGTTAAAAACATCTCAAGGATGATCAATGGAAACAGGATGCATCTGAGCTCAATTTAGAGTCTCAAAGCAAAGGTTCTGAATACTTATGTAAATAAGGTATTTCTGTTTACTTTTATTTTGTGCACCATATTACGTATTGGATTGTTAAAAGATATAACTTTTACATTACCATGTAGTTTACCAATAAAATGGGCTGATGGTGAAGTATTGGTATTGGTACTTATATCCCTAAAAATATATAAATTAACCTACCACAACAAATTGAAATAGAAAATTAGCACAAATAGACAAGATTCAGCAACCATGAAGAGGTAAATACTTTTTGGAAAAATCACACTGATCAACTCTTTAGTTATATCACAGTTTACTTATCTATTTATGACGCCGCTTACCCCAGAATAATTTTTCTTTTTAATCACATGAACATAAAATATTTCACCTAATTTGGAACGCTAAGCCAGACAAATTTAAACATGCCTACTTATATAACTAATATGAGTTTGGGGGTCTGAAATTATTAAATATTACAGCATTAAATCTCTCAGTAAAATCCTCACTCATGCATATATTATACTTAAACCCAAACTGGTTCTCCAATATATTAATAAGAAAGGCTCACTATTTGTAAAAAAATATATATATTTTACTTTTGGCCTTTATACAGATTACAACTTCTCATTTTTGGTTAATTGAACATTAAACCTTGTTCAAAGTATCGCCCTTTCTGAAACAAGCCATACAAAGTTGGTTACAATTGAAAATGATATCCTCCAGAAAAAACTGAAAAAATATTAAACCAAATATTACAGTTAAACTCAAATATATTCAGTGATAAAAAACACTATGTATTGTTTTTGTATTATATTTATTCATTATTTTATGAATAGTAATGGTGGAGTTATGTCACACATGTACTTTAGCTTTCAAAAAATATATGGGAATGTTTGCTCAATACAACCAACATGTGGAAGGGAGAGAAGGTAGGGAATTTGTTTGTCTGTCATATATTAATGACCAAAACAGGCTGAAAATGATTGGTATAAATATACCAGTTTCATTTGAGGACAAAAATGTTGACAGCTGTGCCATACAGGTTGCAAAATAGCTGGGGAAAATGTTTTGATGTAACAATTCCATGGCACATGATGTGTGAACTAAAACACAAAACAACGCTTGATTCAATAGTTTGAGTTTTTCCATTTAAATTATTATACAAATTTCTTGCCACCAATACATGGGGCATACAACAATCTCAGCTCTGCAGATTTTGCGAAGAAACAGAATCATTAGATAATTTATTCTGGTATTGTCCCCATGTAGCTTTTTTCTGGTCACAGGTTCCAGAATGGCTGAAAAATCACAAATAGCAGTGTTGGGCAATTTGGAAAGCCATAGTCGATCAATTAACAATATCATAATACTCGAAGGAAAAATATTTATCTTTAACGTACAGTCTGTGGTTACTATGCGATTAGAGATGTTCAAAGTTCATGTGAGACATCACAGCGCAGTTGAAAAATATTTGCCGCGTGGAAATTTGTGGCCTGCTGGAGGTCATTTTGCAGGGCTCTGGCAGTGCTCCTCCTTGCACAAAGGCGGAGGTAGCGGTCCTGCTGCTGGGTTGTTGCCCTCCTACGGCCTCCTCCACGTCTCCTGATGTACTGGCCTGTCTCCTGGTAGCGCCTCCATGCTCTGGACACTACGCTGACAGACACAGCAAACCTTCTTGCCACAGCTCGCATTGATGTGCCATCCTGGATTTGCTGCACTACCTGAGCCACTTGTGTGGGTTGTAGACTCCGTCTCATGCTACCACTAGAGTGAAAGCACCGCCAGCATTCAAAAGTGACCAAAACATCAGCCAGGAAGCATAGGAACTGAGAAGTGGTCTGTGGTCACCACCTGCAGAACCACTCCTTTATTGGGGGTGTCTTGCTAATTGCCTATAATTTCCACCTTTTGTCTATTTCATTTGCACAACAGCATGTGAAATTTATTGTCAATCAGTGTTGCTTCCTAAGTGGACAGTTTGATTTCACAGAAGTGTGATTGACTTGGAGTTACATTGTGTTGTTTAAGTGTTCCCTTTATTTTTTTGAGCAGTGTATATTTTTAAAGACAGTCATATTTCACCATGAAAATGGCTTGTCCCTCAGGTCAGGAGTCATGGTTTAATGACATTTTCTATGCATTTTTATATAGAACATATTTTATAAACAAAAAACTCAAATATAAACTGTTGGCTACAGATGTATATGTAAATTGTCAAAGACTCTAGTCACCCAAGTCATAGACTGTTCTCTGCTACCGCAAGGCAAGCGGTACCGGAGCGCTAAGTCTAGGTCCATAAGTCTCCTTAACAGCTTCTACCCCCAACCTACAAGACTGCTGAACAATTAATCAAATGGCCACCCAGACTTTTCGGCGCATGTGACAAATAAAATTTGATTTGATACCTTTAAAAAAAGGTATGGGCGTTGATCATAAAACCAGTCAGTATCTGGTGACCAACTTTTGTCTCATGCGCAACACATCTCCTTCGCATAGAGTTGATCAGGCTGTTGATTGTGGCCTGTGGAATGTTGTCCCAGTCGTCTTCAATGGCTGTGCGAAGTTGCTAGATATTGGCTGGAACTGGAACACGCTGTCGTACCCGTCGATCCAGAGCATCCCAAACCTGCTCCATGGGGTGACATGTCTTGAGAGTATGCAGGCCATGGAAGAACTGGGACATTTTAAGCTTCCAGGAATTGTGTACAGATCCGTGCGAAATGGGGTGATGCAGTATCATGCTAAAACATAAGGTAATGTTGGTAGAATGGCACGACAATGAGCCTCTGGATTTCGTCACGGTAAAATTCAATAAAATGCAATTGTGTTTGTTGTCTGTAGCTTATGCCTGCCTAAACCATAACCTGACTGCCAACATGGGGCACTCTGTTCACAATGTTGAAATCAGCAAACCGCTCTTCCAGCGGTTTGACGTTTTGAGGCGTACATATTGGACGTACTGCCAAATTCTCTAAAATGAAATTCTTTGGCAACAGCTCCGGTGGACATTCCTGCAGTCAGCATGCCAATTGCACGCTCCCTTAAAACTTGAGACATCTGTGGCATTGTGTTGTGTGACAAAACTTCACAATTTAGAGTGGCCTTTATTGTCCCCAGGACAAAGTGCACCTGTGTAATGATCATGCTGTTTAATCAGCTTCTTGATATGCCACACCTGTCAGGTGGATGGAATATCTTGGCAAAGGAGAAATGCTCACTAACATGGATGTAAACAAATTTGTGCACAACATTTGAGATAAATAAGCCTTTTGTGCATATGGGACATTTCTGTGATCTTTTATTTCAGCTCATGAAACACGGGTCCAACACTTTACATGTTACGTTTATATTTTTGTTCAGTGTATATAGCCACACCCTCGAGCCCTTGCAGAGTTTCGGTAATTTTCCTTTGAAAAATCTCAGGGGCACTGGTTATCTTGAACGGGAGACGTTTGAAGCGGTATCTCCAAAAAGGAGTAATGAAAGTAGTCAGCTTGCTACTCTCCTCGTGTAGAGGGATTTGGTAGAACCCACTAACTGCATCTAGCGTGGTGAACACTTTGGCTCCTGATAGTTGTGACACGATTTCCTCCATCGTGTGAAGAATGTAATTTTCCCTTTTCACTACTTTATTGAGTGGTTTTAGATCGACACAGATTCGGATGTTGCCATTTGGCTTTAGCACTGGCACCATAGCAGCACAACATTCTGTCGGCTCTGTTACTTTTACCGTTATGTCCGCATTTTCCATGTGATTGAGATGCATTTTCACTTTAGCCATTAGCGGCAGTGGTACTCGCCTGGCTGCATGTACTGCGTATGGCTGTGCATTCTCTTTTAGGACAATTTTCTCTGGTTCAGTTTTTAGCTTTTAGCATAACTGACCTTGTTTATGCCCTTAAGCAGGCCCATATCTGCAGCAGTTACACAGCTAAGCATTGTTGACACCCCCTCCTGATATCACGTACACAAGGAAACTGTACTGTTGTCCCTTGTAGCTAGTGTTAGCCTGGAACTGACCTAGACACTTTAACTCGCCCCCTGGGCTGCTCAGACGCGCATCGGCGGGCACAATTCTCTCCTCGTGAGAGTTGTTTAAAACTATCTTCACTAATAATGTTTGTGTCTGCGCCTGTTTCTATTTTGAAGCTTATAGGGGTGTCACCTATGTTGAGCAGCACAGTCCAGTTTTCCCGCTAGCCTCCTTGCTAACTGAACTCAGAAATGTATTTATCTATCCCTTCTGTGATCTCCTTCACAGATTGTGATTTGCTTTCACACAAACATTCACAATGTCCTCTCTTATTACACTTGTTGCAAGTGCTTTAGAGCGCTGGGCATCTTTCCTGGTTAGCATGCCTGCTTTTAAAACATATTTCACAGTTCCTTGCAATGTGGCTTGTTTTAGAGCTGCCATGTCCTTGACTCACGCCCTTTCCCTCCCCATAGCCCTCTCTTCCTAGCAGAGCTTCTGATAGTTACATGCTGTATTAGCCCCTGCTGCCGTTCCCTCGTCTGCAAGCTAATCTGCCTAGCAACATCCTCAGAATGCCGCACTTGTTGAATAGCCTGTGCTAAGGTCAATGTGTCATTGTAACTTTTGAGAGAGTTCTTTATCTGTGATGCCGACTACTAAACAGTCTCGGATACCGTCATCCTTTTTAGCACCGAAATCACAGTTCTCAGCTAGCTCATAAAGAGCTCTGATGTACAATTCTGCCTTTTCTCTCTCCCTTTAGCTGTGTTGGTAAAAACATGCTCGCTCTTGAATTTGATTCCGTTGTGGAATGAAGTAGTCGTCATACCTCTCCAACACTGTATCAAAGTTTGTTTTATCCTTATCCTGGGCGAATTGAAATTAACTGAGTATTTTCTCTGCCTCACTGCCCATCGCGTAGATTAGCAAATTGACCTGGATGACTTCATCATCTTTGCCCAGTTTTGTAGCTGTCCTGAAACGTCAGAATCTCTGTCTCTGTTCTGGCCATTCTGCAGGGCTTTCAAACTTGAATTGCTCTGGTGGGTCGTCCTCGTCATTAGATTTTACACAAAGTCTACTTCTGACACCATGTAATGGCCTTGGTTATAGCTAAATATAAGAGACTTTTATCCGTAGGTACTTTTCAATGTGTTGCCAAATTGAATAACCTTAATGCTAAGTAACAAACAACATGCGACTGTATGCTAAATAGCCATGTTCACAACTGCCCTCATGCTCTAGCGCACAAGTAAACAATATGAATTGACCCATTCATCTCCCCCCTTTAATAAAACATTCTCCAAATGTTTATCAACGATATGTTTAAAAACATAGCCCCTCTCTTCCAGCTGGTCCCGTGTGCAACAGGCTATAGCGTACGCAAGCTTCGCAACAATAGGCCATTCCTCTTCTCATGAAATCCCAGGAAAAGCTATAGACTACAAAGCTATAGGACATTTATTTTGATTTTTTTTATACTAGGCCTAAAAGCCTATTCGAGGAAAGAAGCAGTCTTGCTCTTGCTAATTGCTGAATGTAAAACAGGCCTACAGCATAAAAAAATGCATGTCGGGGACAGTTGAGGAGAGAAAGTGCATTGGCGTGATCACTTTTTGCCGGTTATGATAACATTGTTGGACAGATTCATTGCAAATAGTTGCACAGGACATACAGAGATGAGCACAGTGAAAAATTAGAACCGAAGCTTTTGACAACCATTTGAAAAATGGAAATCACTTACAAACCACTTGAGCAACGAGGCAATGACATGCTGTAAAATATGCTCAGACTAAACAGTGTTTGTTGTTAAATTGCTACATTTAAATACGAGTTAATATATTATTTTTCATTAGGTCTACATGTACATTGAAGTATTATTTGCAGTTGTCACTATGACAATGAACACACCCTGAAAGTACTGAATGGTCTGAACCAGTATCTATGCTTTAGAGACTTCATGAATGGTCTTGTGTTACCACCTTATTATAGGCAGCGTGCAGTAGGATGCATTGATCAGTTAATTGACAGGTGTAGGACTGTAGAACTATAATGATAAATGTTCCTTTAGTGTAGATGCTCACCAACGTTTTATAGTTATGTAGTCTAAAGTTTAACATTATAGTTATTGTTAAAGGCTTGGTTGATGACCTGGGCCTTAACTTAACTCTGACACAACACAACTAAACATACTATCACAACAGAACTAGCCTACTAGTAAGTCTAGCTATCATTAGCAAATTTAAATGAAATAAATATAAAATTACAATTATACACTTATACTTGTTTACTTGACTTTTAAACTCTATAAATTGACTTTCAAATAATTGACTCTGGCAAGTTTTCCACCAGAGCTCCAGTAGGAAAGTAGAGCAAAGTCAAATCCATCACTTCCTTTGTTTGGCTGTGCCCGTAGCAATGTTAGAGGATGAGGTGGATAGAAGTCGAGGAGGTCAAGCTGCTTACCAATTATTATTTATATGGCATGTGTCACGCTGGTATAAGGGATCGGGAGACAGGCGCAGGAATGCGTAACAGGGGTTTTTATTGACCCAAATTACAGCGTGCCACGTAAAGGCAAGGGGACGAAGACCAAACAAACACGTATACAAAACATAGGGTTGAGACACAAACAAAAGAGCGAGGAGTACCTTGAATAAATACACAAGCGCACAATGATACCACACTGGACGAGACCCGTAATCATCTACGCAATACACATGGCATGAAAGCCAAAACAACACAGCACAGGTACTCACACAACCAGCGGACATTGGAACAATAATCGACCGCCCAATGTTGAACCAAAGGGCACATTTATACAAATACTAATCAATGGGAATAGGGACCAGGTGTGCGTAACGACACAGTTCCGGAGGGATCCGTGACAGCATGTGGGAAAGCAACCAACGTAAAGAAATGTAAACCAACACATGGTAAATGTTGTCACCCCTGAAAGTGTCTATTTTACTGGGTTCTTCTCAGTTTGAGTGGACTAGCCCTCTGAACTCAGCCATGATCCCTTTTTCTTCACAGTACAGTATGGCCATGGGTGCATTCTTAAATTGCCTCTAGTGTGTCAAAGTGCACACTGGGTCATTGGTAAATTCAGAGCGTTTCAGAGCTGAGGAGTAGGGTTGATCTGAGTGTTCTGACCTCACAACGGCAGTCAAGCATCCAAGCTAACTGGCTAGCTTGCTAGCTACTTCCAGACACAAGTGAGAGAACACCTCACTCTGACCATTTTACTCGCCCTAGCAGATCTGGTTGGGCTGTTTTCATGTTATCTAGAGCATTAGTGACTGTAACTGTGCTGCTACTAGCAATTTAATAACTTTTTTTGTCAACATTTACATGTTTAGAAGCTATTGCGCATTTGTAAATTCATCAGTTATTCTGCGCTCCGGCACACTCAGACGAGAGTGCTCTGAAATCGGAGTATATAGCCAGAGTGAATTTACAAACGCACCCTATGGAAGGAAGATGACAGGAATATTCATTATCCGTGTTGGCTTGTAATCCAGGGGCTCTCTGTCTCTCATTATCAGCACAATAATGAATTCATTGGAATTATCATGCTGCGTGACCTTCACATTCACCTCCTGTTCATAATGGGGACTGCCAGGGCCTACGTAGAAATGATTTCACAGTCCATCAAACTGCATGCAGGAGTGTATCACAAAGTCGGCAAGGAGGTGAGGGGGTTGCAAGGGAAAAAATGAATATAAAATGGAAATGTAATTTCCTTTTTGCCCAGAAGGGAATTTAGTATTCTTGACGATGTTGGGAGATCAAGAACTCCCATTAGGGTTTTTGGATAGCCACGTGGCTCAGGAGAAGTACTCTTCTCCCATTCTGGCACCAAATATACTGAACACAAATATAAACTCAACATGCAACAATTCATTTCAAATATATTACTTAGTTAGTTCATAGAAGGAAATCAGTCAATTGAAATTAATTCATTAGTCCCTAATCTATGGATTTCACATGACAGGGCAAGGGTGCAGCCATGGGTGGACATAGCCCCACCCACTTGGGAGCAAGGTCCACCCACTGGGGAGCCAGGCCCAGCCAATCAGAATTAGTTTTCCCCCACACCTCAGATGATCCCGCATGTGAAGAAGCCGGATGTGGAGGTCCTTGGCTGACGTGGTTACATGTGGTCTGCGGTTGTGAGGCCGGTTGGATATATTGCCAAATTCTCTAAAACGACATTGGAGGCTGCTTATGGTAGAGAAATAAACATCCAATTATCTGGCAAGAGCTCTGTTGGACATTGCTGCAGTCAGCATACCAATTGTACGCTCCCTCAAAACTTGAAATATCTTTGACATTGTGTTGTGTGACAAAACTGCACATTTTAGAGTGGCCTTTTATTGACCCCAGCACAAGGTGCACATGTGAAATTATTGTGCTGTTTAATCAGCTTCTTGATATGCCACACCTGTCAGGTGGATGGAATATCTTGGCAAAGTAGAAATGCTCACTAACATGGATGTAAACAAATGTCGGCCCAAAATTTGAGAGAAATAAGATTATTGTGCGTTCGGATGATTTCTGGGATCTTTTATTTCAGCTCATGAAAAATGGGATTTTACATGTTGCATTTATATTTTTGTTCAGTATAAATAGGCCATAAATGCTTCAGTGAATAAATAGACCCTAAATGCTTGAGCAGCTGGTTTCCGTTTAAACAAGGCACTGTGGTGTACATTAGAATGAAGGTCAGGGAAACTGTATATGTATATATATTCACTGTGGCATATTTGTGTTTACAATCCTGCAGTACTTTAAACGCATTATGTCGAATATAGTATTACTTCTAAAGGGCAGGTCAGGAATACATGGATGTGGCATATTTGTGTTTACTGTACTTATTAGGCCTAGAATACTTTAAACACATTGTGTTAAAAAAAAAATATCTAGCGACAGTATGCCCTAGAGAGCCTCTGTAATATGGGTTGCATCCCAAATGGCACCCTATTCCCTTTATAGTGCACTACCTTATACCATAGCCCTATGTGCCCTGGTCCAAAGTAGTGCATTAAACAGGAAAGTGGTGCCATTTAGGATGTAGCCTATGTGTATTTCATTGACTGGTTGAGGGAGTTCCTGTCTAGGGCATTGAGATGTAGGTCAAACGATAGAACCCAACAGTAATTAGAACGAACAGGTAACAGCACATCAAAACCAAGATGCTGAGTGGAGCATTTTAAAAAGTATCCTACTGCTTGCAGGGAGTGAAACAGTATGAGATAACAAGATAAACATTGGAAGTGACGGGCCTGGTCTAGCTGTGTAGCTCAGCCACCAGACCACATATGCCGCTGGAGGCAACGATTCAATTCCTCAATCCGCCACTAGCACTTCTATGCTATATTCCTCACCTCTATCTGTCCATCTACAATTATATTTGTATCTGATAATAAAATGTAAGAAAATACCTAATATATTTGTTTTATATCTTAAACAAGCTTTGGGCCATATATGGATATAAGGATACATACATACATAGCTATAGTATATGGCTTTGGGTACAAGTGCACAGGATATGGGATATGAAGAGGGCTCTGCCGACTCAAGCAGAGGGATAAGGAGTAGATGTAAACTGGCAGGCTAAAGGAGCTCCTAGTGGGAGCAGATCACCAGGAGGTGATTGATTGGGTGCTGGCCTCAGCAGGGGGATGGTCTACTGAGGAATGTGAGGTTGATGAGGCAAAGATGGTGGCGGTGCCTCGAGTGATGTGGAGATCATCCAACCGACATTTCTCGATGGAGTGCCTTGGATGAGGAAGGAACAACCAAACAGCAGAGATCATATAATAATGTATTAATTATTAATAAAAAAGGGTTTATTAAGGGTTTATAATTACGCAATTAACTGTTATTTAATCATTCGTAATTATTCAAAGTTGGCGCCGACAGAGAGGGCTGCTACGCTTCTTGCTCTTAGGAAACTTTGCAGTATTTTTTTATTATTATTTCTTACATTGTTAGCCCAGAATTTTAGGGGAGTTATTACATACAGCCGGGAAGAACTATTGGATATCAGAGTGGCAGTAACTCTTCCGAAGCAGATCCTTTGTTCGCACCCCCCAGGGCAATTGGGTTCCAGAAGCCGATCCAAAACAACGCCGGCGGAGGAGAGGTACTCAGAGTGGTCTTCTAGTCCGATTTAGGAGGCGCGCACACCCCCCACCGCTTCCAAGTATATTACTCGCTAATGTTCAGTCTCTGGATAATAAAGTTGAGGGTTTCTTTCCAAAGAGACATCAGCGATTGTAACATACTCTGCTTCACGGAAACATGCCTCTCTCGGGATATACTGTCTGAATCGTTCCAACCAGTTGGATTCTCAGTTCATCGCGCAGACAGGAATAAATAACTCTCAGGGAAGAAGAAAGGCGGGGGTATATGTTACATGATTAACCACTCATGGTGTAATTGTGATAACATACAGGAACTCAAGTCCTTTCGTTCACCCGATCTAGAATACCTCCCAATCAAATACAGACTGTATTATCTCCCAAGAGAATTTTATTCAGTTATAGTCACGACCGTGTATATCCCCCCTCAGGCTGATACCACGACACCCTTCAAAGAACTCCACTGGATTTTATGCTAACTTTATTGTAGCTGTGGATTTTAACAAAGCAAATTTGAGAAAAAGGCTGCCGAAGTTCAATCAACATATCAACTGTAGTACTTGCCAAAACACTCAACCACTGTACTCCAACTGATGACACTCCCCCGCCCTCCTTTCGGCAAAACTAACCACGACGACTCCATTTTGCTCCCCCCTTCCTTTAGGCAGAAACTCAATCAGAAAGTACCCGTGCTAAGGATTATTCAACGCTGGTCTGACCAATCGGAATCCACGTTTCAAGATCGTTTTGATCGAGAGTAATATCGACGAATACACTGATTCGGGGACTGAGTTTATCAGGAAGTGTATAGGAGATGTACCCACTGTGACTATTATAACCTACCTTAACCAGAAACTGTGGATAGATGGCAGCATTCGTACAAAACTGAAAGCACGAACCACTGCATTTAACCATGGCAAGGTGACTGGAAATATGACAGAATACAAACAGTGTAGTTATTCCCTCCGCAAGGCAATCAAACAGGCAAAACTTCAGTATAGAGACAAAGTGGAGTCACAATTCAACAGCTCAGACACAAGACGTATGTGGCAGGGTCTACAGACAATGACGGACTACAAAAGGAAAACCAGCCACATCGCAGACACCGACGTCTTGCTTCCAGACAAGCTAAACACTTTTTTTGCCCGTTTTAAGGATAACACAGTGCCACCGACGTGACCCGCTACCAAGGACTGTTGTCTCTCCTTCTCCGTGGCCGATGTGAGTAAGACGCTGAAGCGTTTTAACCCTCGTAAGGCTGCCAGCACCGATGGCATCCCTAGCCACTCCCTCAGAGTATGCGCAGACCAGCTGGCTGGTGTGTTTACGGACATATTCATTATCTCCCTATCCCAGTCTGTTGTCACCACATGCTTCAAGATGGCCACCATTGTTCCAGTGCCCAAGAAAGCAAAGGTAACTGAACTAAATGACTAGAGCCCTGTAGCACTCACTTCTGTCATCATGAAGTGCTTTGAGAGACTAGTCAAGAATCATATCACCTCTACCTTATCTGTCACCCTAGACCCACTTCAATTTGCTTACCGCCCCAGCAGACGATACAATCGCCATCACAGTGCACACTGCCCTATCCCATCTAGACAGGAGGAATACATATGTAAGAATATTGTTCATTGACATTCAACACCATAGTACCCTCCAAGCTCATCATTAAGCTTGAGGCCCTGTGACAGGGTCCTGGACTTTCTGACGGGCCGCCCCAAGGTGGTGAAGGTAGGAAAAAACACCTCCACTTCGCTGATCCTCAATACTGGGGCCCCATAAAGGTGCATACTCAGTCCCCTCCTGTACTCCCTCTTCACCCATGACTGTGTGGCCAAACACGCCTCCAACTCAATCATCAAGTTTGCAGATGACACAACAGTAGTAAGCTTGATTACCAACAATGACGAGACAGCCTACAGGGAGGAGGTGAGGGCTCAACGTCAACAAAACAAAGGAGATGATCGTGGACTTCAGAAAACATCAGAGGGAGCAGCCCCCTATCCACATCGATGGGACTGCAGTGGAGAAGGTGGAAAGCTTCAAGTTCCTCGGCGTACACATCACTGACAAACTGAAATGGTCCACTCACACAGACAGTATGGTGAAGAAGGCGCAACAGCGGCTCTTCAACCTCAGGAGGCTGAAGAAATTTGGCTTGTCACCCAAAACCCTCGCAAACTTTTGCATCCTGTTGGGCTGTATCACCGCCTGGTACGGCAACTGCACTGACCGCAACCGCAAGGCTCTCCAGAGGGTGGTGCAGTCTGCCCAACTCATCACCGGGGGCAAACTACCTGCCTTCCAGGACACCTACAGCACCCGTTGTCACAGGAAGGCCAACAACCACCTGAGCCACTGCCTGTTCACACTGCTGTCATCCAGAAGGCGAGATCAGTACAGGTGCATCAAAGCTGGGACCGAGAGACTGAAAAACAGCTTCTAACTCAAACCCATCAAACTGTTAAATAGCCATCACTAACACATAGAGGCTGCTGTCTATATAAATAGACTTGATATCACTGGCCACTTTAATAAATGGAATACTAGTCACTACATATCTTGCATTACCCATCTCATATGTATATACTGTATCCTATACTATTTTACTGTATCTTATTCAATGCCACTCTGACATTGCTCGTCCATATATTTATATATTCTTAATTCCATTCCTTTACTTAGATGTGTGTGTATTGGGTTTATGTTGTGTAATTGTTAGATATTACTGCACTGTCAAAGCTAGAAGCACAAGCATTTTGATACACCTACAATAACATCTGCTAAACACGTGTATGTGACCAATTACATTTAAAGCGTTATAAAGGGCACCTTAATGTAAAGTGCCACCCAGATGTTGATCATGCTAAGATAATAATCAAGACTCGTAATAGACTGAGGTAACTACAGATGCTGAGGAGACTGGTTATAGGGGCTCTGAATTTAAAACAAATACAACCAAGGTCACCATCACTCAAGTGTTGTTGCAATCGTCGCTGCGTTCTTAGAGAGGAGAGTTATAAAATAATTAATTCAAGCTTCCAAAAGATCACAAGGAAACCTCAAGACAGGACTGTAGATTGTGTGGTATTCTCTTTAATGTTCATTTTACATGTAATATACTTTTGGGTAAAATGAGTGAACATAAAAGTGGTACGCTGGTTAAGTGGGTATTTTCGTGCACATTGCACAAAGGTGACAATTCCAATTTACACTCCTACTGTTGACAGGTATGCCTGGAGAAGGCTTGAGGCAGTGTTACCAAACCCCATGTGGATCTGAGCAGATGACAGAATATTAAGTGTTACAGAAAGTCACACAGAATGTTCATACCCATACCCAGTTCCCCTTGTATTGAAAAATCTCAAATGTAAATAGTTTGCAATAAGCAAAGATCATATGTATATTTTTTTTATTGAGATGTTAATAAGGAAAACACAATCACGTTGTAACAATTGAACTCACGTACAGCAAACACAAACAATTCATGGGGCCTCATGGTTCTGTGTAAACCATGTGTAGGATCATTTCCATGAAAAGTGTGAGATTTATCAATATGAACGTTTGCTTGAGAGTGTGCGTGAATTTACTCACAGCCATGACCATGCTACGCTGTGGTGGAATAGGGTACTGCTTGTCAAGCGTAGAATAGGGAAAATATATGTTGAAAATGTGTGGAATTGTGAGAATAATAATTTTTAGATTCAATTGTATTTCCAAAGTGAATTCATGTAACACAGTGTATATTCTGTATATAATTTGGAACACATCAGTGCATTTGTTACGATAATGATCATATAAAGTACAGTAATTACTTTATATGTAATCGTATATGATTTTTGCAAGGATTTAAGAACTACTTTAAGAAGGCCAACACATGCCATTCAGGTGCACATCCAAGCGCTATCCACCCTCAGCCCTCAATGTTTTGGATGCAATCATCATCAAAACGAACAGTAACACATACAATTTCCATACATGATCGCACAACAGGTTGATATGATATGTTATGAATTTTCAAAACGTATTTGCAAAATGTATGATATGTTACAAATTCTATATAGGTGGCTAACGTTAGCTAGGCTAGGGGTTAAGTTTAAGGTTATGTTTAGATTAGGGTTAGGGGAAGGGTTAGCTAAAAGGGTTAAGGTTAGGGGAAGCGTTCGCTAACATGCAAAGTAGTTGCAAAGTAGCTAAAAAGTTGAAAGTAATTCAAAAATGGCTAATTATCTGAAATGCTAAAGTTGCCAATGATGAGATTGGAACTCGCAATCTTTGGGTTGCTAGACATTCGCCTTATACTTTACCCATCCACCTCGATCAACCACCTTCCTTTAATTTTTGCCTTAAGTAACCATCTGTCTTATGTAACCATACGAAACATCAGGGTTGCAACTTTCACTGGGGACGGGGGGACATGACCCCCCCACATACTAAAATGGCATTTTTGCCCCCCCAGTGATACAAAAACAGAAGCGTCGGTGTGCTTTAGGACCATTTAGCTACCACAGCCAGTTCAGCTCTAGCCTCTAGGTATCTGCCAGATAGCAGTATCTAAAAGCAGTTGTGTGTGTGGAAATGTTTTGTAGCCTTTTTGTCCCGTTTCAACAGAAGTAAACTAACTTGGCTAGTTTTTGCCAGTTGATGTACCATTAGAGCTAGCCAAAAGTTGTCTGTCATTAGCAAGCTAGCTCACTAACTTTAGATATTACTTTTGCCTCAACCACACTAGACCTGAATCAAACGATGAAACCAGCGGCCAAACGATTGAAGACCGATATTCTGAAGTTTTTTTGACAGCGCAATGTGAGGTTTTTATTATTGTCAGTATAGCAATGTAACGTTATTGATCTGTCAGTTTCCCTAGCTAATTCCCTACATTTCACACAGCGCTACAAACTACACTGTCATTGTGCGCAGTCAGTAAACAACACAATATTGATGATGATGAATGGATACAGATATGTTTGAATGCCCAGTCATGTTCATATCATCTCAGACATAAATTACTACAGTTTAAGACCATCCATAGAATGTCCTATATGCCAGTGAAACTGAATATCATGTACTCAGAAATATAATAACTCCGACGGAAATGTAAAAGACAAAAGGGGACATATTTGCATATGTTATGATCTTGTGAAGGCTGGCTGAATTCTGGCAAAGAGTAGGTTATTTTATCTCAGCATGTCTACAGATTCTCCCTTCTTCCTGTTTTTGTTTTCTTGGAAATGTTGACACTAGAGACTTATCAGAAAAAACAGTGTAACCTAGCATTTATAACGGCTAAGAAATGCATTGACATTAATTGGAAGGTTGGTCATCCTCCCACAATGTCAATGGCTGGCAGAAATGTCAAGTTATGTATTACTAGATTTTATTTATTACAAGATGAAGGGTATACTGCGCAACTTTCAAAAGGTCTGGGCCCCTTGTATGGAATAGTCTGCTGTATGACAAAAGGGGTCTGTATTGAAAACATGAGCTTTTTTAGTCGAGCAGTCGCAAATTGATTTTTTATTTTCATGAGACACCTGTGTGATTTGCGCCTGTCTCAGTGGACTAATCCATTGAGGAGGCCGCGGGGATGCCACGGTCCAAGAATAAGGGCAGTGTGGCTCAGATGCACAAGGCACGTTTCTCTCCAGAATGTGCTCTTTCCTGCCATTTCATGGGTATTCATTGTTTCATAACTTTGTGTGCATTGTTTGCTGTGTCTATCAATTCCCCATTACAAACATCACCAGTAGTAGCCTATATTTATCATTAATTCCCATCATTTCTAATCTGCAATAATTGTTTGGTTATGGTCATTTCTGTTACTGTATTCAATATATTATTATTACAATCATTTACCGTTTGTTCTCATTGTCGGAGTGGACATGTGCTTTGCAGAACTCACAACCTCTACTACACTTGTGAGAAACAAGTTTTTGTTTATATCATTACAGTTATGAGTTGTCAATTTATTCATTATCTTCTGTTTGAAACGCTCCTGTCAATGTTGATTACACATAATAGAAGTAGGATTAGTCTGTGCCCATTTTGGGATGTCTGATAGTATTTCTGATTATCCTAACTCACCGGCACTAATGAGCTGTGAAGCTTCTCAAAGTAATTTTTCTTCACCTAAAACAGCAAGTAAGCTAAGTCTATTTTTAGAATCAATTGAGAATGACAAAGTATTAAACAAATATTTCCAGCTCTATCCCTTTCGATAATCACTCAGCATAAACAGGGAAAATCGTAATGCTCCGATCCAGTGGAAACGTCATAAAATACTTGATTACTTCTTATCCCTTGCACAGATAGCCTACAGCTGTGTCTGTCCCGAGCTCACTGGCGTGGGAAACTCTGAAGGCCCAGAATATTTTATGGAACATTTCAAGTTTGCGAGCACGAGTTTTGGGGAGACCCAATTGATAGTTGATACAATGTTTCAAGATTGTGGCAGACAAGGCCAAGTGTAGCCAATGTGATTTAAAGGATATTTATTTTCATCAGGATATTTTCGACCTGCAGGCTGCAATGTTTTTATGTGGATATTATTACATAGTTGGCAGTGGCAATCAAAGTTACTTTTAGATTTGCATTATTTTCATTTAGATTTAGATAGAATGTAGATTAACCACAGACAATGATTTTGAGATACAGACTACAGTATATAAGTGAAATTAAGCTGTTTCACGAAAATGTGAAAATGAAAATCATAACTGGCGAGCAGATTGGTATAAATAGTAAGATAAATTGGCACTTCAAATGGAAAAGTTTTCTGACCGCTGGTGTAGCCTATTACCGGCAACGTCAGGAGCATAATGTCAGAATCTGTGAAGTCCAGCAGCAGCTATCTTGATCTCTGTCTCCCTCTTGAGTCATTTGTGTTCTTCATTATTTAATCAAACCATGTGCTTAAAGCATCAGACAAGTTCAGTACATACAGTTGATTTTATTAAAACACATAGGGTGTGTCTATATATGGAAAAATACACGTTTTAAAATATTTTTTAATTTATTTTTTAGATTGGTCGAAAGAAAAGACTACTCTTGGCGGACTAAGATTTGTGTTAGGTCGGGGACAGCCCTAGTAGGAATGCAACAAAACATCTGAGGGAGGACCACCTGCCAGGTTATGTCCCCCCCACTTCTATAACCAAAGTTCCACCCCTGCAAATCGTAACATATCAGAATAATATGAAATGCTCTGAGACCAGGTTGGGCACTAACATCGCCATAAAATAACCATCCTAAAACAATTTCAACTATGTGAACAGAAAAGGTTTCCACTCTTAATGTGCAGGTGATGTGATGCGCAAAAAACGCTCCTGAATGTGGTGGCAAGGCGGCTAGTGGAACGCACAACTTGTTCATTCTGCAGAACTGCAATGTTGGCCTATATGCCAATGGGAGGAAGCTGTTGAGGATGGTTGACTTATTGGTGAGTGTTGCCTACTCATTTGAAGTATATTTGCCATGGCTGAAGCAAGTTGAATTGTCCTAATGGTCCTCTCTTTGCAGCTATATTTTAATTTTTACTGGTCAAGCCATAACTGAGAGAGCCAAATAAAACCTTTTGGTTGTACTCAATCTCTGACACTAGCACCTCTATTTGAATCTCGGGAAACTATTTTTTTCTTCGCTTTTTTTTGTTGCGTCATTGTATTTCATGGTATGGAGTTGTATATTCCCCACTGGATTTAAAGGGATCATTTTGACCATATATGCTTAATTAGGAGTGTTTCTAAATGCTAATAGCCAAGGTCGTGAACGAGCGCTGAGAACAATTGTTTGATAACTCACTCTTTTTCTATGTGTACGAACATTAAAAATTACATTCGTAAGTAGTAATTTAGAATAGTTTCTATGCAATATTGATAAATGAGGCCCCTGGACCTCAGTGGGGCACAATAGATTATCCTTTGCCATATCTAAAGTTGTTAACCTTCTTCCTGCCTCCACCATCTGACCTCAGAGCCCCCCAAACCCCCCTTAACGCCAGCAGCCCATAAAGCTGTGATCCTGTCACTGTGGTTTCACAAGTCATTTGTAACTGATGTGTGGCAGACAAGAGTCGTCTTACTTCCCTTGCAGTTCAGATCAGATCGATGATTTTACCATTCCCTCTACAATGGTGGGGATACGAAAAGGTAATTCAAAATTGTTTGTGCCGTCATAACAATGTCTGTCTGTCTCCCTGCAGTCCTGTGTTTGCTAGCTGCAACTTGTTTGAACACAGCTCCAAGCGTCAGTGTTCAAAGTGTGAGACTCACAAAACATACACACATGCTGTAAAACAACAATGAACATCTCACAAAGAGAGCTGGGTATTGCTGTAATGTCATGTTTGTGTATGATAATGAAGGCATCAGCAGGATCAATAGATGTACTGCATAATCATACGGCACACATATCTGGTGAGAAACATGGATTTCTTTTCATATTAGCATCAAAGCAGATAAATCAGTAATACGGTTATCTTTTCTTCTTGCCTGCAAAACATTTGAACTCTTAGGTATACTTTGTAAGAAACGAGAACATGCTGTCGTGCCAGGAGAAAAGTCTTGTAATCGATGCTTCTTAGTGATCTGTTTTTGTAAGATACAATAAAGGACAATAGACTGTCAACCACATTCACCATCTGCCACACTTAGCATACCATGATGTTAGTTAAATACAGTGATACAAGGGGAAGCAAATCTTAAAATGTCATGTTTTTGTCATTACTATACGCTAGCACTCAAAAAACTGTTACAATACTGTTATGCTAAGCTTCATGACTTCTCTCTTCATTTGTAAGAACCCTGTTATGACAGATATGAATCCACAGACCAGAATGAGCAGACGACAAATGCCTGATGCTTTTTTCTCTACATCTCTCGTCATACAACAGAAAGTGTTAGGCTCTGATTATCAAGTGAAATACCAATGCGTGCTTGTTAATGAGGCGAAAGAGATCCACAGAAAATAACATTACTGTATTACATAGATGGGTTTAAAATGAAATGTTTATATGGCACAGAGAGCACTTTGAGGAATAAAATCAGGCTGCACTACACCTGAAAAATGCCCTCACACTGGAAGGTAAAGGTAGACTGGCCCAACATGCTTTGTAGACTTGCTAAAACACAGAACATAACTGCAATCCATTCACACTGTATTCATTCAAATATTCAGAGAAATGTATGTTTCTTAGAGCAAGGGTGTCAAACATATAGCCCATGGGCCAGATCCAGGGGGGTTCAAAAACGATCTCAATTGACATTGAAATCACGAAAACCAAATGGAATCTGTGTAGCTTGCTAACAGCCAGGGAGCATTGAAAATTCCAAAGTGATGGATAGAGGAATATGTTTTTCAAATTTTGACAGCAAGGAAATAAATAAAATGTTAAGTCTGACACCTGGACCTCAGTGAAGACCGAATGCAGCCCGTGGGGCAAAATTCGTTTGACACCCATGCTTTAGAGCTATTACTAAAATAGATACCATCTTGTATTTGCCTCTATCTTAATGGGCACCTGACTTGCAAACCTAATCAGCACATTTATACAAACAAAATATGCAATGAGTATTCATAAAAACCTTGGCTGGTGAATTATCTCACAGAACCATCAGCAGAAATGATTAGCTTTAAAAAAAGACCCTGAAAAAAACCTAAATCTTCACTATATCATCACCATTAATGTGCTTGCAACAACGGGTGTTTTTTCTCACCGCCAAGCTACAGAGAAATTACTCAGTCTCACAGAAGAATAACAATCAGTAAAAACTGTGAAGACAAAAATAGGGTATTTTACATTGCTTATGAGTATGAACTTATAAATCATTGAGTCCATTAACATAAAGCTTTTTGCTGTATAAATAAAAATCTCTATGAAATAAACAAATATTTTAATTCAACATACAGTCTTGCATTTCTTTTTGAATTTCCCTCTTGACAGTCTTATATGAAATATGGAAATATTGGAAATCATGTAGGTGTTTAAATTGGTGCTGTGAGTATTGAACCTGTAGAATCAGCAAATCTGTGGCCACATCCATTAATAAATCCCCTGCTACTGCCCATGTGTAAGCTATGCATAGAGAAGCCACCATAAAACCACCTAATTAGTCCAAAAGTTATTTCTAACTTCGGTAGCCTAGTGGTTAGAGCCATTGGGCCAGTAATCAAATCCCCGAGCTGACTAGGAAAAAATCTGTTGTTCTGCCCCTGAGCAAGGCAGTGTTCCCCGGGCGCCAAAAAAAATGTGGATGTCGATTAAGGCAGCCCCCGCACCTCTCTGATTCAGAGGGGTTGGGTTAAATGCAGAATACACGTTTCAGTTGAAGGCATTCAGTTGTACAACTGACTAGGTATCCACCTTTCCCTTTCACCATTGCATGTCAGAAAGGTTTCTCAACATCTGTCCAGCAGGGGTTGTTTATGTCAATGTGATGCATCCAAAATGGTACCCTATTCCCTATGGGCCCTGGTCTAAAGTAGTGCACTATAAAGAGAATAGGGTACCATTGAACTTTAGATCACTCTTCATGTTTGTCTGTCCGATTCCCTTCAAGGGGATGTTCTGTTCTTTTCTAAACTTCATTTTGGGGAGGAACAATATCAGTGGATGGACAAACATTCCAAACAAGCAAACGAGAATGAATGCATTGCATAATCTGCATTCTGTTCATTCTACTTCCAGCTGTGCCTTTCCCAATGTACACCGTTTTAGGCTAGTAGCGAGGTATATCCCTCAACTTCAAATTGATTTTTACCTTATTAGGAGGGATGCAAAGCTGATTGCTTGCTTCTCTTCTTGCCAGGGATTCAGAACATCCACTCTTGCATTTCAAATGCTTTTGAGCGATGAAGAAATTATAGAATTTGTACACACTATTCCCAATATTACCTTTAGGAAATAATAACTCACATCCCACTTTTATCTTTAATCGAAATGGATCACATGAGATTTGCTCTTAGCAAACAGAGAGAAAGATCCAGAGCTGGGCTTATTAATGGTACCCACTCCTTACCGAGGCAGAGGTGACTGTCCAGATCGCTACCCCTTGACTGGGACACAGAGCTGCTGTGAATATATATATATATATATATATATATATATACACACACACACTGCTCTCTGTACTAGCCAGCATTCCAGCAAGGTAATCAGAAGGTCATTCCATCTATCTCCTACTACTGTATGCAATACAGTTAGTGTGAGTGGCAATGTGCTCTGTCTGTAGCAACAGAAAAAAAACTTAATTTAAATTCCGAGGCTCATGTGTAGTGTAACCAGCACCGTTATTAATGATGTCAGTTATAGTCCTGCTACAGCAGTGTACAATAAAGGATATCCTCAGATCACCTATTACAGCTACACTGTAATCTATTCTACAGAGGCTTCATACTACAGATGGTACTTAACATAACACGGATGGATCTCCAAAGCTTAATTATACGTCTTTAATAAAGGGCATTTTTACCTCCATTTATTAAATTGGACTTACAATTTTCTGGTCACAACATGGCACTGGCAGATGTTTTAAGAGGCCTTAAGTGAAAATCAATAGCTGTTGCTAAACAAGTTTAAAATCAAGGTGTAATATCTATTATAATTTGCACAACAAACCCCAAATAATCCAGCGGAGATCAACATCAAATTAAAAACTTAGTCTGAATGAAATGATTCCCCCTAAATGATTGGAATAAAATGGCACAGGGGGATATTTCTGAGCAGAGCTGAGATGCTCAAGCACCATGTCGGATTACACACCGTGCAAGTCGTCTGCACAGAGACATGCTGCGAGGGGAAAGTGTGTGCTTCTTTCTTGGTTTGTTGTTGGGTAGTCGGAGAGAATTCAATACTACAGAAGTCCAGAGAGGACATACAGTATGAATAAAAAAAGTATTTCCTCATGTCGAGATCAAAATAATTTTCTCATGATCACAACATAACAAAAGTTGTTTTGTCAAGATCACGAGATAAACTCAATGAATAGGAGTGGACATTTTGGTGATGGATTGACAATATGGCTGAAGCTGCAGAGCACATGGTGGATCAGCACATGTGTTTTTATTGATTTCTACACTCAGTGATGGTACATTTCATGCTAACATCATGCTTTCATTTGTGTTTGGAGCTCATTATCAGTTTCTAAGTTAGAATGTTAGCAATCTAAATGTCCCTCATCTTGAGCTAAGAGCTCTTGGGGCATTTAAGCCCTGAACGATGGCAACACTGTCTCCCAGGCTGTGTGCCACCCCCAAGTCCAAAGTAAATAGTTTGATTTGTTTGATCTTAGCTGGCTACATAGCCGTCTTTGTATCCAAGATAATTGTGTAGTCTAGAGTAATTGTCGAGGTTACCTAGCCAGTTAGAGGTTACCTAGCCAGCTACACTTTCAAACAAAGTCAACAACGCAGCCACTGCTAGCTAGCCTATTTCACCAGCCAGCAGTACTATATCATTTTAGTCAATAAGATTTTTTGCAACGTAAGCTTAACTTTCTGAACATTCGAGACGTGTAGTCCACTTGTCATTCCAATCTCCTTTGCATTAGCGTAGCCTCTTCTGTAGCCTGTCAACTATGTGTCTGTCTATCCCTGTTCTCTCCTCTCTGCACAGACCATACAAACTCTTCACACCGCGTGGCCGCTGCTACTCTAACCTGGTGGTCCCAGCGCGCACGACCCACGTGGAGTTCCAGGTCTCAGGCAGCCTCTGGAACTGCCGATCTGCGGCCAACAAGGCAGAGTTCATCTCAGACTATGCTTCCCTCCAGTCCCTCGACTTCTTGGCACTGACGGAAACATGGATTACCACTGATAACACTGCTACTCCTACTGCTCTCTCCTCGTCTGCCCACGTGTTCTCGCACACCCCGAGAGCTTCTGGTCAGCGGGGTGGTGGCACTGGGATCCTCATCTCTCCCAAGTGGACATTCTCTCTTTCTCCCCTGACCCATCTGTCTATCGCCTCCTTTGAATTCCATGCTGTCACAGTTACCAGCCCTTTCAAGCTTAACATCCTTATCATTTATCGCCCTCCAGGTTCCCTTGGAGAGTTCATCAATGAGCTTGACGCCCTGATAAGTTCCTTTCCTGAGGATGGCTCACCTCTCACAGTTCTGGGTGACTTTAACCTCCCCACGTCTACCTTTGACTCATTCCTCTCTGCCTCCTTCTTTCCACTCCTCTCCTCTTTTGACCTCACCCTCTCACCTCCCCCCCTACTCACAAGGCAGGCAATACGCTTGACCTCATCTTTACTAGATGCTGTTCTTCCACTAATCTCATTGCAACTCCCCTCCAAGTCTCCGACCACTACCTTGTATCCTTTTCCCTCTCGCTCTCATCCAACACTTCCCACACTGCCCCTACTCGGATGGTATCGCGCCGTCCCAACCTTCGCTCTCTCTCCCCTGCTACTCTCTCCTCTTCCATCCTATCATCTCTTCCCTCTGCTCAAACCTTCTCCAACCTATCTCCTGATTCTGCCTCCTCAACCCTCCTCTCCTCCCTTTCTGCATCCTTTGACTCTCTATGTCCCCTATCCTCCAGGCCGGCTCGGTCCTCCCCTCCTGCTCCGTGGCTCGACGACTCATTGCGAGCTCACAGAACAGGGCTCCGGGCAGCCGAGCGGAAATGGAGGAAAACTCGCCTCCCTGCGGACCTGGCATCCTTTCACTCCCTCCTCTCTACATTCTCCTCTTCTGTCTCTGCTGCTAAAGCCAATTTCTACCACTCTAAATTCCAAGCATCTGCCTCTAACCCTAGGAAGCTCTTTGCCACCTTCTCCTCCCTCCTGAATCCTCCTCCCCCTCCTCCCCCCTCCTCCCTCTCTGCTGATGACTTTGTCAACCATTTTGAAAAGAAGGTCGACGACATCCGATCCTCGTTTGCTAAGTCAAACGACACCGCTGGTTCTGCTCACACTGCCCTACCCTGTGCTTTGACCTCTTTCTCCCCTCTCTCTCCAGATGAAATCTCGCGTCTTGTGACGGCCGGCCGCCCAACAACCTGCCCGCTTGACCCTATCCCCTCCTCTCTTCTCCAGACCATTTCCGGAGACCTTCTCCCTTACCTCACCTCGCTCATCAACTCATCCTTGACCGCTGGCTACGTCCCTTCCGTCTTCAAGAGAGCGAGAGTTGCACCCCTTCTGAAAAAACCTACACTCGATCCCTCCGATGTCAACAACTACAGACCAGTATCCCTTCTTTCTTTTCTCTCCAAAACTCTTGAACGTGCCGTCCTTGGCCAGCTCTCCTGCTATCTCTCTCAGAATGACCTTCTTGATCCAAATCAGTCAGGTTTCAAGACTAGTCATTCAACTGAGACTGCTCTTCTCTGTGTCACGGAGGTGCTCCGCACTGCTAAAGCTAACTCTCTCTCCTCTGCTCTCATCCTTCTAGACCTATCGGCTGCCTTTGATACTGTGAACCATCAGATCCTCCTCTCCACCCTCTCCGAGCTGGGCATCTCCGGCGTGGCCCACGCTTGGATTGCGTCCTACCTGACAGGTCGCTCCTACCAGGTGGCGTGGCGAGAATCTGTCTCTCTCGCTCCTACCAGGTGGCGTGGCGAGAATCTGTCTCCTAGCTCTGTCATATCCTCACATGGTCTCTCCTATCATTGCTATGCAGACGACACACAATTAATCTTCTCCTTTCCCCCCTCTGATAACCAGGTGGTGAATCGCATCTCTGCATGTCTGGCAGACATATCAGTGTGGATGACGGATCACCACCTCAAGCTGAACCTCGGCAAGACGGAGCTGCTCTTCCTCCCGGGGAAGGACTGCCCGTTCCATGATCTCGCCATCACGGTTGACAACTCCATTGTGTCCTCCTCCCAGAGTGCTAAGAACCTTGGCGTGATCCTGGACAACACCCTGTCGTTCTCAACTAACATCAAGGCGGTGACCCGTTCCTGTAGGTTCATGCTCTACAACATTCGCAGAGTACGACCCTGCCTCACGCAGGAAGCGGCGCAGGTCCTAATCCAGGCACTTGTCATCTCCCGTCTGGATTACTGCAACTCGCTGTTGGCTGGGCTCCCTGCCTGTGCCATTAAACCCCTACAACTCATCCAGAACGCCGCAGCCCGTCTGGTGTTCAACTTTCCCAAGTTCTCTCACGTCACCCCGCTCCTCCGCTCTCTCCACTGGCTTCCAGTTGAAGCTCGCATCCGCTACAAGACCATGGTGCTTGCCTACGGAGCTGTGAGGGGAACGGCACCTCCGTACCTTCAGGCTCTGATCAGGCCCTACACCCAAACAAGGGCACTGCGTTCATCCACCTCTGGCCTGCTCGCCTCCCTACCTCTGAGGAAGTACAGTTCCCGCTCAGCCCAGTCAAAACTGTTCGCTGCTCTGGCACCCCAATGGTGGAACAAACTCCCTCACGACGCCAGGTCAGCGGAGTCAATCACCACCTTCCGGAGACACCTGAAACCCCACCTCTTTAAGGAATACCTAGGATAGGATAAAGTAATCCTTCTAACCCCCCCCCCCCCTTAAAAGAGTTAGATGCACTATTGTAAAGTGGTTGTTCCACTGGATATCATAAGGTGAATGCACCAATTTGTAAGTCGCTCTGGATAAGAGCGTCTGCTAAATGACTTAAATGTAATGTAAATGTAAATCGCATGCAAGCAACAATGCAGCTAACTTGGCTAATCTTGTGAGTGAGCTAGCTAGGTAGTCTTGCTAGCTAGCTAGCATGTTATCTATGCTGGTTGTTAGCTTGCATAACTGATACATTGCATTCGGAAAGTATTCAGACCCCTTTACTTTTTCCACATTTTGTTACGTTACAACCTTATTCTAAAATGTATTAAATTGTTTTTTCCCCCTCATCATTCCACACACAATACCCCATAATGACAAAGCAGAAACAGGTTTTTAGATTTTTTTGCAATTTTTTTTTTTTTTACTAACTGAAATATCACATTTACATAAGTATTCAGACCCTTCAGTCAGTACTTTGTTGAAGCATGGCTATGCAGTCGTGGGTGAACAGGGAGTACAGGAAGGGGCTGAGCACGCACCCTTGTGGGGCCCCAGTGTTGAGGGTCAGCAAAGTGGAGATGTTGTTTCCTAACTTCACCACCTGGGGGGCGGCCCGTCAGAAAGTCCAGGACCCAATTGCACAGGGTGGGGTTGAGACCCAGGCCTCCAGCTTGATGACGAGCTTGGAGGGTACTATGCTGTTGAATGCTGAGCTGTAGTCAACTAACAGCATTCTTACATAGGCATTCCTCTTGTCCAGTTGGGATAGGGCAGTGTGATGGCGATTGCGTTGTCTGTGAACCTGTTGGGGCGGTATGCAAACTGAAGTGGGTCTAGGGTGGCCGGTAGGTGGAGGTGATATGATCCTTGACTAGTCTCTCAAAGCACTTTATGATGACAGAAGTGAGTGTTACGGGGCGGTAGTCATTTAGTTCAGTTATCTTTGCCTCCTTGGGTACAGGAGCAATGGTAGCCTTCTTGAAGAATATGGGGACAACAGACTGGGATAGGGAGCGATTGTATATGTCCGTAAACACACCAGCCAGCTGGTCTGTGCATGCTCTGTGGATGTGGCTAGGGATGCCCTCTAGGTCAGCAGTCCTTGTTAGCATGCCGCTACGGTGGAACTGTATTTACCTCAAAACAGGCAAATAAGTTGTTTAGTTTGTCTGGAAGCATGACGTCGGTGTCCGTGACGTGACTGGTTTACTTTTTTTAGTCCATGATTTCCTGTAGACCCTGCCACATACGTCTCGTGTCTGAGCCGTTGAATTGCGACTCCACCTTGTCCCGGTACTGGCATTTCCTTGTTTGTTTTCCTTGCGGAAGGAATATCTACACTGTTTATATTCAGTCATATTCCCAGGTTAAATACGATGGATCGCACTTTCAGTTTTGCATGAATGCCACCATACATCCACAGTTATTGGTTAGGGTAGGTTTTAATAGTCACAGTGGGTACAACAATGCACTTCTTTATAAATGCACTCACCAAGTCAGCGTATAGGTCGATGTTGTTCTCTGAGGCTGACTGGAACATATTCCAGTCCGCGTGATCAAAACAATCTTGAAGCATGGCTTCCGATTAGTCGGACCAGCGTTGAATGGTTCTCGTCACTGGTATATCCTGTTTGAGTTTCTGCCTGTAAGATGGTAGGAGCAAGATGGCATCGTGGTCAGATTTGCCGAAGGGAGGGCGTGGGAGGGCTTTGAATGCATCGTGGAAGCTAGAGTAACAGTGATCAAGGATTTTGCCCATACGCGTAGCGCAATCAATATGCTGGTAGAATTTAGGTAGCCTTGTTCTCAAATTTCTTTGTTAAAATCACCAGCTACAATAAATGCAGCCTCAGGATATATGGTTTCCAGTTTGCATAAAGTCCAGTGAAGTTCCTTGATGGCCGTCTTGGTGTCTGCTTGAGAGGGAATGTACACAGCTGTGACTATAACTGACGAGAATTCTCTTGGTAGGTAAAACTTTCAGGTCTCTCCAGAGATGTTCGATCGGGTTCAAGTCCAGGCTCTGGCTGGGCTACTCAAGGACATTCAGAGACTTGTCCCGAAGCCACTCCTGCATTGTCTTGGCTGTGTGCTTAGGGTCATTGTCCTGTTCAAAGATTAATCTTCAAATTGAATTTGTCACATGCACCGAATATAACAGGTATACAACAACCACATTTTATTTTTACCTTTATTTAACTAGGCAAGTTAGTTAAGAACAAATTCTTATTTTCAATGATGACCTAGGAACAGTGGGTTAACTGCCTTGTTCAGGGGCAGAACCACAGATTTTTACTTGTCAGCTCAGGGATTTGATCTTGCAACCTTTCGGTTACTAGTCCAACGCACTAGGCTACCTGCCGCGCCATACAACCTATGGGTACAACCTTACCGTGAAATGCTTACTTACAAGCCCTTAACCAACAATGCAGTTCAAGAATTAGAGTTCAACCTGGAGCAGGTTTTCATCAAAAATGTCTCTGTACTTTTCTCTGTTCATCTTTCCCTTGATCCTGATTAGTCTCCCAGTTGAAAAACATCCACAGAGCATGATGCTGCCACCACCATGCTAGACTGTAGGGATGGTGCCAGGTTTCCTACAGACGTGACGCTTGGCATTCAGGCCAAAGAGTTCAATCTTGGTTTCAGCAGACCAGAGAATCTTGTTTCTCATGGTCTGAGAGTCCTTTAGGTGCCTTTTGTCCAACTCCAAGCGGGCTGTCTTGTGCCTTTTACTGAGGAGTGGCTTACGTCTGGTCAATCTACCATAAAGGCCTGATTTATGGAGTGCTGCAGAGATGTTTGTCCTTCTGGAAGGTTCTCCCAACTCCACAGAGGAATTCTAGAGCTCTGACAGAGTGACCATCAGGTTCTTAGTTCTTGGTGACCAAGGCCCTTCTCCCCCGATTGCTCAGTTTGGCTAGGAAGAGTCTTGGTGGTTCCAAACTTCTTCCATTTAAGAATGATGGTGGCCACTGTGTTCTTGGGGACCTTCAATGCTGCAGACATTTTTTGGTATTCTTCCCCACATCTGTCTCGGCACTCTATGGACAATTCCTTCGACCTCATGGCTTGGTTTTTGCTCTGACATGCACTGTCAAGTGTTTGACCTTATATAGACAGGTGTGTGCCTTTCCAAATCATGCCCAATCAATTTAATTTACCACAGGTGGACTCCAATCAAGTTGTAGAAACATCTCAAGGATGATCAATGGAAACAGGGTGCACTTGAACTCAGTTTCGGGTCCCATTGCAAATGGTCTGAATACTTATGTAAAAAAGGTATTTCCATTTTATTTATTTTTATAAATATGCAAAAATGTCTACAAACCTGTTTTCACTTTGTCATTATGGGGTATTGCGTGTAGATTGAAGAGGGGAAAAAACTATTTAATCCATTTTAGGCTGTAACATAACAAAATGTGGAAAAAGTCAAGGGGTCTGAATACTTTCCAAATGCACTGTATGTGTTTAATTGTAAGGGACACTTAATATAATATTCAAATTTACAGAATTGGTGAGCTGCATTCCTGACAGGCTGTTCAGATTCAATTTCAGCCTCAGACCTTGAGAGGTGCCTCTTTGTCCCAAAACACACGTTTTCTGGAGGAGTGGGAGGAGTGCTGATGACGTCGCCCACTGTATGCGCTTTCAGTAGCCTGATTGCGTCCAGCCTAAGAAGACATCCACACACAATGCATCCCTGACCACCTCCTGAAATGGTCAGCCAGATCTGAATACAATCAGACCACATAGCGACTTTTGTGCATCTAGACCTGTCTTTCAATGCAATCGTCATATTTTGATAGCGGAAGTCGCATGTAAGTGTCAAGTTTAGACAAGACCTCAGCCTCTGAAACTGTAATTGAATCTGATCAGCCTGTCAGGAGTGTTCACCCACCGTAAATGTATATTATATTATATATTTATAATATTATCCACAAAACATGAAGTATCCCTTATAATTATACACATATCAGTTATGCAAGCTAACAACCAGCATAGATAACAAGCTAGCTAGCTAACAAGACTACCTAGCTGACGAGCTAACTCACAAGACTAGCCAAGTTAGCTGTGTTGTTCCTTACATGCAATTATCTGTGGTCTTCGGGGCGGTGCTGCCTGTCAGGCATGTTCAGGGCTTAAATGTCCTGATCAACGCAGCCACAGGGCTCCTTGATGAAGTGGTTATGGTGCATCTGAACAAATGTATGGATGATGCGTGGTAATTTTGATTATCTCGTGATCTCTACAAAACAACTTTTGTTATGTAGTGATCATGAGTTAAAGAAGTTGTGATCTAGACATAACAAGGGAACCTTTTTTTCTATTCATATGTCCTCTCTGGACTTCCTTACAATAGAGTTTCTAAACTTCAGCAAAAACAATTTGCCAAGATCTTTGGAATGAGGAGCCTGCACTTTCAGTAGGAGACCTACTTTTTTTTTTAAACACTACAACTTACCACTTTAGTTTTTGCTTTATTAAGTACAAAAGGGAGCAAGTAAGTCCCTTGCAGTAATAAAAGCCTAAAGTAAGTAACAAAGTGACTGCAGTGCTAAGGGGCTGTTTACTACTTGTACAAAGTCCTGTCAGTCCCCAGTGTTTATACCCCAGACACACACTCCCTTTCACTGTATGATTCAGACATTTCGTACCAAACAGCAGTTGGGGAAACAATTAACTAAGCCCATCACTGGAGGGAGCGGGTGCACAGGGCTCAGTTAATGAACTTTTATTCCCCTCCCCACACACACACACAGTTCCTCAGAAAAATGTACGTGACAAATTTTCCCAAACACTCTTTGTTCCATCCAACACTCTCTGTGAACCTCTATAGAGCCAACAGATGTGATGGATGGCTACTTCTTAAGTTGAAAAACCAGTGCACAGTGCACAAGAAGTGAGTCAACAATAGTAGAGGCATTTTGCATTTACAAAGCTCTCCCCTGCGCCAAGATCCCAAATTGTCATGAATTGCACTTGTGATTTTAATTTAAATGTTTTATTGTGTATGTAGTGTAATATACAGTTGAAGTCGGAAGTTTACATACACTTAGGTTGGAGTCATTAAAACAAATTTTTCAACCACTCCACAAATTTCTTGTTAACAAACTATAGTTTTGGCAAGTCAGTTAGGACATCTACATTTGTGCATGACACAAGTAATTTTTCCAACAATTGTTTACAGACAGACTATTCCCCCAGTCTAATAAACAACACTTTTCTCTATTCTTTCAAATGGCATGCAGTGACAGACTGCTGTGTCTAATTTCACATTGCAAATATTAGAGTGAGGATTATACACACTTGGCTATGCCAAAATATGATTCAGTTCACTGTATCAACAACTCCCCACTTGGCTATGCCTTTTCATGCTTTTCTCTAAATGTTGTCACTTCAAGTCAGTAAATTATAATTCCCAATGGTTCCCTGACATTGATGAATCAATAAGCCAACCATTAGAATGATAATTTATTGATTCTAAACCTCAGCCCTCTCAACAGGAAAATTTATTCTAAAAGTAATGTGATGATTTCTGTTCGAGATACAGTTGAAGTCGGAAGCTTACATACACTTAGGTTGGAGTCATTAAAACTCGTTTTTCAACCACTCCACACATTTCTTGTTAACAAACTATAGCTTTGGCAAGTCGGTTAGGACATCTACTTTGTGCATGACACAAGTCATTTTTCCAACAATTGTTTTCAGACAGATTATTTAACTTATAATTCACTGTATCACAATTCCAGTGGGTCAGAAGTTTACATACATTAAGTTGACTGAGCCTTTAAACAGCTTGGAAAATTCCCCAAAAATATGTCATGGCTTTAGAAGCTTCTGATAGGCTAATTGACATAATTTGAGTCAATTGGAGGTGTACCTGTGGATGTATTTCAAGGCCTACCTTCAAACTCAGTGCCTCTTTGCTTGACATCATGGGAAAATCAAAAGAAATCAGCCAAGACCTCAGGAAAAAATTGTTGACCTCCACAAGTCTGGTTCATCCTTGGCATCGTGAGGTAGGAAAATTATGTGGATATATTGAAGCAACATCTCAAGACATCAGTCAGGAAGTTATATCTTGGTCGCAAATGGGTCTTCCAAATAGACAATGACACCAAGCATACTTCCAAAGTTGTGGCAAAATGGCTTAAGAACAACAAAGTCAAGGTATTGGAGTGGCCATCACAAAGCCCTGACCTCAATCCTATGGAACATTTGTGGGCAGAACTGAAAAAGTGTGTGCGAGCAAGGAGGCCTACAAACCTGACTCAGTTACACCAGCTCTGTCAGGAGAAATGGGCCAAAATTCACCCAACTTATTGTGGGAAGCTTGTGGATGGCTACCCTAAACGTTTGACCCAAGTTAAACAATTTAAAGGTAGTGCTACCAAATACTAATTGAGTGTATGTAAACTTCTGACCCACTGGGAATGTGTAAATAATTCTCTACTATTATTCTGACATTTCACATTCTTAAAATAAAGTGGTGATCCTAACTGACTTAAGACAGGGAATTTTTATTAGGATTAAATGTCAGGAATTGTGAAAAACTGAGTTTAAACGTATTTGGCTAAGGTGTATGTAAACTTCCGACTTCAACTGTACATGTATTTGTGACCATGTGGATATCAGTAAAAACTCTAAACCGACATTAAAATGTCCAAATATCTTTTCCCAATTTAGCCAGGGCTTCAGATTCAGTGGGTATGCTGCTTAGCCTCTGAACAGTCAAAGGGAAAGACAGTGAGTGGAGCTGCCTCTTTGATATTCAACAATAATGGCCTGCATCTCTTTGCGTCCTTCTGATGGTTTTATACCATAGACTTTGGAAAAAGGGGGATTATGGTTATCCACAAATAGATGAAGGACTCCTCGTTAACTTTGTACTTCTGAAAGCTTTCTCCTTCCTTCTCCTCTTCCAAGGAGAGCTGCTGTGGTCTAAGCACAGCAAACTGACTGGTATCAAAACCCTGCTGTTTGTCAATTCTCCACACTTCAAAGTGCCCAGTAAGCCTACCATACATTGTGTTGATATGTAGGCTACGTGTGCCTTTTCAACAACAGAGAAATGTATGTAGTTCTGTCCTTGAGCTGTTCTTGTATATTAATGTTCTGTATTATGTAATTTGGAACCCAGGAAGAGTAGCTGCTGCTTTTGCAGCAATAAAATAACACATACCGAATCTATTGCGATGGCACAAATGACGAATAACTGTAAGCGTGTGCAGAGGCCCGTTGGTCGGCCACTTGACCACTTTGAGAGGGCCAAATCTGACATAACAAGAACAGCCACAGACAGAAAACTCGACCTGGGGTTGCTAAAACGTTTGTCCTCAAATCAAAGTGTATGTCAAGTGCGCCGAACACAATAGGTGCAGACCTTACAGTGAAATGCTTACTTACAACTAACCAACAGTGTAATTAAGTAAAAAATAGGTATCAGGTAAACAATAGATAAGTAAAGAATTTTTTTTTTAAAACAGTAAAATGACAGTGAAAATAACAGTAGCGAGGCTATATACACGTGGTACCGGTACAGAGTCAATGTGTGGGGGCACCGTGACTATGCATAGATGATAAACAGAGAGTAGCAGCAGTGTAAAAGAGGGGTTTGGTGGGTGGCGGGTGGCGGGAGGCGGGACACAATGCAAATAGTCCGGGTAGCCGATGTGCAGGGGCACAGGTTAGTCGGGCTAATGGACGTAATATGTACATGAATGTATAGTTAGTGACTATGCATCGATGATAAACAGAGTAGCAACAGTGTAAAAGAGGGGTTGGCCGGGGGGGGGCAAATAGTCCGGGTAGCCATTTGATTTCCTGTTCAGGATTCTTATGGCTTGGGGGTAAAAGCTGTGGAGAAGACTTTTGGTCCGAGACCTGGCGCTCCGGTACCGCTTGCCATGCGGTAGCAGAGAGAACAGTCAATGACTGGGGTGGCTGGGATCGTTGACAATTTTTAGGGCATTCCTCTGACAGGGCTTGGTGTAGAGGTCCTGGATGGTAGGCAGCTTAGCCCCAGTGATGTACTGGGCCGTACGCAATACCCTCTGTAGTGTCTTGCGGTCGGAGGACGAGTAGTTTCCGTACCAGGAAGTTTGTTATGGAATTGGAGCTCTTGTATGACGCACTTGAACTCAAATCAAATAAAAGTTTATTTGTCACGTGCGCCGAATACAACAGGTGTAGACCTTACAGTGAAATGCTTACTTACAGGCTCTAACCAATAGTGTGAAAAAAAAGGTTTGTGTGTGTGTGTGTGTAGGTAAGTAAAGAAATAAAACAACAGTAAAAAGACATTTGAAAATAAGAGTAGCAAGGCTATATACAGACACCAGTTAGTCAGGCTTATTGAGGTAGTATGTACATGTAGGTATGGTTAAAGTGACTATGCATACATGATGAACAGAGAGTAACAGTAGCGTAAAAAGAGGGGTTGGCGGGTGGTGGGACACAATGCAAATAGTCCGGGTAACCATTTGATTTCCTGTTCAGGAGTCTTATGGCTTGGGGGTAAAAACTGTTGAGAAGCCTTTTTGTCCTAGACTTGGCACGCCGGTACCGCTTGCCATGCGGTAGTAGAGAGAACAGTCTATGACTAGGGTGGCTGGGGTCTTTGACAATTTTTAGGGCCTTCCTCTGACACCGCCTGGTGTAGAGGTCCTGGATGGCAGGCAGCTTTGCCCCAGTGATGTACTGGGCCGTACGCACTACCCTCTGAAGTGCCTTGCGGTCGGAGGCTGAGCAATTGCTGTACCAGGCAGTGATGCAACCGGTCAGGATGCTCTTGATGTTGCAGCTGTAGAACCTTTTGAGGATCTCAGGACCCATGCCAAATCTTTTTAGTATCCTGAGGGGGAATAGGTTTTGTTCTGCCCTCTTCACGACTGTATTGGTGTGTTTGGAACATTCTAGTTTGTTGTTGATGTGGACACCAAAGAACTTGAAGCTCTCAACCTGCTCCACTACAGCCCCGTCGATGGGAATGGGGGCGCGCTCGGTGCTCCTTTTCCTGTAGTCCACAATCATCTCCTTAGTCTTGGTTACGTTGAGGGATAGGTTGTTATTCTGGCACCACCCAGCCAGGTCTCTGACCTCCTCCCTATAGGCTGTTTCGTCGTTGTCGGTGATCAGGCCTACCACTGTTGTGTAGTCTGCAAACTTAATGATGGTGTTGGAGTCGTGCCATGCATTCGTGGGTGAACAGGGAGTACAGGAGGGGACTGAGCACGCACACCTGGGGAGCTCGTGTTGAGGATCAGCGTGGCAGAAGTGTTGCTACCTACCCTCACCACCTGGGGGCGGCCCGTCAGCAAGTCCAGGATCCAGTTGCAGAGGGAGGTGTTTAGTCCCAGGGTCATTAGCTTAGTGATGAGCTTTGAGGGTACTATGGTGTTGAACGCTGAGCTGTAGTCAATGAATAGCATTCTCACGTAGGTGTTCCTTTTGTCCAGGTGGAAAGGGCAGTGTGGAGTGCAATAGAGATTGCATCATTTGTGGATCTGTTTGGGCGGTATGCAAATTGGAGTGGGTCTAGGGTTTCTGGGATAATGGTGTTGATGTGAGCCATTACCAGCATTTCAAAGCACTTCATGGCTACGGACGTGAGTTCTACGGGTCTGTAGTCATTTAGGCAGGTTGCCTTTGTGTTCTTGGGCACAGGGACTATGGTGGTCTGCTTGAAACATGTTGGTATTACAGACTCAATCAGGGACATGTTGAAAATGGCAGTGAAGACACCTGCCAGTTGGTCAGCACATCCCCGAGCACACGTCCTGGTAATCCGTCTGGCCCCGCAGCCTTGTGTATGTTGACCTGTTTAAAGGTCTTACTCACGTCGGCTACGGAGAGTGTGATCACACAGTCCTCCGGAACAGCTGATGCTCTCATGCATGCCTCAGTTTTGCTTGCCTCGAAGCGAGCATAGAAGTGATTTAGCTCGTCTGGTAGGCTGGTGTCACTTGGCAGCTCGCGGCTGTGCTTCCCTTTGTAGTCTGTAATAGTTTGCAAGCCCTGCCACATCCGACGAGCATCGGAGCCGGTGTAGTATGATTCAATCTTAGCCCTGTAGTGATGCTTTGCCTGTTTGATGGTTCATCGCAGGGCATAGCGGGATTTATTGTAAGCTTCCAGGTTAGAGTCCCGCACCTTGAAAGCGGCAGCTCTGCCCTTTAGCTCAGTGCGAATGTTGCCTGTAATCCATGGCTTCTTGTTGGGGTATGTACGTACAGTCACTGTGGGTACGACGTCCTCAATGCACTTATTGATAAAGCCAGTGACTGATGTGGTGTATTCCTCAATGTAATCGGAAGAATCCCAGAACATGTTCCAGTCTGTGATAGCAAAACAGTCCTGTAGTTTAGCATCTGCTTCACCTGACCACTTTTTTATAGACCGAGTCACTGGTGCTTCCTGCTTTAATTTTTGCTTGTAACCAGGAATCAGGAGGATAGAGTTGTAGTCGGATTTACCAAATGGAGGACGAGGGAGAGCTTTGTACGCGTCTCTGTGGGTGGAGTACAGGTGATCTAGAATTTTTTTCCCTCTGGTTGCATATTTAACATGTTGATAGAGATTTGGTAGAACTGATTTAAGTTTCCCTGCATTAAAGTCTCCGGCCACTAGGAGCGCCGCCTCTGGGTGAGTGGTTTACTGTTTGCTTATTTCCTTATACAGCTGACTGAATGCGGTCTTAGTGCCATCATCTGTTTGTGGTGATAAATAAACAGCCACGAAAAGTATAGCTGAGAACTCTCTAAAGTAGTGTGGCCTGCAATTTATCACAATATACTCTACTTCAGGCGAGCAAAATCTAGAGACTTCCTTAGATTTCATGCACCAGCTGTTGTTTACAAATATGCACTCGTCTTACCGGAGTGTGCTGTTCTATCTTGCCGGTGCAGCATATATCCCGCTAGCTGAATATCCATGTCGTCATTCAGCCACGATTCCGTGAAACATAGGTTATTACAGTTTGAGGTCCCGTTGGTAGGATATTCGTGATCGTACCTCGTCTAGTTTATTGTCCAATGATTGCACGTTGGCGAGTAATATTGACGGTAACGGCAGCTTTCCTACTCGCCTTTTGCGGGTCCGGACGAGGCATCCGGCTCTTCGCCCTCTGCGTCGCTTCCTTTCGCGAATAATTGGGATGTCTGCCCTGTGGGGTGTTTGGAGAATATCGTGTGAGTCCTACTTGTTGTTGAAAAAATCTTAGTCTAATCCGAGGTGAGTGATCGCTGTCCTGATATCCAGAAGAAGCTCTTTTCTGCCGTAAGATACGGTTGCAGAAACATTATGTACAAAATAATTTACAAATATCGCGAAAAAACCCCACATAATAGCACAATTAGTTAGGAGACCGTAAAACGGCAGCCATCTCCTCCGGCGCCATTATCCTCGCCATTATCCTCGCCCTACTGTCCGTGTGCTTAGCTTACATAAACATACCACCTCTATTACATATGCAGACAATTTTGATCCACCGCATGAACCTTATCACACCAACGAGAACTAGGATCCAAATTCACTGTGTCTGCTTTGACGTTCATAAAACTCCATGGACCCCCTTGCGCAGTGGAATCCAGAATGATACAGTTGAAGTCAGAAGTTTACATACACTTAGGTTGGAGTGATTAAAACTTGTTTTTCAACCACTCCACAAATTTCTTGTTAACAAACTATAGTTTTGGCAATTCGGTTAGGACATCTACTTTAATAGAACATTTTGGTAAAAACTCAACTCGTCGTGTTTGGAGGACAAAGAATGCTGAGTTGCATCCAAAGAACACCATACCTACTGTGAAGCATGGGGGTGGAAACATCATGCTTTGGGGCTGTTTTTCTGCAAAGGGACCAGGACGACTGATCCGTGTAAAGGAAAGAATGAATGGGGCCATGTATCGTGAGATTTTGAGTGAAAACCTCCTTCCATCAGCAAGGGCATTGAAGATGAAATGTGGCTGGGTCTTTCAGCATGACAATGATCCCAAACACACTGCCCGGGTAACGAAGGAGTGGCTTCGTAAGAAGCATTTCAAGGTCCTGGAGTGGCCTAGCCAGTCTCCAGATCTCAACCCCATAGAAAATCTTTGGAGGGAGTTGAAAGTCCGTGTTGGCCAGCAACAGCCCCAAAACATCACTGCTCTAGAGGAGATCTGCATGGAGGAATGGGCCAAAATACCAGCAACAGTGTGTGAAAACCTTGTGAAGACTTACAGAACACGTTTGACCTCTGTCATTGCCAACAAAGGGTATATAACAAAGTATTGAGATAAACTTTTGTTATTGACCAAATACTTATTTTCCACCATAATTTGCAAATAAATTCATTAAAAATCCTACAATGTGATTTCTTCTCATTTTGTCTGTCATAGTTGAAGTGTACCTATTACAGGCCTCTCTCATCTTTTTAAGTGGGAGAACTTGCACAATTGGTGGCTGACTAAATACTTGTTTGCACCACTGTACAGTGTATGCAAATGTATACTGGGGTGCAAAGGAGCAAAAAATAAATTACAATATGGGGATGATGTAGTTGGGTGGGCTATTTACAGATAGGTTGTGTACAGGTGCAGTGATCGGTAAGCTGCTCTCACAGCTGATGCTTAAAGTTAGTGAGGGAGATATAAGTCTCCAGGTTCAGTGATTTTTGCAATTCGTTCCAATGAGATAGGACTCAGAAACTGTCCAAAAAGCAAAGAAATCTTTTTGCCCATCAAGACCTGAACCCAGACAGCTGTCTGTAACTGGTCTGCTACTATCATTTCATCACTGGTAAGTCAAGTCTGATCGATTTTGAGTTTAGTTTAGCTGTTATTCTAACCAGGTGTTAACAACAACATCAAGTTAGCCAAAATAGGCTAGCTAGATAGCTTGTAGTCTAGCAATTAGCATGTGTCGCGTGAGAGTAAAGTTTAGGGGACGCTATTTTTCACACAAAAAATGCACCTTTATAACAAAGGATTGCATGCCTCTATCATCACATTTGCAGACTAATGTAAGCCTACTGTGATAATTTAGGCAAATAATAAATGCGGAGCAGCATAGGTTTATAGGCTATATCAAAGACGTTTCCTTTGCACAGGGAAAATGTGGCCTTTTCATAACTCCAGTGGTTATCATATATTCATGTGATAACCCAATGATCATTTGTTGAGAACTCTAGGACAGGGGTTCCGCTAGCCGAACTCCTCCCACATTCCACTGAAAAGGCAGAGCGGGAAATTCAAAAAAATTTTTTTTTGAAATATTTAACTTTCACACATTAACAAGTCCAATACAGCATTTGAAAGATAAACATCTTGTGAATCCAGCCAACATGTCCGATTTTTTAAATGTATTACAGCAAAAACACCACGTATATTTATGTTAGCTCACCACCAAATACAAAAGAGGACAGACATTTTTCACAGCACCGGTAGCATGCAGGTAGCATGCACAAAGCCAACCTAACTAACCTAGAACCAACCTAACTAACCTAGAAACAACTCCCTCAGATAACAGTCCTATAACATGTTACACAATAAATCTATGTTTTGTTCAAAAAATGTGCATATTTGAGCTATAAATCAGTTTTACATTACTGCTACCATCATAGCTACCATCATAGCTACAGTCAGAAATCGCATGGGAGTAGCCAGAGTAAATACAGACACCAACGTCAACTACCTAATTACTCATCATAAAACATTTCAGAAAAATATATGGTGGATAGCTAATGAAAGACAAAGATCTTGTGAATACAGCCAATATTTCCGCGAAAACACAATATATCGTTATATTAGCTTACTACAATAGCTAACACACAGCATCATTGATTCAGGGCAGACGGTAGCGATAGCACAGTTCGACAGATATATGAAATAGCATCCCAAATTGGGTCCTTATCTTTGTTGATCTTCCATCAGAATGTTGTACAAGGGGTCCTTTGTTCAGAACCGTCTTTGTTTGGATCCAGAACGAACTATTTCCCTCTTGAATTAGCAAGCACACTGGCCGTGCGGCGCTAACCTCTCCTTCTTGAACAAATTCTTGCAACGTATCACGTCTAAAGTCCCGAATAAATTTCAATAATATAATTAAACTATATTGAAAAAACATACTTTAGGATGATATTGTGACATGTATCAAATAAAATCGAAGCCGGAGATCATATTCACCTATAACGACGGTTTTCCAGGAGGCGATTCCAGATCCAACTTCGCGCCTTCCAAAAAAAAATAATGGCGGACCTCTCACTCCAAGAGGTTGTATTCAATCCCAGAACGAGATAATCAAGTCATTTCTGCTCTCACTTCCGCGTGACACCCAGGGGAAGGTGTATGACGTGTTTCTACAGTCATAAGTGACATGCCCTTTTATAGACAAGCTCTTGAAGAGAGACCTCGCTTTTGGAAATCTCACTTCCGGATAGGAAATGGGCTGTAAAAAGAGTTCTGTTTCACTTAGAGAAATAATTCAAACGGTTTTAGAAACTAGAGACTGTTTTCTATCCAATAGTAATAATAATATGCATATTGTACGAGCAAGAATTGAGTACGAGGCCGTTTAAATTGGATACGATTTTCCCCAAAAGTGAAAATAGCACCCCTGTCCTCATCAGGTTAATAAGAGGGAAAATGGGAAAAGAGGGAAAATGTATGGACATTACAGCATAGGACAAAGGCCTCAATGGGATACGACAACCTTATGTGTTGACTATTGGTTGTTCCAGCTCAACAATATATTTAATATTTAAATGGCACTAAAACACCTGAATGAATTAAACACAACCAAACATTAAGAGCCCTGATGGTATTCTAACATCAGGTGTGCTTTTCACTTGTTTATGTACTACTGTAGGTTCACCAGCTGACCAAATGGATTCCCACTGTGAAAATGAGCAATGCTGCAGCAGCATCAGTTTCTACTTCTACTACTTTTTCAATTTCCAAATATGAAAGGAGACATCCCTCAATTATGCAAGATGGTTGTTATATGACATGCTTTGGTCAATCCGAATGATTCTGTTGTGCCGTTTGAGTAGAGCACCTTCACCTTGTCGCAATGACAAAAGTGCCCCCTTTAACCATATGAATATATAAAATGTAATTTGGAACGTGTAAAAGACTATTGTTTATGATATTGTAAACATGGTGTACTTTATTAATAGGCTATATTGTTGTATGCGTGAAATAAAGTATTTTGTCATTTCTGCATTGCCTAGCCCATTGAATAAAAAGTATTTCTTCTAGCTCAACTATTTTATTTTTTTACAATTTAAACACACTTAGCATAGACAATGTAATTATTGTTGTAGTCTTAGGCCAGTGGTCGCCAACCGGCCGATCTTCAAGGCACTCCTAGTCAATCACCAATTATTTATGTAGAAAAGCCAACGAACGATAAAGGCTTACGCTGTTGCCGATAGGTGCACTTGATTCGCTGTTGCCGATAGGTGCACTTGATTCAAAAGTCCGGTGCACCGGGTAAGCAAAGTGTTCCCTTGAGACAAACTCCGCCTACCCGGCGGACCGGCAAATCTGTGACTAAATCGAGTGCACCTACTGCGCTGCCCAATCGGATAGCTCAAATCACCATCAGTGTTGCCAACTTAGCGACTCTGTCGCTATATTTAGCGAGTATCCAGACCCCTCTAGCGACACATTTTCAAAAAAGTGACTAGCGACAAATCTAGCAACTTTTTCTGGTGTTATTGGAAACTTTTGGAGACTGATATGAAAGCAGGTTTCATTCTTACACTTCTCAACGAGCAGCGGGTGCTGCCGTGGGCCCCACCCACCATCCCAAAGCACTCACAGGCGGCCCAGTCTTCTTTTACTCACTTAGTGACTTCTAGCGACTTTTAGGACAGCCAATAGCAACACTGATTTGGCAACACTGATCACCATGGCTACAGAGCTTCCATGACCCTGGCCACAGCCAAGTTTAATAGGCTACTAGCCTACGTAAGATTTAATCACTTTTAAAACCATGACCACAGAGAGACTGTCAACGAATACAGCTAAGAGCTGCTGTTTTTATGAGTGAGTTCATGTTTAAGTTTATATTTCAGCACTGTCACTGTTTTTATTCAACACTATTACAAAATGTTCTTCTTTGTACTTCCGCTCAGGCTGCAGCTGCAATGAATGAGTAGCCAAGTATCGATAGCCCTGCGTTTTATTGTTATTAGCAGCTCGTCGTGTCGATTTGAATATTAAGGAATATTTCACTTTCTCTGATCATAGGAACAACATGAATTTGTGCATGAGGCAAATGCGGTGCGACTCGAGTTTCGCCATCAGGTGGAAGACGGTGTCCCCTCTCTCTGGTCAGTCTCAGGAAGGAGAGAGCAGGGACCGTGAGAGGCAGTTAGGAAAAATAGTTTTGAACAGTCATCCAACTCTGAATTCCAAGTCGGAAACTCGGGCGTCTTTCTAAAGCTCCAGCTTTTTGACCTGAAGATCACTGACGTCGTGATTTGACCTCGTTGACCATCAGATACAGGTACCATCAGTCCAGTAAAATAAAAAAAGCTAATTATTTAAATTCATGCTCCACAGTGCCTCACAAGTGCTAAACCAACTGATCTATTTTGTTATCAAAGCTTGAGTTTTGAAATATAATATGGTCTGACAATATTGGCAGGCCAATCATATAGTCAATATGCTGTGATAATGTATTAGGCCTACTGCCCAAACCTCATTCCTACAAAACTGTTTGTGAGGTTAATGTTAAAAAAAAAAAAAAAAAAAAGATCTGAGCAGTAGATCTCAGCTTGCTTTTTGACTGTGAAAGTGATCTTGACTCAGAAAAGGTTGGTGACCACTGTCTTAGGCAAACCATCTTCATTATCACAGTGGCACCTTCAAGTGCCACTCAGACCTTATTGGAAAAAAGTATCTGGCATTGGACTGTATGTATGTATGCTCGTGCTACTAGGGGACCTAAACTGGGACATGCTTAACACCCCGACCATCCTACAATCTAAACTTGATGACCTCAATCTCACACAAATTATCAATGAAGCTACCAGGTACAACCCCAAATCCGTAAACACGGGCAACCTCATAGATATCATCCTAACTAACTCCCCCTCCAAATACACCTCTGCTGTTTTCAATCAAGATCTCAGCGATCACTGCCTCATTGCCTGCATCCGTAATGGATCTGCGACCAAACGACCACCCCTCATCACTGTCAAACGCTCCCTAAAACACTTCTGCGAGCAGGCCTTTCTAATCGACCTGGCCGGGGTATCCTGGAATGACAATGACCTCATCCCATCAGTAGAGGATGCCTGGTTATTCTTTAAAAGTGCCTTCCTCACCATCTTAAATAAGCATGCCCCGTTCAAAAAATGTTTAACTAGGAATAGATATTGTCCTTGGTTCACTCCAGACCTGTCTGCTCTTGACCAGCACAAACATCCTGTGGCGTTCTGCATTAGCATCGAATAGCCCCCGTGATATGCAACTTTTCTGGGAAGTTAGGAACAACTATACACAGGCAGTTAGGAAAGCTAAGGCCAGCTTTTTCAAACAGAAATTTGCATCCTGTAGCTCTAACTCAAAAAAGTTCTGGGACACTGGAAAGTCCATGGAGAATAAGAGCACCTCCTCCCAGCTGCCCACTGCTCTGAGGCTAGGAAACACTGTTACCACCGGTAAACCCACTATAATTGAGAATTTCAATAAACATTTCTCTACGGCTGGCCATGCTTTCCACCTGGCTACCCCTACCTCGGTCAACTGCCCGGCACCCTCCACAGCAACCCGCCAAAGCCCCCACCATTTCTCCTTCACCCAAATCCAGATACCTGATGTTCTGAAAGAGCTGCAAAATCTGGACCCCTACAAATCAGCCGGGCTAGACAATCTGGACCCTCTCTTTCTAAAATGATCTGCCGAAATTGTTGCAACTCCTATTACTAGCCTGTTCAACCTCTCTTTCGTATTGTCTGAGATTCCAAAAGATTGGAAAGCTGCCACGGTCATCCCCCTCTTCAAAGAGGGTAACACTCTAGACCCAAACTGCTACAGACCTATATCTATCCTACCCTGTCTTTCTATTGTCTTTGAAAGCCAAGTTAACAAACAGATTACCGACCATTTCGAATCCCACTGTACCTTCTCCGCTATGTAATCTTGTTTCAGAGCTGGTCATGGGTGCACCTCAGCCACGCTCAAGGTCCTAAACGACATCATAACCGCCATCGATAAGAGACATTACTGTGCAGCCGTATTCATCGACCTAGCCAAGGCTTTAGACTCTTGGTTTCTCAAATGATTGCCTCGCCTGGTTTACCAACTACTTCTCTGATAGAGTTCATTGTGTCAAATCGGAGGGCCTGTTGTCCGGACCTCTGGCAGTCTCTATGAGGGTGCCACAGAGTTCAATTCTCGGGCCAACTCTCTTCTCTGTATACATCAATGATGTTGCTCTTGCTGCTGGTGATTCTCTGATCCACCTCTACGCAGACGACACCAACCTGTATACTTCTGGCCCTTCTTTGGACACTGTGTTAACTAACTTCCAGACGAGCTTCAATGCCATACAACTCTCCTTCCGTGGCCTCCAACTGCTCTTAAATGCAAGTAAAACTAAATACATGCTATTCAATCGATCACTGCACGCACCTGCCAGCATCACTACTCTGGACGGCTCTGACACGTGGACAACTACAAATACCTAGGTGTCTGGTTAGACTGTAAACTCTCCTTCCAGACTCACATTAAGCATCTCCAATCCAAAATTGTATCTAGAATCGGCCTCCTATATCGCAACAAAGCATCCTTCACTCATGCTGCCAAACATACCCTCGTAAAACTGACCATCCTACCGATCCTCGACTTCGGTGATGTCATCTATAAAATAACCTCCAACACCCTACTCAACAAATTGGACGCAGTCTATCACAGTGCCATCTGATGACCTGTGCCATCACCAAAGCCCCATACACTACCCACCACTGCGACCTGTACGCTCTCGTTGGTTGGCCCTCGCTTCATACTCGTCGCCAAACCCACTGGCTACAGGTCATCTACAAGTCTCTGCTAGGTAAAGCCCCGCCTTAACTCAGCTCACTGGTCACCATAGCGGCACCCACTCGTATCTCACTGGTCACCCCCAAAGCCAATTCCTCCTTTGGTCGCCTTTCCTTCCAGTTCTCTGCTGCTAATGACTAGAACGAACTGCAAAAATCACTGAAGCTGGAGACTCAAAACTCCCTCACTAGCTATAAGCACCAGCTGTCAGAGCAGCTTACAGATCACCGCACCTGTACATAGCCCATCTGTAAACAGCCCATCTATCTACCTTATCCCCATACTGTATTTATTTATTTATTTATCATTCTCCCCATTATCTCTACTTGCACATTCATCTTCTGCACATCTACCATTCCAGTGTCTAATTGCTATATTGTAATTACTTCGCCACCATGGCCTATTTATTGCCTTAACTCCCTTATCTTACCTCATTTGCACTCACTGTATATAGACTTTTGTTTTCTTTTTTTCTACTGTATTATTGACTATGTTTTGTTTATTCCATGTGTAACTCTGTGTTTTATGTGTCGAATTGCTATACTTTATCTTGGCCAGGTCGCAGTTGCAAATGAGATCTTGTTCTCAACTAGCCTACCGGGTAAATAAAGGTGAAATCAAATTGAAAAAATGTACACTACCATTCAAAATTTTGGGGTCACTTAGAAATATCTGTGTTTCTGAAAGAATAGCACATTTTTTGTCCATTAAAATAACATAACATTTATCAGAAATACAGTGTAGGCATTGTTAATGTTGTAAATGACTATTGTAGCTGGAAACAGCTGATTTTTAATGGAATATCTACATAGGCGTACAGAGGCCCATCATCAGCAACCATCACTCCTTTGTTCCAATGGCACATTGTGTTAGTTAATCCAAGTTTATAATTTTAAAAGGCTAATTGATCATTAGAAAACCAATTTTCAATTATGTTAGCACAGCTGAAAACTGTTGTGTTGATTAAAGAAGCAATAAAACTGGCCTTCTTTAGACTAGAGTATTTACATTTACATTTAAGTCATTTAGCAGACGCTCTTATCCAGACCGACTTACAAGTTGGTGCATTCACCTTATGATATCCAGTGGAACAACCACTTTACAATAGTGCATCTAACTCTTTTAAGGGGGGGGGGGTTAGAAGGATTACTTTATCCTATCCTAGGTATTCCTTAAAGAGGTGGTGTTTCAGGTGTTTCCGGAAGGTGGTGATTGACTCCGCTGACCTGGCGTCGTGGGGGAGTTTGTTCCACCATTGGGGTGCCAGAGCAGCGAACAGTTTTGACTGGGCTGAGCGGGAGCTGTACTTCCTCAGAGGTAGGGAGGCGAGCAGGCCAGAGGTGGATGAACGCAGTGCCCTTGTTTGGGTGTAGGGCCTGATCAGAGCCTGAAGGTACGGAGGTGCCGTTCCCCTCACAGCTCCGTAGGCAAGCACCATGGTCTTGTAGCGGATGCGAGCTTCAACTGGAAGCCAGTGGAGAGAGCGTAGGAGCGGGGTGACGTGAGAGAACTTGGGAAGGTTGAACACCAGACGGGCTGCGGCGTTCTGGATGAGTTGTAGGGGTTTAATGGCACAGGCAGGGAGCCCAGCCAACAGCGAGTTGCAGTTGTCCAGACGGGAGATGACAAGTGCCTGGATTAGGACCTGCGCCGCTTCCTGTGTGAGGCAGGGTCGTACTCTGCGAATGTTGTAGAGCATGAACCTACAGGAACGGGTCACCGCCTTGATGTTAGTTGAGAACGACAGCGTGTTGTCCAGGATCACGCCAAGGTTCTTAGCACTCTGGGAGGAGGACACAATGGAGTTGTCAACCGTGATGGCGAGATCATGGAACGGGCAGTCCTTCCCCGGGAGGAAGAGCAGCTCCGTCTTGCCGAGGTTCAGCTTGAGGTGGTGATCCGTCATCCACACTGATATGTCTGCCAGACATGCAGAGATGCGATTCGCCACCTGGTTATCAGAAGGGGGAAAGGAGAAGATTAATTGTGTGTTGTCTGCATAGCAATGATAGGAGAGACCATGTGAGGATATGACAGAGCCAAGTGACTTGGTGTATAGCGAGAATAGGAGAGGGCCTAGAACAGAGCCCTGGGGGACACCAGTGGTGAGAGCACGTGGTGCGGAGACAGATTCTCTCCACGCCACCTGGTAGGAGCGACCTGTCAGGTAGGACGCAATCCAAGCGTGGGCCGCGCCGGAGATGCCCAACTCGGAGAGGGTGGAGAGGAGGATCTGATGGTTCACTGTATCAAAGGCAGCCGATAGGTCTAGAAGGATGAGAGCAGAGGAGAGAGAGTTAGCTTTAGCAGTGCGGAGCGCCTCCGTGACACAGAGAAGAGCAGTCTCAGTTGAATGACTAGTCTTGAAACCTGACTGATTTGGATCAAGAAGGTCATTCTGAGAGAGATAGCAGGAGAGCTGGCCAAGGACGGCACGTTCAAGAGTTTTGGAGAGAAAAGAAAGAAGGGATACTGGTCTGTAGTTGTTGACATCGGAGGGATCGAGTGTAGGTTTTTTCAGCAGGGGTGCAACTCTCGCTCTCTTGAAGGCGGAAGGGACGTAGCCAGCGGTCAAGGATGAGTTGATGAGCGAGGTGAGGTAAGGGAGAAGGTCTCCGGAAATGGCCTGGAGAAGAGAGGAGGGGATAGGGTCAAGCGGGCAGGTTGTTGGGCGGCCGGCCGTCACAAGACGCGAGATTTCATCTGGAGAGAGAGGGGAGAAAGAGGTCAAAGCACAGGGTAGGGCAGTGTGAGCAGAACCAGCGGTGTCGTTTGACTTAGCAAACGAGGATCGGATGTCGTCGACCTTCTTTTCAAAATGGTTGACGAAGTCATCCGCAGAGAGGGAGGAGGAGGGGGGAGGGGGAGGAGGATTCAGGAGGGAGGAGAAGGTGGCAAAGAGCTTCCTAGGGTTAGAGGCAGATGCTTGGAATTTAGAGTGGTAGAAAGTGGCTTTAGCAGCAGAGACAGAAGAGGAGAATGTAGAGAGGAGGGAGTGAAAGGATGCCAGGTCCGCAGGGAGGCGAGTTTTCCTCCATTTCCGCTCGGCTGCACGGAGCCCTGTTCTCCGGGCAGCCGCATCAGCATTTGTGGGTTCGATTACAGGATCAAAATGGCCAGAAACAAATAACTTTCTTCTGAAACTCATCAGTCTGTTCTTGTCATGAGAAATGAAGGCTATTCCGTGCGAGAAAATGCCAAGAAGCTGAAGATCTCGTACAACGCTGTGTACTACTCCCTTCACAGAACAGCGCAAACTGGCTCTTACCAGAATAGAAATAGGAGTGGGAGGCCCCGGTGCACAACTTAGCAAGAGGACAAGTACATTAGAGTGTCTAGTTTGAGAAACAGACACCTCACAAGTCCTCAACTGGCAGCTTCATGAAATAGTACCCGCAAAACATCAGTCTCAACGTCAACAGAAGAGGCGACTCCGGAAGCCTGGCCTTCTAGGCAGAGTTTCCATGAAAAAGCCGTATCTCAGACTGACCAATAAAAAGAAAAGATTAAGATGGGCAAAAGAACACAGACACTGGACAGAGGAAGGTTGGAAAAAAGTGTTTTGGACAGATGAATCTAAATGTGAGGTGTTCGGATCACAAAGAAGAACATTTGTGAGATGCAGAAAAAAATGGAAAGATGCTGGAGGAGTGGTTCACGCCATCTGTCAAGCATGGTAAAGGCAATGTGATGGTCTGGGGGTGCTTTGGTGGTGGTAAGGTGGGAGATTTGTAAAGGGTAAAAGGGACGCTGAAGAAGGAAGGCTATCACTCCATTTTGCAACACCATGCCATACCCTGTGGACATCACTTAATTAGAGCCAATTTCCTCCTACAACAGGACAATGACCCGAAGCACAGCTCCAAACTATGAAAGAACTATTTATGGAAGAAGCAGTCAACTGGGAATTTTGTCTTTAATGGAGTGGCCAGCACAGTCACCGGATCTCAACAATATTGAGCTGTTGTGGGAGCAGCTTGACTGTATGGTACGTAAGAAGTGCCCATCAACCAAACCCAACTTGTGGGAGGTGCCTCATGAAGCATGGGGTGAAATCTCTTCAGATTACCTCAACAAATTGACAACTAGAATGCCAAAGGTCTGCAAGGCTGTAATTGCTGCAAATGGAGGATTCTTTGACGGAAGCAAAGTTTGAAGGACACAATTATTATTTCAATTGAAAATCATTATTTATAACCTTGTCAACGTCTTGACTATATTTCCTATTCATTTTGCAACTCTTTTCATGTACGTTTTCATGGAAAACAAGAACATTTCTAAGCGACCCCAACTTTTTGAAAGGTAGTGTATGTTTTAAGCTAAGGATCCCATCTCCTGCTTCCAGACATTTCACCACCTACATTACAAGGGTTGGATTTGCACCAAAAAAAATGCTATGTCAGCACAAGGCATGTACAGAATCTAGTATAATGATTAGCGTCATATACATTGTCTACTGGTATCTTTTTTAATTTGAGAACATATAGCTTAACAATATGTATACAGCATGTGAGTTAAGCTATTCTCTGCTTCAGATGCACAATGTCAATGTGTGCATTGCAAATGCCCATAAGGCTAATGCCATCACACTGTAGGTCAGTGGTTCCCAACTCTGGTCCTCAAGTACCCCCAACAGAACAGTTTTATTGTAGCCCTGGACAAACACACCTGATTCAAAGGGTCAACTAATCATCAGGCCCTCAATGAGTTGAATCAGGTATGTTTGTCCGGGGCTACAACAAAAATGTGTGCCGTTGGAAGTACTGATAATGGTGTTGCATGCCATTATCAGCTGCAAAATGGGTTCACATGGCTGATATCCTGAAACAATTGTGACAATCAAATAAAACAATATAATTGGAGAGCTTATGACTGAACAAAAAGGTCATGTTCATTTGAAAATACAACACAGAAACACAGAAAAATGAGAGACAGACTCCCTTCCCCTCTTTATTGCAGGACTGTGATATGTGCTTAATCAACATTAATGCTAGTTCATCCTGAATAATAGTTAAGATAACAATTAAAACAAGTTTTCTTTTTATTACTTAAATGAATCAACACTTTCATGTACACTTTGAAATTATAAGTAAGGTAACTCCTATGTAAAGGTTAGACATTTTAGTAACAAGAAGGCTATTTTTACTAAAACGTAATTTCAGGTGAACAAAAAAAGTCAATACCAGTGGCCAACCTCGCTCCATTGATCCCTGATCTACTGGGTGAGCAGACTTCTGTTCCAGCCCAGTAATAGCACACTTGATTATTAACTAATTAAGTTTCATACATTGAATCAGGTGTGTTAGTGCTGGGCTGGAACAGAAGCCTGCACACCCAGCAGGGTTAGCCTGCTCCAGGTGTAATAGTTGTATAAATTGTGTGACTTTTAAACTGTATTTTTGTTCACAAAATTTGCTAACATAGGTACACATATAATACATGGTATACAAGGATTTTCCCTTATTCATTGGGACCTCTTCATCTGCAGACAGGTTTTGACGCCTCTCTGTATCTGAGGACAGAAAACATTACAAAGAAACAGGCTGCATTATACTCAAGTTACAGTAGACAGCCCTGAATATTATGTTGCTATATCTCTCTGTACACAGTTTCTTGCTAGGGACTGGAACTGGAGAATAGTTTCATAATGTCCTCCCACAAAGGTACCTGCCATATCCGAGAAGCCTAATCTCCCTTCTCTGACAACTGAAAGTGCTAGCTAATCCTTTCACAATCTTCCATGGCTGTTAGCTAGCTATCTACCTAGCTAAATAAAATACAATTGTATTTGTCACAGACCTTACAGTGAAATGCTTACTTACAAGCACTTGATCAACAATGCAGTTAAGAAAATACCCCCCCCCCACAAAAAAAGTAAGAGATAAGAATAACAAATAATTAAAGAGCAGCAGTAAATAACAATAGCGGGGTTATATACAGGGGGTACCGGTACAGAGTCAATGTGCATGGGCACCGGTGTCAAGGTAATTGAGGTAATATGTACATGTAGGTAGAGTTATGTGACTATGCATAGATAATAACAGAGCAGCGTAGAAGAGTGTGGGGGGGTGGGGGCAATGCAAATAGTCTGGGTAGCCATTTGATTAGCTGTTCAGGAGTCTTATGGCTTGGGGATAAAAGCTGTTTAGAAGCCTCTTGGACCTAGACTTGGCGCTCCAGTACGGCTTTCCGTGCGGTAGCAGAGAGAACAGTCTATGACTAGGGTGGCTGGAGTCGTTGACAATTTTTCCTCTATACCGCCTGGTATAGAGGTCCTGGATGGCAGGAAGTTTGGCCCCAGTGATGTACTGGGCCGTACACACTACCCTCTGTAGTGCCTTGCGGTTGGAGACTGAGCAGTTGCCATACCAGGCAGTGATGCAACCAGTCAGGATGCTCTCGATGGTGCAGCTGTAAAACCTTTTGAGGATCTGAGGACCCATGCCAAATCTTTTCAGTCTCCTGAGGGGGAATAGGTTTTGTCGGTTTTGCCCTCTTCCCGACTGTCTTGGCGTGCTTGGACCATGTTAGTTTGTTGGTGATGTGGACGCCAAGGAACTTGAAGCTCTCAACCTGCTCCACTACAGCCCCATCGATGAGAATGGAGGCGTGCTCGGTCCTCCTTTTCCTGTCGTCCACAATCATCTCATTTGTCTTGATCACATTGAGGGAGAGGTTGTTGTCCTTGTACCACATGGTCAGGTTTCTGACCTCCCTGTAGGCTGTCTCATTGTTGTAGTTGCAATGAAAAAATACAACAAGATAGCTTACTAGCTAATATGAAGTTAACAAGATGGTGATATTTAATTCACATAGCTAGCTACAGTATATAAAGTTAGCTAACTATCAAACATTACGTACCAGCTCATTTGAGTTGGCCTGCACACTAAGCTTCTGTATCAAGTTAGTTAGTTAATAATACATCTCTTTCAAAATATATTTACTTACTTGAATAGGTTCTCCCACTGACTCCATTTTTTGGGTCCTTAATAGTGGGCCATCTTCCCAAAGTTTCCGGCGGTAGCAAAACGTAGCCAGGCATGTGGACGATTGAAGGATTTCCAACAGACTGAGTTTGGTCTTCCAACATGGTGTTCGGTGCAGTTGTTAGGTGATTTGTGATGCAACTGCAAGCCTTCTAATACCGCCTGGTGACGTCACCAGGTGGTCCAAAAACCCCATCCAGCCAAACAAGCTGACATTTCAGGCGGTCTTTTCAAACACTAAAAGTGCATTATGATACTGTAATGTAACTAGCTAAATACATAGCCTCTCCCTAATGTGTATAGCTAACATTGCACCTGACGATAAGGTTTGATATGATGTAACATTAGCCATGGTTCAATTTGAACTGGCTAGCTAAGATGATTTCAACTTATTTTAATTTGCTAGGTAAAGTTTAAGCCTACTGTCTTTACAAGCACATCAATATGATTGCATAATTGCATATTTACAGCAGAAAATGTTGTATTTTTAACACAAACACAATTTTTTTCTACATTCAAGCTGGCCATGTTTGTGCAATGTTCATATACAGCCTACACTTGTAGGGATATTAGTTCTAGGATTTGTACCCCGGGAAATAAGCAAACTAGACCATTGTAGAATATTGTGTTGACAGCTGAGCTGACTGAAGACCGGGCATTCAAATTGCATTTGTTGATAGTCCCAGTCGGTTTTCGAACGTTGCGTCTCCGCCAGCTCACAGTAAAAACGACATTTTCTTGTTGTCTGCTTGTTTTAGACAATTAAAAACTACATTTAAGAAATGTACAACATTTGTAAAGATAATATTTAAACATTGCCTGCTTCCAATTAGAAAAACGTAATATTGTAGGGCGGCCCTCATGACTCTTTCATGATGATGCTAGCAGCCACTTGAGTGCTACCTAGCCAATAATCTAGCAAAGACCAACAACATAAACTAATGGACTTTACAGGTAGTGAGTTGCGTCACAAACTGACTATTCTAAACAAGTTTAAATGGCTTACCTGTGATAAAATGTTTTCCACACATGTAGCTACATGTAGCCTACTTGGACACCGGGTTGCCACATTTCCCTCTCTCCCACACCTAATAGCCTGAAGCCACAAGGCTCTTCTCACAGGCTCTATTTCCCTACCTGGGTCAGGAGGTCAGAATTTTTCACCTGGTTACATGTACATTGAACAACACGGCAGCTTTTCGGCATTTTTTGTTATTTCTGTTTAACTTAAAATCAACGACGAAGTGGTCACTTTTTTAACGGGGTTCAATGGGAAAGAATGTTTGTTTTCCCAATTTATGGGCGTGGTCGAGGGGAATTCATTCTTATGATGTGAATATCAACTTGGAGTATATCATTTCCACCAGTGGTGTAGTGGAGGGTATACGCAGATATATGCCGTATACCCACGTTTTTGGTGGGCATTACATATACTCCTTAATCCCCACAATGCATATCAAAGTAGTGGTTTGGAGGTATACACCGCCGTATCAATTAATAAGGCTGATGGAACAGATCCGAATGTTTAGCTTAAAATGTTGATAAACTATTGTTTCACATTTTAAGAGCACCAATGTGCACACTGTGGTAGGCCTTCCAAAATGCAATTAGAAAATACTGTTCTAAAATGTGCACCGCACATGCAGGTAGTTTCATTGGCAGAGATGGAAATATCCGTTAGAAATTTAGAAAGAGGGGAGATCTATAGATGCAACAACTGTCATGGGTTCCTAATATGACTAGGGTAATGCCTTTGGCTGCTAGACAATTAAAGAAACGTTTCTATGGTGGGATTTTGGCTATTGTCTACTTTGAAGCAAGGTAAGACATGCCTCATAATATGAAGTAAAATGTCCAGGTTTCAAACAATTAAGGAACAGGAAAAATATAGCGATGCTAATGATAGGCCTAACCGATAGGCCTAAACTTTTCAATTAAACTAGATACAAAGTAGCCTATACCTACCTGGTATAATGATATCATGACTATTTGCATCAATCCAGTGGCAATTTGTTATGCAAACTCCATCTCATGCGCGCAACAGAAACACCACTAACCAAACAACAGTGCTTGCTGCCAGCTCAGTTTAATTAAAGGGTAACTACACTCAAAAATCTACATTTCAGTAGTCAACGGCCTTTCTTTCAATTATTATAGCAGCCGCGAACAGATTTGTTTTTCTAACAATAATATATGTTTCAATATCGCAAAATGAATTTGCTAACAACCTGTTGTCATATTCGCGTGGCTGTTGTCATCAACCAGAAACAGGGTATGCTGTCTTCTCAAGACCTCTGTCTCATGGAAATAGTTGCTGTGTTTAGCTGTATATAGTCACCTAACTATATAGTTGGTTGTTTTGTCTTGTTTCTGCTGATGTAATTCATATGGGAACAGTCCATTTGCTTGCTATAGCTAGCTAACTAGTTAGACTGTCAGGCAAGAAAAGTTGAGTGTAAATTCACTAGCCAGCCATACAGACAACCAGCTAACTAGCCACCGAAATGAAGGCTAGTGTCTTCGTTTTTATCTGTTGGGTTTAGGTTATGGTTTGTAATGTTTGTTAGGTGTAGCTATTCATAGGCTATACATTGCCTCGGTTTTCCTATTATTTGACAGTTTAGCTGTCACATTAGGGTAGTAGATGCCCGCGCAGTGGAGCTCATAAGATGAGTTGGATATTTGTTTACATAGCCAACTAACCTGTTGCTTGTTTTTCCTGTTTCTACCGATGCAATTAATTTGAAAACTGTCCCAGCATTGGAACTAATCAGCTAACATTGGCGAACTCTGTAGTTAGTCTATCAGACAAAAAAGCAAAAGTTGATGACCGAGAAAGAGAGAGTGACATTGGAATGGGAGGTGTGTAACTGTATCACACAATTTATTATGGAAACTCCATATTATGAAGAGTGTGTGTATGTTTGAGAAAAATAAACAGGAAGGAAGAAAGAGACAGTGGGAGAGAGAGAGATTATGTTCCTGATCACAATTGAAGCCCATTTGTTGCTCCTCTCCTCTCCCTCTGTTCCTCTGTTCCTCTAGGTCAGTGAAAGCGAAGGAAGTGATGTGAAGAGTCAGGGCTCAACAGCAGAAGGCAGGGAGGAAGGAAGAGGAGTTAGAGATGATTGGAGGGATAGAGATGTGGAGCAAGGAGGGAGGAGTAGAGAAAGAGGAGAGTGAAAAGGAGGGAGAGTATAGCGAGAGAGGAACATGGAGAGGAGGAACAAAAGGGAGAGGAGGAGGAGGGAGAAGGATAGGAAGAGAAGGGAGAGAGAGAGGGATAGGAAGAGAAGGGAGAGGGATGGAAGAGGAGGGAGAGGATGAATCAGAGGGAGAGGATGAATCAGAGGGAGAGGAGGAGGAAGAGGGAGAGCATGCTTGAGTGTGTCTGCCCCAAGTCCCGCCATTCACCCTTGTACCACACAGCCTGTACCACACAGTGGCAGGGGTTTTGGAGTTGTTTTTAAAATTGGCAGGAACTTAAATCTGTTCCAGATATTGTAATGGATTATAACAAGACAATGGGCGGGGTTGACCATCTTGACCAACTGAGGAGCTATTACAATGTTGGACGCACAGGCAGAAAATAGTGGAAGTATGCGTTTTGAGGGATGCTCAACATTGCCATCATAAATGTGTACATTGTGTGGGGGACCCTGCAAAGGCCTCTTCCCAGAAACCGCAGGTGCTGGTCCCTGAAGGCATTCAAAATGCAGCTTGTGCATTCCCTTTGTGATATTGCAGGAAGTGGGGAGCCAAGAGTGTGGAACCAAGGCATGTGGACCGAGTTGTAACTCATTTGGAAACAGGTGAAGTTTGAAGGGCTCAAGAGAGGGTGTGTGGTGTGCATCTGGAGTGGATGCAGGGCACAGAGTGGGAGATATGTAGAAACCTCCTTCGGTGCTCTACCTTTTCTGTGCCACTTTGCAGGATGGGGCAGTGCTTCCAAAAGTTGTTGTTTTGTATGTTCTTTCTTTATGTCTCTATATAACACTAGTTGCATTCACGGAATTGTTGTCAAAGTAGGCTACTATTTCCACATTGTGTCAGGCCTGAATCTTACTGACCTACATTTCAAAATAGTCTCTGAATAGTTGTTTGCATTTTTACATTGTTGCAGAAGTAAGAATCATTGTCAATCAAATAGCCTACTTTGTGTGGATTTTGAAATACTTTTGGAATATTGTCCTCTGGTCACATTTTGGATAATTGTATTTATAAGTATAATATATTATACCTGGTACATTTTTAGTGAGTAATTTTGTCAAATTTACTACAATTTAAATACTCTTATGGTTTTTTTGTTGTGTTGCGTGTTCATTTTTTTATAGTGAACAATGGAAGACAAAATGAGTGTTATTCCTATTGACATGAATGTGGTGTCACATTAAAGAGGTGGTGCTCTTTAAAAGTAAGTTAATTTACAATTGTCATTTGTTATTTGTTTTTGAGCTATGTCTGTTTGTTTGAAATGTGTGAGAAAATTAGCTTTATCTCAGTAATCTACAGCATCATTCTAGAATTCTATTGGGGTCTAAAGGGTTAAGCATTGTTGTGGACATAGAACATCCAGTTTGTTGTTTTTCTGTTAAAAAAAGTGTGACTTTGAGAGTGAAAACCTGAAAGAAATGGTAAAAATCCATTTGACAGCCTCATTTATCTATTTCAATAGTAGGCCTACTATTAGCCTACTTGCACAGTACAGCTTGGGTTGACCTGACTGTGAAAGACCAATATGGGATTCATCATTTTAGATTATTCAGAGTGTATTTCACTGTCATATAATTTTTCACACAGGGCGCCTTCACTTGCCGGGTCGGCTGTTTGGGAAATGTTTGGAAAAATTTGAGTATACCCACTTTGAGGTACCATTACACCACTGGTTTTCACGGTAACATGTCTTTACATGACGTGCTAAAATGTACATGTCGTGATAAAAAATAGTTGCATGCTACTTTCGCAGTAAGGTGTCTCATGAAACACATTCCAGACAAAGGTACTTATTGCTATCTTGGCATAACTGTGATTTGACAGAGAAATATCAGCTAGCTACACTAAGGAGAAATCTAAACGCAACATGTAAAGTGTTGGTCCCATGTTTCATGAGCTGAAATAAAAGATCCCAGAAATGTTCCATACTCACAAAAAGCTTATTTCTCTCAAATGTGGTGTACAAATTTGTTTACATCCCTTTCAGTGAGCATTTCTCCTTTGCCAAGGTAATCCATCCACCTGACAGGTGTGGCATATCAAGAAGCTGATTAAACATCATGATCATTGCACAGGTGCAACTTGTGCTGGGGACAATAAAAGGCCACTAAAATATGAAGTTTTATCGCACAACACAATGCCACAGATGTATCAAGTTTTGAGGGAGCGTGCAGTTGGCATGCTGACTGCATGAATGTCCACCAGAGCTGTTGCCAGATAATTTAATGTTAATTTCTCTACCATAAGCCACCTCCAACATCGTTTTAGAGATTTTGGCAGTACATCCAACCGGCCTCACAACCGCAGACCATGCGTATGGCATTATCTGATGGCCATGTTGTGAACAGAGTGCCCCATGGTGGCGGTGAGGTTATGGTATCGGCAGGCATTACGGACAATGAACACAATTGAATTCTATCAATGGCAATTTGAATGCAGAGATACCATGACGAGATCCTGAGGCCCATTGTCGTGCCATTCATCCACTGTCATCACCTCATGGCCTGCAAACTAACCAGCCATGATACCCATTGAGCATGTTTGGGATTCTCTGGATCGACGTGTACGACAGCATGTTCCAGTTCCTACCAAGAGAAACACACCCAAAAAACACCCACATTAAACCACACCCCAAAGTCCACTCTCATTTGGGCTTCAGTAATGGCCACTGCATTTCTTAATGAGCACCGGAAGATTCAAATGCGGAATAGGTGAGTGCAGTTCACATTTAAGAAAGATTATTATGAATGTGTTTAGGCTGAAACTCCCCCTCCCCCAAGACTGGGATATGTCTCAAATGGCACCCTATTCCCAACATAACACACTACTTTTGACCAGAGCCCTACGGCACTATATAGGGAATAGGGTGCCATTTGGGATGATGCCTGGGTAACCACAGTACAGTATCCACTTTGACCATAATGACCACCTGTGTAGCAATACCTCTGAATATTATTTGTTCAAGCAGCATATCAATTATCTGCATAATTCAACATAGAAGAGCTTAATAGCTTATTACTCACTTGCACCGTTTCATTTGCTCTTAACCATATCGTTTTTGTTTTTACTTCAAACATTCAGAATTTAGTTCCATTTTATATTTTCACAACAATATGAGATTCTATATTTCCAAAATGCTTTTCATAACCTACCAAAAAAATTCAATGATAATTTCTGAAAATACATTACATTTTACTTAGACCATGAAACTACGCCTCAGTTTTCAATGAAAGTGAACGAATGACTACGTTAGCTTCAAACCGCCTCCACTAAATTGACATTTCAGTAAATAACATTCAACAGTCACTCACTGAGTGACTTCCAATGTTCAATGTGTCAAAAATCTAACAATGTGCCATAAATCTAACATTCTGCTTGACAATGTGTTGCTGCTTACTGCTATGTAGCACTGATTGGTTTAAACCCCGAACCAGCTACTCTGAAACGCAGAGGAGGAAGAGCGAGAGCTTTTTGAGTATTGTGAATATCAGTTCAATGTCCTGAGTGTGGGTGATAAAGGCTTTCTTCTCCAGGTACAAGCAGCCAATTCTTGGATTATTATCCGGTAAGGGCTTTTCTGGAAGTAATTTACAGCTCCCCAGCCACCCATCAGCAGCGAGCGTGTCCGTGAGTGTGCTTCATGTCTTGTTTAGGAGCAAGTCTCTGTCATCACAACAAGCACCCTCCTCTATCTCCATTCCGAGGCTGCCACTTCTGCACAGCATCACATCAACACAGAGAACTGCGACAACCAAGACCTTCACTGTAAATGAGGAGCAGTGAGAGAATACAAAGAAGCTAGAACACTGAGATTATATTCCAACATGACTGAGGTCACAGCTAATATCCAACAAATAAATGATGAAGTATAATGTTGATGTTTTACAGTGTATGAAAATAAGTTTGAATTGGAGTTGAATTGTTATTGCAGATTCTACATTTAACTAGTTTGACGATGATCTGCCCTCAATTTGACCTCCTATTCATTTTTTAATATACATTGTCACAAAAAGCATACATAGATGCAATCGTAGGTTACAGAGGAGCCATATACAAGTCCACGGTTCAAGTGGTTATCTATTAACAGGCAGCTAGCTCTACCTTGGTGACATTACACACAAAAAAGACATAGTTCATTAAAGCTCCTCTAAATCCTTTTAACTCTACAGGGACCATCCAGAGACTACCAGGTCAATACTGCCCTCTACAGACAAAACATAATTTGTATGGCTCTTCATTTGTCAAGCTCCACAGGTAAATAGTCCATGTTCACACCACACAGGGAGTAGGAAAAAAATGAATGATAGATGACGAAATGCTGTTTAAGCTAAAGCTGCATGTGTTAGTTTATCAGTGAAGCTCAGACATTTTATTGAGAGTGGAAATTAGATGGCCACTTTATCTTTGATAGAGGTCAAGCCTCACAAGGAAAATGGCAGCAGGATAAGATAGGGGGATTAAAACAGTCTTGTAATTACAGACCACAGAAAAATTATGCAAAACATCATCAATCAATGCTGGAGGTCATACTAATACCTGGGCAGAGTGCATGATGGGACATGGCATGGAAATTGGTTCAGTACCTCCAACGGTGGCTATCTCCTCAACCAGGTGCAGCTGTTATATTCCCCCACTGTCTTTGGAAACATGTTCAATTGGTATGTTTAATTGACTCTCGTAGTACACCTGTATTATAATCATCGGGTCGTTCCATGAAATGAGCGCCTTTTGCATCCATTTGATATATTAAGTAGAAATTGTGCACTAATATTGCATTTTAAAAGCCTGTTATATTAAGTGATGTGTCCTTTACTATAGACCACATGGAGAATTCAATAAATCTGATTTTTATATGAATAAAGGCTTGCTAAAGTGCTGAAATTCAGCATTTTGACATGTCCTTGTCACTTCTAGGAGGATTTTAACCCACTTGTTCCCAAAATGTTTCAAAATTTCCTAGTTATTTTGTTGCTTTGACAAAGCCATTTCTGAAGATGATTATTTATTTAATGTGATTAGTGATTCATTTACCTCTGTCCCTCATTTTAAGGTCAACCCTGTTATGTGAACTGAACTTTCGTTTTAATATGGTGAAACTATTCTTTTTTTGAATATTTATTTTCGAAAGGAACATTGAACATCTAATATTCAAATTAGAGAGTAAAAGGTGAGCTGGTTTTACTCTTTTTTTTGACATTTTCTCATGTTTTGTGGTGGAAAACTGAGCTGGTCAAGCATAACACCCTGTTACCCATAGATAGACGGGCTAGAAATGTTTTAACAATTTCCTTTTTTTTGCGAAGCTTGCATTTAATTGCCACTCCCTGTTGCACACAACACGCCTCCATTCCTCTGTCACAAGGGTTTTAAGATGAAATCATCAACCCTGTTACTTTATTTGGCACTATTTCTTTTTATTTAACCTCTTGAGATGGGAATTATTATTAAATTTTTTATGAAGCTGAATTCTTTAATTAATTGAAATCAGTTGTTGTTTTTTTACCAAGTTACACTTCTCAAAAGGCACTGAATTTGTGGAACGACCCTAGTACACTTGTGTATTTCTTATTTTCATTCTGTTTTTATATAAGAGCATAAGAACAATTTGACCCAAAATGGGGGGGGGGGGGGGGGGGTTGTGAAGTACAGGCTCAAGGTTATCCCAGGTAAGGTGTGACTGGCTGCTTTAACAGAGCTCTAATACGAGCTGCCAACCTGTTCCGACACTGTGTGCGTCCCAAATGGCACCTTATTCCTGATGTAGTGCACTATATAGGGAAAAGGATGCCATTTGGGATGCACACATTCATATTAATGACATGAATAGAATTTTAACACATCCCCAGGACAATAGTCACTGTTTTGATAACTTAAAAAAAAAACATGTCAGGGGCATTGTATAAATCTCGATGAATAAAATGACCTGAAATATCACAGTGGATATATCTGAAAAATATTAAAAATGTGCAGTTATTAAAAAATAAAATAGAAGTGGAAGCTTAGCAGATGGGATCTATTTGAACTCTGTTATAACTGATGTGTCCTGCGCTTTTATATCTCAGGATGGTGGCGACATCCATCATAACACCACAGAGACAGAATGTGTTGCATATGGCAGCGAGAATATGGGATTTGTCCCAAATGGCAACCTATTCCCTTTGAAGTGCACTACTTTTGAGCAGAGCCATATAAGCCCTGGTCACAAGTAGTGCACTACATAGGGAGTAAGGTGCGATATTGGATGCAGCGTAGTAATAATTCCAGTTAATCACTGTCAGCAGATGCCGGTATTAATAACTATTCACTCATGGTCGCCGGCATACCATGTCATAAATGATTGTGTGTAGAATTTATGAATCTGAGAAACAAATTAAGCTGGAGGGAGGCATGTGCCATTGGTTTGATAGTAGAGGACGAGGGGTGTAGTGTTTAGGATTCTCAACATATCCCTTTCCTGTCCTCTCAACCAAGTCATTGCATGCACAGAGAGCAGAGAACAGGGGTGCTAAAAAATGCATTCTATGTATTATTTATGCAACTTTCACAGCAGTGCGAGCTGCAGAGACTGAAAATGCACCTTGTCAGCTTTTGGTCCCCACGTTGAAATCAATGGAAAGCCCTGCTGACCTGCCACCAGCCACATGAGCGATTGAATTCAAATAGACATTGAGGCTTAAAATACTTCTGCAAGGAAACTGGGGGGGCGGTGGACTTTCAACGCCTTACGTTCCACTGTTGCCCCCTTGCAGTTCAGTTCTGCTCCCACCAACAATGAATAGTCAGTCATCTGTATTCTCAAACAGCAGGTCTACATATCATTGCATAGCAGGGCCCCATTTCCATATGTGTCTTGTCCTGGGGATGTTTCACTCAGGCTTCTTCATGTCTGAGCAACCACGCAAGCACTAATTTATTGACATGAAATAACTGTCATTACATCTGATGCACACACACTTTGTTTGATCCACCATGGTCAGAAAGAGAGAGTGCCTGAGTGACGCATGCAGTTGCAAGCATCAGTCAGACCACACACCAGCTATAAGGGAGGTGGTGTCTAGCTCACCAGCCATTTCACAGAGTGTTTACACTATTAAAGAGTGAGGCCCACGGTTCCTAAGCTCCTTCTCTCAGATCCGGTTTCCCCCCAAGGTATTACAAGAGGAATTTGACCACCTCTTTAAGATCAAGGAGGGGCTCAACATGTAATGACGCAGAGCCCTATGGGATTTTAATTGATACATTTGAATGTTGACAAGATTCATAGGAAAGTAGGAAGTCTACATTAAAAACTAAATTGGAATAATGTGCAAGAACCAAGGAAATGTCGTTCTGATTGTGACTTCAGTACTGTTTATTTTTCTATATATTTTTTATGTATTTCTAATTACCCTTTGAAAATCCATGCTATAAGGATCCATCCTAGTAATGTAAAAACCACCAGCACACTGGTAATCTTGATGGTTCCAACAATATAATAGATCTTATTTCAACATAATGTAAAAGTTAAGTGCTTCTTGGTATGATACAACCTAAATTCACACAGAGCATATCTTGGTTGCAAAATGATGGATATTTGTATTTCCCTGAGAGAAATTCTCCTAAGGATGTTCCACCATAAAGTGAAACCTACCATGACCAGACCCTTACTGTTTGAGCCAAGAAAATGTCTCTCCTTCAGACTCCCTGCCTGCAGAGCTGTTTAGAACCATATATAAACCAGACTCACAATTCCCCCAGTCTAATAAACAACACTTTTCTCTATTATTTCAAATGGCATGCAGTGGCAGACTGCTGTATCTAATTTCACATTGCAAATATTAGAGTGAGGATTATACACACTTGGCTATGCCAAAATATGATTCAGTTCACTGTATCAACAACTCCCCACTTGGCCGTGCCTTTTCATGCTTTTCTCTAAATGTTGTCACTTCAAGTCAGTAAATTATAATTCCCAATGGTTCCCTGACACTGATGAATCAATAAGCCAACCATTAGAATGATAATTTATTGATTCTAAACCTCAGCCCTCTCGACAGGAAAATGTATTCTAAAAGTAATGTGATGATTTCTGTTCGAGATACAGTTGAAGTCGGAAGTTTACATACACTTAGATTGGAGTCATTAAAACTCATTTTTCAACCACTCCACACATTTCTTGTTAACAAACTATAGCTTTGGCAAGTCGGTTAGGACATCTACTTTGTGCATGACACAAGTAATTTTTCCAACAATTGTTTACAGACAGATTATTTCACTTATAATTCACTGTATCCCAATTCCAGTGGGTCGAAGTTAACCTACACTAAGTTGACTGTGCCCTTAAACAGCTTGGGAAATGATGTCATGGCTTTAGAAGCTTCTGATAGGCTAATTTACATAATTTGAATCAATTGGAGGTGTACCTGTGGATGTATTTCAAGGCCTACCTTCAAACTCAGTGCCTCTTTGTTTGACATCATGGGAAAATCAAAAGAAATCAGACAAGACCTCATAAAAAGAATTGTAGACCTCCACAAGTCTGGTTCATCCTTGGGAGCAATTTCCAAATGCCTGAAGGTACCACGTTCATCTGTACAAACAATAGTACGCAAGTGTAAACACCATGGGACCACGCAGCCGTCATACCGCTCAGGAAGGAGACGCGTTCTGTCTTCTAGAGATGAACGTACTTTGGTGTGAAAAGTGCAAATCAATCCCAGAACAGCAGCAAAGGACCTTGTGAAGATGCTGGAGGAAACATAAGTATCTATAATACAAAAGTATCTATATCCACAGTAAAACGAGTCCCCTATCGACATAACTTGAAAAGACGCTCAGCAAGGAAGAAGCCACTGCTCCAAAACCGCCATTAAAAAAAGCCAGACTACGGTTTGCAACTGCACATGGGGACAAAGATCGTACTTTTTGGAGAAATGTCCTCTGGTCTGATGAAACAAAAATAGAACTGTTTGGCCATAATGACCATCGTTATGTTTGGAGGAAAAAGGGGGAGGCTTGCAAGCCGAAGAACCACATCCTAACCGTGAATCACGGGGGTGGCAGCATTATGTTGTGGGGGTGCTTTGCTGCAGGAGGGACTGGTGCACTTCACAAAATAGATGGCATCATGAGGTAGGAAAATTATGTGGATATATTGAAGCAACATCTTCAAGACATCAGTCGGGAAGTTAAAGCTTGGTCGCAAATGGGTCTTCCAAATGGACAATGACCCCAAGCGTACTTCCAAAGTTGTGGCAAAATGGCTTAAGCACAGCAAAGTCAAGATATTGGAGTGGCCATCACAAAGCCCTGACCCCAATCCCATAGAAAATGTGTGGGCAGAACTGAAAAGCGTGTCCGAGCAAGGAGGCCTACAAACCTGACTCAGTTACACCAGCTCTGTCAGGAGGAATGGGCCAAAATTCACCCAACTTATTGTAGAAAGCTTGTTGAAGGCTACCCGCAACATTTGACCCAAGTTAAACAATTTAAAGGCAATGCTACCAAATACTAATTGAGTGTATGTAAACTTCTGACCCACTGGGAATGTGATGAAAGAAATAAAAACTGAAATAAATCATTCTCTCTACTATTATTCTAACATTTCTAACACTTAAAATAAGGTGGTGATCCTAACTGACCTAAGACAGGGAATTTTTACTGGGATTAAATGTCAGGAATTGTGAAAAACTGAGTTTAAATATATTTGGTTAAGGTGTATGTTAACTTCCGACTTCAACTGTATAAAGTTTAATAAATCGTGTCTCAGCTTATATTTGCATTGTATGACAGAGCAGAAAACTGGGACACATTTGAAACTGTCCAAACAGGGTGACCTCTGAAGTCTAGTTAGTGATGTGTTCCTGCCTGCCTTTCTGCCTGCCCACCCTCAGTTTATTATTACAATGCAGTATAGATCCTTGCCTTGAGACCTGCTGGCATTACTCAGATGCCTAACAACACTTGGCACAGGTGACTCAGGCTTTCCTGCTTTATATTCACTCAGTGTGATACCTAAATAGCAGAGCAATCCCATAATGCTTTGCATTTGACAGATTTTTATAAATCTAATATAGCCTGTGCACTAAGTGTTATTGCTTGTAATATGGTGTGAAACTGTCTCTGGGTTTTATAGGAACAATAGCTGTAATGATAATTGAGAAACCTTGCACCAGAACAGTGTGATTGGTATATTTGCGCTCCATTGTACTCAGTCCATGGTTGTATGTGAGAACTTATAGGATACCATACAATTGTCAGCTCACTAAAGGCAAAGGAAAGAGAAAATGTCAACTGAGACTTATAGTATAAACATCAACACCTAAATGGCAGGGACATACTGTATCCTGGACAAAGATTTTAAAGAGGAGAGAATTTGGTATTTTAGACCATCATACCATCTGCGTGATATCAATAGACATCTAGGGTATAGTGATTGGAGTGGTTTTATTACTCGCCCTATCATTTAAAAAGGACATGTGCCATTATTGTTGCCTACACTCCTCAATCTTCAGAGGAGAGACAGAAAGCAGATATCCTTCTGAGAGTTAAATATTAACGATAGTATCAATAAGGCTTGAAAAAGCCAATGGCTAATTGATTTAAACGTCATCTCTCGCACAAGATACAGAGGTAACTATTTAACTTGGTCAAAAACAAATATTCCCCACAATAAAAGATCTATATATACTGTATGCATTATATTCTACACTCAAAATGTTGGAGAGCAATAAACATTTGAATAAATACAAAGCAGGCCATATTTCCTGTATTGATCATCTTACTATTCCAACATCCTGGGGAATGTTTGCAACCAGTAAAAGAGCCCTTAATGTCTCCCCGAGAACCGCATATTACTAAATGGTTGACATGCACAAAACAGATTGGATAACTGTTCCCGATTATTCCAGCAGCATCCAAGTAAACTGTGCTAGAATTGAAGCAACCCCTAAGCACATTCAGATTTGTTTTTTGAAACAATTACAATTTGAGGTACTCTGTTCTGTTGTTATACTGCTTATAAAAGCTACACAAGCATGCAATTATAAAATGTCTCTTTCAAGTTACATTATGGTGATTTAGATGCTTCAATTTGTTTCCACTGTATCTAACCATGTCTAAGGCATGCCTAATCAATGATCCAATCCTCCACCACACATCCAACTACCCACTGCTCTGGAAGTCAGTTCTTATTGGTAAATACTGTATGTCCAAAAGCTGAAGAACATACGCACATCCAGGTACTTTCCGCAGGTGCTGGAGTTGTAGGTGAATTCATGGAAAACAGGAAGGAAAACACCGCACACTGCTGCTCATGCTCCCAGGTGATATTTATTTACAATGTTTCCACCCCTAGGTCTTCATCAGGCATCCATATCCCAGGTGGGGGTGGAAGGTCCTATATATAGGGGCAGTACTCAGTGACAATACTGTATGTCAACATAGAATATTCCATTTGTTTATATTTGTCCACAGAATACATTAGCTCCCTGGTGCCGTCTAGTTCTTGTGACTGTACCTTAGAGTCCCTAGCATACTGTTACACAAGCTGCTAGAATATTGACAGAAACTGACATCCGCTGACATGACAATCTCTCATTTCATCTTCAAAACATTGTGCCGGGTGGCAGGAGAGAGAGCACGCTCAATTTATCTGAAGGAATGGATGCTGAAAATGTTATAGATAAAATTGCTAACTATTGCTGATACTGATCGGTGCTTAGCAAGATAATAAATTATAGGGAGAAAAATATATGGTGCTATATACATACATTAATTCTAGACTAGTTACATCCTAATTAATGTGAATACACAAACTGTCAAAATAAATGTACAATTGGATGTAGCAGAAAATTACACATTGCAATCTTCCTGTTTATTTTTGGTCAAGTGCTTTCCATAACAAATGTCCATTAGGGACAAAGGACGTGCCAGAGAGCTCATTATCCCAGGGCTTGTCTCAGAGATGCCGGTAGAAACCCCCCGACCACATCAACCTGGATTACACTCTTGAGACTGCTTGTCCTAAGAGATTACAAAATGTTTGGAATTATACAGAGTCTCATTAAATTGAGGACGATGGTAGCTGAGCTGCTGGAATTCATTATAATTATGCCTCAGTCATGGTTATGCAGTGTTACTTTCAACTTGCAAGCTCACACCATTTTGCAGAGGGTAAACATCATTGTCCTCTCTTTGCCCTTTTATGTTTGATGCATAATTGTTCATGGACCACAGGTAATTTGGCACGCCAGTGACTGAATAAATTCACAGCTTCAACATTTTGTAAAAAATATGCAGCAAGACAATGTGTCTACAGTCAGTAGCCTTGCAATGCTATTCATTTTGCACCAAGTGCCTTCCCTCTGCAATGCACATACATGAAAAGGCATAGTCGGGCCTCACATCACAATGTGGAACTAGTGTGGGTTGGCTCTGAGGGTTGCATCAGCTCTCTTTCTTTTCACTGCCCTCTCAACACTGACTGTGGAGAGACAAGCGAGCCATTCCCCTTTCCTCAGCCATCCTCTTAGCCAAAAACCTACTTAAAAAAGAACATCTTTGAACTTCCCTCTATGGTCGCCAAGGCATGGGGAATGCCTCTCTCCACCACTTCCATCTTCACCCCTCAGACGACAGACAAAATGGCATCTAGGACAAGCTGTAGTGTTGGCTGTATTTTGTGCACTAATGAGAACATCTGTGTGGTACCCGCCAGCCTTAGCAACTGTCTCCTAGCAAAGGTGGCGGGCGGCTTGGGCAGGCAGCTGTTGTAAATGTGGCAGTTTACACTGACACGGAGGTTACATCAGCGTGGCACTAAAATAACTCTGCAGTCAGAAGGGGAATTAATACATTCTCACTGCCATTTTTTTATTTCAATCTCCAGAATTTAACTGGTCTCTGAAGTTCCCTTTCTGTGTAATATTTTTTGTGTGGAATTTAATCTTATAGAAAAACAACATTGGAGGGGATTGACCTCACTACTTGATTTAGTAGTGAGGTGGTAAAGATGTTGTAAAAGGTGATCTGTAGGTTGAATGTATGTGAGGCTTACTGTACTAAAGGTTAATGTAGTACCCTGGATAAATGTTTTTAACCTTAATTGCTTCAGTTAATGTCATGTTGTCCGAGATAAGGTGGTCTGAGGGGAAACATTTTACAAGATCAAATGGAACAATGCTCCCCCCTATTGGACATTCCATGTTTTCACAAAGTCTGAGTAACAGATTTGATGCATAATGTATACAGGATTTTATTGTGTAGCATGAGAATTATAAGCAAGAAACATGAATTTGTCAAACCATAACAATTTAATGGTGACAGTGTCTTCCGTCTACATTGTACATATATTATGTCACTTTCAGGACAGTAGTTTGGCTAGCAGAGGAGCTGCCCCTGAGAACAACTACAAGTTAGCAAAAAAGCAGAATTTCAGAAATGGCGCCAACTGGAAAAGTCTTCAACCAGAAACTGGAGCCAAGTGGAAACATCAATATATGAGTAAGTCTCAGCTTCAGGACAACAGTGTAAACTGGGTTTAAGTTGTGGAGACGTGGAAACGACAGTTCCAGCTCCGACACCACAGGCCGACACAAAATTTATACTGGTGCGATTAATGGTCATCCACGGCTCGCACAAACCTAAAGTGCCAGCATGTCAAGCGACAATATTCTCCAGGAGAATCGAATAGAAGCGCATCTGACTGCTCCGAATTCTAATTCACATATATAAGTCACGGTACTTAGTCATCCCACATCTCCCCAATGTAAACCCACCTTTAATATGAGTCAGAGTCTCAGCTTTAGGACAAAAGTGTAACAGCAATGTCTATTTCTCCTGGTTCCCTTCGCCATCTGCTGGCCATTTGACAGAGATGTGATAGGGTTTCAGCTCATTTTCAGAGACAAAATCTGGGGCATGACTCATCAGGTCATGGCCCCTGAATGATTTGGGGAAGGCAATCACGTCCCTGATGCTGGGGGTTCTGACTATAATGGACATTAGGCGGTCCAAACCTAGAGAAGAAGTGAACAAGGGATTTTAGTTAGGAGAATGAAATGATGACTCACAAATGATGCATCACACTTGGCTGCAGGAAGACAAGGGGCCTGGTCTACTAAGTCTACTACTTAGCATCTGTAGAACAAATTGTGAAATATCAAAGCATGAGAAACACAGCTGGGTTTGTCAGTTATGATGGTTATTATGGCTGATAAACCCCATGCAATTCCACCATGAGGGGGAGCCCCAGAGTCCAGTGCCTCGAGCAGGTGAGAGAGGAGAGACGGATCGTCCTGGAAGACAGAACAAACCAGTCAGGGCCCGGTTTCCCAAAAACATCTTAAAGGGATACTACTCCTGGGGACCATTTTTGTCTCGGCATCCAGTATGAATGAAGATAAAGGAAGTTTTGTGAGCCAATGCTAATTAGTCTATGGTATCTAGTAGCATGCTTCCAGTTATTGTGCTAACGCTAGTAAGCAATTGCGCTAATGCTAGTCACCAACTTTATCAGAAAATAAAAGGATCAACACCAAACTGATCCTTTGGTCATATGTAAGGCGATCAAAACAAAATGCAGAGGCAATCTGCACCAGTAACGCTAGCTTAGTGTGCAACAACTGGTGGTGGTGGGTATAACCAGAGATACTGGAATATAATCACTTCTCTGGTATAACTTAGCTAACAATGTTAGATACGTTTATTGCTGGTTACGTAGGTAGCTACAGTTGAAGTCAGAAGTTTACATACACTTAGGTTGGAGTCATTAAAAATCATTTCAGCCACTCCACACATTTCTTGTTAATTAACAAACTATAGTTTTGGCAAGTTGGTTAGGACATCTACTTTGTGCATGACACAAGTAATTTTTCCAACAATTGTTTACAGAGATTATTTCACTGTATCCCAATTCCAGTGGGTCAGAAGTTTACATACACTAAGTTGACTGTGCCTTTAAACACCTTGGAAAATTCCAGAAAATTATGTCATGGCTTTAGAAGCTTCTGATAGGCTAATTGACATAATTTGAGTCAATTGGAGGTGTACCTGTGGATGTATTTCAAGGCCTACCTTCAAACTCCGTGCCTCTTTGCTTGACATCATGGGAAAATCAAAAGAAATCAGCCAAGACCTCAGAAATAAATTGTAGACCTCCACAAGTCTGGTTCATCCTTGGGAGCAATTTCCAAATGCCTGAAGGTACCACGTTCATCTGTACAAACAATAGTACGCAAGTATAAACACCATGGGACCACGCAGCCATCATCTCTGTCTCCTAGAGATGAACGTACTTTGGTGCGAAAAGTGCAAATCAATCCCAGAACAACAGCAAAGTACCTTGTGAAGATGCTGGAGGAAACGGGTACAAAAGTATCTATATCCACAGTATCGACATAACTTGAAAGGCCACTCAACAAGGAAGAAGCCACTGCTCCAAAACCGCCATAAAAAAGCCAGACTACGAAACAAAAATAGAACGGTTTGGCCATAATAACCATCATTATGTTTGGAAGAAAAAAGGGAACGCTTGCAAGCCGAAGAACACCATCCCAACCGTGAAGCACGGGGGTGGCAGCATCATGTTATGGGGGTGCTTTGCTGCAGGAGGGACTGGTGCACTTCACAAAATAGATGGCATCATTAGGATGGAAATTATGTGGATATATTGAAGCAACATCTCAAGACATCAGTCAGGAAGTTAAAGCTTGGTTGCAAATAGGTCTTCCAAATGGACAATGACCCCAAGCATACTTCCAAAGTTGTGGCAAAATGGCTTAAGGACAACAAAGTCAAGATATTGGAGTGACCATCACAAAGCCCTGAGCTCAATCCCATAGAAAATGTGTGGGCAGAACTGAAAAAGCGTGTGCGAGCAAGGAGGCCTACAAACCTGACTCAGTTACACCAGCTCTGTCAGGAGGAATGGGCCAAAATTCACCCAACTTATTGTGGGAAGCTTGTGGAAGGCTTCCCGAAACGTTTGACCCAAGTTAAACAATTTAAAGGCAATGCTACCAAATACTAATTGAGTGTATGTAAACTTCTGACCCACTGGGAATGTGATGAAAGAAATAAAAGCTGAAATAAATAATTCTCTCTACTATTATTCTGACATTTCACATACTTACAATAAAGTGGTGATCCTAACTGACCTAAGACAGGGAATTTTTACTAGGATTAAATGTCAGGAATTGTGAAAAACTGAGTTTAAATGTATTTGGCTAAGGTGTATGTAAACTTCTGACTTCAATTGTATGTTTTGATAAAGCGAGGCAGGCTAGCTAATGTTTTAGCTAATGTTAGCGTAGCTAGCTACCACATTACAACTTAGTTAGGTCATAGATCATACATGTTTATTGTGTATTGTCTAGATACTGCTGGTTATGTAACATTATCATTTGATAATGCTAGCGAGGTAGGCTAGAAAACTTGAGCTTGCAAGTTAGTTCATATTTCATACGTATTGTATTGTCTAGGGCAAAACTAAGTAATGAATGCAGCTACGGTTTGGTGGTAGCCAACTCATGTCTGACTAATTCAGTGAACTAGGAGCAACAAACTATAATGTCGTCAACGGCCTGAATCGAATCCAACCTGGAGCTACAGTCAGAAAAGCATAGAATTAGCTTGACTCAAGTTACTACCCTGATGACACAGACGGTTTCATCAACAATGGTTATGTGAAAAGTTGTATTAAAAAAAGCCCCAGTTTGGTAAACTACTCGGTCTATTACCAAGCAGATACAACTAGTAGAGTCATATTGGTTGTGAAGTGCATTATCAAAAAGCTTTGATCTTTCTTTATAACAAAATGCTATTTACCATTTGGCTGTCTATTGTATCACCCTGTCACAGGCCCTCCCAGTCAACACCACTTCATAAGATGAGGAAGTACATTGTTTATGAGGATTGCCTGGTCAAAGGTCAAAACAGTTTAGAGTTTTGTCCCAATTTACCTTCATAACCTAGCCTGGTGGAACCAGCCTGATAGCTGCGTTTACCATTCCATTTCACATCACATAATGAAATCTGAAGTGAAATAGAAAGGAGAATGCAGCGATCAGGTGGAACTACTGTGGGTTGGCTCTGAGGGTTGTATCAGCGAGCCATTCCCCTTTCCTCAGCCATCCTCTTAGCCAAAAACCCACGAAAAAAGGAAAGTCTTTGAACGTCACTCTATAGTTGCCAAGGTATGGGGAAGGTCTCTCTCCACCACTACTATCTTCACCCCTCAGACAACAGACAAAATGGCATCCAGGACAAGCTGTAGTGTTGGCTGTGTTTTGTGCACTAATGAGAACATCTGTGTGGTACCTGCCAGCCTTAGCAACTGTCTCCTAGCAAAGGTGGCGGGCGGCTTGGGCAGGCAGCTGTTGTTGTAAATGTGGCAGTTTACACTGACACGGAGGTTACATCAGTGTGGCACTAAAATAACTCTGCAGTCTGAAGGGGAATTAATACATTCTCACTGACATTTTTTTTTATTTCAATCTCCAGAACTTAACTGGTCTCTGAAGTTCCCTTTCTGTGAAATATTTATTTGTGTGGAATTTAATCTTAGAAAGAAAAACAACATCGGAAGGTGTAGATCCTGTCAAGCTCTGTCAGGTTGGATGGGGGAGCGTCACTGCACAGCTATCAGGTCTCTCCAGAGATGATCGATCAGGTTCAAGTCCGGGCTCTGAATGGGCCACTCAAGGACATTCAGAGACTTGTCCTGAAGCCACTCCTGCGTTGTCTTGGCTGTGTGCTTACGGTCGTTGTCCTGTTGGAAGGTGAACCGTCACCCCAGTCTGAGGTCCTGAGCACTCTGGAGCAGGTTTTTAATCAAGGATCTCTCTGTACTTTACTCCGTTCATCTTTCCCTCAATCCTGACTAGTCTTCCAGTCCCTGCCGCTGCAAAACATCCCCACAGCATGATGCTGTCATCACCATGCTTCACCGTAGGGATGGTGCCAGGTTTCCTCCAGACGTGACACTTGGCATTCAGGCCAAAGAGTTCAATCTTGGTTTCATCAGACCAAAGACTGTTTCTCATGGCCTGAGAGTCCTTTAAGTGCCTTTTGGCAAACTCCAAGGAGGCTGTCAAGTGCCTTTTACTGAGGAGTGGCTTCCGTCTGGCCTCTCTCCCATAAAGGCCTGATTGGTGGAGTGCTGCAGAGATGGTTGACCTTTTGGAAGGTTCTCCCATCTCCACAGAGGAACTCTGGAGCTCTGTCAGAGCGACCATCTGGTTCTTGGTTACTTCCCTGACCAAGGCCCTCCTCCCCGGATTGCTCAGTTTGCCCGGGCGGCTAGCTCTAGGAAGAGTCTTGCTGGTTCCAAACTTCTTCCATTTAAGAATGAAGGAGGCCACTGTGTTCTTGGGAACCTTCAATTCTGCAGAAATATTTTGGTACCCTTCCCCAGATCTGTGCCTCGACACAATCCTGTCTCGAAGCACTATGGACAATTGCTTCGACCTCATGGCTTTTTTTCTGACATGCACTGTCAACTGTGGGACCTTATATAGACAGGTGTGTGCCTTTACAAATCATGTCCAATCAATTGAATTTACCACAGGTGGACTCCAATCAAGTTGTAAAAACATCTCAAGGATGATCAATGAAAACAGGATGCACCTGAGCTCAATTTCAAGACTCGTATCAAAGGGTCTGAATACTTATGTAAATAAGGCATTTCTGATTTTTCTGAAAAATGTCTATTAACCTGTTTTCACTTTGTCATTATGGGGTATTGTGTTTAGATTGATGAGGGAAAAAAATAATTTCATCAATTTTAGAATAAGGCTGTTACGTAACAAAATGTGGAAAAAGTCACCGGGTCTGAATACTTTCCAAATGCACTGTGTATGTTTGTTTGTCAGATATCACCTCTCCTAACTGCCATTGATAATAGAATAGTGACTATGTATGTGTTCACAGATGCATCTCCACCACTTGGAGACTTGCAAGATGATGTGATGGAGTCCTGACCGACAGACATAATGCTGACGTCTCTGAATGGAGAGAGACCTGGCACTCAATTACTAATAATACAGTACAGCACAAATGTCCAGTATTTGCAACACCCTTTTCATTCCATGTGTCACTGATGAACTCTGCCTCAACTATGCCTATTTCTTCAGATGTAGAGGACTGGAGATGCTTTTGCCAGACGCCTACCTCTGTTGTTTGATGGGGAGACCATAAATGGATTGGCTTTATCTGACCTGTTCAAACTCCAACATAGTACCTGTTTGTGTGTCAGATATTACCTATCCTAACTGCCATTGGTAATAGAACAGTGACTGTGTGTATGTGTTCACTGAAACGTGTATGGAGCCAGCACATGGAGACTTGCAAGATGATGTGATTAAGTCCAGACTGACAGATGGGCTTGATACTGATGTTTCTAAATTGAGAGAGACCTGGCACTTGGCTTCATCATTTTACGAGACAACTTTTACTTGTATTGCCTTTTTTGTAAAATAATCTTTCTATCAGTCAATATGGGGAGAAAGAAAACCTGTATATTCTGCACCAGGATCAGTGAACTCCTGTTGTATACAGGACACCACATAGGGAGATATGACCAGTCTGACATGTTTGCCAAGGTACTCACATTACCACCAGACAAAATGCCGATAGGCACAGTAAATATATCGGCTGGGAATGACAAGGAAAGTTGCACATTAGCAGAACACTACTTCTACGGTATTATGTAAGGGGTTGTTTATTCTACATGGACCTGTTCCTACAATTGAAAGTTAGCAAAACACTTTTTTTATTTTTTATATCTACATAAATTCAACAATTGCATTTATCATATTACTCTGTAGGCTACTGAGCTAGTCAAAGCTTCTTCTGGCATCTCACTGTACATCTGCCTGTAGTTATTGAACTCAACCTGCAGGAGGTTTGCTTATAAAATGGCACCGGAAGAAATGGCAGCAGTTTTACGGGCGCCCAACCAATTGTGCTATTATGTGGGGGTTTTTTGCGTTATTTGTAACTTATTTTGTACATCATGTTTCTGCAACCGTATCATATGGCAAAAATGAGCTTCTGGATGTCTGGACAGCGATCACTCACCTCGGATTAGACAAAGATTTTTACTTCAACAAGCAGGACGCACAGGACATTCTCCGAACACCCGACAAGGCCAACATCCCAGTTATTTGCAAGAGGAAGAGACGCAGGTACAGAGGACACAGAGCGGGGTGCCTCGTAAAGATCCACAGAAGGTGAGTGGGAAAGCTGCCGTTACCGTCAATATTACTCGCCAACGTGCAATCATTGGACAATAAATTAGACGAGGTACGATCACGAAAATCCTACCAACGGGTCATCAAAAACTGTAATATCTTGTGTTTCACGGAATCGTGGCTGAATGATGACATGGATATTCTGCTAGCGGGATATACGCTGCACCGGCAAGATAGAACAGCACACTCAGGTAAGACAAGGGGGGGGCGGTCTGTGCATATTTGTAAACAGCAGCTGGCGCACGAAATGTAAGGAAGTCTCTAGATTTTGCTCGCCTGAAGTAGAGCATCTTGTGATAAAATGCAGACCACACTATTTGCCTAGAGAGTTTTCAGCTATACTTTTCGTGGCTGTTTATTTACCACCACAGACGGATGCTGGCACTAAGGCCGCGCTCAGTCAGCTGTATAAGGAAATAAGCAAACAGGAAACCGCTCACCCAGAGGCGGCACTCCTAGTGGCCGGAGACTTTAATGCAGGGAAACTTAAATCAGTTCTACCTAATGTCTATCAACATGTTAAATGTGCAACCAGAGGTAAAAAAAACTCTAGATCACCTGTACTCCACCCACAGAGACGCGTACAAAGCTCTCCCTCGCCCTCCATTTGGTAAATCCGACCACAATTCTATCCTCCTGATTCATGCTTACAAGCAAAAATTAAAGCAGGAAGCACCAGTGACTCGGTCTATAAAAAAGTGGTCAGGTGAAGCAGATGCTAAACTACAAGACTGTTTTGCTATCACAGACTGGAACATGTTCCGGGATTCTTCCGATGGCATTGAGGAGTACACCACATCAGTCACTGGCTTTATCAATAAGTGCATCGAGGACGTCCTCCCCCCAATGACTGTATGTACGTACTCCAACCAGAAGCCATGGATTACAGGCAACAGTCGCACTGAGCTGAAGGGCAGAGCTGCCGCTTTCAAGGCGTGGGACTCTAACCCGGAAGCTTATAAGAAATCCTGCTATGCCCTCCGACGAACCATCAAACAGGCAAAGCGTCAATACCGGGCTAAGATTGAATCATACTACACCGGCTCTGACGCTCGTCTTATGTGGCAGGGCTTGCTAACTATTACTGACTATAAAGGGCAGCACAGCCGCGAGCTGCCCAGTGACACGAGCGTACCAGACGAGCTAAATCACTTCTATGCTCGCTTCGAGGCAAGCAACACTGAGGCATGCATGAGAGCATCAGCTGTTCCGGATGACTGTGTGATCACTCTCTCCATAGCCGACGTGAGTAAGACCTTTAAACAGGTCAACATACACAAGGCTGCGGGGCCAGATGGATTACTAGGACGTGTGCTCCGGGCATGTGCTGACCAACTGGCAGGTGTCTTCACTGACATTTTCAACATGTCCCTGATTGAGTATGTAATACCAACATGTTTCAAGCAGACCACCACAGTCCCTGTGCCCAAGAACACAAAGGCAACCTGCCTAAATGACTACAGACCCGTATCACTCACATCCGTAGCCATGTAGTGCTTTGAAAGGCTGGTAATGGCTCACATCAACACCATTATCCCAGAAACCCTAGACCCACTCCAATTCGCATACAGCCCAAACAGATTCACAGATTATGCAATCTCTATTGCACTCCACACTGCCCTTTCCCACCTGGACAAAAGGAACACCTACGTGAGAATGCTATCCACTGACTACAGCTCAGCGTTCAACACCATAGTACCCTCAAAGCTCATCACTAAGCTAAGGACCCTGGGACTAAACACCTCCCTCTGCAACTGGATCCTGGACTTCCTGACGGGCCGCCCCCAGGTTGTGAGGGTAGGTAGCAACACATCTGTCACGCTAATCCTCAACACCGGAGCCCCTCAGGGGTGCGTGCTCAGTCCCCTCCTGTACTCCATGTTCACCCACGATGGCCAGGCACGACTTCATCACCATCATTAAGTTTTCAGATGACAACAGTGGTAGGCCTGATCACCGACAACGACGAGACAGCCTATAGGGAGGAGGTCTGAGACCTGGCCGGGTGGTGCCAGAATAACAACCTATCCCTCAACGTAACCATGACAAAGGAGATGATTGTGGACTACAGGAAATGGAGGACCGAACACGCCCTCATTCTCATCGACGGGGCTGTAGTGGAGCAGGTTGAGAGCTTCAAGTTCCTTGGTGTCCACATCACCAACAAACTAGAATGTCTTGGTGTGTATGGACCACTCGTGAAGAGGGCACGACAAAGCCTATTCCTCAGGAAACTAAAAAGTTTTGGCATGGCTCTTCAGATCCTCAAAAGGTTCTACAGCTGCAACATCGAGAGCATCCTGACTGGTTGCATCACTGCCTGATACGGCAATTGCTCGGCCTCCGACCGCAAGGCACTACAGAGGATAGTGCGTACGGCCCAGTACATTACTGGGGCAAAGCTGCCTGCCATCCAGGACCTCTACACCAGGTTGTGTCAGAGGAAGGCCCCCACCCCAGTCATAGACTGTTCTCTCTACTACCGCATGGCAAGCTGTACCAGAGTGCAAAGTCTAGGACAAAAAGGCTTCTCAACAGTTTTTACCCCCAAGCCATAAGACGACTCCTGAACAGGTAATCAAATGGCTACCCAGACTATTTGCATTGTGCCCCCCCCCCCCCAACCCCTCTTTAACGCTGCTGCTACTCTCTGTTTATCATATATGCATAGTCAGTTTAACTATACATTAATGTACATACTACCTCAATTGGGCCGACCAACCAGTGCCCCCGCACATTGGCTAACCGGGCTATCTGCATTGTGTCCCGCCACCCACCACCCGCCAACCCCTCTTTTACGCTACTGCTACTCTCTGTTTATCATACATGCATAGTCACTTTAACCATATCTACATGTATATAGTACCTCAATCAGCCCGACTAACCGATGCCTGTATATTTATTTCTTTACTTACCTATTGTTCACCTAATACCTTTTTTGCCCTGTTGGTTAGAGCCTGTCAGTAAGCATTTCACTATAAGGTCAACCTGTTGTATTCGGCGCATGTGACAAATAAACTTTTATTTGATTTGTTTGCTGTGATTAAGGTGGGGGGAAACAGCTGACAGATGGGTGTGTCTTGGTGGTGGCAAGGACACACCCAAGAAACACCCACATCAAACCACATCCAAGCCAACTCACGTTTGGCTTCTGTCACCATTTCTTGAGGAGCAAGCCAAAATACAATGCCAAATCAGCAGGTGCAATTCCACTTTAAAAAGCCAAACATAACACAATATCTGCTAAATCATTTCAAGCAATATTGTCCCTGTATGTCTGTGTGGTGCGTGTGTTTGTCTACCATTCACTTTGTGTAGCCAGTTAGCAATAATGATAAATGTCTTCTGGGTAGACAGAAAGACTTTTCCAAAAACGTTCTTAAATGAATGTTAATTGCAAAGTAGGCTTATTGGGCAGAATTATATGATTATTTGTATCACTCAGTTGGCCTTTAGTTTTGAAAACTCTGTCATGACATATGCAGCAGCAAAAACATAGCTAGGCCAGCACATTCCTTTCTTGCAAAATGTGCAATGAAAGTGGTATGACACTCAAATCAAAATGAGTTAATTTTTTTTCAGCCCTCAAAAATGGTCTTCTGATGTGATTTAAGCATTGCCATGGACTCAGAACATCCAATGTCATTTTTTCTCTATGAATAATTGTACGTTTGAGAGTGTAAAACCGAGAAAAGGGTGCCTATTTGAAAGCTAGAATTAATGAGTAGCTCGCGACAATTTAAAAGTAGCGCTCATGCTGGAGAAGGTTGGAGACGCCTGTTATAGGGTAAGCATTAGAACAAGCTGCCTCATATTTGCAGCCCTAAGGTAATATCGCTCTAGGAGCTGATCCATTGTCAGTATTATAATGTTAAGGTAAGATTTGAATGGAGAAAGCTGATCAGAGAGCTCCTACAGAGAAATTAACTTAAGGCTAAGACACACCATTACAAAAGTTGGCCATGCGCAGCAGATAACCTGCTGGGTGTTGACGAACGTTGGCGATTCAACATGCAGAATTCAGGAAATGAACAGAAAATGACACCCGATGTTCTGTTGTCAGAGGCGATAGGGTGGCCACTGTTGCTTTTAACCATTCGTTGGCACAGTCTGTTTAGTCCTCATGTCTGGCTTATTCTATTCATCACTGAGCTGGAAGGCTAGTGACAGTATAATCTAGCCTATAGCTACAGTAGTGAATATTGTCTTATTACCAGTAATAATAAATATTACCTTCCGACCTTGCAGCAATTTAGGAGATCAGTGCAGCTCAGAAACTTTCAGATAAAGAGGGAGCAACAATGAGCGCTGTGATTACCAATCCTAATCAGTTGTTTATTTTGAGAGGCTATAATTGCAGTACCAATGGTAACTGCATGCATATCATCCTCAGCCTGATAGAAATGACTATGTTTGGGAAATCAGCATTCTGGTGCTCTTACTTATCCAGTCCAAGCTCATTACCTTGAGGATTGTCTCCAGGACATGCTGCTGCTCTGAGGCCTTGTGAATAAGAATGGATCCTCCCCCAATCTCACACCTGTTCCGGACCAGGTCATAATGCTGGCCACGTACCTGCCATAATGACACAGGAGGAATAGATGAATGATACAGACATACGGATACAGACATACAGACGGTCTCAGTGTAGGCCGTTAAAGGATGCTCTCTGATTTAAAGTTTATTTATATTGACTTATGGGATACTCTTGTTACGATACAAATTAAATATACTTGGCTATGAATTTTGCTTGAATATATAGTTTGGTTTGCTAAACTTCTTGTTTGGACTACATCTTGTTTGAAAATAGCAGTGACAGCAATGTTAGACACAGTACTCAGTGGGGGTCGTTCCATCTCAAAAAGCACAAGAAAGAAGATTTGGATATGAAGCTCGAAAATGCTAAAATAGGTAACATTGACTTGAATTGGATTTGTGCCACAAATGCCAAAAAGTTATTTGAAACAGTGGCCAGGTAGACAAAACCAAATAATGGCTTGCTGTCATACCTTGTCCATAAACTGCTTACAGGTTAAGGAAACCAAGATGTAATTTGGGTGAACTATCCCTTTAATATTGGGGGGGGGGGGGTCTTTAAAAAATAAAATCACCTGAAACAGCACCACCTAGTTGTCAGAACCTGGAAATATCAGGATGTAGGATTGGACATAAACCTAACAACTTCAATTACTAATTTCCTTGAACAGTGTGTGGGGGGGGGGTCACCAAATTCACTGAGAATACATTACATAGGATGAAGAAACAATACTGCGAGCCGCAGCTCCATACTACTTGTTAGACATAGAGAACTGATACTGTATACTCGATGTTAGGGTGGGATTTGCGTGGTATGTGGGGAGTCCATTGTTGGCTTTTGACAATTTCTTTGGATTCCTTACTGATTGTTAGAAAAAAGTATGGTCCAAATTGGATGTACTATATTTATTGAATATTATCTTAATCCTATACATTAAAATTGCCAATTTGGATGCAATCAATTAGCTTAATTTCTAACAGATCAAATTTATATTTTAACAAAATAATGTTGCAGGAACGCTAATCTTATCTGTTTTCTAACTACATAAATTATTTCAGAACCATCTGAGATGGTGGGTGTCATGGCTTGCTGAAATGACATGGAACAACCCCAGCACATTTCAAAGAGTTTATTTGTACAAAACAGCAAGCAAGGGCACAGAAACAAGCTTCATAAGGTCAGTCAACACTGTTGAGAGGGTTTCGTCTCTCTATAAATATGTGTCCAAGGAGACACTGAGGCTGGTAGTAGAAGAGGTGGGTATCCTCAGGGAGAGGTGCGGTGAATGGATGGTGGGCTGAATCAAGCTGCCCAGGGTCGTCTTCTTTTGGCAGGAACAGTGGGAAGTCTACCACCCACAGGGAGTAAAACACTGAGGGGTTTCGAACAGCCATGCCTGAGCCTTCTAGGAGTTCAGCACACTGAAGCCTCAACTTTCCCAACAAAGGGCGCTGTGGGAGGAAATAATAGAAATCAGGAGACTGAAAGCTGCATTCATCGTGAAATAAAATTATATTTATTTTCAGAATGCACTGGCCTTCAACTGCTTGTTCACAAAATAATCTTTGATGCCTGACAATTGACTATTGCGAGGGTGGATTGTTCTCTTTCTTCTATTCTGACATTTGATTGCAATTGCTTCCACATCTTTTAGACAAAAGAACACTATTGATCCACAGCTATTTGAAAGACTGTTTCTTTTCAACAAAACAGCCATAATTTTTGGTGCACCAGGCCCAATTACGTGTCTGAGAAAAGATAAAACAGTAACTCAAACCTTGAAGTGTGTTGTGAGTATGAATTTTCCTGTGCAGTTCATATCAAAGCAGCCACTTTGACCACCACATCACTCATTTCAACTAAAAGGGTTATCTTTAATGGGGTGAGGTATGCAGAAGGACATGCTGTATCCCAAATTGCACCATATTCCCTAGCTAGTGCACTACTTAGGCAATAGGGTGCAATTTGGGATGCACCCAGGGTGACCAGATTAGAGTGTAACTCACCACACATTCCTGCATACTAGCAGAGATGAGCAGCAGGTCCCCAGGTCTGGCCTGGGCCATCTGAAGCAGACTTCAATGCACCATCTGCCTTCACCATTCCTAGGAGGAATGGACAAAACACACCACAACCAAAAACACCACGCTTATTTGATATTCCTCTGAAGCAGCTAGCCCCTGGACATGGCGCTGACAGCCTTGAATGCCAAGGAGTCATCATGTTTTCATATCCCTCTAACCATAAATTGCTAAACCCACAATAATCTTGGTTTATTGATCATATTCCAGATTCATATTTCATGAAGACTGTCTGTTTTCTTTTGCTGAGTGTACTGTAAAAGCAGCAGGGTTTTTTAAAACATGAGGTAAACATATCTGGTTGAACTGTGTCCTGGCAGTTTTTTTTTAGGGGATCCTGATCCTTGCCCCTCAAATGTTTCTGTAGTGAAATAAAGAATGTTCTAATGCACTGAGTGTACAAAACATTAAGAACACCTTCCTAATAATGAGTTGCACCCCTACCCCCCCCACTTTTGCCCTCAGAACAGCCTCAGTTCATTGGGGAATGGACTCTACAAGGTGTTGAAAGCATTCCACAGGGATGTTGGCCCATGTTGACTAATGCTTCCCACAGTTGTGTCAAGTTGGCTGGATGTCCTTTGGGTGGTGGACAATTCTTGATACACACAGGAAACAGTTGAGTGTGAAAAACCCAGTAGCGTTGCAGTTCACACAAACCAGTGGGCCTGGCACCTACCACAATACCCCGTTCAAAGGCGCTTAAATCTTGTGTCTTGCCCATTCCCCCTCTGAATGACACACATACACAATCCATATCTCAAATGTCTCAAGGCTTAAAAATTCTTCTTTAACCTGTCTCCTCCCCTTCATCTACACTAATTTGAAGTGGATTTAACAAGCGACATCATTAAGGGATCATAGCTTTCACCAGGTCAGTCTATGTCATGGAAAGAGCAGGTGTCCTTAATGTTTTTTTACACTCAGTGTAAACCATCATCACAAACTTAGACAATCTTTATTTGACCCACAAATCTTAACAAAAGTAATAGGTTATTAGAACCTACTAGAACAGTCTACTAGAATGCTATCTCAAATCCAGTGTTTGCAAGAAATATATAGGTTTTTGTTTCACTGTACTTACTGCTCCATCCGGGACACATATTGCCTGGAAACAGCCTCCTGGTTGGTTGAGGGCCTCTTTCAGGAACTCTATTTCTGTGTTGGGAAATGTTTCACTGATGTCCATGAGCTATACAAGTGCAGTAGGAAACACACATTTTTTGCATTTCAACTTAATTAAGATACTGAAGCAGGATTTTATATTTTCTTCCTTCACTATTAGACTGTAGCTTTTAAAAATACCCCACCCCCCAAAACATGGGATAGATCCTCAAAAGGTTCTACAGCTGCAACATCGAGAGCATCCTGACTGGTTGCATCACTGCCTGATACGGCAATTGCTTGGCCTCCGACCGCAAGGCACTACAGAGGGTAGTGCGTACGGCCCAGTACATTACTGGGGCTAAGCTGCCTGCCATCCAGGACCTCTACACCAGGTTGTGTCAGAGGAAGGCCCCCACCCCAGTCATAGACTGTTCTCTCTCGAACAACTGTTCGACGCTCATCTGCAAAGATTTTTTTTACTGTATCTGCCCTCAGAAGTAGTTAATCAAGTCTCTTTATAGAGCTAATCACCACATTACCTGGGTGAATTCTGTCTGTCTGTCTGGTTTGGAACCTTCATCTCTGTAGCACCGGGCCATTTGAAAGTACTTGCCAGATATTTTTATTTTTTTTACATCCAATTCAGTTCCAATTCACATGCCAATTTTCATGTTTAAAAAATTGCTTAAAACCTCTGAACTAGGCAGGCACATCAAAAGGCAGGGTTGCACCTGTGTATGGATTTATCTAACTTTTTTCTTCCTTCCTCCCACATTCACTCTAAGAGTAAATGTAAATCAGTTTCCCGACAGATGTTTATGTATGAAACAATGGACACAAGGCATCAACTGTAACAATGCCTTGGTGATTCAATACAACCAATCCATGTTGTTTACCTATCTATGACAACCACCACGAGAAGCTGTTTAAACTGTTGAGGACTCGACCAGGTTCTCTTGAGGGCACCACAAACTTCTTTGCACCCTGGAAAATACATAAACATGAGGGGAGGACTGGGTCCTCACTGTTCTATAAATAATTTAATAGAGGAACTACGAGACTATAATCCACATAATTTATCCAAAATTGTGTTTGGATAAAGTAAAATGTTGTGTGAAGTGCACCTACCCCTGGAGTCCTCTTAAATAAGGTGGGTGTTTTCAACATCCACAAACCCTAGAATGGAAACAAAAAAGAATTAACACAAATAGACTACAATACAGTAGGAAAGGAACTGGAGAGGTAACTCAAGGACACGCACCATGCACATAGCAGAGGTACTCTCTTATCTTCATCACTAGCTGGGACCTCAGTCTCAGGTTATACTGCATTTGTGACGAATGAAGGTCCAGATACCGATATTATCACTCCCTGATGTGTTTCACCTGTCTTTGTACTTGTCTCCACCCCCTTCAGGTGTCGCCCATCTCCCCCATTATCCCCAGTGTATTTATACCTGTGTTCTCTGTTTGTCCGTTGCCAGTTTGTTTTGTAAAACCTACCAGCGTGTGTCCCCTTGCTCATGTCTGTTCTTGTTCCTGTTTTCTAGTCTTTCCCGGTTTTGACCTTTCTGCCTGCTCTGACCCTGACTGCCGTTCTATACCTTGCCACACCTCTCTGGATTATTGACCCATGCCTGCCCTGACCCTGAGACTGCCTGCCATTCTGGACCTGTTGCACCCTTTCTGGATTCCTGATCTATGCCTGCCTTTGACCTGTCGTTTGCCTGCCCCTGTACTGGAAATACACTTTTGTTACTTCGACACTGTCTGCATCGGTGTCTTACCTGAAACCTGATAGATATTGCATCCGAAGGGATTCAGATTTCTTTAAACACAGAGTAAAGCTCATCAATACTGAAATAGTATTGATAACTGAGAGAAGAAACCACATCAGCCCCTCGAAAGTGAGGCAGCTTGCATTTCTGAATGCAAATCTCTCATAAAAGAAAAATATGGCCAGCATTGCTGTGTGCTGCTTGTTATAACATGGCAATAAAGAAGAGAGAGAAAAGAAGGACCAGTTTAATATTTTAAGTGGGATGCTGCAGTTTTGCACATTGTTACTTATTTTTCTTTGATATGGTGTAATATTCTATTATGCTGTTCAGATTGTATTCGTTTTGAATGGTTAGAATTATATGCACTTTGTTTACATACATTAAAAAGTTATTCTTTAAATGCAAATGTTTAATAAATAAAAAAAATCTGAACAAACCAATGCATTTTTAAATACATTGTGGTTAAGGTAGAGTATTATTTAATTTAATAATTGAATTAGAATTATTTTAACACCAATCATAGTCAAACTATCGCAAACTGTTTAACTTGAAAAAATACATAACATATTTTTTGAAAGAGCGGTTTGGGAGCCAAAAGAGCCGTCTCTTTTTGGTGAGCTGAGCCGAACGAGCCTACTCACTGAAAAGAGACGGAATGCCCATCACTAATACTTACTAGCTAAACAGAAAGCTAGCTTTCATCTAAACTTGTAAAGATCTGCCTTGTACATTGGCCGCTTGTTGTACATGGGTGCTAGATAGCTACATAGATGAACATGATTTACTGGCAACCTCGATGTGGAAAATTAAACGTTAGTTGCATCATGTCGATTATTCTCAAAACGACAGCGTTTGTTGATTTCTCCAGCCCATGATTTCGCCGTGTTCAGTCTGAAAAGACAGCGCCATTGACAAAACTCAATAAATGTGGATGTGCTTGGTACCGACAGTTACGTTGTAGTGTGTCCATTCGTTAGATTTACAGATCAGTAACTTGTGTAACACATGGCGGGGGAGAGCGTTCTATTTCTGGCCTAAGTAGTCAAACGACGATAAGGATATATTACAATATTTGTTTTCTTTATGCTACACAATATCATGAGAGCATTTGAAGATTCAGCTGTATGAAAATATAACTAGATTTTTAGAGGTGGATCCATGACTTAGTCGGCATAATTGCCGAGTGAACATAAATCTGCAATTCGACTAAAATGTTGAATGATGCTGTACTTGACTACATTTTCTTATCAAGATTCCAGTTGCATCATGGGAAAGCGCGATGTTCAAATCCACTTCCTGGCTTTGCTGGTGTTTTTTTTTTTTTCCAGTGATGGAGGAACGAAACAGGTACAAATATAGTGCACTTTCTTACCTATTATTAATTAATGTCGATAGACAGCTATGTTATCGAGGTTAGCATATAAAAAGATTGCTAACTAAGCTGTTGGTCAGCGAGGAAAACGAGATCGTATCAAAACAGCGTCTGCTTTGCCAAAACAAAGCTTGCCAGCTAGCGTTAGCAACCCTTTTTGACAGAGTCCAAGGCCATGCTAGTTAGTATGTGGAAAAGGGGATATAGAGTAATAGCATATTTTTGTGGGTACTAACTCCGCCATGGCTCGTTGGACAAAGCCCACGGGGAAATGTCTGGGGTTGTTGTAACTAGGGTTTTTGGATAAACTGCTCAAATAGGTTGGGGGTGTGGTATATGGTCAGTATACCACGGCTAAGGACAGTTCTTACGCACGATGCATAGGGACACAAGCCCTGAGATGCCTAATTGCTATTATAAACTGGTTACCAGCGTAATTAGAGCAGTAAAACATACATGTTTTGTCATACCCGTGGTATACGGTCTGATAAACCACGGCTGTCAGTCAATCAGCATTCAGGGCTCGAACCACCCAGTTCATAAACGGGCTTAGAAGCTCTTATACGCTCAAATCCAAATGTTATTCGTCACATGCTTCACAAACATCAGGTGTAGAGGCTAATGGCGAAATTGAGAAAATAATAGCAATGTGAAACATGTAATAATAACCGTAATAATACATAATGGGTAACACAATGAGTAATGATAACTTGGCTATACATGGGGTACCGGGACTGTACTGTACATTGTTTTAACTGTCTTTATCACAGTTGCAGCCAACAGTATTTTTCAGTGACATGTTTCTGGCAGCCTTCTTCAATTACACACAGGTGTTCAGAACATGCACATGCTAGATGGCTAATTAACACAGGCGGTCCCTCCGCCTTCCATATACACGTAAAATATCATGGAGATATGGCCGTGTGGGAACAGTAACACTATAAAGGTGTGTATCGATTTAAGGTTTTGTTTTTTGAAAAGTATTTATTGCTGATATGAAAGACCATACCGCAAGCGATGCATGTTAATGTTCAGACCGAGCGATGGGCTCTTAACAAAGTTCCCCCATACGGAAGACACCTTTGTCCAATGACTCTTGTGTAATTTTAATGGAACTTAGTCATGATTAAGAGCTAGGGTACGAGGTAGATATGTAAATATAACTTGGAATAAATTAACAGATAAACAGTAGCAGCAACGTATGTAATGAGTCAAAGTTAGTGCAAAAAGGGTCAATGCACATAGTCCAGGTAGCTATTTGGTTAACTATTTAGCAGTCTTATGGCTTGGGGGTAGAAGCTGTTCAAGGTCCTGTTGATTACAGACTTGATGCATTGGTGCCATGCAGGGTGTGGTAGCAGAAAGAACAGTCTATGATTTGGGTGGCTGGAGTTTTTGACAATTTAAAGTCTTCCTCTTACACCGCCTGGTATAGAGGTCCTGGGTGTCAGGGCGCTCGGGTCCAGTGATGTATTGGGCCGTACACACTACACTCTGTAGCGCCTTGAGGTCAGATGCCAAACAGTTGCCGTACCAAGCGGTGATGCAGCCCATCAAGCCTCTAAGGTGCAGTGTTGAGTAACCGGGTGGTAGCCGGCTAGTGATGGCTATTTAACAGTCTGAACACCTTGTGATAGAAGCTGTTTTTCAGTCTCTCGTTCCCAGCTTTGATGCACCTGTACTGACCTTGCCTTCTGGATAGTAGCGGGGTGAACAGGCTGTGGCTCGGGTGGTTGATGATCTTTTTGGCCTTCCTGTGACATCGGATGCTGTAGGTGTCTTGGAGGGCAGGCAGTGTGCCCCCGGTGATGCGTTGGGCAGACCGCACCACCCTCTGGAGAGCCCTGCTGTTGCGTGCTGTGCAGTTGCCGTACCAGGCGGTGATACAGCCCGATAAGATTCTCTCAATTGTAGATCTGTAAAAGTTTGTGAGGGTCTTAGGGACCAAGCCAAATTTCTTCAGCCTCCTTCATCACACTGTCTGTGTTTGGACCATTTCAGATTGTCAGTGACGTGTATAGGGTTGCACATTTTGGGGAATATTCAGAGGTGGAAATTAACGGGATTATTTTGGAATTAATGGATATATATGTAAGTTATAATTAATACAATTTAAATGTAGTTCTTTTTTACATTGGATATATTTATGTGGAGAAAAACAAACATTTTACCTTGTCATAAGCAGACATAATTGCATATCCTTCCAATAGAAAAAAAACTATTTAGGTACAAATGTAACTTTAGTTGAGTTGACTCTTCACATGGGATGATTTCACTGAACAACAAAAGAAAAGGAATATTGAATGATCCCCAATGATCCATCGCACCTCCCAAAAATACCTGCCAGATTCTTTTCGTGTCTGAGCTGTTGGATTGCGACTGTACTGTTTTGCCTGTTTGGTTGCCTTATGGAGGGAATAACTCCGCCCCAGGTGGTGAGGGTACAGCACATGCTGACCCTCAACACAGGGGCTCCTCAGGTGTGCGTGCTTAGTCCCCTCCTATACTCCCTGTTCACCCACAACTTTGTAGCCACGCACAACTCCAACACCATCATTAAGTTCATCTTGACTGTCAGGAAGTCCAGGATCTGGTTTCAGAGGGAGATGTTTAGTCTTAAAGGCGCTGCATGGTCACTCTTAAGTTTGCCATGGCCGTGCAACATTTACAGTGATACAGGCACTGCGGAAGTCAGATCATTCATACTTCTTGCACTTCATGGAGCAGCGCAGAGCTGTTGTCAAGGAAATGTGTTTGTGTTTATACACAATGGTGTTGAACACTGAGCTGTAGTCAATTAACAGCCATCTCACATAGGTGTTCTTCTTGTCCAGGTGGGAACGGACAGTGTGGAGTGCAATAGAGAATGTGTCGTCTGTTGGGGTTGTATGCGAATTGGAGTGGGTCCAGGGTGTCTGGGATTACGGTGATGGTGTGAGCCATGATGACCAGCCTTTCAAAGCATTTCATGGCAACATATGTGAGTGCTACTGGGCGATTGTCATTTAGACAGGTTACTTTGGCTTTCTTGGGCACAGGGACTATGGTGGTCTACTTGAAACATGTAGGTATTACAGACTGGGTCCGGGAGAGGTTGAAAATGTCAGTGAAGAGGCACTTGCCCGCTGGTCAGCGCATGCTGAGTACGCATCCTGGTAATCCATCTGGCCCTGCGTCCTTGTGAATGTTAATCTGTTTAAAGGTCTTACTCACATCAGCTACGGAGAGCGTGATCAAACAGTTGTCCGGAGCAGCTGGTGCTCTCATGCAGAAGACATTTAGCTGGTCTGGTAGGCTTGTGTCACTGGGCAGCTCGTGGCTGGGTTCCTCTTTGTAATCCGTGATAGTTTGCAAACTCTGCCACATCCGACGAGCGTCAAAGCCGGTGTAGTAGGATTTGCTCTTAGTCCTGTATTGATGCTTTGCCTTTCTGATGGTTTGTCGGAGGGCTTAACGTTTTGTTCTATTTGTTCATCAGCTAACGTCACTTCTTGTGAATTTTGAATCATTTAATTATGTAATGAAAACAAGCAGATAAAGGCTTCAAAGTTCATAAAGGTCATGTTAACTGAATGACATCTCTTAGAACAAAATGTATAAACTCTCCTAAGTCTGTGTTAACCTCAGACCTTATTTTTGCCCTTTATCCCAAAACCCATTTTTTCCCCCATAGGAATGGAGGTAACCAGAGGTAACTAATTTGTTTTTTAGGGCTACAATCTGGTGAGCTCTAATTTAATTTGATCCAATGAATGGTACCATCAAATTAAAATAGTTACAATGTTTTATTTGAAAATGTAAATGTTTTTTGTTTTGGTGGCTAATATTTTTTTCATTGACATTTCTAAACTGGCCATGAACTAATCTCCTTTTAACCTTAACAACCTCATCGTACAGATATTGTCAGCGCAAATATTTGTATAAAACAACGCCTAAGTTAGAGCTACGGGTAGAGTAGTCGAGAACATCTGGTTTTAGGGCCTTGAGGTTTTTTTTACGTACCTCGCCCGTGTGCCCGCTACATGGGTCCACTTACCCCTACACAGTGGAAACCTCTCCCAGTGATATAGTGCCTACATTGGATCAGCATGGGTCTGTCTAGTACTGCTTTGTACACACCGTGTAGTCACCTTTCTCTAGTTTCAGAGAGTACTGATTTTATCGCACGATGAAGGACGTTGGATTGCACAAGCAATATATAAAATGCCGGAGCTGTGTCTATTTCGGCCAGTTCCGAGATAACGAAAAACACCTAAACTTCCAATGTAGCAATTGCCTGCTAGCCGAAGGCTATAGAGAAGAAGTTGCTACTTTGAGTAAACAAATTGCTAATTTGCACCAGCTATTGGGGAAGCCACGTCCTCCTACCTTCTCGTTCTCCACTCCATTGGCAGCAAACAACACCAAGCTGAGGGGAGTCTCGCCATCAGGCAGACTATCGTCATTGGATTGGCCATTGCAGAAAGGGGATGCTGGTTCTTCTCCAGAGGCTACAGCTAGCGGCTCCTTTGTGGACCAAGCGGTACGGCGTGGGACTCAATGCCAGCGAGGACCTCTATCTCAACCCTCTACAGCGACGGAAGCAATGAGTGTGATCTGTGGTGGCCGAGTTGGAAAAACCAAGAATAAAAATGGAGCTGTACAAAAGGCTTTGGAAGAAAATAATAATGGTAAACGGCTAGCTACCGTTTTAATCGGGAGCTCAATGGTAAAGCAAGTGTCAATCCAAGATACACGCACACTTAGTTTTCCAGGTGCTAAAGTCACTGATTTAATAAGGAATTTTACCAGTAGTCAAGAAGCAGATTCCTGACACAACAACAGTTGTGTTGCACGTTGGGCTAAGGCTAGAGAAACTTCTTCTAGCTCTGACTGGCAGACTTTTAGGCAGCTGAGAAACCTGTGCATCAGACTTGTTAGAAGAACAAAATCGGATTACTATGTGATTAGTTTAAATGACTGTTATGGGAATCCAGCCAAATTCTGGAAAGTACTTAAAACATTAAAGAACAATATGCACTCCACACTCCCAAATCAGATAGGGTTGGATACTGGACTCATTACTGATAAGAACGCCATTGCCAATGCCTTCAACAATCACTTCATTGTAGCGGGCAATCTTTTTGAGAAAATGTCGACCACAAAGGAAGGAAGAAAATATACACATGAAGGGATTATGCATGAAGTATGCTGATGGTCAAGATTTCTCACTAAGCCTCTTCACAGAGGAGAAAGTTATTGATGCCTTAGCCATAGACACTATGAAAGCAACAGGGGCTGACAAACTTGGCCCAGGGTTGCTGTTGGTTAGAGCTGCACCACTTATCGCTGGTGCTCTTACTCATATTTGTAACCTCACGTTAACCTCTGCGGTCATACCTAAGATTTGGAAAACTGCCTATGTGCTGCCTCTGCACAAAGGTGGGGATACTGGTGACCTTGATAATTATCGAGCTGTCTTGTCTTGTAAAAATGTTAGTCATTGGTAAATGTACAGCTGTGATCTTTCTTGTCTGACAACTGCATATTGAACTAATTTAAGTCCGGTTTTAGACCGGGGCACAGTACTATCACAGCCTCCACACTGGTTGTAAATTATATTGTAAGAGCGTTGGATAAGAAGTTGAACTGTGTTGCTTTGTTTGTTGATCTGTCGAAGGCGTTCGATACAGTTGATCATTCTCTTCTGCTGAAGAGACTGACCTCATTGGGGTCGGCCTCAGATACGTTTGTGGTTTCAGAATTATCTCAGTGATAGATCTCAGGCTATTATTGCAGATGGGGTAAAAATCTGATTTTGTCACTGTTCACAAAGGAGTCCCACAAGGTTCGATTTTAGGTCCTTCATTATTCACTATATACATAAATGATATCTGTAACTCAGTGAAAAAATGCAACTTTCATTTCTATACTGATGACACAGTACTATATGCCACAGCCAATCACTCGCTCAAGAATTTACATTCCTGCAGTTTTACTTTGAATTGCTTCAAGATGCACTTGTAGATCTTAGGCTGGTGCTTAATTCAAGTAAAACTAAGTATATGGTATTTTCACGATCCAAAAGTATACAATTGGAATCTGAACATTGCTACCCATGAAGGCTCTCTTTTGGAACGTGTTCCCTCCTGTAAATACCTTGGAATTTGGTTAGATGATAATCTCTCTTTTAAAACTCACACACCCCTCTGTGGGTGAGAGAGGGTCTGGTTATCTATTGCCAAGCTGATCTGATCCATTCGGATCCTCATAGAACAGTCATGACATTGTGAACAGGCACAACTCTGGTAGTTTTTTCTCAAAGTTGCCGGGATATCACGTGTCCTACTCCATCAGTACACTCGTAACAACCTAAGCATTACTAAACTTCTATCAAATAAGCCATACATTTTGTTGACCAAATTCGACACTCATTGACTTGCTTGGTGTGTGTGAAAAAAATAAAAACCGCCACCTGCTGAAGAAGACAGATTTTGGGCCCAGTTATCTATCTCACTTCACCTCTTCCCCTCTGCTGCCCAGCATTTTTATACATGACCCTAAGCATGATGGAACATTAACTGCTTAATTAACTCAGGAACCACACCTGTGGAAGCACCTGCTTTCAAATACACTTTATCCCTCATTTACTCAAGTGAAGCCATTATTTTGGCAGTTATCTGTATGTTTTCTTTAGTTATATTCTTACTACAGTGTTTCCCTCCACCTTTGAAAAGGAAATATGTTAGATGTCACTAGAAGTTATATAGTCAGAATAAGAACCAGGTGCCTTTCTTTTCCTTTATCACCTAAAGCAGGGTTTCCCAATCTTGGTCCTGGGGCCCCCCCGGGTGCACGTTTTGGTTTTTGCCCAACCACTACACAGCTGATTCAAATAATTAAAGCTTGATGATGAGTTGGTTATTTGAATCGGCTGTGTAGTGCTAGGGCAAAAACCTAAACGTGCACCCAGGGTGGTCCCCAAGACTGTTTAGGAAACCCTGACCCTAAACCTAAAGAAGTTCATATCAAAACAATGAATGGCATTTACTCATGTTGGCCTAACGATTTCATAAACAGAGATTTAACCTTGACTTTAACCATTGTGTTTTTTGTACCTCATATCGAAACGGCAGATCATCTTTCAACTTACTAAAACCTTTTGGGATGCATTTCGGTACTGGATCACGTATAATGATCTATTCATACCCACCCTAACATTTAAATAATATCTTCTTTTTTTATGGAGGACAGGAAAGCCGAATGTATGATCAAATTATATATTTTTTTCACTGCCCCGTTTCTTTTTAGCAGGCCAATCATATGGTAAGCCTATTTTTGTTAGGATTTAGCCCGGTGTTAAGATGGGCCTACTATAGGAAAATATGGGATTCTCCTTCCTACTCCCCGCCAGTTCATGCTGTAGCTTATTTTACATTCAGCAAGCGTACATACAGGCTCGAGATGTAGCCTATAGCCAGTTAAGCATATGCATATTAGCCCATCATTCATAAGCTCAATGTTAGGCTTAATACTGCAGTGGGTATATCCAGTCAATTTACACAGCGAAAGAAAAAGTTGATCAGATAATGAGATCCTATCTGATGTATGTCTGCGCTCCTGAGCTTCACTGAGTGTGCGCCCTCCTAGACCCCGGGTACGCAGCAGTTAAATAAGATATCCTCATGGTCTGTTGAGTCTCGGTCTTCGGTGTGTATCAACGTATTCTGTTTTTATTTTGTTTATGCTTCACAATGCTAACAGGAATGTAGGTAGCAGCCATCTGGAAATGAGGTAATCGGCTCGGTCTTCCCTTATAAATGTGTATGCCCAAATATGGTAGTAAATCGCACCAAAGATTTGAAGGCGCCGATCAATAGCCAAGATAATCAGCTTCCGCAGACACCTTGCTTTTGCAGATAGGGGTTACCTTCTCATACCAGACTGAATTGAATTTAAAAAAAAATCTAATAGGGTCCCCAAGGGGACTTACAATTAAGAGGTTAAACAAGGTAAAGTTATATAAACAATTGTTGAAATTGGTTAAATCCAAATAAGCCCTTGAGCTTTATAATAATCTCTGTAATTTGATTCCTAAATAGACCATCCTGTGTTTTATTATTTTATTTAAATATACATTTTCTCAGTCTGTTTATTGAAATAAATAATGGCTTTTTGAAAATGTTTGTGACAAATTACTACCTTTCATAATTTTCACCTATTTTTTTTATTAACTTTGTATGCATGGTGTAAAATAATACAATGTTTCACTAACTATCCTAATGTGATCTGTTCTTTACAGCACTGAGGAGACCCCACGCAACAATGCCTTGGCACAACGAAGGAGCAAGAGTTACAGGCAATCAATGCGAAGCTGTGTTGAAGCAACTCATCTGGCATACACATCAGGCCTTCTGACAGCTCTAAGAATACCAAGAAGTAGAAAGGCTCCAAAGTCATGTGATATCACAGTAAGTAGCTAAGGCCAATCAATGTGGTTGTATTCACAATTCTTCTCATACATCATTGTTGACGAGTCAACTAATCTGTATGCTTGATTTGTAGCCCTGCTTGACATATTTTCATCAGACATAATTTGAGTGTATAATATTTAGATCTATCTGATGTATGTCTCTTTGCTGTCTAGAAACAGGTTGACCCAGACCAAGTAGCACTTCTGGTGAAGAAGGAATGGCAGCTGTCGTATGTCACACCTTTGTACCAGTTTAGACACACTCAGTTGAAATCCTACTCAAAGCAACTATCAGCTTTCATCGTATCAGAGAAGCAACAGGGCCTGGCGATTGAAGTTGGTCAGGAGTTGGGCTTCAAGGTCAATTTTTCTGTGGTCCTTGGGTTGGCAGAGACGGATAAAGATGCTGAAACAGTTTTCATACAGGTAAGGGTTTTTCCTCTAAATGTAGTTTGGAGTTCATACTTTATTCTTCTGTGGAATCCCTTGACTGTGGTGTTTATTGCCATCTGTTCTCATCACAGATTCTCTCCAAACAAGCGTTTTCTGCAAAAGATGATGCTCAGAAGGTTGTGTGGAGTGGCTGGCTGACCTGCGTCAACGGTGACTTGGATTATCTCCGATCACTACCCCTGGAATTTGTCAGTTTGCCTTTGTTCTGCACCAGAGGACCAGAATCGCTCACAGTGTTGGTCAAATCCTGGTTTGAAAAGACATTTGACTGTTGCTTCGGCCCTCTTGGTATCAACTCTACCAACCTCCAGTGGCTCGCATCCCTATGGACTGGGTGCCACCCCACCATCAACATCCAGTACCTGAAACTGGTCTGGACTCTCCCAACACTACCCCCTATGGATGTTACGTACACCGTCCACCCACAAGATGCCTGGGAGCTTTGGGACAGCATGCGGCAGGTTGACACTACAGAGGACAGCATCAGCATTGATGAGGTCACCGGGTTCATCAAAGGGCTGCAGTCACACTTCTTCAGGCACTTCAGGATAGACTTGTCTGCTGGGTCACTGATGCAGATCTCCACGGCTTTGGGTTCTTCTCACCATAGTGGGAAAATCAAGGTAGATATGCACATATGGAAAATCTAACATATCTATATATAGTCTAAACGCAAGTGACTGGCTATTTGTAACATGTAACTTGCATGTCAAATGGGCTCAGCCACACACTTAAAAAGGTGAACAATTATATAGTATGTAATTAGTACAGTATGTTTCTAACTTGTGAATGGATTTCCAACTAACCCTTGTGTAGCTGACACGTGGTTCGAGATAAAGTAGTATCCGTTATCTAACTATTCATTTTCCATCACAGATTGCAAGCCCTAATTACATCCCCACCATCCTGCAACTGCTGACAGAATGTGCTCTCCTGAAGATGCCCATCTAAGCAGACTATCTTTGACATCACAAATCAATGTTTGTTTGTTTTGTAAAATACCTGTATACCACAAAATTACTGTCCATATGAAATTAAACCGTTTGACTTTTTTAATATTCATGTATTGTATGAAAAGGCAAATGCAAACATTTCAAAATAGCGATGCTTTTGCTGATTGTGTACCTTGCCATTGTTCTGTGGTTTCGGTCACTCTAGATATTATTCACTGAAGCGCAATAGTGTAGAAGTAAATGTGTTACAGCTTAAACTTGCCAATGTTGGTTCTGTCAGTGTGGGGTGATAGTTGATTAATCAGGTTTGATACATGGTAAACCGTCAAGTAACTTGGGCAGTTCTGAAGATGTCATTGTTTCAGTCCAGATACAGTAATTGGCAAACTGTAAGAAAGCCTGGTGTCCCAGAGAACTAGCCTAGTGATTTCCTAAATGGTAGATGTAACAACAAATAGTACATGTAAATACATTTCCAAAAACAATTGTTTGAGCTTAAAGTTTGAAATAAAGTGTTTTTATTAACAGCATGGGGTATTTTGTCAGTACAGACAATTAATTCCACGTCATCTAATAGGGGTAAAATGCCAGGCTTACAGCTCAAAGAGAAATGTCAGACCTTCAGCAAAAATAAAGCACCAATACATTTGCCCTCAACGGTTCCATACTTTTGTGAAAGGCTGCGTTTACAGCGGCAGCCCAATTCTGATATTTTTTTCCAGTTATTGGTATTTTTTCCAAGCGGAGCTTTTCACAGCTGACCAATTTGTGGAAAACAATTGGGCTGCCTGTGTAGATGCAGCCACTGGTTAGCTCTTAAACATATCTGATGTGATTGGTCAAAAGACCAATTAGTAGGGGGAAAAATGATCAGAATTGGGCTGGCTGAACACAGCCAAAGGGACACATTCATTTTAAAAATATTTGGTGATCAGGCTAATAATTACTTGTGAACACTTGCATAATCTCACATTTGGGTGATAACATATTTACAGGGGTTGAGTTTCAGCAACACGCATGATCGTATATTTTGCTCAATAGCAGTGACAAATGGTAACATGAGATTCATCAGGATTTACATAATTTAAAAAAAGTCTAAGGATATTACTGAATGTCCATCTGTTTTGCATGGTCACCAATTAAGAGGTGCATAATACATCAACCAGTTCATTATTCCTTACTGTGTCTTAGATGAACCGCAATGCAACTAATTCCTCACGAAGAATCTATAATAGATTAAAGTGCAAGACTTGTCTCAGAAATGTGTCAATGTAAAAAAAAAAAGTTGCTCCAAAAAATGTATATCCCCTGTCCAGTCTTAAATGGGCAACAATCTTGTATGAAACTGTTGTAATATTGTGTAAGTGCCACCGTACCAACAATTGACCCCAGTTGTGAACGTAGAAATCCAGGTTATGCTCAGTGTGTCAAACTAATAAAAACAGCAACAAACAAAAAATTCACAGTGCATTTAATTTAGAGATTTAAACTGCCTAACAAGTTCATCCACTTTTCACAACGAGGATCAAGGGAAGCAGTGAGACCACATCTTGCACCTTCAGTTCTCTTTGAAGATTCTTCTTCATGCCCCATTTAATATTTCAATGGAAACTAAACGGTATAGTATAACTGGTACCACAGCAAAAATCTGAACTGTATCTTAAAGTGCGGCTGCAGTATTCCATTTCAGTAACCGAAAAAGAGGAAATGAAGGGTTTTCCCCCCATGATGTCAAACAATAGCTCATGTCATTGATCTATTCAGAGTTGGTTCCTCTTGGCCTTGTCAAGTCATAATACAGGAAGTACAGAAGAGATGAACCGTAGGCTCCTAGATAAGCCTTCCAGACTTGACACAGGAACAGTAAAGCTTGTAGTCACAAGACATTTCCTTGGCTTGCCAATAACATGGCTGTGTTACAGTTAATATAGACTTCGTTCCTTGCATGATAAACAATGTTTCTTTCGGAGGCACATGCGACGGTGAGGCCTTTGACCTGGAGGTGCTACCATATGTGTGATTCACAGTGAGTCATTTTGATAACACCAACCCCTCCTCCAAGTCGCCTATAGTTCATTCCACCATAGAGCCTGGAGGGAGAGAAGGAAATGAATATCTTCACGTTCAACACAAGCCCTCTAGGGATAATATGTCTCAACCTGTTGCATGCGGTTACCTACCTCCATGTGTTAGCGTCAGGATCATAGACCTCTATTGTTTTAAGATACGTTGTCCCGTCAAAGCCACCCACAGCCATTAACTGGCCATTTACCACTGCTAGTCCAACCTGCAAGACAAACAATGCTCCAAAATCAACAGGTGTAAAGCAACAGATTCATTTTCTAGCTAGTTAATCCCAACTTTCACTAAATTACCTGATTTGATTGAAAAGTCCAACACTTCGACTCTTTATCCTAAAATAAAGCACCCAAACCAAACAGAAATCAATGTGAAAGATACAGACTGACCCCACTACGTCTTGAAGTCATGGCTACAACAGGTGACCACTGGTTGGTCCTGGGGTTGTAGCGCTCGGCACTGCTCAGCTCGGTGGTGTCGTCCCGGCCTCCTACGGAGTAGATCATGTCCTGGTACACTGCACAGCCCAAGTGTTTTCTCCTGGTGCCCATGGGAGAGACGGTGTGCCAGCGGTTCTCCTGGGGGTTGTACCTCTCTACTGTGGTAAGATTGGAGCAGAGGCAGAGCAGACATGGAGTAAGAAAGGGGATTAGAGCAGGGTCATATTCATTAGTGTGCACTATAACAAAGCGTAGCAAGTTAACAAGTGTTTCTTATTGGACAAGCTCAGATAGTCTCCCTGTTTCAGTCCGTTTTCATCCATTTGGTGCCTAATGGATACAACCCAGATCTCTAGGGAACTATAGGGACATAGTGATTCTAGGATCTCTTAAACTTCTACAGTGGATTATCTGTATAAATAAATAGTGTACACCCTGTTAGTGATGTGCTGACTAATGAAAGATATTGTACTGTTTTCTAAGTGCTTCATCTGTACCTGTATTGAGAGGGGACGTGCCGTCTGAACCTCCCACTGCATAGAGGAAGCCCCCCAGTACAGCCACGGCTACACCCAGGCGCCTGGTGCTCATCGAGGCCACGCGCGTCCATTTGTTCTCCTTGGGGTCATATCTGTAACAGATCATGCATAGTCACATTACTTAGTGGAGTCAGCTTTCTGTGATATTTCAGGAGGCATGTCAATTGTTTGTTATAATACTTTTAGTATTGCAAGATGAATTGTCTTTGCCTCAGCATGATAGAAAACAGTGTGATTTGTAGAAGACAAATACAGCAAATTAAACCGTGAATATGTATTGTAAGTGTGACCTTTCAACAATGTTGAGGCAGGATACTCCATCTTGGCCCCCTACTGCATACAGATACCCTCCCAGGACAGCCACACCCACACTGGTCCTGCACGTGCTTGTGGGAGCTACATCACTACTCCACTGATTTGTCTTGGGGTCATACCTGTAGTGGAGAGTGAGTTCAGTACAGTACACTAAGATAAGGAAGTTCAACAATGGAAGGAAGACCAGCCTTTTGATAAGATCTAGGGTGTGTCCCAATATTCCCTATATAGTACACTACTTTGACCAGAGCCCTGTGGACCCAGGTCATAAGTAGTGCCATTTGGGACAAGGCCCTATAAATAAACATTAACGAGGTGGTGACCCGGTAGACATCGTTTTCAAAACGGGGAAGGAAACGCTAACCTCTCCACACTGTTGAGATACGAGGACCCGTCATGGCCGCCAACAGCATAGAGAAGATCGTCAAGGACGCTGACACCCACTCCACAGCGCCTCTTACTCATGGAAGCCACCATGCGCCACTCGTTGGTCTGTGGGTCATATCGTTCCACACTGGAGATGGCATCCCCACTGCACCACCCGCCAACTGGGAACATGAAGACATTTTTAAAAAACTTGGTGCAACTTTGTCTCTTCTAACCCTACCCGTTAGAATATTCAATGGCAAAATGTTGGAAAAAGTACACGACTGTCATTTTGAAATACCTTTGAAAGCAGAAGTGATCAGACATGGGTACTAAGAGAATGCAGCGAGGTTCAAGAGTTAAGATACTAACCTGCAAACAGCACTTCTCCACACCGGATGGGCTTCCGAGGGCGTGTTCTTGGCCCTTGCATTAGAGGGCGCTCTTGGGGCAAGAGCAGGTAATTCTTTGCCTCATCAACCAGGTCTCTGCACTCCTCATCACTTTTGATGAGAGGGTCTGATCCTACCGTTCCCACCAGGAATTTTGGGCTCAGAAGAGGAAGACGAACATGCTGGAGGACCTATAACCAGAAAACATATCCTAACTCAATGACTTACCAAGTGGAATAAGTTACAAACACTTTTGATTTTAAACAGACTGTCCTTAGTGTTACATTTCTTTTGTGAATCAAAACTACAGGTATATATCATTGCAACACCACATACCATCTCATACGATTATTTATTTATATAGCAGGTATTATCACCTGTGGCAGCTGTGGCCGGCGCTCCTGAATGCTGTACTTGACCCAGGCCATGACTGCATTGAAAACCTGCTCCTCACTTCGCACATTCAGTTCGTCACTGGAGATTATATCTATTAGCTGGTTGGCTGGAAGCAGCATGAACTCCTCACTCTCCATCACCTGAGGGCAAAGCAAGCAAAATGACCTAAGTCACTCATCAGCTGAAACCTGTTCAAAGTCCACAAAAAGACAGGGGCTGTGGTCAAGAGAATGATGCATGGTAAGGCAGTCAAGTTAAACCGGCAGCAGCATCTAATTCACATTTAAAATTCTGAATGTTCCGTGGCAGTTATTTCCTGAGGATACAAATAACGTCTGGGTTTCATTTCATGGAAATTCTAAAACTGTATGTAAAGAAAACAAAAGACAATGTAGAAAAGGTATTAACTTTATTGCTGGGATTCACTTTTAAGGCTGTGGGGCTAAAATTACTCAGGGACACCTCTCTCTGGAGTTCACTAACTGGTAACCAGTGTGGATTTTCAAATGACTAGCTAGACTAAGTAACTAACAGGATCCTAAAACCAAAAAATGTCTCTGATAAGCTGAGAGGTAAGATGAGCAACATTATTTTTTCTAAATGACAAAGAAACACTTTTTAGATTGCGCCTCAGAGAGTGAGTGCACAGAGACTCACATGCACCTTACCTCTTGAAAGTTGTGCTGTGTAAACTTGTCAGCTATCCGCAGCAGCTCGCGGCAGGAGTGGGTGTCAGCAAAGGCACGGATACCCAGGCAATTTGAGGGGTCCAACTGGCGCTTGAGGAACTCGCAGCAAGCCTCCTGAATCTCGGCCAGCTGTAACAGACAAGCGGCGGGCAGCAATGTCTGCACATTGCCTTCCTCAACGGTAACCTGCGAAGTGTAGGCAAAGTCAATGAGCAGCTCCATGGCCCGCTCATCAATGTCCCGGATCACAACCTCTGTCTGACGGCTCTCGGCCAGCTCGCCTGTGAACATGGCCCTGAAGTAAGGGCTGCAGGCCGAAAGGATCACTCTGTGGGCATAGATCTTTTTGGCGCCGACCACCAACACGACATCACACAGTTCTCTGTGCTTGCGTAGCAGATTGATGACCTCTAATGTCTGGCGAGGGTGCTTGTCGGACACGTAGGGCATGCGTGCTGGCTGGGGCACACCCTCTGGGAGCTTGTTGGGATCACCCAGTGTGCAGCGTGCGGTGATGTCCATTCCAGTGTTGTCTGGGCGTGCGCTGGTACCCCTGCAGAACAGACACATAAAGCCAGACAGAATAGGGATAAACATCCACAATTTACACTTTAACATTGATTTATCACAAAAAACAGCCACCACAAAAATCCAATCAAAGTTAATAATTGGTAATGTCAACGTTGGTATTGGTGGGAGCCAGAGTCAAAGTTGATGCAATAATTCCTTAAGCTAAAAAGACATCAGCTATGTCTGTCTGAACTATGGAAAGTTGAGGCCTAGATGTGAAAGAACCAAGTACCAAAATAGACATCTCCTTTCAACTAGGCTATGACTTACTGGTTGTCTAGGGTGCAATCCAAGGTCTCTTCAGCTAGCATCCAAGGTCTCTTCAGCTAGCATCCCCCTCGACCAAGCAATTTCCTCAGCAATCAGCTCTTCCAATTATAGCTCAATATGCAGTAGCAACAGTAGAGTGTCTCTGATCTCCTATACAATGTGAAGGGAGCATTGGCTACTACACAGAACAAGTGGGAACTGTCTTTCAAATCTAATTTCACAGGAGGTCCACGGTACATCAATACTTACCAGGCTAAATAAGATAAACTGATTGTTTTCCCCCCACTTTTTTCATTCTTCACCCAAAAAGTAGACTCAACGTGGATGTACTTGTCAAACCACAAAGACTAAAATTGGCCTTGAAACATGGGCAAACAGCATTTTGGGTACTGACACAAGTGATACTGGATACAGGCCTAGCACTCCCAGTTTCATAAAACCCAAGACACCTCACTGGGCTGGTGTCATTTCCAAGTCATAGGTGAGAATGTCTACTCCACCTATATATAAACTCAGCAAAAAAAGAAACGTCCTCTCACTGTCAACTGCATTTATTTTCAGCAAACTTAACATGTAAGTATTTGTTTGAACATAACAAGATTCAACAACAGACATAAACTGAACAAGTCCCACCTACGTGTGATTAACAGAATTGGAATAATGTGTCCCTGAACAAAGGGGGGGGGGGTCAAAATCAAAAGTATCAGTCAATGCAGCTGGTGGCCACACCAGATACTAAGTACTGCAGTGCACCTCCTCCTCCTCATGGACTGCACCAGATATGCCAGTTCTTGCTGTGAGATGTTACCCCACTCTTCCACCAAGGCACCTGCAAGTTCTTGGACATTTCTGGGGGGGGGGGTCCTAGCCCTAGCCCTCACCCTCCGATCCAACAGGTCCCAGATGTGCTCAATGGGATTGGGATCCGGGCTCTTCGCTGGCCATGGCAGAACACTGACATTCCTGTCTTGCAGGAAATCAGCCATACTGCTCGTTCTGTGCGTGGCGGTATTGTCATGCTGGAGGGTCATGTCAGGAAAACCTGCAGGAAGGATACCACATGAGGGAGGAGGATGTCTTCCCTGTAATGCACAGCGTTGAGATTGCCTGCAATGACAACAAGCTCAGTCCGATGATGCTGTGACACACCGCCCCAGACCATGACGGGCCCTCCATCTCCAAATCGATCCCGCTCCAGAGTACAGGCCTCGGTGTAACGCTCATCCCGTCGATGATAAACGCGAATCCGACCAACACCCCTGGTGAGACAAAACTGTGACTCGTCAGTGAAGAGCACTTCTTGCCAGTCCTGCCTGGTCCAGCGACGGTGGGTTTGTGCCCATAGGCGACATTGTTGCCGGTGATGTCTGGTGAGGAACTGCCTTACAACAGGCCTACAAGCCCTCAGTCCAGCCTCTCAGCCTATTGTGGACAGTCTGAGCACTGATGGAGGGATTGTGCGTTCCTGGCGTAACTCGGCAGTTGTTGATGCCATCCTGTACCTGTCCCGCAGGTGTGATGTTCGGATGTACCGATCCTGTGCAGGTGTTGTTACACGTGGTCTGCCACTGCGAGGACGATCAGCTGTCCGTCCTGTCTCCCTGTAGCACTGTCTTAGGCGTCTCACAGTACAGACATTGCAATTTATTGCCCTGGCCACATCTGCAGTCTTCATGCCTCCTTGCAGCATGCCTAAGGCACGTTCACACAGATGAGCAGGGACCCTGGGCATCTTTCTTTTGGTGTTTTTCAGAGTCAGTAGAAAGGCCTCTTTAGTGTCCGAAGCTTTCATAACTGTGACCTTAATTGCCTACTGACTGTTAGCTGTTAGTGTCTTAACTGCTGTTCCACAGGTGCATTTTCATTCATTGTTTATGGTTCATTGAACAAGCATGAGAAACAGTGTTTAAACCCTTTACAATGAAGATCTGTGAATTTATTTGGATTTTTACAAATTATCTTTGAAAGACAGGGTCCTGAAAAGGGGACGTTTCTTTTTTGCTGAGTTTTATAGAATCATTCTGAACTGAACACCTCTTAATTTCGATCATATTACATTACAACACATTTATACATGTTGATTTGACGATTTCCAACAAATCTAGTCTATATAAAAAATGAACTACTCTCAAATTTCTGTCACTTGCAATGAAGAATGATGAACTAAACAAGGACACAATTGTCATTAGATGTCAAAGGACATAATTATTTCTTTGACAGATAAAATATATTTTTTTAAACAAAATAAAATCAAGCCACACAACAAAAAACATCTGGACGTCATCACATACCTGCGCATTGGCTTTCCATCCATGCACAGAAAACAAATTTTGGTCCTACAAGTTTTTGCCAACCTTTGTGAATAGAAAAACAAGAGAGGGATAAGTTACAATTCATTGATAGGGAGGGATGTTAGCCCACAAAAGTCACTACCACTGCAACACACATAAAAATGGCTTGGTCCGGGACTCCTGGCAGATAGAAGACCAGCTAGCAGGCTGATACTATACTACCACTAGTTAATGTTGATGTAGCCAGCAGATGCGACCAGCTTGCTTACAGCTGCACTAAGGTCAGACAGCCTTCCTGTGTAGATTAAGAAACTGCAGAGCTGTCTCAGCCTCCAGTATTTATGCTGCAATAGTTTGTGTCGGGGGGCTAGGGTCAGTCTGTTATATCTGGAGTATTTCTCCTGTCTTATCCGGTGTCCTGGTGAATTTAAGTCTGGTCTCTCTATTTCTCTCTTTCGGAAGACCTGAGCCCAAGAACCATGCCTCAGGACTACCTGGCCTAATGACTCCTTGCTGTCCCCAGTCCACCTGGTCGTGCTGCTGCTCCAGTTTCAACTGTTCTGCCTGCGGCTATGGAACCCTGACCTGTTCACCGGACGTGCTACCTTGTCCCAGACCTGCTGTTTTCAACTCTCTAGAGACAGCAGGAGCGGTAGAGATACTCTGAATAGCCAACTGACATTTACTCCTGAGGTGCTGACCTGTTGCACCCTCTACAACCACTGTGATTATTATTATTTTACCCTGCTGGTCATCAATGAACATTTGAACATCTTGGCCATGTTCTGTTATAATCTCCACCTGGCACAGCCAGAAGAGGACTGGCCATCCCTCACAGCCTGGTTCCTCTCTAGGTTTCTTCCTAGGTTCTGGCCTTTCTAGGGAGTTTTTCCCAGCCACCGTGCTTCTACACCTGCATTGCTTGCTGTTTGGGGTTTTAGGCTGGGTTTCTGTACAGCACTTTGACATCAGCTGATGTAAGAAGGGCTTTATAAATACATTTGATTGATATGACTCGGAAAACCTACCTCAATTGAGGGATGAGAAATGCATTGTACTACAAATTGTCCCAACTGTTACACAGAGAATAGTGAACAACTGCAAAAAAACTAGCAGTGCAATCTTCTCGGTGTAACAGTTGGGATAATGGGACAATTCGGAGTACAATGCATTTCTCATCCCTCGATTGAGGTACGTTTTCTGAACCATATCTTGCGCTGGCTCTGCTGTGTCTTAATCTACACATGAAGGCACATGAGTGCAGCTTTTGTTGCTAGGAAATTATTGACACTTACTAGCTAGCTAATTCATATATTTATTTAGCAGTCTGCAATCCATTTTAAAGACTAGTAAAAAGATAACATTAGCTATAGAGATAGTGCCTACAAAAATACGCCATTACTAACTCCGCTATGGTTCGTTGGACAAAGCCTATGGGGAAAAGGCGTTTTTGTAGGGTTTTTGGATAAACGCCGAAAACAAGGTCTGTGGTAAATACAGGCTTAGGAGGATCTTGTATGTTTTGTTCTATGAGATTATCATCATCAGCTAACGTCACTTTTTTTTTTACACCCTTTTTCTCCCCAATTTCGTGGTATCCAATTATTAGTAGTTACTGTCTTGTCTCATCACTACAACTCCCGTACGGGCTCGGGAGAGACGAAAGTCGAGAGCCATGCGTCCTCCGAAACACAACCAAGCCGCACTGCTTCTTAACACATTTACATTTACATTTAAGTCATTTAGCTGACGCTCTTATCCAGAGCGACTTACAATTTGGAAAGTTCATACATATTCATCCTGGTCCCCCCGTGGGGAATGAACCCACAACCCTGGCGTTGCAAGCGCCATGCTCTACCAACTGAGCCACACGGGACCACAGTGCGCATCCAAACCGGAAGCCAGCCGCACCAATGTGCCGGAGGAAACACCGTACACCTAGCAACCTGGTCAGCGTGCACTGCGCCCGGCCCGCCACAGGAGTCGCTAGTGGGCGATGAGACAAGGATATTCCTACCGGCCAAACCCTCCCTAACCCGGACGACCCTAGGCCAATTGTGCGTCGCCCCATGGACCTCCCGGTCGCGGCCGGCTGCGACAGAGCCTGGGCTCGAACCCAGAGTCTCTGGTGGCACAGCTAGCACTGCGATGCAGTGCCTTAGACCACTGCGTCACCCGGGAGGCTAACGTCACTTTTTAATGAATTCTTAAGCATTTATGTAATAAAAAAATGCACATAAAAGGTATTGTTAACTGACTGATATCTCATATAACAAAATGTTAACCTTAGGTTTTTGGATAAACGCTGAAAATAAGGTATATTCTTTCCCCATAGGGATGGCTGAACGAACCAGAGGTAACTAATTTCTGGGTTTTAGGACTACAAACTGTCTAAGTTAAAATCATAGATTTTATAACTAAACCAAGAGACCAAAGCATGTCGTGTCCAATGGGAACAAGCAAGGAGGTGGGCAGAGCCGAGCCAAGCAAAGGGGTGGGCAGAGCCAAGCAAAGGAGTGGGCAGAGCCAAGCACCCGCTAACGACATCATATTGGCGCGTTCTAGTAACATCTGCATATTTACGTTTCCGTTAGGGAACGCCTACTCTGAAGTGCTTGTGTTCAATAACTCAATTCGCCTTTGTACTCCTAAACAGCGCGAATTGTTTCAACTTTTGCAAAGGGTGCAGTCTACAAAACTTTGTCCGTTCTGTTCATAACAGATTCTAGTTTTGGGAACAAACGGTATTGAGATCAAATGTTTAATTGATGAGAAGTCCATCTCATTCCATCTTCTCTCACTGCCCGCCAGTGGGCTTCCTCTCACTGCCATATTTGGTAAAGAGAGGTAACGACAACCAGATGCTTGACATTTAAACATCCAGTGAAATTTCTGTCTCGTTGTTCTGTGTCTATATCATAGCGTGCGTTAGCATTTAGCAAGCTAACTGGCTTGCCAACTTGGAAATATTCTAACGTTAGTTAGCCTTTTCCTGATAGCTAAGTTAGCTAGCTAACCACAAATATTTTCGGTAGAAAAATGCTATTGTTACTGGATCAAGAACATAGGTCTAAAACCACTACTTACCTTATACTTACATTCGAACGTCTAGCAAAGTGTCAGATAAACAATATTTGAAATAATTTGCATGATCACAAGCTACGCTTTTGACATTCCATAAAATTCCAATCAACAGGAAATGTGCACTGGAGAGCAAGGTCCCCCTCAGAACGATTATAGGCTAAGGTTCCGATGTTCGCACTGCACAATAATGGATAAATGTTTGTGGGAAACTTCTTTATCGTAAACGCACTGTTTTAGCATATACACTTTCCACACCATTGAAAATACAAAAAAGCGATTTATGCGATTTATTTATGTTAGCAGGAAATTAGAACAAAAAGTTACCATTGTATTCATGGAAACAATCAATATAATGTATCAATAGACGTCGAAGGAGTACAAAAACATTTGGAAAATGTATCTTTCTGGCAATTAAGAGGCACCAGAGGGTTTGTTTTGGGAAAAGGGTGAGAATGGTAGAAATGCACTTTTCACTGCATGTACAGTTGATGTCAGAAGTTTACATACACTAAGGTTGGAGTCATTAAAACTAGTTCTCCAACCACTCCACAAATTTCTTGTTAACAAACTATAGTTTTGGCAATTCGGTTAGGACATCTACTTTGTGCATGACACAAGTAATTTTTCCAACAATTGTTTAAAGACAGATTAGTTAATTTATAATCCACTGTATAAGAATTCCAGTGGGTCAGTAGTTAACATACACCAAGTTGACTGTGCCTTTAAACAGCTTGGAAAATGATGTCATGGCTTTAGAAGCTTCTGAAAGTCTAATTGACATCATTTGAGTCAATTGGAGGTGTATCTGTGGATGTATTTCAAGGCCTACCTTCAAACTCAGTGTCTCTTTGTTTGACATCATCGGAAAATCAAAAGAAATCAGCCAAGACCTCAGAAAAAAGTTGTTGACCTCCACAAGTCTGGTTCATTTATTGGGCGCAATTTCCAGACGCCTGAAGGTACCATGTTCATCTGTATAAACAATAGTACGCAAGTATAAACACCATGTGACCACGAGGCCGTCATATTGCTCAGGAAGGAGACGCGTTGTGTCTCCTGGAGATGAACATACTTTGGTGCGAAAAGTACAAATAAATCCCAGAACAACAGCTGGAGGAAACAGGTACAAAAGTATCTATATCCACAGTAAAAATGAGTCCTATGTCTACATAACCTGAAAGGCCACTCAGCAAGGAAGAAGCCACTGCTCCAAAACCGACAAAAAAGCCAGACTACGGTTTGCAACTGCACATGGGGACAAAGATCGTACTTTTTGAGAAGTGTTCTCTGGTCTGATGAAACAAAAATAGAACTGTTTGGCCGTAATGACCATCGTTATGTTTGGAGAAAAAAGGGGGATGCTTGCAAGCCGAAGAACACCATCCCAACCATGAAGCACGGGGGTGGCAGCATCATGTTGTGGGGGTGCTTTGCTGCAGGAGGGACTGGTGCACTTCACAAAATGATGGCATCATGAGGTAGGAAAAATATGTGGATATATTGAAGCAACATCTCAAGACATCAGTCAGGAAGTTAAAGCTTAGTCGCAAATGGGTCTTCTAAATGGACAATGACCCCAAGCATACTTCCAAAGTTGTGGCATCACAAAGCCCTGACCTCAATCCCATAGAACATTTTTGGGCAGAACTGAAAAAGCGTGTGAGAGCAAGGAGGCCTACAAACCTGACTCAGTTACACCAGCTCTGTCAGAAGGAATGGGCCAAAATTCACCCAACTTATTGTGGGAAGCTTGTGGAAGTCTACCCGCAACGTTTGACCCAAGTTAAACAATTTAAAGGCAATGCTACCAAATACTAATTGAGTGTATGTAAACTTCTGACCCACTGGGAATGTGATGAAAGAAATGACATCTGAAATAAGTAATTCTCTCTACTATTATTCTGACATTTCACATTCTCAAAATAAAGTGGTGATCCTAACTGACCTAAGACAGGGAAATTTTACTAGGATTAAATGTCATGAATTGTGAAAAACTGAGTTTAAACGTATTTGGCTAAGGTGTATGTAAACTTCTGACTTCAACTGTATGCTGGGAAGAAGCAGCACTGTGCGGGAACTTTTAAAATGTATTTTATTTTTATTTACCCTTTATTTAACTAGGCAAGTCAGTTAAGAACAAATTCTTATTTAAAATGCCGGCCTACCAAAAGGCAAAAGGCCTCCTGCGGGGATGGGGGATGTGATAAAAATATATATACATGTGTATATATATATATCAATATATATATACAGTGGGGAGAACAAGTATTTGATACACTGCCGATTTTGCAGGTTTTCCTACTTATAAAGCATGTAGAGGTCTGTAATTTTTATCATAGGTACACTTCAACTGTGAGAGACGGAATCTAAAACAAAAATTCAGAAAATCACATTGTATGATTTTTAAGTAATTAATTTGCATTTTATTGCATGACATAAGTATTTGATCACCTACCAACCAGTAAGAATTCCGGCTCTCACAGACCTGTTCATTTTTCTTTAAGAAGCCCTCCTGTTCTCCACTCATTACCTGTATTAACTGTACCTGTTTGAACTCGTTACCTGTATAAAAAGACACCTGTCCACACACTCAATCAAACAGACTCCAACCTCTCCACAATGGCCAAGACCAGAGAGCTGTGTAAGGACATCAGGGATAAAATTGTAGACCTGCACAAGGCTGGGATGGGCTACATGACAATAGGCAATCAGCTTGGTGAGAAGGCAACAACTGTTGGCGCAATTATTAGAAAATGGAAGAAGTTCAAGATGACGGTCAATCACCCTCGGTCTGGGGCTCCATGCAAGATCTCACCTCGTGGGACATCAATGATCATGAGGAAGGTGAGGGATCAGCCCAGAACTACACGGCAGGACCTGGTCAATGACCTGAAGAGAGCTGGGACCACAGTCTCAAAGAAAACCATTAGTAACACACTACGCCGTCATGGATTAAAATCCTGCAGCGCACGCAATGTCCCCCTGATCAAGCCAGCGCATGTCCAGGCCCGTCTGAAGTTTGCCAATGACCATCTGGATGATCCAGAGGAGGAATGGGAGAAGGTCACGTGGTCTGATGAGACAAAAATAGAGCTTTTTGGTCTAAACTCCACTCGCCGTGTTTGGAGGAAGAAGAAGGATGAGTACAACCCCAAGAACACCATCCCAACCGTGAAGCATGGCGGTGGAAACATCATTCTTTGGGGATGCTTTTCTGCAAAGGGGACAGGACGACTGCACCGTATTGAGGGGAGGATGGATGGGGCCATGTATCGCGAGATCTTGGCCAACAACCTCCTTCCCTCAGTAAGAGCATTGAAGATGGGTCGTGGCTGGGTCTTCCAGCATGACAACGACCCGAAACACACAGCCAGGGCAACTAAGGAGTGGCTCCGTAAGAAGCATCTCAAGGTCCTGGAGTGGCCTAGCCAGTCTCCAGACCTGAACCCAATAGAAAATCTTTGGAGGGAGCTGAAAGTCCGTATTGCCCAGCGACAGCCCCGAAACCTGAAGGACCTGGAGAAAGTCTGTATGGAGGAGTGGGCCAAAATCCCTGCTGCAGTGTGTGCAAACCTGGTCAAGAACTACAGGAAACATATGATCTCTGTAATTGCAAACAAAGGTTTCTGTACCAAATATTAAGTTCTGCTTTTCTGATGTATCAAATACTTATGTCATGCAATAAAATGCAAATTAATTACTTAAAAATCATACAATGTGATTTTCTGGATTTTTGTTTTAGATTCCGTCTCTCACAGTTGAAGTGTACCTATGGTAAAAATTACAGACCTCGACATGCTTTGTAAGTAGGAAAACCTGCAAAATCGGCAGTGTATCAAATACTTGTTCTCCCCACTGTATATATATATATATGTGTGTGTATATATATACTGTATATATAGGACAAAACACACATCACGACAAGAGAGACAACACAACACTACATAAAAAGAGACATAAGACAACAACATAGCAAGGCAGCAACACATGACAACACAGCATGGTAGCAGCACAAAACATGGTACAAACATTATTGGGCACAGACAACAGCAGAAAGGGCAAGAAGGCAGAGACAACAATACATCAAGCAAAGCAGCCACAACTGTCAGTAAGAGTGTCCGTGATTGAGTCTTAGAATGCAGCTGTACATAGTCCATCTGTAAACTACCCACCCAATTTACCTACCTCACCCCCCATACTGCTTTTATTTATTTACTTTTCTGCTCTTTTGCACACCAGTATCTCTTCTTGCACATGATCATCTGATGATTTATCACTCCAGTGTTAATCTGCTAAATTGTAATTATTCGATTTATTGCCTACCTCATGCCTTTTGCACACATTGTATATAGATTCTCTTTTTTTTCTACCATGTTATTGACTTGTTTATTGTTTACTCCATGTGTAACTCTGTGTTGTCTGTTCACACTGCTATGCTTTATCTTGGCCAGGTCGCAGTTGCAAATGAGAACTTGTTCTCAACTAGCCTACCTGGTTAAATAAAGGTGAAATAAAAATAAAAAAAAATAAAAGCAATGAAGAATGAACTTGTCTAGCATGGAGATCAAGTTAATGAGTTGAATTACTGCAAGAGGTAGGCTAGGTGTTCCAACCATCACACACACATTAAATAATAATCTCTAATAATACACAATTATATCATGGACAATTTGATTTTCAAACACAGGTTTTTCCCCACTGTATTGTGCGGGTCTCTGGGGCCAGCTTGAGACAGTGAAAACTTTGGGGGAACTTTGTTCCGGCCTGCAGGCAAACAACTTCTGCGGAGGGAGGGCCAGGGAAGTTGCCTCTCGTTATTACAAAATGGATTGTGCAGAATATTTTACCTGGGCAAGTGAGATAGAGTGAAAGTATGAGAATGAGGCACCTGTGTGTGTGTGTGTGTGTGTGTGTGTGTGTGTGTGTGTGTGTGTGTGTGTGTGTGTGTGTGTGTGTGTGTGTGTGTGTGTGTGTGTGTGTGTGTGTGTGTGTGTGTGTGTGTGTGTGTGTGTGTGTGTGTGTGTGTGTGTGTGTGTGTGTGTGTGTGTGTGTGAGAGATGAGAGATGAGAGAAACTTCCTTTCATAGTATGTGCATGTAAAAATAGAATTATTCACTCACTCCAGAGGATAAGCAGGACTTGAAGTCATATATAACACATGTGAGAGACACCATTGATGACCCAGAGAAGGTTCAAGGAAAACTCAACAAGGAGGATAAGGTAACACAAATACATCAACTCTAAACTATTATACTCCGAGTAGATACCTCTCACTCTTGTTTTTTTTACACCTACTAAAATGAAGTAATTGTTTTCTCGCCACTTAGAACATATGTACAAACACCTGCTCAGCGAAGTCGGATTGGATCCAGAATGCCAAGAACCCATCTTTCCAGGACTTAATTGGGCAATGTCTTCAGGACATTATTATACCCATTCTGTCCAAGCTCACGACTCAACGTGAGAATGACTATTGAGAATGCAGAGGTAACCGGTCAAAATAACTACCGCCACGTAGCACTCACATCTGTAGCCATGAAATGCTTTGAAACGCTGGTCATGGCTCACATCTACACGATCATCCCAGAAACCCTAGACCAACTCCAATTCACATACCGGCCCAACAAATCCACAGATGATGCAATCTCTATTGCACTCTTTCCCATCTGGACAAAAGGAACACCTACGTGAGAATGCTGTTCATTGACTACAGCTCAGCGTTCAACACCATAGTGCCCTCCAAGCTCATCACTAAGCTAAGGCCCCTCAGGGGTGCGTGCTCAGTCCCCTCCTGTACTCCCTGTTCACCCACAACTGTGTGGCCCCACACAACTCCAACACTATCATTAAGTTTACCGACGACACGACAGTGGTAGGCCTGATCACAACGAAGAGACAGCCTAGAGGGAAGAGGTCAGAGACCTCTCTCAACGTGAGCAAGGCAAAGGAGATCATCGTGGACTACATGAAACACAGGGCTGAACTCGCCCTCATTCACATCGATGAAGCTGTAGCGGGTCGAGAGCTTCAAGTTCCTCAGTGTCCACATCACTAAGGACCTATCATGGTCCAAACACACCAACACAGTCGTGAAGAGGGCAAAACTATGCCTCTTCCCCTCAGGAGGCTGAAAATATGTGTCATGGGGGCTCAGATCCTCAAAATGTTCTACAGCTGCACAATTGATAGCAACTTGACTGGCTTCATCATTGCTTGGTATGGCAACTGCTCCGCATCCGACCGCAAGGCGCTACAGAGGGTACTGCGTATGGCCCAGTACATCACTGGAGCCGAACTCCGAGCCATCCCGGACCTCTATACCAGTCGGTGTCAGAGGAAGGCCCTAAAAATTGTCAAAGACTCCAGCCACCCAAGTCATAGACTGTTCTCTTTGCTACCGCATGGCAAGCGGTACCAAATCGGTAAGCCTGGGACCAAAAGGCTCCTGAACAGTTTCTACCCCCAAGCCATAAGACTGCTAAACAGTTAATTAAATGGCTACCTGGACTATTTACATTGACCCCCATTATTACTATGAATTGTTGTATCTTTATTTTTTTGCGCTGACTCTAAGCACATATACTACACTGACACTCCAACACACACACACACACACACATACACACACACACTCATGCATTGACACCACACACACATAGACACATTTTCACACTCTTTACATACACTGCTGCTACTCTGTTTATAATATAACCTGATTGCCTAGTCAATTTTAACCCTACCTACATACGTACTGTATTACCTCAATTACCTCAACTACCTTGTAGCCCTGCACAATGACTCAGCATCAGTACTCCTTGTATAAGCCTCGTTATTTTATTGTTACTACTTCCTTTTTTATTGAGTAAATATTTGCCTTCGTTTTTAACTCTGCATTGTTGGGAATGGGCTCGTAAGTAAGCATTTCACGGTAAAGTCTACACCTGTTGTATTCGGGGCATGTGACCAATACAATTTGATTTGATTTGAGTATGATCGTAATTCAAGTCTACCTCTTTTGTTTATTTAATTTTTTTGCAAAGGTAATTTTACTATGTCCTTTTATCTACACGAGAAACACTAATTTCACGCCACTTCGATACAAGCTACGACTGGAAGTGATTTTTTCGTAGCAGGTCAGGAGAGTTTACGCAGCAGGTTAGAAGAATTAACGTAGCAGTTTAGGACAATTACTTTAACAGATTAGAATAATTAACGTAACAGGTTAGGACAATTAACGTTGCAGGTTAGGAGAAGGTTAAGGTTAGGAAAAGAGTTAGGGCAACCTAACCTGCTACGAAAATCACTTCTGTTCGTAGCTGTATTGAAGTGGTGTGAAAAGAGTGTGCCCCTTATCTACACAACCCATTATGCATAATCTTCTTAACCTATGCTACCCACTTCTATACCACTGACTGAATATCTGTGGCATGAGAGTGATTCATTGCTATTTCTATTTGCAGCTGAAGCCACAGCTAAAGAAAGCAAAAACTGGAGATAGAGAATGTGTCACAATCAAATATGCTCACAAATAGTCCAGAGAAGGTCTAAAAATGTTAAACTGACCAAAGTGGAATTTGTCCATCATTGCATGTTCTATCAAAATATTTTAAATAACAAAATATCAGAACCACCATCGTGTATTATGTGTGCATTGTCTTTGCAAGTTAACAGATGATGGAAATTAATATGACTGGGTTGATGACTGGATTTAGTGTTTTGAGATTTAATTATCAACAGACTGAGAACTATACTTACCACAGGGCGGAGACATAATACAAAGTTCTGTGTTATGAGAAGCCTGAGTCTTAATGAGAGAGAAAATCACTTTGTGTTTCAAGACATGCTGAAAGGTATTGTATTGTAATGTAATGTATTGACAAATTATAAAACTAGCAATAACATTTATTATGAGGTATGGTAGTTTCCCTCACTTGAAGAAAACTTCAAGCACATTTTAAATGACGATCAAATAAGTCCATTAGGTATCAATTAAATGTATCAAATAGAAAATAAATGTCTGCCCCAGTTTTTTTTTTTATATTACTTAAAAAATATATTAAATTAGAGTCTACATCAGACATACAGTTGAAGTCGGAAGGTTACATACACTTAGGTTGGAGTCATTAAAACTTGTTTTTCAACCACTCCACACATTTCTTGTTAACAAACTATAGTTTTGGCAAGTCGGTTAGGACATCTACTTTGTGCATGACACAAGTAATTATTCCAACAATTGTTTACAGACAGATTATTTAACTTATAATTCACTGTATCACAATTCCAGTGGGTCAGAAGTTTACATACACTAAGTTGACTGTGCCTTTAAACAGCTTGGAAAATTCCAGAAAATGATGTCATGGCTTTAGAAGCTTCTGATAGGCTAATTGACATCATTTGAGTCAATTGGAGGTGTACCTGTGAATGTATTTCAAGGCCTACCTTCAAACTCAGTTCCTCTGCTTGACATCATGGGAAAATCAAAAGAAATCAGCAAAGACCTCAGAAAAAAAATTGTAGACCTCCATAAGTCTGGTTCATCCTTTCCAAACGCCTGAAGGTACCACGTTCATCTGTATAAACAATTGTACGCAAGTATAAACACCATGGAACCACGCAGCTGTCATACTGCTCAGGAAGGAGACGTGTTCTGTCTCCTAGAGATGAACGTACTTTGGTGCGAAAAGTGCAAATCAATCCCAGAACAACAGCAAAGGACCGTGAAGATGCTGGAGGAAATAGGTACAAAAGTATCTATATCCACAGTAAAACGAGTCATATGTCTACATAACCTGAAAGGCCGCTCAGCAAGGAATTAACCACTGCTCTAAAACTGCCATAAAAAAAGCCAGACTACGGTTTGCAACTGCACATGGGGACGAAGATCATACTTTTTGGAGAAATGTCCTCTGGTCTGATGAAACAAAAATAGAATTGTTTGGCCATAATGACCATTGTTATGTTTGGAGGATAAAGGGTGACGCTTGCAAGCTGAAGAACACCATCCCAACCGTGAAGCACAGGGGTTGCAGCATCATGTTGCTTTGCTGCAGGAGGGTCTGGTGCACTTCATAAAATAGATGGCATCATGAGGTAGGAAAATTGTTGCTATATTGAAGCAACATCTCAAGACATCAGTCAGGAAGTTAAAGCTTGGTCGCAAATGGGTCTTCCAAATGGACATTGACCCCAAGCATACTTCCAAAGTTGTGGCAAAATGGCTTAAGGACAACAAAGTTAAGGTATTGGAATGGCCATCACAAAGCCCTGACCTCAATATGCGAGTGTAACAGTATAACTTTAAACCGTCCCCTCGCCCAGACCCGGGCGCGAACCAGGGACCCTCTGCACACATCAACAACAGTCACCCACGAAGCGTCGTTACCCATCGCTCCACAAAAGCCGCGGCCCTTGCAGAGCAAGGGGAAACCCTACTTCAAGTCTCAGAGCAAGTGACGTAACCGATTGAAACGCTATTAGCGCGTACCCGCTAACTAGCTAGCCATTTCACATCCGTTACACGATCAGAACTGAAGAGGCGTTTGCGAGCAAGGAGGCCTACAAACCTGACTCCGTACCACTAGCTTTGTCAGGAGGAATGGGCCAAAATTTACACAACTTATTGTGGGAAGCTTGTGGAAGGCTACCTGCAACGTTTGACCCAAGTTAAACAATTTAAAGGCAATGCTACAAAATACTAATTGAGTGTATGTAAACTTCTGACCCACTTGGAATGTGATGAAAGCAATTAAATCTGAAATAAGTAATTCTTTCTACTTTTATTCTGACATTTTACATTCTTAAAATAAGGTGGTGATCCTAACTGACCTAAAACAGGGAATTTTTACTCTGATTAAATGTCAGGAATTGTGAAGAACTGAGATTAAATGTATTTGGCTAAGGTGTAGTAAACTTCCGACTTCAACTGTATATCTGCAATGTAAATACTATTTAAGTCGGTGCCATTGCAGTTCAGTTAAAATATTTCTAATCATTATAAAAAATATATGTGTATGATACATATAGTACATCATAGTTGCGTAGGAATTTTTCTTCTAGTTTGTGGAATCTGACAGAAGGGCACGGCCCCTTTGAACCCATGCGTAAACGATTCTCTCTGGGATCCGCTGCTCTCTCCTGAATCCCTAGAATCTTGCGCTGGCATGTGATAGAAATGGTACATTGGTTTGGATTTAAATGTGAAAAGGATTTTTGATCCCCGTGGAAGAGTGAAGAGAAACCCAACCTCGTGAGTGCTGCTTCGAGTATTCAAGAATGGGCGAATAATTGACGCCATGGCCACACAAACTTAATATTTAGTTACCTACACAATTGCTTGGAATAACAGGGGAGCGTACTAGACATTCGGGACTTTTTCTGCGCGTGGTCCTGTTGGAGCAGCACTCCACCTCTGATCTCTGAGCAGAGACAATGTCAACAGCGTAGCTAGCCATAGCTAAAAAACAATTGATTCTAGACTACACAGACAGCTACCCAGGGTTTACAATGTTGATTGCTATCCCGCAGCAGTCTGGGAGATAAAAAAATATGGTAGGGCTTTCGTCTAGCCAGAACGGCTTGTGCCAAACAATGAAATAGCTTGGGTTAGCTAGTAAACGTGTGAGAACTTAGCCCGGTTAAACGTGATTTTTTTGTTGTTGTCATAAAGCTAACTTCCCAGCAGTTACATTTTGGTAACGTTATTGCTTCCCTTTGACGATTACGTCGTGGACTTCTCAGTTTTGGACTCTGTTTCTACCTGAAAGTTATTGGAAAGGTGATTTATAGTATGGAGACCGACTCAGCCATAGGCAACGTGGATTCTCTTCATGGGGGGCTGCTTTCCTTGGATCCATTGCTGGACCGAATCCTGGTGGATTCTTTATGCCAGCAACAAGGATGGGTGCGCGTATATGGTGAGATGGACATACATTTTCAAAGATGCTTAGGTAACCAGTGCACTGAGATGAGAGGATATATGCGTTTTGGTTTTGACATCTCAAATCTTATTCCAAAGTTGCCATAACACCAGTGTCGTTGGTTGGAAAAAATGGGACCACTGTAACCAAGTTCTTCTGTCACATAGAAGGGTAACGTTAGGCTACATGGCTTGAGGGAACGAGCCATGTAACCAACCATAGACATCATAGTATTACATAATTGCTTGACCCTATTGCCAACATCACAGTATTTAGAGTGTTTGCCATTGCATTGGTAAATATTTACCATCCAACAGAAGGATATCTAACTAACAACTTTATTTAATATTTGTCTAGGGTGAGTCATGGAGGGTTTGAATTACGTATTTTGGTGACAAGAACACAAATGTCAAGTTCAGAAGACATGAAAAGCACATTTTCATTCATTTCATTTTCATGTACATCACATGTCAACACAATGAAATATGGCAACAACCAAAGATATATGAAGGTCATTTATTTTAATTGAACATGCCTTCAATTCAGATGACATTATTGGGCTGAGTAGTAGATCATATTCAATACTTGGCATGCTTAGTTCCCAAGCCACATCATAGGCTACACATAGACCGAAAGAGCTGTTAATTAAAACACCTCCATATTATCAGGGGAAAATTCATCCTGCTGCCACCAGTAGTAGTGGGGACTTCAGAGGCTCTCACATTATGTATCTACATGAATAAGTCAGATCCTGTTGTTGGGTCTGGATGAGGAGCAGTAGGAATAGAGGTGATGGATGGGAGTTTTCCTCTGAAAAAATGCAATATGGTTGTGACTTGTGATCATATCTTGTGTGTTCGAGGAAGATTAGTAACTGCTTTCAGCTGGTGTTAATTTACTGTCATTAATGATTTAAGATTGCTAAATGGAAATGCTATTTATAGATAGCTTGGCTTTACAGCAAGGGTTTTATGTAAGAATGCTGGCTAAATTTGAACTGATGTGTCTTTGTAGCCTACATCCTGTAGTCATGTTGGCAGGGATTGTTGTCATGTAGCTCACTTCAATGAATGGAAAGGGATAGCTCAATAATATTGTGCTTGGACAGAATGTCCTTTGCTTTCCACTACATTTTTTTCTTATTGTATGTGTTAAGATTGGATTGCATTCTGTTTAAATTTCTCTTGATGTTTGCAACCATTTTTGATGTTTGAAATGACTCTAAGGCCTACATTGGCTTTGCATTTCCTTGGTCATGTTATAAGCTACCTAGAGTAGCTTGGGGTAATTGAACTCTAAGACTGGATTGATTTCTATCTATTTTTTGATCCTCTCTCAAAGATTATTATTGAACCTCCAGAGGAAGGAGTGATACAATGGAGAACAGAGGGAGAATGTTGTTGACAGTGTCTTGTTAATATGCAATTCTGCTGCCCACTTGCAGAGTGACCGGAAGAGAGCTGTTTTCTTAATAAAAATAGAACATTTTGACCTCAGTATACAGTTATGTTTTCTATGGATGAAGTTGTTCTCGAGGGACTCCTGGGAATGTTCTGCCAGGCCTATTTTTAGTTTTATTTGTTAATATCCTGGGAAAGTCACTTGATGTTAAGGGGTCAGTTGACACCATATTTAGTAGACCATTAATAAATCTTAACTGCTACGTGATGTCTGATTTATGATGATGATGTCAAATGTGCTGAAATATTGAGAGGGTGTTACTGTTCAGATTTTTGCTTTAGGCTAACATTGTTTTAATCGTTGTGGCTATAAAAAAAAAAAGCCACGATTTGTATTTCAAATTGAAAGTGTGAACTGTTGAGTGCGTAGGTGAGTTTAAGATTTGTTTGTTTTGCTCTGGAGAACTTTGGTTTTAGAGCAGGCGAGTGACTAGCCTACTGTAGCTGCAGTGAATAGTGTGATTGTACTGTGGCCCATGGACAGCAGCAGCTCTGTTTCTGAGTCCTAGCACACTCAGGATGTTTGCCTCCACTTCCCTCCTCCTCTCCCCTACCTTTTTCAAATGACTCGCCGGAGCTGTGATGTAAGCAGACAATTCTGTGAATGACCTCAGTGGCCAGGATTCCAGAGCAGCAGGCACCAGTGTTCCAACGTCACTGCGTTCCAACGCTGAAATAACTCAATAAGGATGCCGGCCAGCTGATCCCAATGCCCATGTTTTTCCAGTAAGAAAAAAACCCTGTCTTCTCTTAGTGTTTTGTCATTAAGTTCCAAACATGTAACCAAAGGCCATAAATTATCTACATTTTTAAGTGAACTTTGCCTTTTTTTCTTCTTCAGAAAGTAGGCAACATTCTCAATTACATTGGTTGAACTGGGAAATTGGGGATTCATTTGACTTTTTTGGCTATTTAGCAATTATTTGGTGTTGAATGAGTATCCAGTGTTCAGCCACAGTGGAATGACAAAATGGCAAGGTATGGTAGAACATGTATGCTCCTAGTTCTTGCTTGTTGGCTGAGCTGGCAATTTTAGTTCAATTCTGGCTGAAAGAGTGGTTGTCATGGCTGCTTCTCTTATGGTGCTCAGGGTCACCATAGCAGCTGTATACAATTTCTTCAATTTGGGTAGTAAACACTCAGAACAACAATTACAATTTCCAGTTATGGGAATACATGTTAAAGTAGGCATAGCCTAGATTTCAGATCCTAGTCCTATGCATTAGTTTGTGTTACTCAAAGCAAGACTTGATCCGACTGTCTGTCCTTGAATATCAAACATAGCACCATACGGATTAGGATTATGTCCCATTAATAAGGATTGTGGTGCCCTGCTTGAATCCTTTGAAAACATTGACAAAGTGCATTAGCCAGAGAAAGGGCATTGTGCATAAGCCTATTAAAATTTGACTGAAGAAGGAAGACCGAAGAAAGGGTTTATCAGTGCCCTCATACTCCTATTCAAATCATCCATGCCTCATTTAAGGAAGTAGGCTTGGTAGTGAATTATTACAATATCATAAGTCTCTAGCTGTAGTTTAGGGTTAAACACAGATTTTATAATCCCTGTCCTCTAACAATACAGAATCGTTTTTTTCCTAACCCACCCTAACTATCGGTTTAGGCAATGGCCTAAATCCAGTCAATGAAATTGAAATCATAAACCAATCCCATTACTGCCATAGTTTGTCCTCAGTAGTCCACATTATCCATAGAGGTGCAATTTGCTTGTATGGCCTGCTGTTTTAGACAGTTATATTCCCATTCATAGAAGACCAGTGGTTGACGGCCTCTGTGTTTGACTGCAGATAAAGGCAGGTATCTATAAATCCTCCACCCATTCCTTCGACACAAAGACTAATTGGCTGCACGACAACATTCTGGGATTCCAGGCGTTACCTGAAAACACAGGAAGTCCCCATCCTGTTTTAGATCCAATTCCAGATCTTTGAAGGACAGCCAGCCTGTCCGTTTCCAATGGGAACAAATGAGCCATAGTGGGCAGAACAAGTAAGGAGGGGGGGCAGAGCCAAGCACGAACTTGCGAGATCCTATTGGTGCGTTCTAGCATCATCTGCTTATTTCCGTTAGGGAACGCCTGTGAAGTGCGCGTGTGCAGTAACTCAATTTGCCTTTGCACTCCTTCTAAACAATGCAATTTGCTTTTCAAACTTTTGCAACGAGTAAATTTTACAAACCTTATTCCACTCTGTTTATAGCAGATTCTAGTTTTGGGAACAGAACTGTATTGAGATCAAATGTTTAATCGATGAGAAAATTTGCAGAATGTCGTCCAAAATCCATCTCGTTTCATCTTCTCCCACTGCCCGCCAGTGGGCTTCATCTCACTACGATATTTGGGAGTGAGTGGGAACGCCAAGCGGATGCAAAACATTTATACATCCAGTGAAATATCTGTCTCATTGTTCTGTCTGTGATAGGCCGTTAACAATGTTCCCGCTAATTTCTTTTGGCACTGAGCAAATTTCAAGTCTTATGAATGGAAATTTGAATTCTGTGCCACTTCCAGTGCGCGTTTACCGTGAACTGAGGCTGTACCTGTCTAAGTTTGTGTTAGCCTGTAGCCAATAGGCTATTGTGGCTATAGTATTTGAGCATAATGTAGGAGTGGCCTACCAAGAAAACCAATAGAGAAAATCCAATATCATTTTCACATGAAAATAGGCTATATCATAGAAATGAAAAGCTATGTGGTGTTCAATGCAAGCCTACATTCATCATGAGACTTTTAAAACCCTTTTTAGACTATGCCGGGCATGACATTAATTCATGTAACACCATGGGCCAAATAGGTGACTGCAAATTGCATTGTATTGTTGTATGATGCAAGAAACCACTTTACAAAGTACAAATCATTATTATTACCATACAGAAAACTAGACAATGTAGGCTAACCTCTGACTATTGGCTTTTTTGCGTATTTAAGCCTGTTTCAAAATACAACACTGCCCCTTAAATATTAACAAGCTTTTTACCTGACTCGCTTTTCAAAGATTGCTTGAAATGTGCAAGTTTTGTGCTCCTGTAGGAAGCAGTAATTCCCCCATTGCTGACCAATATATACAGTGCATTTGGAAAGTATTCAGACCCCTTGACATTTTCCAAACTTTGTTACATTACAGCCTTATTCTAAAATTGATTGATGAGGAGAACATTGTATTTAATCTACCCACAATACCCCATAATGACAAAGCAAAAACAGGTTTTATGTTTTTTTGCAAATGTAATTAAAATGTCAAATAGATACCTTGTTTGCATATGTTTTCAGACCCTTTGCTATGAGACTAAAAATTGAGCTCAAGTGCATCCTGTTTACATTGATCCTTGAGACGTTTCTACAACTTGATTAGAGTCCACCTATGGTAAATTAAATTGATTGGACATGATTTGGAAAGACACACACCTGTCTATATAAGGTCCCACAGTTGACAGTGTATGTCAAAGCAATAACCAAGCCATGAGGTCAAAGGAATTGTCCGTAGAGCTCCGAGACAGGATAGTGTCGAGGCACAGCTCTGGGGAAGGGTACCCAAACATTTCTGCAGCATTGAAGGTCCACAAGAACACAGTGGCCGCCATCATTATTAAATAGGAGTTTGGAACCACCAAGACTCTTCCTAGAGCTGGCCCCCTGTCCAAACTGAGCCATTGGGGGGAAGGGCCTTGGTCAGGGAGGTGACCAAGAACTTGGTCAGTCTGATAAAGCTCCGGAGTTCCTCTGTGGAGATGGGAGAACCTTCCAGAAGGACAACCATCTCTGCAGCACTCCACTAATCAGGCCTTTATGGTAGAGTGGCCAGACGTAAGCCACTCCTCAGTAAAAGGCACTTGACAGCCCACTTTGAGTTTGCCAAAAGGCACTTAAAGGACTCTCAGACCCATGAGAAACAAGATTCTCTGGTCTGATGAAACCAAGATTGAACTCTTTTGCCTGAATGCCAAGCGTCACGTCTGGAGGATACCTGGCACCATCCCTACGGTGGAGCACTGTGGTGGCAGCATCGTACTGTGGGGATGTTTTTCAGCGGCAGGGACTGGGAGACCAGTCAGGATCGAGGGAAAGATGAACGGAGAAAAGTACAGAGATCCTTGATGAAAACCTGCTCCACGGCGGTCAGGACCTCAGACGTGGGCGAAGGTTCACCTTCCAACAGGACAACGACCCTAAGCACACAACCAATACAACGCAGGAGTGGCTTCGGGACACGTCTCTCAATGTCCTTGAGTGGCCCAGCCAGATTCCAGACTTGAACACAATCAAACATCTCTGGAGAGATCTGAAAATAGCTGTGTAGCCATGCACCCCATCCAACCTGACAGAGCTTGAGAGGATCTGCAGAGAAGAATCGGAGATCCTCCCTAAATACAGGTGTGCCAAGCTTGCAGTGTCATACCCAAGAAGACTTGAGGCTGTAATCGCTGCCAAAAGTGCTTCAACAAAGTACTGAGTAAAGGGTCTGAATACTTATATAAATGTGATATTTCAGTTTTTTATTTTGGATACAAAAATGACTGTACTTATCTATAACTGGACTAATAACTCGCTAACTAGCTTATAATGTAAAATGCGCTATGATCTGAGAAGCGCATCCATTGACGGGTGATTGATAGACTGCTCGTCAATAGAATTTTACTCTGATGAGCTCTGGCTCTGCTTAAAACAAAATCAGACTCAATCTTGCAAATGTAGATTGTTTTTGGTTTGTTGCATCTCTGCGTGGCAGTCCTGGCGGAGGTGTGCGGCCACACACATGCTCATCTTAGGGGGAACATGAAGCCTAAATGTTTTTTTCTTAGTTCTGAAATCAAATGAACAAGTTGTCTTGGAGTGAATCTGTAAATGCACTACAGCGAGGCTTAGACTCAGACCTAGGCTGCATTGCACATCTTCTAAATAAGTCGACCATTTGTATCTGAACCACCGTTTTCTATGTCCTCCATTGGCATCAATGCAAGTGAAAACGTAAACGTTCCAGTTGTGCACAGGCAACACAGAGGGCTGTCTGCGTCAATGATGGATGTCGTGGCTATGCGGGTGTATTTAGGGTTTGACTGAGGTGAACATGTCATAAAAGATCCCTCTATGTAAAACTGCAACATGAGCAGTGTTGAATGAACAACAGACGCTTTAGTCTTCCAGGATGTGCCTCATCGTACTACTGCACTGAAGATTCAAACCTTTGCCCCGATTCATCTCACAGCTCCAAGGGTGGTTAAGGGATAGGAGAGATGGAATAGCCTACGTATAGACCTTTGTCTTTCATTCAATACTGCCTGTTATTCAAAACAATAAATAAACAGGGACTGAATAAATAAAAATCACACCTCAAAAAGCAGAAGAAAGAGGATTTCGACACCCACCATCTCAGATTGTTCTGCAATTGTTTCTGTAGGGCAAAACAGATAAGCATTTCCGCAACATTATTTTGTTGAAATATAATTTGATCTCTGAGAATTGGCCATTTCAATTTATAGGATTCATATAATATTCAATAAATATAGTACCCAACATCCGATTTGCATAAAAACTGCTTAACAATGATTTAAGATGAAGAATCCCATTAAATTATCAAACGCCATCCACGGACCCCGAAACCTCACACCACGCCCACCGCAATGGCCAGTATACAGTATCAGTTCTCTGTTTGACAAGTTATATTAAGCTGCGACGTGGAATATTTTCTTTGCAGCTTTTACTATCTTATGTATTCTCAGTGAATTTGGTTATGTAAAAAAATATATATAAAAAAATCCAGAGATATCTGCCATTGATGTCGCTTACATTCTCCCCATAAATGAAGTGCAAGTACCAGGTTTTGCCCACTAAATGCCGCTGTTCCCGCTACTGCCCTTTTCCCCCCCATTTTGCTGGTCTCTTGTGTTTATCGAAAGTGTCACAACATTTTCTTTGTGACTTTGGGTGAAAACGAGGAGTTTTTGCTCATGGTGAAAATGCTTTGTGGTCATCCTCACAATTCAATCTGTGTCCAGGAAACTGCCCCTGTGTGTGTTTGGTGAACAAGCAAACTATTAGGCGACATCAGTTCTAAGGGTTTCAGTACTATGGCCTCGCAGGGTTTTCAATGGTAAAAGTCCCGAATAACACACTGAATAGTGTTTTTTAATGGTGTCAAGCTCATCTAGATGGCTTTACAGCAGACCCTCGGTGTCTCATGAATGACAGACATGGTCTTCAACCATCCTACTACTGAAAGAAGATCGTAGCTAAGCATGCATCTGCGTCTTTCTTCTCCACTGCTTTGTCGATGTTTGTTGAAAAACAAGCCCAGGAACTCCAAAATATTATGACATGATATAGCCTAATCCGCCTGTGAACATTTCCTCTTTGTGAGTTATTTACACTGACTGTTTCACTCTACACATAAAATGACTGAATGGTTTTTCAATTGCACACCACCACTCAGTGCTCTGCAAAGCGAAGCAGGCTTGCCAAGAGAAAGTGAAGCAGAAATAAATGGCTGTTGAAAATCCTGCTTAATGGTCAGGAGTGCAGGGCAGGGTGGCTATTTTCAGTTTGTTTTGTAGCAGCAGGCAACTTGGCAACTGTGAAGGGCTTAAGGATATTTGGCAGCGTTTGAGAGAACCTTCTGATTGTATGGTAGGAGCCTGTTAACTGGGGCCAGGTTATAGGCTGCAGCCCGAGAGGTTTTCTTATTCATATTGGATGGGGACTGTGGGAGTCTGCCTTGTTTTTTTCCCAGCTTATTCACACATGACACACCACACAATGATGTATAGGCCTTGTGTCTACATGGAGGATTGGATCTGTCATCTTAACACCGCTATCATGAATGTTCTTCTTTTTTTTTTAGTACCTTGCCAAGTCACCATGCCATTTGAAATAATATTTTGGCTGAACCTCTTATTTCTTTTTCCCTTCCTCCTGCCGCTCATTACAAATTCAGGTTACATTTTATATGATATAGAAGGTTTATTGGTAGGCTGCCTAGGCTAATAGGCTAGATATGAACCTCACACTTTGGTTGTGTGTCACTGTGAGGAAACCTTTCTCTCTTGGAGACAGGAGACATGGTTTATTAGTCATCTTTAACAAAGGAGAAAATGCTTCCTGCACTGGAAGATTAATCCTCTCTCTAAACCAGGGCTGTTCAAGGTCGGTCGTGGAGGGCCGAAACACTCCTGGTTTCCATCCTCTCCTTTTAATAAGGGACTAATTCAGACCTGGGACACTACCACGTAGAAACAAAGACCAGAAGAAGTGTTTCAGGCCTTCAGAACTGGAATTGGACAGCTCTAAACCTCCTCATTCACCAATCCAAGGTCAATGCTGCATAAGTGTTGTGCTATCTAGAAACGAGGTAAACAGCTGTGCAGCACCATAACAGGTTTGAAATGAAGTTGTGTCTACAGAAGAGTGATGGGGAGAAGAGGGAGATTAGGTCTACGTCTATCATTGTATGTCCTCCCTCCCAACCACCCTACAATGGCTCAGCAGAGGCAGATCAGAGGAGGAAATGAAAAGTTCCCTGTGTTCTTCTGTCCCACCCCAGCTTGCATCAAAGCAGCCATGCTGTCATTAGGGGGTTGGGATGGGGAGCAGGATTTCCCTTCCCCTCTGAAAAACAAAACAAGAAACTAACCTGTGCTGTTTAAAAAAATAAGCACTTGTCTATTTCATTTTTTCTATCATCCTGGTGATTGGAAGAACACACAGGTTAGGAACCTAGGCTGATTGTGTGTTAAGAGAATGACTTGAGCTAGTTTTGTGTACTGATTGAGTTGCTGTTTTCTCAGACCCCTTTTTTTGTTTTGTAGTCCCTTTGGTGTAGCTAAGCTGTTGAATTCCAGTGATGAGATAATCATTATACGCAACTATTTAGTGTTATTATAACAGCATTAAGCCATGTTTCCTCTCATGAAATGAAATAATTTAACAGCTCTTGGCTGGTTGGGGTGTCAAATACCATACCATACTGCTGGTTTTATCAGAGAACCAGCAGTACTCCGGACCTCAGAGTAAGATTTGAACACTCCTTTCCTATAGGCCTGTAGTGCATTACTTTTGACCATAGCCCTGGTGCCATTTGAAACACAGACATTAGTATTTTGCAGGGGGATGTTCAATGCTTTGTCACCCTATACACCCCCCCCCCCCCTTCACGCACTGTTATTCATGGTCTGATTTATTGCCCTTTTTAATGGCAAGGTGCTATTTTTAGATCGGGCGGTGTTCATGCTCTCATAGGTCCTGGGTACAGTCCTGATTTCCGCCAGGACAGGGCTGAATAAAGACATCAATGTGGCCATTGGATAAAGCCATTCCAGCAGCCCAATGTCCTTTTTCCTGTGCACCAGATCGGAGACAGTATTTACCCTTAATACTGCCACATTCTGGTACAATACAACGCTACTGCCACATTCTGGTTTGGAGTATTTTAACAAGGCTAAGTGGCTGACGACTTTGCTGTGTGAATACACAAAAGAGATTGACTGCCGACACTGTTCAGAGGTGGGTGCTAAGTACTGTCGGCAGGCAAATGTTTGACAACCCTACCGGTGTGTCTGAGTTGAAGTCAACACTTTATTGGTTTCTGATGCAGCTGCAATCATTTAGTCACTTGTCAGTACAAATATTATATAAAACACCATTTATATACAGTATGTACAACAGCTAGCAGTATCTATACCACAATGCAGTTGTGAGCAATCTAACTGAATATGGATGTTGTGTTGGTTGAAGGTTCCAGACAAGTTCCAGAATGTTCTTCAGCTGGTGAACCTCTTCTTGTGTTGGCTAATGGCAGCTGGTTCAGCAGGCTTTGGCACTGTGGCAGTGTTGGCAGGGATGTTTGGTTTGGGGGGCTGTGACTCTGGCTCCTTGAAGACAACTGTGTCTGGTCTTTTCTGCACTCCAGCCAGGTGGACTAGCCTCTCGGACACTTTCTTCACCACCCACTGCTTCGACCGCTTGCAGAAGATTTGTATACTGCAAGTCTCCTGGAAAGACATGAAGACTGATCATGAGGATGTATAACCATACAATAAACCATGTTCATCTGTAAACAAATAAAAGGGTACAGTAGACCGGTATGCGTTTTGTTACACTCAGTCAATAATGGGGCATTGAGATGGGCTGTTAGCGAAGATGTGAAAAGTTTGAGGGGGGCTTGACTTGTCAACCGTCTAGTCGTGTATTGTTGTGTATGAGCACCTACAGTTGTACTGGTGAGTAGACAAGCACTGCCAACAATAGTGAGTAGGCTAGAAGAGTATACTAACTACCCCTCTCCCCCATGCCGAAGAACTGACTGCAAGGGTGTGAAAAGTCTTGTAGAAAGTTTAGCACTGGTCTTGTAGATAGTTTAGTGTATTGGTGATTTTGTATTTTTTATGTCAATAGATCATGCATACTAACCTTCACACACGATACCCACCCTCAGAAGACACCAGTCAGTCACCCACACCACCCTCTCCTTACTAATATCAAATTTTCTCAAATTTAGACTTAAAGCTTTGCATGAACAATCAACTAAGCCTGCATAGTACAGAGAGAACAACAGTAGAAATCAAAGTTTATTTATCACATGCGCCGAATACAACAGGTGTAGACATTACAGTGAAATGCTTACAAGCCCTAATCAACAGTGCAATTTTTAAGAAGAAAATGGGTATTAGGTAAACAATAGATAAGTAAAGACATTTTTTTTAAACGGTGAAAATAACAGTACCGGTACAGAGTCAATGTGCGGGGACACCAGTTAGTCGGGCTAATTGAGTTAATATGTACATGTAGGTATAGTTAAAGTGACTATGCATAGATGATAAACAGAGAGTAGCAGCAGCGTAAAAGAGAGGTTGGGGTGGTGGGACACAATGCAAATAGTCCGGGTAGCCATTTGATTAGCTGTTCGGGAGTCTTATGGCTTGGGGGTAGAAGCTGTTGAGAAGCCTTTTGAACTTAGACTTGGTGCTCCGGTACCGCTTGCCATGCGGAAGCAGAGAGAACAGTCTATAACTGGGGTGGCTGGGGTCTTTGACAATTTTTAGGGCCTTCTTCTGACACCTCTGTAGAGGTCCTGGTTGGCAGGCAGCTTAGCCCCAGTGATGTACTGGGCCGTACACACAACTAGGGCTGGACGATATGGCAAATCAATTATCACAATATATATACAGTGGGGAGAACAAGTATTTGATACACTGCCGATTTTGCAGGTTTTCCTACTTACAAAGCATGTAGAGGTCTGTCATTTTTATCATAGGTACACTTCAACTGTGAGAGGCGGAATCTAAAACAAAAATCCAGAAAATCACATTGTATGATTTTTAAGTAATTAATTTGCATTTTATTGCATGACATAAGTATTTGATCACCTACCAACCAGTAAGAATTCCGGCTCTCACAGACCTGTTAGTTTTACTTTAAGAAGCCCTCCTGTTCTCCACTCATTACCTGTATTAACTGCACCTGTTTGAACTCATTACCTGTATAAAAGACACCTGTCCACACACTCAATCAAACAGACTCCAACCTCTCCACAATGGCCAAGACCAGAAAGCTGTGTAAGGACATCAGGGATAAAATTGTAGACCTGCACAAGGCTGGGATGGGCTACAGGACAATAGGCAAGCAGCTTGGTGAGAAGGCAACAACTTTTGGCGCAATTATTAGAAAATGGAAGAAGTTCAAGATGACGGTCAATCACCCTCGGTCTGGGGCTCCATGCAAGATCTCACCTCGTGGGGCATCAATGATCATGAGGAAGGTGAGGGATCAGCCCAGAACTACACGACAGGACCTGGTCAATGACCTGAAGAGAGCTGGGACCACAGTCTCAAAGAAAACCATTAGTAACACATTACGCCGTCATGGATTAAAATACTGCAGCGCACGCAAGGTCCCCCTGCTCAAGCCAGCGAATGTCCAGGCCCGTCTGAAGTTTGCCAATGACCATCTGGATGATCCAGAGGAGGAATGGGAGAAGGTCATGTGGTCTGATGAGACAAAAATAGAGCTTTTTGGTCTAAACTCCACTTGCCGTGTTTGGAGGAAGAAGAAGGATGAGTACAGCCCCAAGAACACCATCCCAATCGTGAAGCATGGAGGTGGAAACATCATTCTTTGGGGATGCTTTTCTGCAAAGGGGACAGGACGACTGCACCGTATTGAGGGGAGGATGGATGGGGCCATGTATCGCGAGATCTTGGCCAACAACCTCCTTCCCTCAGTAAGAGCATTGAATATGGGTCGTGGCTGGGTCTTCCAGCATGACAATGACCCGCAACACACAGCCAGGGCAACTAAGGAGTGGCTCCGTAAGAAGCATCTCAAGGTCCCGGAATGGCCTAGCCAGTCTCCAGACCTGAACCCAATAGAAAATCTTTGGAGGGAGCTGAAAGTCCGTATTGCCCAGCGACAGCCCCGAAACCTGAAGGATCTGGAGAAGGTCTGTATGGAGGAGTGGGCCAAAATCCCTGCTGCAGTGTGTGCAAACCTGGTCAAGAACTACAGGAAACGTATGATCTCTGTAATTGCAAACAAAGGTTTCTGTACTAAATATTAAGTTCTGCTTTTCTGATGTATCAAATACTTATGTCATGCAATAAAATGCTAATTAATTACTTAAAAATCATACAATGTGATTTTCTGGATTTTTGTTTTAGATTCCGTCTCTCACAGTTGAAGTGTACCTATGATAAAAATGACAGACCTCTACATGCTTTGTAAGTAGGAAAACCTGCAAAATCGGCAGTGTATCAAATACTTGTTCTCCCCACTGTATATATATTTAATTTGATAACGATAATTATCACGAGATTAATCAAATAATGTTTTAACGGTACATATTTGTTATGTTTCTTATTTATTGTTAGAAGTAGAAGTCACAAATAACATCAACTTTTTTAAAGCTGTAAACCCTTAAGTCATGAGCAAGAAGTGCAAAAATAAAATGGTGCAAGTCAATATGCATTATAACTGTTAGCCTAATGGCACATCACAGTTGAAGTTGGTGTAGTTGTTGTCTTACAAGTTACAAGCAAGAAAGACAAGTCTGTCTATGTTCTCTGGCTTTAAAGTTGCCCTATGGAAGGTCACTAGGTTGCCACCTGTGCTAAAAACACGCTCTGAGGGGGAGCAGGTCACAGGAATGCACAGGTAGCGCTTTGCCAGGTGGCTGACTTTGGGAAAGTCTTTTTTTGGTGGATCTTCCACCAATCCACTGGATTGGTGTCACTGTCAGCATCAAGAGACTGAATGTAGCAGCTGAGTTACTTTTCTACCAGCTGGATTTCAGTAAGACCTGTGGTGGTGGAGCATGGCTTTTTGAAAATACTGCCCAGTGACTTTCTCTTTTTAGCTGGCAGTTGTGGTGAAGCAGCAGCAGCAATGTCTCCCTGTGCTGGGCTTGGGTTTTCATTTCCCTCATTGACCATCTCTGAGACAGCTCTCGCTTTTATGTGGCCCACCTTCTCCTCTTTGATGTAATGTGTTTTAAACCGAGGGTCGACCAATGAGGCTATGTTCAGGAGGTCATCATATTTCTCATTCAGATAGTCCATGACTATCGTTTTGATGGTTTTGATGAGCTCTGTTTCACCATCAGGTTTCATGACCTCTGTGTAGTACTGGCTTCAGGTAAGACACACTGACATAAGACTCACCAGACAGAGCATCTGTGAATTCTAGGAGTGGGGTCAATGCCTGGTTGATGGACTCAAGAACATCTGTATAGGTGGGAACTAAGTGCCGGGTCTTCTTGTCACTGGACAAGACCTGTGAAATGGCTTCTCCTGCTCCAATACGCTTTGCACCATCTTTTGACGTGATCCCACCTGGTAGGCGACTCTGTCACCAACTTGTGCTGGGGTAGGTTGTGTTCTTTTTGAGCAACTGCCAGGTCTCTTCTTTTTCAACGAATAGGAAAAGGCATCTACCACTTTCTTACACACTCCAATTGCTCGATCCACCCGTTTGTCTCTACCCACTCTGTAGCAAAATACGTCAAATCTGTCTTGAGCTGTTCCTCAACTTTTTTCCTACACTTGGCGTAGAGTTTAGGCAGTGCAGAGTGTGTGACATGTTTGCGGCCAGGGAGTACGTACGTACCTGTAGTCAATTTAAATTGATAAGCATCTTAACCTTCATTTTTGACTGTGCTAATTGGTAGCATGTCCTTAGCAATGCAATGCATAATAGAAATTGTGATGTCTTTTCGATGTTTGCTCGTAGAGCATAAACGCTGTCAGTGTTGACTGCGTCGGGCGAACATGCCTAGATTGGCTGGTGCTTGAGGGGCGTTAATCAATACCGTGGCACAAACTAAAACTTTCTGCATGTTCCAGATGGTGAAAAATGTTTGTTGTATTACCAAACTTGGTAGCCACCTGTCTACTGCACAATTTGCACCGAACATTGCTCTGCTCTTTGTCGTATTTCAAAAAGCCAAACCACTTCCAAATAACTGAGAGGGTTGAACCCTTTTTATGAATAATTTCTTCGTTGGAAGCTGCTCCTTCTCCATGGCTATCACTGCCACTTTTTGCCTACATCACACATTTTTCGTGGTTAATAGTGGCTATCCCATCACTCGAGGTGCTGAGTGGTTTTTAGTGGGCGTATACCTCTCCACGTGCATATTGTCACTTCTCCACACGTTCCTGCTGCGTCAGAGAAGAAATGGACTGCTGTACCTAATTATTCTATATCGACATTATCGAAAATGAATCTAAACATTTTTATATCGTTTTTATATTGTTATTGAGGCAAGTAATTACCTCTTGATTTATCGAGCAGTTGCTGTACCAGGCAGTGATGCAGCCAGTCAGGATGCTCTCGATGTTTCAGCTGTAGAACTTTTTGAGGATCTGAGGACCCATGCCAAATCTCTTCAGTCTCCTGAGGGGGAATAGTTTTGTCATGCCCTCTTCACGAGTGTCTTGGTGTGTTTGGACCATTCTAGTTTGTTGGTGATGTGGACACCAAGGAACTTGAAGCTGTCAACCTGCTCCACTACAGCCCTGTTGATGAGAATGGGGGCGTGCTCGGTACTCTTTTTTCCTGTAGTCCACAGTCATCTCCTTTGTCTTGATCACGTTGAGGGATAGGTTGTTATTCTGGCACCACCCGGCCAGGTCTCTGACCTCCTCCCTATAGGCTGTCTCATCATTGTCGGTGATCAGGCCTACCACTGTTGTGTCGTCGGCAAACTTAATGATGGTGGTGGGGGTGAACAGGGAGGGTGAGTCGGGGGTGAACAGGGAGTACAGGAGGGGACTGAGCACGCACCCCTGAGGGGCCCCTGTGTTGAGGATCAGCGTGGCAGATGTGTTGCTACCTACCCTCACAACCTGGGGGCGGCCCATCAGGAAGTCCAGGATCCAGTTGCAGAGGGAGGTGTTTAGTCCCAGGGTCTTTAGCTTCATGATGAGCTTTGAGGGCACTATGGTGTTGAACGCTGAGCGTGTTGAACGCTGAGCTGTAGTCAATGAATAGCTTTCTCATGTAGGTGTTCCTTTTGTCCAGGTGAGAAAAGGCAGTGTGGAGTGCAATAGAGATTCCGTCGTCTGAGGATCTGTTTGGGCTGTATGCACATTGGAGTGGGTCTAGGGTTTCTGGGATAATGGTGTTGATGTGAGCCATTACCAGCCTTTCAAAGCACTTCATGGCTATGGATGTGAGTGCTACGGGTCTGTAGTCATTTAGGCAGGTTACCTTTGTGCTCTTGGGCACAGGGACTATGGTGGTCTGCTTGAAGCATGTTGGTTTTACACTCAATCAGGGACATGTTGAAAATGTCAGTGAAGACACCTGCCAGTTGGTCAGCACATGCCCGGAGCACACGTCCTGGTAATTCGTCTGGCCCAGCGGCCTTGTGAATGTTGACATGTTTAAAGGTCTTACTCATGTCGGCTACGGAGAGCATGATCAAGCAGTCGTCCGGAACAGCTGATGCTCTCATGCATTCCTTATTGTTGCTTGCCTAGAAGCGAGCATAGAAGTGATTTAGCTCATCTTGTAGGCTGGTGTCACTGTGCAGAGTCCCTAAGTAGTCTGTAATAGTTTGCAGGCCCTGCCACATCCGACGAGCGTCGGAGCCGGTGTATTACGATTCAATCTTAGTCCTGTATCGGCGCTTTGCCTGTTTGATGGTTCGTCTGCGGGCATAATAGGATTTCTTATAAGCTTCTGGGTTAGAGTCCCGCTCCTTAAATGCGGCAGCTCTAACCTTTAGCTCAGTGCTAATGTTGCCTGTAATCCATGGCTTCTGGTTTGGGTATGTACGTACAGTCACTGTGGGGATGACGTCCTCGATGCACTTATTGATAAAGCTAGTGACTGATGTGGTGTACTCCTCAATGGCATCGGAAGAATCCCGGAACATATTCCAGTCTGTGTTAGCAAAACAGTCCTGTAGTTTAGCATCTGCTTCATGTGACCACTTTTTTATAGACCGAGTCACTGGTGCTTCCTGCTTTAATATTTGCTTGTGAGCAGGAATCAGGAGGATAGAATTTTGGTCAGATTTTCCTAATGGAGGGTGAGGGAGAGCTTTGTATCTGTCTCTGTGTGTGGAGTAAAGGTGATCTATAATTTATTTCTCCCTCATGTTGCACTTTTATCATGCTGATAGAAATTCTGGAAAACTGATTTAAGTTTCCCTGCATTAAAGTCCCTGGCCACTAGGAGTGCTGCCTCTGGGTGAGCGGTTTCCTATTTGCTTATTTCCTTATACAGCTGACTCAGTGCGGTCTTAGTGCCAGCGTCTGTCTGTGGTGGTAAATCAACAGCCACGAAAAATATAGATGAAAACTCTCTTGGCAATTAGTGTGGTCTACAGCTTATCATGAGATACTCTACTTAATATTGATGGTAAGGGCAGGTTTCCCACTCGCCATCGGCGGATCCTTGCACCCCGCCCTGTGTCCTCTATACCTGCGTCTCTTTCTCTTGCTAATGTCTGGGATTTTGGCCTTGTCGGGTGTCTGAAGTACATCCTGTGCGTCCTGCTTTTTGAAGAAAGAACCTTTGTCTAATCCGAGGTGAGTGATCGCTGTCCTGATTTCCAGAAGCTCTTTTTTTTGCCAAAAGATACAGTGGCGGAAACGTTATGTACAAAATAAGTTACAAATAACGTGAAAAACCCCCCACATGTCGCCCGTAAAACAGCTTCCATTTCTTCCGGCGCCATGGGATGTTGTAGCCTAATTGTGTAACCACCAACTATGACAATAAGACACGGACCATGTTTATGCCTAGCTCCAGTATATTTATTTGCTCAAGCTTGATGTTGATGCCTCTGCAGATGTTGGTGGAATCGGACTCTAAAATATAAATACAACACATACAGTACAGTCAAATTAGCCTCTGCAGTAGTTATTTAGTGAGCTAGCTAAAGGTTAGCTAATGTAACCTAACGAAGCTAATGTTTGCTTGCAAAGATATGAATGTAAACTTGTAAACCAAGCGCCACCATGAGGCTCCCGAGTGGCGCAGCGGTCTAATCCAGGCTGCATCACATCCTGCCGTGATTGGGAGTCCCATAGGGCGGCGAACAATTGGCCCAGCGTCGGCCAGGAGTAAAGTACATCGAAAAAAAAATCAAAAGAAAACTGCAAACTGAATAGGAGACCAAACAAGCAGCAAACAAAGAAGAAAGGCTTTTGAAAAAGTAAAAATTTTTCATAAAATTATACCGTTTTCTTAGCTAGCTAAGTTGTTTACCTGTTGCTAGGCAGTTGCTAGGGACATTCCTGAAAGAAGCTAGCTAGCTAACAAGGAGTGTCTAGTTGGCAGAAGAGAAGAAGGGACAAAGAAGGGACAAAGTGGGACAAAATAAGGACAGAAGAAAAGGGAAAGGGGACATTAAGGTGAAGCAGTCCTCTAAAGACACAAAAGACAATAATACAAGAAACAACACTTCTATTGCCTCTCCCTCTACGATACGCACTTCCGGTTTGGTTTGGAGCGAGTAGTTGCATTCCGCTTTGCTCCACAGGTAGTATTACAGGTAGTATTACATTTCATTTCATTACAGTACAACAGTTTGATTTGTTTGATCTTAGCTGGCTACATAGCCGTCTTTGTATCCAAGATAATTGTGTAGTCTAGAGTAATTGTCGAGGTTACCTAGCCAGTTAGAGGTTACCTAGCCAGCTACACTTTCAAACAAAGTCAACAACGCAGCCACTGCTAGCTAGCCTATTTCACCAGCCAGCAGTACTATATCATTTTAGTCAATAAGATTTTTTTGCAACGTAAGCTTAACTTTCTGAACATTCGAGACGTGTAGTCCACTTGTCATTCCAATCTCCTTTGCATTAGCGTAGCCTCTTCTGTAGCCTGTCAACTATGTGTCTGTCTATCCCTGTTCTCTCCTCTCTGCACAGACCATACAAACGCTTCACACCGCGTGGCCGCTGCTACTCTAACCTGGTGGTCCCAGCGCGCACGACCCACGTGGAGTTCCAGGTCTCAGGCAGCCTCTGGAACTGCCGATCTGCGGCCAACAAGGCAGAGTTCATCTCAGCCTATGCTTCCCTCCAGTCCCTCGACTTCTTGGCACTGACGGAAACATGGATTACCACTGATAACACTGCTACTCCTACTGCTCTCTCCTCGTCTGCCCACGTGTTCTCGCACACCCCGAGAGCTTCTGGTCAGCGGGGTGGTGGCACTGGGATCCTCATCTCTCCCAAGTGGACATTCTCTCTTTCTCCCCTGACCCATCTGTCTATCGCCTCCTTTGAATTCCATGCTGTCACAGTTACCAGCCCTTTCAAGCTTAACATCCTTATCATTTATCGCCCTCCAGGTTCCCTTGGAGAGTTCATCAATGAGCTTGACGCCCTGATAAGTTCCTTTCCTGAGGATGGCTCACCTCTCACAGTTCTGGGTGACTTTAACCTCCCCACGTCTACCTTTGACTCATTCCTCTCTGCCTCCTTCTTTCCACTCCTCTCCTCTTTTGACCTCACCCTCTCACCTTCCCCCCCTACTCACAAGGCAGGCAATACGCTTGACCTCATCTTCACTAGATGCTGTTCTTCCACTAATCTCATTGCAAATCCCCTCCAAGTCTCCGACCACTACCTTGTATCCTTTTCCCTCTCGCTCTCATCCAACACTTCCCACACTGCCCCTACTCGGATGGTATCGCGCCGTCCCAACCTTCGCTCTCTCTCCCCCGCTACTCTCTCCTCTTCCATCCTATCATCTCTTCCCTCTGCTCAAACCTTCTCCAACCTATCTCCTGATTCTGCCTCCTCAACCCTCCTCTCCTCCCTTTCTGCATCCTTTGACTCTCTATGTCCCCTATCCTCCAGGCCGGCTCGGTCCTCCCCTCCTGCTCCGTGGCTCGACGACTCATTGCGAGCTCACAGAACAGGGCTCCGGGCAGCCGAGCGGAAATGGAGGAAAACTCGCCTCCCTGCGGACCTGGCATCCTTTCACTCCCTCCTCTCTACATTCTCCTCTTCTGTCTCTGCTGCTAAAGCCAATTTCTACCACTCTAAATTCCAAGCATCTGCCTCTAACCCTAGGAAGCTCTTTGCCACCTTCTCCTCCCTCCTGAATCCTCCTCCCCCTCCTCCCCCCTCCTCCCTCTCTGCTGATGACTTCGTCAACCATTTTGAAAAGAAGGTCGACGACATCCGATCCTCGTTTGCTAAGTCAAACGACACCGCTGGTTCTGCTCACACTGCCCTACCCTGTGCTTTGACCTCTTTCTCCCTCTCTCTCCAGATGAAATCTCGCGTCTTGTGACGGCCGGCCGCCCAACAACCTGCCCGCTTGACCCTATCCCCTCCTCTCTTCTCCAGACCATTTCCGGAGACCTTCTCCCTTACCTCACCTCGCTCATCAACTCATCCTTGACCGCTGGCTACGTCCCTTCCGTCTTCAAGAGAGCGAGAGTTGCACCCCTTCTGAAAAAACCTACACTCGATCCCTCCGATGTCAACAACTACAGACCAGTATCCCTTCTTTCTTTTCTCTCCAAAACTCTTGAACGTGCCGTCCTTGGCCAGCTCTCCTGCTATCTCTCTCAGAATGACCTTCTTGATCCAAATCAGTCAGGTTTCAAGACTAGTCATTCAACTGAGACTGCTCTTCTCTGTGTCACGGAGGCGCTCCGCACTGCTAAAGCTAACTCTCTCTCCACTGCTCTCATCCTTCTAGACCTATCGGCTGCCTTTGATACTGTGAACCATCAGATCCTCCTCTCCACCCTCTCCGAGCTGGGCATCTCCGGCGCGGCCCACGCTTGGATTGCGTCCTACCTGACAGGTCGCTCCTACCAGGTGGCGTGGCGAGAATCTGTCTCCGCACCACGTGCTCTCACCACTGGTGTCCCCCAGGGCTCTGTTCTAGGCCCTCTCCTATTCTCGCTATACACCAAGTCACTTGGCTCTGTCATATCCTCACATGGTCTCTCCTATCATTGCTATGCAGACGACACACAATTAATCTTCTCCTTTCCCCCCTCTGATAACCAGGTGGTGAATCGCATCTCTGCATGTCTGGCAGACATATCAGTGTGGATGACGGATCACCACCTCAAGCTGAACCTCGGCAAGACGGAGCTGCTCTTCCTCCCGGGGAAGGACTGCCCGTTCCATGATCTCACCATCACGGTTGACAACTCCATTGTGTCCTCCTCCCAGAGTGCTAAGAACCTTGGCGTGATCCTGGACAACACCCTGTCGTTCTCAACTAACATCAAGGCGGTGACCCGTTCCTGTAGGTTCATGCTCTACAACATTCGCAGAGTACGACCCTGCCTCACGCAGGAAGCGGCGCAGGTCCTAATCCAGGCACTTGTCATCTCCCGTCTGGATTACTGCAACTCGCTGTTGGCTGGGCTCCCTGCCTGTGCCATTAAACCCCTACAACTCATCCAGAACGCCGCAGCCCGTCTGGTGTTCAACTTTCCCAAGTTCTCTCACGTCACCCCGCTCCTCCGCTCTCTCCACTGGCTTCCAGTTGAAGCTCGCATCCGCTACAAGACCATGGTGCTTGCCTACGGAGCTGTGAGGGGAACGGCACCTCCGTACCTTCAGGCTCTGATCAGGCCCTACACCCAAACAAGGGCACTGCGTTCATCCACCTCTGGCCTGCTCGCCTCCCTACCTCTGAGGAAGTACAGTTCCCGCTCAGCCCAGTCAAAACTGTTCGCTGCTCTGGCACCCCAATGGTGGAACAAACTCCCTCACGACGCCAGGTCAGCGGAGTCAATCACCACCTTCCGGAGACACCTGAAACCCCACCTCTTTAAGGAATACCTAGGATAGGATAAAGTAATCCTTCTAACCCCCCCCCCCCTTAAAAGAGTTAGATGCACTATTGTAAAGTGGTTGTTCCACTGGATATCATAAGGTGAATGCACCAATTTGTAAGTCGCTCTGGATAAGAGCGTCTGCTAAATGACTTAAATGTAAATGTAAAATGAATCACATCACCAGATAGCAGCTGACTAATTACATGTATATGCTTTGGAAGGATAATGGAGGATAATGAAAGTTCACAGAAGTAACAAGTAAATGTAGAGCTACCAACTAGTTAGTTAAAAAAAATATATATATCTATATATCAAGTTTGTTTATGAATTAAGTTACTAAAACTCAATCGTGGGAATTACTGCATTTGAATTGGTAGCTACAAACCACAGTTGGGTCACCTGCTACTGTCCTCCCTTCCACTGGTATACTGTTATTGCGTTTTTTTCTTTCTGTCGTCTGGTGGTCAAAGCAAGACTGTGAAAAAAATCTGGACAACGCTCACTCACTCACTCACCCACACACACGTATTTGTTTGAGTGGGATCAAGTCAAAATCAAATCAAATGTATTTGTCACATACACATGGTTAGCAGATGTTAATGCGAGTGTAGCGAAATGCTTGTGCTTCTAGTTCCAATCATGCAGCAATATCTAACAAGTAATATAACCTAACAATTTCACAACAAATACCTTATACACACAAGTGTAAAGGAATGAATATGTACATAAAAATATATGAATAAGTGATGCCCGAACGGCATAGGCAAGACGCAGTAGATGGTATAGAGTACAGTATATACATATGAGATGAGTAATGTAGGGTATGAATACATTATATAAAGTGGCATTGTTTAAAGTGGCTAGTGATATATTACATCAAGATGGCAAGATGCAGTAGATGGTATAGCGTACAGCATATACATATGAGATGAGTAATGTAGGGTATGTAAGCATTATATAAAGTGGCTAGTGATAAATTGATTACATCAATTTTTCCATTATTAAAGTGGCTGGAGTTGAGTCAGTATGTTGGCAGCAGCCACTCAATGTTAGTGATGGTTTTTAACAGTCTGATGGCCTTGAAATAGAAGCTGTTTTTCAGTCTCTCGGTCCCCGCTTTGATGCACCTGTACTGACTTCACCTTCTGGATGATAGCGGGGTGAACAGGCAGTGGCTCGGGTGGTTGTTGTCCTTGATGATCTTTTTGGCCTTCCTGTGACATCGGGTGGTGTAGGTGTCCTGGAGGTCAGGTAGTTTGCACCCGGTGATGCGTTGTGCAGACCTCACTACCCTCTGGAGAGCCTTACGGTTATGGGCAGAGCAGTTGCCGTACCAGGTGGTGATACAGCCCGAAAGGATGCTCTCGATTGTGCATCTGTGAAAGTTTGTGAGAAGTTTTTGGTGACAAGCTGAATTTCTTCAGCCTCCTGAGGTTGAAGAGGCGCTGCTGCGCCTTCTTCACCACGCTGTCTGTGTGGGTGGACCATTTCAGTTTGTCCGTGATGTGTACGCCGAGGAACTTAACTTTCCACCCTCTCCGCTACTGTCCCGTCGATGTAGATAGGGGGCTGCTCCCTCTGCTGTTTCCTGAAGTCCACGATCATCTCCTTTGTTTTGTTGACATTGAGTGTGAAGTTATTTTCCTGACACCACACTCCGAGGGCCCTCACCTCCTCCCTGTAGGCCGTCTCGTCGTTGTTGGTAATCAAGCCTACCACTGTAGTGTCGTCCGCAAACTTGATGATTGAGTTGGAGGAGTGCATGGCCACACAGTCATGGGTGAACAGGGAGTATAGGAGAGGGCTGAGAACACACCCTTGTGGGGACCCAGTGTTGAGGATCAGCGGGGTGGAGATGTTGTTACCTACCCTCACCACCTGGGGGCGGCCCGTCAGAAAGTCCAGGACCAGATGGGTTAGGGCAGTGTGATGGCGTCATCTGTGGACCTATTGGGGCGGTAAGCAAATTGGAGTGGGTCTAGGGTGTCAGTTAGGGTGGAGGTGATATGGTCCTTGACTAGTCTCTCAAAGCACTTCATGATGACGGAAGTGAGTGCTACAGGGCGGTAGTCATTTTGCTCAGTTACCTTCGCTTTCTTTGGAACAGGAGCAATGGTGGCCGTCTTGAAGCATGTGGGAACAGCAGACTGGGATAAGGATTGATTGAATATGTCTGTAAACACACCATTCAGCTGGTCTGCGCATGCTCTGAGGATGCGGCTAGGGATGCCGTCTGGGCCTGCAGCCTTGCGAGGGTTAACACGTTGAAATCTTTTAGTCACGTTGGTTACAGTGAGGGAGAGCCCGCAGGTTTTCGTAGCGGGCCGTGTCAGTGGCACTGTATTGTCCTCAAAGCGAGCAAAAAAGTTGTTTAGTCTGTCTGGGAGCAAGGCATCGTGGTCCACGACGGTGCTGTTCTTTTGTAGTCCGTGATTGACTGTAGACCCTGCCACATACCTCTCGTGTCTGAGCTGTTAAATTGCGACTCCACTTTGTCTCTATACTGATGCTTAGCTTGTTTGATTGCCTTGCGGAGGGAATAGCTACACTGTATTCGGTCATGTTTCCGGTCACCTTGACCTGATTTAAAAGCAGTGGTTCGCGCTTTCAGTTTTGCGCGAATGCTGCCATCAATCCATGGTTTCTGGTTGGGGAATGTTTTAGACGCTGTGGGTACAACATCACCGATGCACTTGCTAATATACTCGCTCACCAAATCAGCGAATTCGTCAATGTTGTTGTTCGCCGCAATGCGGAACATATCCCAGCACGTGATCGAAGCAATCTTGAAATCTGATTGGTCGGACATGAGCGCGGGTGCTTCCTGTTTTAGTTTCTGTCTATAGGCTGGGAGCAACAAAATGGAGTCGTGGTCAGCTTTTCCGAAGGGAGGGCGGGGGAGGGCCTTATATGCGTCGTGGAAGTTAGAATAACAGTGGTCTAGGGTTTTGCCAGCCCTGGTAGCACAATCGATATGCTGATAGATTCAGATTAGCCTTGTTAAAATCCCAGCTACAATAAATGCAGCCTCAGGATATGTGGTTTCAAGTTTACATAGAGTTGAATGAAGTTCTTTCACGGCCGTCGATGTGTCTGCTTGGGGGGGGAATATACACGTCTGTGATTATGATCGAAGAGAATTCTCTTGGTAGATAATGCGGTCGGAATTTGATTGTGAGAAATTCTAAGTCAGGTGAACAAACGGGCTTGAGTTCCTGTATGTTGTTATGATCACACCATGTCTTGTTAATCATAAGGCATACACCCCCGCCCTTCTTCTTACCAGAGAGATGCTTGTTTCTGTCTGCGTGAAGAAACCAGGTGGCTGTACCGACTCAGATAGCGTGTCTCGAGTGAGCCATGTTTCCATGAAACAAAGAACGTTACAGTCTCTAATGTCTCTCTGGAATGCTACCCTGCTCGGATTTCGTCTAGCTTGTTGTCAAGAGACTGGACATTGGCGAGTAGTATGCTCGGGAGCGGTGCGCGATGAGCCCGTCTACAGAGCCTGACCAGAAGACCGCTCCGTCTGCCCCTTCTACGGCGCCGTTGTTTTGGGTCGCCGGCTGGGATCCGATCCATTGTCCTGGGGGGTAGGCCAAACAGAGGATCCTCTTCGGGAAAGTCGTATTCCTGGTCGTAATGGGCTGTGACTGGGCCACTCAAAAACATTGAGAGACTTGACTCAAAGCCACTCCTGCGTTGTCTTCGCTGTGTGCGTAAGGTCATTGTCCTGTTGGAAGGTGAACCTTAGCCCCAGTCTGAGGTCCTGAGCGCTCTGGTTTTCATCAAGGATCTTTCTGTACTTTCCTCCGCTCATCTTTCCCTCGATCCTGACTAGTCTCCCAGTCCCTGCCGCTGAAAAACATCCCCACAGCACGATGCTGCCACCACCATGCTTCACCGTAGGGATGTTGCCACACTCCAGACATGACGCTTGGCATTCAGGCCAAAGAGTTCAATCTTGGTTTCATCAGACCAGAGAATATTGTTTCTCATGGTTTGAGAGTGCTTTAGGTGTCTTTTTGGCAAACTCCAAGCGGGTTGTCGTGCGTTTTACTGAGTGGCTTCCATCTTGCCACTCTAAGACCTGATTGGTGGAGTGCTGTAGAGATGGTTGTCCTTCTGGAAGGTTCTCCCATCTCCACAGAGGAACTCTGGAGCTCTGTCAGAGTGACCATCGGGTTCTTGGTCACCTCCCTGACCAAGACCCTTCTCCCCCGATTGCTCAGTTTGGCCGGGTGGCCAGCTCCAGGAAGAGTCTTGGTGGTTCCCAACTTCTTCCGTTTATGAATGATGGAAGCCACTGTGGTCTTAGGGACCTTCAATGCTGTTTACACCTTTTGGTACCCAGATCTGTGCCTCGACACAGTGCTGTCTCGGAGCTCTACGAACAATTCATTCAACCTCATGGCTTGGTTTTTGCTCTGACATGCACTGTCTACTGTGGGACCTTTTATATAGACAGGTGTGTGTGTGTGTGCCTTTCCAAATCATGTCCAATCAATTGAATTTACCACAGGTGGACTGTAATGTAGTTGTCGAAACATCTCAAGGATGACCAATGGAAACAGGATGCACCTAAGATCAATTTCGAGCCTAATAGCAAAGGGTCTGAATACTTATTTAAATATGGTATTTCTGTTTTTTATTTTTAATACATTTGCTAACATTTCTATACCTCTTTCGCTTTGTCTTATGGCGTGTTGTGTGTAGATTGATGACGAAAAACATGTATTTAATCCATTTTAGGATAAGGCTGTAACAAAATGTGGAAAAAGCGAAGGGGGTCTGAATATTTTTCCGAATGCGCTGTATTAGTGTTTTATTTTTCAGTTATTTTTTTTTACCAATGTTAGTAATACTGCAAAAAATGGGGCAAAGCAATTCACTTTTTTTCTTCATACAAAGTGCTATGTTTGGGGCAAATCCAACACAACATATTACTGAGTACCACTCTCCATATTTTCAAGCATGGTGGTGGCTGCATTATGTTTTTATTTAACCTTTATTTAACTAGGCAAGTCAGTTAAGAACAATTTCTTATTTATAGTGACGGCCTACCCTCGGCCAAACCCTCCCCCAACCCGGACGGCGCTGGGCCAATTGTGCGCCACCCAATGGGACTCTTGATCACAGACTGCTGTGCCACTCGGGAGCCCTATGGGTTTGCTTATAATCGTTAAGGACTGGGGAGTTTTTCAGGATAAAAAAGAAACGGAATGGAGCTAAGCACAGGCAAAATCCTAGAGGATAACCTGGTTCAGTCTGCTTTCCACTGGGAGATGAATTCACTTTTTAGCAGGAAAATAACCCAAAACACAAGGCCAAATCTACACTAGAGTTGCTTACTGAGAAGACAGTGAATGTTCTGGAGTGGCTGAATTACAGTTTTCACTTTAATCAGTTTGAAAATCTATGGCAAGACCTGAAAATGGTTGTCTAGCAATGATCAACAACCAATTTGACAGAGCTTGAAGAATAATACAAAATAAATAAATACATCTAATGTTGCAAAGTCCAGGTGTGGAAAGCTCTGAGACTTACCCACAAAGACTCATCGCTGCTAAAGGTGCTTCTATAAAGTATTATCTCAGGGGTGTGAATACTTATGTAAATTAGATATTTCAGTATTTCATTTTCAATACATTTGCAGAAATTTCTAAAACATGTTTTCATTTTGTCATTATGGGGTGTTGTGTGTATATACAGTGGGGAGAATAAGTATTTGATACACTGCCGATTTTGCAGGTTTTCCTACTTACAAAGCATGTAGAGGTCTGTAATTTTTATCATAGGTACACTTCAACTGTGAGACGGAATCTAAAACAAAACTCCAGAAAATCACATTGTATGATTTTTAAGTAATTAATTTGCATTTTATTGCATGACATAAGTATTTGATACATCAGAAAAGCAGAACTTAATATTTGGTACAGAAACCTTTGTTTGCAATTACAGAGATCATACGTTTCCTGTAGTTCTTGACCAGGTTTGCACACACTGCAGCAGGGATTTTGGCCCACTCCTCCATACAGACCTTCTCCAGATCCTTCAGGTTTCGGGGCTGTCGCTGGGCAATACGGACATTCAGCTCCCTCCAAAGATGTTCTATTGGGTTCAGGCCTGGAGACTGGCTAGGCCACTGCAGGACCTTGAGATGCTTCTTACGGAGCCACTCCTTAGTTGCCCTGGCTGTGTGTTTCGGGTCGTTGTCATGCTGGAAGACCCAGCCACGACCCATCTTCAATGCTCTTACTGAGGGAAGGAGGTTGTTGGCCAAGATCTCACGATACATGGCCCCATCCATCCTCCCCTCAATACGGTGCAGTCGTCCAGTCCCCTTTGCAGAAAAGCATCCCCAAAGAATGATGTTTCCACCTCCATGCTTCACGGTTGGGATGGTGTTCTTGGGGTTGTACTCATCCTTCTTCTTCCTCCAAACACGGCGAGTGGAGTTTAGACCAAAAAGCTCTTTTTGTCTCATCAGACCACATGACCTTCTCCCATTCCTCCTCTGGATCATCCAGATGGTCATTGGCAAACTTCAGACGGGCCTGGACATGCGCTGGCTTGAGCAGGGGGACCTTGCGTGCGCTGCAGGATTTTAATCCATGACGGCGTAGTGTGTTACTAATGGTTTTCTTTGAGACTGTGGTCCCAGCTCTCTTCAGGTCATTGACCAGGTCCTGCCGTGTAGTTCTGGGCTGATCCCTCACCTTCCTCATGATCATTGAAGCCCCACTAGGTGAGATCTTGCATGGAGCCCCAGACCGAGGGTGATTGACCGTCATCTTGAACTTCTTCCATTTTCGAATAATTGCGCCAACGGTTGTTGCCTTCTCACCAAGCTACTTGCCTATTGTCCTGCAGCCCATCCCAGCCTTGTGCATGTCTACAATTTTATCCCTGATGTCCTTACACAGCTCTCTGGTCTTGGCCATTGTGGAGAGGTTGGAGTCTGTTTGATTGAGTGTGTGGACAGGTGTCTTTTATACAGGTAACGAGTTCAAACAGGTGCAGTTAATACAGGTAATGAGTGGAGAACAGGAGGGCTTCTTAAAGAAAAACTAACAGGTCTGTGAGAGCCAGAATTCTTACTGGTTGGTAGGTGATCAAATACTTATGTAATGCAATAAAATGCTAATTAATTACTTAAAAATCATACAATGTGATTTTCTGGATTTTTGTTTTAGATTCCGTCTCTCACAGTTGAAGTGTACCTATGATAAAAATTACAGACCTCTACATGCTTTGTAAGTAGGAAAACCGGCAAAATCGGCAGTGTATCAAATACTTGTTCTCCCCACTGTAGATGGGTTAGAAAAAACACAAACAAAAAATAATCAGCTGATGATTTTTTTTAAATGGGTTTCAATGTCTAATTTAGAAATATAATTATATTGAAAGGCAAACACTGCCATTAATACAAGGAACAAAAAGTTTTTTTGTCACACAATTTTGGACAGCTAAAACGTAATTAGAATGTATTAATGTTACATTCCCATGATGCCTAAAAGACGGTTCTAGTTTTAGGTCATACTTAATTAAATGTGTTAGGCATACTTGCCCAATCAGTTTTTGTATTTTGCTAAGCCTTTTTGTTTATAAATTAAGCCTTTTTGTTTTATAGTGATTGGTTGGTGTTGATGGATGGTGTGAAAACTAGAGAAAATACAATATTTAAAATGAAAATATATTACAGAAACTAGATATAGACCAATATATAGTATAGGCTGTTTTTAGCCTTCAGCCTTTATATAACCATATTAATTAATTTATATACAATATTCTGCCTATATGAACAAATGTATATAGGCCTAGGTTACAATATTCTTCGCATATGAACACATTTATTTTAGGCCATAACTGAACCAGTTTCTGTAGGCTATATACTTTTGAAATTCTGTAGGGCTCTGGTCAAAAGTAGTGCTTAAGGAAATATTGTGCCACTTGTGACACAGCCATGCTTTTCTTTCTTCTAAAACTAAAGCATCCATATCAAGGTTTTCAATCATCAGTCTTGCTGTGGTGGGTTTCAAGTTGTGCTCCCACCATTTCTGTCCCTGATAAGGATGTGCACTCCAATAAGCCCTGATGACAAAGGCAGGCAGGAGTGACTATGGCCTGTAGCTAGCCCCCAGTGGGACTCCTCTCCCATTTCCTCTCAGATCACAGAGGACTGGGGCCCAGCCAGGGCACCGCATTTAGCAGGACACATTAATATTTATGACACCATGCCATTCTGTTAGGGGTGGCCGGCAGCCGAGTGAGTGACATATAAGCCACATGGTCTACGTCATGTGGTAGTTGATGATGGAAAATACCACAATGGCTGGGTTGAATGGATGTTATGATTGATATTTGAGAAATGACTCAAATAACCAACATTTTGTGAATGCTAGTAATGGGTATTGAATAGGAAGTATACAGTATATGAGAAGATGTGCAATCAAAACATTTTCCATGTTCAGGACCACTTCACTGTGGAATTGCCAGTGCTGCACTTTTCACTCTTAACTTGATGAGTGTATGCGCTAAGCTACCTCAGCATCCATTGACACACAGTCCCCATCATGGATACTGTTATGTTTCCCAGAGTTAATGGCACCCCCTCCAGTTCCTCGGAGTTAATGGCACTCCCTTGACAATCATAAATTGTTTGAATTACTTACTAATGCTCCATCTCCTGTTTTTAAATTAGGTGTACTTGAAATGTCAAAAGGCATAATGTTTTTTTCTTTTGCTCTCAAGTGTAACGTTGGTTAATTATGCCGTACAACTAAAAACCCCTCTGGAGGTCTTCTTCACACTTACATTTTAAATGTGTGAAGGACTCCAGTGAATGGCAGAGGTCTAATTTAATTTAGCCTACATAATGTGTTTTGTAGCAAATGGTTTGCAGCAGTATTGTGGCCTATTTATGCTGTCTAGACTGTTATGCTGACAGTGGAAGTTACACAATGTACGTAATGCAATATTTTGTTGGAACATCTGATAGAGAAACATTGCCTAGTCTTCGAGTGTTTGTGACATCTATGAAAAATGTATATTCATATCATGGAGCAGTAATGACAACAAACAGTCCTTTCCATCTTTTAACAAGATCTCCAAGTCCGATCTCGAAAAAAAAATATCTTGACTGTTGATACGGAAAACCACAACCTGAGGCCTACAGTATAATAGCATCTGATTGGAGCGTCTAAGGAAGCTTACGTATACTTCTGACACCCCACTTCCTCTCAGGAAGGCTACAGTCAGCCAGTAAGCAAGATACTGAACTCTCAGACCTGAAACCGACTACTCAAATAGGGAACATTACTACTACACAAAGAAATGGTCGCTGTAGTCAGTTAAAATATTACAAAGCTGTCAACCAACCATCAGGTTCAGCAGCCGTTCGATGGTGGCCTTCATCTGAAAGCTTTTAGGTTTACATTTGATTATGAGTCTACCGAGAAAGTTTCCAGAGCACAGCAGACATTCCCGTCCGAAACCACCTCAGTTTGGCATGGAGGGTTCTTACCACTGGCACCATTACAGAACGCGCTGGCTGAAGCAGCACTCCTTGTCCTCTTCTGAGCAGCCACTGAACGGCTACGAGTGGAGGACCTCTGCCAGGCTGACACCTAAAATACCAAACGTGCCGAGGTTGGACAGTAATGATCACATCGTAATGGAACCTATCCACCTCAGGGTATTGAGTCTACCTAGGAGGACTACCACCACCAGCACTACCGGACCTGTGGAGCAGCACAGTGGGCAGGGGAGGCTGCGGTCTCTGCTCTCCCTGATTCCCTACCACAGGTCTGTGTCAGAGCCAGGGGCTGGCAGCAGCACAAAGCAGACTGCGGTCAGGAAGGTGCGCTTAGACGAGGAGGAGCAAAATGTCCCCTTTGTCCACGGCCTGTTCTCCTCTGTATCACAGAGGATCAGTAGGATTCTCAGCATCAAGGATGAGCCTGACCCTGAGAACCAAGTGCCTGGTAGGAGAGCTCTCACTCACACTCTCACTCTCTCCCTCTCTGTCCATCCTCTTTAGAATGACATGGGGACAATTATTCTGCAGGTACAGCTCATTTGAGTTTACTGTTTATTTTTAGTATATTTATTTATGAAAGTCTAATACATTACATGGGTAATACCATAATTATTAGTTGGCCTAAAGCGTTTAAAACGGTGCAATTATTTTTAACTGCTGTTCCAAGTAGGCCTAATAGTGCCCAATTTAGATTTCTGTTGCTATTATTTACTGCAATACAAGTGTGTACATTTTAGTCATTTAGAAGATACCATTAACCAGAGTGACTTGCAGTAGTGAGTGCATACATTTTCATACAGAGCCATGCTCTGCCAACTGAGCTACAAGGGACTACTGTGCATTTTCAGATCTTTCCTCTGTGCTGTGGGGAGGAGTCTGCTGCTAATCGATAGTAAGGGATCTGCCTTTGGCCTGCTTTTTCAATAAAGGAGTAGATATTCACAATTGAATTGACTCAAATCCTGTAATGCTCAACCAAAGAGCAGGGTGTATGAACATTTTTTGCTGGAGGTTAATGCTAATTGAATTTTCCAACTTAACTATCACATGACATGTAATATTCTGAGGCTCAAAAAAGAATGAATGCATTTTGTCCTCCTATTCCTGGCAACCAACATGAAAAGGAAGAAATATCTTCCCTGAAAATTGCTAGATCGTTTCTGATCTGAAGAACCATGGTGTTTTATTTCCCATCAGTGTATGAGAATTGAGCGGTGCATGATAGCCCTGGTGATTTGTCATGCTGAAATGAATGGAAACATTCGCTGATATCTTTCACCTCACAGCACATCTGCAGTGTGTATGCTCAGGTCACACATGCATTTAGGCCAACTGTAATTCAAGAGCAGAAATGACAATGCTTATTGAACCGTGGTTTGACGTTCTTCTATTTCATGTTCCTGAAATGAGTCATAAGGGAACATTGGGGCCAGATTTCGTCAAAAAGAAATGTTGTACGGTTGGTTAGGACTTGGTGATCACTGATGTGCGACATTGGCTTTTGTAGGGGAAAACACACTTTGGTGATTTAAATTTCACTTCCTTATGTTATAAAATGCATTTTACCAAGACAAATGTGGTTATTCATGTTCTGAATTGTTCAGTAGGGTCTTTCTTTAACATGTCATTAACATTATATCCAAAAAGTTGGATATAATAAAGTAATACATCCGATAATAAGCATTGAGCTCTGTTGACATAGTGGTGCAGGTTTCTCTTTTGAGGATTTTACATTTTGTGGTCGTCGTCTTCAAAGTTGTTTCCGCGTGTCGCAAAAAGCAAAGTTATCGTGACACGAGCTGAATTAAAAAAGCTTTGAAAATAAAAAGCCTGGAATTTCACACAGATGCTTGTTTTTGTAAAAAATAAAAGTAAAAAGAATTTCAAATTCATATGTGAAGCGTGCACTAAAATATGAAAATACTTTTGAACGGATTATGATGGTGATATGAGGTTTGGACCATTGGTTTTCTTAGAGGATTATCTACACAATTAACATTATTTAACCCATTGGTCTAAAGGTGTGTTTTTGATTGGACACCCTAGCTTTTGTAGCCCTAGCTTTAAGTCTCACTACACTGTGGTCTAAGATTCCTACTTCCTACTTTTTCTAAGGGTCTGAAGGTGTAGGCCACTAGGCCCTGTGGACAATTTACTCTGTCACAAAAATGGCTTCCCTGTGTATTTGTAACATGTTTAGTTTATTGAGGAGAGGGGGGAGGGTGTTGTCTGAGTGGTAATCATCCTCATTATGCAGCAGTGTTCTCAAACACATCAACATAAGTATAAGGAAGCCTCCATGGAGCCTGCTGTACTAGCCTGTAACTGAAAGCTCATTATGACATGAAACCACAATGCTCTCCATTTGATGTTTCACTTCTCCTTGATAGAGTAAGCAACGTGGGCTTCCTCATTGTAGATTCACAGAACTTCCCTCAGGCCTGCCTACATTTCTCACTCCAAGCAGTCAGCTGAGGCTTCTCTCTGAAAATGAATTGAAACGAATCCTAATTGGAGGACAATGAAAACCGTATGCTTCCATGTGCCTGAACTAAAAGTGTTCAGTTAGTCTCATGCCTACCGCCTGTTCTGTGATGAACCTAAATTAGATTGCCTTGCGCATCTTCCACCCCAAAATATTCAATTTCAAAGGTTGGTTGCTCTGTGAGTGCTCATAAAAACAGAGCCTGCTGAATGCGGAGGGGAAACGGCATACCCCTCCTTTCGTATGCAAATGCCCCTCTGCAAATAAATGGACCATGCTATAACAAAAAGAATGTGGCAGCAGCACCTAAGAGCTCATTAACCTTTCAAAGCTCGGGCCAACGTTTGCATCCTAGTCCTGGGAAAACTAAACGTAGCTTTGCATTTAATTTGGGGCATCTACCGGAATGAGGCCTGGTAGGGGGGGCTTTACGTATTAAAAGAGACATCTGTTGTGATGGACCACTGTTCTGAAAAAGGGAAGAATTTGTGTGTCAGATATGCACAACGTGCTTGATGGTTATGTGAGATAAGCTTGTGTGTCTGTCTGCACACCTCTAAACTGAACGATTAACCTATGCTTATCTAATAGGTTATAGGCTTGACGTGATAAGAAATGACATTGGGTGATTCTCTATGGGCCCTGTTCAAAAGTAGTGCACTATATAGTGTGCCATTTGGGATGCACACATTATCCCTCACCTTCGACCTCAGAGACTCCACCCCTTTCCATGCTCCAAGCACGTAGGGTTGACCCTTTTGCAACAAGGAAAAAAGAAGCCCATGCAAATTTGAGAATCCTCACTGATGGCAGCGTATTTAAATATTTAACAATGTCATTGAGTTCTGGAGTGAGCTCACCACAGGAACAAAGAGCATTTATCCCCATCGTCCTGCACTGAATACAAATTATTTATTGTGACTGTTTTTGGACAGCTAGAAATACTTGTCCCATGAGGTACCTATGGCTATGTAGGTAGGACTAATGTAGACTTTTTTAAATGTATACAGTGGGGCAAAAAAGTATTTAGTCAGCCACCAATTGTGCAAGTTCTCCCACTTAGAAAGATGAGAGAGGCCTGTAATTTTCATCATAGGTACACTTCAACTATGACAGACAAAATGAGAAAAAAAAATCCAGAAAATCACATTGTAGGATTTGTAATGAATTTATTTGCAAATTATGGTGGAAAATGCCATAATGCCACATGGCTTCTTTCTTGCTGAGCGGCCTTTCAGGTTATGTCGATATGGACTCGTTTTACTGTGGATATAGATACTTGTACCCGTTTCCTCCAGCATCTCCACAAGGTCCTTTGCTGCTGTTCTGGGATTGATTTGCACTTTTCACACCAAAGTACGTTCATCTCTAGGAGACAGATCGCGTCTCCTTCCTGAGCGGTATGACGGCTCCGTGGTCCCATGGTGTTTATACTTGCATACTATTGTTTGTACAGATGAACGTGGTACCTTCAGGCGTTTGGAAATTGCTCCCAAGGATGAACCAGACTTGTGGAGGTCAACAATTTATTTTCTGAGGTCTTGGCTGATTTCTTTTGATTTTGCCATGATGTCAAGCAAGAGGCACTGAGTTTGAAGGTAGGCCTTGAAATACATCCACAGGTACACTTCCTATTGACTCAAATGATGTCAGTTAGCCTATCAGAAGCTTTTAAAGCCATGACATCATTTTCTGGAATTTTCCAAGCTGTTTAAAACACAGTGAACTTAGTGTATGTAAACTTCTGACCCACTGGAATTGTGATACAGTGAATTAATTATAAGTGAAATAATCTCTCTGTAAACAATTGTTGGAAAAATTCCTTCTGTCATGCACAAAGGAGATGTCCAAACCGACTTGCCATAGCTATAGTTTGTTAACAAGAAATATGTGGAGTCGTTGAAAAACAAGTTTTAATGACTCCAACCTAAGTGTATGTAAAATTCAGACTTCAACTGTATATATCTTCACATTTTATAAACGTGTGAACTTTCCAATTAGTGGCGCAGCAGTCTATGGCATCTCAGTGCAAGAGGTGTCACTACAGTCCCTGGTTCGATTCCAGGCTGTATCACATCCAGCCGTGATTGGGAGTACCATAGGGCGGTGCACAATTGGCCCAGCGTTGTACGGGTTTAGCCGGGGTAGGCCATCATTGTAAATAAGAATTTGTTCTTAACTGACTTGCCTAATTAAGTAAAGGTTAAATAAAAAATAACAAATGTATCCAGGCATGTCTGTGGGCTGAGCTTGTAAAACAATTTCACTCACTCCAGTAGCGCTGTGCATTTAATAGAATGGAATGGGACTTATTTTTAGGACTTTTTATGGTGCATGAACATGCCCATCTCAATTGTGAATGTCAGCATTTAAGCCAGCTGAATTCCTGTCATGTTCCTTTACTCATGCATGCCTGATTAGAAATGGAGTGCCACTGCTTTACCGAGATAAGTTGTTTATGCTCAGATGGTCATACATTCATTCACATATACATCTATCCTCTGTATTGGCCTCCAGAGTGGCACAGCGGTCTAATGCACTGCATCTCAGTGCTAGAGGCGTCACTTCAGACATCCTGGTTCAAATCCAGGCTGTATCACAACCGGCTGTGATTGGGAGTCCCATAGGCGGCGCACAATTGGCTCAGCGTCGTCCTGGTTTTGCCGGTGTAGGCCGGCATTGTAAATAATATTTTTTTTCTTAACTGACTTGCCTAGTTAAATAAAAAACATGTTTTAGATGTGCAATTATCTAAAAATGACACTTGTGCAAATTATTATAAAAAGCACTGGGCTCTAGGTATCTTTTCGTGGTGATTGTGAGGCAGGTGTGAGTTTGTGGCTAGAACTGAGGCCTCAACGCTCAGTCTTGAATCACTTGACTCCTCTAAAAGGAAATGTATTTTCATGAAGCTCACCTAGTAACCTATGCCATAGAGATGAACAATGATTTATCTTTATGGCCTATGCTGCCTTATCATATTTTATCTTTGGGAAAAGCAGCAGTATATAAGGTACATCCCAAATGGCACCCTATGACCAGGGCCCATAGGGAATAGAGACGCAACCCTACTCTGTCTAGTGTCTTCCTACCCCCTTCAGGGAGCAGCTGGTCAGAGAGAGAACACCTTACTGTGATTACAGATAGCCCTCTATACTAAGAAAGCATAACAGAAAACCCTGAATCACCTCCTCTCTGTGGTCCCACATGGCTTACAGCAGGAATGCCACACAATTCAATAAAGAAGGGGCCACATTCACGCGCCAATCAGTTAATTGCAATAATTTCTTCCTTTTGAGTCAGGCTCCACTCTATCACTCCAGCTACCAATTACTGTTGTTAATATGCAATGTTCTTGAATAGCTTGCTTTTGTCTTCTGGGATACAAAGGCCTGCATTTCAGCTATTGTAGTTAAGCCCCTGTAATATAGGGAGAACAATACAGCTATTATATCCTATTCCCAATTTTGTGGTGAGTTTTCTTTTTTTCTTTAGTGACAGACTGCGTGCGTGTAGCTGTGTACAGTAGGTCAGTTTCAGTACCACACCTTTCTCTGTGTCTGTTTGTATTCTAAACCCTCCTCTCTTTCCTCCCTCTCTCCCCACCTGTTGGCCAGGTTTTCTGGATAAAGGAGATGTCAGGCCATTGTCATTGGAGGAGCTGGTTTTATTTACTGGTTGCCACAGCGACCTGGCTATTGCTTACAAATAGGTATAGGTTGGTCTCTGTCTGCGTAGGGCTTGAGGTTAAGATTGTTGGCGCACACACAGCATCCTTTATTGCCCTATGTAGTAGAGGCTCTGGGTGTGGACCCACCTGGCAGCAAACACTATGGGAATTAAGGGTGGCGAAATGTATTACGCTTTTACCGGTTGCAGCCTAAAATGTAGGTTTATGTCCCACGTGATAATTGTGTTATGTTATTCGGCGTGGTGAGATAAAGGACGTTGTTTTATAGACGTCTTTAAACAAGTGGTAAATGCCTCCAAACAGTTTCCCCCCTCAGAAAGAAAACACTGCGTGAGCACTGTGGTAATTTGGCAGAATATTCCCCACCATATTTAAGATTTCCAAACAGCTGCTACTTCCCTGTTTTTAATCACAGCCGTAAGCAAATTCAGTAGGCTTATAGTCTACTTCTGGAGAGGTCAAAACTGAACTAACTTTTTTTTTTCACGAGAAACCATATTTGCCTTTAAGCTTTTTCCTGGGAAAATAGAAGTGAATTCTCTAGTTTGAGCCGCAAAGGAGAAGTTCAAGATCCTATATGCCGACTGCGTTACAAATAGGTCTGTGTGTGTGAATGTCTGTGACTGTGTCAGGGTTTCAGTTAGGAAAATGAGGACATTTTTTCGGAAATTTGGGAAATCTGCCGGACCCATATGCATTGGGTGCGTGACCTGATTAGGGTGTCCACCCACGGTGCTCAGAATGATAGAAATCCCATTTAGGTTATATGGTAATTCATATTAATAGAACTTGCAAGTCAAGGATGCAACAATGTGCGGTCCTTCTTACCGAATTCGGATGTGCAGTTTTACTTTTCCTCAGTCAACAAGATGAGTAACGAACAGTAAAATCACTAGCCTATGCCAATTTACTATCCCCCATAGTAGAAAAGTTTACCTATTCTGTAAGTCAGCTTGTCAAGAAAGAAATAGACTCTGGGACAGTTGTGGGAAGATGGATCCCAAATTCATACAACCAGTAGGCCTATGCTACATAAACAACATGTTAAAAAGGTATGAGTCTGATGCAACAGATCAGAACGTTTTGCTTAAAATGTTGATGATAAACAATTTCTTCACATTATAGTGCAGCAATGCACACAAAGCAGTAGGCAGTTGTTCCATAATGCAATTAGCAGGAATTCGTTGTCAAAAAAGGGCACTGCACGTGTGCGCAGTTTCATGTGACAGATAAAAATATCCATTAGAAATGTTGAGAGAGGAGATCTAATAGGCTACTTTGAAGCAAGGTAAGACATGCCTCATAATATGTATTAAAAGAGTTCAGGTTTCAAACAATGAAGTATTTATTTTTCTAAATGCATAGCCTACTGCCTCCAGGTCATTGCAAAGGGTCGTATGAGGTGAAGCCTGCCTTCCTTTGTTTGAGATGCTGCTGCAGCTCTCGCGCTGTCTGACAGATTTTCTGCTTAAAGACTATCTGTATGCTGTACGCGTGTGATTAAATAAGATGCATTACAAAAATACTTTGGTCTACACACATGGCAATTTAATTCCACTAAATTATGCAAATGAACCTTTAGAACGATAAGCATGACCAGGCAAATGTATTTCCATCAATGAAAAGGCTAAAAAGCATTATTTTCCACAAATTTATTTTTTTCTTCTCCTGGACAATTGGCAATCGTCTTTTCTCATTTTTATAGCCCAAAAGCCAGCTATTACCAGATAACGGAAACCCTGGTCTGTATGTATGTGTGTGTGTTGAGGAGGATCTATCCTGTATTGGCAGTGATTAGCAACCAAAGCATGCCCCTGAAACCCCACCCTGGACAGGTGGCAGAACCTCACCCTGGTTCTCAGACATTCCAGACAGGCCTCTGGAGGGTTGGGTTTCTCCCTGGCCATGTGGACTGGGCCTGCAGCTGGACATCTCTGCCTGGTTGAGGACTGACCAGAGTATTCATAGATGCCACAAGTGCCAGTTGCCTTAGTTCCAGTCACACATTATCTCTCTCCCTCGCTGTCCTCTCTTTCTGTCTTTCACACATGTATTGTAGACACACACCCAGTCAGAGGACCTCTGTTTCTCTCACTGTTGCCGCTATTTGTGTACTTTGCTTTGACCCCCTCCGGGTCACAAACGGGCAACGTTCTTTAACTTCCAGCTGGCAAGACTTCGCTGCTAATTGTTTTCAGACCCGTATGCCTCACAAACAAGCATATGGCAGTATGGGGGCTAAACTCGAGGACACCCACACAGTGACGACCTCATTACTCAATAACAAAAAGCATTCCCTCTGAGCTGGTCTGATGATTTGTCTCCATTTCTTTTCTCCTGACGCTCACTTAGGCCAGGCAGCAATCACACACAGACACACACACACACAGAGACTTCTCTCTAGTCTAGAGAAGTTGACTCTTGCTGCTTTTTGACTGTAACTTCAGTGTTCCACTAGTGTATACACCCTTATGTTATACTAGGGAAATTGTTTCCATAGCTAGGACTGACAGTGAGGAATTGTGAAGAGCAGAATCAACAAACTCAATCAACGCAGTTGCTTTGTGAGAAGGTGTTAAAGTTCAGAGTTAGCCATTGTTATGCAAATGCAAGGTGAAAAGTACCAGTGGCCTGTCTTTGGCCCCAAGTGAGAGCCTGTCCACTGGAGCCATGGCCCAAGTGAGACACTGGTACCGGCCCACGTAGATGGAAGCAGTCAAATCTGAGCTTTTTCGGTTAATCCTGGATGGAAATGTGCCATAAAAGTGGCTCTGATCGTTAATGCTTTTCATTGAACTTACTGTAACTGTCAAAGTGTCAGTGACAGATATAGGACCTTAAGCCCTCCGTCGGTCTGTTTCCAGGAGGGATGTTAAGTGAGGGGGAACGTGTTTCCTGTTCTCTCATTGAATTAACTGCTTTGTTGCACCCACACAACTCTGAGCACAGTACAAGTCCCCATCACCTTATAAACCCCCAAATGCGTTACATTTTTTGGGGTCTGATATCCCAGGCACAGATTAAGCCTAGTCCTGGACAAAAGCATGCTGTGGAGATTCTTCATTGAAAGTGCTTTTTAGTCCAGGACTCGGTTTAGGGCCCATCCTGTGTCTGGGAAACCGGCCATTTTGATTGACACACTCAAGTTTAGTTCATTCTTTTGTCTCAAAATAACTTGAAGTCCCTGTATTTCGGAAATGATGAGTGATAAATTGTACCGCATGTCTGAAAGAAAAAAATATCTTATTCTCTCTCGTCTGTAATCTGTGTATGGGAAAGTTGGCCAGATTCAAAAGGAGCTGTGCTGTTCACTCCTCCCCAGTCAATTAGTCAACTGGCACAGAGTGTCTAATTTGAGCTCTCAGCTCACATACCCATATGTTGAACATAAACAATGAATACATGCAGCCAACCATCCTATTCAAAGCAGCCTACGCCATCTCTGGATTACGTTCCCCCCTCGCCCACGTCTTCTATATTCCGTGTGTGTGTGGAGCAGTCTCCAACACAGTGCTGCGGCACATTACCATCTCTAGTCAGACACTCTAAAAACATGTCTGTTTACTCTGTCATTACATCCGTGTTTGGTGAGCCGGCGTTGTAAAAAACTATTTGCTATCAGCCCTCGTCATTGCACTCTGTCCTATTGTTCAGCACTACTTATTGCTATTGGAGTACATTACAGGGTTGTGGCCAGTTAACATGGAGGGGGGAGGGGCAGCATTGGTCTCCCAAATGGTACCCTAATCCCTACATAATGCACTACACTATATAAGGAATAGGGTGCCATTTGGGACGCTGACAGTGACCGATCGCGAGGTAGTACATGAACCTCTGGGAATAGGGCCTCCTTTGGACTCAACCTTGTTAGTCAAAGGAGATTGATTACGCCTGAAGGGTCACCTATAGACCTATAGCCCTTCCCACTTATGCTTGGTGACATGGGGGCATGACCTATGCTCTCTTATTCCACAACTACCCTGCACCAACCAGACAGCTAGCCTATCATCAGGCAGATGCACCCGGTGGGTTGATGAACCTTGAATACAACACTTTAATATTTCATCCCAAAAAGCCCCCTTTGGCTTGCAATGACCTCATCAACTATAATTGCCTGCCTGCTGTGTCTGCTGCCTCCTAAAACATTGGCTGCCTCCTAAAACATAGGTTGCATCCCAAATACCACCCTATTCCCTATATAGTGCATTATGGACCCTGGTCAAAAGTAGTGCACTATATAGGGAACAGTGCGCCCTTTGTGACGGAACCATCTCATCAGTAGGGAAAAGGTCACATCCTGCAGAAGACATCCTGTAGGAGCAGTGAGGTAGTTAATGGACACAAGGCAGTGCACCTCCATCACATATTGATGGGTTGACAGACAGCTGTGAATGAATGAAGCAATAAAGCCCGAGGAGGTGTGGTATATGGCCAAGATACCATGTCTAAGGGCTGTTCTTATGCATGACGCAACGCGGATATACCACAAACCCCCGAGGTGCCTTATTGTTATTATAAACTAGTTACCAACGTAATTCGAACAGTACAAATATCCCACGGCTTTCAGCCAATCACCATTCACATACTTTTGCAATAATTATATTGCTAGGTTAGGTAGGCTATCAAGCTTGGTTTCAGGTATGATGATAATACATTATTTCTTGGGCAAGGGGATTAAACTCCACACACGGCAATGTTTTTTTTATTTACATTTACATTTAAGTCATTTAGCAGACGCTCTTATCCAGAGCGACTTACAAGTTGGTGCATTCACCTTATGATGTCCAGTGGAACAACCACTTTACAATAGTGCATCTAACTCTAAGGGGGGGGGGTTAGAAGGATTACTTTATCCTATCCTAGGTATTCCTTAAAGAATACCTATCCTAGGTATTCCTTTATTGTATGACAAGGTATGGATTCACCTTTTCCAGTTTTGCATGTCAGTGGATAATGTAGGCTTAGTTATATTTAATACCCCCCCCCATATAATCAATATTAAATTAATCTATATAGGATGTAATTGAAGGCCTGCAATAACATGCAGTAGCCTGACAGCGTGAAATCCATTCTTTGTTGCAGAGGACAACTCTGCCCTCTACAGACAAGCTGTGATGACTTCACCTTATTTTCTCTGGACTCAACAGAGTTGGTGCTAATTCCATTTCCTACCTAATGCTGGTTCCTCTCAGTCAGTGGGATCAACAATACAGCTGTGTCTCGTGATGATCTATTTTCTGTTAGGCAGCAGACTTTGATCAGTCAAAATGAGGCATAGCCCAAAAAGCAGTTCACTTCAGTATGGCATCCTATCATTGCATACAAAAGGTGGTGTATAAAGTAAAGTTGAAAGGGTGAAGAGAATGTTCATTATAACCCGTTCCTCTAAAGTTTAGTATCTTCCTGATTTACAGTGAGATCGTCTGTGCTGCTTACTCCCTCCTGAGGTGTCTTTCTTCTCCCCTCTGTGCAGATGTGAAGGGACCACCCACACACCACTTTTCCTGCGGCCAGTCGCCCTACTCCGAGACCAGTATGTGGGAGAGGAAGTACTGCATCCTGACTGATAGCCAGCTCATCCTGCTCAATAAAGAGGAAGTGGTGAGTAAAGTTCCTCGTAATACTACCCCCCTTATACCACCATGTACACACACCATTTCAGAGGAACAAAGCAAGGATTTGGATAGTGAGGGGGCTGAGTCTGACATCTTATCTCTAAAAATCTATCCCGTCTTCTGTGTGTGCAGGAAACATTTACATTTAAAGAGAAGACCTTAATATTGTATATATGTCCCAGGCTGATCATGGTTCTAGGCTACTAGGGAAACTATTACTTATTCGGTATACGTACTATAGAAATGAAAATAATAGATTTGCTGATGATGCCCTACTTAAAATGCTTCCGTTTTTTTCCCTCTGTGTGATTTTTCAGATGCCAGGTGAGGTGGTTGATAATCCTACAGAGTCGTCAAAGAGCAGGAGCCTGCGTCGGACAGTCAGTGTTCCATCAGAGGGACAGTTCCCAGAGTTCCAGGCAGAGGGCGCCTCCATTCTAGGTAAGACTGCCACAGACTGAATAGGAGAGGAGGAAGCATATACATATACATTTGGAAAGTGTTCAGACCCCTTCCCTTTTTCCATATTTTGTTACGTTACAGCCTTATTCTAAAATGGATTGAATAAAAAAAAAATCCTCATCAATCGACATAATGAGAAAGCGAAAACAGGTTTTTAGAATATTTTTCAAATGTATAAAAAATGAATAACAGATACCTTATTTATGTAAGTATTCATACCCGTTGCTATGAGACTCAAAATTGAGCTCAGGCATCCTGTTTCCGTTGATCATCCTTGAGATGTTTCTACAACTTGATTAGAGTCGACCTGTGGTAAATTCAATTGATTGGAAATTATTTGGAAAGGCACACACCTGTCTATATAAGGTCCCACAGTTGACAGAGCATGTCAGAGCAAAAACCAAGCTATGAGGTCAAATAAATGGTCCCTAAAGCTCCGAGACAGGATTGTGTCGAGGCATAGATCTTGTGAATGGTACGAAAAATAATCTGCAGCATTGTATGTCTCCAAGAACACAGTTGCTTCTATCATTCTTAAATGGAAGGAGTTTGGAACCACCAAGACTCTTCCTAGAGCAGCCCGCTTAGAGTTTGCCATTTGGCACCTAAAGGACTCTGACCATGAGAAACAAGATTCTCTGGTCTGATGAAACTAAGATTGAACTCTTTGGCCCGAATGCCAAGCGTCACGTCTGGAGGAAACCTGGCACCATACCTCCAGTGAAGCATGGTGTTGGCAGCATCATGCTATGGGGATGTTTTTGCAGGACATCTGCAGGGACTGGGAGACAATAGTCAGGATCGAGGGAAAGATGAACGGAGCAAAGTACAAAGAAATCCTTATGAAAACCTGCTCCAGGGTGCTCAGGACCACCGACTGGGGCGAAGGTTCATCTTCCAACAGGACAACGACCCTAAGCACACAACCAAGACAAAGCAGGAAGGGTCTCTGAATGTCCTTGAGTGGCCCAGCCAGAGCCCGGACTTGAACCTGATCGAACATCTCTGGAGAGACCTGAAAATAGCTGTGCCGCGTCGCTCACCCTCCAATCTGACAGAGCTTGAGAGGATCTGTATAGTCCCTATGCCTAAGAATACTAAGGTAGCCTGCCTAAATGACTACCGATCCTTAGCACTCACGTCTGTAGCCATGAAGTGCTTTGGAAGGCTGGTCATGGCTCACATCAACACCATCATCCCAGAAACCATAGAGCCACTCCCAATTTGCATACCCCAACAGATCCACAGATGATGCAATCTCTATTGCACTCCACAGTGCCCTTTCCCACCTGGACAAAAGAAACACCTGCGTGAGAATGTTTTTCTGGCTGTGTGGTGCCACAACCTCTCCCTCAACGTGATCAACACAATAGAGATATTTGTGGACTACAGGAAAAGGAAGACCCAGCACGCCCCCATTCTCATCGACGGGGCTGTAGTGGAGCAGGTTGAGAGCTTCAAGTTCCTTGGTGTCCACATCACCAACAAACCTACATGGCCCGAACACACCAAGACAGTCGTGAAGAGGGCACGACAAAGTCTTATTCCCCCTCAGGAGACTGAAAAGATCTGGCATGGGTCCTCAGTTCCTCAAAGTTCTACAGCTGCACCATTGAGCGCATACTGACTGGTTGCATCAGTGCCTGGTATGGCAACTGCTCGTCCTCCGACCGCAAGGCACTACAGAGGGTAGTGCGTACGGCCCAGTACATCACTGGGGCCAAGCTTCCTGCCATCCAGGACCTCTATACCAGGCGGTGTCAGAGGAATGCCCTAAAAATTGTCGAAGACTCCAGCCACCCTATTCATAGACTATTCTCTCTTATACTGCACGGCAAGCGGTACCGGAGCGCCAAGTCTGTGTCCAAAAGGCTTCTTAGCAGCGTCTACCCCCAAGCCATGAGACTCCCGAACAGCTAATCAAATGCCTACCCAGACTATTTGCGTTGTCCCCCCCCTCCCTCATTTACGCTGCTGCTACTCTCTGGTTATTATCTATGCAGAGTCACTTTAACTCTACCTACATGTACATATTACCTCAATTACCTCGACTAACCGGTGCCCCCCGCACGTTGACTCTGTACTGGTACCCCATGTATATAGCCTCGCTATTGTTATTTTACTGCTACTCTTTAATTATTTTTCATATTTAAAAGGCCACTCTAAAATGTGCAGTTTTGTCATACAACACAATGCCACAGATGTTTTGAGGGAATGTGCAATTGGCATGCTGACTGCAGGAATGTCCACCGCTGTCTCCAGAGAATTGAATGTTCATTTCTCTACCAAAAGCCGCCTCCCACTTTGTTTTAGTGATTTTGGCAGAATGTCCAACCAGTTACCTCGTGTAACCACGGCAGCCCAGGACCTCCACATCCGTCTTCTTCGCCTGTGGGATCATCTGAGTCCAGCCACCCAGACAGCTGATGAAACTGAGGAGTATTTCTGTCTGAAAAATGAATTCTGATTGGCTGGGCCTGACTCCCCAGTGGCTGGGCCTGGCTCCCAAATGGGTTGGCCTATGCCCTCCTAGGCCCACCCATGGCTGCTCCCCTGCCCAATCCTGTTAAATCCATAGATTAGGGCCTAATAAATGTATTTCAATTGACCGATTTCCTTATTTGAACTGTAACTCAATAAAATCATTGTTGCGTTTACATTTTTTTTCAGTATAATTACCAATCTGTTACACCGATGCACTGACTAGAGTGGGAGAGGAAGACATTGGATGCATCCCACAATTCACCCTATTTAGTGCACTACTTGGACCAGAGCACATCTTTTGACCAGAGCCCTGGTTGAAGTAGTGCACTAAATAGGGAATAGATTGCCATTTGGGATACAGATTTTTGTTAGCTTTAATGAGAGGATATGCCGCACACAGTAAATTCATTATAGACAGAGGCCTTCCGCCATAGTTGATTATATAAAAGAATGAATTAATAAATAAATGTTATTTGTATGCAGTTCTGTGTGAGGACTTATAGTTTTTAAAATGCGTACAGACACATCTGAACATTACTAACTGCTGCAACAATAATTAAACTAGTCTGCAATTTTTTTATCTTCTCTCCATTGGCTCAGGACCGTAGAGAAACCTTGAAATTATTTATCTGGATGATGGTTGATCACTATCCATGTATCCCTCGTTCGTAATACACCCTGCGACAAAGAAGCAGTCTGCAAGTATGAAGAACAATGGCACAAACGCATCTGTTGAGTGGATAAAAAACTGCCAGCAGTGCCCGTTACATAACTACAGCAGAGCTTTTTAGAAAATACGACAGAGCTGCAGCAGCAAGATTAGTATCAACTGAAGTAACTTAATTCTCTATGATGAGTATGTGGACTGCTTCTGACCTCTTCCCTGCCTGGTCAGTGAGAAACAGCTGTAAGCTCCCAAAAGGAACAAAATTACAAGTTGTAATAATAACAAAATGACCGCTATGTTCAGTGTCTGTTTTCATGAGGGTTTCATTTAATTTATGCCAGTTAGTGTTTGCGTTCTACTACTGCCGTCCATAGGCCGGGAAATGCTCTGTAGAGTCGGTGTCTTTGGGAATGTATCAGGGACAATGTACCCTGTGTCCAGTCTATTGCTCCATCTCACAGGGTCTGAGTAGCATGGCTGACCCTGCGGTCTTGATGTGGGCTTTTCTCAGCCAGGGCATTCACTGGGGGAATCTGCGGGGGTGCGGCCGCTGGCTGGAGGGATGCTGGGCTGGGGGTCAGTGGGAACAGGGAAGGGGTCTTTTGGGCTGGTTGTTTTGTGACTGCAGCTGATGGGTAGAGGAATGAGGATGAACATGGGCGTACATCCCAAATGGCACACTGTCCCCTATATGGTTAAAAGTTGTTCACTATATAGGGAATGGGGTGCCATTTGAGATGCAGCCACTGTAACTCAGGGAGTCATCCACCCGTGATGACCATCTTAATGTTTTCTGTCCAGCCCTCAACCAGGGGAGAGGGCCTTATTTATATGTTAATCTATACTCTTGTTTGACAAAGTGTCTGCAATACTGGGTTTTAGACCAATACTGGTATTCTATTCAACTATCATTTTGATTGACATGTAGAGCAAACAGAAAAATATTAAACTTTCTGAGATGAATGCAGTCTTCTTCCTTTAATATTGCCTTTTTGTTTTCTAAATATGGTGTTGAGAGATGCACATTTTAATAGAGCTCCGGGGACATAACCTATTTTGTTAAGATTTATTCTACTAGGGAAATAATAACTTTGCCACCATGTTGTTATATTCCTCCACCATTGGCATTTTTTTGATGACCAGTTTTTGTGACACATGACACTGACTGGCATTTTTAGAGGGAAATTAGTGACATTTTTGGTTACAAGTCATAAATCTCAGTGCATTGGGCGCGTTCGTACCCTCCAAGGTTTGTATACAACAGTATTTGAATTCAACTATTTCACAGACTTTTCCTGTACTCCACCTGTAACCTTGTAGTAAGAGGGTTAATACAATACAGGTCGCTTGGTCAGCTGAAACCTGAGGTTGCTGCATCGATGACTGATATGTGAAGGTTATGATATGCGTGTGAAAGTTAACAGACGAGGACAGCTTTTCACTCTTGAATGGAGGAATTTTGACTTGACGTTTCTGCAGGGCAACACACGTATTGACATCAATTTGTACAATCAACCGTAAATAATTGCCTTATCATTTGCCACACACCCCCCTTTTACTGAGGCGACTGAGGGGCAGAGGCTTCGCTCTGACGGGTATGTACGACGATTCGTCTTGAGGACGCATGTGGAAGGGCTGCTATTATATTGTTCATTTCAAAAGACTAGAGAAGAGAGAGGGTGTGTAGGTTTGACCGGCTTTGGCGCAGGCTTTTCTGCATTCCTGCATGTCTTGAAAGAAGTCAAAATAACAGCCAGGACGAGATAGAAAGCGAGCACCAGGATCTTGTGAAATTGCTTGGTATATTTTCAGCGAAATGTGATTTCTGGATTGTAAACTATGGAATACATATGGGGTAAGTTCAAGTCGTTTTAATTAATATTTTTTACTTGCCAAACAATAGAATACAAAGAGCAATTGTGTGATAGCTCTTGGGCTGCTACTCAGGAGGACCATCTGTACTGTAGAGTTTGTACAAAAATAACTTTTCCAAGCGCAACCTGTTACTCTTTGCCACTCGAAACAACACCTATGAATTTGTTTGGATGTTCCATCAATTTGTCTAGTCTTTGGTCAGAAACATTTAGGCTATGCCTATGTTATATCCTTGTTGTAAGATACAATGTAACATAATTTGGCGATATGTAAAAACGCTGTTACTTTAGCATGTTGACAAGCATGTGAAATTGGGGCCACGCAACCGCTCAAATTATTTAATATCTATTCTCCAAGGTTATTGTTATCTGCCATCCATAACTTGAACATAATAAACAATGGTTATTGTCATCTAGTTGGGAACATATGTGAATACATTTTTCCGGTTCCTTGCACTTCGCTGCCCTTATCTAACTGATACATTGTGGCAGTTATAGTTAGCCAAAATGTTGAACACTGTCTGGGTTTGACCACAGCTGTCCTTAGGTTGTTGCTTTTCCATAGGTATGTGTGGAGAATGGAGATTGCCTCCGAATACTGTAGAAATATCAATGATAATCTCATTACTTCACTTAGTTTGTCAATCAAAAGGTTGTTTATGATCGTTATGAAATATATTTGCCAAATAGAACTTATTACAGCCTATAGCATCTGTCAACTCTGTCACAACTCTTTTACTTACATTCTCTCCTTGAGGAAAACACTTCTCTGTAATTACATTTCGGTTGATTACTCTGCTCACACCCAATGTTTACTGTCTTTTGTTGCCAGAGTTGGACATTTTTTATTTGCACATTTATGATGGACTGCGTGCACATTTTTTGAAGAAAATGTCATTACAGAGAAGTGTCAGTACCTGCCACAAAGCATTCATGTGAAAATAGACAGGGCATGGAAACGGTTATGTAACAGTGGATAAAGTCAAGAGCATTGCTTTGTTACCTGGACATATAACTGGTTCCATGAGTTGATAGGAATTCCTTGTATAGTTGTACAGTTGGACAATGGATACATTGCATTGCGTCATTCAGAACAAGTGGCAGTGTCAATGGTTTCTGATGAGGATGATTTCATGGCATACATGTTGGGACATGTTTTATGGGTTTTCTGAAACTTCCCTTATCTGAATAGATTAATTCTAGATACAGTGCATGATGACACCAGTGATGCTGTGACACAAAGAAGTTGCCAACAGTGGCTCATTACTGTATTTTTTCCCCCTGTCTTTACCTTACTTGAGGCATTCAGTGTTTTTGTATAGAGCAGGGTTTTTCAACATTTCCTTGACCAGGGACCCCCTCCCAGGCAAACCGGTGACCCAGGGACCCCCCACCATACACTATACAAAAGTATGTGGACACCCCTTCAAATTAGTGGATTTGTCTATTTCAGCCACACCCGTTTTATTTTATTTTTATTTCACCATTATTTAACCAGGTAGGCAAGTTGAGAACAAGTTCTCATTTACAATTGCGACCTGGCCAAGATAAAGCAAAGCAGTTCGACACATACAACAACACAGAGTTACACATGGAGTAAAACAAACATACAGTCAATAATACAGTAGAAAAATAAGTCTATATACAATGTGAGCAAGTGAGGTGAGAAGGGAGGTGAAGGCAAAAAAAAGGACATGGTGGCGAAGTAAATAGAATATAGCAATTAAAACACTGGAATGGTTGATTTGCAGTGGAAGAATGTGCAAAGTAGAGATAGAAATAATGGGGTGCAAAGGAGCTAAATAAATAAATAAATACAGTAGGGAAAGAGGTAGTTGTTTGGGCTAAATTATAGATGGGCTATGTACAGGTGCAGTAATCTGTGAGCTGCTCTGACAGCTGGTGCTTAAAGCTAGTGAGGGAGATAAGTGTTTCTAGTTTGAGATTTTTGTAGTTCGTTCCAGTCATTGGCAGCAGAGAACTGTAAGGAGAGGCGGCCAAAGGAAGAATTGGTTTTGGGGGTGACCAGAGAGATATACCTGCTGGAGCGCGTGCTACAGGTGGACGCTGCTATGGTGACCAGCGAGCTGAGATGAGGGGGGACTTTACCTAGCAGGGTCTTGTAGATGACCTGGAGCCAGTGGGTTTGGCGAAGAGTATGAAGCGAGGGCCAGCCAACGAGAGCGTACAGGTTGCAGTGGTGGGTAGTATATGGGGCTTTGGTGACAAAACGGATGGCACTGTGATAGACTGCATCCAATTTGTTGAGTAGGGTATTGGAGGCTATTTTGTAAATGACATCACCGAAGTCGAGGATTGGTACGATGGCCAGTTTTACAAGGGTATGTTTGGCAGCATGAGTGAAGGATGCTTTGTTGCGGAATAGGAAGCCAATTCTAGATTTAACTTTGGATTGGAGATGTTTGATGTGAGTCTGGGAGGAGAGTTTACAGTCTAACCAGACACCTAGGTATTTGTAGTTGTTCACATATTCTAAGTCAGAGCCGTCCAGAGTAGTGATGTTGGACAGGCGGGCAGGTGCAGGCAGCGATCGGTTGAAGAGCATGCATTTAGTTTTACTTGTATTTAAGAGCAATTGGAGGCCACGGAAGGAGAGTTGTATGGCATTGAAGCTCGCCTGGAGGGTTGTTAACACAGTGTCCAAAGAAGGGCAAGAAGTATACAGAATGGTGTCGTCTGCGTAGAGGTGGATCAAGGACTCACCAGCAGCAAGAGCAACATCATTGATGTATACAGAGAAGAGAGTCGGTCCAAGAATTGAACCCTGTGGCACCCCCATAGAGACTGCCAGAGGCCCGGACAACAGACCCTCCGATTTGACACACTGAACTCTATCAGAGAAGTAGTTGGTGAACTAGGCGAGGCAATCATTTGAGAAACCAAGGCTGTCGAGTCTGCCGATGAGGATGTGGTGATTGACAGAGTCGAAAGCCTTGGCCAGGTCAATGAATACGGCTGCACAGTATTGTTTCTTATCGATGGCGGTTAAGATATCGTTTAGGACCTTGAGCGTGGCTGAGGTGCACCCATGACCAGCTCTGAAACCAGATTGCATAGCGGAGAAGGTATGGTGGGATTCGAAATGGTCGGTAATCTGTTTGTTGACTTGGCCTTCGAAGACCTTAGAAAGGCAGGGTAGGATAGATATAGGTCTGTAGCAGTTTGGGTCAAGAGTGTCCCCCCCCTTTGAAGAGGGGGATGACCGTAGCTGCTGTCCAATCTTTGGTAATCTCAAATGACACGAAAGAGAGGTTGACCAGGCTAGTAATAGGGGTGGCAACAATTTCAGCCGATAATTTTAGAAAGAAAGGGTCCAGATTATCTAGCCCGGCTGATTTGTAGGGGTCCGTTGCTGACAGGTGTTTAAAACCGAGCACACAGCTATGCAATCTCCATAGACAAACATTGGCAGTAGATTGGCCTTACTGAAGACCTCAGTTACTTTCAATGTGGCACCATCATAGAATGCCATCCTTTCCAACTAGTCAGTTCTTCAAATTTCTGCCCCGGTCAACTATAAGTGCTATTATTGTGAAGTGGAAACGTCTAGGAGCAACAACGGCTCATCCGCGAAATGGTAGGCCACACAAGCGCGTAGCACATAAAAATAATCTGTCCTTGGTTGCAACACACTACCGAGTTCCAAACTGCCTCTGAAAGCATCATCAGCACAAGAACTGTTCTTCGGAAAACTTCATGGTTTTCTTTGGCCGACCAGCCACACACAAGCCTAAGATCAACATGCGCAATGCAAAGCGTCAGCTGGAGTGGTGTAAAGCTCGCCGCCATTGGACTCTGGAGCATTGGAAACGCATTCTCTGGAGTGATGAATCACGCTTCACCATCTGGCAGTCTGATGGATGAATCTGCGTTTGGCGGATGCCAGGAGAACGCTACCTGCCCCAATGCATAGTGCCAACTGTAAAGTTTGGTGGAGGAGGAATAATGATCTGGGGCTGTTTTCATGGTTCGGGCTAAGTCCCTTTGTTCCTTAGTTCCAGTGAAGGGAAATCTTAATGCCACAGCATACAATGACATTCTAGACGATTCTGTGCTTCCAACTGTGTGGCAACAATTCGGTGAAGGCCCATTCCTGTTTCAGCATGACAATGTCTTCGTGCACAAAGCGAGGTCCATACAGGTTTGTCGATATCAGTGTGGAAGAACTTGACTGGCCTGCACAGAGCCCTGACCTCAACCCCATTGAACACCTTTGGGATTAATTGGAATGCTGACTGCGAGCCAGGCCTAATTGCCCAACATCAGTGCCCGACCTCACTAATGCACTTATGGCTGAATGGTATAAAGTCCCCACAGCAATGTTCCGACATCTAGTGGAAAGTCTTCCCAGAAGAGTGGAGGCTGTTATAGCAGCAAAGGGGGGACCAACTCCATATTAATGCCCATGATTTTGGAATGAGACGTTCGAGCATGTATCCATGTACTTTTGGTCATATAGTAGACGTTAGCAAAATACTTGCTGTCTTATCAGGTGAATGATAATAGCAAGGAGAAATAATCAATGAATAGATTTGGTAGATCGTTTTTCATTCTTTTGACCTCCCCACAATATAATTGGAAGAGGAAGTGTAAACTGTGCTATTAGCTAGAAAGGTAACTCCAAACACATTTTTGCTATGCGCAGCTTTTTAGCTGGTTAAACAAAGGTGAGCCATGTGTCGGCAAAAATTCATGTTCAAGTCAAGAAAGCTTACCAGCAGCCAGCGGCACTTGCCGTATTCGTAGCCTATTCGCGGATGCTTTTTCAAAGCCTATGTCAGATACCCCAGTGCTTGTAATTTGCTCAATATTAGAAGTTGAGAAATAAAGTTGATCATTAGAAAGAAAATATTTTTCTACTGTAGGTATGTCATTACAAATCATTTTATTCTGTTGATTGCGCTCTTCATAAATACATTGAAATAAAAAAATATATAAATTGCAGACCCCTTGCAATACCCCCAGTTAAATAGCCCTGGTATAAAGCTCTTCGCACTTTTATTTGTTCGTAGGTTTTGCTTGTCATAAGGAAAACATTGTTTCGCCACGTGCCCCTGTGCTGACCTTCCAGTGCAGGTGTGTCTGTTCTGGTTCATGATTGGACAGTGAATGGAACAGAGTGTATTTCACATTCCACACATTCTTCACACAGTTTCCGTTTGCATCACGCCTTACCATTGATATGCCTTCACTTCACAAAATATACACTCGTTCCCACACCACCATGTTGCCTGTGTAACAAGCTTTCTATGTACCAACTGTGTTTTTCCCCCTTGTTGTGACATCTGTGGACGACCAACACTGAGGTTGCAAGTTTTTGTATTAGGAAATTCATTTCTATGAAGGCTGCCCCTATAATCCTTTCTAAAATTACCCTAAAGCTGCTGTTCTGTAGTAGATCCTCAACTCCACTTGAAATCTCTGTTTTCAATGGATTTTTCATCACCCAAATCATTCATATTTTTCTTTCTTTCAGCATCATCCAAACAATATCATGAATGAACATGATACATGCCTATCTATAAATTGTTACAGTGGCATTCTGTCAAATGATGTATCAATTCCTTCTTCGCTGACTGGCTGTCAGTGTTTTCCAATCCAGCCTTTATCTAGCACAGTATGTCAAGGTCACTACTCAGGGCTGTATACAGGAGCTAGTGATGAGACAAGCAGTTGTCAGGCAGTCTGGTGGGGCCCGTCCTGCAGACAACATGGTCCAGTTCCAAATGGCACCCTATTTATTCCCTAAATAGTGCACTACTTTTGACCAGGGCCCATCAAAAGTAACGCACTATATAGGGAATATGTTACCATTTGAGACACCTCCTGCTGCATCTGTTCCAGAAAATCCAGTTAAACAATTGATCCGGTGCAGGCCTTCCTGAAATCGATATCGTGTTAAAAGATAAGCGCAGGGTTAAAATGCATTGCCTGCCACGTGGTGAAATTAGGCCGTCGCTGTAATTAGAAGTGATGCTTGCTGGTTCCTACCAGAACCCCCTTTATACCAGGTAGCTGCTAGCCTAATCATCTGGGCTCGTATTCATAAAGCATCTCAGAGTAGGAGTGGGGATCTAGGATCAGGTCCATTCATTAGCCTATAATCTAAAAGGCAAAAGTGAGTTTAGATCCTCCTTGTTAGCATGCACAATAGCTGATATAGTAGGCTATATGTATGCTGTTTCTCCAAGGCGCTCCATTATTTCCAAAAATAAGGGGTTAAGATATCACAATGTAGCATGCATGCTATTGAACATCATATGTTTTCAATAGATCACAATTAATTTGATGCAACTTGATGCAAACATCCTTGTTTGTGGGCTCCATTGGCCACTCACCACTTCATTGTGCTTGCGATATCTGATATGAAGTGTGGATGGTGATCATCAATAATTCATATTTAGAAGTACTTGGGGGTGTTATTTAACTTAGCCCAGCCCTAAGTTCTTGATTAACTCACAACGCCCACACCATTGGTGCTACTGCAGGATAATGACGATAGAAATCATATTCCCTGAGGATAATTCTGCAGTTTAAGTAACATTCAGTGTTGTCACATGCTGCACAATGGTCAACAATGTAGCAAAATTATGCAGACGAATATGCACTAAACCTCTGAGGTAGAGGACAAGGCACTGCTGCACTGTTCAAATACTATTACCGGGGATTGCTGATCCACAAATCTGTATTGTGTTCATTGTTGTTTTACCTAGGTGTCTCTCCCAACCACTGCATATTTCTTACCACTGAGTTTTTGGACTAATGAGGGATCGTTCAAAGAACAGCTTTTTAGCAAGTGTCTGGAGTTTTATCTGTGTGGATTGCTGCATAGTAACTTTGTAAATGAACACGAACTCAGTCTTTGTCATTTTTTTGTGTATAAGGAGAAATCTGGCTGGATCTTGCAGTTAGCCCTAAATAGTGGATATTTCTTATTTTCTGATTCACTGTAGCTTGTGGCAAATCTTCCAATTTTGGAAATTGCCATTTCCGACTGACGATAAGGATTGTCTTGTACAGGGGGCTAATATTTTTTTTGTTCCCCTCCCCCACCCTTGTCCCTCACACACAAAGATGAGAAAGCCCCCAGGGTTGTGTCCTACATCAGTCTACTAAGGCAGCAAGTGTTTTTGTAATTAGCCTTAAAGCGTGGCTCTAGATTTGTCCTGTATGTCCTGTGGTTCCAGCAGTGAGGCTGCATTTCAGCTGCAGTAGCAGTCCAGCAGATGCTTCAGTACACAGAGAGAGGGAGGGAGGGAGGGGGGAGGGAGGGAGCGCAACTGAAGAGGGAAGTACTGTTCTGTTCTGTTGAGAGGAACGGTGGAGTGCAGTTACAGCAATTGATTGAATAAATGCGGTAAAATCTCTTCCGCTGCTGGCATGCCAAAAAGGAGTCTGATGAAGTGAAGGTTAGAATTGCTGCCAAGAGGAGAGAGTGAGTGTGATAGGGAAAGGAAGAAGACGAGGGAGGTAGATAGCAGAGGGAGACTCCAAGAGAGAAGGGGAGCGAGAGGGGGACCAGGAGAAGCATGGAGCGCTATTTCAGGGAGAAATAGGTGGGATGCCAGACTGCAGGAACAAAACTAGTTCATTAAGAAAACGGAGATCCTGGGATGATCTTGAAAGAAAACTGAGATCATTGGGATGGCTTCATAGTACTGTAGAAGATGAACAGTTAAAAGGGAAATGACTTCACCTCGTTTGCTGATGGTGATGTTCTGTGTTTAGCCAATCGGATGCAGGCTAACCCTGTTCATCTCCTCCTCAGATGATGGGGAACAGCTGTGACCGAGGTACTGACTCACTCCCGTCTTTTTTCTATAGACTCTATTGTTTGAAATTAAGTTGATTATTCATGCTTAATTCCCATATGCGCAGAGCATCATTGTTAAAAAGCTGTTATGTTCGGTTCTGAAGTTTGTCTGTTTATTTTCATTTAGGGTCTGTACTGTATACATGCAATGCTCCATATGATGGGTTTGCTACTATCTTTCATGAACACTGAACTGAAGATGTGCGTAACTTTGATCATCTTTACTTTGTGCTGTTTGTCAATGTCCATAGTTTTATTAAGTAGTAAGGATGTAGTAGTAAGCATTAAGTTTGATAGGTGTCTCTCTTCCCCAGCCAGAGAGCTCAGTCTCCTCTGAATCAGAGTAAGTGGAGTTGAGAGTCTGAAATCCCGCTCACAGGGCGGTGCACAAGGCGCTCAATGTCCTTTCCTACCGTTAAAACATGCTCCTTGCTCAAAGGAAAAAAACCTCTCAATTCATCCTTTTGTTTAAAATCACAATTTCACCGACACCCATCGATTTGAGACTACATGGACCTACCATTTTGATTTGAGACTACATGGACCTACCATTTGATTTGAGACTACATGGACCTACCATTTTGATTTGAGACTACATGGACCTACCATTTGATTTGAGACTACATGGACCTACCATTTGATTTGAGACTACATGGACCTACCATTTGATTTGAGACTACATGGACCTACCATTTTGATTTGAAGTATTGAAACAAACCATTTGATTTTAATTTAAATTATTTTAATAAACATGAAAATGTGACTGTAAGAAGCGGTCATCATTTAAATAGGCTACATATTAATCTGTATATAAACACTAAATAGGTCAGAAGCCAAAACGGGTAGTCTAAGAAGGAACAAATATTTTATTATTTAGGCTATATCATTAGCCTATTATTTCAAGGCTTTAGTCTACAAAATAAATTAATTGTGAAGCATTTGCAAGTGTGACACAATAGGCTGTCAGGAACATTAAGCGCTCAACATTTAAACAACATTTTGTCTTATTCAATTCACTCACTCCTCTAGAATGTAGAGAAAAACAGGGCAATTCAAGAGGGTGCTATGAAATTAATGTCAATTACATTAACTCTAAACATGCTAAATTCTCAGAGAAAACCATCTAACTTTTTAACAGTATACTGTATGTTTGAAACATTTAGAATATTTATTTATTTATTTTTCTATTGAATGGACATATTTGTATAAACCTTGAATTAATTAATCATTTTATGGGTGAACACCCTACTTATTAGGCTCAGTGCCTTTTTGAATGAACTTTTAGAAGTTTGGCCAGAGTCTCTGGATTCAGGCTCATGCGATGGTGCCAGCAGTGGAGAATACACTCTGCAGAACCACTGGGGATGCTAAACACCCTTCGGGCCACTCTTGCCAGGTGGGGGAAGGGATACGGAGTTGTCTTTCCACATCCTCGTCTGCATTGCTTCTCACGGCCGTTAGGTACTCCTCTACCTCTTCTTTCTTGTCTATAGAGGGCCGCTGCTGCTGAATGAAGTAGAAGCTGAACATGCAAGGTCTTTTGGGCACTTTGTTTTGCTAAGGGGCAGGGATAGGTACTGCTGGTGCTACTGGTATGGCAGATGCACCTGCCAGAGGAGCGTTGATAGCCTCGGTTTCCTTCACAAAGAGGTCTGATCTCTCCAAGAGATTACACACCAGTTCATCCCTTATCACCCACTAACTTTTAAACCTGGGGTCCAGGACAGCGGCTAGACAAGATGTTTATCATTCTAGTACCGCCTGTACCGAGTAGAAACGGTATCTGATGGGGTTTCTACAAAAGCAGCAATGTCTATGGACAGACACAGTAGTCAACAGTTTATTTATTCCAGACACGGCAGGGAGAATCATGCCCAGGGTCGCCAACTCTTTCTGAGGTCAGATAGTGGTGTCAGAACCTCGGCCAGGACCTGTAGGCGACGCACTTCGTTTAAGGTGAGTTTTGCATCATCGAAGGTAGACTTCAGTTTGTTTTGCCACAAGGGGTGTCTTTCGAACATCTTTAACACAGATTCAATCATGCGTAATTGGCTGTTCCATCTTGTCATGCAGACTGATGTGGGACGCACCCCCAATCTGTCCCTTTCCTCTGTGTTCAATGTACACTTCCTAATGCTTTTCACAAGTTTCCCCACTTTCTGGATCTGTCCACTAACCCCATCATATATGTTAAAGGAATCCTTCATTGCGAGCTGAAGCATGTGAATTGGGCACTGTAAATGGAGACTTGACTTTGAAGTAGTGGTTTACCATCATGTCCACGTTGTTGGCTATATGGTCAGTTTGGAACTGAGAGCCCAGGTGGCGCGCCCTCTTCCGTGTCGGATGCCTCATCTTCCTCCTGTCCATCATCATTGATCTCCTCAAAACCAGGTAAGTTGAAGGCCTTGACCATGTTGCTTACGCTGTCAGTCACCGCTTGCTGGATGTTCACCTGTCGCTGCACGTTCCAGTTCCTCAGGATACTTTCATATTTCTGGTAAATGGCCTTTGATGTGTGGTGTCCTTGAGCTGTGAGCACATACAACAACACCGTGTGGCATTTATATTTTCCTTCAATGAAACTGCCGACAATCCCCAGTAAACTGTCCCCTTCTGCTAATCCAAATGTCCGTTGACAGAACGAAACCATCACCTAGTTGCAATAGGTCTCTCAGCTTGGCTTCCATTTATTTGAGGGCATGAGACATGAGGGTGTCTCGGACCGTACTATAAGCAAGGCAGTGTGTAGCCTGGTTGTGATGCACTTGAAAGTACCACATCCCTTCCCGTTCTCCCTTTTTGTTACGGGCCCATAGTCCAAGTGAACAATTTCAAAGAAAACCTCATTGAATTACCTCTTTTTCTCCTGCGACACTGCTGGGACTTTACGGGCAGAAAAGTAATCTTGGAATGTGTCTTTCTCCTGCAAAGTGTGTTGCTGTTGCGTCTCATTTTCTATAAATACAAATGAAAGCTTAATTAGCCTAATGATAGCCTACCTTAAATTGGCACCACAATAAACCTAGACGCACAAAGTAACGGATATACGCCTAATTAGACATGTAGCCTACATTTTTATATACTCCTCAATCGGCGTGATAATACATTTCAATTACTTTAATTGTCATGTGAATTCATTTTTATTGTCATATGGAAAACATGAATTAGGGCTGGGCGACATGGCCTAAAAATCTGCTTTTAAAAAATATTTTAATGTATCAGAATTTCACTGTATATCAATTATTTGTTTTACAAATCTCAAAATAAACGTTTTACAATTTAAATGTCAAATACACTGCATTTCAAACAGTCAGTAATAATGTAATGAATTCAGGGTGTGTGAAATTAGGCTAAATATAAGCCTCACTCATAATGTTATTATTTTTTGCAATAATCACTGACCTGGCTTTCAAGTCCGTCTATGAAAATGCAATTTTTGTTAAATGTTACCAGAACCATGCATAATGCACATTCACTAATAATGACATACTTTTTGTAGCAGGCATTATAGAAAATTAACACAGGTCTCATAAACAATTCCTCAAGCACAAGCCCACATCCTAGTGAGTAGCCAGCCAGCAAATCTTTATATTTCAAGTTTAGCCAACTTGGATCTATTTGCTAGCTAACAAGGCAGAACAGTTGAATTGTTATGAACACTCCCTTCTGTCCGTCTCCAACTCTATGAACAGCATGCTAGCCTGTCCACTTTGTTCAGATGTTGAAATCAAGTGGCCTACCTTATTTCTCAAAATAAGAACGATTTGCTAATTCTTTATATAATTGTGTTTTTATGCCTATTGTACATTTATAAACAGACTAGACAGCTAGTATAGGTCTTTGACTTAAATGCTGCTAGCGGTACATATTACTTCAATGCCACGCGCAACGAGCTGAGCATTCATTTTCCAGAATCAATGTTCATTGATACTCCTGTTTTAGTAGTGTCTTCTCTGCACACAATTTGAGGAGTTGAGACAAAAAAAAGGTATCGTTAGAAAGGTTAACTTCAACTCTTTTACAGTAAAATAATGTTTCAATTTCCTTATGACCGATTCTGTTGGACCAAACCTCAAATGTAGTTGAAAACATGTAAACAAGCAGACATAAACTCTCATAAGAAAAAAGATTATTGCATTTGGAATATGCAAAAACATTCATTCAAATGAATTTGATATATAGCCTAGCCGTAACATGAATTATGATAGCCTTTTCAATTATTCCAATATTAATGATAAACAAGGCTAGATCATGAAACAAAACATGTATTTTTTCTATAGGTAGGCCTAAAGGTTTTTAGGCAAAATAACTCTACCAAAATGGAAAGCTCATTGAAAGAGGTAATATGTCAGACCTATTGGCCCAAAATCAATGATAGCCTATTGTATAGATAATAAAACGAAAATGAACTAAACTTTTAAGAGGCTGGATTTTTTTGTTTATAAATACTTTTCTACAGTGACACACTTAGCTAGCTACCAACCTCGTTCCTTTCTGTTGGCATGTGTACATAGTACATTTGCATGGGTGTTTTATCAGTTTATTTATGAAAATATTTAGCTAACTCCTTGACTGTAGCTAAAGCAAAGGGCTATAGCAGCACACAAGTACAGTACCAGTCAAAAGTTTGGACACCTACTCATATTTTTACTATTTTCTATATTGTAGAATCATAGTGAAGACATCAAAACTATGAAATGACACACATGGAATCATGTAGTAACCAAAAAAGTGGCATTCTCTCAGCCAGCTTCATGATGTAGTCACCTGGAATGGATTTCAATTAACAGGTGTGGCTTGTTAAAAGTTAATTTCTGGAATTTCTTTCCTTCTTAATGTGTTTGAGCCAATCAGTTGTGTTGTGGCAAGGTAGGGGTGATATACAGAAGATAGACCTATTTGGTAAAAGACCAAGTCCATATTATGGCAAGATCCGCTCAAATAAGCAAAGAGAAACGACAGTCCATCATTACTCATGAAGGTCAGTCAATCCTAAAAATGTCAAGAACTTTGAAAGTTTCTTCAAGTGCAGTCGCAAAAACCATCAAGCGCTATGATGAAACTGGCTCTCATGAGGACCGCCACAGGAAAGGAAGACCCAGAGTTACCTCTGCTGCAGGGGAATGATTCATTAAAGTTACCAGCCTCAGAAATTGCAGCCCAAATAAATGTTTCACAGAGTTCAAGTAACAGACACATCTCAACATCAACTGTTCAGAGGAGACTTTGTGAATCAGGTCTTCATGGTCAAATTGCTGCAAAGAAACCACTAGTAAAGGACGCCAATAAGAAGAAAAGACTTGCTTGGGCAAAGAAACACGAGCAATGTACATTAGACCTGTGGAAATCTGTCCTTTGGTCTAATGAGTCCAAATGTTTGATTTTTGGTTCCAACCGCAATGTCTTTATTAGATGCAGAGTATGTGAATGGAGTATCTCCTCATGTGTGGTTCCTACAGTGAAGCATGGAGGAGGAGGAGGAGGTGTGATGGTGCTTTGCTGGTGACACTGTCAGTGATTTATTTAGAATTCAAGGTACACTTAACCAGCATGGCTACCACAGCATTTTGTAGCGATACGCCATCCCATCGTGTTTGCGCTTAGTCCCACTATAATTTGTTTTTCAAGAGGACAATGACCCAAAACACACCTCCCAGGCTGTGTAAGGGCAATTTGACCAATAATAACAGTGATGGAGTGCTGCATCAGATGACCTGGCCTCCACAATCACCCGACCTCAACCCAATTGAGATGGTTTGGGATGAGTTGGAACGCAGAGTAAAGGAAAAGCAGCCAACAAGTGCTCAGCATATGTGGGAACTCCTTCAAGACTGTTGGAAAAGCATTCCATGTGAAGCTGGACGAGAGAATGCCAAGAGTGTGCAAAGCTGTCATCAAGGCAAAGGGTGGCTACTTTGAAGAATCTCAAAGATGATAAAATATATTTATTTACTTAACACTGTTTTGGTTACTACATGATTCCATATGTGTTATTTCATAGTTTTGATGTCTTCACTATTATTGTACAATGTAGAAAATAAAGAAAATCCCTTGAATGAGTAGGTGTGTCCAAACTTTTGACTAGTACTGTAGCTTACAAATAAATGCATGCTATGCATGCTAGGCTCTGAATTATGATGCATGCAATGTTTATAAGACCAACCGAGCTACTGCCAGGGGTGCCAAGAGGACAGTATCTGAGGAAGAACTTGATATAGCACTTTGCAAAGTAGCCTTTTTAATAGCTGACTGCTGCAAGCAGTGTCTCACAACCTGTCTGAAATGCGGGTGTTGCTCTAGCCTAGACGTTCTCAGTTCATTATCTTGTCCGGTAAAAGTAGTTTTCTTTACAAGGCATTAAATGGTTCTGGCTTCTTCTTTCACAGCACAGGCTGCATTCATGTCGCACAGGGCTTATCCTCAAGGGGCTAAATTTAGCTTCCAATCAATAGCTCCCTGGATATCGGCCAGCGATCTCAATGTGACGGAGAGTTTGGGACATCTGTATTTGGAAGACGTGGCTTTCTTTGCTCTGTGAAGCATTGGTAAGGCAGACGGTAGTCTGGTATACAGCTGCAGCAGCAGCAGAACTGTCTGTGGAAGTCTAGGAATGTGTTCTAAATGGCCCTGTATTCCCTATATATTGCATTGCTTTTGACCAGGACATTGGTCAAAAGTAGTGCACTATATAAGTTGGGTAGGAAACTACACTTTACAAAAATATAGATTAGGACCTAATGAATTTATTTCAATTGACTGATTTCCTCATATGAATTGTAACACAGTATTAATCAATGAATTTGTTGCGTTTATATTTTTGTTCAAATATAGATTCAGCCATGGGTCTAATTTTTGGCGAAACGGATGGTCGGGGGGCCGGAACATAATTATAAATTGGACACTGCAAATTGACCACAACTAAGCGCAAAAAGAGATTTGTATTTGAAAATATAAATTTCATACATTGATTACACATACAGTGTCTATATAGAGTCTACACCTCCCTTGAACTGTTACAAAGTGGGATTGAAATAGATTTTATTTGTCATTTTTTCATTGATCTAGACAAAATACTCCATAATGTCAGTGAAAATAAAACTCGAGAAATGTTTACAAATTTAATAACTAAAATAGTCATTGAATAAGTAGTCACCCCCTTTGTTAGGCAAGCCTAAATTAGTTCTGAAGTAAAATGTGTCTTAACAAATCACTTAATATATTTGGACTAAATAATAGGGGTTGACATGATTTTTGAATGACTATTCCTTCCTTTGTCCCCCATACATACAGTACATCTGTAAGGTCCCTCAGTCAAGTATTGAATTCCAAGCACAGATTCAATTACAAAGACCAGGGAGCTTTTCAAAAGTTTATAAAGAAAGGCAGTTGTAGGTAGATGGGTAACAGTAGCAAATCAGGCATTGAATATATCTTTAAGCATGGTCAAGCTAATAATTATGCTGTGGATGATGTATTAAACCACCCAGACACATTGAAGATTCTGAACTGAGCTGCAGGACAGGAAGGAAACTGCTTAGGGATGTCACCATGAGGCCATTTGTAAGGGCTGTTGTCCTCCTCTTCCTCAGATGAGGAGAGGAGAGAAGGATCAGTGGACCAATACGCAGCATTAGGGAAATATGCCATCTCTTTATTTGACACGACGGCACACGAAAACAAAACACTTACAAAATTACAAAACAAGAAAACGACGTAGACGAAAACCTGAACATGAACTTACATAACTAAAACGTAAAACTCACGGACAGGAACAGACTACATCAAAACGAACGAACAACCAAACAGTCCCGTATGGTACATACATCGACGACACCAAAATTACAAAACAAGAAAACGACGTAGACGAAAACCTGAACATGAACTTACATAACTAAAACGTAAAACTCACGGACAGGAACAGACTACATCAAAACGAACGAACAACCAAACAGTCCCGTATGGTACATACATCGACGACACAGGAGACAATCACCCACAAACAAACAGTGAGAACACCCTACCTAAATATGACTCTTAATTAGAGGAGAACGCAAAACACCTGCCTCTAATTAAGAGCCATACCAGGCAACCACAACCAACATAGAAACAGATAACATAGACTGCCCACCCAAAACACATGCCCTGACCTAAACACATACAAAAACAACATAAAACAGGTCAGGACCGTTACACCATTGGTGATGGTAAAACAGCTATAGAGTTCAATGGCTGTGATGGGAGAAAACTGAGTAAGGATCAACAACATTGTAGTGACTCCTCAATAATGACCAAAATGACAGAGTGAAAAGAATACAAATATACAGAACTAAAATATTCAGAAACATGCATATGTATACAACAAGGCACTAAAGTAATACTGCAAAAAAACACTGCAAAGGAATACACTTTTTGGACTAAGTGCAAAGTGTTATGTTTGGGGCACACGCATCACTGAGTAACTGCCTCTTTATTTTCAAGTATGGTGGTGGCTGCATCATGGTATTGGTATGCTTGACATCGGCAAAGACTGGGGAGTTTTTCAGGATAAAAAGAAACAGGATTGAGCTAAGCACAAGCAAAATCCTACAGGAAAACCTGCTTTACACCAGACACTGGGAGAGGAATTCACCTTTCAGAAGGACAATAACCTACAACACAAAGTACAATCTACACTGGAGTTGCTTACCAAGAAGATGGTGATTGTTCCTGAGTGAACAAGTTACAGGTTTGACTTAAATCTGCTTGAAAATCTATGGCAAGACTTGAAAATTGCTGTCTAGCCATGATCCCCAACACCTTGACAGAGCTTTAAGAATTTTGAAAAGAATGGGCAAATATTGCACAATACAGGTGTGCAAAGCTCTTAGAGACTTACCCAAAAAGACAACAGCTGTAATCGCTGCCAAAGGTGTTTCTAACATTTATTGACTCAGGGGGTTGAATACTCATCTAATCAAGGTATATTGTGTAGATCATTGACCAAAAATGACAAGTATATAGTGCATTCGGAAAGTATTCAGACCCCTTGACTTTGCCCCAAAAATGTACTTTACAACCTTATTCTAAAATGGATGAAATTGTTTGGATTACATCGTTTTCCCCCCCTCATCAATCTACACACAATACCCCATAACGGCAAAGCAAAAACAGGTTTTAGAAAATGTTGCCAAAATAATAAATAAAATATCACATTTACATAAGTATTCAGACCCTTTACTCAGTACTTTGTTGAAGCACCTTTGGCAGCGATTACAGCCTTGTGTCTTCTTGGGTATGACACTACAAGCTTGGCACACCTGTATTTGGGGAGTTTCTCCAATTCTACTCTGTAAATCATCTCATGCTCTGTCCGGTTGGATGGGGAGCGTTGCTGCGCAGCTGTTTTCAGGTCTCTCCAGAGATGTTCGATCGGGTTCAAGTTCGGGCTCTGGCTGGGCCACTCATGGACATTCAGAGACTTGTCCTGAAGCTACTCCTGCGTTGTCTTGGCTGTGTGCTTAGGGTCGTTGTCTTGTTGGAAGGTGAACCTTCGCCCCAGTCTTAGGTCCTGAATTCCTGGTGACTTTTGTATTTTTTAGCCCATAGGCAGCCTGTTTCTGACTCCTGATATACAGTGGGGAGAACAAGTATTTGATACACTGCCGATTTTGCAGGTTTTCCTACTTACAAAGCATGTAGAGGTCTGTCATTTTTATCATAGGTACACTTCAACTGTGAGAGACGGAATCTAAAACAAAAATCCAGAAAATCACATTGTATGATTTTTAAGTAATTAATTTGCATTTTATTGCATGACATAAGTATTTGATCACCTACCAACCAGTAAGAATTCCGGCTCTCACAGACCTGTTAGTTTTTCTTTAAGAAGCCCTCCTGTTCTCCACTCATTACCTGTATTAACTGCACCTGTTTGAACTCGTTACCTGTATAAAAGACACCTGTCCACACACTCAATCAAACAGACTCCAACCTCTCCACAATGGCCAAGACCAGAGAGCTGTGTAAGGACATCAGGGATAAATTGTAGACCTGTACAAGGCTGGGATGGGCTACAGGACAATAGGCAAGCAGCTTGGTGAGAAGGCAACAACTGTTGGCACAATTATTAGAAAATGGAAGAAGTTCAAGATGACGGTCAATCACCCTCGGTCTGGGGCTCCATGCAAGATCTCACCTCGTGGGGCATCAATGATCATGAGGAATGTGAGGGATCAGCCCAGAACTACACGGCAGGACCTGGTCAATGACCTGAAGAGAGCTGGGACCACAGTCTCAAAGAAAACCATTAGTAACACACTACGCCGTCATGGATTAAAATCCTGCAGCGCACGCAAGGTCCCCCTGCTCAAGCCAGCGCATGTCCAGGCCCGTCTGAAGTTTGCCAATGACCATCTGGATGATCCAGAGGAGGAATGGGAGAAGGTCATGTGGTCTGATGAGACAAAAATAGAGCTTTTTGGTCTAAACTCCACTCGCCGTGTTTGGAGGAAGAAGAAGGATGAGTACAACCCCAAGAACACCATCCCAACCGTGAAGCATGGAGGTGGAAACATCATTCTTTGGGGATGCTTTTCTGCAAAGGGGACAGGACAACTGCACCGTATTGAGGAGAGGATGGATGGGGCCATGTATCGCGAGATCTTGACCAACAACCTCCTTCCCTCAGTAAGAGCATTGAAGATGGGTCGTGGCTGGGTCTTCCAGCATGACAACGAACCCGAAACACACAGCCAGGGCAACTAAGGAGTGGCTCCGTAAGAAGCATCTCAAGGTCCTGGAGTGGCCTAGCCAGTCTCCAGACCTGAACCCAATAGAAAATCTTTGGAGGGAGCCGAAAGTCCGTATTGCCCAGCGACAGCCCCGAAACCTGAAGGATCTGGAGAAGGTCTGTATGGAGGAGTGGGCCAAAATCCCTGCTGCAGTGTGTGCAAACCTGGTCAAGAACTACAGGAAACGTATGATCTCTGTAATTGCAAACTAAGGTTTCTGTACCAAATATGAAGTTCTGCTTTTCTGATGTATCAAATACTTATGTCATGCAATAAAATGCCAATTAATTACTTTAAAATCATACAATGTGATTTTCTGGATTTTTGTTTTAGATTCCTTCTCTCACAGTTGAAGTGTACCTATGATAAAAATTACAGACCTCTACATGCTTTGTAAGTAGGAAAACCTGCAAAATCGTCTGTGTATCAAATACTTGTTCTCCCCACTGTAGGTATTAAGGTGCCATTTGGGACATAGCCAGGGACTCAGGGATGAGAAATTGTGGTGTTTTTCAGTTGAGGGCAGCTCTGCTCCAGGAGGCTAGGCTGAGCTGACACTCCGGTGCCCAGCCTTACTGGGGCCTAGCAGCTGGCAGCTGGAGTCCCATGATAATGGCCCTGCCCTGCCACTGTAAACTGAGACCACTGGAGGGAAAATGAAATGTGGGTTGAGTCCATCCTCATCCTTGACACACATAGCCATAACCTTACTGAGCTTACTGGAAGAGACAGAATAGTTTGTCAGAACATACCAAAAATAAAATCTTCTACAGAGAAATAGATTAATATTGTCATGTTTTTATTTTATCATCCAGAATGTTCACAGAGGATTACAGGGAAGCAAATAACACTATGTGACCTTATAGCAGGAACCTCAATGTCAATGAATTACAAACCCCTCTGAATAGCATTCTGAGATTTATTTTAATTTTTTTACTTGAGTTAGTGCATTAATTCAATGCTATAGCTTGTCTTTTGGGGACCACAACACAGACTTGTGGCAGCCTGTGGCCTGAGGTAATTGCTTGCTCGATACAGCCCACCTCAGTCTCTTCCTTGGTGATCTAGATATTGTCAACAGCTTGTACACCCATCACTCTGGCTCCCTCTCCCGAATGTGGCAGAATCTGTGTTCATATAACTCAACCTCCCCCAGTCCAAGGCAGCTAGCTAGATTGATTGAGTAGTATTGAGTTAGTGGAGTAAAGTGCAGACTCACTCCTCTTGTCTGTCCTGTCTAATCGCTCTATCTTACTCCTGCTCACTCTCGTTCTCTCTCTGTCTGTTGTCCACAGAAGTGTCTGCTGAGAGGTCCCCCAGGAGGCGGAGTATCTCAGGCCTGGGGAATTCAGAGAAGAACATATCCCTGGACGTACCCAACTCATCTCCCTTCAAAGTACCGGTGAGTGCTATTGTTATGATTAGAAAATATGTTTATTGTCCAATGTACATGGATGTCCAACGAAAACTTGTCTTTTGCTTTATAACAAACCTCTCAGAAAAAAACGCACACATTAGACATTTTAAGCCTCTTTGTACAGTTTGACGTACAATAACTGTTATGTTGGAAGCAATTAGGAAGCCATTAATATTTGTTGCCGTTTTGTATTATTTTGCTATTTTATATTATTTTGCTATCTAGAAGTCTTTCCCTTATTTGAAGCATATGGGCAGACTGCAGACCCAACCCTCTCTGTACTTGATTAGACTTTATTTCAGTTAAAACTCCCCAAAGCCCCATTGATGGCCATGGGCTTTCAGCAGCTCAGTCAGTGGTAAAACTCTCTGCTTTAAACATGGTCTTCCTATTCCATCCTAGGACATGGATAATATCAATCTAGTTGTTTTTTCTTTGCACCGGCAGGACAGAACGTCAAAGTCCGGTAAGATCAGGGGTGGTGGTGTGTGTCTCTTTATTAACAACATCTGGTGCGCGATCTCCAATATTAAGGTTCTGCTATTCTGAGTTAGAGTACCTCATGGTAAGCTGTAGACCATACTATTTACCAAGAGTTTTCATCTGTAATTTAAAATAGCTGTCTATTTACCATCACAATCCGATGTTGACATTAAAAAGTGTCAATACAGTACTAAGTTCGAATCCTACTACACCGGCGCTGACGCTCGTTGGATGTGGCAGGGCTTGCAAACCATCCCGGATTACAAAGGGAAACCAAGCAGAGAGCTGCCCAGTGACGGAAGTCTACCAGCCGAGCGAAATGTCTTCTATGCTCGCTTCGAGGCAAGCAACACTGAACTATGCGTGAGAGTACCAGCTGTTCCAAACAACTGTATGATCACGCTCTCCGTAGCTGATGTAAGATCTTTAAACAGGATAACATTCACAAGGCCGCAGGACCAGACTAATTACCAGGACGTGTACTCAGAGCATGCGCTAACTAGCTGGCAAGTGTCTTCACTGAAATTTTCATCCTCTCTCTGACCCAGTCTGTAATACCTACATGTTTCAAGCAAACCACCATAGTCCCTGTGCCCAAGAACGCAAGGTAACCTGTCTAAACGACTACCGCCCCGTAGCACTCACATCTGTAGCCATGAAATGCTTTAAAAGGCTGGTCATGGCTCACAACACCATCATCCCAGAAACCCTGGACCCACTTCAATTCACATAGCACCCCAACAGCACTCCACACTGCCCTTTCCCACCTGGACAAAAGGGACACCTATGTGAGAATGCCGTTCATTGACTACAGCTCAACGTCCAACACCATAGTTCCCTCCAAACTCATCACTAAACTCAGGACCCTGGGACTGAACACCTCCCTCTGCAGCTGGATCCTGGTCTTCCTGACGTGCCGCCCCCAGGGGTTGAAGTTCGAAACTACACATCCGCCACGCTGACCTTCAACACGGGGGGCTCCTCGGGTGCGTGCTCAGTCCCCTTCTGTACTCCATGTTCACCCACTACTGCGTGGCCACGCACGACTCCAACACCATCATTAAGTTTGCTCACCGATGACGATGAGACGGTCTATAGGGAAGAGGTCGAAGACCTGGCAGTGTGGTGCCAGGACTACAACCTCTATCTCAACATGGGCAATACAAAGGAGCTTGTTGTGGACTACAGGAAATGGAGGGCGAACATGTCCCCATTCACATCGACGGGACTGTAGTGGAGCAGGTCGAGAGCTTAAAGTTCCTTGGTGTCCACACCACTAAGGACCTATAATGGTCCAAACACAGTCGTGAAGAAGGTACGACAATGCCTCTTGCCCTTCAAAAGGCTGAAAATAATTGACATGGGTCCTCAGATCCTCAAAAGGCTCTACAGCTGCACCATTGAGACCATCTTCACTGGCTGCATCACGGTTTGGTATGGCAACTGCTCGGCATCTGACTGCAAGGCGCTACAGAGGGTAGTGCGTACGGCCCAGTACATTACTTGGGTCAAACTCCCTGCCACTCAGGACCTCTATACCAGGCACTGTCAGAGGAAGACCCTAACAATTGTCAGACTCCAGCCGCCCAAGTCATAGAATGTTCTCTCTGCTACTGTACAGCAAGCAGTAGGGGAGTGCCAAGTCTGACCAAAAGGCACCCGGACAGCTTCTACCCCCAAGCCATAAGACTGCTGAACAGTTAATCAAATGGCTTCCCGGACAATTTACATTGACCCGCTCTATTATTTATTTAATATATTTATCTTAATTGTTTTGCTCTGACTCCCTTGCACTGGCTCTACAGTATGCACACTCACTAGACTCTACCTGTCACATGGAGAGACGAAGCAGGTACGGGAAGTAAAACATTTAATAAACAACGGACATGGAACGAGACAGGAACAGCATCAGCAAACGAGTAACATAAACAAAAAACAATGCAGAAGCGGGGAACAGAGCTGGGGAACTGACAAATATAGGGGAGGTAATAACAGGTGATGAGTGAGTCCAGGTGTCAACCGAGGCAGCGAAACCTCTCGAGCCAGCCAGGGCGTGGATGCCTGACGGGCTGGTTTAGGCACCCCCGGTTCCATCGGCAGCGGAATCCACCCCGACGTCACCAACAAAAACAAAAACAAAAAAAAACTCCTGGACCGGCTGGGCAAACAAAAACTGACTATCTGGCTGAGGCCCGACGTGGGATGGGCGCCATCCGGGGCAAGGAAACCTCTCAAACCAGCTAGGGCGTGGAAGCCCAACGAGCTGGCTAGGCACCCCCGGTTCTATCGGTGGCGATCCAGAGCCGATGCCATCATACCAACCGGAACGCCAGTACTCCCCGATGCTTCGTGTGATGGCTTCTGCATTCTGTCACATGGATGGACGCTGAAGAGACGAAGCAGGTACGGGAAGTAAAACATTTAATAAACAACAGACATGGAACGAGACAGGAACACCGTCAGCAAACGAGTAACACGAACAAAAAACAATGCAGAAGCGGGTAACAGAGCTGGGGAACTGACAAATATAGGGGAAGTAATAACAGATGATGAGTGAGTCCAATATCGCTGATGCGCGTGACGAGGGAAGGCAGGTGTTGCTTAATGGATGATAGGCGTGCGTGATGCAGGGCAGCCTGGCGCCCTCAAGCGCCAGGGGGGGGGAAGAGCGGGAGCAGACGTGACACTACCTACACACTCACACATAATACATACACTCACACACACACATGCATATTAGATACCTCCGAAAAGAGATGGCCGCCTCGCTTCGCGTTCCTTGGAAAATATGCAGTATTTTGTTTTTTTATGTGTTATTTCTTACATCCGTACCCCAGGTAATCTTAGGTTTCATTACATACAGTCGGGAGGAACTACTGAATATACGATTAACGTCAACTCATCATCGTTCCTACCAGGAATATGACTTTCCCGAAACGGATCCAGTGTTTTGCCTTCCACCCAATACAATGGATCTGATCCCAGCCGGCGACCCTGTGCGACGCCGTAAAAGGGGAAAACGAGGCGGTCTCGTGGTCAGGCTTCGGAGACGGGCACATCGCGCTCCACTCCCTAGCATACTACTCGCCAATGTCCAGTCTCTTGACAATAAGGTTGATGAAATCCGAGCACGGGTAGCATTCCAGAGAGACATCAGGGATTGCAACGTGCTCTGCTTCACGGAAACATGGCTAACTCAAGAGACGCTAACGGAGTCGGTGCAGCCAGCTGGTTTCTTCATGCATCGCGCCGACAGAAACAAACATCTTTCCGGTAAGAAGAGGGGCGGGGGGGTATGCCTTATGATTAACGAGACGTGGTGTGATCATCATAACAACACACAGGAACTCAAGTCATTCTGTTCACCTGATCTAGAACTCCTCACAATCAAATGTCGACCGCATTATCTACCAAGGGAATTCTCTTCAATCATAATCACAGCCGTATATATTCCCCCCCAAGCAGACACATCGATGGCCCTGAACGAACTTTATCTGACTCTTTGTAAACTGGAAACCACACACCCTGAGGATGCATTCATCGTAGCTGGGGATTTTAACAAGGCTAATCTAAAAACAAAACTCCCTAAATTCTATCAGCATATCGATTGTGCTACCAGGGCTGGAAAAACCCTAGATCATTGTTATACTAATTTCCGCGACGCATATAAGGCCCTCCCCCGCCCCCCTTTCGGAAAAGCTGACCACGACTCCATTTTGTTGATTCCAGCCTACAAACAGAAACTAAAACAACAAGCTCCCGCGCTCAGGTCTGTTCAACGCTGGTCCGACCAATCTGAATCCACGCTTCAAGACTGCTTCGATCACGCGGATTGGAATATGTTCCGCATTGCGTCCAACAACAATATTGACGAATATGCTGATTCGGTGAGCGAGTTCATTAGGAAGTGCATTGACGATGTCGTACCCACAGCAACGATTAAAACATTCCCAAACCAGAAACCGTGGATTGACGGCAGCATTCGCGTGAAACTGAAAGCGCGAACCACTGCTTTTAACCAGGGCAAGGTGACCGGAAGCATGACCGAATACAAACAGTGTAGCTATTCTCTCCGCAAGGCAATCAAACAGGCTAAGTCCCAGTACAGAGACAAAATCGAGTCGCAATTCAACAGCTCAGACACAAGAGGTATGTGGCAGGGTCTACAGTCAATCACGGATTACAAAAAGAAAACCAGCCCCGTCGCGGACCAGGATGTCTTGCTCCCAGACAGGCTAAACAACTTTTTTGCCCGCTTTGAGGACAATACAGTGCCACTGACACGGCCCCCTACCAAAACCTGCGGGCTCTCCTTCACTGCAGCCGAGGTGAGTAAAACATTTAAACGTGTTAACCCTCGCAAGGCTGCAGGCCCAGACGGCATTCCCAGCCGCGTCCTCAGAGCATGCGCAGACCAGCTGGCTGGTGTGTTTACGGACATATTCAATCAATCCTTATCCCAGTCTGCTGTTCCCACATGCTTCAAGAGGGCCACCATTGTTCCTGTTCCCAAGAAAGCTAAGGTAACTGAGCTAAACGACTACCGCCCCGTAGCACTCACTTCCGTCATCATGAAGTGCTTTGAGAGACTAGTCAAGGACCATATCACCTCCACCCTACCGGACACCCTAGACCCACTCCAATTTGCTTACCGACCCAATAGGTCCACAGACGACGCAATCGCAACCACACTGCACACTGCCCTAACCCATCTGGACAAGAGGAATACCCATGTGAGAATGCTGTTCATCGATTACAGCTCAGCATTTAACACCATAGTACCCTCCAAACTCGTCATCAAGCTCGAGACCCTGGGTCTCGACCCCGCCCTGTGCAACTGGGTCCTGGACTTCCTGACGGGCCGCCCCCAGGTGGTGAGGGTAGGTAACAACATCTCCACCCCGCTGATCCTCAACACTGGGGCCCCACAAGGGTGCGTTCTGAGCCCTCTCCTGTACTCCCTGTTCACCCACGACTGCGTGGCCATGCACGCCTCCAACTCAATCATCAAGTTTGCGGATGACACTACAGTGGTAGGCTTGATTACCAACAACGACGAGACGGCCTACAGGGAGGAGGTGAGGGCCCTCGGAGTGTGGTGTCAGGAAAATAACCTCACACTCAACGTCAACAAAACAAAGGAGATGATTGTGGACTTCAGGAAACAGCAGAGGGAGCACCCCCCTATCCACATCGACGGGTCAGTAGTGGAGAAGGTGGAAAGTTTTAAGTTCCTCGGTGTACACATCACGGACAAACTGAATTGGTCCACCCACACAGACAGCGTTGTGAAGAAGGCGCAGCAGCGCCTCTTCAACCTCAGGAGGCTGAAGAAATTCGGCTTGTCACCAAAAGCACTCACAAACTTCTACAGATGCACAATCGAGAGCATCCTGTCGGGCTGTATCACCGCCTGGTACGGCAACTGCTCCGCCCACAACCGTAAGGCTCTCCAGAGGGTAGTGAGGTCTGCAGAACGCATCACCGGGGGCAAACTACCTGCCCTCCAGGACACCTACACCACCCGATGTCACAGGAAGGCCATAAAGATCATCAAGGACAACAACCACCCAAGCCACTGCCTGTTCACCCCGCTATCATCCAGAAGGCGAGGTCAGTACAGGTGCATCAAAGCAGGGACCGAGAGACTGAAAAACAGCTTCTATCTCAAGGCCATCAGACTGTTAAACAGCCACCACTAACATTTAGCGGCCGCTGCCAACATACTGACTCAACTCCAGCCACTTTAAAAATGGGAATTGATGGAAATTATGTAAAAATGTACCACTAGCCACTTTAAACAATGCCACTTAATATAATGTTTACATACCCTACATTACCCATCTCATATGTATATACTGTACTCTATATCATCTACTGCATCTTGCCATCTTTATGTAATACATGTACCACTAGCCACTTTAAACTATGCCACTTTATGTTTACATACCCTACAGTACTCATCTCATATGTATATACCGTACTCTATACCATCTACTGCATCTTGCCATGCCGTTCTGTACCACCACTCATTCATATATCTTTATGTACATATTCTTTATCCCTTTACACTTGTGTGTGTGTATAAGGTAGTAGTTGTGGAATTGTTAGGTTAGATTACTTGTTGGTTATTACTGCATTGTCGGAACTAGAAGCACAAGCATTTCGCTACACTCGCATTAACATCTGCTAACCATGTGTATGTGACTAATAAAATTTGATTTGATTTGATTTAATTTGATATTGACGCCACACTCACACAGATTATTTCACACTTCACATATGCTTCTGCTGCCCTGTTTATTATACTGTATATCCTAGTCACTTTTACCCACATGTAAATGCTGTATTACGGCAATTACCTCATACCCCTTCACATTGACTCAGTACTGGTACTCCTTGTATATAGCCTCGTTATTTTTTTGTGTTACTATTTCCTTTTTTATTTAGCAATTATATATATTTTTCTTAATTTTTAACTCTTCACTGTTGGGAATGGGCTCGTAAGTAAGCATTTCACTGTAAAGTTGTATTCAGCGCATGTGACCAATAAAATTTGATTTGATTTGAAACCACTCAAGGATTTCACCATGAGGCCGTGATCGGAGAAACTGAGGATGGATCAACAACATTGTAGTTAATCCACAATACTAACCTAAATGAAAGAGTGAAAAGAATAAAGGCGGTACAGAATAAAAATATTTGAGAACATGCATCCCATTTCCAACAAGACACTAAAGTAAAACTGTAAAACATTTGGAAAATTAACTTTATGTCCTGAATACAAAGTGTTATGTTTGGGGCAAATCCAACACAACAAAAATAATGATGTGCAAATATTGTACAACCTAGGTGTGGAAAGCTCGCTGCCAAAGGTGACTCTCTAACATCTATTGACTTAGGGGTTGAATACTTACGTAATCCAGATAAATGTGTGTTTTATTTTTCATATATCTTTTGTAGATCGATGACAAAAAATAACAATTAAATACATTTTAATCCCACTTTGTAGTCAAGGAACGCGAATCCTTTCTGAATGCACTGTAATGCAGTAATTTAGACCCTGCACTATGCAGGGAATAGGGTGCTTCAACCTTGTTATTGAAAGGAAAAAGGGGATACTTGGTCAGTTGCACAACTGAATGCATTCAACCGAAATGTGTCTTCTGCATTTAACCCAACCCTTCTGAATCAGAGAGGTGCGAAGGGCTGCCTTAATCGACATCCACGTCATTGGTGCCCAGGGAGCTGTTGTTGTTGGGGGTTAACTGCTTTGCTCAAGGGCAGAACATCCAATTTTTCCACCTTGCCGGATCGGGGATTAGTTTACTGGCCCAACGCTCTTAACCGCTAGACTACCTGCCGCCCTCTCTGTTATACCACCACGTCTCTCATAGAGCTCCATTCTGATTCATGTCATTCTGGTCTCCTCCTCAAAGTGAAGCAGTACTTGTCATTATTGTGTTGGCCTAAGGAGGGATTATCCATAAAATTACACATAGAACTCATTTAATAGGAGCTCTGTGGGTTTATCTAGCTAAATCTTACCTTACTATAGCTTCTCGCATAATGCATCAGCATTTTTCACATTCTCAGACGTGGACTTGAAGTCTAGAACCAACTCTGTGCAGTTGTTGTGAAGTAAATATGGAAGTGTGTTATGGGAGATATATATATGAAAACTTTTGCTTGCTAATCAGAGACTATGTGGGAGTGTGCCTCAAAGGACTGCGAAAACTCAGAGACATGCTTTTGGTGATATTTATAGGCAAAAGAATTGGGCCATGCATCACCGTTACTCATATTTCTGGCCTGTTATAGGGCTTCTTGTTACGCTTTTAGAAGATTTTGTTAAGGATAGATGAAGAACAACTTCTACATTTGAAGAAAAACTTCTACTTTTAAAAAGGTCTCTGATAGCTTACATTTTTTTCAATGTCATGTTTTTTTTATATTCACCAAAGGGTCTAGCCTACTTCCACTAGTGGGTAGGTGACTCATGTTTGTCTGCTTAAATCTTTGTACGTTTCTATAGACAAGCTATTTTACCTGCACAGCAATATGGGAATGTTCCCAGTGGTGTAAAGTAAAAATACGACTAATGTAGTTTTTTGGGGGGTATCTGTACTTTATTATTTACATTTTTGACAACTTGTACTCCACTACATTCCTAAAGAAAATATTGTACTTTTTACTCCATACATTTTCCCTCACAACCAAAAGTACTTGTTACATTTTGAATGCTTAGCAGGACAGGAAAATGGTCCAATTCATGCACTTATCAAGAGAACACGTGATCATCCCTACTGCCTCTGGCAGACTGACTTAACACAAATGCATCTTTTGTAAATAATGCCCTAGTGTTTGAGTGTGGCCTGGCTGTCCATGACTTTTAAAAACAAGAAAATGGTGCCGTCTGCTTTGCCCCTTTACCCCTACCAACGTGTACATATTACCTCAATTACCTCCACTAACCTGTTCTCCAGCACATGGACTAGGTACCTGTACCCTCTCTATATACTGTAGCCTCGTTATTGTTATTTTGTGATACTTTAGTTTATTTAGTAAATATTTTCTGAACTCTATTTTTCTTAAAACGGCATTGTTGGTTAAGAGTTTGAAAGTAAGCATTTCACGGTAAGGTCTGCACCTGTTTTATTCGGTGCATGTGACAAATACATTTTGATTTGATTAATATAAGGAATTAAAAATTATTTTTTACATTTGATACTTAAGTATATTTAAAACCAAATACTTTTAGACTTTTGGTCAAGTAGTATTTTACTGGCTGACTTTCACTTTTACTTGAGTAACTTTCTATTAAGGTATCTATACTTTGACAATTGGGTACTTTTTCCACCACAATGTTCCCAATGGTGTAACCTGGCTGTTTCAAGTAAGAGAGATTCAGTGTGTGTCTCAGAGTGGGAGTGCTGATAGGATCAGGTCTGTGTAATCTTATTCATTATGATCTAAAAGGCAACACTGAGTCTAGATCAGTACTTCTAATTAGAGACGTCTAGATCCCTGGCACTCTTAGCCCTCACTATTGAGTAGCTTCTATCTACTGTAACATCCCCCAACCAGGTGCTGGTTGTGGACCAAGTCAAAGTGATGACTGCCGTCAGCTTGTGCTGACACGACAGGCTTTATAAATTCAGGCACCCATGGGAGCAGAGGGGAGAGGTTTGTGCTGTTATTGTCTCTGACTGAAAATGAGCTGTTTGAAACTCACCTCCTCCACACTGCCAAGGTGAATGAGAATGACAAAAAGCTGACAGACTTCCTGTACCTGTCCTCTCTGTGGACGTAAAATGTTTTATTTCTCTCTACCTCTCCTCATTGTGAATAATTTTACAAAGCATATCAACACCTAATTATAGTGGAGTGCACTTCCTAGAGTTTATTGCAGCTTTGCTAATAAGTAACATGGCTTTCCTGTGCAGACTTAGCAATACTCTCTCACTGTCAGAGGTCACAATATGTACTCTGTGTTGCATTACCATATCCTATGTCAATATACAGGCCAGGGTAAGCATTATACACTACTCCAAGATATACAATATCTGGCTATGAATAATTTCAAAGTTACAAGTTTCTTCTTTCAACCATTGAATTAAGTCATAAAAGAACAACAATTGCATATATATACAGTGGGGCAAAAAAGTATTTAGTCAGCCACTAATTGTGCAAGTTCTCCCACTTAAAAAGATGAGAGAGGCCTGTAATTTTCATCATAGGTACACTTCAACTATGACAGACAAAATGAGAAAAAATAATCCAGAAAATCACATTGTAGGATTTATAATGAATTTATTTGCAAATTATGGTGGAAAATAAGTATTTGGTCACCTACAAACAAGCAAGATTTCTGGCTCTCACAGACCTGTAACTTCTTCTTTAAGAGGCTCCTCTGTCCTCCACTCGTTACCTGCATTAATGGCACCTGTTTGAACTTGTTATCAGTATAAAAGACACCTGTCCACAACCTCAAACAGTCACACTCCAAACTCCACTATGGCCAAGACCAAAGAGCTGTCAAAGGACACCAGAAACAAAATTGTAGACCTGCACCAGGCTGGGAAGACTGAATCTGCAATAGGTAAGCAGCTTGGTTTGAAGAAATCAACTGTGGGAGCAATTATTAGGAAATGGAAGACATACAAGACCACTGATAATCTCCCTCGATCTGGGGCTCCACGCAAGATCTCACCCCGTGGGGTGAAAATGATCACAAGAACGATGAGCAAAAATCCCAGAACCACACGGGGGGACCTAGTGAATGACCTGCAGAGAGCTGGGACCAAAGTAACAAAGCCTACCATCAGTAACACACTACGCTGCCAGGGACTCAAATCCTGCAGTGCCAGACATGTCCCCCTGCTTAAGCCAGTACATGTCCAGGCCCGTCTGAAGTTTGCTAGAGAGCATTTGGATGATCCAGAAGAAGATTGGGAGAATGTCATATGGTCAGATTAAACCAAAATAGAACTTTTTGGTAAAAACTCAACTCGTCGTGTTTGGAGGACAAAGAACGCTGAGTTGCATCCAAAGAACACCATACCTACTGTGAAGCATGGGGGTGGAAACATCATGCTTTGGGGCTGTTTTTCTGCAAAGGGACCAGGACGACTGATCCGTGTAAAGGAAAGAATGAATGGGGCCATGTATCGTGAGATTTTGAGTGAAACCCTCCTTCCATCAGCAAGGGCATTGAAGATGAAACGTGGCTGGGTCTTTCAGCATGACAATGATCCCAAACACACCGCCCGGGCAACGAAGGAGTGGCTTCGTAAGAAGCAATTCAAGGTCCTGGTGTGGCCTAGCCAGTCTCCAGATCTCAACCCCATAGAAAATCTTTGGAGGGAGTTGAAAGTCCGTATTGCCCAGCAACAGCCACAAAACATCACTGCTCTAGAGGAGATCTGCATGGAGGAATGGGCCAAAATACTAGCAACAGTGTGTGAAAACCTTGTGAAGACTTACAGAAAACGTTTGACCTCTGTCATTGCCAACAAAGGGTATATTGAGATAAACTTTTGTTATTGACCAAATACTTATTTTCCACCATAATTTGCAAATAAATTCATTAAAAATCCTACAATGTGATTTTCTGGATTTTTTTTTCTCATTTTGTCTGTCATAGTTGAAGTGTACCTATGATGAAAATTACAGGCCTCTCTCATCTCTTTAAGTGGGAGAACTTGCACAATTGGTTGCTGACTAAATACTTTTTTGCCCCACTATATATCCAGATCATGTTTAATTTGATATCTCAGCCTTCACTGTAAATGAAGCAGAAAAAGCTCAAGGAAGTGATTGGGTGTTAGATGTGAGTAATACTGGGGTAAAAGGTCACTGAATACACCCCTGTCTCAGCTCTGACTCAAGACCCCTATTGGTTTCAATGTGACCTCGTCATAGTATTCAGTCTGACTGGGGTTATTTCACAATACACTACCAGACACGCTGTTCAGTTTCCTATGTGTCACCAGAGCATGACAATGGAATTCACTCCCCAACTTGGTCATTGTGGTCAGCTGGTCAGTCACACTGTAGTTACTATATCACAAAATGAGCAAACAAAAGTCTAAGACAGTGATAGTGTTGTACAAAACTTCATTCTCGTTCTATGTAGGCTACACATTACACAACATTTGTTAGAAATTCTGAGCTGACAGAGTTTATGACCGGTGTGACACATTAGCCATTCATTGGTACAGCAGCTCTCCCAATGCAGACAGACTAGTTGCAACACCTGCTGATGCCCACAGTAGAGACAGCCATACAAACTAACAAATGTGCGTCTCTGAGTGTAGCACTTCTCCTGAAGGTAATTTCTTCTGTTGTGTCTTTCAGGGGTTTTTCAGCAAACGACTGAAGGGATCCATAAAGCGGACGAAGAGTCAGACCAAACTGGACCGTAACACCAGCTTCAGACTGCCCTCCCTGAGACCTTCAGAAAATGACAGGTAGGCTGTTCAATTATCTCCTTCCATATTTGTTTTATGTTTTAATACCAAGGAACTGAATTCACATCTCTTTTCTTAATTCTGCCTCTCGGAGTGGATTTAGGCCTATCTACTGATCATCATTTGGTTATTCATATTTCACCACCAAAGTATAGCTGATATTGTAGATATTAAAATGTGGAAGAGAGGCGGGGGGGGGGTTGTACAGGCTTTTAAGAAGATAGCCATATCTTACATTATGTTCCCAGCCATTATCAGTCCTGAGTGCTATTCTGAGATCTGTCTTTGATTCCAGGATTATAAGCATGTGAAATAATGGCCTTACTGTAAGCCTGACTGCTTTCTTCCCTCCCTCGCATACGGTCAATATAATAGGACAATTAGGCGTTGTTGTATCCATGCATGTGAGACCAAGACAATTGTAATCCACAGTGCACTTCCTCCTGGTCTGAACAGGGGGCTAATGTTGATATATTTGGGGTTCTCAACGCTGCAGTGAGTTTGCTGAATAGTTTTGTTCTGAGGAGGGGGGCGGAGGGACAGCAGACAGTGCCCTGCCTGGCGGGCTTCCTCTTTGCTCTGAGGGGGGGTCTTCCCCACGCTGGGCCCTTTGCTGCCTGCCGAGGGCCGTGCCGACTGTGTTGATATGCAGCTCCGTGCGCCAGGCAAAATATGCAGCTTCTACCACTACACAGATACTCACTCACTCTGACTGTTCTGTGCAGATTGTAACCTACAGAGCTAGTGATGAACAGGCTAGCGGCCATAGAGAAGTACTGTATCTATCTATGCTAGTGGCTGAGCGGGTAGCTGGTAGGCTACGTGCATATAGTACTGTCGAGCTTTGCTCAGGCTGACATGACATCTGTCACTGTGTAGGGCTGTACGCCCACGTGGATGACGTCTGCCTGCCCCGTGAGCCAGAGTAGTGAAAGTGGACTTTAGAGGCATTAGAGCCAGCAGTAGCCAGTGATAATGGGCAGAGTGAGGCGGAGATGCAGCCTCTCTCTGCCATGGTTAGCTAATGTGAGTGACTCCCAGTAAGGACCATACTACAGCATCAGCATGGCCACCATGGCGACCAGCGCCTCCTCTTCACTCTTAAGGAGGGCCAGGAATTCCCACCTGCCCAAGTCGCTGCACTTCAGGTAGGGCAGCATCATAGAAATAGAATGAGAACTCATTCTAGAACTCATTCTAGTTCTGTGGACAGCATGTCTCCTACTTAGAGAATGCTGAGCTGAATGACCAACGCATTGTTTGCTACATTTATAATGATCTAATTGGTGGTAATCCTGTCTTTCGTTTATAGATGGGTCATGTAGATGGGTCATGTTTCCTCTGCTGTAAAATGTGATTTAAAAAAAAAAAAAAAAAGAATATTCACCTTTTATTTAACCAGGTAAGCTAGTTGAGAACAAGTTCTCATTTACAATTGCGACCTGGCCAAGATAAAGCAAAGCAGTGCGACACAAACAACAACAGAGTTACACATGGAAGAAACAAGCGTACAGTCAATAACACAATGTGTGTAAATGGCGTGAGGAGGTAGGCAATAAATAGGCCATAGTAGCGAAATAATTACAATTTAGCAGATTAACACTGGACACTGGAGTGATAAATGAGCAGATGATGATGTGCAAGTAGAGATACTGGTGTGCAAAAGAGCAAAAAAGTAAATAAAAACAATATGGGGATGAGGTAGGTAGATTGGGTGGGCTATTTACAGATGGACTATGTACAGTTGCAGCGATCAGGTTAGCTGCTCAGATAGCTGATGTTTAAAGTTAGTGAGGGAAATATAAGTCTCCAGCTTCAGCGATTTTTGCAATTCGTTCCAGTCACTGGCAGCAGAGAACTGGAAGGAAAGGCGGCCAAAGGAGGTGTTGGCTTTGGAGATGACCAGTGAGATATACAGTGAGCAGATTAACACTTTCCACCTCCATGTTTGACGGTGGGGATGGTTTCTTGGGGTCATAGGCAGCATTCCTCCTCCTCCAAACACGGCAAGTTGGGTTGAAGCCAAAGAACTCCATTTTGGTCTCATCTGACCACAACACGTTCACCCAGTTGTCCTCTGAATCATTCAGATGTTCATTGGCAAACTTCAGACGGGCATGTATATGTGCTTTCTTGAGCAGGGGGACCTTGCGGGCGCTGTAGGATTTCAGTCCTTCACGGCATAGTGTGTTACCAATTGTTTTCTTGATGACTATGGTCCCAGCTGCCTTGAGATCATTGACAAGATCCTCCTGTGTAGTTCTGGGCTGATTCCTCACCGTTCTCATGATCATTGCAACTTCACGAGGTGAGATCTTGCATGGAGCCCCAGGCTGAGGGAGATTGACAGGTCTTTTGTGTTTCTTCCATTTGCGAATAATCACAGAAACTGTTGTCACCTTCTCACCAAGCTGCTTGGCGATGGTCTTGTAGCCCATTCCAGCCTTGTGTAGGTCTACAATCTTGTCCCTGACATCCTTGGAGAGCTCTTTGGTCTTGGCCATGGTGGAGAGTTTGGAATCTGATTGATTGATTGCTTCTGTGGACAGGTATCTTTTATACAGGTAAGAAACTGAGATTAGGAGCACTCCCTTTAAGAGTGTGCTCCTAATCTCCGTTCGTTACCTGTATGAAAGACACCTGGGAGCCAGAAATCTTTTTGATTGAGAAGGGGTCAAATACTTATTTCCCTCATTAAAATGCAAATCAATTCATAACATTTTTGACATGCGTTTTTCTGGATTTTTTTGTTGATATTCTGTCTCTCACTGTTCAAATAAACCTACCATTAAAATTATAGACTGATCATTTCTTTGTCAGTGGGCAAACGTACAAAATCAGCAGGGGATCAAATACTTTTTTCCCTCACTGTACCTGCTGGAGAGCGCCTGCTACGGGTGGGTGTCGTTATCGTGACCAGTGAGCTGAGATAAGTCGGCGCTTTACCTAGCATAGACTTATAGATGACCTGGAGCCAGTGGGTCTGGCGACGAATATGTAGCGAGGGCCAGCCGACTAGAGCATACAGGTCGCAGTGGTGGGTGGTATAAGGGGCTTTGGTAACAAAACGGATGGCACTGTGATAGACTGCATCCAGTTTGCTGAGTAGAGTATTGGAAGCTGATGATGTTTTGTTGTTTCATACAGTACTACACTGTTTTTGTCCCATCTGAACCAGCTGAATTATAGAAATTAACTGCAGTTACAACATGCAATATCATGCCAGGTTGAATTGTATGTGATTCTGCTTCAAAGTACTACCAGTTCAGAATCATATGGCAGCATTTAGTTAATTCAAGGACCTGGTCACAGCCGAGTAAGTTCCTATCCTTCCTCCCATTAGACGTATCAGGTTTCTATCCTAATGCAGTGGACATGGTGAGGGCTGGCGTTCAGACAGGCGATCTGATTAGCTTTCAAATGACTTTGAGGATGGGGGGCAGCAGCAGGTTTTTAAAGAGATCAGACTCCCTCAGAAATTTACTCAAGTGTTAGCTTTTTCACCACAAGTGCTCTGCGATGAATTTCAGTATGTAGGCTAGTTATCCACTTTGGTACTGATATAAACACTGATTGTGAAGCGTAAAGCGTATTAAAAGCGTATTTCGCATATTCTCATAAACAGTGTTATGAGACGGCTCAAAGCACAACAAATGACCTTACCGCCCACAATGTGTTTACGACTTTAGCCTAACTGTGACGCACAGCTACAGATCTGAATAAATACCCAGGTTGTGAATCACATAAGTAGCAGTGTTGTATGTATGCATCTGTGGCATCCATCGCTGTATTGAGAGGGCAGATCTGTTTCTGCCCAAATCCTTAATCTGGGTTTACATAATTCAGTTGGCTAGGTATGTTAAAGTGGCTGATGCCAGGAGATTACGGGGGCACATATGCCCTCTGCAGAAGACACAGTCACAATGGATGGATGTGTGCTAGTAATTAGCGAGGCGGCTGCAGACCTGAAAGAAGAAGACAGAGGTGTCTGCTTTCTCTCTCTGTTGCTACTCATATTACTTGTTCCAATGGGTAGGCATCAGCACATCCCACTCCCTTGTGTGTGGGATTTTGTGTGATCCCCTTTATAAGCTTCTGTTCTTCAAAATAACAGTCTAAAGACTACCTGGTTGATAACTTTGTTGTGACACTTTACAAGCAAGATAACATGAAGAAAATGGCTTCCCTTTGTATATGGGGAACTCAAGCAATCATGTTTTGTAAACATGTTACAAATCTGAGATGTGGGGTGTGTTCCAAATGGGACCCTATTCTGCCTAGTGGTTAGAAAGTTGGACCACTTACCGAAAGGTTGCTGGTTCGAATACCTAAGTCGATAAGGTGAGCAAGTTTTGAATTTCCGAATTTGCTCCTGGGGCACTGTACTACTATGGCTGACCCTGTAAAACAACACATTTCACTGCACCTATCCCGTGTATGTGACAATAAAACATATATACATTTTTGTCTTCTAAATAGTCCACTGCTTTTGAGCAGAGCCCTATGGGAAAGGGAATAATAGAGGTGCCATTTGGAACACAACCATGGTAGGTATAGGTCATCTTCATGCAAGAAGCACTGTCCTGTAAGGAGATAAGTTGATAAATAATGAAGAATGGTATTGTGACACTTGGTAGAGCTTGGATGATAAACCGAAAATGATCGACACCGACCATACCGATCACTTATCGCAGGCATTTTGCTGATATCGTTCATTACGATAAGTAGCCTATACTAGACAAATGTCAAGTTTGATGTGAAATAAGGTTGATAATATGGGTGGTTGTTAATGGGACAATTGATGGCTACAACCGTCAAACTAGTAGTAGTTGTTTAAAGAATCATTTAAAAAAAACGGGTGCATATTGTTATAAATGTATCATTATCGCATCAATTCAGGCAATTTATCACGGTTTTAATTTTTGTCTATATTGCCTAGCTCTAATGCTTGGCCAGTGAGGTAGGTAGGTAGAATGTTGTTTTATAGTTGTATGTAGGCCATGACGCTTTAACCCAGACATGGGCCACATAATTAATGAAGACTATTTGCCAGGCCATTGCATGGCCTAAAACAACAGACAGACAGTTTGTTTTCTCAGCATGCTATCAGGATAATGACGTTATGTTACTTTGCTACACATTTGTCAGTGATTTTTATCCTTTGACTAATGTCCCCCTCTCCTACCATGTGGCTATTACGTAAGGGTATGTTTTTGTGTTATGTATTTTCAATGATCATGTATAAACGCATAAAGCATTTTGATATTGTTGCATTTTGAACATTCAAATGAATGGTTTGCCAGTTGGAACGCATACAGTCCTTTGCTAAACAACACCTTCAGCCAGTGACTTCCATTCCCCTCCACTACCTGTAGTGTTGTGCTCTGATGGAAAGCCCAGGTTGTTTTGTCCAAGGTGTTTGTGAGCACAGCAGCCCATCTTCCCTCTGTCATCCTCTGCTGCTGCTCTAGAGAGTCAAGTCTTTGTAGGGGCATCCCTATGGAAACTGGCCCAAGGGGCCAATGGATTGGCCAGCCCAGGTCCCTGTTTACCATCTGTGAATCAAAGGGAATCTGCAGCAAGGAAGAGCGAAGGGCATTGGAGCTGCTGGTCCTTCTTCACTTTTCAGCATTTCATGGGGGTAGAATGAAGAGTTGCGATTGTATGGTAGAGGCAGTAGAACCAAGGACAGCGAACTAGAACCGAGAAGAGAAGAGAACCGTCCCAAAGGGAATGTATTGAGCAACAGGGAGAGATGCTCTGGGGATATTCCTTCAAGTGCCTGTTTAGATGTTTTTCGTAGGTATTCCTGCTTCCTGAAATGTACTAGTGAGTGGTTAGATGCTGGAATAGTACGGAAAAAGCTTGAATTCCTTACGGAAAGACAACTGCTGGTTGTGTTGAGTTTTGGGATCACATGTAGGCGACAGCATCGATTCTCAACTGGTGGGTCGGGATGTTTTGAGTGGTTCACGGGTGTCCCAAAAAAATGATAATCTCCAATCTCAACTTGAATGACTTAAACCTGGTAGAAAGTGTGTAGACATTATAATGAACCTACATTTTTTTACAATGATCTCTGAACAACTTTTCTTCAATCACAGTATTTTTAATATACTGCTATTAGCAGTGCTATTTTAGTTGATTTTGTGGTCTCAAACCAGTGAGTTTATTAACATTCTTCATCAAGAATATGGGCTACATTTTATTATTGACAATGAAAGAGGTGGGAATTTTGTACCCTTGTCATATAATTGTAACATTATTTACTATCAATATAGCATTAAAAATAGTTCCAGATTGTATTTTGGCGATTTTCTTTTTCATGATGCAAATATTTGGTCGTGACTGAGACAACCTGGTTCAATTTGGATCCCGAGGCAAAACCAGTTGATAACCACTGGGCTACAGTATATTACTTTTTCATTGTCCTCCAACTTTCTGTGTTGTGTTAGTGGCCATTTCCTTTCTGTGGTATACCTAGTGAATAATACAACCAGTCAGTGGAGGAGCCCAAGGTCTTTTTACTCATTTTAGGATTTAGAGCCTTGGAGCAGGTTACTCTGCCATGCTTTGAATGCTCTGAATGAAGAAGTTATGTTGTAAACTGTAACCGACTGCCATGTTTTTGTCTTTCAGATCCCGAGGGCTTCCTAAGTTAAAGGAATCGTGTTCCCACGAGTCCCTGCTCAGCCCGGGCAGTGCAGTAGAAGCCCTGGATCTGGGAATGGAGGAAGATGTCTATGTCAAACCTCTCCACAGTAGCATATTGGGACAGGAGTTCTGCTTCGAGGTAAGTCTAAACAGTAGTTAGTCCTGTTCGACTACTTTGAAGTACTACTTCAAAGCTTTTAGCAAGTAATGGAAGATCACAATCCTGATGATGCATAGTGAAAAGAGCACACTGACAAATTGCAAATTATTATATTACTTGGATCATTTAGCTTACTGGTTTAACAAGGCTATATTTTTACATTTCGTTACAGAACAATTTTACTGTATGCTCTTTGTCTTTGATAAAATCACAGGTGATATAATGCATAGAAGACCTTGTTTGTTATGCTCCTCATGCTTCTGTCTCTGTCTTCTCCAGGTGACCTACTCAGGAGGAAGTAAGTGTTTCAGCTGCTCCTCAGCCTCAGAGAGAGACAAATGGATGGAGAACCTGAGGAGGACGGTCCAGCCAAACAAGGTGAGACCAGAGACATAGGTTTGCATCCCAAATCGCACCATATTCCCTTCAAAAGTAGTGCACTATGTAGGAAATAGGGTGCCAATTGGGACATAGACATATTGATGCCCTTTACATTGTCCTAATGCTAGTTAATGCTACAATGTCCTCCTTAACTTCACTTCTTGTTCTTTTCAATTTCATCTTCTTAACAATGTCAGTTTAGTGTCACTGTTCCCCCCCACCCATTGGGGCGGCAGGTAGCCTAGTGGTTAGAGTGTTGGGCCAGTAAGCGAAAGGTTGCTGGATCGAATCCCCGAGCTGACAAGGTAAAAATCTGTTATTCTGCCCCTGAACAAGGCAGTTAACCAACCCACTGTTCCCCGGTAGGCCATCATTGTAAAATAAGAATTTGTTCTTAACTGACTTGCCTAGTTAAATAAAGGTTAAAGAAAAAGAAAAATGTCTTCCCAGGATAACTGCCGACGGACTGAGAATGTCCTCCGGCTATGGATCATCGAAGCCAAGGACCTGCCTCCCAAGAAGAAGTACTTCTGTGAACTGTGCCTGGATGATATTCTATATGCCCGTACCACCAGCAAAACCCGGGCTGACTGCCTGTTCTGGGGGGAACACTTTGAGTTCTACAGCCTGCCGTCTGTCCGTAGCATCACCGTGCACATCTACAAGGACGTGGACAAGAAGAAGAAGAAGGACAAGAACAACTACGTGGGCCTGGTCAACATCCCCATCGGGGGGGTGACGGGGAGGCAGTTTGTGGAGAAGTGGTACCCTGTCAGCACCCCCACCACCAGCAAGGGCAAAGGAGGAGGGCCGTCGATCCGGATCAAGTCCCGCTTCCAGACCATCTCCATCCTGCCCATGGAGCAGTATAAGGAGTTTGCAGAGTTCATCACTAACAACTACACCATGCTGTGTTCTGTTCTGGAGCCGGTGATCAGTGTGAAGAACAAGGAGGAGATGGCCTGTGCCCTGGTTCACATCCTACAGAGCACCGGACGGGCCAAGGTAATACATACACTTTAGAAACTCCATCTCTGCTCTGTATAGACTACTTCATATTTTTCATAACATTGTCTGCCACTGTGCCTCCCTCCCAACACTGACCATAACTTCCCCCTATTTGCCCACATTAGTACATTAAGTACCGTACTGCAGTATTTCTCAGTAAATCAAAGTTCCCTCTCCTCCTCCCCAGGACTTCCTGACAGATCTAGTGATGTCCGAGGTGGACCGCTGTGCAGACCACGACGTCTTGATCTTCAGAGAGAACACTCTGGCCACCAAGGCCATAGAGGAGTACCTCAAACTGGTGGGACAGAAGTACCTTCATGACGCACTAGGTGAGAGGGAAGGGTTTATTATAGAAGACATCTGACATGATGATATAAATGTTCTTATGTTCCACTTTAAATTCAGTGGAAGCTCTTGATGTATGGCATTTTATTGATTGCTGAATTGGCAGGTTTTCAAACTATTCCATGGGTTTTTGGCAATGCCGTATTACTGTTCTTCAACCCAGTCTGTGTTTTCTCCTGGGTACTGTAGGAGAGTTCATCAAAGCGTTGTATGAGTCAGATGAGAACTGTGAGGTGGACCCAGGGAAGTGCTCCAGTAGTGAACTCCCTGAGCACCAGAGCAACCTGAAGATGTGCTGCGAGCTGGCCTTTTGCAAGATCATCAACTCCTACTGGTGAGATCAGCCCCTCAGCACTGTGAAGCCTAAAGCCACATAGCCTGCTTCTTAAGGTCAATGGCCCTGAGCCACATAGCCAGAGGGCCTTGACTTGCCTCCACTTAAGGCAAGCCCCATCGCCTTGTAAATGGGTAGCTATGACATTATGTGAATAGAGAAGAATATCTGCAGCACTGCGGAACTTGAAACACAGATTTGGGGTACTTGTTTAGTATTGTTGTTCTGAAAGAGATAGAGATGGATGGTACAGCATGTCTGGCTTGGCTTCAATTTAGTGATGATGTAAAGTGCATGCTGCCACCTGGTGGTGCATGTGCATTTTGTCTGATTCACACCACGGTCGTCATACTCGGGGAAACCAGCATCTTAACCAAGAGGACATTCCCTCTTGGGCCGAGTGTTACACTAGCAGGCAGGGCTACCTCATGAACTTGTGATTCCAAATAATCTCCACTACACTGACTCTTCCCTCTGCCTCCCTAGTGTGTTCCCGCGGGAGCTAAAGGAGGTGTTTGCAGCGTGGAAGCAGCAGTGTCTGACCCGAGGGAACCAGGACATTAGCAAGCGCCTCATCAGCGCCTCCTTGTTCCTCCGCTTCCTCTGTCCCGCCATCATGTCCCCCTCGCTCTTCAGCCTCATGCAGGAGTACCCCGACGACCGCACTTCCCGTACCCTCACCCTCATCGCCAAGGTCATTCAGAACCTGGCCAACTTCGCCAAGTAGGTTTCGCCTGTTGCTGGTGGTATGGTAGATCACGGCTACGTGTGTAAACGGCACCCTATAGTACATTACTTTTGACCAGGCCCTGGTTCTGTATAGGGAATAAGGTAGCATTTTGTTTAGAATTTCACCTTTGCAAATTGACAAGACAATCAAAGCATGTCGCCCTAAGTAGAAAGTGCATCATATGAACGCTTGTTATTGTCCGTGTCCAAGGTTTGGCAACAAAGAGGAGTACATGGCATTCATGAACGACTTCCTGGAGCACGAATGGGCAGGTATGATGCGTTTCCTCACGGAGATCTCCAACCCAGAGACCATCTCCAACACGCCAGGATTCGAAGGTTACATCGACCTTGGCCGAGAGCTGTCTGTCCTCCACTCGCTCCTGTGGGACGTGGTGTCCCAGTTGGACAAGGTAAGGAAGACCTTGGAGTGGGAAGCAATGATACCTCTGTTAACAGATGTTGTAAAAACATAATTTGCATCCCAAATGGCACCCTGTTCCCTTTATTGTGAACTACTTTTGAGCAGGGCCCATAAGGCATTACATAGGGAATGTAGTGCAATTTGGGACACATGCATATCTTTTGTAAGCCTAAAGATGAAATGGAAAGCGCTGTACTTTAATGAGATGCTAAGGCTCCTAATTGTGGCCCTTAGTAGGTTTCTGTTGAGTTAAGAGGCTCTGCTGCAAATGATAACTTGCAGTGGTGTGTAGTGGGTTTGGGTCTGCCCATCTGATTGTGTGTTATCCTGACAAAGATCTTTCTTTCCCTAATCTGTTTGACTACTACGTTTGCAGGCTTGGCGTTTTTTTTTTTTTTACAGCTGCTATGAATCTAAATGCACAAATGTATGATTCTGAATAATGCTGAGTGTAATAATGTTTTTCTGGATGAAATGTGGGTAGATGGGTCTAATAAGATCACTGTGACATAATCCTGTGCAATGGTCTAATAATATTAAGTGGCGTTAGGACAAGTCTGTAATCAGCTTACACCACATTGACTTACATCTCTAGCCTGCCGTGCCGTAGCTAAAGGGTTAGTTAATGACTTTATGAGAAGAGGGAAACTTAATTATTACTGTCCAGGATGTTTTTACCCCACATTTCTTTCACTAGGATGTTCCTTAATGTCTGTCGAGTCTAGAAGTCTATGTTAAAAGTTTTGAAGCAGGGTAACATCACCCACTCGTTCACTGTTCCCACCACTCCCCCTAACCTTAATCCCGCAAGGCTCCTGCACTGTACATCAGTTTATTTTAATGCATGTTTATTCTACTGCGTTATTTACACCCCTCTGCACAAATGTTCCGTGAACCCTAGTTGTTTTACAGCATCCATTTAAATCCTTCCTGCATCTTACCTCACAACCTTATGTATTAGTTTGCCCTTGATGCATGTTCGCTGTGTTTGGAATGTCTGTTATTTAGTGGCATGTGTTTACATTTTTTACCCCAAACTTATTCATTTCCTTATGTTTTTTCCTCTTATGTATCTACTTTCTTTCCTTTTGCCTCTACGCCCACCCCTTTCCCCTTTTCCACTCCACCCGACACACACACTTGGTGTCTTCATGGTTATGCTGTCCCGCCAATACCAATGCATTATGGTGCCTCTCATTGCCAACCAACCAACAAATCCAACCCATCAATCCTCCGCCCTCCAAACCTTCTGCCATCCTCATTCTACAATGCTGGGTGATGTGGCCTGGTGCTGCTGCCCCTTGTCTTGGTAACATGCAACCCAGGGTGAAAATTCCTTCCTGCAGGCGACCGTAGCCAAGCTGGGCCCCCTACCCCGCATCCTGGGGGACATAGCCCGCTCTCTGTCTAGCCCCACACCCATCCAGCAGCAGCTCCGACGCTTCCAGGACTACAGCTCCTCACACAACATCAGCGGCAGCGTCCCCTCAGGCCTGCAGAGGATATTTGAAGATCCGGCTGACAGGTAGTGCTCCAAATTGGTCACAACTGCAGCAATGGTATTGCCAATCACCACCCAGCCATGCATGGCCTAATTCTGTGGTGTAGTTATTTTCAAAGGCTGTTTCATCTGGTGATTTTGTGCCAGTTATCCTAGAGGTTGAAAGCTGTTGGTGTGCTCATGCATTTTATATAGATGGGTTGTTTCATGGTGTATTGACTTGGGAGATGACTTGCTGCTAGGATCTTTCTAAATAAAGCTGCAGCTAGAGACTTCCTATTTTTAGCGGTTGTAGAGGTAATGAGGGAATCCGAGATGGAGGGTTTTCCGGCTTTAAAGTGAATCAGCGTAAACATTGTTGCTAAAGGAACATTTGAGTTAAACTTGAAAAGACGGTAGCTTACATTTCATGTAGTGAGTCCCAAATGGAACCCTATTTCCTAGTCATTTATAGTGCACTAATTTTTACCAGACCCCTATGGGCCCTGTTCAAAAGTAGTGCGCTACATATGGAATAGGATGCCATTTGGGATGTACCCATGTTCTTGGTCTGGTCCTAGCTTTGGTTTCGGAACTCTCTGTTAATGTGTTGTATGTTTACTGTCCACGTCTTGCAGTGAGGTTGGCAGAATCAAGTCCCCAGTCCAAGAGCATGTTACAAACGGCCTTCACCGGGGGAAGCACCCTCTCCTGGGCCAGCAGTCGTCCGGCCATAGCATGAGCTTCTCAGACAAGGAGGAGAGAGAAAACCTCCTGCCCAACGGACGCAGCATTTCCCTGGTGGACCTTCAGGACTCTCACATGGTCCAGAGTGGCAAGGGACCCCTCCTCCACGATGCTCCCCCCAAGCTGAGCAGGGTGGGCTCCCAGCTCTCTATCGGACACCCCCACCAGGCTACCACCTCACAGTCACACCAAGCCCTCCACCAGAAGCCCTCGTTACAGGACAACCTCCCCCAGAGTGCACCCCAGGTGCGTCGGCCCCTGCACCCTTCCCTCAGCCATCAGAGGAGCCTCCAGCCCCTGTCTTTCCAGAACCCTGTCTATCACCTTAGCAACCAGACACAACAACAACACACAGCAGTACACTCCACAACACACTCGGTCCACTCCCACTCAGTGCACTCCCTGCAGCCGGACTCCAGCTCTGAGAACCTGAGCACCGATAGCTCCCGCAGCCACAGCAACTCGGAGGTTGAGTTTGGAGGCGGGAGCCAGGGGGGGAAAGGGGGCAGGGTCCCGTCCAATAGCAGTCTGGAGGAGTTCAGCCGGCGGAGCACGCAGAGCGAAGACTGCTCCACGCCGCGCCGCCACAACCCGCCAGACCACCACAGAGGAGCCCACGCTGTGGCAGTGCCCAGGCAAAGCAGCACGGCCCACATCGTGAGGGTGGAGCAGCAGAGCCGCAGCGGGGGGAGTGGTGGGGCCCGGACGCCTCGCTCCCTGCCCCGCTCCCCGCCCCACAGCGCCTCTCTGCGCAGCAGCAGCTCCATCAACACAGAGCCCATGCCTATCCCCATCCAGGCCCAGCCAGGCACAGGAGGCCGCTCACACCAACAGTCCACCTGCTCCATGGAGAGCCCTGTGCCCCCCGTCAGGAGCGTTGCCAAGCAGCAGACACCACCGCAGGTACTGGTCTGGCATACAGAACTACACTTAGATTCACACACATTCCGCTCCGACACCCCTATATAATATCTGTTATTATTATTATCAAGAAATAAAGTGTGGCCAAAGGCACTCAGGGTAGATTTGATTGACATACATGTATCTGTGGTGGTGCAGGTGGCGTCGCCGGTAGAGCCAGTCACCATGTCACCGGTAGAGAGGACAGCGGCGTGGGTACTGAATAACGGCCAGTTCGAGGACGAGACGGCCCCAGCAGATCAGAGCAGGGAAGACAGCAGGCACGCCAAGAAGGTAAAGACACAGCCAGAGTTACAGTCAATGAAGGTTTGATGGCCAAAATATTTCCAAGTTAAATGACTGACTTCTTCCTAATCATCCAAGTCAACACATCAGCCTGCTTAAGCCAGTGTAGACAGACAGAGATAGTCTTAGTCATGACTAACACGATCATCCCCTCCCACTCACTTTCTCTCTTTCCCTCTCTCTCACTTTCCCTCTCTTTCTCTTTCCCTCTATCTCTGTTTTTCTCGCCTCTCTCCCGCTAGTATGAACAGGAGATCTCCAAGCTGAAGGAGCGCCTGCGGGTGTCTAGTCGGTGTCTGGAGGAGTACGAGAGACGTCTGCTGGCCCAGGAGCAGCAGATGCAGAAACTGCTGATGGAGTACAAGTCCCGCCTGGAGGACAGCGAGGAGAGGCTGCGGCGGCAGCAGGAGGAGAAGGACAACCAGATGAAGAGCATCATCTGCAGGTAGGCATTACTAGGCACCCTCTGGATGATTTTGCGTAAAACAGCCCATACTCCAGTCGGAATTCCTTTGAATGAATGAATTAATTAATTAATGATTGAATGGAAGCAAAATCACAGATTGACTACTTAATGGCGTGCCTATAGTGTCTTTTATTGTTGTCCCAAATGGCACCCTATTCCCTATATACAGTGCATTCGGAAAGTATTCAAACCCTGACTTTTTCCACATTTTGTTACAGCCTTATTCTAAAATGAATAAAATTGTTTTATTCCTCATCAATCTACACACAATACCCCATAATGACAAAGCAAAAACAGGTTTTTAGAAATACCTTATTTACATAGGTATTCAGACCCTTTGCTATGAGACTCGAAATTGAGCTCAGGTGCATCCTGTTTCCATTGATCATCCTTGAGATGTTTCTACAACTTGATTGGAGTCCACCTGTGGTAAATTCAATTGATTGGACATGATTTGGAAAGGCACAAACCTGTCTATAAAAGGTCCCACAGTTGACAGTGCATGTCAGAGCAAAAACCAAGCCATGAGGTCGAAGGAATTGTCCGTAGAGCTCCGAGACATGATAGGCACAGATCTGGGAAAGGGTACCAAAATATCTCTGCAGCATTGAAGGTCCCCAAGAACACAGTGGCCGCCATCATTCTTAAAAGGTCTGGAACCACCAAGACCGCCATCATTCTTAAAAGGTTTGGCACCAACAAGACTCTTCCTAGAGCTGGCCACCCGGCCAAACTGTACAATCGGGGAGAAGGGCCTTGGTCAGGGAGGTGACCAAGAACCCGATGGTCACTCTGACAGAGCTCCAGAGTTCCTCTGTGGAGATGGGAGAACCTTCCAGAAGGACAACCATCTCTGCAGCACTCAACCAATCAGGCCTTTGTGGCCAGACGGAAGCCACTCCTCAGTAAAAGGCACATGACAGCCCGCTTGGAGTTTGCCAAAAGGCACCAAAAGCACTCTCAAGCCTGAATGCCAAGCGTCACATCTGCAGGAAACATGGCACCATCCCTAAGCTGAAGCATGCTGTGGGGATGTTTTTCAGCGGCAGGGAGACTAGTCAGGATCGAGGGAAAGATGAACGGAGCAGATCCTTGATGAAAACTTGCTTAGGACCTCAGACTGGGGCGACAGTTCACCTTCCAACAGGACAACGACCCTGGCTTCGGGACAAGTCTCTGAATATCCTTGATTGGCCCAGCAAGAGCCTGGACTTGAACCCGATCAAACATCTCTGGAGATACCTGAAAATAGCTGTGCAGCGACACTCCCCATCCGACCTGACAGAGCTTGAGGGGATCTGCAGAGAAGAATGGGAGAAACTCCCCAAATACATGTGTGCCAAGCTTGTAGCGTCATAACCAGGAAGACTAGAGGCTGTAATTGCTGCCAAAGGTGCGTCAACAAAGTACTAAGTAAAGGGTCTGAATAGTTATGTAAATGTGTTATTTCCGGGAGGGGACTTTATTGATATATTTGCAAAAATTTCTATAAACCTGGTTTTGCTCTGCCATTATGGGTTATTGTGTGTAGATTGATGAGGGGAAAAAACTATTTAATCAATTTTAGAATAAGGTTGTAAAGTAACAAAATGTGGAAAAGGGGAAGGGGACTAAATACTTTCCAAATGCATTGTATAGTGCACTGCCTTTGACCAGGGTCTACCATTTGAGGTGCAGCCTATGATCTCCCCTTTTGGTTTGTATGCGTCTGAGATGGCAATGCTCTGTCACTCACAGGTTAATTGCTGTTGAGGAGGAGCTGAAGAGAGACCATGCAGAGATGCAGGCTGTCATAGATGCCAAGCAGAAGATCATTGATGCACAGGTATAGTAACAGAAAACGCTACACATATTTTGTCTGTACTCTGTGTAGGGCTTGAATAAATCCAATACTCAGACCATCCCCTTATGAATGAATCTTCTACTCTCCATGGAAACCGATTCATTCAGTCTTACATTTGGGGTTGCTTACCATTGTCTTATATCCTTGGCAGCTTTTCAGAGCAACCTGGAAATGCCATAGATAGTCTCACTAGAGGCACATAACATTTGCTCTCGCTTTTTGGGCTTTTAACAGGGCCTGTTTATCAGCTCGTTGCCTCTGAACACTCTTTGAGAAGGTCATACTTTACGTCAACAGATCTGCAATACCAAGCAGGGAAAGGGGAGAAAAAAATAGGATCAATGTTAACTATTATTGCTCCATCAAAATACATATTTTAAATGCTTTGACTTTTAAAAATGTCTACTTTCTTTACAATGTTATCTTTTGGTCAGGGGTGATATAATTGACACTAAATATAAAAGTATAGACTTGACATGCAGTTAATTCTATAATCCCATCCAAACAACACTTTTCAAGCTTTGGAGGGGGATGGAGTTCTTGTACTCTGTATTGGAGCAGAGAACCTGTTGACGTGCTCACTATCACTATGTTCCACTGAATTCCAGGTCAATAAAGCAACAGAGGTAATCCAAGCAGGCAAGTAAACCAGTCAGTCCTCAGGTTTTGGAAAATGCCGGCAAGCCTTGTATGAGCGCAACCACACTTGACACCCATTCCTGCCCTCCCTGCCAAATTAGTCCTTATTCGTGTGCAGACTAGAGGATGCTGTTGTTGTTTGGCATTGCTTTTGGATTTCCTCATCAGTCACTATATAAATATAAAACATAATCTAATACATTTTCTTTACTTTTGCAGTTTGAGTACGCCCCTGCTGCTACACTTAATGTTTCTCCATGTCCGATGTCAATATCATCTCAGACACAAAGTGGCGCTCATAGCTAATAATCAACAATATTATAGTATGAGAATGTCTGTCACGAGATGGAATTAGGGCTGTAAATATTAAGCAGCTACATTGATGTTCAACATTTCTGTTTCTCCAGGAATGTGTGTTGTGAGTTGCGCTCTTAGCAGATGATAGCTTTGGCTGCTTTTCACCCTGCCTTCCTAATTTAGCTACTGTCACTCCCAAAAACCCATTTCCCTTTCCCTCCTCTCACTCAGTTCTGCAGGAACAGTGCCATGACCTGGCTAGATGAGGTTGCCCATGGCTGGTGACACAACTTTATTTTGTTGCTGATTTCAAGGAGAGCAAACTGAATCAATTTTCCTCCATCTAGGATGGCATCACAGTGGTGGTCATTGGGGAGAACAATCAAATACATAGTGTAGAGGATAGTTCAGTCCAAGGGTTAGACATAGAATTGGGATTTCAGTAGAACAATGAAATGATAGTTGAATACAAATAATGTGTTTACACAATATAAATGTACAATTGTTTTCAGTTGAAAGCCATGCCACTATTGACATGTAGGCCTTGTGAATGGATAGATACAGTACTAGTCAAAAGTTTGGACACCTACTCATTCAAGGGTTTTTCTTTATTTTTACTATTTTCTACATTGTAGAATAATAGTGAAGACATAAAAACTATGAAATAACACACATGGAATCATGTAGTAACCAAAAAATTGTTAAACAATTCAAAATATATTTTAGATTGTTCAAAGTAGCCACCCTTTGCATTGATGACAGCTTTGCACACACTTAGCATTCTCTCAACCAGCTTCATGAGGAATGCTTTTCCAACAGTCTTGAAGGAGTTCCCACATACAGTGGCAAGAAAAAGTATGCGAATCCTTTGGAATTACCTGAATAAATTGGTCATCAAATTTGATCTGATCTTCATCTAAGTCACAACAATAGACACACATAGTGTTTTTAACCTAATAACACAAGTGATTGTATTTTTCTTGTCTATATTGAATACATCATTTAAACATTCACAGTGTAGGTTGGAAAATATATGTGAACCCCTAGGCTAATGACTTCTCCAAAAGCTAATTGGATCAGGAGTCAGCTAACCAGGAGTACAATCATTGAGACAAGATTGGAGATGTTGGATGTTGGCTCTCAAAATTTGTGTTTGCTATTCACAAGAAGCATTGCCTGATGTGAACCATGCCTCGAACAAAATTGATCTCAGAAGAACCAAGATAAAGAATTGTTGACATGCTGGAAAGGGTTACAAAAGTATCTCTAAAAGCCTTGATGTTCATCAGTCCACGGTAAGACAAATTGTCTATAAATGGAGAAAGTTCAGCACTGTTGCTACTCTCCCTCGGAGTGGCCGTCCTGCAAAGATGACTGCAAGAGCACAGCGCAGAATGCTCAATGAGGTTAAGACGATTCCTAGAGTGTCAGCTAAAGACTTACAGAAATCTCTGGAACATGCTAACATCTCTGTTGACGAGTCTCCGATACGTAAAACACTAAACAAGAATGGTGTTCATGGGAGGACACCATGGAAGAAGCCACTGCTGTCCAAAAAAAAACATTGCTGCACGTCTGAAGTTTGCAAAAGTGCACCTGGATGTTCCACAGCGCTACTGGCAAAATATTCTGTGGACCGATGAAACTACAGTTGAGTTGTTTGGAAGGAACACATGTGTGGAGAAAAAAAGGCACAGCACACTAACATCAAAACCTCATCCCAAATGTAAAGTATGGTGGAAGGAGCATCATGGTTTGGGGCTGCTTTGCTGCCTCAGGGTCTGGACAGCTTGCCATCATCATCGGAAAAATGAATTCCCAAGTTTATCAAGATATTTTGCAGAAGAATGTTAGGCTATCTGTCCACCAATTGAAGCTCAACGGAAGTTGGGTGATTCAACAGGACAATGACCCAAAACACAGAAGTAAATCAACAACAGCATGGCTTCAACAGAAGAAAATACACCTTCTGGAGTGGCCCAGTCAGAGTCCTGACTTCAACCCGATTGAGATGGTGTGGCATGACCTCGAGCAGTTTACACCAGACATCCCAAAAATATTGCTAAACTGAAACAGTTGTGTAAAGAGGAATAGTCCAAAATTCCTCCTGACCGTTGTGCAGGGCTGATCCGCAACTACAGAAAACGTTTGGTTGAGGTTATTGCTGCCAAAGGAGGGTCAACCAGTTATTAAATCCAAGGCTTCACATACCTTTTCCACCCTGCACTGTGAATGTTTACACGGTGTGTTCAATAAAGACATGAAAATGTATAACTGTTTTGTGTGTTAATAGTTTAGGCAGACTGTGTTTGTCTACTGTTGTGACCTAGATGAAGGTCAGATCAAATTTTATGACCAATTTATGCAGAAATCCAGGTATTTCCAAAGGGTTCACATACTTTGCCTGCCGCTGTATGCTGAGCACTGGTTGGCTGCTTTTCCTTCACTCTTCAGTCCAACTCATCCCAATATATCTCAATTGGGTTGAGGTCGAGTGATTGTGGAGGCCAGGTCATCTGATGCAGCACTCCATCACTCTAATTCTTGGTCAAATAGCCCTTAGACAGCCCGGAGGCGTGTTGGATCATTGTCCTGTTGAAAAACAAATGATAGTCCCACTAAGTGCAAACCAGATGGGATGGCGTATAGCTGCAGAATGCTGTGGTAGCTATGCTGGTTAAGCGTGCCTTGAATTCTAAGTAAATCACTGACAATGTCACCAGCAAAGCACCCCCCACACTATCACACCTCCTCCTCCATGCTTCACGGTGGAAACCACACATGCAGAGATCCTCCGTTCACCCACTCTGCGTCTCACAAAGACATGGCGGTTGGAACCAAATTTCTCAAATTTGGACTCATCAGACCAAAGGACAGATTTCCACCGGTCTAATGTCCATTGCTCGTGTTTCTTGACCCTAGCAAGTCTCTTATTCTTATTGGTGTCCTTTAGTAGTGGTTTCTTTTCAGCAATTCGACCATGAAGGCCTGATTCACGCATTCTCCTCTGAACAGTTGATGTTGAGATGTCTGTTATTTGAACTCTGTAGCATTTATTTGGGTTGCAATTTCTGAGACAGACAACTAATGCTCTGCAGCAGAGGTAACTCTGGGTCTTCCTTTCCTGTGGCGGTCCTCATGAGAGCCAGTTTCATCATAGCGCTTGATGGTTTTTGCGACTGCACTTGAAGAAACTTTCAAAGTTCTTGACATTTTCCGGATTGACTGACCTTCATGAGTAATGATGAACTGTCATTTCTCTTTGCTTATTTGAGCTGTTCTTGCCATAATATGGACTTGGTCTTTTACCATATAGGGCTATCTTCTGTATACCAACCCTACCCTCTCACAACACAACTGATTGGCTCAAACACATTAAGGAAAGAAATTCCATAAATACATTTTTAACAAGGCACACCTGTTAATTGAAATGCATTCCAGGTGACTACCTCAAATCAAATTGTATTAGTCACAACCGCCAAATACAACCCCCAAATACAACCTTACAGTGAAATGCTTACTTACGAGCCCCTAACCAACAGTGCAGTTTCAAAACAATATGGATAAGAATAAGAGAGAAAAGTACAAGTAATTAAAGAGCAGCAGTAAAAAAAATAACAATATATACAGGGGGCTGCTGGTACAGAGTCAATGTGCAGGGGCACTGGTTAGTTGAGGTAGTATGTACATGTAGGTAGAGTTATTAAAGTGACTATGCATAGATGACAAATAGTCTGGGTAGCCATTTGACTAAGGTTCAGGAGTCTTATGGCTCGGGGGTAGAAGCTGTTAAGAAGCCTCTTGGACCTAGACTTGGCGCGCCGGTACCGCTTGCCGTGCGGAAGCAGAGAGAACAGGCAATGACTAGGGTGGCTGGAGTCTTTGACAATTTTTAGGGCCTTCCTCTGACATTGCCTGGTATAGAGGTCATGGATGGCAGGAAGCTTGGCTCCAGTGTTGTACTGGGCCGTACTACCCTCTGTAGTGTCTTTCGGTCGGAGGCCGAGCAGTTGCCATACCAGGCGGTGATGCAACCAGTCAGGATGCTCTCGATGGTGCAGCTGTAGAACCTTTTGAGGATTTGAGGACTCATGCCAAATCTTTTTCTTCTGAGGGGGAATAGGTTTTGTTGTGCCCGCTTCACGACGCTCTCAACCTGCTCCACTGCAGCCCCGTCGATGAGAATGGGGGCGTGCTCGGTCCTCTTTTTCCTGTAGTCCACAATCATCTCCTTTGTCTTGCTCACGTTGAGGGAGGGGTTGTTGTCCTGGCACCACACTGCCAGGTCTCTGACCTCCTCCCTATAGGCTGTCTCATTGTTGTCGGTTGGGTCATCGGCAAATGTAATGATGGTGTTGGAGTCGTGCAGTCATGAGTGAACAGGGAATACAGGAGAGGGCTGAGCACGCACATAGGTGTTCCTTTTTTCCAGGTGGGAAAGGGCAGTGTGGAGTGCAATAGAGATTGCATCATCTGTGGATCTGTTTGAGTGGTATGCAAATTGGAGTGGGTCTAGGATTTCTGGGATGATGGTGTTGATGTGAGCCATGACCAGCCTTTCAAAGCACTTCATGGCTACAGACATGAGTGCTACGTCTCGGTAGTCATTTAGGCAGGTTACCTTAGTGTTCTTGGGCACAGTCACTATGGTGATCTGCTTAAAAAATGTTGGTATTACAGACTCAGACAAGGAGAGGTTGAAAATGTTAGTGAAGACACTTGCCAGTTGGTCAGAGCATGCTCACAGTACACGTCCTGGTAATCCGTCTGGCCTTGTGAATGTTGACCTGTCTAAAGGTCTTACTCACATTGGCTGCGGAGAGCGGGATCACACAATCTTCCTGTACAGCTGGTGCTTTCATGCATGGTTCAGTGTTATTTGCCTCGAAACGAGCATAGAAGTAGTTCAGCTCGTCTGGTAGGCTCGTGTCACTGGGCAGCTCCCGGCTGTGCTTCCCTTTGTCGTCTGTAATGGTTTGCAAGCCCTGCCACATCCGACGAGCGTCGGAGCCGGTGTAGTACAACTCTATCTTAGTCCTGTATTGATGCTTTGTCGGAGGGCAAAGCGGGATTTCTTATAAGCTTCCGGGTTAGAGTCCCACTCCTTGAAAGCGGCAGCTCTAGCCTTTAGCTCAGTGCGGATGCTGCCTGTAATCCATGGCTTCTGGTTGGGGTATGTATGTACGGTCACTGTGGAGACGACATCATCGATGCACTTATTGATGAAGCCAATGACAGATGTGGTGTACTCCTCAATGCCATTGGAGGAATTCCGGAACATATTCCAGTCTGTGCTAGCAAAACAGTCCTGTAACTTAGCATCTGGTTCATCTGACCACTTTTTTTAGTGATCTAGTCACTGGTGCTTCCTGCTTTAATTTTTGCTTGTAAGCAGGAATCAGGAGGAGGGAATTATGGTCAGATTTGCCAAATGGAGGGCGAGGGAGAGCTTTGTATGCGTCTCTGTGTGTGGAGTAAAGGTGGTCCAGAGTTCTTTTCCCTCTGGTTGCACATTTAACATGATGATAGAAAGCTGGTTGAGAGAATGCAAAGAGTGTGCAAAGCTGTCATCAAGGCCAAGAGTGGCTACTTTGAAGAATCTCATAACATATTTGTATTTGTTTAACAGTTTTTTGATTACTACTTGATTCCATATGTGTTCATAGTTTGTTTTCACTATTATTCTACAATGTAGAAAATAGTTTTAAAAAATAAAGAAAAACCCTGGAATGGGTAGGTGTGTCCAATCTTTTGAATGGTACTGTATATATAAAAAATATGTTTTCGTTTTAAAAACAAACATGATGCAATGCTTGGATATGAGTTTGTTTTATCTATAATTTTGGCTGCTAAACAAAAACTATTTCAGTGAGGTATATTTCAGACTTCGCTTGTGATATTTGAATTTCACCATCTACAGAGTAGTAATCATCCTTTAGCTTATCCTGCTAATTCATTCTCCAATGTAAAGTGAATGTTTTCTCTCTTTCTCACTCCCTCCCTCTTTCCCTTCTCTCTTTCTTTTTTCAGGAGAAGAGGATAAGCTCCCTGGATGCAGCCAACTCTCGGCTGATGAGTGCCCTGACACAGGTGAAGGAGCGCTATAGCATGCAGAACCTGCGCAACGGCCTCTCGCCAACCAACCCCACAAAACTGTCGATCACTGAGAACGGAGAGTTCAAAAACAGCAGCTGCTGATTTAGTCGGACAGTGTGAGATGGTGTTATGGTCACACTCTCTCCATGCACACAGACCAATTACCTGTGGCTCTACAAAGAATGTCTAGATATTAATGTAAATAGCTTGTATCTTGTATTGGTTGTGTACAGAGATGATACTGAAAGACATGTCTTTTGAAGACGTGAACAAGGGGATCAACTGTTGTCATGAAATAGCGAATTGTTGTTTTATAAATGACATTCCCATATGCAGACAAATGCAGTTTTAAATAGATTTGAAGTATTCTCTAATTAAGAGATGATATATTGAGATGTACATATCAAAGGGGTTTGTTTCAATAAATAAGCACATAGTGAGCAGTTATAGCTCTAAAAACATAGTCATGATAGCAAAATAAACCAAAAAAAACATTTTATGCACTGTTTTTCTAACCCTGCTTTAAAAAAATATTTTTAACTTCTGTTTTTGTCGTCTTAAACTAGGGGTTGCATTGGTTTTGATTGGCTGATTTTGAGTATATTGGGACTGCTGCTTGCCCATTGTTAGCTGAAACCATAGGCCTTTGAGTTCAGGTTCTTACGGCCTACTGGATCTTCAAAAAAAGTGTCTGCTCACTCCCACCTTGCCACAGAATAGCAAATGTTATTTATTTCTGTACCTTCTACTGGCACGCCTTCAAGATCCCAAGAGAAGATTTTCAACATGACAGCCCTCCTGACTTTGTACAATTTTCTATTTCATGTCAATAACTACTGTTTATTAAGAGTTTGTTTTGTGTTCTCACCCATCCAACCTCCCCTAGGCTCACACTTTTTTGTTGCACAAAAATCTATGAACTGGTGAATGTCAATGATAGCTTATCTGTCAGTTGTTGAGAATAAAAACTGCCTGTAACATTGTGGATGTTTTGCATTCGTGACTTTTAATATGGTTTGTAATTCAACTACTGCTGAAGCACATGCATATTTGCAGTGCTCGACTTGGGCAGTGCTTGTGCTACTGCTTGAGCTTCTGCACCTAAAATATTCCTTGCACCCAAAATGATTACCGGCACCTATTTCAGTCCAAGTCAAACTGCATATTTGTGGAGTCGTTACATAAATCCACTTAATAAAGATTTTGTTATTGTTACTTTGTAAAATGTGACTTGATTAGTGAACTAGTTAGTAGAACAGGGTACGACAAAAATACTTGTCAGCTTGATTGGAAGGCCTCAATGACCGATCAAATGTGGTAGATTTAAGCCTAGACAGACAGACTGCCACAGCATTGGTTGCTACCCACATTGCTCTAGGTCTGCGATTTTGAGTCTGGCAACTAGTCATCGTTCTGCCCATATAGATCCTAATGACTAATTATGTGGTCCTACTGCCAGGGGGCTTTGGCTGGCTGTCTCCAGTAGTCCTAGCCACGTATGCGCCCCAGACAACGATTATCTCCTCTTCCTCTCTGGTCCCAGTTCGTGCTCATGACATGTCTGCCGTCTGAATGGTTTGTTTTTGCTAGCCGGCTCGTTTGAAGAAAGTTTTTTTGGTCTGACCTAACTATCTATACATGCATTTTGATTTAGCCTGCGTCGAATAAATGAATACACGTTAACGGAGTCCCCACATCGGTGATATTGTTAGTCAACTAGCTAGCTAAAATAGCATCCTGAGCTTGGATTTTCTGGTGCTTTCATCAATGTGCCCATTCACACGTTTATCTGTACTCTGACTGGCTAGAATGGTCCCACCTGATCTCGCTTCCCCCTCTCTCGTCTGCCTTCCATATTTGAGAACACATATTTCCATTATTAGAGCGGTCAATATAATAGACAAGATTTGATAAAGTCAGTGTTCGACATTGCAGGCTACTGCCGACTGACTGATTTACATAGAACAATAAAAAACTCATTATTATTTGTAGGTCAGTCACGGCCAATTAACCCTGCTCCAACAGATACCCACAAATCCGCCATGGCAGACATCAAGAACTTCCTGTATGCTTGGTGTGGGAAGAAGAAACTTACACCCAGCTATGACATTCGACGGGCTGGAAACAAAAACCGGCAGAAGTTTCTGTGTGAGGTCAGTTGTATTCTTTAAAATGTGTCTGCATCAGCAATGATCTGGTAAATAACATTCATATTTTGACCTATGTTCCTCTTCCAAAGTTCGTATTGAGGAATTCAACTACACTGGAATGGGAAACTCCACCAATAAGAAGAATGCCCAGGCAAATTCTGCCAGAGACTTAGTCAATTATCTTGTCCGAGATGGAGAAATGAATGCAGCTGAAGTCCAAGCCCTTGGGGTCAGCTATTAACATATTACACCTAATGTTTTTTTATCATTCAAGATAAAACATGCACGTGTGGTGATAACGTATTAAAAATACTTTTCATATTTATAGGTAAGTGTACCTGACTTCAGTGGGGGAGCAGGGGGTGATAAAGGCAAAGTCAGCTTTGGAAGTCTTCCTCCAAGTGGACCTGTCCCACCTCACCTGGTTGTGAAAGCTGAGCAAGGTATTGTTTTAGTTGTTATTTAACTAGGCAAGTCAGTTAAGAACACATTGTTATTTACAATGACGGCCTAGGAACAGTGAGTTAACTGACAGAACTTCTTCTGACAGAACGACAGATTTTTACCTTGTCAGCTCTGGGATTTGATCTAGCAACCTTTCGGTTACTGGCCCAACGCTCTAACCACTAGGCTACTTGCTGACTTCACCAAATGCCTGTATAGTCTGTTTTGTGAACTCTCTTTATATGGTGTCATAACTTATCTTGATGTTTAACTGTTGCTTCAGCAAATGCACCTTCTGGACCAGTCCCAGGTGTCACTGGTTTGGGATATTCGGGAGGTGATGGTGGAGGCAATTATTCTGGAGGTGCTGGAAACAGCAATGCTCCGTGGGATCGTGGGGCCAATCTGAAGGACTACTACTCAAAGAGAGATGAGCAAGAGGCACAGGCGGTAGGACCTGTCAATTCACAATATTTATAAAGTGTTGTGGTTTCATGTCTATCATTAGCTATGTTTATGCTGAAATATATTTAATAGGCAATGCATTTGTAGTAAGTCATGGTCTTCACACATGTTGTATTTTAACCTTTGACATGTTTATTTTCCCGTTCAAGACTCTGGAGTCTGAGGAGGTAGATCTGAATGCAGGACTCCATGGCAACTGGACTTTAGAGAATGCCAAAGCCCGTATGAACCAGTTTTTCCAGAAGGAGAAGAATCGGGGGGGGGGGGGTTGGCACCCCTGGTTCCTCTCTAGGTTTCTTCCTAGGTTTTGGCCTTTCTAGGATGTTTTTCCTAGCCACCGTGCTTCTATCTGGTGGAACCAGCCTGAACTCTGGTGTACCAGGCTGGTTCCAATTGGCTAGTGATCAAATCAAATTGTATTTGTCACATGGCCGAATACAACAGGTGTTGCCCTTACTTACAAGCCCTTAACCAACAATGCAGTTTAAAGAAAATACCTAAAAAAGTAAGAGATAAGAATAGCAAGTAATTAAAGAGCAGCAGTAAATAACAATAGCGGGGCTATATAATAGCGGGTACCAGTACAATGTGCGGGGGCACCGGTATTGAGGTAATATGTATATGTAGGTAAAGTTATTAAAGTGACTATGCATAGATAATAACAGAGAGTAGTAGCAGCAGCGTGGGGGGGGGGGGGGCTTCTGACACCGCCCGCTACAGAGGTCCTGGATGGCAGGAAGCCCGGCCCTCTGTAGTGCCTTGTGGTCAGAGGCCGAGCAGCCGCCACACCAGGCAACGATGCAACCCTTCAGTTATTGAGATTTTCTATAGATTCATTAGTAACCTAGTTTATCAGGAGTATTGCTCCAACGCATTCATGACAAACCAAAGAGCTGAGCCTTAGAGATACATTAGTTATGTGGACTGTATGTTTTTCTGCTGGACTGCTATGTAGACAGAGCCCTCATGGGTGTGTGGTTAACACCTGAGAGATCTCGGCAAAGTCATTTTGGAACTATTTATACTTCAACCATAGAGATTCTATAATCCAATAATTAGTTATAGGATTTCTATGACCTCAACCAATACCTAGGATCAATATTGTACTATTTGAATTTAACTGGACTAAGTAATTCTTAATATAAAAAGAAGTGGACATGTGATACCAGAATTCACAACCTTACTTGTCATGACATATGGTATCCTTTAGGCTGCACTAAAGTTGTCACATGGTTGCATCCACAATGGGGGATGGAATGGGCAGAGTATTGTGTGGTTTTGATTTCTGGTGTCACTTGTTCCACTAGGGGTGGGACAGTCTGGCTGTGGTGATAAGGTTGATTGTTGTTTGAAGTCTGGCAGAAAAACATACTGGCTCCCTCAAGTTCTCATCTGAGTGGACAATGGACTTGTCAAGCTCCGAGGTCAGTTGGTCCAATGTTTGATACATGTTTTATCAACTGTAAAAGCATGACAGTTACACATCATTCTGAATTCAGATACATTAGATACATTAGGCTTAGTAACATTATGGATGATGGAATTTTTTCACTTCTACTTTAGGAGCTTTTTTGCTGAGATGCAGTTATTTGTTAGACAGCTTGGTAGAAGTAAGTACCGACTTTTTCAGTCAACTCAAACTGAATTGTCTATCGGACGTAAACTGCTTTGTTTAAATGTTTGTAGATAAGTCTCAGAAATATTCGATATTTCCAAGTTCTGGAGAACAATGTAAACGATGACAAAATAGTTTAGTACCTCTCTGGAGATGACAAGTATGACTTCACATACCGAGTAAGAAATACATTTGAATTTGTTTTGTAGAGATAATTGCCCGCGAGCATGGCTCTAACAGGAAGCTGGCGGCCCAGTCCTCTGCGCTGTCTATCGTCCGTCAACTTTACCATCTGGGTGTCATTGAGCCTTATACTGGCATTACTAAGAAGAAAGAGGGGGAAAAACGTGTTTTACTGCTGAAAAAAATTGTTTCACTTTTTGGAGTTAGTACATTTGTTTAATAATACGACGTCTTCATGTTGTATGCTTTGTGTTTGTTCACCTTATTTCAACATCTGTCTCAAGGTTACAACAAAGTATGCAGCAAGTCTTTTTAACCTAGGGTTGAACCTTGGTGTCTTCACAGTTGGAAGCTTTTGAGGTGAATGTGGTGGATGATCTGCAACATCAGCTAAAGAGTATTGCCCTGGGTGTTGTAATTCCACCTCCAGTAAGTCTCATTTATATGGTGACCTTTATTTACCGTTATACAGTTTCAATTAGTATCCGACCTGTTGCACAGAAAAGCAAGGTACTGTATGTGATTGATATGAGTATGACTTTGAATATGAGGATTATGAGTTAAACAATTTGCCTGTCCCCAGCCACCTGATCCAAGTACCCCAGTGTCCCTAGTCCAAGGAAAGATGGCTCTGTTTGAGCCCTCCCAGAGACAGAGCTTGGCCGGGGTAGTGCCCTGGTCCCCTCCGCAAGTCAACTGGAACCCCTGGACCAGCAGCAATATTGAAGAGGGCCCACTAGCATTTGTGAGACAGACTTGTTTCTAGCTGTACGTTTACTAAAAGAAATGCAACAATATATCTGTATTTTCTGTGGTTATTCTCTTCATAATGTGTCCTTACTTTCTCTAAAGTAAAGCAGTCTATTTTGTTATGGTGGACCTGCCATCCCATCTAAAAGTATCATTCCCATTTCCCCCTAGTGCACCCCAGAGCAAATCAGCGCTGACCTCCAACATGAGCTGACCTGTCAATTGAAACAAGATCAAAGCCAAACAGAAGGTGTTGTTGCCTTGATTTACTTGCTATTATCTTGATTTAGTGTTAAATGGTGGTCTGTTATGTCTGACTGACATGCAAAAACTTGTCTCCTAGGTCATTGGGGAGCGAGATGGGCTTCCAGTGAAGAATTTTGAGAGAGAGATCATGTCTGCTGTTCAGGGTAACTCAGTGGTGATCATTCGAGGGGCGACTGGCTGTGGCAAAACCACCCAGGTTCCCCAGTACATCCTGGATCAGTTCATCAAGAGTGGGAGGGCGTCCGCATGTAACATTATTGTAACCCAGGTAAGATTCAAAATTAAATATGCATGGACTTCCTTGTTTGTGATAAGATAATGACTTTGTCTCCTTGGGAAATGTTGTTTGGCAGTGTGTAAACGTTAAAAGACATTACAAACAGAAACACAGGTCCAGGACATGTTCTGTGACATGAATGTAAAAGTGCAGATGGCTGAATATTTCAACTGCCCCGTCATCGAGGTGTTCGGCCGCACATTCCCAGTACAAGGTAGGAGAGCTCAGTCAAATGGAGCTCGCACACTTTCTTAAATCAATCTAACATCTAGTTTATGGGCTTGTAATGGACAGGTCTAAGGTGTTTCTAACAAAGTTTCAATCTTTTCCATAGTACTTTTTTAGAAGATTGCATTCAGATGACTCATTTTATTCCTCCTCCGACTGATAGAAAGAGAAAGGATGAGGAACGAGGAGATGAAGAGGTATTGGACAATAATTTGCCCTCCGTATTGAGTACAGATGACCATTTCATTTAACCACAGTTTCTTGTTCAATGGAAGTGTTGTCTTTGTATATGTTTGACTTCCTCTTGTTTGTCACAGGCCAACTGTAATGTGATATGTGGGCCAGATTACACCCCAAAGACAAAGCGCTCCATGGCCCAGATGAATGAGAAGGAGACTCCCTTTGGGCTGGTGGAGGCCCTGCTGAAGTACATTGAGACCCTCCAGGTGGCCGGGGCCGTGCTTATCTTCCTGCCCGGCTGGAACCTCATCTACTCCATGCAGAAACACCTGGAGATTAACCCACACTTTGGTGTGTATTCTCGCTACTAGTCCCTTGTTCTACCATAAAAAATGCTATTGGTCAAGGTATTTGTATTGATATCAACAAATGCATCGTCATTTTAGTCTCAAATCTCCCGTGTTTCTGCCATATACATGCTGTTGGTCCTAATTGTAATGATAACACTGTTGCTGGTATTTTGGCCCATTCCTCCATGCAGATCTCCTCTAGAGCAGTGATGTTTTGGGGCTGTTGCTGGGCAACACGGACTTTCAACTCCCTCCAAAGATTTTCTATGGGGTTGAGATCTGGAGACTGGCTAGGCCACTCCAGGACCTTGAAATGCTTCTTACGAAGCCACTCCTTCGTTGCCCGGGCGGTGTGTTTGGGATCATTGTCATGCTGAAAGACCCAGCCACGTTTCATCTTCAATGCCCTTGCTGATGGAAGGAGGTTTTCACTCAAAATCTCACCATTCAATATTTCCTTTACACGGATCAGTCGTCCTGGTCCCTTTGCAGAAAAACAGCCCCAAAGCATGATGTTTCCACCCCCATGCTTCACAGTAGGTATGGTGTTCTTTGGATGCAACTCAGCATTCTTTGTCCTCCAAACACGACGAGTTGAGTTTTTACCAAAAAGTTATATTTTGGTTTCATCTGACCATATGACATTCTCCCAATCTTCTTCTGGATCATCCAAATGCTCTCTAGAAAACTTCAGACGGGCCTGGACATGTACTGGCTTAAGCAGGGGGACACGTCTGGCACTGCAGGATTTGAGTCCCTGGCGGCGTAGTGTGTTACTGATGGTAGGCTTTGTTACTTTGGTCCCAGCTCTCTGCAGGTCATTCACTAGGTCCCCCTGTGTGGTTCTGGGATTTTTGCTCACCGTTCTTGTGATCATTTTGACCCCACGGGGTGAAATCTTGCGTGGAGCCCCAGATCGAGGGAGATTATCAGTGGTCTTGTATGTCTTCCATTTCCTAATAATTTCTCCCACAGTTGATTTCTTCAAACCAAGCTGCTTACCTATTGCAGATTCAGTCTTCCCAGCCTGGTGCAGGTCTACAATTTTGTTTCTGGTGTCCTTTGACAGCTCTTTGGTCTTGGCCATAGTGGAGTTTGGAGTGTGACTGTTTGAGGTTGTGGACAGGTGTCTTTTATACTGATAACAAGTTCAAACAGGTGCCATTAATACAGGTAACGAGTGGAGGACAGAGGAGCCTCTTAAAGAAGAAGTTACAGGTCTGTGAGAGCCAGAAATCTTGCTTGTTTGTAGGTGTCCAAATACTTATTTTCCACCATAATTTGCAAATAAATTCATAAAAAATCCTACAATGTGATTATCTGGATTTTTTTTCTCATTTTGTCTGTCATAGTTGAAGTGTACCTATGATGAAAATTACAGGCCTCTCTCATCTTTTTAAGTGGGAGAACTTGCACAATTGGTGGCTGACTAAATACTTTTTTGTTTTGTTTTAGATTCCGTCTCTCACAGTTGAAGTGTACCTATGATAAAAATTACAGACCTCTACATGCTTTGTAAGTAGGAAAACCTGCAAAATCGGCAGTGTATCAAATACTTGTTCTCCCCACTGTACATACATTTTGGGCACACCTACTCATCCAAGGGTTTTTCTTTATCTCTACTATTTTATACATTGTAGAATAATAGTGAAGACATCAAAACTATGAAATAATGCATATGGAATCATGTAGTAACAAAAAGGTGTTTTAGATTCTTCAAAGTAGCCACCCTTTGCCTTGATGACAGCTTTGCACACTCTTGGCATTCTCTCAACCAGGTTCATGAGGAATGCTTTTCCAACAGTCTTGAAGGAGTTCCCACATATGCTGAGCACTTGTTGGCTGCTTTTCCTTCACACTGCAGTCCAACTCCATCACTCTCCTTGGTCAAATAGCACTTACACAGCGTGGAGGTGTGTTTTGGGTTGTTGTCCTGTTGAAAAACAAATGATAGTCCCACTAAGTACAAACGAAATAGGATGGCGTATAGCTGCAGAATGCTGTGGTAGCCATGCTGGTTAAGTGTGCCTTGAATTCTAAATAAACCACAGGCAGTGTCACCAGCAAAGCACCCCCACACCGTCACACCTCCTCCATGCATTACGGCGGGAACAACACATTCGGAGATCATCCGTTCACCTACTCTGAGTCTCACAATGACACAGCGGTTGGAACCAAAAAATCTCAAATTTGGACTCATCAGACCAAAGAACAGATTTCCACCGGTCTAATGTCCAATGCTCATGTTTCTTGGCCCAAGCAAGTCTCTTTTTCTTATTGGTGTCCTTTAGTAGTGGTTTCTTTGCAGCAATTCGACCATGAAGGCCTGATTCACGCAGTCTCCTCTGAACAGTTGATGTTAAGATGTGTCTGTTACTTGAACTCTGTGAAGCATTTATTTGCGATGCAATTTCTGAGGCTGGTAACTAATGAACTTATCCTCTGCAGCAGAGGTAACTCTGGGTCTTCCTTTCCTGTGGCGGTCCTCATGAGAACCAGTTTCATCATAGCGCTTGATGGTTTTTGCGACTGCACTTGAAGAAACTTTCAAAGTTCTTGACATTTTCAGGATTGACTGACCTTCATGTCTTAAAGTAATGATGGACTGTCGTTTCTCTTTGCTTAGTTTAACTATTCTTGCCATAATATGGACTTGGTCTTTTACCAAATAGGGCTATCTTTTGTATACCACCCCAACCTTGTCACAACACAACTGATTGGCTCAAACGCATTAAGAAGGAAAGAAACTCCACAAATTAAATTTGAACAAAGCACACCTGTTAAGCTGGTTGAGAGAATCCCAAGAGTGTGCAAAGCTGTCATCAAGGCAAAGGGTGGCTACTTTGAATAATCTCAAATATATTTTGATTTGTTTCACAATTTTTTGGTTACTACACTATTCCATATGTGTTAGTTCATGGTTTTGATGTCTTCACTATTCTACAATGTAAAAAATTCAGAAAAACCCTGGAATGAGTAGGTGTGTATAAACTTTTGACTGGTACTGTATTTCAAAATGAAAATCAAATTGACTGGTACTATATTTTAAAATTCAAATCAAACTAGCCTAACTAGGTTGGCCGCATGTGCTGCACCAGAATCACATGTTCTCTCCCTCCTATATCAAGGTTTGAACAATGTGCATATTCCAGTCCATATAATACATTACAGTAATACAGTTCCCACTCAAAAGGATTAGCCTACTGGAGCTAGTTTCAGTTATTTACCCAAGACAGCATATACAGTGCCTTCCGAAAGTATTCAGACCCATTGACTTTTTCCACGTTTTGTTACGTTACAGCCTTATTCTAAAATTGGTTAAATAAATGTTTTCCCTAAATCTACACACAATACTCCAAAATGACAGAGTGAAAAAATTGCACACAAAAAAACGAACTCTTATTTACGTAAGTATTCATACCCTTTACTATGAAACTTGAAATGGAGCTCAGATGCATCCTGTTTCCTTTGATCATCCTTGATATTTCTACAACTTGATTGGAGTCCACCTGTGGTAAATTCAATTGATTGGACATGATTTGGAAAGGCACACACCTGTTTATATAAGGTCCCACAGTTGACAGTGCATGTCAGAGCAAAAACCAAGCCATGAGGTCGAAGGAATTGTCCGTGGAGCTCCGAGACAGGATTGTGTCGAGGCATAGATCTGGGGAAGGGTACCCAAAAGATTCTGCAGCATTGAAGGTCCCCAAGAACACAGTGGCCTTCATTGTTAAATGGAAGAAGTTTGGAACCACCAAGACTTCCTAGAGCTGGCCACACTGCCAAACTGAGCAATCGGGGGAGAAGGGCCTTGGTCAGGGAGGTGGCCAAGTACCCGATGGGAGAACATTACAGACGGACAACCATCTCTGCAGCACTCCACCAATCAGGCCTTTATGGTAGAGTGGACAGACAGAAGCCACTCCTCAGTAAAAGCCACACGACAGCCAGATTGGAGTTTGCCGAACTGGGACGAATATTCAACCTTCCAAACAGGACAATGATGCTAAGCACACAGCCAAGACAACGCAGGAGTGGCTTTGGGACAAGTCTCTCAATGTCCTTGAGTGGCCCAGCCAGAGCCCGGACTTGAACCCGATCAAACATGTCTGGAGAGACCTCCCCATCCAACCTGACAGCTTGAGAGGATCTGAAGATAAGAATGGGATAAACTCCCCAAATACAGGTGTGCCAAGTTTGTAGAGTCATACCCAAGAAGACTCGAGGCTGTAATCACAGCCAAAGGTGCTTCAACAAAGTACTGAGTAAAGGGTCTGAATACTTATGTAAGTGTGAAAAAAAAACTGTTTTTGCTTTGTCGTTAAGGGGTATTGTGTGTAGATTGATGAGGGAAAAATACAATTTAATCCATTTTAGAATACGGCTGTAACAAAATGTGGAAAAAGTGAAGGGGTCTGAATAGTTTCCGAATGCACTGTAGTTAGCTACGTCTATGGGATTTAATGTTTCTGTCGTGCGTAATGTGCAGTAGCGTGCGTGTGTCAGATAATGGCACAATCAGTTGGTATTTTTGGGGCTTGGGCTCATTAAATGTATTTAATGTATGGCTCAGTTAGTGTCAGGGTTACATTTTCTATCAAAGCTCTAACAACCTCCAGACCCAGGCCAATTTTATATGCTTTATTTACATTTACATTTAAGTCATTTAGCAGACGCTCTTATCCAGAGCGACTTACAAATTGGAAAGTTCATACATATTCATCCTGGTCCCCCCGTGGGGAATGAACCCACAACCCTGGCGTTGCAAGCGCCATGCTCTACCAACTGAACCACACGGGACCACTTTATAATACTTTTGAATGACACTTCCGGTTTTGGTAGGAAATACCGGGTTACCTGGGAGAAAAGTGATTTATTCTCAGAATGGAACGTTTGTAAAATACCGGCAAAATATTCAACCCTACTAATGACCGCCCATGATGGTGTGTTTTCTCTTAGGCAGAAAGTGAAGCTGTTCTCGTCTCACAACAACATGCCCAACTACGCCATGGTCTGGGGGCTCCAAAACCAACCTGGAGCAGAGGAAGAGTCGGGCCGGCCGCGTCCGGGCTGGCCTCTGCTTTTATCTGTGTAGCAGAGCACGCTTTGACAAGTACGTCTCTGAACCGCAACCTTCATTGAATTGAAGAGATGCCAAACGTCTGGGCCTGTATTCAAAAAGCCTCTCAGAGTAGGAGTGCTGATCTCGGATCAGGTCCCCCCTTCCATGTGAACATATTAATTATGATATAAAAGGCTAAACTGATCAGCACTACAACTCTGAGCTGCTTTATGGATATGGGCCCTGTTTATTCACTCTTACCCTTACTTGTATGTCAAACTATGAGTTTGATTTGAAAAACACAAGTGAAGAATGTATGCCTCTGCTTCTGTGCTTACCCTTTTCTTCATTCCAGACTGGAGACCCATATGACCCCTGAGATATTCCGTACTCCTCTCCACGAGGTAGCCCTGAGCATCAAGCTGCTGAGACTAGGATCCATTGGCCATTTCCTTTCCAAGGCCATCGAGCCCCCTCCCCTGGACGCAGTTATCGAGGCAGAACACACACTGAAAGGTTAGTATTTTAGCTTTGACCTTAAAGCTAGAACCCTTAGTTGCTACATCCATTTTTGGACTGATAAATGAATGTATATTAAACACATTGATTCTTACAGAATAAAACTATAATGTTGACATCATGGATGCATCCATAGCTCTGTCTATGAATTTGAGCGGTTACATTTCTCCAGGCCCATCCATCAGCTTTATTCCAACAGAGGCGGGGTAACCGCTTTATTGTTTCTATTGAGGTTCTAGCTTTAATAGATTTCGTTTTTTACTCCATTTCTAAATGAGGCCTATTGTTGTAAGCATTACCAACAACCTTGAATAGTGTTGGCATTTACGGTTCTTCAATATTTTTCCACTAGAACTGGATGCCTTGAACACAAATGACGAGTTGACTCCTTGCAAAGCTTCCAATCGAGCCACGGCTGGGAAAGATGATGATTATGGGCTGCATATTCAAGTGAGTGCTGCATCAGAAGTCATGCATGAATTTAGTAAAATCCTTCCCTAAGATACTATTCCATATTGACAAATCGCTATACACATACACTGTTTTATGTTTCCAATGAGAAATGGTTTCAGTAGTTGGTGCTTTCTCTGCTCTGCTTTCTAGTGTTGGAGATTCAGTGTGCACCATCTCATGCAGCATCATGCTTCCCAGAGCCCTTCATCAATGATGGCAAGCGCTTGCGCTACGTGCACCGTAACTATGCTGGCACCCGCTTCACAGACCACGTGGCACTGCTGTCAGTCTTCCAGGCTTGGGACGATGTGAGGTGAGTCCTGGCTTCATATAAACATGCAACATGTACATCTAGAAAACAACCAATCCCCTCTTATGGATTAGAATGAAACACTCCTATTCTCTCTCACTACCTGGAAAATGAAGGTTAGAAAGGCTTGTTAACTTCATTGTAGAATGGGAGGTGAGGATGCGGAGTCCAGATTCTGTGAACACAAGAGGCTCAACATGTCCACACTGAGGATGACCTGGGAGGCCAAAGTGCAGCTGAAGGAGATCCTCATCAACTCTGGCTTCCATGAGGGTAAATTGTCTGTCTCAAATGCCCTATGGGTCCTGGGCAAAAGTAGTGCACTTTATTGGGAATAGGGTGCTATGTGAACAACACAATTTGTGTAGCTGTATTGGCGTCATTTACAATCACATCTGAAATAGTTTACTGTTTTTTTGTCTTTTTATAAGAGTGCTTGATGACAGATGTTCAACAACGTTGGACCTGACAACAACCTTGACGTGGTCATCTCTCTCCTGACATACGGCTCCTATCCCAACGTGTGCTACCACAAGGAGAAGAGGAAGATTCTCACCACTGCGGGGCGCAATGCCCTCATCCATAAATGCTCCGTCAACTGCCCCTTCAGCAGCCAGGACATGACCTACCCATCACTGTTCTTTGTCTTTAGCGAAAAGGTATGATCTCAAATTAAAAGTTATCAATGTCTACATAATATGAATATACTGATGTGTCATAGGTTTTACTATGCTATAGGTTGTGTACCGGTTATTTATACGCTTAAATGTGAGCTAACGGGATCACCCTGTCAGTGTTCGATGACAATCTATGATTGTAAATTGGTGTACAATTCAGTCTGACTGCACGCAACCAGTTAACACTACTGCTACAATTCATGACCACTCGTCTTTTGTTTTCCCCCAGATCCGGACTCGAGCCATCTCCGCCAAAGGAATGACACTAGTCAGCCCACTCCAGCTGATCTTATTTGCCGCCAAGAAAATCACATCAAACGGAGAAATCATTGAGCTGGATGATTGGTGAGTGTAGCTACCATCTTTAAAGTGGTGCAATAGTGGAAACATGGTTTTTCCTGCATATTTACTTAGAATACTAAAAAGGGTTTTAGATTAAGCATAAATTGTGGGGTCAAGCAAATAAAACCACCATCTGTATTTACAGGATCAAACTGAAGATACCTCATGACGTGGCTGGCTGCATTGAGGGCTGGAATGGAGGCCCTTGTTGTGGAAGTCATCAAAGACCCTGAGTACATCAGACAGCTGCACCCCACAAACGAGCGTTTGCTCAACATCATCCGCCAAATCGCCAAGCCCTCCGCAGCCGGGCTTAACCTCATGGTCAACAATCTACGGTAAGATCAACACGACTGACCTCTCAGCTCAGGGTAGGTGGAAAATATCGAGATTCTGTCCCAAATGGCACCCTTTTCACTACATAGTGCACTACTTTTGACCAAAGCTCTAGCAGCCATAGTCCGATAAACATGACATACCATACATACTTGTAGTGGCATTATTGGATTAGTTTATTCGGTGTAGGTTATCAACATTTGTGCACAGTATGATCTACTCCACTCAGTGAGTAATAGTACAGCATATTACTTTTTTCAGTAGTGAAATATGTCTGTTTTGAATACCAAATACAGCTGGTTTACATGTTTTTCTGTCTTTATCAGTTTTGGCGATGGTCCACGTCCTCCTAAAATGGGCAGGTTTGATGGAAGTGGAGGAGGGTACAGAGGAGGAGGAAGTGGTGGCGGATACCGTGGAGGTGGTGGATACAGGGGGTGTCAGGGATATTAGAGCATGTAACTTTTTGGATGTTGTATATAAAAATGCATAATATGATGTTTGTTTATTTGACTGTAATATTTGAAAAATGTCTAAGGATGTTTTTGTTTTAGTTGTGCATTGTGTGACCCCCCCCCCCCACCACCACCACCACCACTTTGAAGTCAAGGTTATTGGCCCACATATAATAAATGAACAATTTTAAGTCTTTGATATATAGATCATCCATTCTCTGTATTATCTTTTAGACTGACTCATTGGATTAGTTTGTATTTGTTAGCGTTAAATATTTCATGAGCTTCATTTTGTCAGTGATTTATAACTTAAAGATGATCATTAAAGAAATCAATTCAATAAAATACTTTTCTCCAACACCGCCAGATTTCCTTTGCATTTCCTCTGAAGGTACAAAAATGAGCACAATTTTGAAAAAACGATTTAATTAATTGTTCATATAAAGTGCACGTTTATGGGGCCAGTGCATAAAGAAAGCGTTTAACTTTACATTGAAATGGACATGAACACAAGAAAAATAGACTTAAGTAGTAACAGCTGTTACATGGCAAGATACTGAGCAAACAGCTACATTCAATAGTGAATTGCCTGTCAAAGGTCTGGTTACTTCAACTTGTTTTAACCATTGTGTACAACACATTTACGCTGCAATCCTAGACTCAGGAATCCACCCACATTTTGTGCAGCAAGCCTACATCGCCCTTGGTGTTGTACTCCAGTTTGTTGGTGGTGATCTCCAAGCTGAGTTTCTGCAGGGCCTTGGAAAGATGATCTGTCTCGTTCTTGTCCCCACTGGCTGTCTGCTCCAGGTCCTCACTCACTTTGTACAGATTGTCAGGAACAAGAATGGTCACGCCATACCCGTGGTTATCATGAATGTGGTTGTTGGTGAGCTTCAGTTGGGGCTGAGGGAGAAGCTGAATAGAACGAACATTTCATGTTACTGACCAATCCTTGGTTTTCTACTTGAGTAGACATAAGTGAGGTTGTACACTATTTTCACGAAGGTGAAGTTTACAGCGTACACCTATTTAAATTAGGTCTGCTTTACTATGCCACATTTATTACACTTACTACAACACCACTATCACAGATTATCATGCTGCTGACAATCTAGGGTTCCTCCTAGCTTGAGTTGATTCATTTCCCCAGAATCACCACTTTCCCAAGAGAGTAAGCGGTGAAGAGAGAGGTTTTACTCCACAAAAACAGACCCACGAAGTGAGGAATTTTTGTATGGAGGTCAATGAGTGTTAAAATGTAATTGCCAATTTGCTAAGTAAGGCTTACTTGATCAAATAGAAGTTCCATAATGGATAGGTTGTTACGAATGCACTGATAAAAGTGGACGCACGTGGCATTTTGACAACTTTGAAGAAAAAAAAAACTTATAGGCGTTGTGCATGTTGTCATAGCGGACATCATGTACATAACCCGTTTTAGCATGGACATTGTCATCGAGGACTTCCATAATTTAAAAGTAGTAAACTGAGTCGGGATTCCCTATGAGTTGGGAGCAATCAGCCAATGAAGAAAATTGACAGCTTCAAAATGGAGATAGCCTCAATGGCGCTGCCCATACTATCAACGATTGCTATAATGGCAAAGATACAAAGATGAGTCCCCTATCCATCTCTATGGCTTGTTGTTCATATGCGTATCTGCCCTCTCATTGGCTAGAAGGGTCTCACCTGAGGACATATTTCTATTGTTAGAGCGGCACTTGACTATCTGGTCAACATAATAGACAATCTTTGCTTCGCCTTAAAGCTACAATATGTAAACTTTTTGGGCGACATGACCAAATTCTCATAGAATTGTGAGTTATAGATCCGACACTTATTGAAAGCAAGTCTAAGAAGCGGAAGAGCTGTTCTGTGTGCGCTATTTCTATGCTTCATGTTCTTAAGTTTTGTTTTTGCATCTTTTACTTTCGGTTTTTGTACACCAGCTTCAAACAGCTGGAAATACAATATTTTGGTTGCTGGAAGGATATTTTACAGCAGTTTAGATGGTACAATGATTCTCTACGCTATACATTGCTTGTTTTGTCACAAACTGAAATTAGGCAAATTATTTGAATTTTAGCAACCTGGAAATGGCGGAGCGATTTCTGCATATTGCACCTTTAATGTTCCATACTACGAAACCTTTTCTTGCCCAGGGACCCCCATCATATGTTAGCAAAAAACTTTTTTTTTTCCATCAGGGGGGCGGTTAAGACCAGAGTTAAGCACGTTTAAATGGAACGTACAGTGCATTCGGAAAGTATTCAGACCTTGACTTTTTCCACATTTTGTTACATTACAGCCTTATTCTAAAATGGTTTAAATAAAACAATTCTCATCACTATACTCACACAATACCCCATAATGACAAAGCGATAACAGGTTTTTAGAAATGTAACTTATTTAGATAAGTATTCAGACCCTTTGCTATGAGACTTGAAATTGAGCTCAGGTGCATCCTGTTTCCATTGATCATCCTTGATGTTTCCACAATTTGATTGGAGTCCATCTATGGTAAATTCAATTGATTGGACATGATTTGGAAAGGCACACACCTGTCTATATAAGGTCCCACAGTTGACAGTGCATGTCAGAGAAAAACCAGGCCATGAGGTCAAAGAAATCGTCCGTAGAGCTCCGAGACAGGATTGGGTCAAGGCACTGAAGGTCCCCAAAAACACAGTGGCCTCCATTGTTAAATGGAAGGAGTTTGGAACCACCAAGACTCTTCTTAGAGCTGGCCACCCTGCCAAACTGAGCAATCAGGGGAGAATGGCCTTGTTCAGGGAGGTAACCAAGAACCCTATGATCACTGACAGAGCTCCAGAGTTCCTCTGTAGGGATGGTTGTCCTTCTGGAAGGTTCTCCCATCTCTGCAGCACTCCACCAATCAGGCCTTTATGGTAGAGTGGCCAGACAGAAGCCACTCCTCAGTAAAAGGCACATGACAGCCCGCTTGGAGTTTGCCAAAAGGCACCTAAAGGACTCTCAGACCATGAGAAACAACAATATCTGGTCTGATGAAACCAAGATTGAACTCTTTGGCCTGAATGCCAAGCGTCATGTCTGGAGGAAAGCTGGCACCACCCCTACGGTGAAGCATGGTGGTGGCAGCATCATGCTGTGGGTATGTTTTTCAAGCGGCAGGTACTGGGAGACTAGCCAGGATCGAGGGAAAGATGAATGGTGCAAGGTACAGAGAGATCCTTGATGAAAATCTCCTCCAGAGCGCTCAGGACCTCAGATGGGGCGAAGGTTCACCTTCCAACAGGACAACAACCCTAAGCACATAGCCAAGACAACGCAGGAGATGCTTTGGGACAAGTCTCAGAATGTCCTTGAGTGGCCCATTCAGAGCCCGGACTTGAACCCGATCAAACATCTCTGGAGAGACCTGAAAATAGCTATGCAGCAACGCTACTTGAGAGGATCTGCAGAGAAGAATGGGAGAAACTCCCAAATACAGGTGGCTAAGCTTGTAGTGTCATAACCAAGAAAGCTCGAGGCTGTAATCACTGAGTGCTGAGTAAAGGGTCTGAATACTTATGTAAATGTGATAGTTAATTTTTCGGCTTTATCATTATGTGGTATTGTGTTTAGATTGATGAGGGAAAAATACAAATTATTCAATTTTAGAATAAGGCTGTAATGTAAGAAAATGTGGAAAAAGTCAAGGTGTCTGAATATTTTCGAAATACACTGTATATAATACTGTCCGCGTTCTTGAATTTGTTCTGGATTTGGGGACTGTGAAATGATCCCTGGTGGCATGTCCGGTGGGGTGAGTGACTATGCAAAGAATTTGGGATTTTCAACGCGTTCATATTTCTTATAAAAAGAGGTGATGCAGTCAGGCTCTCTGCAACTCTTAGCCAGAGAGACTGGCATGCATAGTATTTATATTAGCCCTCTGATTACAATTGAAGAGCAAGACGTGCCACTATATTCTAGGCCAGTTGCAGCTTAACTAGGTCTTTCCTTGCAGCACTCGACCACACAACTGGACAATAATCAAAATAAGAAAACTAGAGCCTACAGGACTTTTTGGAGTGTGGTGTCAAAAAAGCAGAGACCTCTCCCCATCTTTACAACCATTGAATCTACATGTTTTGACCATGACAGTTTACAGACTAAGGTAACACCAAGTAATTTAGTCTCCTCAACTTGTTCAACAGCCACACCATTCATTACCTGATTCAGCTGGGGGTCTAGAACTTAGGGAATGATTTGTACCAAATACAATGCTCCTAGTTTTAGAAATGTTCAGGACCAGTTTATTACTGGCCACCCATTCTAAAATAGACTGCAACTCTTTGTTAATGGTTTCAGTGACTTCATTTTATGTGGTTTCTGATGTGTATATGGTTGTATCAGCAGCATACATGGACACACATGTATTGTTTATTGCCAGTGGCAGGTCATTGATAAAAATAGAAAAGAGTAGAGGGCCTAGATAGCTGCCCTGCAGTACACCACACTTTACATGTATGACATTAGAGAAGCTTCCACTAAAGAAAACCATCAGTTCTAATAGATTTGAATCCACAATATGGCAGAGGTTGAAAAGCCATAACACATAACTTATGGTCAATAATATTAACGGTTGCACTGAAATCTAACAGTACAGCTCCCACAATCTTCTTATTGTCAATTTGTTTCAACCAATCAGTCATTTGTGTCAGTAAAGTACATTTGGAGAGCCCTCCTCTATAAGCATGCTCAAAGTTGTTAATTTGCTTACAGAATTACTTTGGCTTCCCTCCAGGCGTGAGGACAAAGAGTTTCCTCTAGGCTCAGATTAAAGATATGAATGGCTATAGAGTCAGCTACCATCCTCAGTAGCTTTCCATCTAAGTTGTCAATGCCAGGAGGTTTGTCATTATTGATCGATAACAATTTTTCCCCCTCTCCCACACTTTACAAAACTTTACAAAATGTTCAATGCTTTTCTTTATGCATGAGTATGATGGCTTACTGTTCGTTGTTGGCATTTCCTGCCTAAGTGTGCCCACTTTCCCAATTAAGTAATCATTAAAATAATTCTCAAAATCAAATGGTTGTGATGAAAATGCCATCTGATTCAATGAAATATGGAGTTGAAAGTCTTTCTGCCCATAATTTAATTTAAAGTCCTACAAAGTTTTTTTTCCATCATTCATCTTGGCTTCATAATGCATTCTCTTATTTTTGTTGAGTTTAGTCACATAATATACAGTGGCAAGAAAAAGTATGTGAACCCTTTGGAATTATCTGGATTTATGCGTAAATTGGTCATAAAATCTTCATCGAAATCACAACAACAGACAAACACAGTCTGCTTAAACTAATAACACACAAATTATTGTATTTTTCTTGTCTATATTGAATACATCATTTAAACATTCACAGTGTAGGCTGGAAAATATATGTGAACCCCTAAGCTAATGACTTCTCCAAAAGCTAATTGGAGTCAGGAGTCAGTTAACCGGGAGTACAATCATTGAGACGAGATTGGAGATGTTGGTTAGAGCTGCCCTGCCCTATAAAAGACACTCACAAATTTTGTGTTTGCTATTCACAAGAAGCATTGCCTGATGTGAACCATGCCTCGAACAAAAGAGATCTCAGAAAACCCAAGATAAAGAATTGTTGACATGCATAAAGCTGGAAAGGGTTACAAAAGTATCTCTAAAAGCCTTGATGTTCATCAGTCCACGGTAAGACAAATTGTCTATAAATGGAGAAAGTTCAGCACTGTTGCTACTCTCCCTCGGAGTGGCCGTCCTGCAAAGATGACTGAAAGATCACAGTGCAGAATGCTTAATGAGGTGAAGACGAATCACAACACTATTTGTGGAGAAAAAAAATGGCACAGCACACCAACATCAAAACCTCATCCCAAATGTAAAGTATGGTGGAAGGAGCATCATGGTTTGAGCTGCTTTGCTGCCTCAGGGCCTGGACAGCTTGCTATCATTGACGGAAAAATGAATTCTCAAGTTTATCAAGACATTTTGCAGGAGAATTTAAGGCTATCTGTCCGCCAATTGAAGCTCAACATAAGTTGGGTGATGCAACAGGATAACGACCCAAAACACAGAAGTAAATCAAACACAGAATGGCTTCAACAGAAGACAATACGCCTTCTGGAGTGGCCCAGTCCTGACCTCCTGACCTCAACCCGATTGAGATGCTGTGGCATGACCTCAAGAGAGTGGTTCACACCAGACATCCCAAGAATATTGCTCAACTGAAACAGTTTTGTCAAGAGGAATGGTCCAAAATTCCTCCTGACCGTTATGCAGGTCTGATCCACAACTTCAGAAAACATTTCGTTGAGGTTATTGCTGCCAAAGGAGGGTCAACCAGTTTTTAAAACCAAGGGTTCACATACTTTTCAATCGAAAATGTATGTTTTAATGTGCAGCTCTGGATTTTGTTTTTGCCTCTGCTTCACACTGCCTAAGGTGTTTTCACATATAGTCCAATCTCAGTTTGAGAGAATGCCAAGAGTGTGCAAATCTGTCAAGGGAAAGGGTGGCTACTTTGAAGAATCTCAAATATAAAATATATTTTGATTTGTTTAACACTTTTTGGGTTACTAAATGATTCCATATGTGTTATTTCATAGTTTTGATGTCTTAACTATTATTCTACAATGTAGAAAATAGTAAAAATAAAGAAAAACCCTGGAATGACTGGTACTGTACCTACTTACATTTTAGAAGATAATAGATTGCATTTAGTTAAAACTCCCTAGAGTCGATTGAAGCACCGGTGCGTCAATCTACAGTTGAAGTCGGAAGTTTACATACACCTTAGCCAAATACATTAGAACTCAGTTTTTCACAATTCCTGACATTTAATCCTAGTAAAAATTCCCTGTCTTAGGCCAGTTAGGATCGACATTTTATTTTAAGAATGTGAAATGTCACAATAATAGTAGAGAGAATGATTTATTTCAGCTTTTATTTCTTTCATCACATTCCCAGTGGGTCAGAAGTTTACATACACTCAATTAATATTTGGTAGCATTGCCTTTAAATTATTTAACTTGGGTCAAACGTTGCAGGTAGCCTTCCACAAGCTTCCCACAATAGGTTGGGTGAATTTTGGCCCATTCCTCCTGACAGAGCTGGTGTTACTGAGGCAGGTTTGTAGGCCTCCTTGCTCGCACACGCTTTTTCAGTTCTGCCCACATATTTTCTATGGGATTGAGGTCAGGGCTTGTGATGGCCACTCCAATACCTTCTTGACTTTGTTGTCCTTAAGCGATTTTGCCACAACTTTGGTAGTATGCTTGGGGTCGTTGTCCATTTGGAAGACCCATTTGTGACCAAGCTTTAACTTCCTGACTGATGTCTTGAGATGTTGCTTCACTATATCCACATGAATTTCCCTCCTCATGATGCCATCTATTTTGTGAAGTGCACCAGTCCCTCCTGCAGCAAAGCACCCCCACAACATGATGCTGCCACCCCCGTGTTTCACGGTTGGGATGGTGTTCTTTGGCTTGCAAGCCTCCCCCTTTTTCCTCCAAACATAACAATGGTCATTATGGCCAAACAGTTCTATTTGTGTTTCATCAGACCAGAGGACATTTCTCCCAAAAGTACGATATTTGTCCCCATGTGCAGTTGCAAACCGTGGTCTGGCTTTTTTATGGTGGTTTTTGAGCAGTGGCTTCTTCCTTGCTGAGCGGCCTTTCAGGTTATGTCGATATAGGACTTGTTTTACTGTGGATATAGATATTTTTGACCCGTTTCCTCCAGCATCTTCACAAGGTCCTTTGTTGTTGTTTTGGGATTGATTTGCACTTTTCGCACCAAAGTACGTTCATCTCTAAGAGACAGAACGTGTCTCCTTCCTGAGCGGTATGATGGCTGTGTGGTCACATGGTGTTTATACTTGCATACTATTGTTTGTACAGATGAACGTGGTACCTTCAGGCATTTGGAAATTGCTCCCAAGGATGAACCAGACTTGTGGAGGTCTACAACTTTTTTTCTGAGGTCTTGGCTGATATCTTTTGATTTTCCCATGATGTCAAGCAAAGAGGCACTGAGTTTGAAGGTAGGCCTTGAAATACATCCAATTGACTCAAATGATGTCAATTAGCCTATCAGAAGCTTTTAAAGCCATGACATCATTTTCTGGAATTTTCCAAGCTGTTTAAAGGCACAGTCAACTTAGTATATGTAAACTTCTGACCCACAGGAATTGTGATACAGTGAATTATAAGTGAAATAATCTGTCTGTAAACAATTGTTGGAAAAATTACTTGTGTCATGCACAAAGTAGATGTCCTAACCGAGTTGCCAAAACTATAGTTTGTTAACAAGAAATTTGTGGAGTGGTTGAACAATGAGTTTTAATGACTCCAACCTAAGTGTATGTAAACTTCTGACTTCAACTGTAAGTAACATGATAAAAAATCCCTTTAAAAATATGTCTGTTTTAGCTAGAAATATATGTATTTTTTTGCATTTGATGCATCTCAATCCACCACATCTGCCTATGTTGCAGTTTGTTGTATTTCTGCATCTGTGGGTGAAATGTGTAATGCGGCGTTTGTCAGACCATGGGACATCCCAAACATTTTCTCACAAAAACGTCTGTAGCGTCCAAAAAGTTTGACCTACATCTATTATGACCACTCTATGGAAACGGGAGACTCTCACGAACACGATGGTCGTCTCCCACAAGTGTTAGGGGACTCGTCAGAGGTCCGTACTGTTGATTTGCCAACTTCTGTTTGTAGTGTCCGAACCGTTTGGGATACAAGCTAATGTAACCCCAATGTGGAAAGGGGAGATTCTGACAAACACAATGTTGTTCTCTGTTTTGCTCAAGACGCCCACACGTGTCATGGGACTCATCTGAAGGTAACCAGTACCGGTTTTCAAAAAAATTATGAAAGTATGGTAGTGTTGTGCCTACCCAAAATAGGGGTTAAATATGTTTAAAAATAAACATTTCCTGAGCGTTCTTATATCCTAGATATAGGACAGACACTTCAAAACCTTGTTTCTTATCATTCATTTTTTGACTGTCTATTTTGCTATTTATGAACATGTTATTCAAGGCCAAATTCAATATTTTATCAAATGATTTTGTACTTTTTTTATACCTAAAATTCGAAATCAAATAGCTAAATCCCCCCCACCATGGCTTAGACTTTTAAGAATTCAAAGTTGAGGCATAATAATTACAATTTTAATAATTATAATTTACCAGGTTCTGTAAAGCAATTGTAATGACAGTCCACCACAACATACCCAACATACCCAAGAGTTTCTGGATTAGCAAAGGGTAGTCTGTGTTAAATTTCATTTTGTATTATTAACACAGTTTTAGATCATTGTGAGGGGATTTCGCCACTGGTTGACATTTTAGTCGCAACAAAGAAATAATTTTACCCACTACACGGCATTGAAAAACGTTTTATTTGTCTATTGTGCTGTATTGAAATGTTTACTCTTTCTGTGCGGCTTTGCGTTTCTGGCATACTATTACCACAGTCAAGGGTGCAAAACTAAAACAGAGGGGTGTCTATAATAATTGTATGATGTTACGCCCACTTCTGTCCATCCTCTGGGCTGCATCCATTCGTATCTCATCAAAGCATCCTCCATACGGAAGTCAACGTAGTTTTTTTCGTGACTTGCGCAGTAGCTGCTAGGGTGTAGTCGGATATCGTTTTTTTCCTTCTGAAGTTTCTCTATGGCGGTGGACACAAAGCACTGAAACCGTGGGAGTCTGGGAAACAGAAAGAAGGGTGCGCGAGTGCAAGGAGGAGAATTCAAAAAAAAAACTCATTTGTAAAAGAGAAGATATTGAAAGAGTTTAACGCATGGTTTTAATTGTTTTATAAATATAAAAGTTCGAAGGTGTAGAGGGATTCGTGTAGCTGTAGATAAAGTTTTTAACTTTTGCTTTAGACGGGCTGAGAATGCGTTGGTTTATTCAAGTTGTGTTTTCATTGACATGTTTGGCTATATGTAGCCACAGTGCTATGGATGAATGCACTGATGATTCGAGTCGGCCTCAGCGATGCATGCCAGAGTTTGTCAACGCTGCTTTCAATGTCACTGTGGTAGCTACCAATACGTGTGGCTCTCCCCCAGAAGAATACTGTGTACAAACCGGGGTTACGGGGGTCACCAAGTCGTGCCACATCTGCGATGCCAGGGATCGTAGACAACATCACAGTGCTGTGTACCTCACCGATTACAACAATCAACAGGACACCACCTGGTGGCAAAGTCAGACTATGTTAGCGGGCATCCAGTATCCAAACTCAATCAATCTAACTCTTCATCTTGGTAAGTGTTGTTTGAATGCATCATGTTTTTTAGCTACCATAACAGCACAATTCACCATCATCTGCATACCGATAAGGTGGTGGGGATTTAAGTCTGAGAAGAGGTTGATTTCGAAACAAGTCACTGTCAATCATAAACCACGAACAGAATAGAGTTCATGTTACAAAGTTGCAATTTGAAAACAAATCTTAGCTGACGAGCTGAGATTTGCAACAATGTTTCAAATAACGTCTGGCAATCACACTGACTGCATAGTTTTTTTCTGTGGCAGGCATGAGACAGTTATGAAAGTTACTAATATATTCATCAAATATATATATTTGCGTGTCCTTTGTATATGATTTTTAAAAATAGTTATCATGCTTTCGGTGCCTTACATTTAGACAGAGGGATATATTTCTGATAATTAGTTCTGCTTTTATATAACGTCATTTACGCAAGCTGCCGCGCCAAAAGTTTGTTTCACAGCTATAAATTCTAGCCTTGACTGAGAAGATGGGGTGTTTTTCTAGCTCTATCTGTGTATAATGAGTATTGTAGGGATTTTGTAATGCATGCCGGGTGAATGGACGATGAAGCCAGACATACGTTTATTGAGTGGGGGTCACATCATGTTGTGGAGAAGAAGCCAATGTACTGAGAGAGAAAAAAACTCATTCGGCTTCATGATTGGAATAGGAATATTCGAAGGCTTTTCCAGAGATTATTTCAGAAGATAAACTTTACATAAGATATTTATGAGAAATGTTTTTGTCTATAAACCCAGCACTACTGTTTTTAAATAGTTATAGACATTCCTGAGCGGTTTAGTCATAGGTCTCGTTGTAACTTCTTTGTAACCTAAGGTAGCAAACTTTGATAAACTGGTGGAGGCTGTAGTCGCCTATTCTATAAGTGGACACAAAGTTGGTGTAATCTGCACTTTGTCTAGTTAATTGTAATTATTCTTAACTTAAAAAAAATAAAAAGTTTTGAAACAAAAACTAACGTTCGGACTACACGTTCCTCTATATAACACAGTCCAAGCACAATACACTTCAGTATAAGCACACCATAGGCCAGAGATCAACACCTAGATTCAGCGCAGTTTTGTGGATGGTCAATTACAAATAACTTTTAGAGTGAAAATTGACCACATGAATCCTAAACAGATATAATATTAAACTAAAACATCATTTCAAACCTTGCTTCTGTTTGTATACACATCTCTCTCCTGCGTGGGGATACTTTGAAACAGATTTCCCAAATTCTAATCCCTTGGAGTTGATTTGCTGGTGTTTTTAGACTTATGTCCAACAATAAAATGTAGTATTTGAATTTGTTTTAAACACGTTTTTTTGGCTCTGTTCCATGTGTTTACAGTATCTATTTGATGCACAAAGAGGGAGATTAGATTAAGCTCTGTAAAATGTCACTGTTCCCTTTGTGAAGTAGCACTCAAGATTACAATTCCTATTGACTATTGGTATTACCTAAACTCCTGGTTCAATGAGCCCTAACATTTAGGGTTGTTGATACTGTCTTACTGATATATTATTAGTATGCTTGCTAGAAATGGCAAGGACACTACTGTTATCTAACATGCCTTTCAAGCTTATTAAGTTGTTCAATCAATCAAGTTTATTTTATATAGCCCTTCGTACATCAGCTAATATCTCGAAGTGCTGTACAGAAACCCAGCCTAAAACCCCAAACAGCAAGCAATGCAGGTGTAGAAGCACGGTGGTATTGTTGTTGATATTAATAAACGTGAAGCAGTATGTGGGGGAAAAAGTGAAACATTTCTGTACAATCATATTCTCTCAACGTATTTCCTGGATTGATTTGTTGGCAACATTGAGCTTTTAATATAATTACATTTTTCACTTAGTCCTACATTACCTCACAAGAGCCTTCAAGGCTGGCACTCATGGCACGAAGTGACCTCTGCTAGTTTCCCATTATCACTCTACAGTCATGAGTTCACTGATTAGATTGTTCATATTACGCAAATCCCTGAATTTCTGCCAACCAAGCAAAATCATATTGTGGAGGAGGGGATTCTGAGGGAATGGGAAAGAATGCGCTTGAGCACCTATTCTGCTTGTCAGCCACTCAAAGCCACAATGGCAGAGGTGGCCGGCCTGTCTTCCTCTTTTTAAGTTAGGCAGGCCTCTGTATACATTTTGTTTGCCAACCTTTTGTTTGAAAGAAACATTGACTTCACAACCAGTTTGGTTGTAGCTAGTTGACTTGTTGAAGTCAAATCAAATCTTTTAATTCACAATCATGCTTGTGTAGGCATGCGTTTGATCTTATTCTCCAGAGAATAATTGGTCCAGATGGCTCAATTGGTTCAACCACAATACCAGCAACTTCAAGCAGTTTGTGTTTTAATTTCCACATAGGCTGAAACTACTGAGTATGTGTGTTAATGGTAAGTCACTTAAGATAAAAGCACAGGTTAAATTACCAAATTTTTGTTAAGATTGAAGCTTTTGTTTTTATCTATTCAGGGCTTTGATGACTTGCATGTCTGTATGCCTTTGAAGGGCTAGTTTGGGCAGGAAGAAGGCATGTCCCGACTTGATAACACACCAGACATTTAACTAGAGGTTGAAGATTTGGGGCCGGTAGCAGGTAGAGGTAGAATTAGGAAAGAAGGAAGAGAGCAGAAGGTATACTGAACAAAAATATAAGCGCAACATGTAAAGTTTTGCTCCCATGTTTCATGAAAATAAAAGATCACTGAAATTTTCCATATTAACAAAAAGCTTATTTCTCTAAAATGCTGTGAACTAATGTATTTACATCCCTGTTAATGACCTTTTCTCCTTTGCCAAGATAATCCATCCACCTGACAGGTGTGGCATATCAAGAACCTGCTTAAAAAGCATTATCATGACCCAGGTGCACTTTGTGCTGGGGTCAGTATATGGCCACTCTAAAATGTGAAGTTTGTCACACAACACAATGCTACAGATGTCTTACGTTTTGAGGCAGCGTGCAATTAGCATGCTGACTGAATGTCCACAAGAGCTGTTGCCAGATAATTTAATGTTAATTTCTCTACCATAGGCCGCCTCCAACGTTGTTTTAAAGAATTTGGCAGTACGTCCAACCGGCTTCACAACCGCGGACCATGTGTATGGCGTGTGGGCGAGCCTTTTACTGATGTTAAAGTTATGAACAGAGTGCCCCATGGTGGCGGTGGGGTTATAGTATGGGCCGACATAAGTTACAGACAACGAATACAATTGCATTTTATCGATTGCAATTTGAATGCACAGATATAACGTGACGAGATCCTGAGGCCCATTGTCGTGTCATTCATCTGCTGCCATCACCTCATGTTTCAGCATGATAATGCAAGGATCTGTACGCAATTTCTGGAAGCTGAAAATGTCCCAGTTCTTCCATAACCTGCATACTCACCAGACATGTCACCCATTGAGCACCCATTGAGAACGTGTACGACGGAGTGTTTCAGTTCCCGCCAATATCCAGCACAGCCATTAAAGAGGAATGGGACCACATTCCACAGGCCACAATCGACAGCCTGTGAAGGAGATGTGTCGCACTGCATGAGGCAAGTGATGGTCACACCAGACACTGACTGGTTTTCTGATCCACGCCCCTACTTTTTTTTTTAAGGTATCTGTGACCAACTGATGCATATCTGTATTCCCAGTCATGTGAAAGCCATAGATTATGGCCTAATGAAATGTATTTCAATTGACTGATTTCCTTGTGTGAACTGTAACTCAGTAAAATCTTAAATTGTGAATTTATATTTTTGTTCAGTGTTATGTAGCAAATAGGCAGATGTTCTAATTGAACTTGATAGGCTTTCTAATAGTGTCCTCCACTCTTGAATCCCTAGCCCTCAAATACATGATGATGACGCCATAGAAATAAGGAGGCTGGTCTCACATTTCTGAATTGCAAGTTCAGGAGTGTTCATGTTAACAAATTCTGTTCCTCAGTTTACCCCACATGTTGAAGACAGATTAATATTCATGATGTGCCCATTTGAGTGGAATTTTCTTTACCTATTCCCTGAAATGTCAGTGTCTATAAACATTTACATTTAAGTCATTTAGCAGACGCTCTTATCCAGAGCGACTTACAAATTGATTAAAACACAAACTGAAGAATGTGAACAATGAGGGAGGAGACGTCCCCTTGAGGTTGTTGTTTCAAATGTACTTTTTTAAAGGCATTTCTAAAGGTCCTTAAATAGGAAGCTTTTTCCTAAATGGCATGTAAATTCCCCCTGCTTAGGCTATTAACAGTGCACACATGGTTGCCAAGGTTGGTTACAGTTTTTATTCGAAGAGGCAACAACATAATGTAGTAAAGTAAAGCAAACTGAACAATCTTTTAACAATCCTGTACTCTTATGAACGTGCAGTGAACACCTGCAGGATATGAACACATCTGCCTATTGTCAACATAACAATCATAAAGTACCTTATTAACCCAAGATGGTGACTTTGATTTGATTGTGGCACGTTTAAAAAAAAAAGGCATACATTCTTGTGTACTTCATAGGTTAACGCTGCACCATTACAATATTGCTTTCAATGTACAGGTACTGTCCAAATCTTCTGTTGCTGAAGTTGTGCTTCAACTCTTTGTATGTTCTATCCTGTGTAGGCCTACATCCATCTGAAAGCATTCAGTATCAGGATATGAAAAACTCTCCACCATAACTTACCCCTTTGTTTTATTAATGTGACATATATATATACAGTCAAATGTAAGATATGTCTTTCTCAGTATGTGAATCCTGTCTTGGATTCTCCTGTGATCTGGGAGGGGGTTAATGGCTATAGCTTTGGCCGCTAGCACACAGGAAGCGGTTCGTCTGTCCCAGAGATGAGATGGTGCACAGCAGTGTGGGAAAGCCAGGAGGAGTATTTTTCTGGCCCCTGTGGACTCTAGTCATGTTCTTTATAGGCTTTCCCAAACACTATGAAAGACAGTCATTTTTTAAGACAGGCCAGCTGTTGCAAATTATACCAATCTGAAAGTGCAGTGGGGACGAGACGTCATCCTGGTTAGAACCTATTGTTTTGCCGGTGAAGGAATGATCTCAGCGTGGGAACCTTGTATTTCTAACGCCCTAGGTCAGGGTTCCGCAATTGGCATCCCACGGGTGATTATTTTATTTTTTATTTATTTGACCTCCCCAAGTTTTCTGACCCAAAAAAACAATAACAACAAAAAAAAACTTTAAAAACACCAGCAAATCAGCTCCAAATGATTTTATTTTTGGAAATATGTTCTAAGGTATTCCCACGCATAATAGAGCGATATGTGATTGTATACAAATGTAAGCAAGGTTTGAAATGATTGTTTTAGTCAAATATTATATATGTTCTTCATGCAGTGTAGTTGATGATCTCTGCTCTAGGTTTTTCTGATGATCACAAACGTGTGTCTGAATAACATTTAGGATTAGAAAAGGTGTAGATACGTTTAACAAAGGATACAAATGATTAAGTGGCAAAGTGCCAATAAGCTCCGAAACCCAATCTGCTGTACATATCCCAGTAATGAAGCTCTGTGGGTATATGTGTACAGGTTTGTTTTAATCAGTTGAATGTTGTTTTGCAATAAGATGGACCACTAGGCTATCTGTTATGAGGTGAATTTGAAGAGCTAAAAGGATTGCACTCACTGTTACCCTTTTCCCCTCTGTATACAGTTTTCAGTAGGCCTATATTGTATTGTGACTTATAAAACAAGGCAACAGTTAACAGTTTGTCCACTACGAATGATGCAGGGCCCCCCCCCTTGGGCCAATTGAGATCACGTGTGACCAACATATTTCAGTTAATTACTATAGCTCCTGCTTTGGGCCAATCTGTAATTTTGTGAATGCAGGATCTCTCTGGCAAGACTCATCATTCACCCAAGTTTTGTCAAAATCAGCCCAGAACTGTCTGAGATCACATTTGACGGACGAACAGAGGCAAATCCACAGTCCCTTTCACGATAAAATCGTGGGGGAGAATGTTTTGAAATGTGAAGAAACATGTCCTATTGGACTTTAGGGACTCACCCAGCCATTTGTTTTCAGCCACAGGACACATGTTTATAGAGAGGATGTTGAATACATCCATAAAATGTATCTATCGTAAATCTATCGTAAATTACTGTCTTATTTTCCACAAAAGACTTTGAAGAACTGCATGGAGGTATTAAAGTGAGTAACTGATCCTGCTGCTATTACCCATTAAATTACCAGTCTAAGTACAGCTGTTTTCACATGTAAGTGGAGGATTCATGTGACAGTCAGGTTCATATGGTATTTCACCACTTTTTTCTTCAAACACAGCAGAGGCAAAAAAATGCAATAGAATGTAAATAGCTGGTAATTAACATGGGGAATACAGTGCCTTTGGAAAGTATTCCAGACCCCTTGACTTTTTCCACATTTCGTTACGTTACAGCCTTTTCCTAACGTGTATTAAATTGTTTCCCCCCTCCCCCCCTTATCAATCTACACACTACCCCATAATGACAAAGCAAAAACTGGTTTTTAGAAATGTTTGCAAATGTATAAAAAACTGATATCACATTTCTATAAGTATTGACACTACGCAGTACTTTGTTGAAGCACCTTTGGCAGTGATTTCAGCATTAAGTCTAATTGGGTATGACACTACAAGTTGTCACACCTGTATTTGGGGAGTTTATCCCATTCTTCTCTGTAGATCCTCTCAAGCTCTGTCAGGTTGGATGGGGAGCTATGCTGCACAGCTATTTTCAGGTCTATCCAGAGATGTTCAAGTCTGGTCTCTGGCTGGGCCACTCGAGGACATTTAGAGACTTGTCCCGAAGCCACTCCTGCATTGTCTTCGCTGTGTGCTTAGGGTCGTTGTCCTGTTGGAAGGTGAACCTTCGCCCCAGTCTGAGTTCCTGAGCGCTCTGGAGCAAGTTTTCATCAACGATCTCTCTGTACTTTGCTCCGTTCATCATTTCCTCCGTCCTGACTACATTTACATTTACATTTAAGTCATTTAGCAGACGCTCTTATCCAGAGCGACTTACAAATTGGTGCATTCACCTTATGATATCCAGTGGAACAACCACTTTACAATAGTGCATCTAACTCTTTTAAGGGGGGGGGGTTAGAAGGATTACTTTATCCTATCCTAGGTATTCCTTAGAGGTGGGGTTTCAGGTGTCTCCGGAAGGTGGTGATTGACTCCGCTGACCTGGCGTCGTGAGGGAGTTTGTTCCACCATTGGGGTGCCAGAGCAGCGAACAGTTTTGACTGGGCTGAGCGGGAACTGTACTTCCTCAGAGGTAGGGAGGCGAGCAGGCCAGAGGTGGATGAACGCAGTGCCCTTGTTTGGGTGTAGGGCCTGATCAGAGCCTGAAGGTACGGAGGTGCCGTTCCCCTCACAGCTCCGTAGGCAAGCACCATGGTCTTGTAGCGGATGCGAGCTTCAACTGGAAGCCAGTGGAGAGAGCGGAGGAGCGGGGTGACGTGAGAGAACTTGGGAAAGTTGAACACCAGACGGGCTGCGGCGTTCTGGATGAGTTGTAGGGGTTTAATGGCACAGGCAGGGAGCCCAGCCAACAGCGAGTTGCAGTAATCCAGACGGGAGATGACAAGTGCCTGGATTAGGACCTGCGCCGCTTCCTGCGTGAGGCAGGGTCGTACTCTGGTAGTTGTAGTTGGTGACTAGTCTCCCAGTTCCTACCTCTGAAAAACATCCTCACTGCATGATGCAGCCACCACCGTGCTTCAACGTAGGCATGGTGCTAGGTTTCTTCCAGATGTGACGCTTAGCGTTCAGGCCAAATAATCTTATTTCTCAAGGTTATGAGAATCTTTAGATGCCATTTGGCAAACTCCAAGCGAGCTGTCATATGTCTTTTACTGAGGTGTGGCTTCTGTCTGGCCACTCAACTTTAAATCGGTTGACCTCTAGTATTCATAACAATCAGTAATCTGCATTTTTGGATGCCGATTGTGGCCAATTACATTGCACTCCATGAGGAGACTGTGCGGCAGGCTGACCACCCGTTTAGCGAGTGCAGCAAGGAGCCAAGGTAAGCTGCTAGCTAGCATTAAACTTATCTTATCAAAAACAATCAATCTTAACATAATCACAAGTTAACTACACATGGTTGATGATATTACTAGTTTAACTAGGTTGTCCTACATTGCAAATAATCAATGCGCTGCCTGTTAATTTATCATCGAAATATTAACTAGGGAAATTGTGTCACTTCTCTTGCGTTCTGTGCAAGCGGAGTCAGGGTATATGTAGCAGTTTGGGCCGCCTGGCTCGTTGCGAACTGTGTGAAGACCGTTTCTTACTAACCAGGACCGTAATTAATTTGCCAGAATTTTACATAATTATGACATTGAAGGTTGTGCAATGTAACGGCAATATTTAGACTTATGGATGCCACCCGTTCGATAAAATACGGAATGGTTCCGTATTTCACTGAAAGAATAAACGTTTTGTTTTCAAAATGATAGTTTCCGGATTTGATCATATTAATGACCTAAGGCACAGCGCTGTTTATGACTTCAAGCCTATCAACTCCCGAGATTAGGCTGGCAATACTATAGTGCCTATAAGAACATCCAATTATCAAAGGTATATGAAATACAAATGGTAGAGAGAGAAATAGTCCTATAATTCCTATAAAAACTACAACCTAAAACTTCTAAACTGGGAATATTGAAGACTCATGTTAAAAGGAACCACCAGCTTTCATATGTTCTTAGCAAGGAACTTAAACGTTAGCTTTTTTTACATGGCACTTATTGCACTTTTACTTCTCCAACACTGTTTTTGCATTATTTAAACCAAGTTGAACATGTTTCATTATTTTTGTGTGTGTATGTGTGTGTATATATATATATGTCCGATTTAATCGGTTTTGTATTTTTTTGGTCCTCCAATAATTAGTATTGGCGTTGAAAAATCATAATCGGTCGACCTCTACACTCTACCATAAAGGGCTGATTGGTGGAGTGCTGCAGAGATGGTTGTCCTTCTGGAAGGTTCTCCCATCTCCACAGAGGAACTCTGAAGCTCTGTCAAAATGACTACCGGGTTCTTAGTCACCTCCCCGACCAAGGCCCTTCTCCCCCGATAGCGCAGTAGGAAAAGTCTTGGCGGTACCAAAGTTCCTCCATTAAAGAATAATGGAGCCACTATGTTCTTGGGGACCTTCAATGCTGCAGATATTTTTTGGTACCCTTCCCCAGATCTGTGCTTTCTACACAATCCTGACTCGGAGCTCTACGGACAATTCCTTCGACCTCATGGCTTTGTTTTTGCTCTGATATGCACTGTCAACTGTGGGACCTTATATAGGTAGGTGTGTGCCTTTCCAAATCATGTCCAATCAATTGAATTTCCCACAGGTGGACTCCAATCAAGTTGTAGAAACATCTCAAGGATGATCACTGGAAACAGGATGCACCTGAGCTCAATTTTTAGTCTCATAGCAAAAGGTCTGAATACTTGTGTAAATAAGCTATTTCGTTTTTTTAACAAATGTGCAAATTTGCTAAAATTGCTAAATATATGTTTTCGCTTTGTCATTATGGTGTATTGTGTGTAGATGGCTGCAAAAAATATATTTAATCAATTTCAGTATAAGGCTGTAGGGTAACAAAGTGGAAAAAGTCTAGCGGTCTGAATACTTTCCGAAGGCACTATCTGGGGAATATTTTCTCGCAAGCATGATAGCTGCTTTTACTGTAACAGTTGTTCTCAAAGTAACAGTGAATAGGCACTTTTAGTGATGTATGTAATGTTACTATTTTTTGGGTTAATCATCGATGTTAGGTATTTACAACAGGTGTCGAGTTGATATTTTGTGTATCAAATCAAAGTTTATTTGTCACGTGCACCGAATACAACAGGTGTAGACCTTACAGTGAAATGCTTACTTACAGACCCTAACCAACAGTGACATTTTTAAGTAAAAAATAGGTATTAGGTAAACAGATAAGTAAAATGAAAGTGGAAAATAACAGTAGCGAGGCTATATACAGATGGTACCGGTACAGAATCAATGTGCGGGGGCACCGGTTAGTCGGGCTAATTGAGATAATATGTACAGTGGGGAGAACAAGTATTTGATACACTGCCGATTTTGCAGGTTTTCCTACTTACAAAGCATGTAGAGGTCTGTAATTTTTATCATAGGTACACTTCAACTATGAGAGACGGAATCTAAAACAAAAATCCAGAAAATCACATTGTATGATTTTTAAGTAATTAATTTGCATTTTATTGCATGACATAAGTATTTGATACATCAGAAAAGCAGAACTTAATATTTGGTACAGAAACCTTTGTTTGCAATTACAGAGATCATACGTTTCCTGTAGTTCTTGACTAGGTTTGCACACACTGCAGCAGGGATTTTGGCCCACTCCTCCCTACAGATCTTCTCCAGATCCTTCAGGTTTCGGGGCTGTCGCTGGGCAATACGGAGTTTCAGCTCCCTCCAAAGATTTTCTATTGGGTTCAGGTCTGGAGACTGGCTAGGCCACTCCAGGACCTTGAGATGCTTCTTACGGAGCCACTCCTTAGTTGCCATGGCTGTGTACTTCGTGTCGTTGTCATGCTGGAAGACCCAGCCACGACCCATCTTCAATGCTGTTACTGAGGGAAGGAGGTTGTTGGCCAAGATCTCGCGATACATGGCCCCATCCATCCTCCCCTCAATACGGTGCAGTCGTCCTGTCCCCTTTGCAGAAAAGCATCCCCAAAGAATGATGTTTCCACCTCCATGCTTCACGGTTGGGATGGTGTTCTTGGGGTTGTACTCATACTTCTTCTTCCTCCAAACACGGCGAGTGGAGTTAGACCAAAAAGCTCTATTTTTGTCTAATCAGACCACATGACCTTCTCCCATTCCTCCTCTGGATCATCCAGATGGTCATTGGCAAACTTCAGACAGGCCTGGACATGCACTGGCTTAAGCAGGGGGACCTTGCGTGCGCTGCAGGATTTTAATCCATGACGGCGTAGTGTGTTACTAATGGTTTTCTTTGAGACTGTGGTCCCAGCTCTCTTCAGGTCATTGACCAGGTCCTGCCGTGTAGTTCTGGGCTGATCCCTCACCTTCCTCATGATCATTGATGCTCCACGAGGTGAGATCTTGCATGGAGCCCCAGACCGAGGGTGATTGACCGTCATCTTGAACTTCTTCCATTTTCTAATAATTGCGCCAACAGTTGTTTCCTTCTCACCAAGCTGCTTGCCTATTGTCCTGCAGCCCATCCCAGCCTTGTGCAGGTCTACAATTTTATCCCTGAAGTCCTTACACAGCTCTCTGGTCTTTTGCCATTGTGGAGAGGTTGGAATCTGTTTGATTGAGTGTGTGGACAGGTGTATTTTATACAGGTAACGAGTTCAAACAGGTGCAGTTAATACAGGTAATGAGTGGAGAACAGGAGGGCTTCTTAAAGAAAAACTAACAGGTCTGTGAGAGCCGGAATTCTTACTGGTTGGTAGGTGATCAAATACTTATGTCATGCAATAAAATGCAAATTAATTATTTAAAAATCATACAATGTGATTTTCTGGATTTTTGTTTTAGATTCCGTCTCTCACAGTTGAAGTGTACCTATGATGAAAATTACAGACCTCTACATGCTTTGTAAGTAGGAAAACCTGCAAAATCGGCAGTGTATCAAATACTTGTTCTCCCCACTGTACATGTAGATATAGTTAAAGTGACTATGCATAGATGATAAACAGAGAGTAGCAGCAGCATAAGAGGGGTGGCGTGGGGAGTGGCGGGACACAATGCAAATAGCCCGGGTAGCCATTTGATCACCTGTTCAAGAGTCTTATGGTTTGGGGGTAAAAGCTGTTGAGAAGCCTTTTGGTTCTACACCTGGTGCTCCGGTACCGCTTGACATGCGGTAGCAGAGAGAACAGTCTATGACTGGTGTCGCCTTTCTCTGACACCACCTGGTATAGAGGTCCTGGATGGCAGGCAGCTTAGCCCCAGTGATGTACTGGGCCATAAGCACTACCCTCTGTAGTGTCTTGCGGTTGGAGGCCGAGCAGTTGCCTTACCAGGCAGTGATGCTCTCGATGTTGCAGCGGTAGAACCTTTTTTGGATCTGAGGACTCATGCCAAATCTTTTTAGTTTCCTGAGGGGGAATAGGCTTTGTCGTGCCATCTTTACGACTGTCTTGGTGTGTTTGGACCATGATAGTTATTTGGAGATGTGAACACCAAGGAACTTGAAGCTCTCAACCTGCTGCACTACAGCCCCGTCGATGAGAGTGGGGGCATGCTCGGTCCTCATTTTCCTGTAGTCCACAATCATCTCCTTAGTCTTGATTACGTTGAGGGATAGGTTGTTATTCTGGCACCACACGGGCAGGTCTCTGACCTCCTCCCTATAGGCTGTCTCGTCGTTGTTGGTGATCAGGCCTACCACTGTTGTCATCTGCAAACTTAATGATGGTGTTGGAGTCGTGCCTGGCCATGCCGTTGTGGATGAACAGGGAGTATATGAGGGGACTGAGCACACACCCCTGAGGGGCTCCAGTGTTGAGGATCAGCTTAGCAGATTTGTTGCTACCTACCCTCACCACCTGGGGGTGGCCCGTCAGGAAGTTGCAGAGGGAGGTGTTTAGTCCCAGGATCCTTAGCTTAGTGATGAGCTTTGAGGGCACTATGGCGTTGAACGCTGAGCTGTTATCAATGAATAGCATTCTCACGTAGGTGTTCCTTTTGTCAAGGTGGGAAAGGGCAGTGTGGTGGTCTGCTTGAAACATGTTGGTATTACAGACTCAGTCAGGGACATGTTAAAAATGTCAGTGAAGACCCCTGCCTGTTGGTCAGCACATGTCCGGAGCACACGTCCTTGTAATCCATCTGGCCCTGTGGCCTTGTGAATGTTTACCTGTTTAAAGGTCTTACTCACGTCGGCTACAGAGCGTGATCACACAGTCGTCTGGAACAGCTGATGCTCTCATGCATACCTCAGTGTTGCTTGCCTCGAAGTGAGCATAGAAGTGGTTTAGCTCGTCTGGTAGGCTTGTGTCACTGGGCAGCTCGCGTCTGTGCTTCCCTTTGTAGTCTGTAATAGTTTGCAGGCCCTGCCACATCCGACAAGCGTCAGAGCCGATGTAATACGATTTGATCTTAGTCCTGTATTGGTGCTTTGCCTCTTTGATGGTTCGTTGGAGGGCATAGCGGGATTTCTTATAAGCTTCCGGGTTAGAGTCCCGCTCCTTGAAAGCGGCAGCTCTACCCTTTAGCTCAGTGTGACTGTTGCCTGTAATCCATGGCTTCTGGTTGGGGAATGTACGTACAGTCACTGTGGGGACGACGTCCTCAATGCCCTTATTGATGAAGCCAATGACTGATGTGGTGTACTCCTCAATGCCATCGGAAGAATCCCGGAACATATTCCAGTCTGTGCTAGCAAAACGGTCCTGTAGTTTAGCATCTGCTTCATCTGACCACTTTTTTTATAGACCGAGTCACTGGTGCTTCCTGCTTTAATATTTGCTTGTAAGCAGGAATTAGGAGGATAGAATTATGATCAGATTTGCCAAATGTAGGGGAGGGAGAGCTTTGTACGCGTCTCTGTGTGTGGAGTGAAGGTGACCTAGAATTTTTTTCCCTCTGGTTGCGCATTTAACATGCTGATAGAATTTCTGTAAAACTGATTTAAGTTTCCCTGCATTAAAGTCCCCGGCCACTAGGAGCGCCACCTCCTGGGTGAACGGTTTCCTGTTTGCTTATTTCCTTATACAGCCGACTCAGTGCGGTATTAGTGCCAGCATCCGTCTGTGGTGGTAAATAAACAGCCACGAAAAATATAGATAAACTCTCTTGGCAAATAGTGTGGTCTACAGCTTATCATGAGATACTCTACTTCAGGCGAGCAAAATCTAGAGACTTCCTTAGATTTCGTGCTCCAGCTGTTGTTTACACATATACAGACTGCCCCCCTCGTCTTAACGGGAGTGTGCTGTTCTATCTAGCCGGTGCAGCGTATATCCCACCAGCTGAATGTTATCCATGTCGTCATTCAACCACGATTCGGTGATACATAAGATATTACAGTATTTGATGTCCCGTTGGTAGGATATTCGTGATCGTACCTCGTCTAATTTATTGTCCAATGATTGTACGTTGGCAAGTAACACTGATAGTTAGGGCAGATTTCCCACTCGCTCTTGGCGTATCCTTACAAGGCACCCCGCCCTGTGTCCTCTATACCTGCGTCTCTTTCTCTTGCCAATGTCTGGGATTTTGGCCTTGTCGGGTGTCTGAAGTACATCCTGTGCGTCCTGCTTGTAGAAGAAAAATTCTTTGTCTAATCCGAGGTGAGTGATAGCTATCCTGATATCCAGAAGCTCATTTTAGCCGTAAGATACGGTGGCAGAAACATTATTTACAAAATAAGTTACAAATAACATGGGAAAAAACACATAATAGCAGAATTGGTTAGGCGCCCGTAAAACGGCGGCCATTTCTTCCGGCGCCATCTTGTGACTATATTAGACAGTACTAGGCTTTGTGTGCCACTCACCAAGCTGCCTAGATTTAATATAATAATAACACGTTTATTTAGACTCTTTTATTATGATTTGGCTGTACTGTATTCGAGTCCAGTTCACCAAAGGTCACTTGAATTTCCGGCGTACAAAACTCTGATTTCCCGCTGCAACTTCCTTTGTCTGCCTGCCTGGCCAAACATGAGCTCTTCCTGTGGAACAACAGGGCCATTTCTTCACTTTGTTGTGACATTCCCGCCTTTTGTACAGCAGACCACCTAACTTCAGTGGCTGAGCACTTACATTTAGCCACACTCTGGTCTCAGTTCCTAGTTCATTTCACATGGATTAGACACCGTCTTCATACATTGAAGTGTAGGCTTTTCAAGTTTGTGTCTCGTACACAAGTACACTGAAATGCCTTTTTTGCCAGCTCCAAACCCAACAATACAGTTATCGATATGAATGTAGCACCAAAAATAACATACGGTAGAACAAAAACACAAGAGAAATAAGAAGAATTCGAGAATGTAAGAAGCTATATACAGGGTCAGTTCCAATGCACTATTTACAATGTGCAAGCATACTGGTGATGGAGGTAGATATGTATAGGGGTAAGGTGACTAGACATCAGGATATATGATAAACACAGTAGCAGTAGTGTCAATTCTGTCTGTCCATTAGGCAAAATTGTGTGCCTCTTTCCTAAAACTGAACTTAAATATCTTGTTATATAGTATTGGCTGCGTACACTGATTTGCAGATGTTATCACGGGTGCATTGAAATGCTTGTGTTTCTAGCTCCAACAGTGCAGTAATACCTAGCAATAAAAAACGTACACACAAATCTACAAACTTTTAAATATAAAAGTTTTATAGGATGAGCCATGACTATAATACAGTATATACTGTATATATAGAGTGTGTGAAACAGTATGTAAACAGCGGCAGATAGCCTAGTGGTTAGAGCATTGGACTAGTAAACGAAAGGTTGCAAGATCGAATCCCGGAGCTGAACATGTAAAAATCTGTTGTTCTGCCCCTGAACAAGGCACTGTTCCTAGGCCGTCGTTGAAAATATGACTTGCCTAGTTAAATAAAGGGGAATAAAAAAATACAATTAAGTGACCAGTGTTCAATGACTGGTCATAGGGCAGCAGTCTCTGAGGTGCAGGGTAGAGTACCAGGTGGTAGCCTGCCAGAACAGTGACTAAGGTTCAGGTAGACATACACCATGGAGTCTGCATTTGTGAGTTGCTTAGCCTTTGCTTTAACTATGTATTATTATGTTGTTAGTGCAAGTAATTGAACTATTCCTGAATATTAGTAATTGTAACTTAGATCTTAGGCTTATTTGATTTCTGTTAGATGCACTTGTATTTGAGTTGATGACCACCCTTGGTGTGCAAATCACTGCTCAGGCTAACTTAGTTATTTTAAATATTGACAACCAGGAATAACTTTTCCAAGGACACATTATTAAAGCAAAAAATGTAGCCATATCAGGTATTCTGCCAGTGGCAGTTTAAACGTGTAACTCTTTTGAATAAACATTCTCTCTATCAAAGGCCTTCCAGAGTCTGACGATGACAGAGTCCTATCTTTAGATCTGAGGCATGGGTGACCGCTCCCCACCTTCCCCTCCTAAAGTCCTACAACCTCACAAAACTATTTTCTTTACAAGGAGGAGGGGTTTGTCATTTGCTGGATTAGCCTTTTTGTTTGGTCATTCCTACCCGTCTGACCATATTGTCCCATCTATCCCTCCAATCCTTCTCCCTTTCTCTCCTGGATCTCTTTGTTACTTTAATTTACCTGCCTGTCTTTCCATCTTATAGGAAAAGTCTCTCATGCACACCCCTCAAGACAAGACCTATTCTTTTTGGAGACCTTACATTCTCAAGATTCATCCTGTGATGGGGATCCCTAAAAAGCTTAACTACAGCCTATGTTTGCTGTCCATTCATCAGTGTTTACTTTGAAGTTGAAACTTAACATTCTTGCTGCTCTGAGCTAATTAAAAAGTCAGTGGTAGGTTTAGGAGCAGTCCTTAGCACTGTCACATGCTGCCCCCCCACCCCCCCTCCAAGGCTAGGCAACGTAGACATCGGAATAGGAGATATAACCCCTCTTCTCAATATTTTTATTCTGTTGAAATGCAGAGGGCTGAGTTTCCGAAGAAACAGCCAAATGCTTTGGTTTGAGTTCCCTCTGCACACTGTGCTTCAGGAAGGGCTGGATGTTCCACTCCTTATGGGAGATAAGGACGCTGTCCTGCTGGCCCATGATATTTAATTTCCCCACTACCCCAACAAGAACTTGTACTTGGGTCATTCCATGTCATTTCAGTGAGCCATGACATCCACCATCTGATTTTGCTGAAGTTGTTTTCTGTAGTTAGAAACATTCCGGAAACATTATTTTGTTGCAATATAATAAATCTCTGAGATATTAGGCTAATTGATTGCACCCAAATTGGGCATTTTAATTTATTGGATGAATTTAATATTCAATAATTATAGTACGTAACATCTGATTTGGACCAAACTTTTTTGAGACAATGTGTTAGACATGAGGAATCCAAAGAAGTGGTAAAAAGCCATCCACGTTCCCCCCACGCCAGTCCCTCAACACTTGTTGTTGTGGTCTGTTTGACAAGAAGTATGTAGCTGTGGCTAGGAGTGTTTCTTCATCTTATGTCATGTATTCTCAGTGAAATTGGTGCTCTTTTTTTTTCTTCTCCCCTGTTCAGATAAATTAGTCATTGAAGTTGTTAACAATGTATGAAAAACTTTTACTGATAGCAGGAATAGCACCATCTAGTGGTCAGAACCTATTAATATCAGGATGTTGAAAATCAGATTGTATTTAAACAAAATAATGTTGCAGGAATGCTAGTCTTATGTTTTCAACAACAGAAAGGATTTCAGAACAATCTGAAATGGTCAGTGTCAATCCTCTTTCTTGTGCTTTTCGAGGTGGAACGACTCGCTTGCGACATTGCTAACTAAAAAGCCAAAGTGATACTAATTAGTACCCTAGGTAGCACAACAAATAAGCTCATTATCCTGTGCTCTCTCATTGTTCTAAATCCTAGGGCAGGGATTATTAAGAGCTCCGTTTACATTCTTATCTAATTGCGTTAGGTGTAAGGACAAAATACTTATACAATGTTAGACATGAGAGGCAGAACATGTAGTGTGTCTGCGTTAACACATTTTGTGTCTCTAAAAGTTATGATTAACCAACTTTTGTACATGTTCTTAAAACTTCAAAACATTTTTTTTGTTTCTAATCATGAGGCATAACAACAGTCTGAAACTCCCAGTACATGGCGCCAGTTTATTATACCTTAGAGGTCTGGATTAAGCCTAATACCCTTGCATGCTGCTGCCGGCAACACAGGAACTACCTGGAGCAAGTAATTGAACCAATTTATACAATACATTGCAAAGTTGTAACTCATTTTTGCTCTGCAATTTTTTGTGTGTACTATTTTTCATATTTTTTTTACATAGACAATAGACAACTTAACATTTCACAGACATGGGTCCACTAAACTAGACATGACTGACGTGGCTGGGACTTAATGAAGATGAAGGCAAACACCAACTCGTACAGTTCCTTCAGAAAGTATTCACATCCCTTTACTTTTTCACACTTTGTTCTTACAGCCTGAATTTAAAATTGTTTCAATTTATTTTCCCACAATACCACATAATGTCACAGTGGATCTTTTTTTGTATTTTTTTAATTTTTAATTTTTTTTTATCATTAACGAAATGTCTTGAGTCATGAAGTATTCAACCCCTTTGTTATAGAAAGCCTAAAATAAGTTCAGGGGTAAACATTTGTTTATTAAATCACTTAATAAGTTGCATGGACTTATTCTGTGTTCAATAAGTGGTTGACATAATTTCTTAATGACTACGCCATCTCTACGTCTCACACACACACACACACACATACACAATTATCTGTAAGGTCCCTCAATCAAGTAGGGAATTTCAAGTACATATTCAACAACAAAGACCAAGGTGGTTTTTCAATATCTCACAAAGAATTAGTAGATGTGAAGGAAAAAAACTGATGCTGAATATCCCTTTTGCGCATGCTGAATTTATTAATTAGGCTTTAGATGGTGTATCAATACACCAAGTCACTACAAAGATACAGGCGTCCATCCTAACTCAGTTGCCGGAGAGGAAACTAACTGCTCAGGGTTTTCCCAATGAGGCCAATGGTGATTTTAAATCAGTTACAGTTTAATGGTTGTAATATGAGAACTCAGGATAGATTAACAACATTGTAGTCACTCCACAATACTAACCTAAATGAGTGAAAAGAAGGAAGCTTGTACAGAATAAAAATATTCCAAAACATGCGTCGTATTTGCAACAAGGCAGTTAAGTAATACTGCAAAAAATGTGGCAAAGAAATGAACTCTGTCTTAAATGCAAAGTGTTATGTTTGGTGCAAATCCAACACAACACTGAGTACCACTCTTCATATTTTCAAGTATGGTGGTGGCTGCTTAATGTTATGGGTATGCTTGTCTTTGGCAGAGATTAGGGATGTTTTTTAGGAGGAAAACCTGGTTGTCTGCTTTCCACCAGACACTGGGAGGTGACAGTCACCTAAAACACAACATTGAATGTTCCAAATTATTGACGAGGATGGAATGGTCCAACCCATTTGGTATCCCACCGCACCCTCATATGCCATGTCCTGAAATATGCAGATAGATGGATTAAAAGTAAACTTACGTTGCAAAACTTCTGATTGAAAGTTAGCTAGCTCCGCCATAACTTTTGGACTTTAGCACTCCCAGAAGGCATTAATTATTAAGTCATTTTTTGTTTTACACTTAAGACATGACTCTGTCTGCTGAGCTGTAGAATTTGTTAATTTTGTCTCTTGTGTAATACATTTTGTACATTAGGTTATACTGGATGAAGTGTACGTTTTTGTTAATTTTGTTAGTTATGTACCAACACTCCCTCCATCTTGTGTCAATATCAGTTATTTTTAGGTCTTGGTTCCAATGTTGTCAGTTGGATAGGGTTTCTGCAAGGTTTTGCATATCTCATCATATATCGTTTGAGTATCCTTTTCTGACTCAAGTAGGTTTGCTTTGATGTCCAAAAGATTTCAGATCTAAATTTCGTGATATAAAAAGTTTACATTAGTCAGTCCAAAACTGCTTTTTAATTATGTTATGGTTATCTTTTTATTGCCTTTTACCAAGTCATTTGCCTGTTACCTGCCAAGGTATTTTGACTCTGGAGCCTTAAATCTTAACGGTGTACTTAGCACTGGCACCATCTCCTGAGAAATCTATGAGAATGGCACCCCAAGAATGATGGGATTTGAAAGATCTACGCCCTCAAGCCTGACATTGTTTGGCAAACAACTGAATACCTAATGTGGGAGCTTTTCTCTGACCTCTGTTTTAGCCTCTCCCAACCAATTATCATGGATTGATTGATTGTCAACTGTATAAGTCCCAATTTATTTTTTCAAATGTGGAATAGCAAAAAACTTCAGAGTTATCTAAATATATTTTTGGGGCATACTCTGATTTAGTATTAGATGACAATGCTTATTTGAAAAATGTGATTGGGTGTGATGCACTGTTATCTGGTTAGCCTTGTTTTATTCTCCGAAGCTGTCCACTTATTTGTTCACAGCAGGGTTTCCGTTAGTCGGTAATTGAATGATTAAAATCAAATGCTGATAAATAAAATATTTGGCAGCCAAATTGAACAGGAGATAAACAATCCCATTGGGAAAAAGTTTTTTATTCATTGATGGAAATATCAGTCGATGGAACTTTATTTGACCATCATGCTTATCGGTCTATAGGTTACTTTGCAAAAATGAGTGGAATTAAATTGGCGCATGTGTATTTTCTTTAGTCGTCCTGTCTCGTATTTATCACATGCGTCCAGCATACAGAGCCTATTTTGAGTGGAATATCATTTGTTCAACAGTGCTGCTACTGCAGCTCTTCCACCGTTGCTGCTGGAATGAAACGTGCTTTTATAAGCCCAGGCATTGCACAACAATTCTAAATGCAATCGCGTGTTAAAAAACAATTTTGATGGCCACAATAAAAAATAAACAAGCCTTTTTTTAATCAACTGGTAATTTAAGTGCATCTCCCTTCTGCCATTCAAGTGCATAGCCTGCCTACCGTTGACTATCAGCACGCCACCCACCACTTTGCAATGTGAGCTGAAGGCAGTATGCATTTTGAAAACATATACTGAATTGTTTTAAAACCTGAACATTTTTAATTCAAAGTAGCCTAGGAAAAATCCGACCTTAGAAACGTGGAGACAATTATTTTATAAAGACTTCCTCATATGCCATTTCACATGTTTTTGGGATTTTTATATCAACTTTCTTTGTCCAGAAGCCAAAGGCACAATCCTAGTAATATTAGCAACCCATCCTAGTTGTTGCATCTTTAGATTCCCCCTCTTTCTAAGTTTCTAACTGAAATTTTCATCTCTGTCACGTATGGAACCTCTCACATCAGGTGTGCTGTTTAGAATGGTGTTTTCCCACGAATTGTGTTTTGGCAAGTGTTTGAAAATGACGTTTTATTGGGTCCTTCATTACAGGATTAATTACCATAATCTAAATGTGATTGTTGTCATTCTGAGCACTGTGGGTGGACTCCCTAACTAGTTACGCATCCAATGCAAATGGGTCCGGCAAATATCTCAAATGGCCGGTAAATTTAATATCTTCCTGGTCACGTTGTCATGCGCAACGTTTTCTCGAACAGAAACTCTGGTTCATAGACCATATTTAGCATGGAAAGGCCACTGCAATTAACTGTAAATCTTTTTTATCCCATGAGTGCATGAAAAGGCCCACTCAGTTGTACTTTGATACAATCATTTTATTAACTTTGTGCTATTACAGCCATTTAAATCTAATCGCTAGAGTTCATACCTTCACTAATTCAAACTAGCTCAGACAGATCCAGCTCAGAGAGGCCTAGCTCATGAGCTCCATCAGCAGCAGATTTTTATTTAGAATGGAAAATGAATGTGTTTATTCAACAGATGTTAGTGCATCAAATCGTTTTGCACCAAATCGCATCGATTTATTTCTCAGAGGAAAAACAGCATTGATATAACATGCACAGGCTTGCTGTTAAGTCATTAGCTTCGAAAGTTCTAAAAGCTTCTATAAACAATATTATTTTATGACCAGTTAACTATCATATACTTGATAACGTATAGAAAAGTATGCCGGCCTACTGGTTTAACGCAATATTTTTGCGTATTTTCTTCTTGTGACCTCTGACTGAAAATGAATTTGGGAAACCCTGTATCAGGGAGAAGATGCCTTTGAACAGTACTTTTGTCTTGTATCTGAAATGAAGTTGTTTCTCTTTTAGTCTTTATAACTTGTAGCTACTTGAATCACATCTTGTTCTGTTCTCTTTACATTTTCTGTTTAGTGGCTGTTGTATACTGATTAACTTGTTGTATATTGCAGCGTTTTTAAACAAGCATACCGGTACCTCTTTCTTGTTGGAGGTCTGTTGATAAGAACCTGGGGTGGGATGCCTTACTGGATGAAATTGCCATCTTTGCGCCAACATTAATATTTATTTTAAACCTTTGCTTGGCTACTATCCCTAAGGTGTGTTATCTCCAGGGGTGGGCCTACAGATTTTTGGCAATGGGTGTTGAAGCTGGTAGATCACAATTTCTATCAGCAAGGGTGAAATCTTGACCCCAGGATCTAAAACATGTCCTGTGGCTTAAATAAATGTTTGAGAAAACATCAATATTTATATATATATATCCTAGACCAGTGGTCACTCACCAACCCTGGTCCTAGAGAGAGCAACTGGGTGTGCCAGTGTTTCCAGGCATTGACATAAAGCCTAATCGTATGTGTAATCAGACCAGCTGTTGTCAATATGATTTACCATATTGACACATTAGGTCATGTTGGCGATCTAGCTAAGTGACGGTGCTCTTGTCGCCTTTTCTAAAGACAGCCATGTCAGTTCACATTCTATCTACTTTCGCCCTGCCATAATCTAAGGCTGTGGTAAATAAACTTGACAAACTTGGTTTAGAGCTTATTCTCACTACAAAGGCTTGCCTAGAGATGTAGATAAAATACTCTCGGCTAGACCTTATACTGTAATATAAACTTACAAATGTTCATATAGCGCACAACAGTCTCCCATCAGTTGCCCCCCCTCCAAGCAGGGCAGTGTACTTTTGAATTGTGTGGTTGAGCCCGATGCTCCTACAGTAAAAATTGTTTATAGGAGAGCAATGTTTTTGTAACAGCTGACTTTTTGAATAGACATTTTCCTGTAATGTAGCCCGAAGAGCCATCTACCTATGGTTCAGGTAACGTTAGCTAACACCAGCATTCAGCTAACTAGTAGCTAGCTATTATGATATAGCTAAGGAGAATGAAGAAATAATTTTGTTTAACAAGCTCTGTACTAGACTATGAATGACACTATGATAACTTTACTGTACTTTTATATTCATGTGAGCGGGATAAACGTTCATGTTTCATAATGTTACTAGCTAGCAGTAGCTAGCTGTGTTATTGTCTTGCAAGCTAAATTGAATGGGTGTAGCTACGAACGAGGAAAAAAAACTTGAATTGTCTGCTTGTGAATCGTTGCATTATTCAAATCTGTAATATGGTTTGGTTTAGAGGTCAACCGATTATGATTTTTTCAACGCCAATACCGATTATTGGAGGACCAAAAAAGCCGATACTGATTAATCGTCATTTTTTTATATTTTTATATTGCTGTTATATATATTTGTAATAATGACAATTACAACAATACTGAATGAACAATGAACACTTTTATTTTAACTTAATATAATACATCAATAAAATCTATTTAGTCCCAAATGAATAATGAAACATGTTCAATTTGGTTTAAATAATGCAAAAACAAAGTGTTGGAGAAGAAAGTAAAAGTGCAATGAGTGCCATGTAAAAAAAGCTAATGTTTAAGTTCCTTGCTCAGAAAATGAGAACATGTGAAAGCTGGTGGTTCCTTTTAACATGAGTCTTCAATATTCCCAGGTAAGTTTTAGGTTGTAGTTATTATAGGACTATTTCTCTCTCTACCATTTGTATTTCATATACCTTTGACTATTGGATGTTCTAATGGGTACTTTAGTATTGCCAGCCTAATCTCAGTAGTTGATAGGCTTGAAGTCATAAACAGCGCAATGCTTGAAGCATTGCGAAGAGCTGCTGGCAAACGCACTAAAGTGCTGTTTGAATGAAGGCTTACGAGCCAGCTGCTGCCTACCACTGCTCAGTCAGACTGCTCTATCAAATCATAGACTTAATTATAATATAATAACACACAGAAATACGAGCCTTAGGTCATTAATATGGTCAAGTCTGGAAACTATCATTTTGAAAACAAAACGTTTATTCTTTCAGTGAAATACGGAACCGTCCCGTATTTTATCAAACGGGTGGCATCCATAAGTCTAAATATTGCTGTTACATTGCACAACCTTCAATGTTATGTCATAATTACGTAAAATTCTGGCAAATTAGTTCGCAACGAGCCAGGCAGCCATAAACTGATGCATATACCCCGTGCAATGAACGCAAGAGAAGTGACACAATTTCCCTAGTTTAATATTGCCTGCTAACATGAATTTCTTTTAACTAAATATGCAGGTTTAAAAATATATACTTCTGTGTATTGATTTTAAGAAATGCATTGATTATGATTATGGTTAGGTACATTCGTGCAACGATTGTGCTTTTTTTTCGCAAATGCGCTTTTGTTAAATCATCCCCCGTTTGGCTTAAGTTGTCTGTCTTTGTTAGGAAGAAATAGTCTTCACACAGTTCGCAACGAGCCAGGCGGCCCAAACTGCTGCATATTCCCTGACTCTGTTGCACAGAACGCAAGAGAAGTGGGACAATTTTCCTAGTTGAAAGAAATTCATGTTAGCAGGCAATATTAACCAAATTTGCAGATTTAAAAATATATACTTGCGTATTGATTTTAAGAAAGGCATTGATGTTTATGGTTAGGTACACATTGGTGTAACGACAGTGCTTTTTTTGCGAATGCGCTTGTTAAATCACCTGTTTCGCGAAGTAGGCTGTGATTCAATGATAAATCAACGGGCACCGCATCGATTATATGCAACGCATGACAAGCTAGATAAATCTGTAATATCATCAACCATGTGTAGTTAAATAGTGATTATGTTAAGAGTGATTGTTTTTTATAAGATACGTTTAATGCTAGCTAGCACCTTACCTTGGCTCCTTGCTGCACTCGCATAACAGGTAGTCAGCCTGCCATACAGTCTCCTCGTGGAGTGCAATGTAATTGGCCATGATCGGTGTCCAAAAATGCTGATTACCGATTGTTATGAAAACTTGAAATCGGCCCTAATTGATCGGCCATTCCGATTAATCGGTTGACCTCTAGTTTGGTTACCTTATTGTCCCCCATGATGAAATCTGGGAGGGGACTGTGGATCTGTCTCCATCCGTTTGTTCGTACACTACCGTTCAAAAGTTTGGGGTCACTTAGAAATGTCCTTGTTTTTGAAAGGAAATCATTTTTTTTGTCAATTAAAAAAACAAAACATCAAATTGATCAGAAATACAGTGTAGACATGGTTAATGTTGTAAATGACTATTGTAGCTGGAAACAGCTTATTTTTTATGGAATATCTACATAGGCGTACAGAGGCCCATTTATCAGCAACCATCACCCTGTGTTCCAATTGCACGTTGTGTTAGCTAATCCAAAAATTAAACGGGCATTATTTAGACTAGTTGAGTATCTGGAGCATCAACATATGTGGGTTCGATTACAGGCTCAAAATGGCCAGAAACGAATAACTTTCTTCTGAAACTCGTCAGTCTATTCTTGTTCTGAGAAATGAAGGCTATTCCATGTGAGAAATTGGCAAGAAACTGAAGTTCTTGTTCAACGCTGTGTACTACTCCCTTCACAGAACAGCGCAAACTGGCACTAACCAGAATAGAAAGAGTGGGAGGCCCTGGTGCACAACTGAGCAAGAGGACAAGTACATTAGGGTGCCTAGTTTGAGAAACAGACACATCACAAGTGCTCAATTGGCAGCTTCATTAAATAGTAACCCGCAAAACACCAGTCTCAACGTCAACAGTGAAGAGGCGACTCCGGGATGCTGGCCTTCTAGGCAGAGTTGCAAAGAAGAAGCCATATCTCAGACTGGTCAATAAAACTAAAAGATTAAGACGGGGAAAAAACACAGACACTGAACAGAGGAACTCTGCCAAGAAGGCCAGCATTCGGGAGTCGCCTCTTCACTGTTGACGTTGAGACTGGTGTTTCGTGGGTACCATTTAATGAAGCTGCCAGTTGAGGACTAGTGAGGCGTCTGTTTCTCAAACTAGGCGTCTGTTTCTGGCCATTTTGAGCCTTTAATCGAACCCACAAAAGCTGATGCTCCATATACTCAACTAGTCTAAAGAAAGCCAGTTTTATTGCTTCTTTAATCAGAACAACAGTTTTCAGCTGTGCTAACATAATTTCAAAAGTGTTTTCTAATGAACAATTAGCCTTGTAAAATTATAAACTTGGATTAGCTCTGTACGCCATTTACAACATTAACAATGTCTACATTGTATTTATGATCAATTTGATGTTATTTTAATAGGCAAAAAATGTGCTTTTCTTTCAATAACAAGGACATTTCTAAGTAACCCAACACTTTTGAATGGTAGTGTGATTTAGTGTGTGACTATCTCAAATGGCACTGGCCGATTTTGACACAACTTGGGTGAATGATGCATCTTGCCATAGAGATCCAGTAATTACAAAATTCCACCTATTGGCCCAAGGCTGGAGCAATAGGAATTAACTGAAATTTGTTAGTCACACACTATCTCAATTGCCTTGTTTAATAGTGTAATATGTTTTAGATTAAACTTATTTTTTTATATATATAGATATATAATTGGCATTGCTTACTGGCTTTGTGGCTACTGTTTTTTTGTTGTTTTTTTTACGGTAAGTTGGGAGCTGGAGAGTAAATGTCTTGTTGCCAGCCACAACGAAAGGTAAGGCAAGGATGTCATGTAAATTTTGAAATCTAAATCTATTTGCAATTCCAGTCCTAAGACTCTCTTCCAACCCACTGACCTCCCAAAAATCAAATAGGAAGTGCACTCGAACTGCATGGGGGTGCCAGGTCGTTTGAGAAATTATGATTTTGGCTGTGCCCAGGAAATGATTAAATGCCTAAGGGAGAGGATTTTCTATTATTATAGACAGTGTGTGTCTGTAGACGAGATGTATAACACAAGCATGCAGACTCTTGCAGGGTAATTTTAGCCTGTTCTGAGTGATGATCCCCTTGTGGTTGGGGGAAAAGCAAGGTAAAAAGTGAATTCTTCTTTCAAGGCACTCTGCAAAGGGGAGCAAACGGATAATTATGGGTAAGGTGTCAGATGTGAAATGATTTATACATAGCTAGTCCAGGTAGAAACGTAATACTTGTACCCTTTTGTAGTTCCTTTGCTCAAGACATCTTTTCAAGGTGTATGTGATAATTGTATAGTTGATGGAGATGGGAGATAATACAGAAGACCTCCAACCTTTGTTGTTCATTTAGGTGAACCCCTAAGTTACTCATGCCCATTCCTGGTTTCATAGTATCTTTAAAAAGAGACATTTCCCCCCCCCCAAAAAAATATGCAAAAACATTAGTTTGATAAAGACTGCATATTTTCATCAGAATCATTAAGAATAGGGGACAAGTACATTAGTGTCTAGTTTGAGAAGCAGACGCCTCACACGTCCTCAACTGGCAGCTTCATTAAATAGTACCCGCAAAACACCAGTCTCAACGTCAACAGTGAAGAGGCGACTCCGGAATTCTGGCCTTCTTGGCAGAGTTCCTCTGTCCAGTGTCTGTGTTCTTTTCCTCGTCTTAATCTTTTAGTTTTATTGGCCAGTCTGAGATATGGCTTCTTCTTTGCAACTCTGCCTAGAAGGCCAGCATCCCGGAGTCGCCTCTTCACTGTTGACGTTGAGACTGGTGTTTTGCGGGTTACTATTTAATGAAGCTGCCAGTTGAGGACGTGTGAGGTGTCTGTTTCTCAAACTAGACACTAATGTACTTGTCCTCTTGCTCAGTTGTGCACCGGGGCCTCCCACTTCTCTTTCTATTCTGGTTAGAGCCAGTTTACGTTGTTCTGTGAAGGGAGTAGTACACAATTAGCTTTTCTTTCAAAAACAAGGACATTTCTAAGTGACCCCAAACTTTTGAACGGTAGTGTAGCTGTTTGCAGATGTAAGAAACACAAACTAATATTGTAATTATAGAACGCTTGTGGACTTATATTAAGATCAAAGTGGAAACAACATCGTTGTCATCAACATTGTTGCATGTGCTGCATTGACCATGCAGACTGAACGAAAGTGTCTCGTGGTCAAGCAACAGCAAATGCGCTCCTTGAGTGACGGGGTAGGTCTAGGTCTGTGTGGAAAGCGGCATGGAGAGAGAGAAGAGAGGGATGACTTAAGTAGCGGAGTAAACTATAAAAATGGACATTACACACGGCGTATCACATTTAACAAACCAAACATTCAAATACCGTTATAGAAGGTAAAATAAAAACCCAAACTGGTCCGCGCATAAATACCTGTGTGTGTGTGTGTGTGTGTGTGTGTGTGTGTGTGTGTATAGTCAAATACGATATACCGCCCAGCCCTTAGATGACATGGCCTCCACAATCACCCGACCTCAACCCAATTGAGATGGTTTGGGATGAGTTGGAACGCAGAGTGAAGGAAAAGCAGCCAACAAGGGCTCAGCATATGTTGGAAATCCTTCAAGTCTTTTGGAAAAGCATTCCTCATGAAGCTGGTTGAGAGAATGACAAGAGTGTGTATAGGCGTCATAAAGGCAAAGGGTGGCTACTTTGAAGAATCTAAAATATATTTTGATTTAACACTTTTTTTTGTTACATGATTCCATGTGTTATTTCATAGTTTTGATGTCTTCACTATTATTCTACAATGTAGAAAATAGTACAAATGAAAATAATAAAAACCCTTGAATGAGTAGGTGTGTCCAAACTTTTGACTGGTACTGTAATTACGTTTTCTCTGACTCAGCTGCTAATTGCTACCTAGCTAATAAATGTACTAACATCCTAACATAGGATTAAGGCCCAACTTGCTAAGAAAAGACAAACTAGCTGTTTGCAGATGTAAGAAACACAAACTAATTGTGTAATTCTAAAACGCTAGTGGATTTATATTAAGAAGCAAAGTCAAAACAGCATTTTTGTCATCAACGTTGTTGCGTGTTCAGCATTGACCATGCAGACTGAACGCAAGTGTCTAGTGGTCAAGGAACAACAAAGCTCGTTACTTGAGTGACAGGGGGCGGGGCTAGGTCTGTGTTAAGAGGCGTGGAGAGGGAGCTATAGAGATGACTCAAGTAGTGTAGGAAACTATAAAAATGGACGTTACTCACGGCGTAACACATTTAACAAAATATTCAAATACCGTTATAAAATGTAAAGTATAAACCCAAACCGGTCCGTGCATCAATATCGGTATATCGTTAAATACAGTATCCCGGCCAGTGTGACGGTTTTCTTATTCTTTCTGAGAACAAGCCATTCCATCAAAGGACATTAATTTCATGACTCCCTTTTCAAAAAAAAAATATATATATTCTTCCCTTTTTGAGTAGTTTAGGCCTACAAAACCCATACAGCCCCCATACAGTTAATGACTGAATCTGTTTTTGTACGGTTAATATTAGGCCAGGTGGTTGTAGTTTGACACCTTTATCCGTGTAAATGTTTTATTGATAACAACAGGCCTGGATAAAGCAGATATTATTTCCTGCTACAACTCCCACCCAGAGGCAGTGATAGGAATCTCACTGTCCCCCTCCTGTGCGTAGTATGCTATTTGCGGAGGAGGGCCGGACATGAGGTTTGGCATGACTTAAGTAACTGTATATGCAGCTGTTACATGTCTGACATGCATGTTAAAACATGCGCCCGGGAAAACTGTTTTAAATACTGTAAAACTGTATTATCTTTTGACTTCGACATAGGTTAGTTTAATAGAGAACGTGTTTGAGAGCCTTTCCATCTACCAGAAGACGACAGTTAGACCTATCATTAGCATCGCTATATTTCTCCTGTTCCTTAATTGTTTGAAACCTGGATGTTTTACTTCATATTATGAGGCATGTCTTATCTTGCTTCAAAGTAGCCTATAGCCAAAATCCCACCATAGAAACGTAGAGGCAATTATTTTATAAAGACTTCTTCATTGTGCACTCTCCTATTCTATTGGTTTTCTTTCAACATTCTTTAATTGTCTAGCAGTCAAAGGCATTATCCTAATCAGATTAGCAACCCATGATAGTTGTATCTTTCAATCCCCCTCTTTATAATGGATATTTTCATCTCTGTCCATAAAACCACTCGCATGTGCGGTGCACATTTTAGAACAGTGTTTTCCCCGCAAATTGCATTTTGGGACATTCATGGCCTACTGCCATGTGTACTTTGCTGCGCCTAAAATGTGAAGAAATAGTTTATCAACATTTTCAAGCTAAAAATTCCGATCTGTTTCCATCAGCCCTATTAATTGATACCTCCACTACACTACTTTGATACGTATCAGTGGGGATTAAGAAGTGCGTATAACAATGTCCACTGAGAAATAAGTGGGTATACCTGTATATACTCTCCACTACACCACTGACTGGCACGCTTTTGGAATACATTTTTGTTCTTGAAGTGCTTTTTCAAGTTGATCTTTAACTATGAGGCTCGCTATACAAGTAAAGACATGCCGTTGAGGAGTGAGGCAGAACCCCTTACCACTGCTGTCTTCCTCTAGATCAGATCCTCCTCAATGTATTTTCATATTTTATGAGCCTAATTCTCTACACTACTACATTGTCCGCTGTATATTCTCTGAGTTGAAGCGGAAATCAATATCACAAACGTATCACTTGCCCTCAGTCTGCCCTTACGTGAGCAACTGCAGATGTATGCACCTCTACCGCCAGATGTGCCTTATCAGTTGGTTTGTTAAAAAAAGTATTGAATATTTTTCCACTTACGCGTTGGCATACTTAATTATTTAACATTCATTATGCTCAGCTTCACAAGTAGCCTACCCAGTTTAAATATACAATTTTATCAATTGTGATTTCGATTTGAACAAGGAAACAAAGCACTAGCATAACCTTTCCCACTTACACACATTTTCACACTTGCATAGTACAAGCAGGTATTTTTTTTTTTAAGCTTTGACAATCCAAATGTTTCAAGAGGGCCAAAATGAACCACATAGTAATTTACAAATCCTCAGGCAGTCTCACTGCATACCACCAGCATGTGTGTTGTTATATGGTGCAGAAAAGCCCAATGTTATTACTTGTTTGGCTTTATTTTTTAGAAATAGATGTCTTTCAAATGTCTGTATGATCTGTTTTTTTAAGGTCCCAATGAAGCCGTTGTAATCTCAGTAGCAAATTTAATTTCTGGGTAACAATTAAGTACCTTACGGTGATTATTTTCAATTAAAATTATCAAAATCCTCATAGCAAAGGGCAATTTCTCAAGCAAGAATTTTGCTAGGACTGTCTGGGAGTGGTCTGGGTGGGGAGGGGAAAACTGAAAATAAGCTGTTATTGGCAGAGAGGTTTGGAACTTTGCTATTGGTCTATTGACTAATTTACTGCATGATGATGTCACCATGGAAGGTCAAATCTCCATCCCACCAAAACAGGCAGAAATTTCAGGTGTAATTTTCAAGTAGCTAAAAGAGCATTTATCATTTTCACAGTATTATTACAACATGGGTTGGGCAGTATCCAGATACCTTCATATCGTTCCTGTACCATACAGGGGTATATGGTATTACCGGCAGTGCACAAAAGGGGCGCTATGACTTTATGCTAACAAATGCCAACGAAGTACTAGCGAATTCCCATATCGGATGCTAGCTAAATGCTAACAAGCGAACATAAACTAAATGCAAGGACAGACAACCCAGCTCAAAGTTATACAACTATCTCAAAAGGCTGCTCACACTTGATCCAGGAGGGTATTGATTGTCTCTGCTGTAACCAAGAGGCTTGATCTTGCAAAATGGTCACCTATAGCTAGCAAGTTAGCAAACCAAATGCATAGCTGGAGCCCTGAGGTGGAGAAATGTATTTGGCACATCTTAAATAGTTAACTTATAGTTAAAATATATTTAGCTGTCAATTTGTTTGTGTGAATTTCTTTATAACCTCACTTGTGCTGCTCAACAGTGGATCACAAATCTTCCGTTTGTTCCATGCGCTCTTTGTAAACAAACTTAACATGTGACTTGATTAATATAATTTTGGTGAATAAAAATACAAAATAAAACTAATTTGGGACGGTATTGAAAATCATATTGGCGACGTTTCAAAATGCCCCAGTCTACAGTATTTGCGGTATACCGCACAAGCCAAATTCCAACCTCATAGTGTGGAAATAGAAAACATAGGAAATCACGTTTTTGACTGCACTGGGCTTTTAAAAGAGCTGAATGAGATTTCCAGACGGTGAGTGAGTATTCATCAGACCCCTGTAGGGGGCCTATTCAATGTGGTGCTATAAAATTAGATACATTACTCATACTCTCTCAATCAAAGTAATTTTTTTGTTAACCTTTGTTTTCCCTAAGGCATTAGTTAGGCCTACCCGTGTAATACACGTGTTGTTCTGAGTCTAGATACATTTGTTGTTCTGTAAATTGCCTATTCCATGGTAGTTTTTCATAAAGCCACAGAAATAGTTTGAGGACTTGTCCCAACTACAGTATTCAGAGAAAAGCCTGGGAGGGCGGTGAAGCAACACTGTGAGCAAATTGTCCCTGCTGTGTCCTATTGAGATCTTTTGTCTCGATTTAATTTAGGCATGGTGGGCAAAGGGGGACACTTTTGTTTGTTCCTGTCATCCATGTGTTGTAACACCTATTGGCTGGGTGGCTTCATCTTAGGTGGCCTGAGCAATTAAAGCTTAGCCAAAGAGTCTCTGTTTTGTGACCCCCATGGATCTAGGCCTACATTGAGGACAAAACAAAACTTGTTAATCATTTTTTATTGTAACTGTTTTTTTCTGTAATACATAACAGAATAGCCTACAGCACTTTGTTTCTGGTTTTAATCTAGTTTGATCAAGTCAGATGGACATGTTTTATGTTAAACAAGAGACTGCTTGTTCCCTCCATGTATTACCAAAACTTGAGGATTACCTCAATCTTCCCATGATGTAACCGACCCCACATTATTCATTAGTCAAGGGACAGTAGCTAGTGGGACAATCACAGCCTTGCCAACACCACTAGTCGTTTTCTTTTCACACTGGTAACTAAGGAGATGAGATCCACCCCAAGTCCTGAATGAATGATGGGGCAGTGTCTTTAACCATTAAAAGCAATCATTACCTCCCACCCTCCCTTGGTCACTTCCTGCTTGTCCTCCTCTGCCCTCCTTAATTGGAGACCCCATGGTGTCCCAAATAGCACCCTATTCCTGATATAGTGCATTACTATAGTGCATTACTCTGGTCAAAAGTAGTGCACTATATAGGGAATAGGGTGCCATTTGGGATGCTACCTCAGAGAACCTCCCATCAGCCCACCCCCCGGGATACTACACTGTTGTTCAGTATTCTCAACAATGGTCTACCACGATTAGACTACCTCCGTCTTGCGAGGATGTGCTTCGATTTTAATCTCCTCACCACCAATCTGTGCCTGCAGGCTGCTGTGTTTACTGCTAAAGCAGGGGAGGAGATTGAATTGATAGGAACAGCATTCCACTATCATGTGAAGAATTGCTTATAAGTAGAAATAAGCCTACATTTGTTGTTAAAGATTGCTACTCAATTGATTTAGGCTAGAACTAGGCTATATTGTTTTTCATAGAGTTTTTTTTGTTTTTGTGTTTAACAGGTAGGCTTATCAAATGTAACTAGAAATGCAAACATGTAGCCCAAGTCTTGTGAGTATGGAACACATTGAAACGTGGTTATATATTTAAAAGAATATGAATGTGTCAACAGTATTACAGGTTTTACTGTAATACATGTTCCTAATACCAGCCAAGGCTCCGTCCCAATACTGGCCATTGTCCCTCCCCCTCGTTTTCAAGTGTAGTTCGTGGGGGAGTGGCACTTGAAAATGGAGCAACTAAGTGGTAAGGAGACCTATATAACCCTACGGAATGGGACATCACTACATCACTCACTTACATTTGCTTCCTTCCTAGTATTTTTTTGAGCAACTTCCCAGCCATGGGTCGCAGAGCTTTATTGGACTTTTGGGTACCACTTGCTAGCAAGTCAGCAACTTGATTCACTTTGTTTGGAGGGCCAATTAATGTGCTGAAAAGGCACTACACCTCGCTCAAAGTTGAATCGGGACACCACTCCCACTCAAGGGGGCAGGGTTCCGGTCTAGAAGCAGTTTTGACTGTTCCTACAGCCTTGCTTGGGTACTGCAGTTTAACTGACGCCCATTCCAAATCAAATTTTCTTGGTCACATACACATATTTAGCAGATGTTATTGCGGTAGTAGTATCTAACAATTCACAACAATACACACATCTAAAAGTACAATATAGAAAAATGAGGACGAGCAATGTCGGAGTGTCATTGACTAAACTACAGTAGAATAAAATACAGTATATAAACTCAGCAAAAAAGAAAGGTCCTCTCACTGTCAACTGCGTTTTTCAGCAAACTTAACGTGTAAATATTTGTATGAACATAACAAGATTCAACAACTGAGACATAAACTGAACAAGTTCCACAGACATGTGACTAACAGAAATTGAATAATGTGTCCTTGAACAAAGGGGGGGGGGGGGGGGGTTCAAAATCAAAGTAACACTTAGTTTCTGGTGTGGACACCAGCTGCATTAAGTACTGGAGTGCATCTCCTCCTCATGGACTGCACCAGATTTGCCAGTTCTTGCTGTGAGATGTTACCCCACTATTCCACCAAGGCACCTGCAAGTTCCCGAACATTTCTGGGGGGAATGGCACTAGCCCTCACCCTCTGATCCAACAGGTCCCAGACGTGCTCAATGGGATTGAGATCCGGGCTCTTCACTGGCCATGGCAGAACACTGACATTCCTGTCTTGCAGGAAATCATGCACAGGACAAGCAGTATGGCTGGTGGCATTGTCATGCTGGAGGATGAGCCTGCAGGAAGGGTACCACATGAGGGAGGAGGATGTCTTCCCTGTAACGCACAGCGTTGAGATTGCCTGCAATGACAAGCTCAGTCCGATGATGCTGTGACACACCGCCCCAGACCATGACGGACCCTCCATCTCCAAATCGATCCCGCTCCATAGTACAAGCCTGGGTGTAACACTCATTCCTTCGACAATAAGCACGAATCTGACCATCACCCCTGGTGAGAGACAACGTTTTTGTTGCCGGTGAGGACCTGCTTTACAATAGGCCTACAAGCCCTCAGTCCAGCCTCTCTCAGCCTATTGCGGACAGTCTGAGCACTGATGGAGAGATTGTGCATTCCTGGTGTAACTCGGGCAGTTGTTGTTGCTATCCTGTACCGGTCCCGCAGGTGTGATGTTCGGATGTACCGATCCTGTGCAGGTGTTACACGTGGTCTGCCACTGCGAGGACGATCAGCTGGCCGTCCTGTCTCCCTGTACCGCCGTCTTAGGCGTCTCACAGTACGGACATTGCAATTTATTGCCCTGGCCACATCTGTAGTCCTCATGCCTCCTTGCAGCATGCCTAAGGCACGTTCCCGCAGATGAGCAGGGACCCTGGGCATCTTTCTTTTGGTGTTTTTCAGAGTCAGTAGAAAGGCCTCTTTAGTGTCCTAAGCTTTCATGACTGTGACCTTAATTGCCTACCGTCTGTAAGCTGCTAGTGTCTTAACGACCGTTCCACAGGTGCATGTTCATTCATTGTTTATGGTTCATTGAACATGGGAAACAGTGTTTAAACCCTTTACAATGAAGATCTGTGAATTTATTTGGATTTTTACGAATTATCTTTGAAAGACAGGGTCCTGGAAAGTGGACTTTTCTTTTGCTGAGTTTACATATGAGATGAGTAAAGCAGTATGTCAACATTATTAAAGGGACTATTGTTCCATAATTAAAGTAGCCAGTTATTCCATGTGTATGTATATAGGGCAGCAGCCTCTAAGGTGCAGGGTTGAGTAACCGGGTGGTTGCTGGCTAGTGATGGCTATTTAACAGTCTGATGGCTGTTTTTCTAAAATAAACTGTTTCCAGCAGGTCCAGTGATTCACAGGGAGCCCTGCTTTACTCATATCATTTGTCCCAGCTTTGATGTACCTGTACTGACCTCGCCTTCTGGATGACTGGGTGAACAGGCCGTGGCTCGAGTGGTTGATGTCCTTGATGATCTTTTTGGCCTTCCTGTGACATTGGGTGCTGTAGGTGTCCTGTAGGGCAGGCTGTGTGCCCCTGGTGATGCGTTGGGCAGAACGCACCATCCTTTGGAGAGCCCTGCGGTTATGGGTGTTGCGCTGTATCACCGGCTGCTACAGCAACTGCAACAGGATGTTCTCAATTGTGCATCTGTAAAAGTTTGAGGGTTTTAGGTGCCAGGCCAAATTTCTTAAGCTTCCTGTGGTTGAAGAGGTGCTGTTGCACCTTCTTCACCACACTGTCTGTGCGTGGACCATTTCAGATTGTCAGTGATTTGTACGCAGAGGAACTTGAAGTTTTCCCCCTTTGCCACTGCGGTCCCTTCGATGTGGATATTGGCGTGCTCCCTCTGCTGTTTTCTGTCCACGATCAGCTCCTTCGTTTTGTTGAGGGAGAGGTTATTTTCCTGGCATCACTCCACTTGTGCCCTCACCTCCTCGGTGTAGGCTGTCTCGTCATTGTTGGTAATCAGGCCATCTACTGTTGTGTCGTCTGCAAACTTGATGACTGAGTTGGAGGCGTGCGTGCCAACGCAGTCATGGGTGAACAGGGAGTACAGGAGGGGGCTGAGCACACACCCTCATGGGGCCCCTGTGTTGAGGATCAGCGTAGTGGAGGTGTTTCCTACCTGCACCACCTGGGGGCGGCCCATCAGGAAGTCCAGGACCCAGTTACACAGGGTGGAGTTCAGACCCAGGATTCTTTCATAGGTATTCCTCTTGTCCAGATAGGGCAGTGTGCAGTGGGATGGTGATTGCATCGTCTTTGGATTTATTGGGGCGGTAAGCAAATTGAAGTGGGTCTATGGTGTCAGGTAAGGTAGAGTCGATATGATCCTTAACTAGCCTCTCAAAGTACTTCATGATGACAGAAGTGAGTGCTACGGGGCGTTAGTCATTTAGTTCAGTTACCTTTTGCTTTCTTTGGTTTACGAGCAATAGCGGACATCTTGAAGCAAGTGGGGACAGCAGACTGGGATAGGGCGAGATTGAATATGTCCTTAAATATTCCAGCCAGCTGGTCTGAGGACGCCGGCTTGAGATGCTGTCTGGGCCAGCAGCATTGCGAGGGTTAACACGCTTAAATGTTTTACTCACATCAGCCACGGAGAACGAGAGCCCACAGTCCTTGGGAGCGGGAGCGGGCCGCGTCGGTAGCACTGTGTTATCCTCAAAGCGGGTGAAGGTGTTTAGCTTGCCCGGGAGCAAGATGTAGGTGTCCGCGACGTTGCTGGTTTTCCCTTTGTAATCTGTGATTGTCTGTAGACCCTGCCACATATGTCCCGTGTCTGAGCCGTTGAATTGCGACTCCACTTTCTCTTTGATTGCCTTATGGAGGGAATAACTAAACTGTTTGTAATCGACCATATTCCCATTCACCTTGCCATGGTTAAATGTGGTTGTTCGCGCTTTCAGTTTTGTGCAAATGCTGGCATCTATCCATGCTTTCTGGTTTGGGTAGGTTTTAATTGTTACAACATCCCGTATACACTTCCTGATGAACTCAGTCACTGTGTCCGTGTATACGTCAATATTATTCTGAGGCTACCCGGAACATATCCCAGTCCGCGTGATCAAAACATATTTTAATTTTTTTACCTTTTTTTCTTCCAAATTTCGTGGTATTCAATTGGTAGTTGCAGTCTTGTCTCATCGCCGTGTGTCCTCCGAAACCCAACCAAGCCACGCTGCTTCTTGACACAATGCCCTCTTAACCCGGAAGCCAGCCGCACCAATGTGTCGGAGGACTCCTGTGGTCGCTAGTGCGACTCCTGTGGCCGGGCGCGATGGGAAAAGGACATCCCTGCCAGCCAAACCCTCCCCTAACCCGGACGACGCTGGGCCAATGGTGCGCCACCCCATGGGTTTACCGTTCGCGGCAGAGCCTGGACTCGAACCCAGAATCTCTAGTGTCACAGATAGCACTGTGATGCAGTGTCTTAGACCACTGCGCCACGCGGAGGGCAGATCAAAACAATCTTACACAGAAAGATAATTTCCATTGAAGGCCACATAGAGAAGTCAGATTTGAAAATTCCTAATTACACTTTAGTCATCACCTGCGTGCACAAAACATCCATTTAATTATTTAAATAATTGTCGCTGAGGCTGATTTTTAATTTTATAACTCACAGCTGAAGATCTTAAAATGTTCTGTTCATCCAATGTCTGTCATGTTTTTGGATGATGTGAAATAGTCGCTGCTCCCTGTGTGCGCTGAGTGCTAGTGTCCATGTGAAGTTGGGGCGTGTAAACCAGATGCAACCCGGATATAGACGGTCCATGAATCGACGTTTGCGAATCTGAGTAGATTACGTAAAAAATAACGGTCGGTCATCTTGGACGCAGTCTCCAGGTTTGTTTTATACCTTAGTGCCCCCACGCCATGCGGCTCACGGGATCGCGCACAAAAGCCCTGGCTTAGTTTAGGCCAACCAGCATCAGACAGTGTTTGAAAGATGTGAGCATGGCAACCTTTTCATGTTTGTCAGTCATTTTCAAAATGGTTAAGCCTGTTGTCCCTTGGATTCCAACTGTCCAGAATAGTTTAATTGACCAGCTAAAGTACAACAGTTGTATCACCAGTGGCAATGATTCCACTGTTTGGTGGAAATAAAGAGCTGTCAGCCTTTTGGCATCATTGTGATGTTTCTTAAAATGTTGGGAAAGCACCTCTTTCTGACAGGGAGGGGGCTCCCTGTGAATCACTGGACCTGCCGGAAACAGTTTATTTTAGAGATCAGCCGGGTGAGGGGGGGGATCTTTTCACCCATCTGACAGTTCTCATCGAGGCAGTTCGTAAAGTGTTATCTGCCCTTCAGATTATGAACTTGGGCACATTCCTCAGATTCCTCAATTGTAACATTTCCCTCCCCCACCATTTCCAAATAAAACGTTCTATTTGTTCCGCTTTTTATCTTGGGAGGTTTTACTTGTCAGACTCTGACCCAACATGGCACCTGTTAGAGAAAAGGAAAATGTCCCTAATGCTGTTTGGCCTTTTCTTTTCTGCTGTGGAATGCAGAAGCACACGGTCATCTCTCATGCAGCTCATGCTTACATTGACAGGGGGGGTTGGGTATACACTTGACAGTGAGGCGTAGGCTACTTGGTGTGTAAGCACACAAGCAAGTGATATTTGTTATGAATTAATTAGCTCTATAGGTTACAAGATCCTACTGTGATCATATTAGCGAGGTCTATTGGATTAAGCCCTGAAGTGAATTGATCGCAGCGAGTTTATGGTTATTGCTGTATCCTATCCCAAAGTCTGCCCGTGTATTGGTTCAGCCCGTGGGAGTGTTGAGTTAAACAGATGTTTTACATATCTCCTGAGCAGATGGAGAAAATAGTGTACGGGGGGGGGGGTGAAGTGGACATGCCCACATGTTGAAAGTCAAAGCGGTCATTGTTCATCTCCTATGTAAAGAATGCGATGAGGTCATGGGAGGAAATTTAATTGGACCATGCTGTGGCTCGAGGCCTTCCCCTGGAATTAACCCACACCCCATAACAACCCGTAATCCCCCACCACCTAGATATTTCCTGCTGCTCACCCCCAGGCTGTGCTCTACTGGGTGTAAGGGGATGGAAGGAATGCAAGCAAGAGGCCCAAATCACACAGGCAAAACATCCCAGCAAATCCTCTAAAAGGTGCAAATAAGAGCACACCTTAAAAGTAGCATGTAGAGGGGAAAGTTTCTATATGACAGCTCGATGATATCAACCCAGAGATCACTTGAAAATGTATGTATTTTAAATGTCTTATTTTGCTGTTTTCCCCTCAACAATGTACATGGAGCGAATCCTATCGACAAGATTTTATGTCTCAGCTATTTCTACTAATTTGGCTGAACTAATGGGGGTTTTTCTAATGATTTTATGGAATAATTAGGCCTTTCATAAGATGAGGACTTGAATAATCAGAGTTCTCAGCCAGACAAAAGGGTGACAACCACCAACCCCATATTTGCTCCCCAGGAGGAGTTGGAGAGTTAACGACATATGCAGAGATTGATTAAGAGATTTGGTGGGACTGAGCCTTTTCTCCCAGGAAGACACCGACTTTAGGTACCATTTGATCGTACAGCCTCGCTCTGGTTGCTAAAACACTCAGCCTGAAGCCATCAGGTTTGTTTGTTGATGCCTTTGTGGGATATCAGTTAAACCTTATCCCAAACCCAATCACTAATCATCAGTTTCACCACCTCCTCTGAGACAACTGAGAGGTGTGTTGAAAGACCCTTCATCAAATAGCCAACAGCAAAACATACCCAAGGATTAACCCAAGGATGTCTACAATACATTCAAAAGAATTTGACGTCAAAATAACGTGCCTCGTCTCAAGGGGTGGGAAGCCACCATATCATGGCTACTTTTTAAATAACTAGCCTTTAACCGCATACTTTATATGATTAAGTCTGTGTAATAAATTGCTATGGCCAAGGACAAACCTCTGGGTTGACAAATTAAAATGTTCAGTTTTAAACTGTTGTCAGACATTGTCAGGAAGGGAACTATGGCAGTAACCACCTGGCATTGAAAATGTCAATGAGTCTTCCAACAGCCACAATGTCAAGGACAAAAAGTTCTGTCTGTTGGCTGATTGGGCACTCACGTAGGCTAGATTATGAATTAATGTGTGTGGGAGTCTTCCTCCCTTGACTGTAATGTTCTCAAGGAAGGATCTCTACTGTGCTAAAATAGATTTATGAGACTTTTCTGTGCTAAAATTGATTTATGAGATTGTCTTCGGGAAAAGCAATATTTTTTTCTTCGACCGTTCACTGCTTTTGAGCATAGAAATTGCCTATGTGATTAACTGGCCAGCTCGGCAAAGATATTTAAACGTTTTGACAGTGACTGCATGCTATGATATGAATTTACTACCTTTTCAAAGACCCCCTGCTCACCCCCTGGAATATCCCCCTTGGTAGTTATCTACATAAAGGTCCTGGATCTGTTGGTAGAAAAACGTTGGTCTTTTCATTGGGTTATTGTTTTGTGTTCAACGGGTAGGCCTATCAAATGTAACTAGAAATGCATGTCCAAGCTTGCTTTGGTGACACATTGTGTTCTAATGACATGTTAGAGACCCTAAGAAACCACAGTGTCGCTTGTCAGAATGTTTGGGAATGTAAATGTGGATTTCACGCTTACTCCTAAAACAGCCGAATGCATCTTTGATCGTCGGAATATATGTTATATAAGCTGCATTTTTATGAGCGGAATTTACTTGTAATTACACGAGTCGCTGAATATTACATTTAATCTTCAAAGTATGTTTTTAAAAGTCCTTCAGTTATTGCCATTAAACAATTGTAAGCCACTAAAGACAGGTAGGAATTCTCAGATTCAATCAATGCTTCATTTGTTGTTCTTCTGCAGAACTTTTGAAGACAATTGCTGATCAGACGATCCACTTTTAGGAACAGTCACGAGCTTTCTCTCACATTTCAACAATAAATATTTGCCTCCCGACACAGACCATTTCCCCAAACGGTGTTCTCCCTCCCAAGTCTTTCTCTGGTTCTCGTCAGCCATCCACTTCACTGGCGTCACTCTGCCGAGCGGAAGCACATTCCAGCCAGTTCCCTCTCAACCTCCCCTCCCCCAGTCACCACCACCATACCACCATGTCACAGCCTCACTCAACTAGAACATGTTTGAGGAGTGGACAGGTGCACACATGGCTGAAGACCCCTCCTTTAGTTCTCTGCTGTAACTCACAAGAGAGGCTTATAATTTAAAACCTTACTAAGGTGGGTGTCCTGAAAAGTGTTTCATGGGGTTAGTGTCTAACAATGGTAGGGTTTAAGTCCGGGTTAACCAATACCAGTTAATTGAGTATTAGGCTACAGCATCAGAGTTCTGGAGATTTCTTTAAGGCTAATTCTTGTGTACAGTATAGCTCTTCCGAAGCTCGTCATGGTGGCTGATGTGGAAGGAGTTTTGTAGATTGTAAATCTGACAACTCCCCTACCCTAGCCGACCCCCACTGTTGCTAATGTGGAAAACGACCCCACAGTTAACCGACTTGTATGTACCTTCGTCTTTATCTTGCGTCTTTTTAAGCCTTAAAAAAAAAAACTTTCTTGTGGAGGAACACAAGGGGTCCCCACAGCCTGCCCTTTGTTTGCGTTCTCCGACTGTACTATTATTTTGCTTCTCAATACACCGATTGTTCTCTAAGGAAAGACGGAATTCCTCTTGGATTTATGCTAGACAGCTCTGGGCCAGAAAACTTGGTAAATCCATGGAACACTGCCATTCATGAATTTCAAATGAAGCTACTCTCCTGTGTAAGTCTCCTTTGGATTAGATGAGACATGAATGGAATTCTAACAACTGAAAATGGTGTTTAATCAACTTTTACATTGAGTATTATTGGCAATTTTAAATGCATCAGCTCTATCATAACTTTAATTGCAATATTTAACTACAATTAGACATAGTAAAGAATGAATTGTCAGCTATTCCTGCTCACTATTGAAGGTTATTACATTACTGAAATGACAGATTCAAAGGGCGTAGCTGGCCCTGGTAGCCTATGTGTATACTGTACTTTGTACAGTTTCAGCCAATCAGTGAAAGAATGCATCTCAGGCTTGACACCTAAAACTAGGCCTCCAGTGACAGCCACAACATATTGTAAAACTCATTTTGGTTGAGAATGTACTAAGAACCAACTTTGGCCACCAAAGACTATTAAAATCCCAGCTGCCAAAGAGTAACCATGTCCTTGTTCAAAGCTAAACCGTGATTTTCATGGCCCTTTGCTCATTATCTTTAGGACTTGCCCTGCCTGTGAACTAGACTACTAGTCTCTAGTGACTGCCTGACCACCTGTATTCAGTGTTGAGGCTTCCTTTGTCTCCACTGAGTGGGCTCCTCTATGTTGGGTTGACGAGGGGCCCTTTGTTGTTTGGCCCTGTGCTTGCCACTTCATTGCTGCGCCAACAGATGCTGTTTGTCTTGTTTGCGAGGATGTGGGGTGGTTTTAGAAATTAGATGTCAATGATAGTCTGTTCCCAGTATGATTTCCCTGCTGCTCCAACCCTCTTAAGATGTGCTTGTTCACAGAATTTCACATTCAGTTATTCTGGTGTCATGCCTGTGCATTGTAGTGGAAGTGACTAGTGGAAAAAGTAAGCAAATTAGTTGTAAATGGTCAGACAAATTCTCAGTTGGCCAAATTGGTTGAGCTTGAAGTTATTCATGTCTATGTCTCGTTGCACTTTGATTTTAGATTCCCCCCCCCCCATGTTTTAATTTGCATCTTTCTCAGTGTAAAGCTTAACTTCTTTCTACTTGGTTAGATTTATAAGGAGAAATTGAACATGAGCTAATGGATATAAACGCAAATAATCTACATAACTGTATTACTGTTTTGATTTCATTTGAAAAGATTTCTCTGTGTGTTGAAGCAGACCTGTTGAAGTGCACACCTAGTTTAGTGACTCACAGCCCAGTTGAGGTCAAATTTGTACCAGTCATGTTTGAGTAGGAGACTCACACAGGGCCAAAGCAGGCACTCCGGAACATAGCATACTTGACAGTTCACTTTAATCTCAATGTAACGTATGCGTTCATGACAACCAGCTCACACCCTGCAGTAAAATATATATTGCTTTCAGATTAACCTTGAACCACAAAGCTTGCTGGGTTAAGAGGTCCCTCAAGTCAGGAAGTTCATTGTCATGGTGACTGCAACAACATGCATTAACACTTACTTGGAAGGAAATTAACAGATTGAGAAATCTATATTATCTGTGAGCTACATGTCTTCACCTATATTTGTGCCACAATGGTTCCTGTATATATGTTTGTATTTGCAGCTCGGTTTAGAGAGCAATTTATTTGCTAAAGTAAACTGTACCCCCTGTAGCCATGTTGAAAGATTGTCATTTCTTTTTTTTTTAAATGGCCCCATAACATTTCCCCAAGCTCTTAGCAGATAGATTTTGGTTTTCATCCCCCTACCACTCCTAGCCTGCTCAGACATGCCAAATAGGTTTCGAAAGGCCCTCTACCATTACTGGAGGACACTGGAGACCTTTGGAAATCCTCCTTTGTCTTGCCTTAAACCAACAATGCATCTGGAAAAGACTTGTTGTAAACTGTGACTTTTAGTGACTGATTTAGCTTTTGGTATCAATTATCTCATGTTTCTTTTTGGTTCTTCAGGCAAGGCTTTTGACATCACTTACGTGCGACTCAAGTTCCACACCAGCCGCCCAGAGAGCTTCGCCATCTACAAGCGCACAAGTGAGGATGGACCATGGACGCCCTACCAGTACTACAGTGGCTCCTGTGAGAAGACCTACCAGAAGTTCAACAGGGGCTTCATCCGCACCGGAGAGGACGAACAGCAGGCCCTCTGCACCGACGAGTTCAGTGACATCTCACCCTTGACCGGAGGAAACGTGGCGTTCTCCACCCTTGAGGGCCGACCCAGTGCTTACAACTTTGACAACAGCCCAGTTCTTCAGGTAAAAAAAAACCTCAGCTGTTTTATAGGATTTGAGAAACCTTGATAAAATAACTTTGTGTGATCGTCTCTAATACTGTATGTTCAAGCTCAGTTCTACAGGTAAAAAAACGGCTGTTTTTATAGTGTTCTAGAGACCTTGATATAGGAACTTCGTGATGCTTCTTGTTCCAGGTCCATATGTGTGATATCCCATACTTGTGTGTCCCTGGGTGGCTGTTAATATTTTGTTTTATTTTTACAGGGCTGTCTGAGGCACAGAGTTAGTAGTACATCTTATATCAGTAGCGTTGAAGAAATCAATGATGTGGAAGAGCAGGTGGACATAGTAATGATAAGTTGGCCCCTGGACTTGAGATATTTTGGCCTTGACATTTGCTGTTGGCAGGCATGCCCAGTGGAAGGGAGTAGCACACTAGTTCAGGTGGGAAAGTGTGAGAACCTGACCAGTGCCAAGTATTGCAACAGGTTGCTAGGTGACGCCTCCAGATTTCCCACTACAGTACTGATTGAATTTGGCTCTTAAGAGGCACAGCTGGAAATGTTTGTTGCGCATTGCTTTCAGCAAGTGAGAATTTGTGTGTGTTTCCAGACGAAGCCCAGGGAGTCTACTAGCCTACATCAGACTGTAAACCCAAATGACTCCAGTAAGATTGTATAGCCTAACCATTAGGTTATAAACTACTGTATTTGTTGCATGCACCGCGCCGAATACAACAGACTTTACCATGAAATGCTTACTTACGAGCACTTTACCAACAATGCAGAATTAAATAGTAACAAAATAGATAATAATGATGTGGCTATATACAAGGAGTACCAGTACTGAGTCAATGTGCAGGGGTACGTGGTAGTTGAGGAAACATGTAGGTAGGGGTAAAGTGACTAGGCAATCAGGATAGATAATAAACAGAGTAGCAGCGGCGTGTGTGTGTGTGTGTGTGTATGTGTTGGAGTGTCAGTGTAAGGATGTGTGAGTGTGTGGGTAGAGTCCAGTGAGTGTGCATAGTCAGTGCAAAAAAGGGTCAATGCAACTAGTCCAGGTAGCCTTCAGATTAACCGTTCAGCAGTCTCATGGCTTAGGGGTAGAAGCTGTTCAGGAACCTTTTGGTCCCAGACATTGCGCTCTGGTACCGCTTTCTGTGCGGTAGCAGAGTGGACAGTCTATGGCTTGGGTGGCTGGGGTCATTGACACATTTCTGGGCTTTCCTCTGACACCGCCTGGTATAGAGGTCCTGGATGGCAGGGCGCTCAGCCCCAGTGATGTACTGGTTTGTCCGCACCACCCTCTGTAGAGCCTTGCGTCATCAGTCGATCTGTTGGGGCAGTATGCAAATTAGTGGGTCCAGGGTGTCTGGGATGATGATGGTGTTGATGTGAGCCATGACCAGCCTTTAGAAGCATTTTATGGCTACAGATGTAAGTGCTATGGTCCAATAGTAATTTAGACAGGTTACCTTGGCATTCGTAAGCACAGTGACTATGGTGATCTGCTTGAAACATGTAGGTATTAAAGACTGGGCCAGGAAGAGGTTGAAAATGTCAGCGAATACATTTGCCAGCTGGCCAGCGCATGGTCTAAGTACGTGTCCTGGTAATCTGTCTGGCCCTGCGACCTTGTGAATGTTAACTTGTTTAAAGGTCTTACTAACATCGGCTATGGAGAGCGAAATCACACAGTTGTCCGAAACAGCTGGTGCTCTCATGCATGGTTCAGTGTTGCTTGCCTCGAACGAGCATAGAAAATATTTAGCTCCCCTGGTAGGCTCACGTCACTGGGCAGCTCGCGGCTGTGTTTCCCTTTGTAATCCGTGATAGTTTGCACATCCGACAAGCATCAGAGGATTTGATCTTAGTCCTGTCTTGACGCTTTGCCTGTTTGATGGGTCATCGGAGGTAGTAGCAGGATTTCTTAAAAGGGTCTTACTATGTTCATGTAAGAAAGTTGTATCTGTAAGCTACTTCTAAAGGGTGTATATTGATGTAGGCTAACTGCCTTTTTGCTAATGAGAAGTAGTCAGCCTGGTAATTTCTGATATTATCTGCTGTTGGCTGATCTTGCTATTTTTTTTACCTGTGTGGAATACCCTAACTTTTCATACAGAATACTCTACCTCTAACAAATTAACACATTTCACTCTGGCACTATACACTTCCATATTTGACTTTCTCATGTGGAATATTTATTCCAAAGCCCAGGACTCTTTGGAAGGGATACCTTTCTGAGGCGTCACAGGGCTACGTTCCATGGATAGTTTATTTGTTAAGTGGAGTCTCTTGGTAATATTTGAATAACTGTTAAAGATTCTTTAATATTGGATAGCGAACATTTTCGTACAACAAAATCAACCAAAACTTTTTCACACAGACTCACTCTGTACATAGAAAATATAGCCCACAGGTGTCTCAAGATAATTTACTGGGGGAGGAAATTATATTTTCATCCAGCTTTAAATGTCTGCCTGGATACAGTTGGAAATGTATGAGATAGTGACAGTGAAGTCAATTAAGGAGTCGACCAGGAGAGCCATTGGCCTTGTGCCTGAGACAGACGGAACCTGCTTTGACTCATGGCTGCCCTATGGATGTGTCGGACTCTTCTCGTAGAGTTAGGCTATAAGTGGCAAAACATTGGAGCTGTTGTCAGCAAAAACTCTATCCTGAAATATGTTTTTCATTCGTCTACTGGTAGTAGTTAGGCTCCCAATAATTCTGCAGAATGTTTGTTGGCAAATAATTTTGCATGTGCAAGCGAGATGATACACGCTTGACTTGGCTGCGTTTACAACTCCTCTTCAGAAATATTGAGAACATTGTGTTACAATGTTAAATGTGAAACAGACTATTTATTATAAACCTCCATGTGTGGAACAGGATAGACTTTCTTCTTTTTTTCTTTTTTTTTTTACAGATGTTACGCTATGGTTTCCAACTTTCTTGGTAATACTCCTTGAGCGATCTTCCGGTGCTCACTCCAGATTTGTCCTCTGCTGCTGTAATTCTAAGAAAGCAAACAAAAGGCTTTCGATATGTTGTTCTGATTCTGGGACCAGTCTGATTTCACGAGAATTTCGGAGGTTTGGTTTAGATTAGTTTTGCTGTATTAATTTTTTTCTTCTAAACAGCTGCGCTAGGACCAGGGATAGGGTTTTGTCTCCCATTTCAAATAGAAACTTTCAACAGGATAAGAATTAGTTTCAAGTCAAACACACCTATTGTGCAGTTATCTTTGGACTCTTCAACCCTCTCCCTTTTCTCGTCCGTCAAGCAAAGTTGTAAATGAATAACTCTCCAAACATATTTAGCAGGCAAGGCCTGGCAGACATATTTGTAGAGTCTGACCTGGCTGTGTTTTAACACTGTCCATTTGTCTTTTTTCTTTTCAGGAATGGGTGACAGCCACAGATATCAAAGTGACCCTGAACAGGCTCAACACATTTGGAGATGAAGTTTTCAATGATCCCAAGGTCCTAAAGTCCTATTACTACGCTATCTCAGACTTTGCAGTGGGAGGAAGGTGAGAGCAGTTCCCTCAGCTTTATGCTATCTTCCAACAACTGTTGTCAACATCCACTGCCTGGCCTTTCCCTTGTTCACGTTTTTTTATTTGACCAATGCCATTGTTTTTGTCTCTTCTAGAAATTATAGCATAAAAAGTAAAAATAGCAACAAAATCGTATTATATTCCTTTAAAGGAGGAGGCCCTGTCTATTACCCACACAGCATGTTTTCTCTAGTGCATGTTCACTCTATACTTTTTTGGTATGATGACCTGGAATAACTGCAAGAATAGGAATCGCTCTGTTGGAGTGAAGAAAAAATCATTCATTATCAAACCTCAAGTGCTGACAACAAAGATGTTTTTGTCTGGGTGTTGAATCATTCATCTAAAGTAGTGTAGTCTGTTGACTTCAGATCAACTTCATATCACTTATCTGGACACATTTTACATTGTGTGGGTTCATTCTCAGTGGCTCAACCGAGAATCCAAAAAAACAATCCCTCCCAAATTCAGAACTGAAAAGCCAGAAGAGAATAGGGGATCAGACACGTATTAAACAAGTGTTAAACTGCCCCCTTGCCGGTGCAGTGTCTTTTCACCTCAATCTGTTTGAAATGTGGAGCAGATTTCCATTACACAGCCGCATTCTTTGCATTCCTGCCTGCGAGTGCTGGATTACAGTGCACGGAGACTGGAATGGGGCAGTCCCCAATATGACGGCAGAGATGAGTCCAAGGACCAAGCCGGGCCAAGCTTGGGTGTAGTAGGTCTACTCTCTACCTGTCAGGGCACCAAGTTCACTGTCCACCAGTCAGCGACGTCATCACATCCACCAGCTGTATATTATGAGTAAGAAATGGATTGGACTGATATTACACGTACTACAAAATGGAAAAAAGCGTGAGGGAGGTTGGCTTTGTTTTTCTAGATGAACAAACCGCCTATTAGTCTTAATAGGCCCCTAGTGCTGTAGTGTCTTCCTTCCTGTTGTCACTTTTTCCACACTTCGCTGCCAAGTAACACCTGAAACAATACCCAAAGGTGGCTGCCATGCAATTCTTCTCTTGTTCGGAGGGGGTCTGTTGAAGTGTCTCAGGTGGAGAAGGTGCAGCCTTTCTGAATTGGGTAAACACCATGGAGTTATCAGGGTAAATAAAACTCTCCCTGTGCCAAAATTGATTTGACTAATGATGTAATTGAGGATGGATCAAATACTCAGTAACTCAAATAAATTACGTGTATTCGTGATTCCCAACAACACACACTTAGAGTAATGACTCTCAAACATAATGTAAGCCACAAATAGTGGTGTGTTTTTGATAGATCAAATCAAACGTTTATTGGTCGCGTGCATACGGCACAGTGAAATGCTTTCTTGCTAAATCTCCTCAATGATGCAGTACAATAACTTTGTCAATTAAATGCCTAATACAAGTCCAAAAATAACAAGTATTGGAAAAAAGTAATAACTATTATGAGAAGCATGCACAGCTCAGCGTTCAACACCATAGTCCCCTCCAAGCTCATCACCTAGCTAGGGACCCTGGGACTGAACCCCTCCCTCTGCAACTGGATCCTGGACTTCCTGAATGGTCGGCCCCAGGTGGTGAGGGTAGGCAACAACATCTTCGCCACGCTGACCCTCAACACGGGGGCCTCTCAGGGGTGTGTGCTTAGTCCCCTCCTGTACTCCTTGTTCACCCACGACTGCGTGGCCACGCACCACTCAAACACCAAGTTTGCCAACGACATGACGGTGGTAGGCCTGATCACCAATGGCGATGAGTCCGCCTACAGGGAGGAGGTCAGAGACATAGCCAGGACAACAACCTCTCCCTCAATGTCAGTAAGACCAAGGAGCTGATTGTGTACTATAGGAGAAAGGGGGGAGAGCACGCCTTCATCCACATCGACAGGGTGGTGTGGAGCGGGTCGAGAGCTTGAAGTTCCTTGGCGTCCATATCACAAAGGACTTAACATGGTCCAGACACACCCGCACAGGCGTGAAGAGGGCACGGTAGTGCCTCTTCCCCCTCGGGAGGCTAAACAGATTTGGAATGGGGCCCTCAGATCCACATTTATACAGCTACACCATTGAGAGTATCTTGACAGGCTGCGTTACTGCTTGGTATGGCAATTGCACCGCCCTTGACCACAAAGCGCTACAAAGGGAGCTGAGGACAGCCCAGTGCATCACTGGGGCTGAGCTCCCTGCCATCCAGAACCTCCATATGAGTCGGTGTCAGAGGAATTCCCCAAAAATTGCCAAACACTCCAGCCACCCAAGCCATGGCTGTTCACTCTGCTTCCATCCGGCAAACGGTACCAGAGCATTGGCTCTTGGACCAACAGGCTCTAAGACAGCTTCTACCCCCAAGCCATAAGACCGCTAAATAGCCAGACTGCTATGTAGCTCCATTCTTGTGTATTTTTTTAATTTAAACTCTCTACTGTTGTTCCTAATCAAGCATTTCACTGTAAAGTCTACCTACACATGTTGTATTCAGGGCATGTGATAAATAACAATTGATTTGCTAGAATATTTACAGTATGATTGATTTATCAAAATGAAGACCGTTCTATACCAGGAGTAAAGTGACTTGTTATACCAAGTTGGAGTCAACGGCAAAGTTTGCTGCTATCTGTCATGCTAATGTGGATGAATGAACAGTTATTTGTAGATTACTGTACATATAATCTAGTGTTTCCCCTGTAGGGAGACGATGAGGAGCAAGCAGTGGCTGTGCTGTCATTTGTGCCACTACTCACTCTGATTGCTAGCAATATAAGTTTAAAGTTGGCACTCTGATCTTAAAGGGATAGTGCGAGATTTTGGCAATTTAGCCAAATTGGTGGGGCGCTGCTGCTAAATGAATATAGGGGAAACACTGTAATCATGCTACTATCCTGTGCTGACAGGTCATCGACTCATATGATTACACTGAAGATAAGTGCCACTGATACACAGCATGGTTGGACTATTTGAACTGCTTAACCAAGTAATTACGTCCATTAATCAATAACTGAGTTCCATTTGATGCTTACGGTCAGGTCCTCTAAGACCAGTGCAAAGGACCGTCTCAGAGTAGGAGCGTCTCAGAGTAGGAGTGCTGATCTAGGATCAGTTTTTGCCTTTTACATCATAATGAATAAGATGACATAGACAGCGGGAACTTGATCCTCTTACTCTGAGACACTTTGTGAATACGGACCAGATGTTTGAGTTGTGCATTGTAACTCTCACGATGACTAACAGACTGTTCTCCGCTGTTCCAGGTGCAAGTGCAACGGCCATGCGAGTGAGTGTGTGAAAAACAACGGCTTCGACAAGCCGGTTTGCAACTGCAAGCACAACACAGAGGGTGATGACTGCAATGTGTGCAAGCCGTTCTACAACGACCGTCCCTGGAGGCGAGCTACAGCCAATAACCCTAACGAGTGTCTGCGTAAGTCAGTCCCATGCTTTCCCAAATGGCACCCTATTCCCTATGTAGTGCGCTACTTTTGACCAGAGTCCTATGGGCCCTGGTCAGGGGCCCTGGTCAAAAGTAGTGCACTACATAGAGAATAGGATGTAATTTGGGACACAGCCCAAGAGATGAGTGTCTGCATAAGTACCATAGCAAGAGATCCTTCCTGTTTCTGTGCAGGCCAGGCCGGGCAGACATTCATATCATACCGCAAATGTGTGACTAATCCTGTTCAGAACAGTCCACACCACACTTCTCACGCCCACACTGCCTCAATCTGCTCCAGGCCACATAATCTGTCTCCTAAAACCAAACTTTGCCAGCAGACCACTTACGGAAAAGTACACCTGATATGGAAAATGTGCCAAATGAAATGACCTTCCTTTAACTGCAGGGAAGGTTCAGTATGAAATTAGCTTTCAATCAGATTACTATGTAGCTCTACCACCTCCTTCCCCGTATACAGTAAGTACCTCTACATTGAACCCATCCATGCATTGTCCTTAAAACTGTATGGGATAAACTAATGACTAGTTTACCAAAGCCTGGCATGGAAAATGTGCTTTTAGCTTTTCCCACTCTTAAATCCAGCGGTTTAAAATCACATTAGTCAGTAGTTCTACTGCTCCCTCCCCATATACACATATGTTGATCCCACCCACACATTGTCCTATACATTTGTATGTGATAAGCTAATATCTACTTTTTCTGGTGGTCCCAGAGTGCAACTGTAATGGCAAGAGTGCAGAGTGCTACTTCGACCCTGAGCTGTACCGTGCCACTGGCCACGGAGGACACTGTCGCAACTGTGCCGACAACACAGACGGGCCTAACTGCGAGCGCTGCCTGGACAACCACTACAGAGACAGATCTGGCAACCGCTGCCTGCCCTGCAGCTGCAACCCAGTGGGTGAGTGTCTGGACTATACAATTGCGTATTTACTGTTTCTATTGGGGTAAAAAGAGGGATTCGTCCCAATTGGTACCCTATTCCCTATGTAGTGCGCTACTTTTGACAGGAGCCGTGCAGTTCACTATTTGGGACATAGGGTGCCATTTGGGTCGCAGCCTTCCTGTTTCTATTGGGGTAAGAAGATAAGTACAGTATGAAGCCAGGCTTTGTTGTGAAGTGACTGCCCTGTCATTATATTGGATTGAGCAATGAACCACAAGTTTTAATGTATCATAAAATACTTACTGTTTATATTGGCTGTATTGCATTAATTGAAACCAAAACTGATCTCAGGGCAAGTCTGTTTGTTTTGACTAGCAGATGCTACTTTTCATAGCAGGTTAGGAGAATTAGCAAGGCATGTTAGGAGCATGTTTTGTGGCGGGTTAGGGTTGGCTAAAATGCTAAAATTGTCCCAGATGCGACTCGAACATATCTAACTACAACCAGGCCTGCCCTGAGAACAGTCTTGGTTTCCACTAATGCGATGCTGCTTTCTATTGGGTAAAACAATATACAGTCTGAAGGCAGTCTGTGTTTTGTAGTGCTGTGGGTTAACATTTTATTGGATTGAGAGACAAAACGCAAGTCTTAATAGGTTAAATCTGTTGTCACCAGTATGTTAAGTTTCATAATTCCTCTATAACCACATATGCTACCCTTGAAAACCACCGCAAAACAATTGCGACATGGACACCACCAGATCCCATTACAGGCTATTCGAACAAGATTGTCCACATGTTGTGTGAATTGTCTGGGCTGTTTAACAATGATCGTTCACATGTGTGTTGAAATGCTGAACTGATGTTGATCTGTGCTTCTTTCTCTCTACTGCCAGGCTCTCTGGCCACTCAGTGTGACAACACAGGACGCTGCAGCTGTAAACCAGGTGTGATGGGGGACAAGTGTGACCGCTGCCAACCTGGCTTCCACACCTTGACCGAAGCAGGTTGCAGGTATATACCACCAAGCCAATAACTCTTGTTATTTGTGATATTTATATTTGCATTGCTCCAAATCAAACAATCTTAATGTTTTATGATGATTTGTTCTTATTTATTTATTGTTCGCTCTTCACGTGTTTATTTGGGAGTGAGATGGAGGTGGTCAGTCTTAGGGTGTATCCCAAATGGCATCCTTCTCCCTATATAGTGCACTATATAGGGAATAGGATGCCATTTGGGATGTAGTTGTGTGCCAGGCCAGCAATGGTCCTTTTAGATAAACAGGCTCGCAGCAGGCTTGCTTTAGAATAGATAGTGGTTATCAGACCCATGCTGTTTATGTGAATGGCTGTTCTTCTCCCTTCCCTTCCCCTCCCCCACCCCTCTTCTCTCCAGACCCTGCTCCTGTAACCCTTCTGGAAGCACACAGGAGTGTGATGTCCAGACAGGCCGTTGCCAGTGCAAGGACAACGTGGAGGGCTTCAACTGTGACAGGTCAGTGTCAGACCCACTCGCTCTCTCCGCCACAGGGATTAATTACACAGACACACAGTAACACACACAGTAACACACACACACACACAGAGGCACAGTACACACACAAACATGATTTCCTTATACCGAAAATACACTCTAACAAGGTGGCTTTTCAGACAAAGATTGTCTTTGTCTGGGAATTGTTGAATTTTGATGGGTTTAGAATGAAACAGGGTTACGAAAGACTGTCACTTTGGCAGTGAAATATGAGTTGGCTCCATTCAGCTAGTGCAACACAGTTATTGTTCATTGGGAAGGGAAACTGTTAAAGATTCATGGCAGCATTTCAGCTCCTCTTCTGTTATGACATTTTGAGGTTAAACCACAGAAGTTTAAAGGCAGCCCCTGACACACAGAAACACAGATACACACAGGAGAGTACCTCTCTCAATGAAAGAATGCTCCGTATGTGTGTAAAATGGAATTAGACAGGCAGCATGACTCCCCTAGCAGCGAAGGAGACAAAATAACCCATAGATAGCTCACTCCTCCCCACTGAGACCGACTGGCAGCCAGGCCTTCTATGGCTTCTCCCAAGTCCGGCCACCCTTCCAGTCACCACTGCCTTGTCTACTGCCTGCCTGATACACTCTTCTCTCTGCCTGGCAATGGCCACCACCTAACCCCAGCTCCACAGACACTGGTGGGTGTAACATTCCTCCCAGCCCCCCAGCTGGGCCACAGATGGTATGAATAATACCCCCAGTATGGATTCGTCCCAAATGGCACCCTATTGGTCAAAAGTAGTGCACTATATAGAATATAGCCTACGCCTCAAACTGAATGTCAATACTTTCACATTTCCAAGCCTAAAGCCATATTTTAACTCAGTTTCATACAGTTAACTTTGTTTTCATATAATTAAATATAAATATAAACCCACTGTTCCTAGGCCGTCATTGTAATAAGAATTTGTTCTTAACTGACTTGCCTAGTTAAATAAAGGTTAAATAAAATAATATGAGAAATATATATATGTTGACTTTATGTCATATTTGCAGATAGACATACCCATGCTAATATAATTTTTTATGTAAGTTGATGTTAAATGGCTAATGTGGTTTATTTCAGGTGTAAGCTTGGCTACTTCAACATGGACCCCCAGAACCCGCAGGGTTGCACTCCGTGCTTCTGCTTCCAGCACTCCTCTGTGTGTGACAGTGCTGAAGGTTACAGCATCGACACTGTTTCCTCCACCTTCAACAAAGGTGAGCCCATTCACACCTTTTCACCTTTTCATTATGGGCTCAGACCAGGCTTACTTTCTAATAAAAAAAGCTGAAGTAAGTTTATAGAAATATTCAGGAAGTATGCATATATCACTGTTTAGATTAGGATCATTCAGAGGTAGTTGTGTAAAGATATGCCTTGATAGAATTGAATGTAACAAACATGAAACCTGTTCCTAGATGATGAGCAGTGGACAGCCCAGCAGCGTGACGGCTCCAGTGTTTCAGTCCAGTGGTCTGCTGGTGGAGAGGAGATCTCCCTCATCTCTGAGGACTACTTCCCCATGTACTTTGTGGCTCCAGGTACTGTGTGACTGACACTAACTCAAATACTTTTTTTGAGAAAGAGGGACTTTTATTTTTAAACTGTTGTGGCGAAGAAGACTTCATTGGAGTGAGCCTAACAAGTATTTTCTTATCTCGTTACTGTAGAGAGGTTCCTGGGCAATCAGCTGCTGAGTTACGGCCAGAACCTCACCCTGAACTTCCGGGTAGACAGGAGAGACACACGCCTTTCGGCTGAAGATGTGGTTCTGGAGGGGGCTGGCCTCAGAGTGGCTGTGCCTCTCATTGCTCAGGGAAATGCCTATCCTGGGGAGAACATGCAGAAGTTTGTGTTCAGGTTGGTGGAAATCATGCAGCCTTAACCTACAGATGTGTATACTGTAGAATACCAGCACAACAAAAGTAAATCGTTTGTAATATGAAAGTTGACTTTTTACCATCTATTCTGTGGTAATAACATACTTTTGAAATTGTCACATAGAAAGCAAATGTATACATTTGTCTGTTATCTGATGTTGTGAATGCCCCTCTTTTTTCTGTTAGGCTCCACGACAGCACAGACTACCCCTGGAGGCCCACCCTCCCTCAGTCTGAATTCCAGAAGCTCCTGCACAATCTGACGTCCATCAAGATCCGTGGCACCTACAGCGAGAGAAGTATGCATCCACTCGTCCGCCCCGCCTCACCTCACAATGTAAACCATACACCCTGGTTTAGGGCCTGTATTCATAAAGGATCTCAGAGTAGGAGTACTGATCTATGATCATGTTTCCCCTGTACATAAAGGGCAGAAAACGGATCCTAGGTCAGCACTCCTACTTAGAGACGCTTCATGAATATGGGCCCAAGCCTACAGTAGTATCTGTAGGATTGGACCATGACAAGCTTGGGAGTAAGTTAGGTCAAGCGAACTGATACGCTTGGATTTCATATGCTTTTAACAGTTCTGAGGACATCTCTCAGCTAATCACAGAGAGGATGTTGAAACTCCAACCTAGTCATAATATTAGTGCTCAGGTTAAGGCTGAATCTTTCTCATTTCCCCTAAAGCCACCACGTGGTGATGATTTGCCCTGTTATTGAGGTCATCAGATCCTCTCTGAACAAATATCCAGATAACTCTAAGGGCAAAAACATAGTAATAGTCACTTACCTCAATACTTTAGACATTACCAATGAGGCCTAATCAATGCAATGAAAATGGAAAGCTGGGAGACAAGAATGTTGGTGGTCTGTGTCTTTGATTCCTTGTCAACATTTCGGCCTAGTGGCCTTTCTCAAGACAAGATGCAGACATCTAATCAATTCTCATCGTTCCCCAGGTGCTGGCTACCTTGACGATGTAATGCTGATCACGGCGAGGAGTGGTCCAGGGACCCCGGCCCGCTGGGTAGAGAAGTGTACCTGCCCTCAGGGCTACATGGGACAGCATTGTGAGATGTGCGCCCTGGGATACAGGAGGAGCAGACCAGACCTGGGGGCCTTCAGTTCCTGTGACGCCTGCAACTGTAACGGACACAGTGACACGTGCAACCCCGACACAGGTGAGTGAGATGACAATGAGTGGCTGACACCCTAATGTTGCCCAATTCCCTATATAGTGCACTACTGTAGAGCAGGGCCCATAGGGAAACAACAAGGAGTAGAGACTGGAGACGAGTCCTCAATCATCACATGACTGGTTGGGTATATGTCTCAGCCAGGAGCCATGCAGTACACCTGGGGTTCTATCTGCTATGGCTAAATGTGTCTGTGTTTGGAACAGTGGAATGTTCAACATTTAAATGTCCTTGTTATCTTAGAGTGGAACAGAACATGGAGTAACAGATCACACCAACATCAGCCAGTAATAACACTCTGCTATAAAGAGATTTGTCTGTGTGTCCAATGGTTTAAAACATGACTGATAGGATGTCGTTGTAAATAAGAATGTATCTTAACTGACTTGCCTAGTTAAATAAAGGTTAAATAAATAAAATAGGCAGCCTACTCTCTCCTCATCTACTATAAAAAGGTGTCTGGATATAAAATAGTGGGCCCTTTAAACTCTCATCGGTCTTAGACTCCCCCCTGGTGGCGGGAAGGGAAAGGGGATAGCTAGTCAGTTGCGTAACGGAATGCATTCACCCGAAGTGTGTCTTCCGCGCTTAACCCAACCCCTCTTAATCAGAGACATGACGTGTGTGTTTGATGTCTGTTTGAAGGGATGTGTGACTGCCAACACAACACAGCTGGGCTCAGTTGTGAGAGGTGTAAAGACGGTTACTATGGAGATTCCACTGTGGGGAGTTCCAGCGACTGCAAGCCCTGCCCCTGCCCCGGAGGATCCACTTGTGCTGTCGTTCCTAAGACCAAGGAGGTTGTCTGCACCAACTGTCCCACAGGAACCACAGGTAATATTTAAAGAGAGATTGTGATTAAAAAAATAAAAAACAAAAAACGCATGTAAGTAATCTGTGATGGAAACGTTGCAGATTTATAGATTAGAACCAAATCAACTGTTAGGGATAGTCTGTAGGTAGTTTTGAAAGTGTCAAGTACTGGTTGAATTATTTTCTATTTATCACAATTCAAGACTGTTTATAAAAAATTAAATTAACATATTTATAAAGTGGATCAACTTTATAGGTCTCATTTGCAGTAGAGCCTGTTTTTTAATACAAAGAAAAAACAACATATGCATAAATACACAGACACAAGACATATACGCATTAAGAAAAAAAATCACTATTAACATTTAAAAAATCTGAAATAGATTTTTTGAATTGTGTAAGAGGCACTAGAACATCCATTCTAATAGTTTTTTGTAAATTGTTTCACATGTAAGGTGCAGCATAACTGTAGGTGCAGTTACTTTCCGATCTGTGTAGAAACTGGGGGGGATCTGAAGTGTAATGTAATTCATCAACCTAGTTTTAGAATGAGTCATTCTATAAGAGATTAGAGATGTCAAATACATTCGATGTTTTTGGATTAACGCTTTATAGATAAATAACATAAAATTCTGCTCTCTTCTGCCGGCTAAAGAGGCCCAAAACTACTTCTTGATATAAGGAATAGTGGTACGTTTTGAAACCAGAGCCAGTAATGAACCTTGGGGCACAACAATATACAGCATCCAAGGGTTTAAAGTGTGGACGCTGCAGCATGAATGTAAATAACATCCACATATTCCAATACACACATAAAGGTGGCCTGAACCATTTTCTTTCTATTAACAGATGATAAACAGACTTTGATTCCGTAAAAGAAACCAATCTTAAACTTCAACTTTGTAAATGGATAAAACATCATGATGAATGTTCCAAATTGTGTTTATTGTATGTACCTATTTCTCAATTCAGTTCAGGAGCTGTATGTATGGCAGCTTTTATTAGATATTCAAATATATTCATTATCACGTAATCCAAACTATGAATTGCATCTTTCCCCAGGCAAGCGCTGTGAGCTGTGTGATGACGGTTTCTTCGGAGACCCCCTGGGTGAGAACGGGCCGGTGAGGGTGTGTCGGGCCTGTAAGTGTAGCGACAACATCGACCCCAACGCTGTGGGCAACTGTGACCGAGAGACCGGGGAGTGCCTCAAGTGTATCTACAACACAGACGGCTTCTTCTGCGACCGCTGCAAAGAGGGCTTCTATGGAAACCCTCTGGCCACCAACTCCAACGACAAGTGCAAACGTAAGATGAGAAAATGATCAGCATGACGTGTCTGTGTGTGTGTACAGTTGAGTTCCACATACTGACTGATGTGTTCATCGGTGATAATGGGTCTCTCTCTCTTCCATTCTATCCTGTGTACTGTTGAGTTCCACATACTGTACAGAGATGACTGATGCTTGCAGTGGTAGTCATGGGTTTCTCTTCTCTCCTGTCCCCAGCCTGCTCCTGCTCTCCATACGGCACAGTGGACAGACAAACCAGCTGTCTGCAGGTCACAGGCCAGTGCCCGTGTCTCGCCCACGTCACCAACAGGGACTGCAGCGCTTGTGAGCCTGGCTTCTTCAACCTGCAGAGCGGAACAGGTTGCGAACGGTCAGTACCCACTCTGTAGACCTTCACTCTTTACACCTTAATATCCAGCTTTTAGTAGAAGCATTTCTGAGTAGTTAATAAGGTACTCCCTTGTAGAAAAGCCAAAGAAATAAACATTAATAATTATTAAAATTAATAATTATCTTACTAGAAATGGTGGTCTGTTATATGAGTCTTTAGCTGTTTGATTGTGTTCATGGCTATGTTTCAATAGCTAAGTTGTAATATGCCTTGATTTTATTTTGTTGTCGTGACAGATGCACCTGCAATCCTATTGGGTCCACCAATGGTCAGTGTGACATCGGTTCCGGTCAGTGTGAATGCCAGCCCGGCGTCACCGGTCTGCGCTGTGAACGCTGCGAGGTCAACTTCTTTGGATTCGGATTGTCTGGCTGCAAACGTATGGCTACCATACTTTTCCTTCTTTCTCTATCCTCTACCATTGTGATTAAACTCTTGCAACATTTCATATTATGGCGTGCAGATGTGCATTACTATATCACGTGTGGAGTTTGTGTCTGATGGGAAGAGAATATCATTCTAACTTGAAGAGTCCCCTCTGTATTTGTCATTGTAGCTTTTCAAACCTCCACTCTGGAATCACATGTTTTATGAGCCTTTTTCATTTATCCGTTTCTCTTCTTCCTCTATTTCAGCGTGCGACTGCGACCCAGAGGGCTCCTCTACGACCCAGTGTAAGGATGATGGCCGCTGCGAGTGCCGCCCAGGCTTTGTGGGAGCCAGGTGTGACATGTGTGAGGAGAACTACTTCTACAACCGCTCTACTCTCGGCTGCCAGCAGTGTCCATCTTGTTACTCTCTCGTCAGAGACAAGGTACAGACTCTTGGTGGTGTTTTCGTCAGTTGATTGTTTTTGTTAATAAAGTTGCATTCTAGCACACCATCTATCCTCCTTCCTTTCCTGTCTCTCTTCACTGTCTTTGTCCAAATATTTAAAAAAATATATTTAATTAAGTTGTGTGCTTGACATGTCTGTATAGCTGCATAGGCAACCACACTAACCCTTATGGTTTTACACTTACATAGGTGAACCAGCAGAGACAGAAGCTGCATGACCTGCAGAATTTGATTGACAACCTGGGCTCTACGTCGGAGGCTGTCAGTGACAAGGCCTTTGAGGACCGTCTAAAGCAGGCAGAGAAAGCCATCATGGACCTGCTGGAGGAGGCTCAGACCAGCAAAGGTACAGGACTCTAAATATGTCAATTTAAAATATATATATATATATATATATATATATATATTTTAAAGTAGGTCTCACTAGCTTGAAACAACTAGAATTAGACAAGAAAGGCCCTTATGTCAATTTTTAAAGATGTATTCGGCCTAATTAACTTGAAAGAATGCTGTTCTATCCCAGTAGAGTTAAATCAAATGATTCAGGAATGTTTGTTGTGAATGCTGTTTTCAGTTATGTAGTGGGGTGGTATGCACACATCCATTAAACCTTGTCCCGGGTGCTGGATCAGAGAGGATTATGTGAAATGTACTTTTATTTACTTCTTATTATATATTTTCAGATGTAGACAAAGGCCTGCTGGAGCGCCTGGGAAACCTGAACAACACGCTGACCACTCAGTGGAACCGTCTGCAGAACATCAGGAACAGTGTGGACGACACGGGAACCCAGACCGACAAGGCCCGCAACCGGGTCCGAGACGCTGAGGACCTGGTCGACCGCGCCCGCGAGGAACTGGATAAGGCCAAGGACGCCATCAGCAAACTGGTCGGTCATCCCCTAATGATAATTTTGAGAAATGTATTTGTTTTATGCAATATTCATCTAATATTCTACCATGTATGATCAGTTTCTAGATAATTTTTTTGTCATGTTGCTAGGATAATAATGTCCATTCTAGGGATTCTGTATGTGATTATATTGCTCCAGGTGTTCAGTAAGATACTTGGAGCTGAATAATTACATATAGAATTCATAGAATGGACATTAGCATCCTAGCAACATGACAAAAAAATGAACGCCTTCATTCTAAAAACTGATCATATTTGGTAAAATATTGTATATAACAAATAATTCTATTATGAACGGTAGGATCTCGATGCTTTGAGCACCATGTTATTTGTCTATTTTTGTTGTACAGACCCCCAGTTCATATTTGGTCCTGTAGCACAATGAACAAGTCCTCCTGCATGAAAAAAGAAATAACATGGGTTCATTGATTTCGTACTTTATTATTTTTCTCGCCCAGGACATCAAAACACCCTCAAACACCGCAGATCCTAACAACATGACGCTTCTGGCAGAGGAGGCTCGCAATCTGGCCGACAAGTAAGAACTGCTACAATGATGAAACAATTGTTGTTCTCTGAAATGTATTGCCTGGGATGTCTGGGATGTGCTATTCTTGGCTGAAAAATGGGGAACTCTCAAAAGAATGAAATATGAATTGCTATAATTAAATCAACATAATTGGTAGGCCAGAACAAAAGTGTATATTTTTGGGTGCGTGAACCCTATCACCACTTTTTATCTTATTTTTCTTGAGCTGTAAGAAGCCCCGTCACGTAGTCGATGAAAAATATAAGCCTCATCCTGTTACATCTGTAGACATAAAATGGATGCGGATCAAATCGAGAAGATCGCCAAGGATGCCAACAACACATCCACCAAGGCTCTCAACCTGCTGATGAAGACTCTAGATGGCGAGGGAAAGACCAACAAAGACATTGACGAGCTCAACAGGAAGTATGTCACTGTCAGCAACAGCACTTTTCTGTGATGATTCCTCCTTAATTTTGTCAATCGAAATGAATCCCATTTCAGGAACATTTATTCTGTCCGGAACATGTCATAAGCTAGTACAGGTTCAAATCTCCTCACCACTTTTATAATTGAAACCGTCATGTTCACCCTCTTAGATACAATGAAGCAAAGGACCTGGCTAAGAACCTGGAGAAACAGGCCAACAAGGTGCATGCTGAGGCAGAGGAGGCAGGCGACAAAGCCCTGAAGATCTACGCTAACCTGACCAGCCTGCCACCCTTCAACACCAAATCACTGGAGGTCAGTTGCATGAAGTGACTAATCCTCTTTTAGGGGGAGACAGGTCTGCATCCCAAATGGCACCCTATTCCCTTAATAGTGCACTACTGGTCAAAATTAGTGCACTAGAAAGGGAATAGGATGTCATTTGGGAGGTAGGCAGCATCAGGCATCTCTTTATTGATGAAACAACCCTTTGGAATATTTTCCCTGTCATGAATGATTGACAGGATACTCTTCAGATTCATTGAAAGGGTTTGTGTATCACAAGACATACATGAAAATGTAAATGGCCATAAGGACATTACTGAAGTCGTTTCCAAGTCTTGAAAGATAACTTACCTTGACTTCTGATTACAGGACGAAGCGAGCAAGATCAAGAAGGAGGCGTCAGACCTGGACAAACTGATTGACAAGACAGAGAAGGAGTACAACGACCTGAGGGACGACCTGAGAGGGAAGGAGACTGAGGTCCGCAAGCTGCTGGAGAAGGGAAAGACTGAGCAGCAGGTAGGACAGGAGACCATTACTTAGGGTTGCAAAATGTTGATAACGTTCCCAAATTCTCAGGCTACCAGAAATCCCAGTTGGAGGATTCCCTGATTTCCTGCTTATTCCAGCCTGATTCCAGGAATCTTCCAACCAGGATATCTGGAAAATCAGGGGCCTCATAACAATTGTGTAAATTTCACACAAAATATCTGCATGTGCCATTTATGAAAGGAATACAACCGTAAAAAAATATTGAGATTTCTAAACTTGCCGCACACCATACGTACGCATGTTTCCCGTTATAAATCCGACCCATCCTAAAACTGTGAACGTGCATTAGAACTCTGAAAAACACCCTCCATTCACGGAGGCTGGGAATTGCCAGGGACCTTGCGATACAATATTATCCCGATACCTAGGTGCCGAAACGATGTGTCTTGCAATTCTCACGATTCTATATTTATTGCCGATTCGGTACTGTGATTTTATTGTGATTCGATGTTCCAAACTTTTTCCTCACCATATGTCTGCTGCAGAGGGACAAGAGAGAGCCCGTTTTGATCAGTAATGGAAATAAAAGTGCTAAAAACAAATTGGCTCCATATTTAAGAAGAAGATGGTGCAGGTACAGCCAACATAATATTGCGATATTGTCAAGACGATACGTTATATCGTAAAAAAAATTAGCGCGAAATGTAACTGTATAGGCTTTTTGCCCCCCCCCCATCAGTACGATTCAGCATTTATGGTGACAATAACGGCCCTTTATTTGCTGTTTAATTTTGAACTATTGAAATGGGCCACGGCTGTTCCTAAAATAAAGAGCAATGGCTAGTTAGATCACATTTCTGTAGAGCTGTGGGCAGAATGATTTGATATTTTGCAGGGACTTTTTCAAACTAAACATCAAATAAAATGACATTTTATTGGTCACATTCACATATTTAGCAGATGTTATTGTGGGTGTAGCGCAATGCTGGTGTTCCTAGCTCAAACAGTACAGTAGAATCTAACAATTCACAACAATACACAAATGTAAAAACTAAAAGAATTAAGAAATATATAAATATTAGGACGAGCAATGTCGGAGTGGCATTGACTAAAATACAGTAGAATAAAATACAGTATATTCATAAGAGATGAGTAAAGCAGTATGTAAACATTATTAAAGTAACTAGTGTTCCATTATTATTGTGGCCAGTGATTCTATGTACAGTTGAAGTCGGAAGTTTACATACACTTAGGTTGCAATCATTTTTCAACCACTCCAGAAATTTCTTGTTAACTAACTATAGTTTTGGCAAGTCGGTTAGGACATCTACTTTGTGCATGACACAAGTAAATTTTCCAAAAATTGTTTACAGACAGATTATTTCACTTATAATTCACTGTATCACAATTTCAGTGGGTCAGAAGTTTACATATACACTAAGTTGCCTGTGCCTTTAAACAGCTTGGAAAATTCCAGAAAATGATGTCATGGCTTTAGAAGCTTCTGATAGGCTAATTGACATCATTTGAGTCAATTGGAAGTGTACCTGTGGATGTATTTCAAGGCCTACCTTCCAAATCAGTGCCTCTTTGCTTGCCATCATGGGAAAATCAAAAGAAATCATCCAAGACCTCAGAAAAAAGATTGTAGACCTCCACAAGTCTGGTTCATTCTTGAGAGCAATTTCCAAACGCCTGAAGGTACCACGTTCATCTGTACAAACAATAGTACGCAAGTATAAACACCATAGGACCATGCAGCCGCCATACCGCTCAGGAAGGAGACGCTTCTGTCTCCTAGAGATGAATGTACTTTGGTGCGAAAGGTGCAAATCAATCCCAGAACAGCAGCTAAGGACCTTGTGAAGATGCTGGAGGAAACATGTACAAAAGTATCTACATCCACAGCAAGGAAGAAGCTACTGCTCCAAAACTGCCGGAAAAAAAGCCAGACTACGGTTTGCAACTACACATGGGGACAAAGATCATACTTTTTGGAGAAATGTCCTCTGGTCTGATGAAACAAAAAAAGAACTGTTTGGCCATAATGACCATTGTTATGTTTGGAGGAAAAAGGGGGAGGCTTGCAAGCCGAAGAACACCATCCCAACCGTGAAGCACGGGGGTGGCAGCATCATGTTGTGGGGGTGCTTTGCTGCAGGAGGGACTGGTGCACGTCACAAAATAGATGGCGTCATGAGGAAGGAAAATAATGTGGATATATTGAAGCAACATCTCAAGACATCAGTCAGGAAGTTAAAGCTTGGTCACAAATGGGTCTTCCAAATGAACAATGACCCGAAGCATACTTCCAAAGTTGTGGCAAAATGGCTTAAGGACAAAAAAGTCAAGGTATTGGAGTGCTCATCACAAGCCCTGACCTCAATCCTATAGAAAATTTGTGGGCACAACTGAAAAGTGTGTGCGAGCAAGGAGGCCTACAAATCTGACTCCGTTACACCAGCTCTGTCAGGAGGAATGGGCCAAAATTAATTTACTTATTGTGGGAAGCTTGTGGAAGGCTACCCGCAACGTTTGACCCAAGTTAAACAATTTAAAGGCAATGCTACTAAATACTAATTGAGTGTATGTAAACTTCTGACCCACTGGGAATGTGATGAAAGAAAGAAAAGCTGAAATAAATCACTCTCTCTACTATTATTATTATTGTTATTCTGACGTTTCACATTCTTAAAATAAAGTGGTGATCCTAACTGACCTAAGACAGGGAATTTTTACGAGGATTTTTACAAATGTCAGGAATTGTGAAAAACTGAGTTGAAATGTATTTGGCTAAGGTGTATGTAAACTTCCGACTTCAACTGTATATAGAGCTACGGTGCAGGGACGAGTAACCAGGTGGTAGTGATGGCTGTTTATCAGTCTCTCGGTCCCAGCTTTGATGCACCTGTACTGACCTTGCCTTCTGGATGATAGCGGGGTGAACAGGCTGTGGCTCGGGTGGTTGATGTCCTTGATGATCGTTTTGGCCTTCCTGTGACATTTGGTGCTTTAGGTGTACTCGAGGGCAGGCAGTGTGCCCCCGGTGATGCGTTGACCAGACTCTGGAGAGCCCTGCGGTTGCGGGTGGTGCAATTGCCGTACCAGGCGGTGATACAGACCGACAGCATGCTTTCAATTGTGCATCTGTAAAAGTTTGTGAGGGTATTATGGGTCAAGACACATTTTTTTCTGCCTCCATCACACTGTCTGTGTGGTTGGACCAATTCAGATTGTCAGTGATGTGTACGCCGAGGAACTTGAAGTTATCCACCTTCTGCACTGCGGTGCTGTTGATGTGGATAGGGGCGTACTCCCTCTGCTGTTTCCTGAAGTCCACGATCAGCTCCTTTGTTTTGTTGATGTTGAGGGAGAAGTTATTTTCCTGGTAACACAAGGCTGTCTCTTCTTCGTTGGTAATCAGGCCTACTACTGTTGTTTTCTGCAAACTTGATGATTGAGTTGGAGGAGTGCGTGCCACGCAGTCATGGGTTAACAAAGGAGTACAGGAGGGTGCTGAGTACACACCCTTGTGGAGCTCCTGTGTTGAGGATCAGCGAAGTGGAGGTGTTGTTTCCTACCTTCACCACCTGGGGCGGCCCGTCAGGAACCAGTTGCACAGGGCGGAGTTCTGACCCAGGGCATCAAGCTTAATGATGAGCTAGGAGGGTACTATGGTGTTGAAGGCTGAGCTATAGTCAATGAACAACATTCTTACATGGGTATTCCTCTTGTCCAGATGGGATAGGGCAGTGTGCAGTGCATTGGCGATTTCATCGTCTGTGGATCTATTGGGGCGGTAAGCAATTAGAAGTGGGTCTATGGTGTCAGGTAAGGTAGAGTCGATATGATCCTTGACTAGTCTCTCAAAGTCCTTCATGATGACAGAAGTGAGTGTTACAGGGCGGTAGTCATTTACTTCAGTTACCTTTGCTTTCTTGGGTACAGGAACAATGGTAGACATCTTGAAGAAACTGGGGACAGCGGACTGGGATAGGGAGCGATTGAATGTGTCCGTAGACACTCCAGCCAGCTGGTCTGCGCATGCTCTGAGGACACGACTAGGGATGCCGTCTGGGCCGGGAGCTTTGCGAGGGTTAACACGCTTAATTGTCTTACTCAAGTCGGCCACGGAGAACGAGAGCCCACAGTCCTTGGGAGCGGGCCGCGTCGGCGGCGCTGTGTAATCCTCAAAGCGGGCAAAGGCTGTTTAGCTTGTCCGGGAGCAAGACATCGGTGTCTGCAACATGGCTGGTGTCCCCTGCATGCATACATTGTCTGCGCGTTCTGCAAGATTGATTGTATATTCAAAACATTCAATAAAATGCAAATCAATTACTTAAAAATCATACAATGTGATTTTCTGGATTTTTGTTTTAGATTCCGTCTCTCACAGTTGAAGTGTACCTACGATAAAAATTACAGACCTCTTACATGCTTTGTAAGTAGGAAAACCTGCAAAATCGGCAGTGTATCCAATACTTGTTCTCCCCACTGTATATAATATATACTACCATTCAAAAGTTTGGGGTCACTTAGAAATGTCCTTGTTTTCCATGAAAACCTACATGAAATGAGTTGTAAAATGAGTAGGAAATATAGTCGAGACGTTGACAAGGTTATAATTAATCATTTTTAATTGAAATAATTGTGTCCAAACTTTACTTTCGTCAAAGAATCCTCAATTTGCAGCAATTACAGCCTTGCAGACCTTTGGCATTCTAGTTGTCAATTTGTTGAGGTAATATGAAGAGATTTCACCCCATGCTTCCTGAAGCATCTCCCACAAGTTGGATTGGCTTGATGGGCACTTCTGACGTACCATACTGTCAAGCTGCTCCCACAACAGCTCAATAGGGTTGAGATCCGGTGACTGTGCTGGCCACTCCATTATAGACAGAATGAATACCAGCTGACTGCTTCTTCCCTAAATAGTTCTTGCATAGTTTGGAGCTGTGCTTTGGGTCATTGTCCTGTTGTAGGAGAAAATTGGCTCCAATTAAGCGCCGTCCACAGGGTATGGCATGGCGTTACAAAATGGAGTGATAGCCTTCCTTCTTCAAGGTCCCTTTTACCCTCTACAAATCTCCCACTTTACCACCACCAAAGCACCCCCAGACCATCACATTGCCGCCACCATGCTTGACAGATGGCGTGAACCACTCCTCCAGCATCGTTTCATTTTTTCTGCATCTCACGAATGTTCTTCTTTGTGATCCGTACACCTCAAACTTAGATTAGTCTGTCCAGTGTCTGTGTTCCTTTGCCCATATTAATCTTTTCCTTTTATTGGCCAGCCTGAAATATGGCTTTTTCTTTACAACTTTGCCTAGAAGGCCCGCATCCCGGAGTCGCCTCTTCACTGTTGACGTTGAGACGGGTACATTTTAATGACGCTGCCAGTTGAGGACTTGTGATGAGTCTGTTTGTCAAACTAGGCACTCTAATGTACTTGTCCTCTTGCTCAGTTGTGCACCGGGGCCTCCCACTCCTCTTTCTATTTTGGTTAGAGCCAGTTTGCACTGTTCTGCGAAGGGAGTAGTACACAGCGTTGTACTTCAGTTTCTTGACAATTTCTCGCATGGAATAGCCTTCATTTCTCAGAACAAGAATAGACTGACGAGTTTCAGAAGAAAGTTCTTTGTTTCAGCCCGTTTTGAGCCTGTAATCATTTTGTGTGTGTGTGTTTATTTGCACCCATCTCATTGAACTAATCCATTGCGGAGGCTTAGAATAAAAGCCAATTTGTGCTTGATCCGAAAATGTGGTCGGAGGCTCCATATGGACGGTGTGACGCAATTGCGAAGCCTCCAGAAGCATGCAGAGGCCAAATCAAGCTCTATACTGCATCACCATGCGCCTCTGACATTTTTTTTTACAACGCGCAGGGCTTTGTATAGCACTTCTCTCCAGAATGCCTATTTGTCAATATTCAGAACTTATTTGTGTGAATTGTGTATGTCAATATCCATTTACATATATCACCAGTAGTACATTTACTGTTAATTCCTATCGTTTCTAATCTACAATGTTTGTTACTTTGGCCATGGTCATTTTTGTTATGGCATTCAATATTCTTATTCCTGTCTTTCCATTGTCATTGTCGGAGTGGACACATTGTTTGCGGAGTGCACAACCTACGCCACACTTTTGAGAAACACGTTTTTGGTTTATTTCATTCCATTTGCAAGTTTTGGCTATTTATTTATTTTATTTGGAGCTCTCCTGTCAATGTTTAGTAAGGACATGCACGCATAGAAGTAGGCCTATAGTCTACCTGGCCAAATGTAAGCATATAAATGTGCCCATTTGGGGATCTGATAGTTTTTCTGATTGGCTGAACACACCACCACCAATGACCTGTGGAGCTTCTCAAGGTAATGTTTTCTTCACGTCAAACAAGCAAGCAAACAAGTCTGTTTTTCCATCCATTGAGAATATAATAGTTCTTCAATGTATTAAAAAATTATTTCCAGCTCTCTCCCTTTCAATAACCACTCTGATCCAGGAAACGTCATAAAATAGGCCAACCTGGTTACTTCTTATCAGTGCATGCTTTGGACTGAAATAGGTTCTGGTACTCATTTTGGGTGCTGGTACTATTTATATTTAGGTGCACGAGCTCCACAATACTTTTGAGATAATATTCTATAAAAGGAACAGGAGCTCAAGCAGTATAAAATTTCTGGTACTCTGCTCCGGTGAGCTCCTGCTCAAGTCAAGCACTGCTTCTTAACCCTTGCACAAATAGCCTACAGCTGTGTCTGTCTCGAGCTCACTGGCAACTGAGGGACCAGAATATTTTATACAATGTTGCATGTTCACTAGCTTCAGGCAGACCCAAGTTAATAGTTGATACAATGTTTCAAATAAAAAAATTGGTGAGGACGACGAGCACGAAGATGAGCTTATCGGAGACGGTTTCTGACCGTTTGTGTAGAAATGCTCACGATCAGGGATGTCAACAAATTTGTTCACAACATTTGAAAGAAGCTTTTTGTGTGTATGGAACATTTCTGCTATCTTTCTTTTGTTTCAGCTCATGAAACATGGGACCAACACTTTACATGTTGTGTTTATATTTCCAGTGTAATTACAGTAGCCTACTTATTTCAATGTAAAAGGTCAACTGTCTGTTCAACTGTTAAATTCGACTGTGTAGCCCATTATAAACCACACTGTCTATTGGATCGCATACAGCAAAACTTGAAATACGTATAGCCTATCTATTTACTAGGCTCAAATTTGTTGTAGGCTGGGAATATGAACCCATCACAGCCAGGAAAGGTGAGGAATTTCTACTGCAATCGTTATGAAAATTAAATGAATAGGAAATAGATTCCTATGTCTAATTATTCTAGATTCCCCCCAAAAAACACACAGCGGCAAATGGCTCCTGTTTTTTATTTTAATTTCAATAGCGTGTCATTACATCCCCCATTTTCACAAAATATGCCTACTTACTTGCCTCCAATGCAATACTTTAACCACTAGATATTGTATGTAAAGTTTAAGGTTTTATAAATGTCAACTTTTGCATGAAAACTGGCGAATGCATGTTTTGTACGTAAGTAACGTTTATAAATGAGGCCCTTGGAAAGTTTGGGAACATTACCAGAATTTCGCAACACTGCCTTTTTTTAAACTTTCTCTTTCTTGTGTATATAACCTTTGCTCTAAATAGACAAACGTCAACATGTGATTTTTGCCTCGCATGTAAACCTCGTAAGGTGGTGGTTTCCTCCTTGAAAAAACTGGAGTGTGTCTCCATCTAAGATTAGCTTTAGCGTGCCTCATTAAAGGAGGCATGAAATTGAAAATGACCACATTGTATATGTGAAGAATTACCACAGTATTTATGGGCCTCCTCACTCGTTCAACCACTAAGTATATTGAAAATGAGCAAGTCATGACGCCAGAATTATTCAGATTAATTGAGTAGTATGCATGGCTCTAAATTAACATGTTTCGTTGGTAGCACTGGTGCTCCTAGCTAAGAAAATTTAGGAGCACCCAGAAAAATATGTTTAAATTGACTGATGACTGATTCCCCCATCTCTCTGTCTCTGTCTGTCTGTCTGTCTCTGTGTCTGTCTGTCTCTGTGTCTGTCTGTCTCTGTCTCTGTCTCTCTATCTGTCTGTCTGCGTTTCTGTGTCTGTCTCTGTCTGTCTCTGTGTCTGTGTCTGTGTCTGTCTGTCTCTGTGTCTGTCTGTCTCTGTGTTTGTCTGTCTCTGTGTCTGTCTGTCTCTGTGTTTGTCTGTGTCTGTCTGTCTCTGTGTCTGTCTGCCTCTGTGTCTGTCTGCCTCTGTGTCTGCCTCTGTGTCTGCCTGCCTCTATGTCTGTCTCTGTGTCTGCCTGTGTCTGTCTGCCTCTGTGTCTGTCTGCCTCTGTGTCTGTCTGCCTCTGTGTCTGTCTGCCTCTGTGTCTGCCTCTGTGTCTGCCTCTGTGTCTGCCTCTGTGTCTGCCTCTGTGTCTGCGTCTGTGTCTGCGTCTGTGTCTGCGTCTGTGTCTGCGTCTGCCTCTGTGTCTGCCTCTGTGTCTGTCTCTGTGTCTGTCTCTGTCTCTGTGTTTGTCTCTGTCTCTGTGTTTGTCTCTGTGTCTCTCTCTGTCTGTCTGTCTCTGTGTTTGTCTCTGTCTGTGTGTCTGTCTCTGTCTGTCCAGACTGCAGATCAGTTGCTGGCTCGTGCTGATGCTGCCAAGGCGCTGGCTGAGGAGGCTGCCAGCAAGGGGAGGTCCACCTACCAGGAGGCCCAAGACATTCTGGGAAATCTGAGAGGTACGTAGGAACAGGACTGGTAGAGAGGCCAGAGAAGGGTCCCTCTCTGCCCCATACTAACGTTAGATCAGGGGCTTATTTTATTCTGAATGGTAACAGTGAAAAGCGTATCCAGACTAGTATGTAGGATCTCAGATGGATGTGAAAGGGAATGCTAAAATAATAGTATAAAGCAAAGTAGTGAGTCACCATTATTTTTTATCACATATTAGATATGTAATCAATCTGTCTTCTCATTGTCCTTCTCCATTGTCAACACAGACTTTGACAAGAGGGTGAACGACAACAAGACGGCAGCTGAGAACGCCATGAAGAGAATCCCAGAGATCAACGCCACCATCGCTGCAGCCAATGAGAAGACCAAGCAGGCTGAGGGGGCGCTAGGCAACGCAGACGCAGACGCAAAGGAGGCCAAGAGCAAGGCGGAGGAGGCAGAGAAGATAGCCAGCGTTGTGCAGAAGGTACATTATATTTCTGTTATATTATAGCTAGATACATTATATGACCATTGTGTATGCTACAGTCCTGAAATGACAGGGCCAACATCAATGGTGGCCTCTTGATATAAAGTGTATATATAAATGGTGTCTCAGTAGATTACATTTTTTGTTTTTGTGGTCATTTAATGTGATGTTTCACATAAAATAATAAACCCTCTCTTTCCCCCTCTCATCTGATGTTTCACATACATTAATTACAGGTTTAATTGTTTATTAATGTAATACCTACTTTCAAATGGTCAACATCACTAATCCCTTTCTGTTCCCCTCTGCCTGTTCACCCCACAGGGTTCTGCTAAGACCAAGGCGGATGCAGAGAAGGCCTTTGAGGACACCAGGAAGCTGGATGGAGAGGTCAATAACATGATGGACCAGCTAAGTGCAGCGGAGGCAGAGCTGGCCAAGAAGAAGGCTGAGGCCGACCAGGACATGATGATGGCTAGCATGGTGCGTGTCTGTCTGTGTGCGTCCCAAATGGAACCCTGTGTTGTTCACTATTTTTGACCAGGGCCCATGGGGCTCTCGTCAAAAGTAGTGTACTATATAGGGGAATATGGTGTAATTTGGGATGCATACTCTGTATCTGGGGCTCTGTTGTTTACATCCACTGATATCATTCAATTCTCAGAATCTTAGGAACCCCATACTTAGGAATTTCTAGAAGATCTCTTTGGGTTGGAAATCATCCCCAGGTGCTCTGCGTGTTTGTGTACACAGAGCTGGAGTTGCAAAATGTTTATAGTCCTTGTTAACTTCTTATGGCTGCAGTCCCGTTAACGGGATCGATATGACAACAGCCAGTCGAAGTGCAGGGCGCCAAATTCAAAAAACAGAAATCTCATAATTAAAATTCCTCAGACATTCATGTGTCTTATATCATTTTAAAGGTAATCTTGTTGTTAATCCCACCAAAGTGTCCGATTTCAAATAGGCTTTTCAGCAAAAGCACTACAAACGATTATGTTAGGTCACCACAAAACCACAATAATCACAGCCATTTTTTCCAGCTAAAGATAGCTTCACAAAAACCAGAATAGAGATCAAATGTATCACTAACCATTGATTATTTTCATCAGATGACACTCATAGGACTTCATGTTACACAATACATGCATGTTTTGTTTGATTAAATTGATATTTATATCAAAAAATCTGAGTTTACATTGAGGTGACTAGATTCACTAGTGGCAAAAACATCAAGTGACTTTGCATAGCCACATCGTTTCAACAGAAATACTCATAAATATAGATGATAATACAAGTTATACACATGGAATTATAGATATACCTCTCCTTAATGCAACCGCTGTGTCAGATTACAAAAGAACTTTACGGAAAAAGAAACCCACGCTATAATCTGAGACGGCGCTCAAAAGTAAAACACCACAGCCGCAAAGATGGCGTCAACATAAACAAGAAAATATATGATAAATATTCCCTTACCTTTGATGATCTAGATCAGAAAGAACACCAGGAATCCCAGTTCCACAATAAATGTTTGTTTTGTTTGAAAAAATCTGTTATTTATGTCCAAATACCTTCTTTTGTTAGCGCGTCTGGTTTACATATCCAAACGCTAATTCTGGTCAGCGTTATATCGGACAAAAACTTCAAAAAGTGATATTACCGGTCGAAGAAACATTTCAAACTAAGTACAGAATCAATCATTAGGATGTTTTTAACATATAACTTCAATAAAGTTCCAACCGGAGTATTCTTTCTTGTCTTCGTGAGCAATGGAACGCAAGTGAGTACCATGAGGAAAAAGCGTGATCAGAAAATGGCTGCTTGATGGACACCTGACTGATTCTGCTATCATTCTCTCCCACAACATCATAGAAGTCTCATTAAAATTTCTATTGATGGTTGACATCTAGTGGAAGCCCTAGGCAGTGCACAATCATTCATATCTCAAGGGGATTTCATTAGGGACTCTGGTGAATACATACAAGCTCAGATTTCTGACTTCCTGTTTTGATTTCAACTCAGGATTTTGCCTGCCAATATGAGTTCTGTTAATCTCACAGACATAATTCAAGCAGTTTTAGAAACTTTAGAGTGTTTTCTATCCAATACTAATAATAATATGCAAATATTAGCAACTATGACTGAGGAGCAGGCCGTTTGATATGGGCACCTTTCATCCAGAAGTTAAAGTTGTTTAGAGACAATGAGACTAAACAATACGCAATAGGAAGTGGATGAGCAAGCTACTGAAGGTTAAAGGACCTCACAAGTGTTTACTGAGTTATCAGCTATCTTCGTTGTGGTCTGGAATCCTGACCTGACATGTCAACTATGTTGTTTTGGTATTTCAGGCATCAGACAATGCGAAGGAAGCTGAGGACAATTCCCGGAAAGCCAAGAGTGCAGTCAGGACCGTTCTCAACACCATCAACGACCTGCTCAAGTCACTGGGTGAGTGGTATTTGATTTAGCAAACTGGTTATTTCTGTAGGTATATGAATACAAAACAGGGATATAATTGTCTTGTGGTTCTGTTATTGTTTCTGGCTTGTGCATCGTGTGTAACCAAACAATATTCCATCATTCAGGGTTTTACTTGCACAAGTGAAAATGATTGTACTTAAATCATTGAGCTGAAGCTTACACCTCCTCTTTTCCGGTTCAGGCAACATTGACAAGGTGGACCTGAGCAAGCTGGGCTTGATTGAGGGGTCGCTGAAGCAGGCCAAAGACAAGATGGCGAACAGTGACCTGGACCGCAAGCTGGCGGAGCTGAACGACGTGGCCAAGAGCCAGGATGAGATGATCACCGACTACGACAGGCAGATCAAGGAGATCCAGTCTGACATCGCCAACCTCAACGACATCAAGAACACGTTACCCAATGGCTGCTTCAACACCCCATCCATAGAGCGGGCTTAACTCCCTCTATCTCCGACCCCTATCCCGACCCCTGTACCCTTCCTCATATCCCGTCTGTACCACTCCTTCCCACATCTAACACTCGGGCAGAATGCCACCGTTTTACCAAAACAGTTTGTCTTTTTTGGTCTTTTGTTTGTCTTTTTTTCAGCAAGAAGCCAATTTAAGCCAAGTTTCATGTTTTTACAGAAAGGAAGAGGGAAGAGCATAAGCGGCAGAACCTGAAATGAACTAAGGGCGGTCGACAAAAACCGCGTATCCATTCTCCTTAGGTGCAGCAGGTTAGGAGAGGTGTGACTTACCTCACTCCAGAAAACCCACATGACTGCACCACCTCCAGACTGTTCCTACACTACTACGTAGAGGAACCACACCAACAGAGAAAACAAGGAAAAATGTCCTCAGCCTTTTCAGATGCGTCTGTGTCATATTATATACCTTTTTTTATCTGATATGGTATCAAACAAGTTATCCTTACCCATCATTCTAGACCCAAGGGCATGTTGGGAATGGTTTGTCTGTGAGAGATTTTTTGTTTGTTGCTAAAGGTATTGAGAAACTTTCAATGCATATGTACCATCCTCTGTGTTATCAACCATTTATTTAAAAAAACAAACCGTGAAGGAATCCTTAAGTTTCTGTTTTGATTTGCCTCCATTCGCTCCCAAAGCTACATGTCTTGCATGGAGAAAGTATTCCTGTTACTATTATACATCTTTACAGTATTCAACACTACTATTCTGTTCCACATGCACAACTGAAAAGCTGTTCAATGAAACCAGCTTGTGGGTCTTTAAAATGGCTCTGATATGTTTGCCAGTTGAGACAGGCCTCTACCGCCCAGTGAAACATCATGGTTAAATATCATTTAAATCATTTATTTTAACACTACAAATCATGATTTTTGTTTGTTTTTTCCTCCCGAAGCTGCTGCTTAATACAGGTTTGCTGCAAATCACACATTAGCATTCTACACTACAAGGCAAAATTCTACACTATGCAACTTTGTACATTTGCGTAGCAAGACTTTATCTGATACACTGGTGCTAATAATGATTTCAAATGTTATATTTTTGTGTGAATGTTTTTTATTATGATAAAGAGTGAGGAATTGTTATTTGTGTAAATATATGCTTAAATGATTCAGGGCTGGCTGATTGTTAAACCCAAGGCCCAACAGCCACCTCGTATAGGTTCTATCACAAAAACAATCAACTGAAACCTCCACATAATATATAAATGTATATGATAAGTTCTGTGGTATAATATGCTTGTATACATGGCTCAGTGTTGTTGCCTCATAGCTCTGCCATTATTCATTTGTTTACTTCTCAGTGGGTGGTCACAAGTTAATTGATGAATGCTTTTATAACAAGAACCTTTACCTTTGACTGACAAGATCAGGACTTGTGTGTGTAAGGGATGGCCCTAAAGAAGCCATCTATCTACATTAAGCCTAACGTTTCATTTGACTGAATTTATATGCTTGTCTCCAAGAAAATAAGATTGGTCACAAGTTGCTAGTTAACCATTTTTTTTCTTAGTGTTTTGTGCCTTAATATGTGATTGTAATATTCACATCACTTAGTCCCTAACGAGGGCATCACGTTTATCGCACACATTGCATTACATTTCAAACATACACTCGTCTCATCACACGTTCACTACATGGTGTCCTTACATTTCAGTAGAACAGCAGGGATGTTGTCGACGGGTCCAGAACATCAGTCAGCCAGCCTCCATACAGTAAATGAATAGGTTATAACCTGGAAACTACTCGTCCTTTCCAGTTCCCGTTCAACATCGCTCATATCCTCAATACACCAATACTCACTCCTTTCCTTAGCCTTCTATCACGTTATCTGTTTGATAGTTATGTTTAGCTAACTTTTTGCCTAATTTTATAAGATGATGTGGCAGGGACTAAAACGATCTCTGCAGTGAACCATCTTTTACCCTCTATTACTCCTCCAGGTCACCACGCTGCTGTGGACGGATGTGCAGCACATACTGTTTGATGTATAAAACAGTATTTCTAATTTATAATGTCTCAAGTATTTGTATTATTTTGTACCCGTAGATGATGATATGTATGTGTTGCACAATCCTTTTGTGGTCTTTTGGCTATGGAGGGCATCTTCTGTTCTGTCGTACAATACAATACATTACAAGGCACCTAGTCACTGAAACATTTCATTTGTAAGGACCTGAGAAAACCCAGCTTGTTACCCATTTGCCTGTAAATTCAATCGTAACATTGAAGTAATAAAAAATAATTACAGGAACAGTTGATGTGTGATTGTATTGAATGTCATGCTGACTCAGTGTTCTGTACATTGCATTTGCGGAAATATGACAATGTTTCTCATGAATCTACTCCAGTCTACTCCGCAATGTAGTTTTATCTTGAGGTTATTTAGTCTTTAGAACATGCGGGACAATATGTTCCAGTTTATTAGTTGGGTCATTACATGAAATGAGTGCTTTAAAAAAAAATATATGTCAATGTGCACAAATATAGAATTTTAAAAGCCTGTTATATTAAATAAACTCTGCTTTACTCTAGACTACATGGAGAATTGTATACATCAGATTTTTTTTATATGAATAAAGACTTGTTAAAGTGCCGAAGTTCAGCATTTTGACCTATCCCGCCGTGCACCCTCTGTGACTTCTAGGCAGATTTTAACCCACTTAACCCAAAAACTTCTCCAAGTTTTCACCATCATTGTAAAGCACTAGTTGTTGTGTTGCTTTAACAAAGTAATTTCTAAAGATTATTTAATGTGATTAGTGATTTCATTTTAAGGTAAAAAATAAACCATGTTAGGTGAAATGAACTCTTGTTTTAATATAGTGTAACTATTCCTTAAAAAAAAAAAAAAATCTAAAACATTGAACGTCAAAGCAGGTGAGCAGGTTCTACTCTTCTGGACACTTTATTATGTTTTGTTGTGAAAAACTGAGTGGGTTGAGCATTTCACGCCAACCCTGTTACCCACAGATAGACACGCTGGAAATGGTTAAACAATGTATTTATTTTTGGTGAATTTTGCATTCAATTGCACCTCCTTGTTGCACACAAGCTTAAATCCCCCTTAAGAGATTAACGGCTGATTTAAGAACAAGTTGTCAACCCTGTTACTTTATTTTGAACTTAATAGGCACTATGGTCATTTTTTATTTTACCTCTTTAGATGGGAAAAGTTGAACATGTGCTCTTTATGACAATGTTCAAATTATGTGAACTCAAGTTCGTTTTCACTAAGTTACACTAAAAAGGCACTTAATTGGCAGAACAACCCAGTTATGTTATGGTTGGATTTTCTGCTGTGTATTGATTGTGAAACACTGTTTTATAAATCATTATTGATTTGATGATAATCTTGAAAGTACATTAAAAGAAATGGAAGATGCATCTCAGCAACTGTTATGCACAAAACTATGACCGTTGAATGAATAGCTATAGATGCCACAATGTTTCTTATCTGTGCAGTGAAACATGCCGGTGTATTCTCAAAATGAGATGCTACACTTATTTTCAGCTGCTGCATTCACTATCCCCCCAAAAGATTCAGAAATCTCCCCTCGTTCACCCTCCAAATTAGTTAAGCAGCCAGATCTTGACTGCACATTTTCAGAAGTGTGTTAGAAAAGTACATAAGTTACATTATTTCCTCTGAATTTCAATGTTGGGTTCACCGTATTGGTTTGTCACGTGACCCGAAAGCAGAGAGTGGTGATAGTACTTCTCTGTTTTATACATTTTAAGAGACATTTAATTTAAGTGTTTTAGTTTGGAGCAATGATGTTAGTGCTGTTGTTAATACATTGTGTTGGCTGGGTCCTGGCGATAACATTAGCAGGCTAGCCCCGGGTAGTTCCGACTAGCTCGGTTACTGGGCTGTCACTGGCAAAGCTGTTGGCTCAAGTAGGCGGGACCACTATTTCTGACTCGAGTATAAGCATATCACATTCAATTATTTGAATACAATTATTTCTGGTACCATCCCCAGGGTCTGGAAAGATACTCCCCCTTCACATACTCCCCCTTCACAAAGGTTTCACAAAGGTGGTGACCTGTGTGAATTAAATAATGATCGCCCCATTTTCAAACTCTCTTGCCTAGCAAAATTTGCAAAATCCATCGTAAATTCTTAACTTAGATCCTTTTTAACTACGAAATGTATTCTAAATGTAGACCAGTCATGTTTCAGACCAGGTCATAGCACTATCTCTGCCACTTCTTTGTTTTAAAATTATGCTCTTTATTGTTTTTACAAGCAGGAACGTTGTGCGGCCCTTTTTATTGACCTGTCTAAAGCTTTCGCCGCTGGATCACTCATTACTTATTCAGAGGCTTTCGTCAATTGGCCTATACCAGGCTGCATGTAGCCGGTTTGAAAAATGATTTAAAGGACAGAACACAGTGTGTATTTACTCATGGTGTTAAGTCAGGTTTTCTGGACATGACAAAGGGTGTCCCACAGGGATTGATTCTTTGTCCAGTTCTTTTCATTATTTACATTAATAATATTGGTTTATCTGTTCAATAAATAAATAAAAAATATATATACACTTTCACCTGTATGCTGATGACACTGTGGTGTATGCTATTGCCCCCACAGCTGACCAGGCTCTGTCAGAGCTTCAATTTTCCATTATTTGTTGAGCTGAAATGGGTATAGTACTTACATTTTTACGTGATTTGGAAAATCAGTATCTGATTATTTGTGCATATGCACGTTGGATGGTGCCCTCATTGATCGTGTCCCTGCTTATGAATATCTGGGCATCTGAATTGATAAAAAGCTATCTTTCAAAAAGCAAGTTGATGAATTACTTAAGAAATTACGAATTAAAATAGACTTCTTCTATAGGAACAGGCCCTGTCTTTCGTTACATTTTAGAAGACAAATAATTCAGTCAAAATTCATTCTGGTTATTGATTATGGCAATTTCGTCTATATGAATGCCGCTGTCACTGTATTGAATCCATTGGACACAGTTTAGCGCATTTCGCATCATTGAATTGACACAGTCTTAATGTGTCACTGCACAGATAAGAAATGTCTAACTGCTTTCGTGTGTGTGTCGTCTACATGTTTTCCTGTACATACAGCAAATCACCACCATAGAGCTTCTGTGTGTTTGTGTGTGTATGAGCTGAGGGTGTGGTGTTGGCAGGGGCCTGTGCGTGTCGGGAATGGTGTGGCTTTTAGGGCGCGGTTGTGTCTGTGTGTGAGTATGAGTGTGTGTGTGTATGACTTGCATACATTGTGTCAGATAATGACACTATAAGGGTGTGGCAGCCATTTGCAAACAGTACTAAACTCATAGCCCTTAGGCACCTTTTTTCACTTATCAGGAATCTACTCATCGCTGATGGATGTCTATTGCTGTTTGTCTGGCCACACGTCTGATACCAAGGGTGTGGATATAGAACAATGAAAGATACATTCAATGAATCTGTACAGTATTTCAATCATGGAAACTTATTTCCAAGGAGGCAAAAGAAAAATATCATATTGATTGTACAGGTGACTAAAAAAGTTGCCTTGTAAATTGAACAAATATGATTAAATACTGCATACAGTATGATGTGAAATTAGTTTTGAATTTGTCTTTCAGTTCTTTCACTTGTAACTGACTCGTTCCTTTTTGTCGTGTTATTATGCTTATTTGTTTTACAGAGTGTTCCCCAACCAAAGCCAAACAATACTGTCCATATGCTCAGACACAAAGTGGGTGAATCATTCTCATTGTGGATTGGTAAATAAACTGCCAACCATTTGAGGAGATGGAAAAGTTATTATTACTTCAGGGAATGTTGTCTCTCCAAAGTGCTGTTGCTCAGGAACATATTCAGGTTTCCAAATAAAACAGACCCTCGCAGATTATAGACATTGGATTGAACAGTTCCCACGTCTCCCTTATAAAATAGATTTTCTGACCTCAATAGGACTTCCTGGATAAAAAAAAGCAATCAAGTTGAGCCATTTATTGAAAACCATTCATCACATTATTGAAAACCATTCATCACATTATTGAAAACCATTCATCACATTATTGAAAACCATTCATCACATTATTGAAGAAACGTACAGCTTCAACTGTTGGTTTGTAGTAGGTGCCTCATGTTAGATTTAAGCAAAAAGTCCCAAGGGGGTGTGGTATTTTGGCCATATACCACCATATACCACAAACTCCAGAGGTGCCTTATTGCTATTATCTACAGGTTATCAACATAATTCAACAGTAAACAAGTATTTTTGTGTCATATCTGTGGTATATTGTCTGATATACACATGGCTGAAATGCTCTATCAGCATCCAGGACCCAAGCTATCCGGTTTATAATTTGTTATATAGCAGCTTTTACAGGTTCTTTCTCAGGATGTTCTTGGCTACTCAGTTGTAATCATCAGCAGAACAATACCAAACCCTTCATAATAATTGACAACAATTACCTATGTCAGATATGTTGGTTTGAGATGATTAGTAATTATGCTTTTGCTGAAAAGGTGAAAATACACAAGCATTATAAGCATTGATTCCCATTCTGACATTGTCTTTCAGAGTATGTTTACTGAACTGTAAAGCGGATGTAAAAATGTATTTAAAAACCCTGAGTGAGTGACTGTTTCGTGCTGCATCAAACAACGCTCCCCTTTATTCGCGTCTTGACAATTTCCACAATAGTGATACAGAGCCAGCCATTTCCTGTGAGAGAGTGAGCACAGCCAGTGTGTTGGCTCTGAATCACAAGTGAGTAACCTTCCAGCTGAGAGACTGTGCCCGACGTGTCACAGCCTGCCACAGGGGAGGTGTTAAAAGAAGCTCACCTGGGTATCTTGGGCAGAAGCATCAGGTGTAGCCGGCCTGATAAGCCCATTAGTTTACTTATATGAGACTATTGATGTTCTTAATTTCTATTAGAGTTTCTGCGACCATGAAGAGCAGTTGGATATTTCTGTGTGGACTTTCTCTTTGTACCTGGTTGTCTGTCCAAGGAACCTACAGCTATGGAGGATGTGAGTGTCTACTATCTTTTATCTTTCCTCGCTGCTAGCCTTGAATAATGTAATAATGAATTGTGAACAATTCCTTAAATAGGTTGTTGCTTTCGAGTTGGGGACATGCATTTAGAATTATTTGACTTCTTTCAGACTCAGACGATAGGAGGTACCCTACAAAACACTATTGTAGCTAATTGGCCTACCTGCAGCATTTGTTTTATTCCTATACACCTGTATTTGTGTATTCTGCCTCTGTAACTATAGCAGTAGATATCAAAATGGCACATTTCCTCTAATGAATTTTAATACAGGTATGCCTTTAGTAGAAAGGGGTTTGTGTTTTAAGAAACATGATAATACTACAGAGCCTCTATAGTCTATGAAGGTCTCACAGTAGATCTTTATGTGAAAGTGGATATGTTTATTTGTGGTACTCTTGGCGAAGAGAGTAAATCAGCAACACTTTCTGATGTTACTTACTTTGTGGTGAGGTGATAAGGTGGGGCAGATATAGGTATTAAGTCCTGGAGCTGCTGAGCTGAGTGTTGTTAAGCCTTTGGGCAACCATATCGACCTGGAGGCACTGAATCACTGCATTGCTGATGACTCTGTCCCTAATGGCATCCTATTCCCTATGTTGTGCACTACTATGGGCCCTGCCCAATAGTAGTGCACTAAATAGGAATAGGGTGCCATTTGGGATGCAGACAATGACTCATGTGGTAATGGGTAAAGTCTATCTCCTCTTAGGGCATGACGACTTTAGGTTCTGAGCTCTGTGTACCTTTCTATATTACCCAATCGACAAAAACAGCTACATGCAGCAGCCTGTCATTACCACAGGAACTCCTCAAAGTTATAATTTAGTGTGTGCAATGAGAACTTGATATCCTCAGTATAGCTTATGCTCGGGAACATGGTTGTCAAATATTTGTGGCACTACGGGTTTGCTATGATGATACAAACCATTACCATAGCAAACAAACAAACATTTGCTTGATTGCAAACATGTTGTTGCCCACAGTGGGAATAATTGATATTATTGTGAGAATCTCTCATTTCTCATCACTTGGGAATAAGGTATTATGAGATCTGGGCCTCTGACTGTAGTTTACATCACTGTGAGAAAAGACTGAGGCTGTGCTACTGCCAACCCCTCCTTAGATTGTATAAAGATGGAGCCTACATAATAATACATTTCCCCATTTTATGTGACTGTCAAAGTGCAATAGCTAACTCTTCACGGTCTTCAAGAGACTTTATGAGGGGGAGACTGCTTATCCCATAGGCTAACCAATATACTCAAATTAATGTTTTTATGATTCTATACACAGTGCTCACAAATGTCCGAACAATGTGTATGTCACCCCTGTAGCAGACATCTGTAAATGCAATGGAAAGTCACGTTATTGCCTGCCTGACTCTGGGGGCCTCCATTGTGTGGACTGCCAAGACAACACTGAGGGAAGGCATTGTGAGAGGTGCAAGGAGGGGTTCCACCACCAGAGGGAAGGAAACAAGTGTCTGCCATGTAACTGCAGCCGTATAGGTGAGTGAACAGAACAGGAGGGAACATGGAATGATAACAATACCTGGGCCCATATTCAGAAGTGTCTGCTGATCTAGGAACAGTTTAGCCTTTTCGATCATAATGAGTAAGATTACATGGAACAGATCCTAGTTCAGCACTCCTACTCTGAGACTCTGAGACTTTATGAATACGGCCCCTGATGTTTGGTGTCTATGTGGTTTCTTCCAGGTTCTGTAGGATCCCACTGTGACAGTAGAGGACATTGCAGCTGTAGAGCGGGAGCACAAGGGGATAAATGTGACCGATGCCCCAATGGAACACCTATCAGCTCAAATGGCTGTGCTAACAGGTAAAATACATTTTACATTTACTTACATTGTACTGTTTGGTAAGTACAAGAATGGAATTATAGGGGCATAAAATGAAAGGACTGAGAGGACTTCAAAAGGATCTACTGTATTGTATTGCTCCTTTCATTATTGAATTTTAGAATAAATATTGACTAATTATTGACTAATTCAAATGTGTGTTCATGTTTTTCTTATGCAGTGGTCAGCTCACTGACAACTCAGTGACCGCTCAATCTCTACCTTGCTTTTGCTATGGACACTCGACCCAGTGCTCACCAGCAAAGGGCTACTCAGTCCACACAATCACCTCAACATTCGACAATGGTAAGTTAACACCCATACGCTTGATCAGAACATAAAATAAACACCTGAAATATATTTAATTTTAAGTTATTTAAATGTGTGTGAATCTTCTGTTTATCAGGGCCTGAGGGTTGGCGAGCGGCCACAGCTCATGGTGTGACCCCATCCCAAGTCCACTTCCGCTGGTCGCCCACTCACAAAGACATTGAGGTCATCTCCAAAGACATCATGCCTGCTTACCTCTATGCCCCTGGTGAGTGCTGCTTTCCCTGTTCCCTGCTCTCAGCTCTTAGCCCTGACTTCTGTACCCTCTTATTTTTGGAGAAACTTTACCTTCCGTTACAACAAAAATCAAACAAAAATATATATACAAAAGTATGTGGACACCCCTTCAAATTAGTGGATTCGGCTATTTCAGCCACACCTGTTGCTGATAGGTTTATGAAATCGAGCACACAGCCATGCAATCTCCATAGACAAACATTGGCAGTAGAATGACATTACTGAAGAGCTCAGTGACTTTCAACATGGCACTGTCATAGGATGCCACCTTTCCAACAAGTCAGTTAGGAAAATTTCTGCCATGCTAGAGCTGCCCTAGGCAACTATAAGTCCTGATATTGTGAAGTGGAAAAGTCTAGGAGCAACAACAACTCAGCTGCGAAGTGGTAGGCCACACAAGCTCAGAGATAGGGACCGCCATGTGCTGAAGCCAGTAGCGCGTAAAAATCTTCTGTCCTCGGTTGCAACACTCACTACCGAGTTCCGAACTGCCTCTGGAAGCAATGTCAGCACAAGAACTGTTCGTCAGAAGCTTAATGAAATAGGTTTCCATGGCCGAGCAGCCGCGCTCAAGCCTAAGATCACAATGCTCAATGCCAAGCGTCGGCTGGAGTGGTGCTCGCCACCATTGGACACTGGAGCAGTGGAAGTGCGTTATCTGGAGTGATGAATCCCGCTTCATCATCTAACAGTCCGACGGACAAATCTGGTTTTGGCGCATGCCAGGAGAACGCTACCTGCCCCAATGCATAGAGCCAACTGTAAAGTTTGGTGGATGAGTAATAATAGTCTCGGGCTGTTTTCCATGGTTCGTGCTAGGCCCCTTAGTTCCAGTGAAGGGAAATCTTAACACTACAGCATACAATTACATTTAAGACGTTTCCGTGCTTCCAACTTTGTGGCAACAATTTAATGAAGGCCCATTCCTGTTTCAGCATGACAATGCCCCCATGCACAAAGCGAGGTCCATAAAGAAATGGTTTGTCGATCGGTGTTGAAGAACTTGTCTGGCCTGCACAGAGTCCTCAACCCCATCAAACACCTTTGGGATGAATTGGAACGCCGACTGCAAACCAGACCTAATCGCCCAACATCAGTGCCCGACCTCACTAATGCTCTTGTGGCTGAATGAAAGCAAGTCCCCACAGCAATGTTCCTACATCTAGTGGAAAGCCTTCCCAGAAGAGCGAAGGCTGTTATTACAGCTAAGGGGGGACCAACTCCATATTAATGATTTTGGAATTAGATGTTTTGGTCATGTAGTGTATATGTTTACATCACATGCTTCCACAATAATAACCCCCTAGAGTCGATGTCTGCGCCCCCACGGAAATCAAATTAGCATAATACAAAAATCCCTGTAAAAATCTGTCAATTTAAGCTAGAGATATATATTTTTGCATTGGCATGCGTCTCAATTCACCACATCCACCAATGTCGTACTTCTGCATCTGCGGTGAAAGATGACAGAGCTAGAGCTATGTTTGTCAGACCATGAGACATCCCAAAAATGTGTCTGCTCACGAAATCATCTGTAACATTAGAACGGTTCAGCCTACAAACTATTATGACCCCTGTATGGAAAGATGAGACTCCCACGAACACGATGGTGTTCTCGGTTTTGCTAAAACCCCCACAAGCATCTTGGGACTCGTGTGAAGTCGGTACACCCGATCTGCCAATTTCTGTCTGAAAAGCTACACACTAATATGACCGCTCTGTGGAAAGGTATGATTCTCACAAATACGTACATGTTGGTTGATTTGCTCTAGGAAGCCCACAGGCCTCACAAGACTCATCTGAAGTTCCCCCAGTACCAGTTTGAAACATTTATGAAAGCATCTTTAGAGACTGTTTAGTGCCAAAAATAGAGGGTTAAATACAAATGTTTCCTGATCTTTCTTATATCTCTCAGATATAGGATAGACACTTCAGAATAAACTTCCTTTTCATTATTGGGGGGGACTATCTGTTGTTACATGTAGTGAATCTGTCATTCAATGCGTTTGTATGTGCTAATAGCAGTAAAGCCAAATATAATGTTTAATCAGATACATTTTTTATATATATTTTTGATACTTCAAGGGGTCTTAAAATTCAAAATCAAATAGCTAAATGGTCCCCCTCCAGCTTAGACAGGGCATGGACTGTAATGGGTTTTAAGTCCCCATTCATCAATTATTATGATTCTAAAATGATCTTGATCTTGTTCTATTTTGTGATGGCTAGACTCTTACCTGGGCAACCAGGAGCTGAGCTACGGTCAGAACATATCCTTCTCCCTGAGGCTGGACCGAGGGGTTCGCCACCCGTCCACGGCTGATGTGGTGCTGGAGGGGTCTGGGCTGAGAGTGGCAGCTTCCCTGGGAGACCTGAGGACCATCGTCCCCTGTGGACAGAAGATCACCTACACATTCAGGTGGGAATCAGGCAGAGCATTGTAGTAGACGGATAAGCTTGATACTAGCATTAAGCAAAACGTGAAGTTATGAATAGTTCCTTCAGAAAGTATTCACATCCCTTTACTTATTTTGTTGTGTTACAAAGTGGGATTTAAAATTTATTGAATTATCATTTGTTTTGCCCAACGATCTAATCAAAATACTCTGTAATATCAAAGTTTTTATATATTTTTTCAATTCATGGAAAATAAAACACTAATATATCTTGATTAGATAAGTATTCAAGCCCCTGAGTCAATACATGTTAGAATCACCTTTGGCAGTGATTACAGCTGTGAGTCTGGGAAAGTCTCTAAGAGATTTAAACACCTGGACTGTACAATATTTGCCCATTATTCTTTTAAAAAATTGTCAAGCTCTGTCAAGTTGGTTGTTGATCATTGTTAGACAGCCATTTTCAAGTCTTGCCATAGATTTTCAAGCTGATTTAAGTCAAAACTGTAACTACGCCACTCAGGAACATTCAATGTCATCTTGGTAAGCAACTCCAGTGTATATTTGGTCTTGTGTTTTAGGTTATTGTCCTGCTGAAAGGTGAATTTGTCTCCCAGTGTCTGAACCATGTTTTCCTCTAGGATTTTGCCTGTGCTTAGCTCTATTCTGTTTATTTTTATCGAACAAAAACTCTCTATCCCTTGCCGATGACAAGCATACCCATAACATGATTCAGCCACCACCATTCTTGAAAATATGAAGAGTGGTACTCCATGATATGTTGTGTTGGATTTGCCCCAGATATAACGCTTTATTTTTAGGACAAAAAAGTTCATTTCTTTGCCACATTTTTTGCAGTATTACTTTAGCACCTTTTTGCAAACAGGACGTATGTTTTGGAATATTTTAATTTTGTACAGGCTTCCTTCTTTTCACTCTGTCAATTAGGTTAATATTGTAGAGTAACTACAATGTTGTTAATCCATCCTCAGTTTTCTCCTATCACATCCATTAAACTGTAACTCTTTTAAAATCACCTTTGGCCTCATGGTGAAATCACTGAGCAGCTTCCTTCCTCTCCGGCAACTGATTTAGGAAGGGCAACTGTATCTGCTTAGTGACTGTGTGCATTGATACACCATCCAAAGTGTAAAATGAATAACTGCACCATGCTCAAAGGTATATTCAATGTCTGCTTTTTTTGTTTTATCCAACTAGGTGCCCATCTTTGCAAACCATAGGAAAACCTCAGTGGTCTTTGTGGTTGAATCTGTGCTTGAAATTCACTGCTTGACTTACGGACGTCACAGATAATTGTATGTGTGAGATACAGAGATGGGGTAGTCATTTAAAAATCATGTTAAACACCACAGTATTAACGCACACAAGATGCATCCATGCATCTTATTATGTGACCTGTTAAGCATATTCCTACTCCTGCACTTATTTAGGCTTGACATAACAAAAGCGTTGAATACTTATTGACTGAAGACATTTCAGCTGTTCATTTTTTATTAATTTATAAACATTTCCAAAAAACAAAAATCCACATTAACATTATGGGTTATTATGTGTAGATCAGTGACACTCCAAATGTAACACAACAAAATGTGAAAAAAAGTCAAGTTGTGGGGTACCAACAACACACAGCTATGGGGTACCAAGTGTACCGACTGATAGGAAACAGTCCATCTCAGGGCAGGTACAAACATAATTTGGTCTGCAGGAGATAGGTTTGCAGGTGTGAATAGTGAGATGGATGCCAAAGATAACAATTGAGAAACACATTATAGACAATTTCACATTGTGAATGTGGAGTGTGAAGGGGTCAATGTTTTTCTCACACTGATTGAATGTAAAAGCTTGATAACAGTTAGTAAGCCAGAGAGTCATCTGCTTGTCTGATTCAAATTAATTACAATTAAGGGGAAATGGCTGGTTGCCAAGCAGCTTATCTCTAATTGGTCAAATCCAATCCTGTCTCACAACAAACTGCACCATCGTGACCATAATAGTAGTTTAATACAGTGACAACACTGGTTTTTGCTTCCATCAAAATACATGTTTCCATATTTATTCTCATATTCATGATAAGCAAAACGAATAATAATTACAATAGCTACAATGTAATTACAGCAATAACTACAGTAATAAGGACATGGTGGTGTAAAGTGTGACTGTGAAATCCATAAGCATAATACTGATGTTCCCTCATGCTTTATGAGTCTGTGCACGTCTTGGGTAAACATTGCATGCTGTGTCTTTCATTCTCAGACTGGATGAGCAACAGAGCAGTAAATGGAGGCCCCTCCTGTCATCTTTCCAGTTTCAAAAACTCCTCCAGAATCTGACTGCCATCAAAATCCGTGGGACATTTGGGGAAAATGGTAAGTGTTTATTTTTGTATGACTCAGACTATGAGATTGGTTACTGTTTTGCATAAATAGATCCTTAGAGTCATTCCTTGGTCGTAAATAAGTGCTTTGGAACAGTTTAATATCAAGTTTATTTCAGTAGTTTCATTTTTATTATGTAATCTTTCTAAATCAATTATCAAAAATGACACTGGTACACATCCTCAACACATTGCCTTCTCTTCATCTCTTGTCAATCCCTCAATAAAGCTCAATACCTTATTGTCCTTTGCAGGGCGCGGTTACCTTGACAATGTACATATGGAGTCTGCCCGTCAGGGGGCCGGTACCCCTGCTGCCTGGGTCCAGAACTGTAGCTGCCCAGTGGGATACGAGGGCCAGTTCTGTGAGAGGTGTGCTTCAGGGTATAAGAGAAGTTCTCCAAGCAAAGGCCCATACAGCTCCTGTGAGCCCTGCAGCTGTAGAGGAGGAAGCTGTGACTCTGAAACAGGTTGGTGACGTTTTAACTTTGTCCAAGTGTTACTGTATGTTTGTGTTAATATATTTTGTATTGTTGCTATTAATGATGAGATTTGTTTGATTTTCATCAGGACAAACCTCCTTTTGCAGTATGTCATTCCCTGGACAAGTTATAGAAGTTCAAATCAATGCTTGAAAAACGATGTTCATATATAATGAAAATAATGTAATGCAGGACAAATAATGTCTTGATGAAAGTGTGTGTGTGTGTGATTATGTGTTGTGCCGTTCCACAGGAGATTGCTACTCTGCAGATGAGACCCCTGGTCGCCAGACCTGCCAGCTGGGGTATTATAATGACCCTGCCCAGCCACGGTCCTGTCTGAAATGTCCCTGTCCCAATGGAGCTGCCTGCTCTGTGAGCCCAGGAACCGTGAAGATCAAGTGTGACCTCTGTCCACCTGGCACCACTGGTGAGTGCTGTCACAAATCGTCAAAGTAGTGCACTATATAGGGAATAGGATGTCATTTGGGACACAGTCACAGACCATGGCTGTTAGATGGGATAGAGTACTAGGGCATTCATATTCAATGTCAGCTATTTGCATATTTGATATTTCATATTGTACCTCTTCCTCCCTCCTCACTCTCAATAGGCTCACGTTGCGACACCTGCCAGGATGGTTTCTATGGCAATCCCTTGGGGGAAAATGGTGTCCAGAGGCCTTGTCGGCGCTGCCAGTGCAACGGTGTCAGTAGCTGTGACCCGCAGACAGGGGAGTGCCTGAAATGTCTGAATCATACCGCTGGCTTCTTCTGTGAGAGCTGTCTGGATGGATATCACCACAGCATGCCATCAGAGGCATGCAAACGTAGGGATAACACCTTGTTTGCTCCCCATATCCAGCTCTTTCACACGTAGACACGATGCACATAGCTCCTCCTTTAGATTCTAACAGTCAAATATTGTCTGCAATTTTATATACATTTTAACAACTGTTTTTAATTTTGCGTTCTAGCTTGTGGCTGCAATTCCCAGGGTTCGCTGTACAACAAATGCAGTGACCAGGGCCAGTGTTCATGCAGAGAAGGCTTTGAGGGTCTGAAGTGCCAGCGTTCTGCGTGTCCTTCCTGCTTCAACCCTGTCAAGACCAAGGTAAAATCCACTGGGATTATTTGATCAATGTCTTCTTTTTCCATTCAGGTCCAACATGTCATTGTGCTCTCTCCAATTATTAAATGGCAGCACAGTATGCATCCCAAATGGCACTCCATTCCCTATATACAGACCTTGGTCAAAAGTAGTACACTAGGCTATACTGTATAGGGAATAGGATTCCTTTTGAGATGCGGACACAATAACTGGACCAGAAATAAGGCTACTGGCTGTGGTATTTGTTCTGGCTGTGGTATTTGTTCTGGCTGTGGTATTTTTTCTGGCTGTGGTATTTGTTCCGGCTGTGCTCACCTTGTCGCTGGTTCAACATCCTTAAAGCTTAGTGGGTCAACGAGAAAATAGCTGTACAAGGATTTTGTTATGAGAGGAAGAGGTTTACTGTCTTCTTACAAGTTGTGATCTGGCATTAGTATTTTTGCAAGAATATTTCTTCATCAGGTCCTCTCAGTAAATATAATACCTCTACCTGGGAGGGGAAAGTACTTGACAGGTAAATTAAATATTTGTGTGGGGTGTGTTCTCTCTGGCATTGCCTACACATCCTGTGAACTAAGATGAAAGTTCTGTCCCAAATGGCACCCAATTCCATATACTGTATAGTGCACTAATGTCCACCAGAACCCAAGGGCCCTGGTCAAAAGTAGTGCACTAAAAAGGGAACAGGGTGACACTTGGTGTGCTCCCTCCCCTCAGGCTGTAGTGTGGGAGGAGGAATTGAAAGGAGGACTAGTTCAAGTATTGAAACAAAACAGTTAACCTATGAAGTTATTTCTCTTTCATAATGAATACCTTTCAGGGTTTGAATCTACTGCTCCATCTCACATTCTGAATGTAATATGTAGGCCTACAGTAAAGTATTGCAGAGGTTAAAATTATTTTTATTTTTTTGTTAACCTTTAATTTATCTCGCCAATCTAGACCCAAATATTGTGTGAGTGCTGGCCTCCAGCCAGCTTTCTTTTCATCTATCACCAGAGAATAACCTTTCATAAGCTCTATTAAAGCTTTCCTATCCCATTGGGTCATGTGTCACAGATGGAGGGGTACACTCGTAAACTGCGGGAGATAGAAACTCTGTTTACGGGTACAGAGAGTGGCAGTCTACCAGTGAACGACGCCCAGATGGAGAGAGCCATCAGAGCAGCAGAGGACATAGTCACAGACCTGCAGAGAAATGCACAGACACTCTCTGGTAAGTCATTTATAATAGTTATACATCATAGATACTTAAAGGATCAGAGGATCAGTCATTTTCTAATTAGTCAACATTTGTTAATACCATTCAGGTTGCCAGGCATCTGAAACATGGTGAAGCACCGTCCATACACTGTATCTCTGTCACACCCGAATGTGTCTCACATTCAGTTTGTGAAGCTTTCGGTTTATATGTGAAGTGCAAAGATTTCATGTTGGTGACTTGTTTTGTTTTGTTCTATTGAATAGAATCAGAGAAAGACTTACAGGCCCGGCTCTCAGACATCAGTACAACCCAGCTGAGTGAAGGCAGAGACATCCAGGTGATCTCCAACACCATCAACAACATAAAGCTGCAGGACCAGAGGTACCAACGACAGGTCTCTGATATCCAGACACTCATTCATGATGTGCGGCGCAAACTAGAAGAGGCAAGACTCAACATCAAACAAGCTGTGAGTTATATATAGTAGTACAGTAGTATTCTACTTTTATCACTGATGTCATCAAATAAGGAGAGAGTAAGGAGATATGAATATGTCAATGTATGCGTGTTAGTGATCTGTTTCATTAGTGTTTACCTTCCACCCCAATGTTAGGAATTCCCTTTAAGTGATGCAGAAGTGGACACAGACAGCCTCTCTACTCTGGTTCAGAGAGCAACAGGCCTGGCTGAAAAGTGAGTACTGCACCCCTCCATGTCCCATTCATACAGACTGGAAAATCCCATGTCAGAAAATGACTTGTCGTGCTAAGGATGACTCTATGTTGTAACTGTTTATTAGACATCAGAGCAAAGCGGGGACAGTGGAGAAGACAGCAAACAGTGCTCTTGCAGAGTCAGAGAAGTCCCTGGCACTCATGAGAACTGTCATGACAAGGGAAAACAAGATCAGAGAGCTTATCAGTGATCTCAAAACCAAGTAAGAAACTCATGTCAATCTCCTGTCAAAATACAGTAGACGATATATCCTCTACTACCAGCCATGTAATGTTCTGCATAATAACATCATTGATGAACCGTTGTTGTTATATTGATATTTGTTATACATTTATAACAAATATTTTATTATATTTGTTTTTCCTCTGGTCAGGTATGATAAGAACTCAGCCCAGGTGAAGGCCATGGAGAGCCTGGCCACTCGCCTAAGCAGCTCTGCCCAAGATGAGAGCAGGATGGCGGCTGACACCCTGGAGCAGATAGCCTCCCTGGAGCTGAACATCCCTGGTCCTCTCAAGGTATTGAGCAGAACAGGCCTCTCAGCAGGCTCATTTCTCTGGTCTCTATTTGGTGACTGCTCTCAGGTCAAGACATCCGAGATATCTTAAAAATCATAATAGGCAAATATTGATAGATATACAGTGTCTCCGTCCTGGAAATGAGGGAGAGAAGGATTCCCCCACAATGTGCTTGTGTCCTAGAGAGCTGAAAAGACTATTACATTTCAACACCTTTCACTATGAACAGTATGAAATCATTGTGTCTAACCATTGGCAACTGAACCAGTCTCATGGCATGTTTGTAAAGCTAGATCTCAAAAAATGTTCCTTGCTAATTTACATTTAAACAAAACAAAGCAATTAACAATCAAGGATATGAGTCAGCAAAAAATGCAAAGAAGGGGAGGAGATCTAATTAAAACCTGACTGGTGAGGAATCTAGTGCGTATGTAATTACACTTGCACAACACGCTGAGTCTGAATGAGCTCCTGTTTTCTGGCAAAAGGACATTGACAGTGTGGCAGCTAAATTGGATGGCCTGAGTGAACGGGTGGAGGAAAACCTCACAGAGTACCAGGCGCTACAAGAGGAGACCCAGGAGGACAAGGCTGCAGTAGAGGACCTCCTGGCCCTGGGAAAGGCAGCTCAACAGGTACACTTGAGGCCTTTCACTATTCACTCATCAGCTTTCAGAAAACTTTCTGTGTAGGATTGGTAGTATATCATATCTTATATTCCAACTTCAAAGGTTTCTGAGAAATACTTTCCTGCGACGTCTGAAATTCATTGATAGATTATCCAACTGAAGTATTTCAATAGTGTATAATTAGCTAATGACTTCACTAACCCTTATAAATGGTAATAACTGGCACGATGTTGATTGTTGGTATTTCTCTCGTACAGGAATATGACCAGCTCCTTGCTAGAGCGAATGCAGCGAAGGCTGACACAGAACTGGCCCTGAAGGCTATCACAGACAACATTGATGGGGTGGATGATGCGCTGGAGATGCTCAGAGGTATGACTTTCACATTTCAATAGGTCTTATTCCAACTACAGCACAGTAGAAATATGAATAAACTATCAGCATATTATGTGACAAGGCCGGCCCACATATTAGAAAAGCACAGACACACAGTAACTGTAATTATATCTGAGCTTATATTTCTCAGTTGAATCAATAATGACGTTCAACAGCACTACAGGCAGTTATAGCAGCTGTAAGTTAATCAATAACATTTTATTGTGTGTCCTTTGCACCGAATACAACGATTCTCTCATCTAAAAAGCACATATTTATGACATAGCATCTATAACATAGCAAATATATTTAAAACTGTAAAACAAAAAAAGATATCTAGATACTGGTACACTATAGATACACCTGCCAGAAAACACTGATGGTTATGTCTAAATCTCTTGTATCCTACAGGGTTTGACGGCCAGATCAGCAAGAACAAGGCTTTGGCGGACGAGGCCATAAAGAGACTCCCTGGCATAAATGCCACCATTCAGCAAGCTGTTGGCAACAACTCAGAGACCTTATTCATCATAGGCAGTGTGTCTGATGACTACAATGATGCACTGGGCACATTCAGCAGGCTGGAAGCTGTGGTCTCTCGACTGGAGGTACCCTAACTAACAGACTCTTTCCTTTCAATGGAAATATCCAACTGGGGTTCATATGCTAATCCACAGCTTGTGCATTTAGCTAGAGTCTCTAGAAGGAAAATGTCTGTTGGGAAAACAATGAGGTTAATGTTTCGAGTCACTTATGCATATGAGCCCATTCAATTCCAGACATGACCTATTCACAACCAAAATACTCGCATGGAAACTTCAAAATGAGCTCATTTGACTGTTTCTTGTTGTCTGCAGGGAATGTCCGGCTCTTTACCAGTAGCTCCCGCTGATCTACTGAAGGACGCCACCAAGCTGAAAGGGGACGTGCAGGACCTGAAGAACCAGGCGGTAGCCACTGTTTCCAAAGTGGCGGCAGAGAGGGCCAATGCTGAGGGACAGAGAGACAGAGCTGCAGAGGTCCGTTTTAGTGTGATGCCCTCAGATATGATATGTTATACCTTAACAAACCTGTGTCAATATAAAGGATTCATGTGAAACACTCCAGTACACAACTCCAGCACACACAAATGGTTCTTAAAATAAATACTTTTTTTCCAAATGAAAGGTCTGTAATATTTCTAATGCTTTGTAATGTTCTTTCCCTCAGGCTTTAATGGGAGGAACGGGTGCCTACATCAACGCCAAGCACACTAGAGATGCAGTGGGAGAAACACTCCTGGTCATCAATAACCTCCTGAGCATGATCGGTAAATTCCCCCAACAACTACAATCAGCTAACTCAAACGAAACAAAACCACTTGTGTTTTGTCTTATTTCACTCACCGTCCTATCTCCATATTAATGTCATAAAAAAACACATATTTATGACATTATGATTTAAGCTGGTGCTGACCATTGGTCTTCTCCTCTCATCTCCATCCCTCCCCCCTCCTCTCCTCTCCTAACAGGTAAGCCAGGCAGTGTGGACGAGGAGAGGCTGGGTGAGTTGGAGCAGTCCATCTCCAGTGCCCGTGGCCAGGTCAACCAGCAGCTCCGGCCTCGGCTTCAGGACCTGGAGGAGAAGGAGGCCGGCCAGAGGGCCAGGTTGTCTGGCCTCAACCTAGATATTGATATGATCCTGGACGACATCAGGAACCTGGAGGACATCCACGCCAACATCCCTAAGGGCTGCTTCAACACCCCACCTATTGAGAAACCTTAATCCCCCTATTCAAAGATCTAATGTTCCACCCCAAATGGCACCGTATTTCCTATATAGTGCATAAGGGCCCAAAGGGCTCTGGTCAAAAAGTAGTGCACTATATAGGGAGCAGGGCTCCATTTGGGGTGCCATTTGGGATGCCTAAGTGTTTGGAAAATAACTCTGAATGTGTTATGGTATTACGTGTGAGAAAAATGTGTGTTAAACTAAATGTATTTATAATTGTCTGCAAAAAAAAAATTCTGTGAAGTTTCAGACTCCAGAGAAGCAATATTTTCAGTGATCTAGTAAGTGTTGAAAACAATGTATTTTCTGTTGTATTCTGTAAAATAAACTGCAATATTTATTCCTTTCTTAACAATACAAACCTGGTGCCACTTAATGCAACACAAACACATTGAATGAATGTCAATTAATATGAATGTGTTTCATGTGTCTTTCTTTTGCTCTTCAACTGAGGGACTTACTAACAATGTAAGCAACTACAAAATATATATTTTTACACACTTGGTTTATTATGGAGGTATTGATGAACTCAGAGTAGATGTTATATTGTGTCAGTCCAGTCAGTCCACAGTTGAAGACGAGAAAATACAAATCATTTCCAACCCAGCGCATATTACATAGGATTCCCCCAAAAAACTTTTTCAGGACTCCTATCCAAATATATCAATGAACAGAATAAAATCAAACATCTCTTGATATTATATCTTTAAGTCATCTAAACCCACTCAGCTCAAATTAAAGCCGCAGGTTCTATGAAACCTTCTCTGAGACTATAGCACACTAAAATTGGCCCATATTAACTAGGACCACGACAATGCTTATTTTTCATATCAGATTTTCCACTACATCTTGTTTATCTAAACCAGTCTTTGAAGAATACAAAGTAACTGATGTTGTGTATGTAAGGAGTACCCTGCTGAGATGTGTTTGATAGAAAGACTCAAGGGATGCATGTATAAAGATCATCGGCTTGAAGAGATATTGGACCCAGTTCAGTTTGTACATAATGTATTACATTTGGAGCACACATAAAGAAGCAGTGTTGTGAGTCTGGAGCATCTTACACAGTGTACTACTGATAGTATGTTTTGTAATCAGCTATGAAACTAGCAGACAGATTAGTCTATAAAATAATATTACTTGCATCCTTTCTATAGCCTCCTGCTGTTTGTACTGGACTCAACCAGTCCTTCTGATCTTAATTCCACCCTTCAGATGTCCACAGACTAACCCGTCTTTCCCAGTACATTACCATTTTACTATTTCCTTTTGCAATACATCCTTCTATTTTACTGTAATGTCTTACAAGAGTCTTGAACCTCTCTATTTGTACCATTTCTACCACGATTGCCCTAAAAATAAATATTTTAGCAAAGCATATAATCATATTTCCCATTGATTGATTGTGGTTTATCAGATCTCCGAGCAGTACTGTTTGTAGGTCCATCTGAACACAGACATTATGACTCAACAACCACTCCTGGACCTGACTCCAAAAGCGAGCCACCGAAGCACAGTACAAAAATAAATGATCTATTGATTCTATTTCTTGGTTGCAGTCTGCACAAGGCTGACTGTTCAATGCCCCTTATAGTGAACATAATTTTTGTGCCAAGAATTGTATATAATAGTTTAAATGGAAAATAACTGATTGTGTCAAATGTTGTTTTATATATCAGTTCATAAACCCGATGCCGTGGTATTGAAACATCAAAAATCTGTTCCCAACTAGCTTGAATTCTATGCGGTATAGTTGTCAAACCTCTCAAGCTTAAATAAAACGGATACATTTTACGATTTATACTAGTCATTTTAAGCCATGCATGGTTTTTGACTGGCAGCAGACAAACTAATTCATCCTTTTCTCTTATGAGTAATTGCCCCATCCATTTTTATGTGTGAGCTGCAATGAGTTGGTTATACTTTTATGTTGAGCATACATCTCCATAGACTTTTGTTAATTGCTTGTGTGACAACATTTGACTCTCCTTATTTACAATGTCATTCATAAACATGATACCTTCCTTATACATTTTCTCCAAAACAGTGTGTCTTTCCCCTATCAGTACATTCGAGTTTAGCCATATTATTTTCTGTAATATTTGTTACGCCTCATCTGGAGGATGAAATTGGAATTGTAACCAATTCTGTATGGCTTTAAACAGGGTTCCATTTACAAGCATTTCGCTACACTCGCATTAACATCTGCTAACCATGTGTATGTGACCAATAACATTTGATTTGATTGTCAAATGGTTGGTTTTAATGGCAAAGAGCTTTTGAACATTAGATGTGTCTCTCATAGTAGCCTACTCAAAAAACATTTTGGATTTAGATATCATTTAGATATAATGGAGTCTTTAAGTGAGAGGTTTAATGCCTTAATAGTAAATAGTTTTAACCCTCCAACTCATGTTTGTTTTATAAATATGCCCGTTTGAATGTTTTCTGGCCATTCCAGATAAAATTAAATATTACTTTCGACACGACTTGAAAATTGTCTATTGATAGTCTTGCATCACGTCAGATTTCTATGTTCTCCACAAGGCTGGAGAATGAGATTACTACATGGACAACTAGCACTTGTGTGTCTATTTCTTAAAAATCATGAACCATGAGATTTCCGGAAATAGTGGAATGCTTTTTACTTTTGCTTCATCGGCTATTAAAATTGAATAACCTAATAATCTTAGCCAAATGGACACATGTAAAGCTACTGTAAATATGTATGCAAGATGCTTTGGTCACAATTAAAGACACTTATTAAACCAAAATGTGCACCTATTTACCCTTTCTTGCAGTAAGACTGTCTAAAGCAATGCTCATTAAACTAAACTGTCAAAAGTGTCTTGGCCCTGACCATGAGGAGTTTCAGTAAGAAACTACTGATCAAAGGCTATATCCCCACTTCCTTTGCAGTACAACATTAGAACACATTTATTTCAGATTGATGTTATTATGACAGAGTGTTATGTGCAAGGAGAGTGAGAGAGTTGCATATGTGAATTCATCCCCAGGGCACATGAAATGCACTTCTATAGTGTGTGCTGTTGTTTTTTCCTCTATATGTAAAATAATCTAGCTACATAGCACACAGTAAGAAACAGGTTCATTGCATTTGTTTTGGGAGGCGTGGTCATTTTCTCGGTGGCAAGCAGAAGAAACGTAAAATCCTTTGCACACAAAAATAAATCAACGTTCAAATCATTCTCTTATGTGCAAACAGATGTACATTTGGCATCAATGCCCAATAAAAACCAAACATTTAGGCATTGATATGCAGTCGCAGATACATTAATACAGATACTGTACATACAGTAGACTTGGAGTGAACAGAAAAGGAAGTGAGAGGTGGGTACCCACTATATGTTAGTTTTTCTGCGAACACTTTCACAACATATATCAACAAAGTGAGTAAGTACTCATGCCAAAACAGAAACATTCTAAGCATGCAGTCTAAAAACGGACAAATTTTAAATCAACAGCAAAGGCCCAAATTCAATAGGTTACAATCTCTGCACCCTCTCTTAATGACACCAAGGGTGCATCCCAAATTGCGCCCTATTCCCTATAAAGTGCACTATTGTTGACCGGGTCAAAAGTAGTGCACAATAGGGAAAGTTATGCTATTTGGGACACGGCCCAAAACCCCATCCCCCCTCTCTATCCCGCCCGGCCGGCGCAGCCTACACAAAGTCAGTTGTGAAGGTGGTCCACACGTACACACAGCTCTCAGGCACCTCGCTGTACATCCACAGGTCAGATGAGTCACCATGATACAGTAAGAAGGGATATGGATATCTTTAAATGGAAAAGCAGTAGCTCAAGAGGAGTATACGTTTCACATGAAAGACAGACAGGGACAATATGCCAGCAGGCCAAAGCAGTAGTTCCTATCCAGAAGCATTGATGTAGAGCTGACTCTGCAGGATGTAGTCGATGACTGGCTGGTTCAGGTAGTCCACTACATGGCCGTCACCATGCTGCAGGGCCAGTCTGAGGGAAGGGAACAGCCATAGAATTACAATGATTCTAATGTTCTACGGGAACAGCTTAGTTCAACTTCTAGGGGCGGTTTCTTGGACACAGACTAAGCCTAGTCTTGGACTAAAAAGCACGCTTAATGGAGAATCTCCATTGAAATAGCTTTTTAGTCTAGGACTAGGCTGAATCTGTGTTTGGGAAACTGCCCCCTAATATTTAGCAAATGTTGTGGTTACTCCCAAGAGACACTAAACAGCAACCAAAGTGGTACATTAAGAGACATCCATATTTGTGAAAAATAACCAAACTTTTCGAGAGTCCACAGTGAAAAAGTGACAATAATAATAAAGAACAGTCCATAATTATTTCTTAAATATTCCTAATGGAGGCCCAAAGGATGGTAGATAAATTATAATTAAGCAATAAGGCCTGAGGAGGTGTGGTATATCGCCAATAAACCACAGCTGAGGGCTGTTCTTAAGCACAACGCAACACAGAGTGCCTGGATATACAGTAGCCCTTAGCTGTGGTTTATTGGCCATATACCACAAACCCCCAAGTTACCTTATTGCTATTATAAACTGGTTACCAACGTAATTAGAGCAGTAAAATACATGTTTTGTCATGCCCTTGGTCAGCCAATCAGCATTCAGGGCTCGAACCACCCAGTTTATAATTCACACTAACCTGCTCTTGGTTGAACTGACAATGGACATAGGGTGGTTGGCATCATCTTTTACGACAGTGATGTTATCCTGGAAAAAACAAAGAGAGGATATTTTACACATTATACAATTAATACATTGACATTTCTAATTATCTATGGTACAGAGTTGATTATATGTTAAGACATTAACATAATAAGCTTCTTACAGATTACATTATCAAGCTTATTGGTTTTCTACTTTTCACCAAGCTCATGACTCATACGCGCACAATGTAGATATTACCTTGTTCTTGCGCAGCACAGAGGAATGGTTCATTATCCTCTCTGTATCAACTCCGTCCCGAGGCACAACAACAATCCCAAAGTCTCCCACAATCACCTCCATCTGCAAACCATTTGTATGACACATTGCAGTATTACCTTGCAATGCTAATGAAATGGGTGACTGTAATAGTTTTGGTAAAGTATCTTGGATGCAGCATTATGCTCATTAGGGTATTACATTATTTGCAGTCATGCCTCTAAGTGGACACTGGATAGATTCAAATGTTGTCCTTATTTAAAACTATTCGTCTTGCAGTGTCTCCTTTGACCTCTACAGGTCTGCCTATGTCTGCTTTAATATAACTTTAGCGCATGCCAATAGGCAAGAATGTATACTATGCAAAGTATGAACATAATTCTTCCGCGAATGACAGTCTCACAACAGACCTAAGAAGATGGGGAAGAGAAAGAACGAAGGGCTTACATCACTGTCTTTCCATAGGCCAGGGATGCAGAATGACTCCAGAAGATCACTGCCACATAGGAGCAAGATGCGCAACTCTGGACAATAGAGAGGAAGACAGAAATTAGACACCCAATAAACAAAGAGTTGGATAAGATAACTTCCTGTTCAATGATTCGATAATAAAGAAAGTTATTATGGGTTGTTGAGTGAAAATCAAATGACCTAAGCAAAAGCTTTTGTATTCTGACGATATACAGACTGTATGCAATATTGGTAATACATAAATCTTATGGATACATACCAAAAGAGTGTTAACTCACCAATTTCCTCATATCGCATTGCAGTGCCAAGGTTGGCATTTTCATCTTTTGAGATAAAATAAAAAAGATACAAGAAAAGGTTAGAATTTAATTCATCAATCATTGTGAACTTACTATACACTTAGAAATGTATGTTTTCAGGAAGTTGCTTGTGTAGCCTACTTACCGACAAAGGTGAAACGGTCAATGTGGGGGCGAACACAGCAAATTTTACCCAAGCTCTCACTCATCTTCCCCCACAGCTTAACTGTTTAGGTATATGGAAGAAAACATCCAACATTTTCTAGCAGCAAATTACATCCATTGAAAAATATTTACAGACCAGACAATTCATTTCTTGGTACATTATAACAACGTTTCCTCTTTTCCATCAAGCATACATTTTCAAAATATTGGACCTAGATTCTCATCTTAATCGAGATGGCATAAATGTTATCTCAAATACGTTTGTGTATGTACACCATCACTCACTGGCAGTGGGCTTGTTGTTCACTGTGTTGTGGTTCTGATAGATGGCAGTCTGAGTCTTATTCTGTGGTTGGCCGATCACTGGAGTTGTGGACGGTGTGTTCACATTGGATAGAATACACCCTGTGACTCTCTGTGGACAGGAAAACACCAGAATTGACATTTTCAGTCCCAGAGAATTGCATTTGAGCCAGCTTAGGTCAGCAGCACAAACAGATTGACTACATTCTGACAGAAGGATTGGATTTGTCACATACTACCAACATGATATAATTGAAAAGTGTCAATCTGGTAGGTTTGTAGCAAAAAGATACACATCAAAGAAACATGACGCGTATGTGTATACATTATGTTCAATTGGGGGAAGATTAGTGTCACAATATTGATGCCTACGGATAAGCGCCAAAGCTCTCTCTCTCTCTCTCCCTCTCGCTCACTCTCGCTCACTCTCACTCTCTCTCTCTCTGCCTCTCTCTGTTTCTCTCTCTACATCCTCTTTATTCCCTCTCCTCTTCTCTCTCTCCCTCCCTTCTTTCACAACTCCACCCGCTCCCCCTCCTCTCTCTCTCTCTCTCCCCCACCCTCTCTCTCCCTCCTCTTCATCTCTCTCTTCTCTCCCCCTCCCTTCCTCTCGCTCGCTCTCTTTCTCTCCCTCCCTCTCTCTATCGCTCTCTCTCTATTCACCAACCCTCTCCATCGCTCCCTCCCTCCCTCTATTTGCCTTCCTCTGTCTCTCTCTCTGTCTATCCCCGACTCTCTCCCCCCCTCTCTCTCCCTTCTCTCTTTCTCTCGCTCGCTCTCTCTCATCTCTTTCCCTATCCCCCGACTCTCTCTCCCCCCCTCTCTCTCGCTCTCTCTTCCCCCTCTCTCTCTCTCGCCTCTTTCCCTATCCCCCGACTCTCTCTCTCTTTCTCCCTTCTCTCTCTCTCTCTCCTCTCTTTCCCTCTCCCCCGACTCACTCTCTCCTCTCTCTCTCTCTATTCTCTAATCCCCTCTCCATCTCCCCCTTCTCTCTCTTCCTCCCTCCTACTCTTTTTCTCTATTTGCCTCCTTATCTCTCTCTACCTCTTCTTTATCCCACCTCCTTAACGTCTCTCTCCCTCCCCCTTCTTTCATCCCCCCTCTCTCCTCTCTCCCACCTCCACCTCTCGCTCCTCTCTCCCACCTCCACAGACTAGATATTGACACATAGATATTGACACATAAGTCAATACATTGCATTCAAGGCAAAAGGCAAGTTGGTGATAAATTAGAAATGTGTAATTTGGTGAAAGACAGGCAGACTGACAGACAGACTTATACACTCACAGGCAGATAGACCCTCTGGTACTGCAAGACCATTGTGTCCAATGAAGGTCAAAAAAGTTGTTCTGCCCCTGAGCAAGGCAGTTAACCCACTGTTCCCCGGGTGCCGAAGACGTGGATGTCGATTAAGGCAGCCCCCCGCACCTCTCTAATTCAGAGGTGTTGGGTTAAATGCAGAAGACACTTTTCAGTTGAATACATTCAGTTGGACTGACTAGGTATCCCCTTTCCCCTTTCCCCAATTTAGTAACTTCCTATAATAGCAGGACGCTGAAATTCAATATAAGGCCCCCTGGGGTCACTTGCCCCAGTTTAAATGCCCCAGTTTCAAGCTTTGACATTAAGAACTGACTGTTTTACAGAGGACGGAATGCAGTATTTTTGTGTAACTACAGGGTGAGTATAAAGGACCATCTTGTGGATGAATTAAGCCACTTCCCGTTGCCATAGGAAGCTGAACCTCATCACGAGGCATCCCTGTAAGGTCGCGATCAGGTTGTCTGTAAGGATGGTTAGCTAGCTCAATCACAGTCCACGGGGGCATCATGATTATGTAATGGCTGAACGTAATGTTTTTCTATGGAAAAAAGCCGTGTTCTCTGTGGGACAAAGTTTTCACTGTGAAGAGTTAATTTCACATGGTCAGGTGTAGGCTTGCGTTCATCGGGAGTGTCTGCTGAACTATCCCATATGTGAATTGTGTTTCTAGCCTCAATAATTCTAACAATGTCAATCAAAAGCACCTTAACTCTAGGAATTGTACACATTTGTGACCGGGCGACTGTTATGACCCGGCATATGAAATTTAAAGTAAATCGGCACAAAATGATTTTTGACCTCCATTGGACACAATGTTCTTGCAATACTAGAGGAGCTCTGTCTGTCTGTCTGTGAGTGTCTGTCTGTCTGTGAGTGTGTCTGTCTGTCTGAGTCTTTCACCAAATTACACATTTCAAATTTAGCACCAACTTTCTTGCTATATAGAGGGGGGATTATAGAATAGAGATAGATAGAGTCGGAAGGAGAGCGAGAGAGAGAATGAGGGAGAGAAGAGGGAGAATGAGAGAGATAGAAGACAAAAAGAGAGAAAGGGAGGGAAGGGTAGTGGATGGAGGGGGGAAATAAGGGGGAGGGGTGAGAAGAAAAGGAAAGGGGATAAAGATGAGGCAGAGGGAGGCAAAGAGAGGGAGGGAGGGAGGGAAACCAACAGACATGAACGCAATTGACTTATGTGTCAACTTCTTGATATATATCTATGCATCAATCTTATTGAAAGTAATGTATTCCCTTCGGCATCAAGACCCTGAAGCTTATCTCGAGGCATCAATATTGTGACACTAATCTTCCCCCCCATTGAATGCAATGTATTCACTTGGGCATCGTGTATCTGGTGCTTAACTCTAGGCATCAATACCGTGACACTAATTCCCCCCCCATTAAATGCAATGTATTCACTTAGGCATCATTTATCTGATGTTTAACTCTAGGCATCAATACCGTGACACTAATTCCCCCAGTGAATGCAATGTATTCACATAAACCAGATTGACGCTTTTCTGCTGATACCAGGCTGATACTACAGTAGATGTTTGAAAAGAACGTAATATTTAGTTGCCGTTTAAACAATCCCAGCATACAGTAAAGATACAGGTCATTTATAAAAACAGTTCAAATTGCTCTTAGTCCTTATACATACTTCCACTACGCATGTCAACTAGCCAGTGGGCCGCGCATTAATTCAACATCTATGAATACATTCCATACACAGTAGCCTGATGCATTTAGTGTAGGCTACCTTGAACTCTCTTCTCTCTGAACTACCACATATTTTATCAAATTGCTCTTGATATTGTCCTTCACTGCCAAATGTACAGCTCATGCAATACAGTGTGGTCTGAGTAACCGTAGCCAGTCATTATTCCATGGCCTGGCTTACCTTCATGAGGTCACGATGATGCTCCAGCACGCTGCATGTAGTCTGCCATGTGTCCTGGTAGCACTCCCAGGGATCCACTCTGCAGGAAAATGACACATGATAGATGAACAGCTGTGTACTCCTGGGCCTGTATTCATAAAGCGTCTCAGAGAAGAAGTCCTGATCTAGGATCAGGTCCCCCCTGTCCATTCATCATAATCTAAAAGGCAAACTGATCCTAGATCAGCACTCCTACTCATGCTTTATGAATACGGGCACTGATCTCTATCCTTCTCATTAGCAGGATAATAGGACTGATGATATTGCACATCTGCTAAATACCTCACACACTGTGTTTTGTTAATGACATTGCCAGAAACACATCCTGTCTCAAGGGACTAATAGAGGCCATTCAAGATACTTACTGCCAATCAAGATTCACTTGGACTACATCCCAAATGGCACCCTATTCCCTAGTACACAACTTTTGTCTAGGGCCCATGGGTTCTGGTCAAAAGTAGTGCACAATGTAGGGAATAGGGTGCCATTTGGACGCAGTCTTGTTGTTCTGATCGGATATATCCACTGACTCACCTGATCCAGTCAGAGGACTGGACTGCCAGTTGACACATGGTGAGACGATGTCTGCTGGGGACCAGACCCTGTGAACACACAGGGGATCGATAAGCTGCTGACATTGTGTTCGTTGTGTGCATCCCAAATCGCACCCTATTCCCTATATAGTGCAATATTTTGGGAATAAGGTGCCATTTGTGATGCAGGCATTGTGTTCATTCTCTCTATTGTGTGCCTCTGCATGGTAATCGACTGGTTTTACAAGTTGTATCTATGAGGAACATATATTTGTGGAAAACGGCTGAAGATGACATTCTATAGCTGATGTCAATCATTTGTGCAACCACAACAATGATAACATACTAATCCAATCCTCATTCGTGCTAGAGACACAATGATGAAAAAAATGCACAGAAGATTCATGATCTGACTGAAACAGCATTTCTCTTACATTTATTATTCATGTTTTCTGTTTCTTATAGAGAGAGAAACTGGGACAAGCTTTTAATTTATTCCAGAAACGGCTCGGGAGAATAGATGACGATAGAGGTGGCTTATATAATCTGAATGCAGCAACAACACCTACACAGGAGGACCACCCAAAGCAATCACTCATTCATAAAAATAACCCCCAGTTAATTTTCTCTAAATTGCACTCCTGTCACTCAAATCAGATAATTGGTTGAGGTGGTTGTTTGTTAGTTAATCAAACAAATCCACTTCGTGGATACCAAACAAAGCAGTCTGTGAATATACTGTAAGAAGTTCATACCGGTTTGCCATAGGAGTCATGTACAGGAGAGATGATGCCCCCAATCACAATGAACTTCCCTGTTTTGTGCAGGTATTCTTTGGCTTTCTCTGTGAAGCAGATGCAGTACATACTTGTCAACATACTTATTATAGTTCATAGTGTGCACAACATTACAGTTTTAATTAGCTAACCTGTGTCTTATTGTCTGCCATCAGCTAAATGTTGCCATTTCTGTCATGAGAAGTTAATTCACTGAATTTCTGCTTGTAATAAACAGTCTATAACGGTGTTGTCATTCATTCATTCATAAATTGTTTTCCACAGGGCACTATTGTGAATCAACCTGATGTGTTGCTGAATATTTTGCTTAGTTACAGTACAAAAAGAAATTAACCCTGACTCGCCAGTGGATCCGTGCAAATTACAATTTTTACAGTTCATCTCCAGGGAAACAGATCAAGAAATTCCAGAAGCCTTTTTCAGCCTTTTTCAAATTGAAGTTGATTGATGAGGACTTTTGTTTCGACCACAGGGCAAGCATTCATCTATTCATTCTGTTGTTGTTGTGGAGTTACTGCCTGCATGCCACCAATAGAGAAACTCATTGTTTCAGCCCTCTTCAAGCCTGTATGTGAATGTGGAAACCTACTGGAGCCTATGTGTTGCAAGTCATCAGCTCAGCTCAAAGTGTGTGATGTACAGTGCCTGTGTAAATTGACCAGAGCCATTATAGATGTAAAGTCAAAAACATCAATATGATTAGAAAATGCATTATTTATTAAGAAAGAGAGGGTAAACTCTTAGAAAAGAAGGTGCTATTTAGAAAAGGGTAATTTGGCTGTCCTCATAGGAGAACCCTTTGAAGAACCCTTTTTGGATCCAGGAAGAACCATTGTGGTTCCCTTTACACAGAGGGTTCTACATGAAAGCCAAAAGGGTTCTACCTGGAACCCAAAATGGTTCTGCTATGGGGACAGCCAAAGAACCCTTTAGGAACCCTTTTTTGTGTGTATGAGATAGAAAGTTAAGAACATGGGAACACTAGTGTATGATTTGAGGAGAGTCTTAATGAGAAAATAAAAAAAATAGAATAGTTTGGGGTTGTCCTTCAAAGCAGATGGTTTGGGGCAAATAATGAACTCAAGGACTGCGTTCCAAATGGCACCCTATATAGTGCATTACTTTTGAAAGTACATTCTTAGAAAAAAGGGTTCCAGGTAGAAACCTTTTTGGTTGCAGGTAGAATCCGTTTGGGTTCCATGTAGAACACTCTGTGAAAAGGTTTCTACATGGAACCCAAAAGTGTTCTACCTAGAAACAACAAGGGTTATTCAAAGGGTTCTCCTATGGGGACAGCCGAAGAACCCTTTTAGATTCTAGATAGAAAAAAAGGTGCTAAGAGTGTAGTGCACTATATATGGAATAGGGTGCCATTTGGAACATAGCCAAGGGTTATACTAGTGAAGACATGCAACTTTGAATGAGGTATTAATGAGCTACATGCCACCACCATTACCATCTCAAGAGAAGAATCGCAATCCTTCTTAACAATGACTTACAACATAGATGAAACTGAATCAATATCGAAAATGTATGATGATCTGACACCATCCACAAGTTTTTATATTCTGTAGTCTTAGTCCATGATACATGCATTTGTCTGCTTCTTCACTTTCTGTTGTTTCATGTAATCCCTTTATGAGTCAGAAGGGCTCACTGGGGGAGTTTCCATTCCACTCGTGTGCAGCTAGAGTACTTTCTTTTTTCTATAACAGCCACTGCAAGGCATGCAGAGAGGTGGTTTGGAAAATAGGTCATGGAAAAATTGATGCTTTTTCCCTCTGCCTCATGATATTCCAGGTTCACTCACTACTGCTGCAGCATAATAATTTCACTCACTCTATTCTAATGACTATCTCTTAGGATTTAGTCATTTTCAGGGTACTAGCCTATGGTGCACCCTCGTATTCCTGATTTTGGATGACAGTAATTTTAACTCACTTTTATATAAATGGTTTGCCTTCATTAGAGGTGCATTCATTTTTTTATAGCATATAGACATTACTATATATTGATGGGCAAGATAGCTTATGTGTATTATAAAATACAATACTTTACTAGTTCTACTGTGATTGTTTTCATCAATACACTGATGCATTTGGCTGACTGTTGTAATGTGATCTCCCTAATTGTAACATTGTGCCATTACTGAATTGTGTGTAGAACCAGTAATGTTTCAGGTAACAAGAAAACCATAATATTTTTCTAAGTGATAAGCCATGATGAAATAGTCCACAGTTGTTTAATTGATTAAATGTCAGTTGAAAACTGACAACAGTTAAGGCAAATACAACAATGTGCTTGCCTTCATTAACTATTCAAATTGTATGTCAGCAGTCAAAGAACATTAAAAAGAAGGGATGTACAGCACAACAATAAAGTCAAAAAGGAGAAAATATTTAGTCATGAGGTATAGATTTGCCTGTGTTTTCTTGCCATTTTGCTGCATTTCCATTAATTGGTGAATACCTGTTGTGTTTTAGCTCATTATTTTACATTTTGCTCGCCTGCACAGAAAGATTGTATGCTATTGTGATTTCAGATACGATTTCTCATTCATTATGAGTGACGCAGTATCTACTAGCAGGCAACCAATGCTCAAACATGCTGAATAGGCCCCTTGTGTCCAGTGGCTCAACATCCGTATACATGCTGCATTTATATCTCAAACTAGCCTAGCCTGCTCTTTCAAGTCCATTTGCTGTCGTTTTCAGGGCTGGTCGGCCTATGCAGCATATACCTACGTAGGCTACACTGAGATGATACATACTGTGCGCTCAATATAGCTGTATAGGATAATATAAACCTGTAGATTTAATGGTTCTGTTGTTTATTAATGTCATTCATACGTGGTGTTCAGAAACAGAGAGTGAAATAAAGACCCCCAACTGAAATTACAATGATTACACCATTAACTTAATTCTGACATAATCACATTTCCGTCACTGAGGCCGTAGCCCATTTCAGCACCTCCCTCATGGACAGCGAATACCAATAAAGGTCTATGGCAAAACACCAACCCAACAACCAACCAAACAACACCACGCAATTCTATAATGCTGATATATAGGTTAATTTCTATGCTAACCTACTGTAGACTGCTAAACGCATTGTCATTTTTAAACATATCTCCTACCCACAACATCTGGAGAACAAAACATATCTTTAAAATATACAGAAGAGCGCGTAGGTAATGCTTACCAAACATATGAATGTGTCCTTTAGTGATGGGGTTAAAACTTCCACATGACAGCAATATAACGTGCGTTTTAGTGTTCTCCGTCATGATATGACTGGATATTCGTTTGTTTCTTCAACTACCGATTTGTTCTCCTTTGTTTTGCTATTAGCGACCGCAGAGAGAGAGGCAAGGTTCATTTGGATGCGCCAGTATCCCAGTCTCCTCGCAGGATACAGAGCGTCACTGCCCTCTATATTAAAGGCACAGGATCAAATGCACACAGTACAGGAAATCTGAACATGTATGATTTTACAATACAATTGGCTTTTATTATATACTTTGTGCGGCAAGTAAATCTGAAAGAAAAATATACACAAATATTGGTAATAAAACTTTTAAAGTATTTACAAGAAAAAACAGACAAGATTACCAGCACTTTCTGGCCTGGGCTCTTCCAATTTTATCACTGTTTCTATTGTCCGTGTCCTATTTCTACACGTCTAGATGAAGATGTGTCACCACCTACTGAATGTGCTGAACTCTACAATACTCTACCCTTTTGTCAGAATATTTGTATTACTAATTGAGTTTATGTTAATTGGTTATATACTGAAATCATACTTTGGATCTCATAGTCGCAGTTTAGCCTCTCTGTATGTGAGCGTAGGCTACCGTTTTCTCTGTAAAGAGATCTGGTCTTGGGCGCCCTGGTGGTGTGCTTGGCTCATAACAGCAGTGTAGCTGGTTCAAACCCAATTCTGGCTATTCCGAATTCGATTTGCCCCTTAATTGCTACACTAGTGGCGAAGGTGGGGGATAATCCCGCTGCCTTTGTTGGAAGTACCCCTATTTGCATTGGCGTTGGCTTGTGCAGTATTGCAACCTCCCTGTTGTAAACGAGCATAGCTATATTTGCTAAGAGGTCTGGATCTTTAAAGCAGTGGTACTTAAGAAATGGGCTCAGTTTGTGGAATGGAACTGTACATTGTCTGGGTGATTCCATCCTAGTAGCAAATTCATTTGGATAATTGTTCTTAACCTGACCAAAGCAATGAGTTCAGACTGTATATATTATTGTAACGACCCTGGGTTTATAAGCGCGGAAATCGACTCTGCCGCATGAGCATGCTTTTGCGGCACAGTCGATAGCGCGCCGGACTTCGGGCTAGAAGGTCGAGGGTTCGAGACCTGCTCCCTGCCTGTTTCATTACATTGGTGTCAGAAGTGATCGGACCTCGCATCCACGACAGTGCGTGTGCTTGGCCGGTGAGCGCGTTCCTGTAAGACGTAGAGTCGCAAGCTAGCGCGAGGACGCGCTCTTTGAAAGGAGGGAGTAGTGTAACGACCCTGGGTTTATAAGCGCGGAAATCGACTCTGCCGCATGAGCATGCTTTTGCGGCACAGTCGATAGCGCGCCGGACTTCGGGCTAGAAGGTCGAGGGTTCGAGACCTGCTCCCTGCCTGTTTCATTACATTATTATAAACTGGGTGGTTCGAGCCCTGAATCCTGATTGGCTGACAGCTGTGGTATATCAGAACGTATACCAGGGGTATTAAGCATCTCCAATCCAAAATTAAATCTAGAATTGGCTTCCTATATAGCAACAAAGCATCCTTCACTCATGCTGCCAAACATACCCTCATAAAACTGACCATCCTACCGATCCTACCGATCCTCGACTTCGGTGATGTCATCTATAAATTAGCCTCCAACACTCTACTCAACAAACTGGATGCAGTCTATCACAGTGCCATCCGTTTTGTCACCAAAGCGCCATACACTACCCACCATTGCGACCTGTACGCGCTCGTTGGTTGGCCCTCGCTTCACATTCGTCGCCAAATCCACTGGCTCCAGGTCATCTATAAGTCTCTGCTAGGTAAAGCCCCGCCTTATGTCAGCTCACTGGTCACCATAGCAGCACCCACTCGTAGCACGCGCTCCAGCAGGTAAATCTCACTGGTCACCTCCAAAGCCAATTCCTCCTTTGGTCGTCTTTCCTTCTAGTTCTCTACTGCCAATGACTGGAACAAACTGCAAAAATCTCTGAAGCTGGAGACTCATATTTCCCTCACTAGCTTTAAGCACCAGCTGTCAGAGCAGCTCACATATCACTGCACCTGTACATAGCCGATCTGTAAACAGCCCATCTATCTACCTACCTGATCCCCATACAGTATTTATTTATTTATCTTGCTCCTTTGCACCCCAGTATCTCTACTTGCACATTCATCTTCTGCACATCCACCATTCCAGTGTTTAATTGCTATATTGTAATTAATTAGCCACCATGGCCTATTTATTTCCTTAACTCCCTTATCTTACCCCATTTGCACTCACTGTATATAGACTTTTTGTTTTCTTTTGTTCTACTGTATTATTGACTGTATGTTTTGTTTATTCCATGTGTAACTCTGTGTTGTTGTATGTGTCGAATTGCTATGCTTTATCTTGGCCAGGTCGCAGTTGCAAATGAGAACTTGTTCTAAACTAGCCTACCTGGTTAAATAAAGGTTAAATAAAAAAAACTTTTTTGTTGTTGTATTTTTACTGCTCTAAAGACGTTGGTAATCAGTTTATAATAGCTATAAGCCACCTCAGGGTTTGTGGTATATGGCGAACGGCTGTATCCAGGCACTCCGCGTTGCGTCATATAAGAACAGCCCTTGGCCGTGGTATATTCGCCATCTACCACGCCCCCTCTGACCTTATTGCTTAATTGTAGATCAGAGTGTGTGGATGAGAAAGTGAGACATCCCACTCGCTCGTGTTCTCTAGTTCAAATAGAGACAATGAACTAAGCAGATCAGACACAGCTTCCACCACGTAAGCAGACCCAAACTGTGACAACTTTTTCTATGGTAAAACGCGTGAGTGGGACATCTTAATTTATTCCCTATCTTTGCTATGGCACCCTCTATCTTCGTGTGTACACAAGGCCGGTGGCTCTGCTAGTGACGAACAATATGGCGCCGGGAGTAGCTCTTGCTTCTGGACCAATCGTTGTCTAAAGACCCTTATCGGGCAGGATGAACCTCTGCGGCCAATACTTAAGGTGAAATTGTTTTTTATTTATTTATTAAATGGTGTTTCTTACATACTGCGTCAAATCGTATTTGTGCTATCGCCGTAATTTGGCATGCTAGCTTAGCTAGCAACGCACAACAAGAAGCCAAGCTGAGCATGTTCGAAAAGTGTGACTGAGTTAGGGCCAGTTATTTAGCTAGGTATCTAACTGTAGATAGCTATGGCTGTTTGTTACCGCTGACTACTGTATACAGTTAACGTTAGTTAGCTTGGATGGCTAGTTAACTTTAAATTACTAGCTAAACTAGTTTGATAAGTTAACAGGTTTGCGAACCATACTAACCACTGTGGGCATTTTCCTAGGAAATAAAAAGCTAACGTGTGTCGTGAACAAAATTAATACGTAGATAATTAATTTAATTGTTAACGCCCTCAATAACTAGCTAGTTATGTAGTTAACTAACTCGCCTAATAATATCAAACTGGTTTATCCATAACGTTAGTTTACACAGCGCCCCTGCCCTTTTTTGGTAGCTAGCATTAGCTAGTTAGCCTGCTGTGCTGGCCATGTCGTTTCTAGTTTGGTTTATAATGAATGTCTGACTGAGTCCGGATATCTACCATTAGATAAATTGGATAACAAACACATTCTGAGGTTTCGCTAATTCGTGATTTTTGGAAGCAAGCTACTATTTCCAGCAAGTCACTGGAGTGAACCTTTCTGTCCACATTAAAGTTACTTGCTAACAATATTCAAAACATGGCTAGCTAAATGGGCCTTAGTATTAGTGAGACGCTAGGTGACGTTAGCTACCATCCCATCTGAGTGTTGTTGGATTAACCATACAGGGATGATTTAAATCAAACAAGTAAAGGCAGCAAGCCAAATATAATCAAAGATGCACCTTCTCTAGTCCATGGTATAGCTTACGTAGCCACAATCGTTGGCTGTCGCTACATGACATTTGGTAAACATGCATTCCAGTTAGGCCTGTTTGAGCGCGAGCTTGCTAGATTGACACTTCACTGTGCATGTCTAACGAAATTAAACTAATAATTTTCTGTTTTAATGAACATATACAGCTACTTTATTTCAGAGGGGAGTAGAGAATATTTGGTTGTTGCTCATATTGGGATGTCATAACAAATCGTGCTTTGGAAAGCGAACCAACAGAAACACTGCACCTGCCACACTGGTAGCGCGAGCCCTGTCTATTTTTCTTTCCTAGTCCAACCATTGAGCTACATGGTGGAAGATATCAGGATAACAACGACAGTAACGTCAATATATGGCCAATATTGATTATTTTACGAAATACCAGTAATAATTTATCATTTGAAAGCATAGCAATCAATAAAGCTGTGTTTGAGTCTATTGGCACAATGAACTTCGCTATAATGAGAGCTAGGCTTTTGCATAAATTGTCTTACGTTTCTGTTTTTAGCCAATCTCTTTCTAGCATGTCAAAATAATACAATCTCCTGTTACATGTTTTGATTACATTGAGCAGTCAGTGGCAGCGGTGGCACACTTTAATCCCCTTTAGTTTTTATTATTTTTTAAATGTGAAATACAGTGCTTTTTTTATTCTACTGGTCTTAATTTCCTATGGTTTATGCTATACATAAAGGTAGAGTGTGGGTCTGTATTGATTGACTTAGCTTCTTCTGTTTGTTTATACCCGAGCAGGCAGGCAGAGGCCCTGAAGGCTGACATGACAGGTATGTTTCACACCTCACCTTTGTGGTTCCTTCTTTGTTTTAACCCACAACCCCTTATTATTAGACACTATGCATTGCGAACAATATTGTTTTTGCTGATATTATGGTCTCTTATTAATTTTGATCTTGAAAGCTTTTCCTTTTCTTTAATGTTTTGGAAGTTTATAATCCCCAGACTTGGGACAGACATTGCATATTCCTTTTTCATATAAAAAAAGAAACGTGTGTGTATATATATATTTTACCAGGTAAGTTGACTGAGAACATTCTCATTTTTTTAAATTTCACCTTTATTTAACCAGGTAGGCAAGTTGAGAACAAGTTCTCATTTACAATTGCGACCTGGCCAAGATAAAGCAAAGCAGTTCGACACATACTACAACACAGAGTTACACATGGAGTAAAACAAACATAGTCAATAATACAGTAGAAAAAAATAAGTCTATATACAATGTAAGCAAATGAGGTGAGATAAGGGAGGTAAAGGCAAAAAAGGCCCTGGTGGCGAGGTAAATACAATATAGCAAGTAAAACACTGGAATGGTAGATTTGCAGTGGAAGAATGTGCAAAGTTGAGAGACATAATGGGATGCAAAGGAGCAAAATATACAGTTTGGGCTAAATTATAGATGGGCTATGTACAGGTGCAGTAATCTGTGAGCTGCTCTGACAGCTGGTGCTTAAAGCTAGTGAGGGAGATAAGTGTTTCTAGTTTGAGATTTTTGTAGTTCGTTCCAGTCATTGGCAGCAGAGAACTGGCGACGGGTATGAAGCGAGGGCCAGCCAACGAGAGCGTACAGGTCGCAGTGGTGGGTAGTATATGGGGCCTTGGTGACAACTGATGGCACTGTGATAGACTGCATCCAATTTGTTGAGTAGAGTGTTGGAGGCTAATTTGTTAATGACGTCGACGATCGGTAGGATGGTCAGTTTTACGAGGGTATGTTTGGCAGCATGAGTGAAGGATGCTTTGTTGCGAAATAGGAAGCCAATTCTAGATTTTACTTTGGATTGGAGATGTTTGATGTGAGTCTGGAAGGAGAGTTTACAGTCTAACCAGACACCTAGGTATTTGGAGGTGTCCACATATTCTAAGTCAGAACCGTCCAGAGTAGTGATGCTGGATGCGCGGGCAGGTGCAGGCAGCGATCGGTTGAAGAGCATGCATTTAGTTTTACTTGTATTTATGAGCAGTTGGAGGCCACGGAAGGAGAGTTGTATGGCATTGAAGCTCGTCTGGAGGTTAGTTAACAGTGTCCAAAGAAGGGCCAGAAGTATACAGGTTGGTGTCATCTGCGTAGAGGTGGATCAGAGAATCACCAGCAGCAAGAGCGATATCATTGATGTATACAGAGAAGAGAGTCGGCCCAAGAATTGAAGCCTGTGGCACCCCCATAGAGACTGCCAGAGGCCAGAACAACAGGCCCTCTGATTTGACACAATGAACTTTATCAGAGAAGTAGTTGGTGGACCAGGTGAGGCAATCATTTGAGAAACCAAGGCTATTGAGTGTGCCGATGAGGATGTGGTGATTGACAGTCGAAAGCCTTGGCCAGGTCAATGAATAAGGTTGCACAGTATTGTTTCTTATCGATGGGGCTGAGGTGCACCCATGACCAGCTCTGAAAACAGATTGCATAGCGGAGAAGGTGCGGTGGGATTCGAAGTGGTCAGTAATCTGTTTGTTGACTTGGCTTTCGAAGACCTTAGAAAGGCAGGGTAGGATAGATATAGGTCTGTAGCAGTTTGGGTCAAGAGTGGGGGGGACCCCTTTGAAAAGGGGGATGACCGCAGCTGCTTTCCAATCTTTGGGAATCTCAGACGACACGAGAGGTTGAACAGGCTAGTAATAGGGGTTGCAACAATTTCGGCAGATCATTTTAGAAAGAAAGGGTCCAGATTGTTTAGCCCGGCTGATTTTGTAGGGGTCCAGATTTTGCAGCTCTTTCAGAACATCCGCTGACTGGATTTGGGAGAAGGAGAAATGGGGAAGGCTTGGGCGAGTTGCTGTTGTGGGTGCAGTGAAAGACTGCACCATACACAGGGCAATGTCCCCAATTACTGCCCTGGGGCATTGGTATATTTTATTTTAAATCAGAGGAGAGTGCCTCCTCCAACACCACTTCCAGCTGCATCTTTTCCTAGACCATGTTGCTTTGTGCATAATGGAAACGTTAACCAGTATATTGGTGTTGAGATCAATGCGCAGAGGCAGGAGTGGACTTTAAGAGATGAGAAAAAAGCCCTTATTTGTCTAAGAAAAGTGAGGAGCGGGGAAACCCCAACTTATGTATAATCAATAGCCTAACTGTCAAATTTGCCTGGCTTTCATAAGTCATCCATATATATCTACAGAAATAAGACAGATCCTGCTTCTGTTGCCTTTTAAGTGTTTTTTTTAATAGCCTACTCATTCTGTGAGCACCAAGCATCACGCAACTACAAGTGGGATAAGCAATTTCTCAAATTTGCCTGTTTTTAGTCTTTGCTATGCTGTATTAAAGCCTCTCTGGTATTATTTAGAATTTATTTAGTGTTTACACTAAACCCTCCTTTTTCTTGATACCCTCATTGTTTATAATAATAATAAACAAGTAATGTCATTATCATTAGTAGGCTTAGTATAGCAGCCTTGTATAACCACCATCAAGGTTATAGGCTATAGGCCTATGAGCGCGTCCTGTTTAGTCTTCATACCGTAACTTACTTAAGCCTATATCTTCATAGTTATGTAGGCTACTGTATCAATCATTCGTTCATGTCATCACACAGCATACGAGCATTTCAAATCATGAATGACAATGAAGCATTTTAGTCTTAAAATAAAATGACAAAGCGACACTTGAATAATTAGCGTAAACAATAAATAAACCGTTCCATTTCGGAAGTTGCATTCACAAATGCATGTGACTGCTTTATTTTTTGTTGTAATAAAGGCTTAAAAAAGTGTCTGGTAGGCTTCTAATTTATTTTGTTTACGTTGTTCCAAACTGACAAAAATAATATTGTAGTTTAACAGCACCGGTTTGGCACACACAATATGCACGCAGCGCTTGCTCCTTACCTCTTTCTTGCTCTCCAGTATTTTCCACAACTAGTCAAATTTATGCCACACATCAGACTTCGCCTTTACCTCCTAAGCAACCAGTAAACATTCCCCCGTTTTGAGTTTATTTGTTACGTCCTCTGCATCCATTTTGCTTTCCCATGTGTTCGGAGTTTGTTATAACCTATTTATTGATGTGATTATGATATGCTATAGGTCAGGCCCTATTGGTCACGTGCATGCGATGTGTCATGTAAAGAGTGCAAGGGTTGAGAGAATAGGGAATGTCATTCCTTAACAAATTAGGGATTTCGCTAACAGATGGCTTTAATTATGTTCCATCATTAGCAACACGGACAGCGCAATAAAAACTGATGTTCTGTGATGGTCACTGCAGCAGGGAGGAGAACGGGTGCTACACACAGTCACCCGTTGTAATTATTTTTTTAGACAGTGCTGTAATTCAGGCACAATCAAATCAATTGGATCGCATCGGAGTTTACCCCATCCGTCACCGGTTTCATTAAGTGCAATAAGTCATCCCCACACTTACCGTACATGCATACCCCAACCAGAAGCCATGGATTACAGGTAACATCCGCACTGAGCTAAAGGCTACAGCTGCCGCTTTCAAGGAGCGTGCTTCTAACCCGGACACGTATAAGAAATCCCGCTATGTCCCCTCAAACAGGCAAAGCGTCAATACAGGACTGCGATAGAATCCTACTACACCAGCTCTGGCACTCGTCAAATGTGGCAGGGCTTGTAAACTATTATGGGAAAAACCATGGGAGCCGCTAGCTTCCCAGTGATGCGGCTCTGCCAGACGAGCGAAATGCCTTCTCTGCACGCTTCGAGGCAAGCAACACTACACCATGCCTGAGCGCACCAGCTGTTACGGACGAGTGGGATCACGCTTTTTGTAGCTGACGTGAGTAAGACCTTTTTAAACAGGTTAACATTCAAAAGGCCGCAGGGCCAGAAGGATTACCAGGACACATACTTGGAGAATGCGCTGGCAAGTGACTTCATGGACATTTTAAACCTCTTCCTGACCCAGTCTGTAATACCTGTTTCAAGCTGATCACCATACTGCCTGTGCCCAAGCATGTTCAGGCAACCTGTCTAATTGACTAATTGTCCCGTAGCACTCACCTTCTGAACCATTCAGAATATTTTCTTTATATATTAACCTACCTAAAGTTTTCTGGCAAGGAACATAAGCATGTTCACCTTTTCTGGCTTTAATAGACTGCGGAGTGGGGTAACAATATTGCCTGCTCTGGGCCTACTGAAAACACGTTCACACGGAACACTTTTTGCACAGATGCAGTGGTATTTGACGTAATGTTGGCCAAGAGCGGAATGCGACCCTCATTCCCTCTCCACCATGCCAGTGGGTCATCTCCTGATTTATACATTAGTGGGTACGATGTGAGCTCTGCTTTGGCCGGCTGTTGCACACCGAGTGTGACTGTTTGCTTAGCTCTTCCAAGAAGACTGCACAGTGACGTCTTCTATGGTGAACATGCGCACTCGATCTCAGTTGAAATTGTCCAAAATCACCACTGAAAGGGTCTCGTATCACACTGTAGGCCTACAATGTTTGGTTCCAAATCACCATACAAAGTTATCGGTACCACATATGATGGGTTTATTTTTATTTCCGCACAAGAAAATACAATATGATTTCCATTGTGCTCTAGTGATTTAGACTCTTATCATATCGTTTACTGCATTGGTAACACTCCAGCCCCGGATGCAAAAAGGAAATGTCTCTGGTGTTAAGTTTAATTCAATAAGAGAAAAGCTGTGAAATGGAGAGTTGAAGAGGGCCAGAAAAGTCATGTTTGGTATAGATTTGGTGAAGTGGTAAAAGAAGATGATGGCAGTGCCGGTTATGTGTGATGGTTGGGGCGCTATACGAATTCGACTGTCACAAAACAGGGACTTCAAATAGACATATGTCAAGGGAACTCTTGCCTACTGTTCAGATGGTTAATTGGAAACTGAAGGTCTAACTCCTGCAGAATTAAGCATTTATTTCAGTAAAATTATAGAAAATTATATATTTTATATTATAAATCATACTGTATATAGGCACAATTTTGACTTGTGTAGAAATATGATTTCTTTCAGCATCTTGAGAGAATGCAAATGCAATTAGATACTGTCTTTATCAGCATCAAAAGCAGATGGTGTTTTGCAATCAGATGAAATATGCATCCAAGCCAAACTGAAATCTTATCAGAAACATGTCTCATTTTCACTGCTTTCTATTTCCTTACAAAAGGTCAAACTGATTTTGCACAGAATTTTAATGTTTTGCTTTTTGTCCCCGGTCCCTAAATGTCTTTGCTCCGCGAAGAAGCAGAGATGATGGAGTGAACTTTACAGATGTTAACTGCATTAATTCTATTGATTTGAGTTTCTAGTTAGCAAGGGTTTATTTAGTTTTTGAAATCTCGAGCAACATATGACCGACGAGAAGCTGCATGCATCTAATTATAGACAAGTTGACTAACAGCTTACCAAAATGTCGGAAATTATAAGCAGAAACGTACTGTATCTAAATTAGGAAAAAATTTAATTGTTTTGATGTCTGACTGTAGACTACAGCGTATTTTCTGCATTAGCAGGTTAGGCTCTAGTGCAGGCCTCAGATTTTTCCTTTATCACAAAGTTGGGCGATTTGCGTCCTTAAGACTGCTAAATAAACTCAGCAAAAGAAGCAGCCCTTTTCAGTACCCTGTCTTTCAAAGATAACTCGTAAAAATCCAAATAACTTCACAGATCTTCATTGTAAAGGGTTTAAACACTGTTTCCCATGCTTGTTCAGTGAACCATAAACAATTAATGTACATGCACCTGTGGAACGGTCATTAAGACACTAACAGCTTACAGTCGGTAGGCAATTAACATCACAGTTATGAAAGCTTAGGACACTAAAGAGTCCCCCCCAGAAATGTCCGGGAACTTGCAGGTGCCTTGGTGGAAGAATGGGGTAACATCTCACAGCCAGAACTGGAAAATCTGGGCAGTCCATGAGGAGGAGATGCACTGCAGTACTTAATGCAGCTGGTGGCCACACCAGATACTGACTGTTACTTTAGATTTTGACCCCCCCCCTTTGTTCAGGGACACATTATTCCATTTCTGTTAGTCACGTGTCTGTGGAACTTGTTCAGTTTGTCTCAGTTGTTGAATCTTATGTTCATACAAATATTTACACATGTTAAGTTTGCTGAAAATAAATGCAGTTGACAGTGAGAGGACGTTTCGTTTTTTGCTGAGTTTAGTTCGTCGGGGTAGCGATTTAGTTAACTATCTGCATTGACCCTTTTTGCCCTAACCTTTTTTTTTTTTATCACATGCGCTGCTACCGTTTACTGTCTGTCACTTTATTCCTATTTATGTGTACATACTGTCTACCTCAATTACTTCGTACCCCTGCACATATTCTTGTTACTGGTACCCCTTTTATATAGGCAAGTTAACGTTATTCATTGTGTATCTATTGTTACATGTTTTACTTTTCTATTTTATTTCTCTGCATTGTTGGGAAGGATGTGTAATTAAGCATTTCACTACTAGTCCACACCTGTTTATGAAGAACGTGATGAATAAAATTTGATTTAATCCATCAGAAGTGTATCAAATATAAGTGAGAGGAGTGTGCATAATGTCCTCCTTTCCCCTAGATTCTAAGCTTGGCGCAGCAGAGGTCTGGACTTCAAGGCAGGCTCTTCAGGACTTGTACCAGAAGATGCTGGTGACTGACCTGGAGTATGCTTTGGACAAGAAAGTGGAGCAAGATCTGTAAGGCCCAGTCTACATTAAATTGGTTATGTAATTAAACCTATTAGGCAGCCTTCTATCGCTATTCTTGCTAGGTCTAGGGATCTTAGCCTCACTTCGTAACAATAAGATGGTCCTAATTTTATAATGGGAAACAATGTTTTGCTGTCTTTCTGAAGGTCACAGAATTATGTTATGTATTCCTGTTTCATTGAGTCATTTGACCTTACATCAACATACTCTTTAGTCCAATAGTTGTCACTCTAGTTGTAGTTATCACATTCCAGGCTGTATCACATCCGCCCGTGATTGGGATTCCCATAGGGCATTGTCCGGGTTTGGCTGGGGTAGGCCATCATTGTAAATACGAATTTCTTCCTGACTTGCCTAATTAAATAAAAAGAATTGTTGAATGACCTTAACTTCTCTGGGATTTGTGGGACGGTAGCGTCCCACCTAACCTACAGCCAGTGAAATTGCAGGGTGCCAAATTCAAAACAACAGAAATCCCATAATTAAAATTCCTCAAACATACAAGTATTATACACCATTTTAAAGATAAACTTATCGTTAATCCAGCCAAAGTGTCTGATTTCAAAAAGGATTTACGGCGAAAGCACACCTTGCGATTATGTTAGCTCAGTACATAGCCACAGAAAAACACAGCCATTTTTCCAGCCAAAGACAGGAGTAACAAAAAGCAGAAATAGAGTTAAAATTAATCACTAACCTTTGATCTTCATCAGATGACACTCATAGGACTTCATGTTACACAATACATGTATGTTTTGTTTAATAATGTGCATATTTATATCCACATCTCGGTTTACATTTGCGCCATGTTCAGAAATGCCTCCAAAATATCCGGAGAAATTGCAGAGAGCCACGTCAAATAACAGAAATACTCATAAACTTTGATGAAAGAAAAATGTTTTACATAGAATTAAAGATACACTTGTTATTAATGCAACCGCTGTGTCAGATTAAATAATAAAAAAATCCTTTACGGAAAAAGCACACCATGCAATAATCTGAGACGGCGCTCAGATATAACAACATTTCTCCGCCATGTTGGAGTCAACAGAAATACGAAATTACATCATAAATATTCCCTTTGATGATCTTCATCAGAATGCACTCCCAGGAATCCTAGTTCCACAATAAATCGTTGTTTTGTTCGATAATGTCCATTATCTCCAAGTAGCTACTTTTGCTAGCACGTTTAGTACACATGTCCAAACGCTCGCGCAGATGCAGGCATACTCGGACGGAAACTTCAAAAAGTTATATTACTGGTCGAATAAACTGGTCAAACTAAGTAGAGAATCAATCTTCAGGATGTTATCATAAATATCAAATAACGTTCAAACCGGAGAATTCCTTTGTGTCTCTAGAAGTAATGGAAAGCAAGACGATATCATTTGGAATGCGCATTACCAGGAACTGGCATTCTGCCAGACCACTGACTGAAACCCCTCCCATCCGGCTCCACATCACAGTAGAGGCTTCATTCAACATTCTACAGACTGTTGACATCTAGTGGAAGGCGTAGGAAGTGCAAACAGATCCATATCTTACAGGGATTTGAATAGGCGATGAGTTGAACATCAACCAGCCTCAGAATTCTCACTTCCTGTTTGGATTTATTCTCAGGTTTTTGCCTACCATATGAGTTCTGTTATACTCACAGACATCATTCAAACAGTTTTAGAAACTTCAGAGTTTTCTATCCAATAGTAATAATAATATGCATATATTAGCATCTGGGACAGAGTAGGAGGCAGTTCACTCTGGGCATGCTATTCATCCAAAAGTGAAAATGCTATCACAGAGAAGGTAACTGGATTTTACATTTGTAAGATTGGAAGACAACTGTAAAGAAAGTAGATTAGTAATAACCAGAAGTGTGGACTCAAGTCACTTGACTTGGACTCGAGTCTCGCTGTGCAGAAGAATTATCAGTCCCCGCAGAGGAGCTCGACAGTTAACACTGTCAGCGTTTCCATTTATTGTTGGAGTTGTGATCGGATCAATGCAATATTAGCCGCTTTCAATGCAACATAAAGAAACAAAACAAACTAAGAAATACTTAGTATGCAAAACGTAACTATGCAAGATATTTTTGTTGTAGACAGAACACATCGGAGAAGGATTCTATTGATTTGACAGGCATGACTCGGGGCCTGTACTCTACACAGACCGGTGCGCCATAACCAATCAGAGCTGCAGTATGCCAAGTGTCACGTCTGGAGGAAATCTGGCACCATCCCTATGGTGAAGCATGGTGGTGGCAGCATCAGGGTTGAGGGAAAGATGAATGGAGCATAGTACAGAGATCCTTGATGAAAACCTGCTCAGGACCTCAGACTGGGGGCGACGGTTCAACTTCCAACAAGACTACGACCCTAAGCACACAGCCAAGACAATGCAGGAGTGACTTCGGGACAAGTCTCTGAATGTCCTTTGCGAAATGCACTGTACATACCTTTTTTATACCTTTGTTTTTATCAGGTTTCTAGCATAGGCCTACGGTATTGCACAAATTATTGTTTATAAAAACATACCGTTTTTGGTTCTGAAGATTGTAAGTCTGTTTGGTTAACAATCACCATTCATCAGCGTGAGCGCAAATCCATATTAGTCTCCAGAAAGTTATTTGTTTTTGAAAAGCAAAAAAAAAAATGAGTAGGATTATGTTTTATATTATCCATATAAACATTATGTAAAAGATAAGAAATCTACTACGGACACTTATTTGCCAGAACAGTGACGCTAAGCTACCAGCCAATTTCATTGATCATTTTCATATAGACTGGTGGCTACTGGCTATGTCTGAAGATAGTTGTAACATTGCACTGCCTTCAATATTATGTGATGAATGTTAATTTCTGGAGAAATTAAGATATTGTTGATGATGATAGGGGCTACCTGGGGGAGGTGTCAAAAGTTTTGAGGATCACTGAGCTAACGACTGGATTGCTGTACAGCTATAGCATTGTTTCCACGGTATTATGAGATTGTAGGGAGAGAAGATTGCCACAAATATGCAGCTCCAAAAATGGTTTGCTAATCAAGAATGTGAACTGTGTACTTTGCAGGCTCTCCAGCAATGGGTCATGGAGCAGCAATTACTACTAGCATAGGCGTACTGGTCTTTTCTTTTGAAATTGCTTATTTACTTAACCATTTGGAATTTGTTTTAAAATGAATTATTACGTAATCAAAATATTTTGTAGACAATGAAAAGGGCTGTCTGGTAGCCTCAGTAGACAAAGATTTAAAAATATATATATATTGACAGGACTTCAAAAAACGTGTGACTTGACTTGCTCTTAGAATACGCGACATGGACTTGACTCGTTCTACTTGAGACATGGACCTTGTCACTTAAGACTTGCTTGTGACTCGAAGAGTAGTGACTTGGTCCCACCTCTAGTAATAACTGTGGAGTGAGTCAATTTGCTCTCAAGCACAATACAACTATTTTACTGTTGGAATTAGATGTATTATCATTAGATGTTTGATTAAACTCTGAAACAAGAAAGTATACTTTGATTTTCTCACCTCACTTTTCAGCTGGAACCATGCTTTTAAGAATCAAATAACAACACTACAGAGTCAAGCCAAAAACAGAGCCAACCCCAATAGAAGTGAGGTGCAGGCCAATCTGTCCTTGTTTCTCGAGGCAGCTAGTGGATTTTACACACAAGTAAGTTGCAACTAGAATGTAGGTTAACGTTTTTGAAAAATCTTAGGTTTTGGCCAAACCTTATTTGCCAGCTCTGCAGATATACAGTTGAAGTCGGAAGTGTACATACACTTAGGTTGGAGTCATTTAAAACTCGTTTTTTAACCACACCACAAATTTCTTGTTAACCGACTTGCCAAAGCTTTAGTTTGTTAGGACATCTACTTTGTGCATGACACAAGTCATTTTTTTCCAACAATTGTTTAGAGATTATTTCACAACTCACTGTATCACAATTCCAGTGGGTCAGAAGTTTACATATACTAAGTTGACTGTGTCTTTAAACATCTTGGAAAATTCCAGGAAATGATGTCATGGCTTTAGAAGCTTCTGATAGGCTAATTGACATCATTTGAGTCAATTGGATGTATTTCAAGGCCTACCTTCAAACTCAGTGCCTCTTTGCTTGACATCATTGCAAAATCAAAAGAAATCATCCAAGACCTCAGAAGATAAATTGTTGACCTCCAAGTCTGGTTCATCCTTGGGAGCAATTTCCAAATGCCTGAAGGTACCACGTTCATCTGTACAAACAATAGTATGCAAGTATGAATTTCATGGGACCACACAGCAGTCATACCGCTCACAAAGAAGACTTTGGTGCGAAAAGTGCAAATCAATCCCAGAACAACAGCAAAGGACCTTGTGAAGATGTTGGCGGAAACGGGTACAAAAGTGTCTATATCCACAGTACAACGAGTCCTATATCGACATAACCTGAAAGGCCTCTCAGCAAGGAAGAAGCCACTGCTCCAAAACCGCCATTAAAAAGCCAGACTACGGTTTGCAACTGCACATGGAGACATGTCCTCTAGTCTGATGAAACAAAAATAGAACTGTTTGGCCATAATGACCATTGTTTTGTTTGGAGGAAAAAGGTGGAGGCTTGCAAGCCGAAGGACCACAAATGGGTCTTCCAAATGGACAATGACCCGAAGCATACTTCCAAAGTTGTGGCAAAATGGCTTAAGGACAACAAAGTCAAGGTATTGGAGTGGCCATCACAAAACCCTGACCTCAATCCCATAGAAAATTTGTGGGCAGAACTGAAAAGACGTGTGTGAGCAAGGAGGCCTACAAACCTGACTCAGTTACACCAGCTCTGTCAGGAGGATTGGGCCAAAATTTACCCAACTTATTGTGGGAAGCTTGTGGAAGGCTACCCGAAATGTTTGACCCAAGTTAAACAATTTAAAGGAAATGCTACCAAATACTAATTGAGTATATGTAAACTTCTGACCCACTGGGAATGTGATCACTGAAATAAAAGCTGAAATAAATAATTCTCTCTACTATTATTCTGACATTTCTCTCATTAAAATAAAGTGGTGATCCTAACTGACCTAAGACGGGGAATTTTTACGAGGATAAAATTTTAGGAATTGTGAAACTGAGTTTAAATGTATTTGGCTAAGGTGTATGTATACTTCCGACTTCAACTGTATGTCTAGAATTTATTAAGTAAGCTGTTCATCATATTGACAAGTATGTTAATCAGAATACAAATGATACTGGACATTTTTTTATGTCGAAATGACAGAAGCAAAAGTCTTCAACTCTTAGTAACTTGACCCTTTCCTCTAACAGTTACTACAGGAGCTGTGTACCGTGTTCAACGTGGATTTGCCGTGTCGTGTGAAATCATCTCAGCTTGGAATTATCAGCAATAAACAGACCAACCCCAGCACCATTGTAAAACCCCAACCTAGCTCTTGCTCTTATATCTGCCAGCATTGTCTTGTCCACCTTGGCGACGTTGGTGAGTTCACACTATCACTACAAAATAATTTCACTGGGCAGATCATTTTGAGGTCAATATTTTATCAGGCTCCCAATCAGTGCTTAGTGCAGTTTTGCTTATCTCCTTTCCCCCCCTTCAAGCACGATATCGCAACCAAACCAGCCAGGCAGAGTCCTATTACAGACATGCAGCTCAACTTGTCCCCTCAAATGGTAAGTACTTACAAAAGTTTTAACGTACAGTATTTGTTTACTGTTACACAGAGCATCAATGTACTTCTTTGCAACTTCCAAAATTTCACCTGATAAGAATCATTTCAGCATATGAAATCTTTTGTTAACCTGTTAATTTCACTGATGTCCCAATGTCTTTCTCCTCCAACAGGTCAGCCTTACAATCAGCTGGCCATCCTGGCCTCCTCTAAAGGGGACCACCTCACAACGATATTCTACTACTGCAGGAGCATCGCCGTCAAGTTCCCTTTCCCTGCAGCCTCCACCAACCTGCAGAAAGCTCTCACTAAAGCTATTGAAAGGTATCGTTGAGTGTTTTTATTGTAGCCTCATGTCAACCACTCTTTTCAAAAGGTGTTATGCTTAGCTGTATCTATTTTCCAACCTTAATCAACCATCATTTGGGAAGGCACTAATGAGAAGTTTGATGTCCTTAACAGGTGTTTATATCAGCCAGCTGGTTTACAGTAGGGATGGGCATTTGGACATTTTTGACTGAGTATTCACAGAATGTGTTTCTGAGCACTCAAAAGAAAATAAGTCTATTTTTAGAATACAAGGCCTGCACTGGAAAATATTTGGCGCAGTTATCTATATTCCAACACTGTGCAACAATGCCTCATTTATCGTAGCATTACAGAAAATAAATCCTAATAGCTAAATTGCCATATATTTTTAATAAACTATTGCCATTTAAAGAAACTCCACCCACAATTAATATTTGATTTTTTTGTTTTATTAGTCCATTGTTGATATAGTCCCAAAATGTTTTGCATGTCAAAATCACGTTTTAAAGATATGTAACTTTCCAAATGCAGGAAGTCACATATCTTGAAGATGTGATTAAGGACATGCAAAACATATCCTTAAGATTAATTCATTGAAACCAACTGGTTATATTATATCATGGAACACAGTCTTCAAAAAGGCATTAACCTCCACAGTGGTGCTTGCTTGTAGAAGCTGATGGCTGTGGAATGGCATAACCTTGTGTTAATTTAGCAGACAAGACGCTCTTTTTTCCCCCGAGCCCTCATCAGTCAAGACACACCTGTGTTACAGTAAAAATACATGATGTAATATAACAGAATAAAATATAACAGAATATTTTTCCAAGTGAAAAGTTGCCAGTGCGTAGTGATGCTCATCTCGTGTCTGGAACAGTTCTTAAAAGTCATCATTTGAAATGGAGTTGATATACTATTTTTATATATTTTTTTCCCCCAGGTTACAAACCAAAATTTGTATTTTTGATATAGATTTAGTTTATTCTGCCTGTTCTTTTGGAATTTTCTAAATGGATAAAAAATTCCATGTTGAACACTGCATAGTGATAAATTTAAGACCATGACATCAATTTGTTGAGTAGGCCTAGCCTTAATGCTTCAAAATACGCTCTTTATCAAACTGTTTTTGCATATTTTCAGTGTGGAACCTGTATGTTTAGGGGGGGTTATAGAATTGGTTAGCCTAGGCTAAATGGCACTGCCAGTTAGCAAAGTAGCCTAAGCAGAAAAAAGACAGAACAATTATTCCAAAACTAAATCTTGTTGTTGGAACATATTTCCTTACTTTAATCAACAAGTCCATTTTAGAATTTCTGATAAACTGTCATTTGGCAAGAGATCTAGCTTGTGTGTGATGTTTTCTTAGGCATTTATTTCTGTAGGACTAACGGGAACTTGTGCATGGACTTCGCACGCGTGTGTAGAGGGAGCGGTCGGAACGCAATTCAGTGAGCGAGATGGAGGGGGAAGGGAATTTAGCGAGAATGGTGTGATGCTTTGTTATTGTTGTGCCACGCAAATGCACATGCGCAAATTAACGTGGTCTTCAAGACATTCGGGCAGCCACAGCACATTCCACCAAATAGTTTTGCAGTATATATATTTTTTTCTCTGGTTAAAGACCGAGTTTTGACGTCCGTTCGAATACTCGATTACTCAAGTCCATCCCTAGTTTACAGTGTGGACTTGAGAGAGGAGTTGAACTTGTTGTATACATGCTTAATCCCAGTCTGTTATCTTCAGCCACGATGAGGTCAAAACAAAGTGGAGTATGTCAGATTTCATCAAGGCCTTCATCAAGTTCCACGGTCACGTTTACCTGAGCAAGAGTTTGGAGAAGCTCAACAACCTGAGGGAGAAGCTGGAAGAGCAGTTTCAGGTAAAGATTTCAACTTAAAAGTGAAGTTTAAATCCTTTGACGGAAAACTAAGGCTGGAGCGATCTTGGATATGTACTTCTCTATGAAAGTCTTTGCATTACTGCACTAAACAAGCTATGGGCTGGTTTCCCAGACACTGATTAAGCCTGTACTGGACTGAAAAGCTTTCTCAATGGAGAATCTCCACTGAAATAGCTTTTTAGTCCAGGACTTGGCTTAATCTGTGTCTGAAGCTACCCCAATTCCATATATTAAAATAGCTTAAACACTGTTTATTTAATTTTTTTGCAGACGCTGATTCGACAGAAAGCCTTCAGCTCCCAGCAGCTGGTCCACATCACGATTATCAACTTGTTTGAGCTGCACCATCTGAGGGACTTCGGCAACGAAGCAGATGACCAGAGCTTCACCTCCGACGAGCAAATCGGCTGGTTCCAACTTCTCGGCCTTTTCAGTATGTCCCCAACTCCAATTGTTTCTCAATATGCATGAGACGATTCACCTTGTGGTTGACATGCCTGTTCGTGGGTATGCAGTTTTTAGTTTGTTACTTTCTATATTTAAAAATCTGGAAGTACTGACAATGGATTTGATAACATGCATCTTAGATGTAATTGTATTAACTTCAAGGCCCAGCTAGCAGATTGTCTCAAACGCTTTTCTCAACCTCATAGTCTATCGGATGTCACCACTCTTTGTCGAATTAGAATGACAGAATTGGATTTACTTGTGGTGGTATTTTATTGCCCTCTTTCTTTCAGTGTCATTTCTGGGTATCATGTGTAGCCAAGCATTACTGAATAAGAACCGAGGAGAGGAGATCATGGGAGAATGTCCACTGCCGGCCATCAAGGTGTCTCTGGACTGGTTCAAACTGCGATCCGCTGTTTTTCAGGACAGTGCTGTGAACAAACGACAGTAGTATGTTTTTCACTTTCGATGTCAACATTTGCCCTCCAGGTGTCATATTTTAGTTTGATACATTCTGCTTCTCTGGTGTTGTAGTGTATTTTATTGTTTACTCATTTTTGGACCTTTTCTTATAGATCTAAGCAATAGCAGGAATACTTTTGAATGTGTTTTTGTATTGTCTGCGTTTTTAGTTAAAAGATTTTGCTCTTATTTCACCTCAGTGTTTGGCCTTGGCTGGTGTCCATTCTGAACAGTTTCCAACCGAAGGAAGATGATGTTTCCTGTGCATCAAGTAATGCCCATTTGAAATCTCTGCTTTGATACTCTGCTCATTCTTGGTTAGAGCTCTAATTTTGTGTAACAGCTCTAATTTTGTTGATTGTCTCTAATGTCCCTTATCTGTTTTCCAGTGACTCCACTTCCAGAGGAGTTTGAACTGCAGGGGTTTCTGGCTCTCCGGCCAGCTCTACGGTACACGCATTACTTACCCTTTTGTCTCAGCCTGTCTTCCATATAGACTGTGGTTGTGTGCATAGCATGTTCCATGTTCTCTTGTATTAACCCTGGTCTGTTTTGGTATACCCCTTTCCCAGGATCCTTGACTTCAGTAAAGGCCACCAGGGTGTTGCTGTGGACAAGGAGGGTCTGCCATTCCGTGCCCGTCACCAGAGGCTCATCAGTCTGGGGAAATGGGTGGCAGAAAACCAACCAGGGTGAGTCTTCAACTATCTACCCACTACTGTTTTAAAGACTTATTACCAACTACCACATCCGTACCGCCAATATAAAAGTTTCCATCTTTGAAAAATGGCCTGCTTTTCAAAAATGCAACAGTCTCTCTTTACCTTAGCACTACTGACTTATTAGGCATTTTCACACTGCGCCTTAGCCCTGGGCTAAGGAAGATTTTAGCTCCAAGGCCAAGCGAGTGTTCACTCTTGCTCATTCTAAAATGAGCTAGCACTAACCTTAGCCCAGGGCTAGCTGGCCCTGCTCTGGAGCAGGGTGAGCACCGACTTTTTGGGGCTAGCCCCAGAAACCTGGTGCCAAAATAGCCAGTGTGAAACAGGGTCAAGAACAACACACAGAATTTTCACAAAAGCTGCACTTTCACATAATTTGCATATGCCTGTGATGCCTTCTGCACAGTATTTTAATAAGTAAATGTATACTATTTCATCTTCATGTGGACAAACACCTGTCAATTTAAAAAAAAACATTGGTTACTATGGCTAACAAAAATGGTTGCTATGCAGGCTGGCTAACTGCAGGCTGGCTAACTGCAAACAAAAAAATAAGAATTTGATTCTTCGACGTCCAACCCATCAACTTCCGGTGTCGACTCCCATTTCTGGGTGTCAAGCGTCGATTCTGTCGATTCTGCTCCTTGTAATTCTTAATTTATTCACATTTAATTGACTTTTATGTAGCCGTGAATATATTTCAACATCATGTCTAGACTATATAATATGCTACACTAGTAACTTGTGCTTGGCTGCCAAAGGTGTCCCCATAATATTTAAATTGATGAAATGTCATCCTAATAATTATTTTAGGGATCCATGGTAGACGTCCTTCCTGCTGAATCATATTTGCACTTGACTGTTTATGAATGAGAAAATAAACTTTGCGATCTATTGCCTAGGACAGGGATCTACAACCGACTACGGCAAATCGTTTCCTTCGTTGCAAAAATACTAAATCTTAGGAGACGAGCAGTCGATTCCTAGCAGAATCTACGCTTGACACCCAGAAATGGGAGTCGACACCGGAAGTTGATGGGTTGGACGTCGAAGAATCAAATTCTTATTTTGTTGTTTTTGTCAACTCCCCACCACTACACTTAGCTAGCTGACTGAAGGCAGTCAAACTACAGCTGGAAGGGCAGCAAAGAAAACACTCAATTTTTAATCTGTTATCATAACTTTTCTATTGACATTTAATTGGATTTAGTTATCCATGATGATAATATTGTTGCATGATTTGATTTGGATTAGAAAAGTTGATGTCTCATCCGTGCACAGCATTCGCTGTACGTGGACGATATAGTCTGCCTGTCCGACCTCGGGAAATAATCTATCATAAAATGTTAGGTTAGAAGCTAAATAATGAGGAAGTAATGTGTTTAATAAATACCTTATTAACATTGGTCACGTGTTTGTCCATAAGCCCATGGCTTTGGAATACAAATGTGACTCCTCATCCCGTGGCTGAAGCTTAGCCCAGGGTTAATAATAGTGGTGCACGACTCCATGATTTTTTTGAGTCGATTCTGACTCCTGTGGTTGGAGTCGACGGAGTGATATCTTGCTCGACTCCCAAAACGGATGCGCACTCACCACCTCATTATTGCCGGGAGGTAGCCTAGTGGTTAGAGCGTTGGACTAGTAACCGGAAGGTTGCAAGATCGAATCCCTGAGCTGACAAGGTAAAAAATCTGTTGTTATGCCGCTGAACAAGGCAGTTAACTTTTAGTTGGTACTTATCCCGGATCCGGGAGCACCCCCCACAATAAAAAAGCTGACTAGCATAGCCTAGCATAGCGTCACAAGTAAATACAAGCATCTAAATATCATTAAATCACAAGTCCAAGACACCAGATGAAAGATACTGATCTTGTGAATCCAGCCATCATTTCTGATTTTTAAAATGTTTTACAGGTAAGACACAATATGTAAATCTATTAGCTAACCACGATAGCAAAAGACGACACTTTTTTTCTCCACCATTTTTTTCCTGCATCAGTAGCTATCACTAATTCGACTAAATAAAGATATATATATAGCCACTAACCAAGAAACAACTTCATAAGATGACAGTCTGATAACATATTCATGGTATAGGATATTTTTTTTTAGAAAAATGTGCATATTTCAGGTATAAATCACATTTCTACATTGCAGCTGCAATCTGAAATAGCGTTGGAAGCAGCCGGAATAATTACAGAGACCGACGTCAATTACCAAAATACTCATCCTAAAACATTTCTGAAAAATACACAGCATACAGCAATCGAAAGACACAGATCTTGTGAATCCAGACAATGTTTCAGATTTTCTAAGTGTTTTACAGCGAAAACACAATATATCGTTATATTAGCATACCACATGAGCTAACATCACCCCAGCATTGAATCAATGCAAAAGGGGTGATAACGTTATCGCCACCAAAATATATTAATTTTTTCACTAACCTTCTCAGAATTCTTCAGATGACAGTCCTGTAACATCATATTACACAATGCATATAGAGTTTGTTCGAAAATGTGCATATTTAGCATCAAAAATCTTGGTTATGTAATGTAATCTGTCAAAACATGGCATGCATTCGGGCCGGCGCCATCTTGGAAAGGCACCTATGATTACGATTATTTATCGATTAGATTGACTAAAAAAATACAGGTTGGACAGCTAATGAAAGATGCATTGGTTATTAATGCAACCGCTGATTTAGATTTTTAAAATTAACGTTACAAGACATACATTGTGAGTTACAGCCAGACTAGTGCCGCAAAAAATGGCCGACAACTGCGTTTAAATTTTTCCACATAAATACGGAATAAAATCATAAATAACTCTTACTTTTGGACGAGCTTCCATCAGTATCTTGGGCAATGTGTCCTTTGTCCAAAAGTATCGTTGCTTTGTTGTAAAACGACTTCCTCAACTTCAGAACTAGCAGCTAACGATAGCTACTCGGCACACACATGCCCAAATCGTCAAACGCAATACTAAGGAAATTCAGAAAAATAGCAATATACTCGCATGAACTGATATAAATCGGTTTCAAATAACTTCGTTATGATGTTTCTAACACCTATATCGAACTAAATCACAGACGGATAGATCTTTGATCAATAACGAGAGCTTTTGAGCATGCGATTCTGATGTCCTCCCTTGCGTCCTGGCGAGCGTCAAAAGGAAGGGTCATCTCACTCCACTCCCTTTTATAAACTCTGACAAACACGTAGAGACACCATTCCACTTCTCATTGGTTACTGACATCCAGGGGAAGGCGGGTGCAGTTCATGTCAAGCCATAGGGCACACACAGAGTTTTCAACTGATCCGAGATCAGAGACTATTTTTCAGAGCTTCGCATGTCCTGTCATGAGTTTCGCTGTAGAAAGAGTTCTGGTTCACCCACAGACATAATTCAAACGGTTTTAGAAACTAGAGATTGTTTTCTATCCAATAGTAATAATAATATGCATATTGTACGAGCAAGAATTGAGTATGAGGCAGTTTAATTTGGAGACGATAAATGCTAACGTTGAAACAGCACCCCCTATATTGAGAAAAGGTTTTAACCCACTGTTCCTAGGCCGTCATTGAAAATAAGAATTTGTTCTTTACTGACCTGCCTAGTTAAATAAAAAAGTAAATAAAATTGCGTTCTAGAGGACTGACATGAGCATGATTTTGCTCAGCAACTTAGCCTATAAAAGGCCAACTTTGTTTGAATATAGGTGATGTGTAGGAATTAATTTACTTTAATATACTTTTGGTTAATTTACAATGCTTTGCTAGGCAAGACATTGCGAGATGCAGATAGACGAAACCGTGCGTATATCTTGGTTGTCTGCCTGCCCCGATCCTCTCTCCCTCTCTGGCTCGCCTGCTCTTTCTCCTTGCTACGCAAAACGCTAGTGTGTGTTCAGTCTGTTGCGTGTAGAATAGCTCAGCCTACTTTAGATAACTTTCACGAGACATTGCCTAAATCTTGATTATCGATGCACAGTTCTGTCTGCATGGTGGCCTGGCTGTGCCCCTCCCCTTTCTCTCTCTCTCGCTAGCTCTTTCTTTGCTGTGAAATATGCGAGAGTTGGTTCTCGAAGTAGACTGACAACTAGTTTCCTCCATTGAGAAAAAAAATAAAAATACAGAATCTTAAGAGTCAATTCCTAGTGGATTGACGATTGACAACCAGAAATGGGAGTCGACGGGCAAGGAATTGATTATTTTGTAGTCGACTCCCCACCTCTAGTTAACAAATGCTTGTGTAAACACAGGATAAGCTAGCCCAGGGACAGTCTTAGCCTGGGGCTAAGATAGCCCAAAACTAAGAACAATGCAGTGTGAAAAGACCCTTTATGAACTAAACTACCACATGCACCAATATATCAGTAGTTTCCATCTTACTCGAATAGCCTACAAGATGCAACAGTATGTGACAATGCCTGTGGCTGTGTATTCCAGGCTGATTCAGTACAAATTCAGCGACAGTCTGCTGTTGTTCATCACTGACATTGAGGAGTTGGCCATCGAGGATCCCCAGGAGAAGGATGCCCCTGTGCTCCAGGAGTCCTCCAATGGAGAGCAGACTCCCAACGAGGGCAACATGGGTCTGAAGTCAGTCCTATCCATGGGCAAGACCCAGAACAGTGTGTTGGAGATCGGCGAGAGACCCGTGGTGACTTTCAAGGAGAACATCAAGCCCCAGGAGCAGAGCAGGGAGCCCAGCAGCAACCAGCACCATAAGGATGCAGGGAAGGATCGGAGGGACTTCGGCAAAGGTAACGGAGCGCTGGGAAAAGGAGAGCAGAAGCGGGATGGCAAGAGGAAGAGTGAGGTGAAGAAGAACAGCCATGAGAAGGCTGCAGATGCAGGGAAACAGGTAAAATGAATGCATTGTTTTTCTTTCTAAAGGTGGAATATATCCTATGATTGTATGTATGCGTCCCTATTGACACACTATTCCCTATATAGTGCGTTACTTTTGACCAGAGCCCTATGGGATCTATTTAGGACGCAGACATGTTTACTGGGGTTTTTACTACCTACTGACCCAGAGTTTGTCTTGGTGCAGGTGAAAGCCCAGCCGGAGATGAGGACACCAGTGTCTGAGGCCAGGAAGACTCCAGTCACTCAGACCCAGACTACCTGCTCCTCCCAGTTCATCCCCATCCACCACCCGGGAGCCTTCCCTCCCCTGCCCAGCCGACCAGGTACCAGCACCACCTCTCACAGTGATCACATACCTAGGTTGGACAGTTTTACACTTAAAAGATTTTTAGATCTAAGAGTAGCGAATAACCCTCTCTATTTTATGTGTAAACTGTTTGCAGTTCAATTGTATTCTGCCATGTAAATTCATTAAGCTGACTTGATGTTGAACTTTCCAGGTTTCCCTTCTCCGGCTTATGTGATCCCTCCTCCCGTGGCGTTCTCCATGAACCCCGGCTTCACCTTCTCTACAGGCATGTCTGTCTCCGGGCCATTCCTACAGCCGGCCTCCCACCCTCAGCAGCCTGGCTCCCAGCAGGTACAGGGAGAGATTCTGCTCAACTCTAAGGGCAAGATTCCCAGACACAGATTAATCCTGGACTCAAAAGCATTTTCATTGGAGAATCTGTAGGCTGAATTTGCCTGGGAAACCGGTCCTATATCCTCTTGTGTAAGCAAATGAAAGTGCTTGGAACCAAAAAACAATCACACAAAGAAATGAATGACCTTTTTTTGGGGGGGGGGGGACCCAGCAGGTGCAGGTCCAGGCCGGCAAGCCGTCGCACATTCCATACAGCCAGCAGAGGCCAGCAGGGCCGGGTGCCATGAACCAGGGGCCCCCCCAGGGCCAACAGGGTCCTCCCCAGCAGCAGCCCTCCCAGGCCCAGCAGTCCATGCAGCAGTCGGTGCAGCTTCAGGCTCTGGCCAAACAGCAGCAGCAGTCGCCCACTAAGCCTGTGCAGCCAGTACAGCTGGGCAAAAGCCCACCTCACCATCCAGGGATGCATCAGGTAAATTATAGATCACAATAGTTCTGGACTGGAAAGATACAGCGTCATTCAGGAAAATTTTATATTTACAGGAGTGCTTTTTTTCTAGTGTAAAGTGTGTTGTGTTTTATAAATGCACTTCAAAGAAATGCACGAGCTTGTCTATTATAGAGGTGTCCTGTTTTCCTCCTAACCAACAGTACATGCAGGTTGACCAGGCTGGCCAGATGTGGGGCCAGCACCAGGGGCAGCCCACCATGCAGAAGATGCAGGTGCCCGTCAAGCAGCCCTACTATGGCATGCCCCCACAGGACTCCCTGAAGCTCTTCGAGCAACACCCCGTGCAAACGGCTGGGCAGATGCCCATACAGCTACAGCAGCAGAACAGCATGGACAAGAAGATGAAGTACCCGGATGTGAAAATGCAGGATTTTTACTGGGAGCTTCCCTACCGCATGGGGGATAACAGACAGATGGTGGGGGAGAGAATGGGCAAGCGGCCGCCCCCAGGGGTCTTCCACCCAGACCAGGACAACGCACCCAGAGGACCTCCCTTTGAGGTGAGTGTTGTTGAACTCCTCAACCATAGATATAGGACACAAGATAGATTATATACTAGGCTGATATTGTCTGTCCTCAACCGCCTAGCAATGTGAATTAAGGAATGGGGAGGTGGGGCTCTTTTTTCCCCCATCTTCTTTAGCGGTTTTGGATATGGATGGTATTTAATTGTCACGTGTTATTGGAATGTTTGTAGGTAACTTGACTCTAAATGTAAGCAAACCTGTTGGATGGGAGTCCATTCCTCCCTCAGAGAAACTGATAAAAATGTGGTTTGAAGTCCTGGGGTTTGTAGCAGATACTGTCAGTCTAACGGTGTGTAGGCTTTGGAAAGTCCAGCTGTAAGTCTAAGACTCTACCAGTCCCATCTGGACCCCATGATAGAGGAGGTCCACTATGTAGGATTATACGATCTGTCATTGGACTGAGCAGACTTGTTGTTTGATATAGTAGCCAATTGGGAGCCATGTTATGTTATGCATTACTTAATGCTCTGCCATCACATTGATTTGGTACTAGAGCAGGCTCCTCCCACCTGTTTTGGCCTCATTTTCTCATTTTCAAGGTGATTGAATTGTATAGGAAGGAATTTGAATGTTGAAATAATATATGGTTGTATGATCAGTCACCAGACTGTTATATTAGTTTCAAATGTTATGATTGTAACAACTCAAACTGGAATGTATGGGCTTATATGGCACAATCATTCCTTTGGTAACCTAGCTTGAGGACAGGGCTTGGTTTAAAGTCGTTTTTATCTTTGAAAGCTAGGCCTATCTTTTTACTACCTTTACTGGCTCCTCTTTGCCACCTTTATGAGCTTCATCTTTGAAAAAAGTATCCCTTTGCCAACCTATTTCTTACTGGCTTACCTTTGTTTCTTTTTTCCTCCCTCCTTTTTGCTTCATTCTCTCACTAGGACAACAAGAGCTCCCCTCTTCTGCCTCCAGACCTTTTAAAAAGTCTATCAAATTTTGAGGAGGAAGAGCTGGTCTTTACTAAGCCTCATGGTTTCTACCAGGCCATGGCGAGTCCTCTTAGCACTGCTCCAGGAAGAAACCTATTTGTATGTAGTCTACTTCGCTTAACGTAATCCTCCTGGTTTAACCAGCATGCTAAACATCAGGGACCGTATTCAGAAAGTGTGCTGATCAGTTATGAGTAAGATTACATGGACAAGGGTGGACCTGATCCTAGATCAGCCATCCTACTCTGAGACACTATGAATGCAGGCCCTGATTCACCTTCACAAAGTATGTGATGTGAGTAGAGTAATTGAGTTGCAGGGAGATAAGGCTCATACTTTGTATAAGAGGGCAGTATATGTAAATATGTTTTCCAGGCTAGTGTTGATATAATTGGTTGGTTTTGTTCATTATTCTCTGTTAACAGAAGTCAACCCAATATTTGTTTGACTTGTCAGAACAGTCATTGTGCTTTTGGAAGATGAGGTTGTATGTTGGATGACTCCTGTAAAATGTTGTAGGCTATGCCTACAATGTACACTATAAGATACATTGTTGTACATGATCAGGTTGAACATATACTGTAACTGTGATTTAAATGGGACATTATCCAACATATTGCGTACATTCCATCCCTATCAGTATTCATAGCAAACATACGAACACTGATGGAATAAATTACATTTATCAGAAGGCGCTTCCTAACCACAACATTCTATCTGATAACGTTTTCCCAATCTTCTCCTGTATTTGTCAAATCAGTCCAGAATGGAGAGTGGTGCTGAGGTGATGGGCCAGTCGTCTTCTCTCATGCCCTTATCTGGGTTTCCAATTCAGGTCAGTATGCATGCATGGGAGAATCTCTGCTCTTCAAAGGCCTGCCGCCAGACATATTTTGCCTGCTTTGTGCGGGAAAGAATGTAGACTGCATCCCACAGGTAGTGGTTTGATTTAAGGCTACTCTGTGAGCGCTTTGTTGCTGCAGTCTCACAGAGCTTCTGTAATGTTTGCTCTTAAATCCCAGTTCCGTTGGAAATACCACGTTTAATGTTGTAAACCAAAGGGGAGTGACTGACATTTGATATGACTGAAAGCTGTGTTTTCTTGGTATGTTTTTTTTGTTTAGGAGAGTTCCTATCAAAACAGCATTTTCAGCCAGGCGTATGGGAAAAACATGTCTCCCAACCCCAAGCCTGATGCTCCCATGCTGCACCAGGAACCTTCTCTGTACTCCTTGTTTGAAGGAACTCCATGGTCCCCGTCCCTTCCCGCCAGCTCAGGTACTTACCTCCATAAACATCACAACAGCCCCCCTGTTAATGTTAAATCACACTCTTAGCGTCTGAAAGGGTCACTATTTCAATATAATCATATTGAAAAGCATTTAATAATTTATATATAATTACAATGATATTTCTCCATTTCCATAACAGACCACTCTACACCAGCAAGCCAGTCCCCTCACTCTTCCAACCCAAGCAGTTTACCCTCTTCCCCACCCACACACAACCACGGCTCCATCCCCTTCTCGAACTTCGGCCCCATAGGAACGCCCGACAGCCGAGACAGGAGGATGGTCGACCGCTGGAAGGTGGAAAAGACTGGTTAGTCAGCTATTTTAATTTTTTATACATATATATATATTTCTAACCCTCCCCTCAATCACTTACACCCACTGAAGTATTTAAATGTAATTTTTAATGTTAGCATTGATTTATTTTCACTTTCGTATAATGACGGACTTTTCTACACTTTTTGAAGTAATCGTTAAGTCATGGTGTTTTATATAATGAAAACCTCTGTTTTTGTCCAGGTGCTGTGAGTGGGTTTGGTTTGGACTACCTGCCTGCTGTGTCATCCTCTACAGATCACCGAGCCCCCGAGAACAGCTGGCACCAGGGAAACGCCCCCAGCAGCTCCTGGGCGGCCCAGGAGTCGCCCATGGAAGACTCCTCCACTGTGCTCCTTGACAGTCTGAAGGTACCATACGATACACGCAAACAGAATTGCATGCAATGTCCCTTTTGATTGCCACTAATATTACAATACTATTGTAGCTAGTTGATACTAGTTTAGATGTGTAAGGTTTAGCTACTGTTAGTTACACTAGACTAGTTGAATAGATGTGTCATAGAAGAATATTGTATCTCTGTTCTCCCCAGTCCATCTGGTCCAGCTCAATGATGCAGCCAGGGCCGTCGGCTCTGGAGCAGCTCCTCATGCAGCAGAAGCAGCAGAGGGGCCACGGCACCATGAACCCTCCACACTGAAGGGCCTGCAGTCAGAAGCACTTGTGTGATGAAGTAAAAAAAAAAAAAACGCGCTCCAAATCGGAATTACCGGCATATGGAGGCTGGGGAAGGTGAAACGATTTCCCAACAGGCTCAAAACACCCCTCGGCTGACGAGGAGGAACGGTAGAAGTCTTCTCACGCGCTCTCTCTGTGCCTCGCATGGCAACGAGGGCGTGCAAGCACCACCTACTCCACCTCGCTGCTGAGCACGATGCTACTGCGCGGTCTAATTTGTAGGATTCTTACGTTGAGGAAACTGAACCTCTGACAGCCAGTCACCATGCTCAACACCTGAATTCCTCTGGAGAATGTGGGAATAAACGACCATCCTTCATTCCATTTCACTTGGACTCCATGTATCTGGTCTCCTCTGAAAGCTCCTTGCGCTGCTCTTGGTGTGGATTTACTACCACTCTGTCTTGACTTACCTACTGTACAAGAGAGGAGAATAAAGGTGGTGCAGGGTGTTTTTGGGAAGGCAAGGTGGGCCTAAAATGGTAGACGTGGTAGTGGGGAAAAAGACTGAAATCTTACTGAATTCTTGACTTAATTGTATTTATCTTGGACTAAGAAACATGATGAAGATGGACTATGTAGCTGGGGAATGAATGAAGGAATGAGTGGAGTTGTTCTAGATATATTTCCACAGATGGTAAGATGTGGGGGTAAAAGCGTGCCCGTCTTTCTGTGCACAGAATCGTTTGAAAATACCGAAGCAGGTTATGCTATAGATGCGAATTTTCCAGTTTGCTAATTGGACTGCAGATTGTTGCTTTCTGTAAATGTTTTCTAAGGAGGGAGGTGCATCTCCAAGTCAGTTGAGGATGATGGGAATGCTTTAAAAGCTCACCACAATGTTAGCTCAACAACAAATGGAGAAAGGGATGAGAAAATAGATGTAGGGATAGTATTATTAGCTCTAATAGATTGCAATTATTAGAAATACTGTATTTTGTGATTTGTTCGTAACAGTTTTAGCTTTATGAAATATTGGGTAACTGTTCAATAGTTTACTGCTTATGGGGGAAGTCTATATTTATATGTTCCTCGTTCCCCTTGCTTTCCCTTCACTCAACTTTCTTTGAGGTGAAATGTAACTCTAGCTTACCTGCGTAGTTTTTGTTTGTTCATGTTCTGCCTTTTTAATAGTTTTAAGTATCTTTATTGGCTCTCATTGTGCCTGGTAAGTTTTTTTTTTTCTTCTTCTTCTTATTACTATCATGGTTGGCACTGTCTTGTAATTGAAACAAGCAAACGGGTCCAGCAAAGCTGCTGGTTCAGCAATATGGGGCACAAGCCGAGCCAGATGGACAGACAGTGAGCTGGGCTAAGGCTGGAGGACAGAGGGCAGGACAGGTGTAGTAGTCCCTGACTCCCCTACATGGCTCAGAATAGGGAAGAAAGATTGATTTATGGTAACCTCTTTCCAACCACTACTATTATCACAAAAGTATTTGCTTCATCCTCTAGGATAGTGGTAATCGTCATATTATACCCCGGAGAGTGGCTTGCATGGTTTCTTGTCTAAAGTCGTAGCTCAGCTTTTTACATGGCTATTGTGTAACTAACTGAACTAATTGTTTGGGTATTAAGTTCCTGTCACTTGGGGTATGCCAGTGTGAATCTGTTATTGGCTAAGTTCCTCTGATGTCACGACAAACGCCTTAGCCAGATAATGACTGTTTCCTCCCAAATAATGGAATCCCTGAAGCACTGAGCGACAATCAGCAGACTCAAGAGGCTCTCCAGGACCAGTCTGAGCCATAGCTCTAAATTGTCAGTTGAGTCTAGGGGTCACTGTTGGATAAGATTAGAAATTTGATGACTATATGCAGTGGTTCCCTCTATGGTTTAGGCAGCATAAAGCATTTTGTATTTAAAAGGTATACGAAGACTGAATCTTTTATGAGGGGGAGGAGTGTTTTTATTTTCATGTAGAGAACATTTTATTATAGCCAACTTTAAATGTGTCTATTTTCTGTGTTTTTCCTGTTGCATTAAAATTGTATTTTAAAAACATAGACTGAATCTTGGGACAAATCTTTCCTGAAATGCTTACAAAAAAACAACCTTATTTAGCACATCAAACCAAGAGTGGAACTGTGGCCCTGTTTTCTCTCCTCTATCTGCTCATTCTAAGGGGTTCTGATTTGAAATGTGTGTTTGGATTATCATGAATGGTGTTTGTCAGTGGTGTTGAGCTTAACCAGTTCTTGCTGTCTAGATGGGTGGTAGAGGGAGTAATGGGTAGAATGTTGGAAACGCCCTGCTCTGGGCATTCTGCCATTTTACTACATTGTTAATGTGTACTCACCTCTCTGCCCCATCCTTAATACATTGGTTTGACCGCAGCAAGATGTGTGGAAGAGAACCCTGCACTTTGGGCAGGTGTAACATTCCGTACTTCAATAGTCCTGTGTGACATTACAGGCACTGAAAAATGACCAACCAACGACATTAAGCACTGTGTCCCAGTTTAAGTTCATTGCCTAGGAGAGAATCACTGATACTGCATGAGGATTTGGAATTCAGAATGCTTCACTTGTTATGGGGAGGGAAGGGGGGTTCATTCAGAAATAGGCTTGTTTTGTATTGTCTTTCTGTAGACATTCAGAAACGGTAGAAGCAGCTATGTCTTTAAATAAAGTAAACCATGTTCTCCCTATCCACTGAACTGTATTTTTTGTTGACTATCATAGGCCTACTCTAAATATGGTTTCTCAAAGTATTATGGTGTTTTGTGCACCATTTTTCCTACAGCTCGCAATTCCGCACAAATAGTTTAGCATTGAGAGATTTAAATAGCAAATATGACTCTGGTGTTTTGTAGCATTGACAAAAATGATATCAAGAGGATCTTAGAACCTTTTCACACAGGCTCTCTGTCTCCCTCCCCACCACTCTCAGGAAACCCCAGTGGTTTCAGGTTAGCTTGCCACATGCACAAGTCACCTGTTAGTCTCTCATCAATACAACAAATGATTGAAGAGTTTTTGCTGAGGGGTATTTCAGTGTGTGGACTACCACATTGATTCAAACTAGTTATGTTCCTGAACAAAAACAAATACAACTGGTCAGCAGGGCCGGTCCGAGCCACATGCACATGTATTCTGACCTTGAATTTAAGCATGAATAGCATGCTATTCACCTGATGTAATCCCCCGCACACCTTTACTTGGTGGAAACCGTGAATAAGATCAAGTGAACATGCAATTTCCACTTGGAACCAGTATCTACTTGATTTTTTTCTGTGCTGTAATTTACAACTTGATATGAGCTAGGTAAATGAGTAATGATTTTGGATAAGGAAATAGTAAATATAAATGACTTATTTTAATCTATTTTACCTTATCATTGGAGACGTGAAAACAGTCATACAGTATGGCAGCAAACTGAAGTGTATAGAGAATGTTCCCACCGTAAATTTAATGAAATGCTGTGCCATTATGCCTTAACTTGCAGAGATGGGCACTCATGTCTTAATTATAGGCTACCCCGACTTTCTCTTTCCTATTTCTATCATGTTAAATATTAGCCACTATCAGTATCAACTGTCAGTAGGCCTAATAACCACACATATTTAACAACCAATTTACTGTTAGTTTCCTTCAGTTGGTATAGCTTACATTGGAATTACATTGTTTCGCTTACCTGTTGCTTCCTCTGTAAAAACTCACAGCCGTGTGGTTGTTGCTGAGGATCATTAGTAACAGTTGATAATAAATTTTAAAAATACATGTAGGCTAATTAAATCATTATAGAGGAGCACAGAACAAGCCGTTAGTTTGAACACAATGCATGATGCAGTACTTGGCCATGTCATCGCACAGTTCCATAGTTAGTGCAAGCGTTATACAGTTGAAGTCGGAAGTTTACATACACCTTAGCCAAGTACATTGAAACTCAGTTTTAACCAATTCCTGACATTTTAATCCTCGTAGAAAATCCCTGTTTTAGGTCAGTTAAGGTCACCACTTTATTTGAAGAATGTGATATGTCAGAATAATAGTGTTTTATTTCAGCTTTTATTTCGTTCATCACATTCCCAGTGGGCCAGAAGTTTACATACACTCAATTAGTATTTGGTTGCATTGCCTTTTAAATTCTTTATCTTGGGTCAAACGTTTCGGGTAGCTGTTATGAGAATTGTTATCAATGTAAAAAAACTTCAATTAATCTACTCAGTCTGCAACCCAGAGTTTGTAATATTGTGGTTGAATGAAACAGACGAGTCCCAATTTACAAAAATCAAAGTGTATATTCACGAGAATGTTCTAACAACAAAAATGCAAACCCAGTCTTTATAACACACACAAACAAGTTCAAATCTTAACCTACGCCTTGCTCAGACAGTCGGTGTTTTTCCACTACACAAATACATTGTTTAATCTGCAATATGTTTCATAATTTTCTGCAAGCCTAACAGTTTCTCTCCTCCACGGGTGGAGACAGAATGTCCTCTAAGGAACTCAGTAGTCCAGCTTGTCTGTCGATAGCTCCTCTTATCATTTGTTTCACACTTGCACCCCTTACATACTAAGTGGAACAAAAGGTCCTTGTTCTAATTCTGACTAAAACTACACACATCATCAGATTATAGTTTTATGATTCTAATACATTTCATACAATTATATGGTTTCAGAGTGGAATTATTTAATCATCTTTATACATTATTTTATCAGTAGCCTTCCACAAGCTTCCCACTAAGTTGTGTGAATTTTGGCCCAATCCTCCTGACAGAGCTGGTGTAACCGAGTCAGGTTTGTAGGCCTCCTTGCTCGCACATGCTTTTTCAGTTCTGCCCACAAATTTTCTATGGGATTGAGGTCAGGGCTTTGTGATGGCCACTCCAATACCTTGACTTTGTTGTCCTTAAGCCATTTTGCCACAACTTTGGAAGTATGTTTGGGGACATTGTCAATTTGGAAGACCCATTTGTGACCAAGCTTTAACTTCCTGACTGATGTCTTGATGTTTCTAAAATATATGCACATTTTCCTTTCTCATGATGCCATCTATTTTGTGAAGTGCACCAGTCCCTCCTGCAGGAAGGCAACCCCACAACATGATGCTGTGGTTCACGGTTGGGATGGTGTTCTTCGGCTTGCAAGCTTCCACCTTCTTCCAAACATAACGATGGTCATTATGGCTAAACAGTTCTATTTTTGTTTCATCAGACCAGAGGACATTTATCCAAAAAGTATGATCTTTGTCCCCATGTGCAGTTGCAAACTGTAGTCTGGCTTTTCTTATGGCAGTTTTGGAGCAGTGGCTTCTTTCTTGCTGAGCGGCCTTTCAGGTTATGTTGATATAGGACTTGTTTTACTGTGGATATAGATACTTTAGTACCTGCTTCCTCCAGCATCTTCACAAGGTCCTTTGCTGTTGTTCTGGGATTGATTTGCACTTTTCGCACAAGTCTTCTTTGTGAGTGGTATGACTGCTGTGTGGTCCCATGGTGTTCATACTTCCGTACCATTGTTTGTACAGATGAACGTGGTACCTTCAGGCGTTTGGAAATTGCTCCCAAGGATGAACCAGACTTGTGGAGGTCTACAATTTCTTTTGAGGTCTTGGCTGATTTCTTTTGATTTTACCATGATGTCAAGCAAAGAGGCACAGAGTTTAAAGGTAGGCCTTGAAATACATCCACAGGTACACCTCCAATTGACTCAAATGATGTCAATTAGCCTATCAGAAGCTTCTAAAGCCATGACAATTTTCTGGAATTTTCCAAGCTGTTTAAAGACAGTCAATTTAGTGTATGCAATCTTCTGACCCACTGGAATTGTGATTAAGTGAAATAATCTGTCTGTAAACAATTGTTGGAAAAACTACTTGTAATGCACTAAGTAATGTCCTAACCGACATGCCAAAACTGTAGTTTGTTAATTAACAAGAAATGTGTGGAGTGGTTGAAACACTTAGGTTGGAGTCATTAAATCTCATTTATGTAAACTTCCGACTTCAACTGTATGAAGGTGTATAGCCTACTATTGTACACTATTATCCCTATAGTTCTATAAACACTAATCTTCCAACATTAGGGATGGATCGACATTTACATAATGGGTATCTGGAGGAAAATGGGGTATGATCATGCTTTTCTTTTCAATTTCAGTTAAGGGGAGGCTTTAGTATTTTTTTTATGTAGTCCTTGGGAGGGTCATGTCCTTTGTAATTGAGGAAGTTTATATTTCTCAGTTTAAGAATTAGTTGACCTTCATCTCTGATTCTCCGCTGGGAGCGCAATATCAAGTGCGCCTATAGGCTATTTAGGCTATGGACCATTTGATTGAGACCACACTATCTACAGTGCATTCGGGAAGTATTTAGAACCCTTCACTTTTTCTACATTTTATGTTAGAGCCTTATTCTAAAATTGATTTAAATCCCCCCCCCCCCCCCCCCCAATCTACACTCAATTCCCCATAATGACAAAGCAAAAACTGGTTTTGAGAAATGTTTTTAAAAAGTTGTACTTTGTTGAAGCACCTTTGGCAGCAATTACAATTACCAATTACTTCTTGGTTACGACGCTACAAGCTTGGCACATGTATTTGGGGAGGTTCTCCCATTCTTCTCTTCAGATCTTCTCAAGCTCTGTCAGGTTGGATGGGTAGCATCGCTGCATAGCTATTTTCAGGTCTCTCCAGAGAAGTTCGATTGAGTTCAAGTCCGGGCTCTGGCTTGGCCACTCAAGGACATTCTGAAACTTGTCCCGAAGCCACTCCTCCATTGTCTTGTCTGTGTGCTTGGGGTCATTGTCCTGTTGGAAGGTGAACCTTCGCCCCAGTCTGAGGTCCTGACCACTCTGGAGCAGGTTTTCATCAAGGATATCTCTAAACTCTCTCTCTGCTCCTGCAGCATGATGCTGCCTCCACCATGCTTCACCGTAGGGAGGGTGCCAAGTTTCCTCCAGACGTGACGCTTGGCATTCAGGCCAAAGAGTAAAATCTTGATTTCATCAGATCAGAGAATCTTGTTTCTCATGGTCTGAGTCCTTTAGGTGCCTTTTGGTGAACTCCAAGCGGGCTGTCATATGCCTTTTACTGAGGAGTGGCTTCCATCTGGCCACTCTGACATAGAGGCCTGATTGGTGGAGTGCTGCAGAGATGTTTGTCCTTCTGCAAGGTTCTCCCATCTCCACAGAGGAACTCTGGGGCTCTTTTAGTTTAGTTTATTAATTCAACCATAAAAAAAAAGAAAAGCACACATAAAACTTAAAAGCCATACATGCACATGAATAAAATCATTGAGGATAACACACAAAGTCTGGGACTCATTTCCATTGTGGTCCTCTTGAGACAAGATGGCTAGACAAGATCAAACACAGTATGGCAGTGAAATAATTAAACAAAAACATAACATCTATCATCATTCCAGTTACATCATAAGGGTTATTCATTGTTATAGGAATTAGTTTCCTATGTGTTCGTTAACCAGTTAAATTATAACAAAGCAAACACTGTCAGTTTCTAAGAATTTGTAAGTTTCTTATTTGCATAAAATAGACAAAAGACCAGTCTCCAAATTAACCAATAGCGTTTATTCTCGAGAGATCTCTGTCGTGCATATACAAAACCGTTCTTTTTATCCCTTCTATTACTAACGCACATACATACACACTTTATTTGGATTATCCCCTGAAGTCTCACCACAGTTTATTACCACTTAGCTGACAGTTCCAGCCCCCCCCCCAGGTAAGGAAAACCTGGAGGGGCTATCGCTGTCTTCTCTTATCTCCACAGAGTTATAGCTTGGTCGGTTCAAACAGGTTAATGATCCACTTAGTTTTCTTTAGGCACACACATACATTCCTTTCTTCCCATGTACATGCTACATAACCTCTAATCCTAATGGTTAAGTTTCTGTGTAGGATTATTTAATCATTTATCTTAAACCTTGATAAAATATCTTAACAATCCACCCTTAATGACTAAATAATTAATCCTGACATATCAAACACTATATGTAAACATTCATTTTTATACAAGAATATACCAAAACAATAGATGTATTTACATTCGATTTATCTATTATACTCAAAATCGACCACACAAAAAAACAATATGTATTAGTTTTTTGTCTCATCCAGCTTAGGCTCCTCGTATGTGAAGGAGCCAGGTCCATCTACTAGGTCTGGGGACTTGTATTCATCTTTCCACTGGTCAGAGCTCGGAATCGGTCCGTATCTCACCATCTGTAGTGTCATCGATTTCTCCAGAGTCCTGGAAATGAGACCTTCACACCCAGAATCAAACAGCATTCACACGGAACCAAAACACTCATACAGGTGAAAGTGGCCCACAACACAGTGATTATGACAATTTTCCATTTCCCAAACATACAGTACTGTCAAATCCATTTGTAAGAGAATTATCCACCCCCTAGTTCTCTGCCAGAACCTTGGTCACTGATCCGTCTGGAGCTGTGTTATTTAAAAAATAAACGTACAGCAATGAATCCCAATCATTCTACATACCCCGCCCTTTTCTGCCAATTTACATATTGAGTCAGTCTATTTTACCAGGCCATGTGGGAGGTGGTGGATAATTGGTCAGAGAACCCTTTACGGCATCCCCAGTCTCATTCACAAATCTCTGTTGCTTATAATAGATGTCATTAATTCAATCCATATTTATATTTATTGTCAACCACCAATATAATGTAGTGGTTAAGTCTTCACCTATTTGATCCATAGCTTTGTATTAATCTGTAACTTCCCTGAGGATGCCAATAGCATCCATCTAAACCCCATCCTGGTCAAAACTCCTCCTGTACCTACTTTAGCCTCCTATAACTGGCCTCTGATGACTAACTCAAACTGGTTTGACCAATAACCCCGGGGTGCAATTTCCTGACCACCCTTTTTGGTAGTTTCTGTTGTATACATCCTTTGCTGGTACGAGCCCACCCTACATCAGTTATAGGTGCTGTGAGGTTAAGAATTGTCTCCTGTCCTTCCAAACCTAAGTCCGTCACATTAACGATTACCTTTCAGCCATTAAAATTATCTAATTTCTCGGTGCCATCCTTGTATCTTTAACACTGGCACTCATCAAGAGTTAAAACCGAGGTGGGTTGGCCGAGTACTTTAATCTGGCCATCACAATCCCTGTACAGTTATTTGCTTTCCTAGGTAATTGTTTAATGTTTACCTTAAATCCTACATCATGATCTTCTTTGACTCCTTATTTTGTTAGTCACTTATCAGTGAATTATATAGTTTATCTTTTACTTCTTATCAATGACAATGGCGTCATATAATTAGTACCTACAGGTGGTAGATTTGGATGTATCAGAAAGGTTTCAAAGACTAGGATGCAGCTCAGAGCCCCTACTCTTCCCAAAAACCGCCAACCCTCTCCTGCCCTTAGTCAGTCTGCTAGGTACCACCCCATACTCACACTTCTAGGAGCACACACAGTGTGGAACTGTCGGGGTAGGAATTCTTCGTTTGAGGTAACCCCCGGACCCTGTTGGTTCTCGGTTCTTCTCCTAACTCTGTGTGATCAGCAGTGCTTACATGGGTACATACCTTCTTGCAGTGGGTAACGTGGACTCAAGTGACTCTCTCAGCTATTCTAATGGCAAAGGCGGTGGTTTAACAGAACCTGGTATGGGCCTTCCCAACGGGGCTGCTTCCCGTCTATTCTCCTCAGGGACTGGATCCACACCCATTCTCCTGGTTGGATTGAGTGAATCACCTTCTCCTGTAATTCACCTGTTGGACACAAAATCTTGGACATACGGGTTTGGTTACCGGAAAGTATTCTCATGGGTTCTGCTAGTATATCTTCAACTTCTATGTCTACTTGTTCTGCTCCCTAACTCTGCCATTTTATTTGTTCTACCTGATTAGCTAAAATGTCATCCATTATTTAAAGACATATATCCTAGTAAACCACTCTAGGGATAATATCTTGACCTAATATTTTAGCTTATTTATTACAATTTATTTTTGAATTAGTAGTTCATTATCACATAGGCCACTAGGCCACAACATATTTCCTATCCTGCCTAGGCCACTGGGCCATCAATAGGCCACTAGGCCCTCATCCCTCCAGTTGATACCTGGCTCCGCCCATGTATCAATCTTGATCACATCTAAACAATTACTTAGGTAAAAAATAGAGAGGTTCCCTTTGTGCCAATCTAGTAACTTCCTTAACTGTGGCTCGAAGCTGACTTTCCTTCAGTCATTCTGTGTCTATACTAACTTCCTCCTTCAAGTGAGAATCTGTGGGTGTGGCTTTCCGCCAGCCCTTTTTGCTTCCTCTTCTGTCTGTCAATTATATGGGTTGTTCCCAATGCTGACGTAGTCAGTGCCTTTCGTATGTGCTTCGTATTTACAAATCGCTACCTTCTCTGGTAATAAGACTGCTTCTAGCAAATTCAAAATTAGCTGCGCATGTGTAATGGGTTTACCTGCCGTAGTGATCATACCCCTGTTTCTCCACTGAGCTGCAAATATATGGACGGTGTTAAAAGCATAAGCACTATCAGTATGTATCGTAATGCATTTATCCTTCCCCAATTCACAAGCCCTGGTGAGGGTGACAATTTCCTAGAGGACCCATCCACAAGCATAGTTATTTCTGCATCAGGCAAAGGCAAATCAGTTAGATCTGGTCTAGGGAGAACAACTTTCTCAGTTTCCGCTACACAGTCATGGGGGCACCCATCAGTGGCTATGGGGATCAAAGTGGGGGGTTTAAGGTAGTACACCGTTCAATTGTTAGATTCGGCATGCTCAACAGAATTATCATATCGGACACCCTTCTCTCTGGTGACATATAAGCCATCTTATGTTCCAATAATAAAATCGATACGGCATGCGGTACCCTTCACGTCAATTCATGATACAGTACTAGAGAGGGTGAATCCTCCACAGCCCGTGCAGCAGCCACCACAGTCTACAAACATAGTGGCGTGGCTTGGGCTACTTCATCTAAACGGGAGGAGTAGAAAGCAATAGGCTTGCTTTCCCCCGTGTTCCTGAGTTAGTACTGACGTCCTGAACCACTCCCTACAGTCTCCTGTCTGGGTGAAGGGACCATCATATCTGGGGAAACCCTAGAACAGAGCTAGATGTCAATAACTTTTTTATGTCTACAAACTGTTTCTCAGCTTTCTCCGTCCACTCGATCTTATCTTTTGCTGCCATAGCTTTACCATAAATCAACTCACTAAGTTGTTCTGTATGCAAGGAAAAGTATGGTACCCATGCTCGACAATAGTTCATCATTCCAAGAACCCTCAATTATCCTGGATCAACACAGATGTCATATATCCCTGTCAACTTTCTACTCAAATAAAAAATTCTAATGATTAAATAAAGCCAAAACGAATGCTAAACATTGCATATGTTTTCTGTACTAATGACATCTCTCCTTCGGGACTCCACTGTATTTTATCTAACAATAACGTGGGCTAATCTTAAATCAGTCTCAATCATTTTATATATGTTGCATAGTGTGGGATCCATTATCTACAGTGATTTACCATCCCTAAGAACGGCAACACATTTTTTTTTCTTATAAAATCACTTTTTCCATCTCAATCTATTTTCCTGCCCTATTGGCTTAAAATATGTCCTGTCCAAACCTCAAAGGACCATATCTTCCCCTATTTATTATCGATGATAAATAGGATTTCTGTTCCTGTTGTAATACCAAATCAATAGTAGCCTATTCGAAACCTTCAGTCAGTGTTTACAACAGAATCCTGAACCTCTTCCTCACGAGTCTATTTCCCCGCTTCCCATAATTTATCCTGTCTCAATTCCACTTTCTCCTCTGTGGTTCAAACTACAATTATGTCCAAGAGCTATAAACTCCATCATAATTAATTTACCTTGAAATCAGTATCACAAATGACCACAAATTCATTATCCAAATGGCCCTCCCCTGAGGCTGATCAGACCACAAGGGAAAGCCATGATAGAGGTCAAAGGTTATACCACCCTTTTACAGCCGTGTTACATACTATATTAGACATATTAAAGAGCCCTTTATCTAAAGAATTCACGTGTTTAATTAAAACTTCAGAAAATAAAACTCCTAATATTCCATATGTGAGTGTACCCCTTTAAGATATCTTGTCTCTGGGAAACATGGAAATCCCCTCAAACCCAAACGTTTACTACAAACAAAACCTAATTATTATGATAATTCTATTGTACTCCCTCGAAACAACATTAGTTTTAAATTTCCTTAATGGTTATATCTAAAACCCATTCAGTCTCTCTTCAAACAGTCTCCCCAAAATGCTTGATAGGAATACCCTGCTATTAGACACACACAACTGTGATAACCGTGCACTGTCCCTTTAAAATAAAATCAACTCAACCTGCAATCCCCTTTGTGGACCTGTCATTGTTCCACATAATGGAAACAGATTTTAATGTTAGTATACCTTAACTTCCTGTTAAATTTCACTGGTGTTACCTAAACAATCAAACTAGAAATCAATAAAGAGCTATCACAAAACTTTCATGATTCAACTATTCAGACCTCCCTCTCTTATAGCCAAATATAGCCCAGTGAGCGCCACCAACCAGTGATGCCCACCTAGCAATTTTGTTGCTAGTTTTAGCATCTTTTCAGACTACCCTGACGAATTTAGCTACTTTTAAAAATGTATTTGGAAATTTTAACACCTGTATAAGCACACATCAGCAACACCTGATCTGGTGCTGTGATTGTGTGTATCCCTAACACGAGGAAAGTAATCACTTAGATATCTGGGCGCAGGACCATAAATCCTCCTGTAAACCAAACCTAGTCGTATCTGGGACACCCTAGCCTCAACAGGCAGTGTAATAAATACCATTTAAAATAACACAAGCATATTGCTATTACATTGTTATAACTAACTTCTTTCAAAACAGGGTTTCTCACAAACTCATTTCACTAGACACAGACCCACACACACCCAAGGACAGAGGGCTGACGTAAACCTTTCATAAACACTGATAAGAAAAGGGTGCTTGGGTCTGCATTTCACGAGATAATAAGACACACACATACCCAAGGACAGAGGGCTGACATAAACCTTTCATAAACACTGATTAAAATGGGAATGTCTACGCACACACAAAATCTCCTGCTTAGCTGAACATTTGGTAACAAAGAACTTCTGCTGCAAGACTCAGAAGGATGACGCCCAGCTCATCAGGACCAATCTGAGAAGACAACAACCTGTCCAGAACCAACCAGAGGACCAGAACTTCCAGACTCAACCTACTTTCTGTGGTGTATAAAATGTCTATGCACTCTGTTATCTGGGCTTTTTCTGGAGGCTCTCTATGAGCTAAAGGAACGAGACCGTATACGCTTGTACCAGATATCTTTACTCATAATTAAACTGTCGCTTGTCATACAATTTATCACCTTGTCTGAATCGATCCTTGACCGGCTCACCCTTCTCCATATCCCATTATCAACAGCAGCCAGTTTAATTCCCGAAAGCAGCTCCTGCCTGTGTGAGTACGTGGACTCACCTTCAATACTACCCTGATCAGCTTATTCTGGGATATCTGGAGCTTTCCCTTCATACATTTAGATAAGCCCCCAAACCAGGAAGTACTAGCATAGTCAAAATGGCATTGAATGAGGGCAGTAGCTAGCACTTTCATGGAGTCCTTATCAAGCAGCTTGGACTTTCTAGCCAAAAACTTAGTCCTGGCATTAACCTTCCCTAGCACCTTATTGGCCATGCTCACACCTCCCAAGCTTCCATCAAGGATACATCTCAAGTAGCTAACAGAGGTTTTAGTAGTCAGCACCTCACCCCCTAACTCCTCTGATTTCAGACGACCTACACAATTTAGGTCTGGATCCCCAAATAATTGCTTCAGTTTTCCCTAAGTGCAGAGATAGCTTATCTCCAAGCCATTTGCTAATGTTAGTAAGCTCTGTGTTAAGTATGCTCTCCAACGTAGTTTAAATTTTGTGAGACACCAGACGTGTAGATTCATCCGCATAAAGAAAAAGATGGCAAGAACAAGCATCTTTCATATCGTTAATATACAATAAAAACAGCAGAGGCCCAAGCACACCCCTGCGTAACGCCACAACTCATTGGTTTTGCCTGAGACAGTGAACCATTAACCTCTACTACTTGCTCCCTTCCTGATTTAAATATGACTTTACCCAGCCTAGAGGGATACTGCTTAACCCCAGTGCCTCCAGTTTTGGAGATTAGGAGACAGTGGTTAACTGTATCAAAGGCCTTCTGTAGGTCAAGCAGTACCATTCCACACACTCTGTCAGAGTGATCATTGGGTTCTTGGTCACCTCCCTGACCAGGGCCCTTCACACCGATTGCTCAGTTGGCTGGGCGGCCAGCTCTAGGATGAGTCTTGGGGTTTCCAAACTTCTTCAATTTACGAATGATGGAGGCCACTCTGTTCTTGGGCACTTTCAATGCTGCAGACATTTTTTGTTACCCTTCCCCAGATTTGTGCCTCAACACAATCCTGTCTTGAACAATTCCTTCGACCTCATGGCTTGGTTTTTACTCTGACATGCACTGTCAACTGTGGGACCTTATATAGACAGGTGTGTGCCTTTCCAAATCATGTCCAATCAATTGAATTTACCACAGGTGGACTCCAATCAAGTTGTAGAGACATCTCAAGGATGGTCAGTGGAAAGGGGATGTACCTGAGCTCAATTTCGAGTCTCATAGCAAATGGTCTGAATACTTATGTAAATAAGGCATTTCGGTTTTTTATTTTTAATAAATTCGCAAAAATGTCTAAACCTGTTTTCGCTTTTTCATTATGGGGTATCGTGTGTAGATTGAGGGGGGGGAAATATTTAATCAATTTTATAATAAGGCTATAACGTGACAAAATGTGGAAAATGTCAAGGGGTCTGAATGCTTTCTGAATGCATTGTAAATGTACTAAAATGTGAATGAAGTTGAAATTAAAACTTTCAAATTGTACCACAAAGATGGTTGGAGGTCCACACATCAGAGAATGTTGGCTTGATTGGGAATTTCCATTGTTATAAATTATTCTGACAATCCTCCATAGAAAATGTATTGAAATCATAGAAATATTCATAATAGAATATACATTCCCATTCAAGTTGACCTTCGACAGCTTTCGGCCAGCTTTCTGCTAGTAATTGGAGGTTAAATGTAATTTGAATGTCTATGGTGTACCAGCTAAATTGCAGGGGTCTGAATTATTTGAATACGTTCTATGAATTCTATATCTATGATTGAAATGACGCCCACCCTGTATTAGAGTATTCCGTGTCTCAACAGATGGTGGGCACAACATAAACATTTCAGATGATGTAAAATAGGGTCTAAGCTACAACATTTGTGAAAATTTGAAAAATCTGAGTTCACGTGTTTTTAGATAATTGATATTAAAACAAAAAGAAAATTGCAATTTTTATTAAACATTTTTTTTCAATAAACCATTTAACATTTTGACAACCCTGTTTGTAAACTTTCAAAAGGGTCAAGTTGAGCACCTCTAGCTTCTGAATGTTTTGGCATTCAGGTCCAAAAAGTCACTTTCTGACCACCTCCACCATGGGCAAACATGTATGAAAGGGGTTCAGTCAGAAAGTGATTATAATCATATGGAATGACCCGACTATCACATACTGTATGTATGGTTTCTCAAAGTATTATGGTAATTTGTGCACCAAGTTTACTTTTCCCAGCTCTCCCTATTCAGGACAAAAGCATGTACAATACATTTGTGTATGGTCTCCATTCATGCTGTACTGGTTTAGAATTTGTATAGAAAGTAACTAAACGTAACTATCCATTAAATGGATAATTTTGACTGTGTTATGTAGGCTTATTGCTATCAAGAAGAACTGAGCAAGAACTTTACATTTTCACACAGACTTGTCACCCTCCCTCCCCACCACACACAGGAAACCCTAGCTTTCCACATGCGCAAGTCACCTGTTAATATCTCAAATGATTGAAGAGTTTTTGCTGAGGGGTATTTCAGTGTGTGGATTGGCGTACCACATTGATTCAAACTAGGTATGTACCTGAACAAAAACTAAAAGAAATACAACTGATCATCCGGGCTGGCCTTAGCCACTACGTGAGATTAACCACCGCTTACGGCCCCCCGCGACCAAAAACAAACACACTGTTGAGCGTTAGAAAAGAAGAATACACAAGGTGCAATTTCGAAATTTGGTTGTGCATCATCAGTTTTTATCTTATGTCAGTCGCTAATCACGTTTCCATCCACAGTTTTTATGCGAATAAAGTCATGCCGCATAAAAAAAAACTCAAACTGTCCAAACTCAAACTGTCCACTTAGGAAGCAACACTGATTGACAATAAATTTCACATGCTGTTGTGCAAATGGAATAGACAAAAGGTGGAAATTATAGGCAATTAGCAAGACACCCCCAAAAAAGGAGTGATTCTGCAGGTGGTGATCACAGACCACTTCTCAGTTCCTATGCTTCCTGGCTGATGTTTTGGTCACTTTTGAATGCTGGCAGTGCTCTCACTCTAGTGGTAGCATGAGACGGAGTCTACTACCCACAGAAGTGGCTCAGGTAGTGCAGTTCATCCAGGATGGCACATCAATGCGAGCTGTGGCAAAAAGGTTTGCTGTGTCTGTCAGCGTAGTGTCCAGAGCATGGAGGCGCTACCAGGAGACAGGCCAGTACATCAGGAGACGTGGAGGAGGCCGTAGGAGGGCAACAACCCAGCAGCAGGACCGCTACCTCCGCCTTTGTGCAAGGAGGTGCACTGCTAGAGCCCTGCAAAATGACCTCCAGCAGGCCACAAATGTGCATGTGTCTGCTCAAACGGTCAGAAACAGACTCCATGAGGGTGGTATGAGGGCCCGACGTCCACAGGTGGGGGTTGTGCTTACAGCCCAACACCGTGCAGGACGGTTGGCATTTGCCAGAGAACACCAAGATTGGCAAATTCGCCACTGGCGTCCTGTGCTCTTCACAGATGAAAGCAGGTTCACACTGAGCACATGAGCACATGTGACAGACGTGACAGAGTCTGGAGACGCTGTGGAGAACGTTCTGCTGCCTGCAACATCCTCCAGCATGACCGGTTTGGCGATGGGTCAGTCATGGTGTGGGGTGGCATTTCTTTGTGGGGCCGCACAGCCCTCCATGTGCTCGCCAGAGGTAGCCTGACTGCCATTAGGTACCGAGATGAGATCCTCAGACCCCTTGTGAGACCATATGCTGACACATGCACATTTGTGGCCTGCTGGAGGTCATTTTGCAGGGCTCTGGCAGTGCACCTCCTTACACAAAGGCGGAGGTAGCGGTCCTGCTGCTGGGTTGTTGCCCTCCTACGGCCTCCTCCACGTCTCCTGATGTACTGGCCTGTCTCCTGGTAGCGCCTCCATGCTCTGGACACTACGCTGACAGACACAGCAAACCTTTTTGCCACAGCTCGCATTGATGTGCCATCCTGGATGAACTGCACTACCTGAGCCACTTGTGTGGGTTGTAGACTCCGTCTCATGCTACCACTAGAGTGAGAGCACCGCCAGCATTCAAAAGTGACCAAAACATCAGCCAGGAAGCATAGGAACTGAGAAGTGGTCTGTGATCACCACCTGCAGAATCACTCCTTTTTTGGGGGTGTCTTGCTAATTGCCTATAATTTCCACCTTTTGTCTATTCCATTTGCACAACAGCATGTGAAATTTATTGTCAATCAGTGTTGCTTCCTAAGTGGACAGTTTGATTTCACAGAAGTGTGATTGACTTGGAGTTACATTGTGTTGTTTAAGTGTTCCCTTTATTTTTTTGAGCAGTGTATTATGGTGGCGATCTGACTTAATTACAATCATGGTCTTGACTCTGTCTCGCTTTAGGTGGTCTCAAACACAACACTGCTGTCCAGTGTCCACTTGATAAGTGAACTGTTGTATAGAGCGCATGCGCAAACCAGTAAGTTTGCCTTTTATTGCAACAGTTTGTGTGACAAAACTATCGGTAGACTGGAAATTTGTTATAAAATGCACAATCTTCTCTCCGCCCCATGGTAAAATAAGTATAATTGCAGCAAACTTGCTTTAAAACTAAAAAATGTGAGCTCCTCCATCAAGAGGGAGGCCACTAAAATGTTTTACACAAAAGGTTAGGGCTGGATCCTTTGATCATTTACGCCTACAGTAAATGTACGTAAGGAAGTATAGTTAAACTTCGTTAGATGACACTTACTTGCATTTGCTGCATACATTTTGGGACTTTTAATGATAAGTAGGCTGGCTGCCCATTGATTCTTGAAGAATATAGCTTATAAATGCCTCATGAGCTCATGAGCAATTGTCATACACCAACAGAACCCAAATTATAAGCTCGTTTTACTCCACTGTTTGTAAACAAATGTAATATAAACAAACACTATATAGCCTCAAAACATGGTTAAAATGTAAATGTCATGGATGGTCAGTCCTTGCATCCATAGCTCTGTCTATGAATTTGAGTGGTTACATTTCTCTAGCACCATCCCTCAGCTTTCTACCGAAACAGTGGCGGGGAGTTGCTTTGTTATTGTTTCAACTGCTGATTGCTGCTTTAAAGGGGGTTCAGACGGTGCTTGAATGGCTTTTTCCCTAAAGGGCCTGATTCACAGACAGAAAAAAAAGTAGAAAAACGTTTTAACATATTTTTTTATCATTGACTTTTTAAACTTTTCAGAATGCTAAGGAAATGCTACCTGTCTATCAAGAAACATTGTCATTCTATGACACCTATCCAAAGGTTGATGATATCAATGTGTATGGGTTTTTGTGCTACGTTTTCTCACAGTGTGGAGTGGGTTACCACAGTGACTGAATATTCATGTTGCGTTGTACAAAAACCCTCAACATAATTTCTATGTTCAGAACCTTAAAAGTCAACAAGGCACCTGACACTACTGGGCAAACAAATTGCACTACAGTTTTGGTAAGTAGTTAGTTCATTATCTTTGCAAACATGGCAATATATCTAGTTATTTGTTCAAGTTGGTCTTAGCCTTAGTTTTACAACTTTGATTATGAAAGTGTGAAAATATATTTTGAAAACATAAACATGTCCTAGGTTGCCATCTTGACTCTGCAATTAATCCCAAACTGTATTTGGAAGTGACATAACGCTGTAATTATACAAACCAGATGTAAGAGGTTTTTGTACTGACATGTTCCACAGTGCAGATAAACTGACATTTGGAAAAGCCATCAATCTCATTGTTCAACCCAGTAAGTAAATTCTCAATATGCAATAATTAACATGTTATTACTGAGTAATTAGGAAATTTGTGAAAATCTAAAATATCTAGGGGGTGAAAGTGTGTTAATTTGACACAAGTAGCCTATGTTACAAATGTTTTGGGAGAAAGCCTTATATTTTAGATGAGATTTGCAAACAGGCTGTGAATGTGCAACAAAAGCTTTAGTTTTGGACCAAGCTCTCAGTTATCACACTATGTTTTTGAATATTTCAAATGATTTATAACATTGCTGTGCTATTGCTGTCTCGTACCATGTCACATGTAAAATATATTTTTCTCAATGAGCCTGTGCTGGATAGATAATGGTATTAATAATGATAATCATTCAGTATTTGAGTATATGAACCACCTAAATCTACCACACCAAATGGTTTTATCTTACAGAAAATACATAATGTTGGAAGTTACAAGTTGATTTGTGATGTGGGGCCAGTTCTCATTTTCTTTGTCTGATCATTTAAGTTACTGAAATACTTCAAGCAAACTGTCCATCAGATTATACAGAATAAAAATAAATCTGGATATTAAAATAAATAAATAAATAAATAATATATAATAAATAAATATACCCCCCCCCCCCAAGAAAAGTTACATTAGTAGGTTACACCAAGTGCCATTTCTAAATGTGGCTGTGAATCAGCAGTTTTTCTCTTGTTATGTCAGTCACTGATAGTCAGTCAATTAGCCCATGTCCGCTAACATTTTTTAGATTGCTAAATTAGTTTCGTGGCCAGCTATCTAAACTTTTTATCATGGTCGAATCACTGGCCAGGGACCCTCATTGATTTTGTTACTCAGTCTCACATAAATATCAATCATATTAAAAACGGCAAATATTTCTCTACACCTTATGGCAAATGTGTAGATTTGCGGAAAATCTGCTGTAAAACACTTTATTTTCCTCTTTCACCACATGGTAATATGAGTAGAACAACATGACATTTGTTATAAAATTGCTAAATCATTTCTCCACCACATGGAAAAATGTGTTCAATTGCAGCAACTTGCTTTAAAACTGCAACAGTTTCTCTACACCACATGGCAAAATGTGTAGAATTGCACAAACTGTACTCTAAAACTTGGAAAATGTATCTTTGCTGTCACAAAGATTGTTTTGCTTGTAATGTGGGTACGCAGACCCGCTAGCAACCGCGGCCCCATTATGATGAGCCCAGATTTTGTGGCCCCCATCAAAGTTGCCCATCCCTGATTTAGATCATACATTTGTACCTGTTTTTTTAAATATATTGTGTGACATATCATTTTTTTTGTGTTTCTGCATATTTACCAAGATGTTTAAATCAACCTAAACCTATTGTATTTTCCAGATGGAGCTTCTGCCAGCCCAACACTGTCCATTCTCACACCACTACACAAGATAGGGGATGATGACCAGCCTGATGTGTGCCTGGCTACAGGCTTCTTTCCTAAGATGGAAAACATGAAACTGATCGTGGGGAATAATAAAACTGTCGAACTCGACACAACCAAGGCAGCTTTATCTTCCACACGTACCTACTTCTTTGCCGGATTCTCCAAAGAGAATATCAAGCGTTGTGAGATGAAGGGCGTCAAGAAGCGCGTTGTTGATAAAGATGATTTTGCAGATGTGTCTAACTGTAATAATTTATATACAATAATACCTCACATTATTACTGTGGCTTTGAACAATTAATTAAATAAGTATATTTATCAATGAACATCTCGATCATTTATCGAGAATGGTAAAGATGGCTGTAAATGACATGATGAGAAATAACTTTTAATAATCACTTATTGGCTTTCAGATAACACCACGGCTACAACTGCTTCTGTCAATTGCAGAGATGAACCCCTCAACAATGCTACTGCCACCAACTATACCGGTTGGTGATACTTTGCTACACTTCATAAAAACATGGTGTAAAGTCAATTGTACTGCCGCACATTTACTGTATAATGCACACATGTTTACGTTTCAGCAAGTCTAAGTGTGCAAAACACTGAAATGACACTTGTTTCTTACAGATTATACCAAGATGAACTTCACATCCTTGGTTGTGTATGGTTTGAGAGTGCTGTTTGCCAAAGCCGTGGCATTTAATGTGCTATTTACTGTCAAGGCCCTGGTGTTCTAGGTAAGTGAAATTAACTTTGTTTTTGTTTAACAGATTGTTGACATAAATTGATTAAATGACAGCTGTTAAGAAAAAATATAATATATAATAATTTGCTTGATTGCATTACAGAATAATTCGCAATTATTCTATTTACAGACATTTTTTCACTTGGACTCCTACTTTTCAGTTCTGCTTTGCATCCAGTTTGTCAAACCTGCCTTGTGGTTTTATCAAGAGCTTCAACAATATTAGTATCTGACTTTTTCAGGGTTGAATGCTGCAATTCCTCTGCTTACATTTTGGAAATACTAGATACTAAATACACATGTAATGCATGTGATTGTTTGGTATTAAACATTAGGTTACATTTTATATTCTATATCATTTTATATTATGTTATAATATTTCTATTTACTTCTATTATATCTTTAACTGCAAGTTGTCATCAAAAGTGTATAAAGACTCCAAAAATGATTTCAAACAATAATGTAATTGTACATTGATCAAGTTATGTACGTGGATACGTTGCAGTTGTTTCTAAATGCAAAAAACCTCTCAATAGAGAATTTAAACCACATTTTCACCAGTACATTGAAACCATATGAACAGTCAAACCAAATTAACAGATAAAGATCTATAAGACACCTTGACTTCCAAGAAATGGCTCCATCAGTTACTTTATTTGCATGCGTGCTCAAGAAGTAACAATAGCGAGAAACACACATGATAGTGAGAAACACACACCTTATAATGGTTGATGAATTGTATTATGAAAATAATTTGCAATTACATGTGTGTTTGATATCAGTCAAACATTTTATAATCGTATATGGGAGCTGTAAATGTATTGAAATAAACAGATACAGCTTTTTTATTCTAATCTAAACCATTATGAACGTGAAAAGGTGGATGTCTATCAAATTACTAAAATGGTTGGAAAGTAGTAGTCAGACTCCGGTTTACCAGAAACATTTGCTTAGGACTGACTAATCATTAGGCTTTCAGATTTAGTAGAGAAGTGCACATTTTAAAATATAAGATGATGTTGCCCTCTGCTGGTTGCAAATGTATTTTTCTTTGTTGACATTGTGACCACTAAATCACCTGAGCTCAGTTTTTCAAAAGTTATCTGTCTGGGTTTTGCCTATTGGATAGGATTACATGCATAGAAATAGACTGACAGGAACGGGAATCAAGTCAACGATTTGTCCGTTCTATTCATTCTATTTCTATGCACTTAATCCTATCCGATCTGCCAAATCCAGAACATTTTTGAAAAACTGGGCCCTGAGTATTGCTTCAATGCGTGTATCTTAATAGTATTTTCTTGATTCTTCATGTCCTCCCTCTTTGTCTCTTTCTGGTTCCTTCTCCTCTAATGCGTTTTGAGAAGGAGCCATAGAGAGATGATGTGAGGAAAAATGTCATGCAGTATTGTGTTTTCAGTTGTGTATCTTCTATATGATCAATTGAACCACCGTAATACATTTTGCTTGTGAATTTGCACCTTTTTGGTGTTTAAGTGTTTTATTAAATGAATAAATACATCATATTTGTCATGTTATTGGTACATTTTGGTGAAGATGCACATGTAGTACACATCTAGAGGCCCCAGGAGCCCTGGTCAAAAGTACTTCACTATATAGGGAATAGGGTTCCATTTGGGACTCAACCTGATCTTTTCTCCACACACATAGTCGAGTAGCCAATAACTGGTCCTAAAAACTATGGTGTTGAAAGTCTAAACCTTTCCTAGGTCTACCTGATCTCTTTCGACACTATGAGACTGGCACACTTGACTAAGGTCTACCTAATGTAGGCCACAGGTGAGGCTTGGAATTTGTGGTCTCTTCTGTGGAGCAATGTAGGCCAGTAGGTCAAAAGTATATACATTATATATCTGATATCCTGATCCTTTCCTGCAAGACAAAGAAGTATGATGAAGAGAAGTATAAATGAGTCCTGAATGGAAGAACATGCCGGTATTCAGCAAAGAGCACATGGACTTAAAGGTACTTTATTTAATTACAGTTATCCAAAGATCATATAGCAAATATTACACATTAATTTGAAACACAGTTTATAGGTGCAAGGGCTATGTATGTATGTAAGGCAATGTAAAACAATCGAATAATGGTGGATTGGTGACACTAACTGTGTTTATTTTGAGAGTTTGCAGTGTGAGAGCTTTTCCTCAGCCAAGGACTTAATTTCTCAAAGGAACAGAAGAGCTGCAGTCATGTAAGTGCAACAAGAGATTTATGTAGTTATGTAGAGTTCTTGCAGGTGGAATATATGAAAATCACTAAGTGGATATTTACATTATCTTATACTTGCACGTGCTGCAAGATATAATACTATAAATTATGCATTGAACAAAATGATGCATTATGAAGTATTGTACAGTTTGTTATGAACCACATTAATATGGCTCTGATTATCTGAAGTTTTTAAGTTTTTGTTTTTCAAATTCTTGTATGTGACTAAAATACTGACTGAGATTGCTTGGTATATTTTGAATAATGTCTTCGACTTGACCCTAAAACTGTTTTGTTGACCCTGTAGTGAAGAAGAGGATTTGTGTACAGGAGTGTAGCACTGTGGTCGGCTGGGTCTAACAATAAACAGATTTTTGGATCTGGAGTGAATGTCATTGTGCAATCCCGTAAGTATTACTTATTGTTTTCAATATTGTGTCATTTCTCAGCTATGTGTTGCAACAGTGGAGAATATAGCTCTCTCTGAAATTCATTTTACAACGTTATTGGGAATTAACTGTTTGTGTTAAAATCTGCTCTTCTGCTCAATGCTTAATACTTACTACTTAAACATTTTCAGTTTTAATTTCATAACATATTTAGATTTTTCTTTTCCAAGCTGATTTGGAAATGGTCCATTGTCAGTACAGAGTAATTGGCATGGTCTGTATCTCAGTGTGACTGCTCAGGGGGCAGGAAAGATACATTTTGGGAATGGAATCAAAATGATTGTGGGGACACGTAAGTTTAATATTTTTGTGCTTAAATGCTTTAAAATGCATTCCTAACAAACAAATTATTTGAATTTCTCAATTTTTTTAATTAGAGTAACTAAATATAATCCTAAAAAGTCAACAAAACTGTGTTCATACGTTTTTCATATATATTTGTTTTAAATATATTTTTCAGTTGGTTAAGATGAACTTAATAGTGGGAAGTGAATTCAAATAGTGACTAAAAATATGTAGTCAGGAAGTCATACACAAATCAGGTAAACAGTAGCCTAAGCTAACTACAATGTTGGCTTTGTGGATAAAGGGCAGAACATTTATATAAAATATTCAAATAACAACCTAAAGTTGGTTTGAGTTATTTCAAGATATATCTGAGAATGAGTTAAAAATGCATTGTCTCATTAAGTATTACAATATTGTATAGGTGCACAACAAACTGCTGTAATTGTACTGCAGTTTGACACTGTGTGACTACTGGAACAACAGGAAAACTTATATTTGGCAGGGGAACCAAACTGTTCATAAATACTGGTAGGTGATGTATCCATTATCATAATTTAAATGTATTTGTATCTTTTTAGCATTGATTTAATACCGAATCAGTTTGGACAGATTCAGATTGTAATTTTCAACTGTTTTCTGCTGAGATGAGGTGAACTATTCATTGTGTTAGGCTGTGTGAATGATACTATTGTTTTTGAGAGAAGCACAAGGCTACTGGCACTAAGCGGTAAACCCAGTTTGCTTTAGAAAAAGGTCAAACTGCCTTTTTGAATAATATCATTCAGTCCTTGTTCAGTATTTTCATGGGTTTGCATGTCTATAAGCATGTAAGAAAGGAAAAAAGGCTTTCATATGGTGTTGCTCAAAGGTTTGTGTCAAGTTCTACATAGATATAAGGGCAGATATTAAGGTTTCATCATGGCATTATGAAATAAGTCTGTGTGTGGTAACTTCATTAGGCTTAGCTGATAAAATAATTCCAATTCATACAGTAGAATGTAGCAAAATGCATTATAATATTACTTAATATTTAAACATTTTCAGTTTGAATTTCAGTCCATATTTAGCATTTTGTTATCTATGAAAAGATGATTTGGAAATGGTCAATTTTTAGTACAGAGTAATCGTCATGGTCTGTATCTCAGTGTGAATGCCCAGGGGGGAGTAAAGCTTATTTTTGGGAGTGGAACAAAAATGATTGTGGAGACACGTAAGTTTAATATATTTCTCGCTTAAATACTAAATGAAATGTATTCCCAACAGTAAAATATATGGTATTATTTGGATTTAACCCCAAAAACTCAGTTAATGTTCTCTTAAAAAGTTAACAAAACTTTCTATGTTCATATGTTTTACTTTTTTGGATGTTGTTTCCATTGGGTAACCAGAACTTAATAGTGAGAAGTTACTTAAAATAGTGACTTAAAATGTCTAGTCAGGAAGTCTGGGCAAATCAGGTTTTTAGTGAGCAAGAATACACTGTGTGACAAGAACAAGTGACAAAATTACTTTTGCACGTGGGACTCAACTGTTTGTAGAGAAAGGTGAGATTATTTCAAGTATAACATCACTGGGACTTTTCTTTAACAACTACCCTAATTAAATAAATAGTGAGATACACAAATCAGGTAACCAGCCTAAACTAACTACAGTGTTGGCTTTGTGGATAAAGGGCAGAACATTTATATTCAATATTCAAATAACAACCTAAAGTTGGTTTGTTGAGTTATTTCAAGATATATCTGAGAATGAGTTAAAAATGCTTTGTCTCGTCTCAAGACTTACAGTATTATATAAGTGCACAACAAACAGCTGTAATTGTACTGCAGTTTAATGCTGTGTGACTACTGGGACAGCAGGAAAACTTGTGTTTGGCAGGGGAACCAAACTGTTCATAAATACTGGTAGGTGATGAATCCATCATCATAATTTAAACTTATTTTATTATTTGTTTGTACTGATTTTATACGGAATCAGTTTGGACAGGTTCAGATTGTAATTTGAAGTGTTTTCTGCTGAGATGAGGTGACCTATGCATTGGGAGTTTATATACTGGTGTGTCAGGCTGTGTGAATGATGCCGGTACAAAGATCATTTTTGGGAGAGGCACAAGGCTACTAGTACTAAGCAGTAAGTACAGTTTGCTTTAGAAAGAAAGTCAAAGTGCCTTTTTGAGTATAATGTTCAGTATTTTCATGGTTTTGCATTTCTATAAGCATGTGAAATAATAAGCTTTGATATGGTGTTGCTCAGAGGTTTGTGTGAAGTTCTATGTAGAAATAAGGACGGAAATTAAGGTTTAATTATGGCATTATGAAATACGTATGTGTGGTGTAATGTCATGATGACTGTAGGCTTACATGATCAAGTATGCTAATTGATACAGAGTAATGTGATAAAATGCATTACAATATTGGTGGGATGAGTTTAAAATCTTCACATCTATAAAAGGTTAATAGATTATTTACCATTTACTGTAATTTACCTTGTTAGAATGATTACATATTGGTAGTTGGTTTACCCTCTATCACACTTACATTTTAGAGTATTTGGTAAGGTGTGTAGCTCAGTGTGTCTGCCCAGGGGGGATACAAGCTTATTTTTGGAAGTGGAACTAAAGTGATTGTAGAGACACGTAAGTAAAATCTGTAATTCACTGTAAATATACTGTACATGAAGTAGAGGGAGTTAATATAAAAAAACATCACACTATTTTAAAACACTATTCCATTATTTTGTCATGTTCGAATTTGGCATCTGGTTTTTAGCTGGTAACAAAACACTGTATGACAAGGGGGAATAGTAACAGGATTATATTTGGAAATGGAACCCAATTGTTGGTTGAATCCGGTAAATAAAACAAAATACTGTGCATTTTTATAACTTCCTAATAAGTTGTTCATGAGAAATAAGGACATTTAGAAAATGAAAAGAAGACCATCTAGTAAAGCATGTTGTAAATGTATTGCAATCTACCACTGTGTGTCTAACTCTGGAGGGAAGCTTACATTTGGAACAGGAACAAAGTTAATAATTGAGACAAGTAAGAACCTATATGCATTACTTTATTAAGTTATTGTTTGATTTCTTTAAATGTCCGTTGGATTTTAAACTAGAAACAAATATCTCCCTAAAATGAGTTTATAACTGAATCAAAACGTATTCTTGTCAAGGGGTTATGTCTGTATTCATTCCAATCATTTGATTAATGGATATACAGAGCATCAATTGAATTGTTTATTTTGTTCAAGGGGGGTGCTGTAACGACTGAGCTCTGGTATCAACTCCAGCAATTCAGATTTTATGGGTGCAGTTGAGCTATATGTATATGTGCGTGAACCAGTGAAATTAGTCAAACAAACATTGTTACCTTATATAATATTATCTAAGAAAGAGAGATCTACATTTGTCATGAGAAAACATTTCAATATGGCATTCTTGATTATGTAATCAATTGTAAGGAATTGATTACATAATCACTACATAATCAAGAATGCCATAAAAAAGGCTAAACTAGACTTAAAACATGGCTATTCGTGAATATCATGACATCTATATTAGTTGTTATATTCTTCATTCAATCTCAATTTGTTGAATACAAACTATAAGCAGCTTTTCAGCATAGACAGTGTACAGTTTATGTTGTGTGGATTCATGTTGTGTGACTACTGGAGGTGGTTCTGGCAAACTTATCTTTGGGACAGGCACCAGATTACTTATTGAATCCAGTAAGTTCATACATTTTCCCCCTTCACTCAATTATCAGTATCAAAATGCATTTAATATTTGAAAATTGTAGTGAAATATTAGTTTATACTAGGCCTATGTAAAAGAGTCTGAAATAGATTTGAATATACTGAAAGACAGAGGTAGCTATTGCAATGATCAATAAGTCCACCATCTTCCCCATAGTTAGCTACGGTAGGCTGTTTTTGTATGGATACATAACAGTGTGTGACTGTGGGACAAAAGTTAGTGTTTGGAAAAGGAATACAGTTAACTGTATCAACAGGTAAGCAAAATCCCTTCCCAACTGGTACACATTAAATAGATTCACTTACATTTTTATGAAAGCAAATTGTGCCCGAGATATTTTTCTAAACATAATAACTACCCCAAAAACATACATTATGTCAAAATATTCTTCAATATGTTGTGCTTCAATTAGAATCAGATAGTCAGTCAATCAAAACGGTGTGTTTAAAAATCACTCCATGATTAATTGCTATGGTGTCTAACACTGTGTGTAATACGGGAATAAATTCATACTTGGTCAAGGAACAAAGCTGATCATTCACTCAAGTAAGTGAAAATTCATTAATAATATGATATTAATCATAGTTGTCATTTAAGAATACAATAACATAAGCAAAATACAAAAATATCTATATAACACTGTATTCACTGTATGTGAATATTGATTATGATGAGTTAGAAGCTCTGCTGTTGGGGTCTGCTGTTTTTGTTAAGCCTTCAGTTAGTGTGTGAATGCTGGAACACAAAAGCTGATCTTTGGAAGTGGAACAACAGTTTTTGTGGAATCAAGTAAGATCTAAAACAGATATGAATACTGTTGCTCATACTTATACCAATCCTTCACCTTAAAATGATGTTCCAGTCTGACCACGTATATGTGTTGTAAAATGATAGTATTACTCCCAAAGAATTCTAAATGCAATATCTTACATTTTCCCTTGAAATAGTTATAGAAAAAAGCCTCCCAAATGTTCTCCAAAGAGGACCTCTACAAGTGGCATTGATCGTTATCCTGATGAAAGGCTGTAGAATATGGTTTAATAGATATGTTACGTCATTGAAATAAGATCACAGATCCACAATTCAGATAAAGACAAAATAATCATAGTTTTTTACTATTTTCAAGGTATTATTTCAGTGAATCGTCCACTTATTAGAAGACATTCTAGGTTTATGCTATGTGGGTTCTTGATGTGTGACTCTTGGAGCCAACAAAATCATCTTTGGAACAGGCACAAAAGTAATAGTTAACTCAAGTAAGTTCATTTTCAATATTGTGTTAAAGATCGTTTGGACAAATCACATCATTAGGTAATTAATTCAAATGCAAAAGACATTCAGATTTGAAAAGTGATCCAAAAGTGTAAAATCAGTCTTTAAGTTGTTTTTCTGTTGAGTGATTCACACAGTTTTAACTGACTATATACAAGGTGTTGTTTCAGTGAAGAAATCAATTCCCTAGCAGAGGAGAACATTGTTTTGCTAAGAGGTTTATGTAATGTGGGTTCTTGTTGTGTGAATACGGGTGGATTCAAAATCATCTTTGGGACAGGCACAAAATTAATAGTGAACTCAAGTAAGTTCTATTTTTTTATCAGTCCATAGTTTTGTGAACTAATGTATAACAAGTTTAATGTATGCAAACTGATAGAATTATTCAACCAAAATGTAAAGACCATTTGTGTCCGAAGTTGTGTGCATGAGTAATTGCTAAGGAATATAACACTGTGTGACAAGCACGAACAAAGCCATATTCGGTCAAGGAGTAAAGCTGACTATTAACTCACGTAAGTGCAAATGCAATTTAAAAGACTGGGTTAATCATGGTTGTGCAATTTAACATGTGTGCAACCTTTCACATTACAAAAGCAATATTATGTTAGTATTTATTAGTGGTATTTGGAAGTAGAACAACAGTGTTACGGATAACCAGATTCTCAACTTCAGATAAAGACAAAATAATCAGGGAAAATCATTTTGGGGGGAAAAAAATCTAAACTGTAAGAGTTTCAGTGTATTTTCCAGTGAAATGCTCTTAGCATTATAAGATGAACTAGTGTTTTGTTAAAGGTTTATGTAATGTGGGTTCATGTTGTGTGACTACTAGTGGAGTCAACAAAATCTTCTTTGGGACAGGCACAAAATTAATAATTGACTCAAGTAAGTTCATTAAATTAATCACATTAGTGACAAAAACGTTAAAAGGTGGTCTATTTACATAGATTCCCACGCGCAGACACCAATTACAGTGCAGTAACATGTTACATAGTACTACAGCTGTTATACCTGTTAGTTTTTTGTGCTACTTGATCATGTCCTACTTGTTTTTATTCCAACTATCAGTAGTCAAAGTCTGTTGGGGGCCGATTACACTTCACTCCAGTCAATTCAGGTAGTAAAATAAAATGTCAGATCAATCATTTAAATCATAATTGAACATAAATATCCCTTTTAAATTATTGAATTGTAATTTACATTAATTTCCTTAATAGACTGAATTGCCCTAATTCTTGTAAGCATAGACTCTGTACAGTTTATGTCATATGGATTCATGCTGTGTGACTACTGGAGGTGGTAACAAGATTGTCTTTGGGAAAGGCACAAGATTAATAATTGAATCCAGTAAGTAAATTATTTTTTATGTCATTGTGCCAATAATCACTGTCTAAAAGTTGTAGTAGATTCAACAGATTTAACACAAGTTAGGATAAATACCTGGCTATTGAAGGATCAAGGTTAATTTAAAATAAATCCATAATGTTGTAAACTAATGTAAAACAAGTCCATGTATGCAAACTGAGAGATTTAATCAACCAAAATCTAAAGACCATTCGTGTCCAAAGTTGTGTCCATGAGTAATTGCTAAGACGTCTATCACTGTGTGACAAGTGCGAACAAACTCATATTCGGTCAAGGAATAAAGCTGACTGTTGACTCACGTAAGTGCAAATGCAATTTAATAAAATATTGGATTAATCATGGTTGTGCCACCTTTCACATCATTAAAACTATATTATATGAATATTTATTAGTGATATTTGGAAGTAGAACGACACTGTTACAGATAACCAGATTCCCAACTTCAGATAAAGACAAAATAATCACGCAAATATTATTTGAATGTAACCAACAGCACTGTAGTTACAACTTTGTTTAGTTATCTATTGTTGCAGCTCACTAAGATATGTCTTGTTATTGTGTAAGAAAAAGTCCTTCATAGATATTGTTCAAGGCAGATGCATTGTGTGACTCTGTCAAGCAGTAAAGTAATCTTTGGAACAGGGACCAAACTAGTTATTGAAACCAGTAAGTATTACATCATTTGTCTAGTGCCCCAAACATGCAGAAAAGAAGTAGTCCAATTAACCAAGTCATTGTTTAATCTGAAAACAACATCATATGAGTGATTAGTAACATTAAGGCTCATATTATGAAGTTGTTACTGGGAAATACTGTGATTCCAAATCAAATGTTGAGTTGAAGGATCCATAGATCAAAGTTACTTTGCTTTATAGTTAATGTACTGTGGGTTCATGTTGTGTGACTACTGGTAACAATGGTAAAATCATCTTTGGGACAGGCACACAATTAATAGTTGACTCAAGTAAGTTAATTTTTAATATTGTTTTAATATTGGGGAAAACAATTAAAATACACATAAAAGATTAGTCTGAGCTGAGTTTATATACCATAAAATAGCCTACTCTATGGTATCGCATCCACATAGCATATTGATTAGATGGAACAAAAGTTACTTGTAGTTCTAGCTTTGTTTTTAAAATGACATATTGGTGAAGCTGACTAAGATCGGGGCTGTTGCTGTGTCAGAAAATGTGGATCAGTGACCAAACTGATTATTCAACCAGTAAGTATTACATTGAGAATAGCTTTTGAACACAAAAGATGTAGAAAGAGAAGAGTTAGTGACATTGTCTCATCCGTTCGGTCCAACAAGCCAGATCATTGTTTAATCGTATTGATATTGTTGCATAGTTTCTCATAGAATGAGGCAGTTTATGGTAAATAATGTGATTAAACAGAAACAGACAAACAATGTTGGCAATAAAGATAAATAATTGATATCATATCCATATCTTAAAAGAGACATTTTCAAAGTGATCCAAATGTGTATGAAATCCCCAAAAATCCAAGTCCATCTATGTTAAACTGATCCGCACAGTATTTGGCCTAAAGTTTTCCGTCTGATTCACAGTGAACTCATTTCCCACTATTTAGAAGATGAATTAGTCTTATACTATAAGTTTTATGTATTGTCAGTTCATGTTGTGTGACTAGTGGTGGATTCAACCAAATCATCTTTGGAACAGGCACAAAACTAATAGTTGATTCGAGTAAGTTTGTATTTCAAAATTATTTTGGGGGGCAAAAAGCTAAACTGTGTAAGAGTTTCAGTGTATTTTCCAGTGAAATGCTCTTAGCATTATAAGATGAACTAGTGTTTTGTTAAAGGTTTATGTAATGTGGGTTCATGTTGTGTGACTACTAGTGGAGTCAACAAAGTCATCTTTGGGAAAGGCACAAAATTATTAATTGACTCAAGTAAGTTCATTAAATTAATCCCATTAGTGACAAAAACCTTAAGGTGGTCTATTTACATTGTACTACAGGTGTTATACCTGTTTGATTTTTTTGCTAATTGGTCATGTGCTATGATGTTTTTATTCCAACTACGAGTAGTTAAAGTCAGAGTTGGGGGACGATTTCATTATAGTCAATTCAGGTAGTAAAACTACATTTAAAAATCATAATTGAAAATAAACGTCCATTTTAAATTATTAAATAGTCATTTACTTTCATTTCCTGAATTGACTGAATTGCCATAATTCTTGTAAGCATAGACCCTGTACAGTTTATGTCATGTGGAATCAAGCTGTGTGACTACTGGAGGTGGTGACAAGATTGTCTTTGGGAAAGGCACAAGATTAATAATTGAATCCAGTAAGTTAATACTTTTTTGTGTGCGTTGTGCTAATAATCCCAGTCTGAATGTTGTACTAGATTCAACAGATTTAACCAAATATTTTAACAAGTTATGGCTATTGAATGATTACTTAGATTTTTTTTACTTAGATTTTTTTTGTGAGTTTGTAGTGTTGAAAACTAAAGTAAAAAAAGTTAATGCATACAAACTGATAGATTTAGTCAACCAAAATGTAAAGACAATTTATGTACATGAGTAATTGTTAAGGTGTCAAGCACTGTGTGACAAGTGGGAGCAAAGTCATATTCGGTCAAGGAACAAAGCTGACCATTGACTCACGTAAGTGCAAATGCAATTTAAAAGATTGGATTAATCATGGTTGTGCAATTTAACAAGTGTGTAACCCTTCACATTATGAAAATGATATTATATGAATAGGTATTAGTGATATTTGGAAGTAGAACAACAGTGTTAACCGATTCTCAACGTATCTATTGTTCCAGCTCACTAAGATCTGTCTTGTTATTGTGTAAGAAAAGGTCCTTCATAGATATTGTTCAAGGCAGATGCATTGTGTGACTTAAACAAGCAGAAAAGTAATCTTTGGAACAGGGACCAAACTAGTTATTGAAACCAGTAAGTATTACATCAATAGCGCCCCAAACATGCAGAAAAATAGTAATTTGTGACGTTGCCATGTCTCTTTGGTCCAACAAAGCAAGTTATTGTCTCATCTTACTGATATGGTAAAATAGAGGCTCACAAGAAGTACTTACTGGAATAAAAAAGAAAAAAAGATCTGACTTAATGAATCAATAGATCAAAGTAATTTTGCTGCATAGTAGTTTATGTAATGTAGGTTCGTGTTGTGTGACTACTGGTGGCCTCGATAAAATCATCTTTGGGACAGGAACAAAATTAATAGTTGACTCAAGTAAGTTCACTTTTTATATACAGGCAATGTTGAGGGAAAAAAATCTAAACTGTGTACAAGTTCAGTATATTTCTCATTGTAGTATTTTCACCGTTATTAAAATATGAACTACAGTAGTCTTTTGTCAAAAGGTTAATGTAATGTGGGTTCTAGTTGTGTGACTACTGATGGCCTAAAAATCATCTTTGGATCAGGCACAACATTTATAGTTGACTCAAGTAAGTTCATTTATTTCACTATTCATGTAATGTAAGTGGAATCCGTCAAAATTGACTGTCAACTCAAGTAAATTCACATTACTGCACATACATTGTCAATTATTTTAGGATCGCTGCCAATTTATAATATTTGTAAATATTACTGGGAAATAATGTACAAATGTTGAGTTGAAGGATCCATAAATCAAAGTGCTTTTGCTTTATAGTTTATGTGCTGTGGGTTCGTGTTGTGTGACTACTGGTGGTGGCAACAGTAAAATTATCTTTGGGACAGGCACACAATTAATAGTTGACTCAAGTAAGTCCATTTTTATATTGTTTTAATATTTTGGAAAATTCCTGTGTACAAGTTCCAGTGTGTTTTTCCAGCTACATTTCACCATTATTAGAGGATGAACTAGTCTATTGCCAAAAGGTTTATGTAATGTGAGTTCTAGTTGTGTGACTGATGGCCTAAAAATGTTCTTTGGATCAGGTACAAAATTAATTGTTGACTCAAGTAAGTTCATTTAATTGAATATTTATGTAATGTTGGGGTAATGTAACAACGTTGATTATCAATTTAAGTACGTGTATAAACAAGATAGTGGTGTTAAGTGTCATAAATGTAGTGTGTTTTATAAAACAAATAATATTAAATATTGCTTTATTTAAACAACTGAATCTTTATTACAATATGCATGCTGCATACAATTACCTTTTGGTTCAGGCCCAAGCACTCTGGAATAAGGAAGGTCATTTTTGGAACAGGAATTGAATTGATCATTGAAACCAGTGAGTAACTCCTGACTTTGGTTGATTCTATTAATCACAGATGACATAATACTTCAGGCTAATGATTTATGGCAATGTTAAATGAACTCAATGTGTTTGAGGGGAAATTATCAACAACCTAAATTAGTTTGATTTAAAAACAGTATCCTACTTCACAAACATTTTAAGTAAAATATTTATGAGTAGTCCCAATCCCAGTGTTTCTGTTATGTCATATGTTACTGAATGAATGTTGGGACACGAAGACTGATCTTTGTATTGACAGTGTCGTTCCACTGCCAATCTAGTAAGGAACTAAATTTCACTCACCATTTCAAATTCCTGAAAATATTTTTACTTTACAGAAATAAATAGTTGAATCTGATATGTTTCTTACAATAAGAATCAAATACTACCATACTTTCTAAGTAATTGTCTGTGACAAGCCCTGCATTTTCAAATGATTACACTAAATTGGGGAAGATGATTATTGGTCAGGCTTGTTGTATTGTGTGACTACATCTGGAATCCAGAAAGTCCTCTTTGGATCTGGAACTAAACTGGTCATTGAGACAAGTGAGTGCTTCTAGCTGATTATACACGGGAGATACTGTATACACTTTCTATTGTAAAAAATAACACAAATGATACAATCCTACTACTATAAGATGTTTATACTGTATATTTACAGTGCAGACACCTAAATAATCAATGTAATCCAACCAAACTACCATGATTATGTTGTCTCCTTTGTAATACAATTTTGTTTAAATTCGATAGTAACTTGTACCAGTAATTGCTAAGATATGCAACAATGTGTGACTTATGGAGACAACAAAGTTATATTTGGACTTGGCACAAAGATTATGTTTTTTCCCCAGTAAGTATTCCAAAAATATTACAAGTACATAACATTTTCAAAAAAGGATTGCAAAAAAAAAAATCAAAGTTGCATGTGTTTTTTGATTGGCCATACCGTGTGAATACATGGAATCTGATCTTTGGAAGTGGAACACAACTATATATAGAATCTAGTAAGACAATCTTTTACCACTTCCATCAAAAGAATAGCAATTCGTTAAAAGTCTTGTTTGTTACACAAACATTCAATATTATTTAGATATGGTTAATGTGAATGTCCTCATATACACTAGAAAGCATGCAATCCTCAAATTCAAAACAATCAACTCTCAACATTCCTTGCTTTCTAATGTAATATGATGTACGATGTCTGTTAAGAATTTTTTTTCATGCATGACATGTTTCTAAACAAATAGACAAACAAAATAGTATAGTGATATATTTACTCACTGTCCAAACATATTCATAATAAAACATTTAGTAACAATTGATATGGAAATGATTCTGTAGATGCATTTATGGGTGTTTTAGAAACTATCACACAATTCTATTCTGAAGTAGATTGTGAAGTAGGTTATTGTTGAGGTCTAATTCAATGTGTGATTACTAACAACCAGAAAGTCATATTTGGAGCAGGAACTAAATTGGTAATTGAAACAAGTGAGTATTTATATATATACACACATTCATTTGACAGCAGACACAAACCTTTATTGGGTTCATTTGTAATGATCTACTTTGGGCAGGTTACTAAAGTTATTGTTCAGCCAGGTTGAAATTATATTATCTTTATCAGAAATAAGTGAAGCGGTGAGAGTATTGACAATCTTGATAAAATATATATGGAAAATAAATATGACTGTAGGTCTATGATCAGATGGTCAGTGAAATCATGTCAAGAGGTAAGGTTTTTGTCATGAGGCCATTGGCTGTGTGAATACTGGAAATAAATTAACATTTGGAGTTGGAACCCAACTATTTATACAATCAAGTAAGTTCATGAAAATGTATCAAACAATCAATTAATTTTATTACATTCAATAAATTGATTTACAGAGCAATAAATTGTTAATTTTGTTAGAAAGTGGTGCTGTAACTACTGAGCTCTGGTGTAAACCCCAGCATTTTCAGATGTTACATTTTTGGGGGTGCAGTTGAGCTAATTCTACAGTATGTGTACTTCAGCCAGTAAAATAAGTCAAACAAGCTTTGTTACTTAATATAATACAATCAAAGAGAAACGGCTATACTTTTACCATGAGAAAACATGTCAATATGGCATTCTTGATTAAGTCATCTTTTTTGTTATGAATTTACATAACACAGGCTGTAATAGGCACAGAACATAGCTATTAGTGAATATCATTACATCTACATTAGTTGTTATATTCTTCATTCAAACTCAATTTGTTGAATACAAACTATGAGCAGCTTTTCAACATAGACAGTGTACAGTTTATGTTGTGTGGATTCATGTTGTGTGACTACTGGAGTTGGTTCTGGCAAACTTATCTTTGGGACAGGCACCAGATTACTTATTGAATCCAGTAAGTTCATACATTTTCTCCCTTCACTCAATTATCAGTATAAAAATGCATTTAATATTCGGTGGATTTAACATTTTAGTGAAATATTAGGTTATTGCAATGAATATATTATGCTAAAGAGTGAGAAACACATTTTAGTATATAATGCAAGACAGAGGTAGCTATTGCAATGATCAATAAGTCCACCATCTTCACCATAGTTAGCTACGGTAGGCTGTTTCTGTATGGATATATAACAGTGTGTGACTGTGGGACAAAAGTTAGTGTTTGGAAAAGGAATACAGTTAACTGTGTCAACAGGTAAGCAAAATTCCTTCCCAACTGGTACACATTAAATAGATTCACTTACATTTTTATGATAGTAAATTGTGCCTGGGATATTTTTAAAAACCAGTAAACGACCACAAAAACGTATATTTTGTCAAAATGTGTGTCAATATGTTGCTTTAATAAGAGTCAGATAGTCAGTCAATCAAAAGTGTGTGTTTTCTCCATGATTAATTGCTATGGTATCTAACATTGTGTGTCATACGGGAATAAATTCATACTTGGTCAAAGAACAAAGCTGATCATTGACTCAAGTAAGTGAAATACATGTTAAAAGATTAATAATACTGTAGTTGGATCATTTAATTAAGAATACAATAACAAGAATATAACAACAAACGATACAACAGTGTATTCACTGTATGTGAATATTGATTATGATGAGTTAGAAGCTCTGCTGTTGGGGTCTGCTGTTTTTGTTAAGCCTTCAGTTAGTGTGTGAATACTGGAACACGAACGCTGATCTTTGGAAGTGGAACAGAAGTTTTTGTGCAATCAAGTAAGATTTAAAACAGATGTTAAAACTGTTGCTCAAATTTTACTAATCCTTCAATTTAAAATGTTGTCTCAGTCTGACCACTTATATGTGTTGTAAACTGATATTATTACCTCCAAATAATTCTAATTGCAAAATCTTACATTTTTCCTTGTAAGAATGATCTGAATAAGCTTCCCAAATGTTCTCCAAAGAGGACCTCTAGACGTGGCATTGGTTATTATTCTGTGAACATTAATCCATTGATCCTTATCTAGATAGAATGCTGTAGAATATGGTTTAATAGATATGTTACTTCATTGGTAGTAGATCACAGATCCACAATTCAGATAAAGACAAAATAATCATACTTTGGACAATTTTCAAGGTATTATTTCAGTGAATCGTCCACTTATTAGAAGACATTCTAGGTTTATGCTATGTGGGTTCTTGATGTGTGACTGGTGCAGCCAACAAAATCATCTTTGGAACAGGCACAAAAGTAATAGTTAACTCAAGTAAGTTTATTTTCAATATTGTGTTAAAGAACTTTAGGACAACTCACATTATGAGGTAGTTTGAATTGAATTGAAATGTTTTAAACAGACATTTATGTTTAAAAAGTGATTTGAAAAAGTGCAAAATGAGTCTTTATAAATCGACTGTTTTTCTGTTGAATGATCCACACAGTTTTAATTGAGTATATTCAAGGTATTATTTCAGTGAAGAAATCAATTCCCAAGCAGATGAGAACATTGTTTTTGCTAAGCGATTTTAGTAATCCACATTCAACATTACTTAGATGGAAAGAAAGTTACTTTTTGTTGTTCTTGAAGCTGACTAAGACCTGGGCTGTTGCTGTGTCAGGAAAGGTCTTTCATAGTTTTTGTACAAGTCAAAAAGGAGGCAAATATGAGGCAATAAGGATGGATATACAATTTATATTAGATCCATATCTTAAAAGAGCTATTTTCAAAGTGACCCAAATGTGTACAAAATCTAACAAATCCAAATATACATGACAAAGACCAGAAGAGTAATAAACAAGAACAACATAAGATATTATATTCAATTCAAAATACAAATAAAATAGGAGTTATATATAGGAAAGACACCAAGAGACAACAAAAACACTATTTACACACTATTCATATATACATATTCATATTCTTATATACAGTACAGTTAAAATAGATATTTAGAAAGATGAGATGCAAGATTTGGTGTTACAGTACTTTACTGTAATATCTGTTTTCTGTGCCAATTAACTCTGAGATATTTGTTTTTATTCCAACAAGGATGAATCAAAATCAGAGTTGTGGCTGAATACATTTCATGATAATAAATTCAGGGAAAACAGTTTAGTTTATGTAATGTGAATTCATACTGTGTGACTGTTGGAGGTGGTTCCAAGATTATCTTTGGGGCAGGCACAAGATTAATACTCAAATCCAGTAAGTTAATTATTTTCTGTGCATTGTGCCAATAATCACCGTCTAAATGTACTAGATTGAACAGATTTCAGTTAGGATAAATACATGGGTTCTGAATGATCGAGGTTAATTCATTTTTTTTAATGAGTCCGTAGTGTTCTGCACTAATGTAAAGCAAGTGAATTTAAGCAAACTGACAGAATTAGTCAACCAAAATACAAGCTAGTTCTTCATGAGTAATTGATAAGTGATCTAACATTGTGTGATAAGTGCGAACAGACGTATATTCAGTCAAGGAATAAAGGTGACTATTGACTCACCTAAGTGTGCATCATAACATTATAAAAACATAAACAGGACTACCAATGTTGATCATACTGGAATAGGAACAACAGTATTTACGTATATCCAGTTCCTCAACTTCAAATAAAGACAAAATAATCACCCAAATATTATTTCAATGTAACAAAAGCACTGTAGTTACAGCTTTGTTTAGTTATATATTGTTGCAGCTCACTAAGATCTGTCTTGTTAATGAGTAAGAAAAGGTCCTTCATAGATATTGTTCAAGGCAGATGCATTGTGTGACTCAAACAAGTAGGAAAGTAATCTTTGGAACAGGGACCAAACTAGTTATTGAAACCAGTAAGTATTACATCAATAATTTGTCTTTAGTGCCCCAAACATGCAGAAAAATAGTAGTTAGTGACATTGCCATGTCTCTTTGGTCCAACACACCAAGTCATTTTTTCATCTTATTGATATGGTAACATAAAGGCTCACAACAAGAAGTACTTACTGGGAAATAATGTGATTCCAAATCAAATGTTGAGTTGAAGGATCCATAGATCAAAGTTACTTTGCTTTATAGTTAATGTACTGTGGGTTCATGTTGTGTGACTACTGGTGGCAATGTTAAAATCATCTTTGGGAGAGGCACACAATTAATAGTTGACTCAAGTAAGTTCACTTTTTATATCAATTTCATGTTGAGGTAAAAAAATCTAAACTGTGTACAAGTTCAGTATAATTTTCAGTGTAGTATTTTCACCATTATTAAAATATGAACTACAGTAGTCTTTTGTCAAAAGGTTTATGTAATGTGGGTTCTAGTTGTGTGACTGATGGCCTAAAAATCATCTTTGGATCAGGCACAACATTTATAGTTGACCCAAGTAAGTTCATTTAATTCAATATTCATGTAATGTAAGGGGAATGGTTAAAGTTGACTGTCAACTCAAGTAAATTCACATTACCCCACATACATTGTCTATTATTTTAGGATCGCTGCCAATTTATAATATTTGTAAATATTACTGGGAAATAATGTACAAATCAAATGTTGAGTTGAAGGATCCATAAATCAAAGTGCTTTTGCTTTATAGTTTATGTGCTGTGGGTTCGTGTTGTGTGACTGCTGGTGGTGGCAACAGTAAAATTATCTTTGGGACAGGCACACAATTAATAGTCAACTCAAGTAAGTTCATTTTTTATATTGTTTTCATATTGTTTTATCTAGTTTCAGTGTGTTTTTCCAGCTAAATTTCACCATTATTAGAGAATGAACTATTCTATTGCCAAAGGTTCATGTAATGTGGGTTCTAGTCATGTGACTGATGGCCTAAAAATAATGTTTGGATCAGGTACAAAATTAGTTGTTGACTCAAGTAAGTCCATTTAATTCAAGTATTTAAGTAATTTTGGGAAAATGGAACAAAGTTTAATGTCAATTTAAGCAAGTGCAAAAATAAGATAGTGGTGTTAATCGTCATAAATCGAGAGCATTTATGAATGTCTGACAGTATTTGCAAAAATATAACACATTTAAGAGTGGCGAACATGGTCTCTCTGTGCTCGTTTTTGTTGAGCCTTTTTTTAGTGTGTGAATGATGGAGTGGGAAAGCTCATCTTTGGCAGTGGAACATCACTATCTGTAGAGACAAGTAAGAAACAAAACATATTATATCTTACCTTATGTGGGGTTGAAATGTATTTATTTCACCAACTCTTGAAAAATACATATACTGTAGATCAATCAGTCAACATTATTACATTCACAATTAAAATAATCTTCTAAACACATTTTGGATGGAGACTGAAGAGTGATTCAATATCTAATTGGTTTAATTGAGTTACATTTTTATATACCTAAGATTCTTGAAACAACTGAAGCATTACTACAGTATGTATGCTGCATACAAATCGTTTTTGGTTCAGGCCCAAGCATTGTGTGACTGACTCTGGAATAAGGAAGGTCATTTTTGGAACAGGAATTGAATTGATCATTGAAACCAGTGAGTAATTCCTGACCTTGGTTGATTCACAAAGGATTTATGGCAATATTAAGTGAACTCAATGTGTTTGAAGGAAAAATATCAACAGCCCAAATTAGTTTGACTTAAAAACAGTATCCTACTTCACAAACATGTTCAAGTTAGACATGGATGAGTGGTCCCAACCCCTTTAGTGAATCAGTGTTTCTGTTATGTCATATATTACTGTGTGAATGATGGGACGGGAAGACTCATCTTTGGAAGGGGAACCGCTCTGTCAATACAAACTAGTAAGGAACTTCATTTCACTCAACATTTACAATTTCTGAATTATCTTTACTTAACAGAAGTAATATTTTTCTTATAATAGGAATCAAATACAGCAATGGTTTCCAAATCAATGATCAAATCAAAGATTTTGATTATGTGAAAAGACCTTCATTTTAAACTGATTACACTAAATTGGTGGAAATTGTTATTGGTCACACAATATCATTGTGTGACTGCATCGGGAATCCTGAAAGTCCCACTTGGATCTGGAACTAAACTGTTAATTGAGATACGTTCATTAAAATAATCTGCACTCAATTCCTTGTTTTCTAATGTAATACGATGTCTGTTAAGAAATCTTTTCTTGCGTTGAATGTTTCTAAACAAATTGACAAACTAAATAGTATAGTGATATATTTACCCACGGTCCAAACATATTTATAGTAATACATTTAGTAACCATTTATATGGACATTATTCTGTAGATTCATTTATGGATGTTCTATAGGCCATCACACAATTATAACCTGGAACAGGTTGTGGAGTAGGTTATTGTTGAGTACTAATACAATGTGTGAATGCTAACAACCAGAAAGTCATATTTGGAGAAGGAAGTAAATTGATAATTGAAACAAGTGAGTATTTAAAACATTTATGTTTGTAAATGAATTTGACAGCAGCCACAAACCTTTATTTTGTTTATTTGGTATGATGCAGTGGGTATTTGAACGTACACATTATGTGAATGATGGATGGAACAAAATCTACTTTGGGCTGGGCTCAAAAGTTATTGTTCAGCCAGGTATTATCTTTATCATAAATTAGTCAAGCATTGAAAGTATTAACAATCTTGACAAAATGTATATGGAAAATAAAACTTATTGTAGGCCTATAATCAAATGGTCAGGCAAATAATGTTAACAGGTAGGGTTCTTGTAATGAGGCCATTGGCTGTGTGAATACTGGATATAAGATAACATTTGGAGTTGGAACCCAACTAATTATACAAGCAAGTAAGTTGATGAAAATGGACCAAAAAATACTTCATTACATTCAACAAATTGATATACAGAGCGTCAAATTGTTAATTTTGTTCGAAGTGGGTGCTGTAAACCAAAGCATTTTCAGATGCATTTCAATTTTGGGGGTGCAGTTGAGCTAATTCTACAGTATGTGTACTTCAGCCAGTAAAATAAATCATTCAAGCTTTGTTACTTCATATAATACAATCAAAGACAAAGATATATTTTTTTGTCATGAGAAAACATTTCAATATTGCATTCCTGATTATGTAGTGATTATATATATTTTTTATGATTTTGCCTAAAACAGGCTGTAATAGACTCAGAACATAGCTATTAGTGAATATCATTACATCTATATTAGTTATTATATTCTTCATTCAACCTCAATATGTTGAATACAAACTACGAGCAGCTTTTCAGCGTAGACAGTGTACCGTTTATGTTGTGTGGATTCATGTTGTGTGACTACTGGAGGTGGTTTTGGCAAACTTATCTTTGGGACAGGCACCAGATTACTTATTGAATCCAGTAAGTTCATACATTTTCCCCCTTCACTCAATTATCAGTGTCAAAATGCAGTTAATATTCGGTGGATTTAACATTTTAGTGAAATATTAGGTTATTGCAATAAATATATTATGCAAAAGAGGGAGAAATGCATTTTTGTATATACTGAAAGATAGAGGTAGCTATTGCAATTACATTTACATTTACATTTAAGTCATTTAGCAGACGCTCTTATCCAGAGCGACTTACAAATTGGTGCATTCACCTTATGATATCCAGTGGAACAACCACTTTACAATAGTGCATCTAACTCAATGATCAATAAGTCCACCATGAACACCATAGTTAGCTGTGGTAGGCTGTTTCTGTATGGCAATACAACAGTGTGTGACTGTGGGAGAAAAGTTAGTGTTTGGAAAAGGAACAATATTAACTGTGTCAACAGGTAAGCAAAATCCCTTCCCAACTGGTACACATTAATAAGATTCAATAGAATTTTTATGAAAGTAAATTGTGCCCGAGATAAAAACATATATTATGTCAAGATGTGTTTCAATATGTTGCTTTAATAAGAGTCAGATAGTCAGTCAATCAAAAGTGTGTGTTTTAAAGTTCTCCATGATTAATTGCTATGGTATCTAACACTGTGTGTCATATGGGAATAAATTCATACTTGGTCAAGGAACAAAGCTGATCATTGACTCAAGTAAGTGAAATACATGTTAAAAGATGAATCATAGTTGGATCATTTAGTTAAGAATACAATAACATAGAATAATACAATAACAAACGATACAACAGTGTATTCACTGTATGTGAATATTGATTATGATGAGTTAGAAGCTCTGCTGTTGGGGTCTGCTGTTTTTGTTAAGCCTTTAGTTAGTGTGTGAATACTGGCGGACAAAAGCTGATCTTTGGAAGTGGAACAACACTTTTTGTGCAATCAAGTAAGATTTAAAACAGTTAGTTTTAATACTGTAGCTCATACTTATACCAATCCTTCACCTTAAAATGATGTCTCAGTCTGACCTCTTACCTGTATGTGTTGTGAACTGGTATTATTACCCCCAAAGTATTCTAAATGCAAAATCTTACATTTTCCCGTGTAAGAAGGATCTGAATAAGCTTCCCAAATATTATCCAAAGAGGACCTCTAGACGTGGCATTGATTATTATTCTGTGAACATTAATCCATTGATCATTATCTTGATAGAATGCTGTAGAATATGGTTTAATAGATATCTTATATCATTGGTAGTAGATCACAGATCCACAATTCAGATAAAGACAAAATAATCATACTTTGGACTATTTTCAAGGTATTATTTCAGTGAATCGTCCACTTATTAGAAGACATTCTAGGTTTATGCTATGTGGGTTCTTGATGTGTGACTGGTGCAACCTACAAAATCATCTTTGGAACAGGCACAAAAGTAATAGTTAACTCAAGTAAGTTTATTTTCAATATTGTGTTAAAGAACTTTAGGACAACTCACATTATGAGGTAGTTTGAATTTAATTGAAATGTTTTAAACAGACATTTATGTTTAAAAAGTGATTTCAAGTGTAAAATCAGTCTTTAAAAATCGACTGTTTTTCTGTTGATTCATCCTCAGTTTTAATTTAGTATATTCAAGGTATTATTTTAGTGAAGAAATCCATTCCCTAGCAGAAGAGAACATAGATACATTTTTGTTTAGAGATTTATGTAATCCACATTCAGCATTACTCAGATAGAAAGTTACTTGTAGTTCCAGCTGTGTATATAAAATGACATGTTGTTGAAGCTGACTAAGATCTGGGCGTTTGCTGTGTCAGGAAAGGTCTTTCATAGTTTTTGTTCAAGTCAAAAAGGAGGCAAATATGAGGCAATAAGGATGGATATACAATTTATATTAGATCCATGTCTTAAAATAGCAATTTTCAAAGCGACCCAAATGTGTATAAAATCTAACAAATCCAAGTCTATCGTTCTCATGTTAAACTGATCCACGCTATTTACAGTAGGTTTCACAGTGACACTAATTGTCCTCTAATTAGATGAATTTGTCTTTTGCTAAGAAGTTTATGTAATGTGAGGTAATGTTGTGTGACTAGTGGTGGACTTAACAAAATCATCTTTGGGAAAGGGACAACACTTACTGTTGATTCGAGTAAGTTCATTTTTCATAATTGTTTTAAAAACTCAAGAGTTTCAGTGTATTTTCCAGTGAAATGCTCTTAGCCTTAGAAGATCAACTAGTATTTTGCTAAAAGGTTTATGTGCTGTGGGTTCATGTTGTGTGACTGCTGGTGGAGTCAACAAAGTCATCTTTGGGAAAGGCACAAAATTAATAGTTGACTCAAGTAAGTTTATTTAATTAATCAAATGAGTGACTAAAACATTAATGTGGCCTATTTATATATATGTATTTACACAGGCAGACACTAAGTACAGTGTATTAACATAGAGTTACAAAGTACAACAGCTTTGATACCTGTTGAATTTTTTTGCTAATTGATAATGTGCTATTTGTTTTTTATTCCATCCACGAGTAACCATAATCAGAGATGGGGACCATTTCATTTCATTTCAGTCAATTCAGGTACTCATATAAAATTCCAGATCAAACATGAAAATTATAATTGAAAATAATTAGCCGAATAGTTGATTCAAGTTAGTTCATTGAATGATTCCTATTTGTGACTAAAACCTTAAGATGGCTTATTTCTCTAGTATTTACACAGGCAGACACTAAGTGTAGGAATAGGGTTTAGTTTAGTTTATTAGGATCCCCATTATCTACTGAACATGCAGCAGCTGCTCTTCCTGGGATCCACATAAAGAGTACCAATACATGACAAAGTATAGAACAGTGATAGACTAGAACAACATAATATATTACATTAATTTCAAAATACAAAATACAGTTAAAATAAGACTTATATATAGGAAGGACACCAAGAGACAACAAAAACACTACTTACACACTATTCATACAGTATATACATATTCATATTATTTTATACAGTGCAGTTAAAATAGATCTTTAGAAAGAGGCACTGTGATACAAAATTTTGTGATACAAAAGGTTGGCGTTACAGTACTAAACTGTAATACCTGTTTTTTTTGTGCCAATTAACCAATTAACTTTCATTATAATCAATTCCGGTAAAAAAAGAAAGAGTTGAAAAATCATATTTGAAAATAAATGTTTTTTGTTCATTTATTGATTTGTAATTGAATTTAATCTCCTGGATTGACCGAGTTGACCCTAACTTGTCAACATAGACCCTGCACAGTTTATGTAACGTGAATTCATACTGTGTGACTGCTGGAAGTGGTACCAAGACAGTCTTTGGGAAAGGCACGAGATTAATAATTGAATCCAGTAAGTTCCTTATTTTTTTGTGCGTTGTGCCAGTAATCACCGTCTAAATGTTGTACTAGTTTTAACAGATTTCAGTTAGGATAAATACATAGGTTCTGAATGATCCAGGTTAATTAAGAAAAATGTTGAGTCCATAGTGTTCTGCACTAATGTAAAACAAGTGAATATATGCAACCTGATGGAATTAGTCACCAAAATATAAGTTAGTTCTCCATAATTGATAAGTGATGTAACACTGTGTGACAAGTGCGAAAAAACGTATATTCGGTCAAGGAATAAAGGTGACTATTGACTCACGTAAGTGTGCAACATAACATTATAAAAACATAAACAGGACTACCGATGTTGATCATACTGGAATAGGAACAACAGTATTTACGTATAACCAGTTCCTCAACTTCAAATAAAGACAAAATAATCACCCAAATATTATTTGAATGTAACCAAAAGCACTGTAGTTCCAGCTTTGTTTAGTTGTATATTGTTGCAGCTCACTAAGATCTGTCTTGTTAATGAGTAAGAAAAGGTCCTTCATAGATATTGTTCAAGGCAGATGCATTGTGTGACTCAAGCAAGTAAGAAAGTAATCTTTGGAACAGGAACCAAACTAGTTATTGAAACCAGTAAGTATTACATCAATAATTTGTCTTTAGCGCCCAAAACATGCAGAAAAATAGTAGTTTGTGACATTGCCATGTCCCTTTGGTCCAACACACCAAGTCATTTTTTCATCTTATTGATATGGTAACATGAAGGCTCACAACAAGAAGTACTTACTGGGAAATAATGTGATTCTAAATCAAATGTTGAGTTGAAGGATCCATAGATCAAAGTTACTTTGCTTTATAGTTAATGTACTGTGGGTTCATGTTGTGTGACTACTGGTGGCAATGTTAAAATCATCTTTGGGAGAGGAACACAATTAATAGTTGACTCAAGTAAGTACATTATTTATATTGCTCTAATATTGTCGAAAACAATTCCTGTGTACAAGTTTCAGTGTGTTTTTCCGTTAAAGTTTAGCATTATTAGAGGATGAACTAGTCTATTGCCAGAAGGTTCATGTAATATAGTCGTGTGATTGCTGATGGCCTTAAAATGATCTTTGGATCAGGCACAACATTGAGAGTCGGCTCAAGTAAGTTAATTTAATTAAAAAATATACGTAATGTTGGGGAAATGGAACAAAGTTGAATGTCAACTCAAGTAAATGCACAAACTGCACATAGACATACATTGTCAATCCTTTGAGGATAGCTACCAATTGATAGTATTTGCAAACATTACTGCATCAATTATCCATAACACCACAGACTATGTAGTAGCTAGTAATCTACATGAGAAAAACTGCATAGGTTTAATATAGAAACAGAGCTACAATGCTGACTTACATTTCTAAGTTATGGTAACTCAGAGAATCAATTTGAGTTGAAAAAACTAAGCAATTTATACTTTCAAGTTTAAATATATAAAAAATGACAGTGATAGTTCTTGCTCAGCCTGTTTTTAGTGTGTGTATGCTGGAGGAGGAAAGATCATCTTTGGCAGTGGAACATCACTGTTTGTAGAAACAAGTAAGAAACCATGTTGAAATGTCTTTATTTAGGCTCAACTAAAGCAGCAATTTATTCTTAGCATTAAATACGGAATTACAAGAGTGGACGTTAAAATGATGTCTGAGAAAAATACTAGTTGATAGTAGTTTTTCTATTCCGACAAGTTCAGTGTCATTTTAAATATATTCTTAATTCACCAATCCTGACAATCCATATTCCTAATCATGTATTTGCTTACTGGTAAATATCAAACATTGTGTGACTGTTGGAGTCAACAGAGTTGTGTTTGGGCAGGGAACAAAGTTGACGGTCAATTCATGCAAGTGCATAAACAAGATAGTGGTGTGGATCATCATAAATGTATTGCGTTTTAAGAATGGCTTTCAGTATTCACACAAAAAATACACAATGAAATAGCAATAACACAATTAAGAGTAGTTGCTACTTGGTAACTCTGGTCTCTCTGTGATCGTTTTTGTTGAGACAGTTGTTAGTGTGTGAATGATGGAGTGGGAAAGCTCATCTTTGGGAGTGGAACATCACTATCTGTAGAGACAAGTAAGACACAAAAAATATTAAATCAATCAACTTTTTTTTTTAAATTTGTCCTATTTGCCTCCTTTTTGCCTTGATAAATAAATAATAATAATAATAATATTATGAAGGACCTTTTCTGGCACAGCAACAGCCCAGATCTTAGTCAGCTTCAACATTTCATTTTATATACAAAGCAAGAACTATAAGTAACTTTCATCTCATCTAAGTCATGTTGAACTTTCAATCAATAGGCTATGTTGATACGATACCAATGAGTAGGCTATTTTACACATTGGACATAGGCTGAAGAGTGATTCAATATGCAATTGGTTTGATTCAGAGATTTCATTTCGATATAGCTAACGTTATTACAGTATACAGGCTGCAAACAATACATTTTTGGTTAAGCCCCAATCATTGTGTGACTGACTCTGGACTGGGGAAGGTCATTTTTGGAGCAGGAACTGAATTGATCATTGAAACCAGTGAGTTATTCCTGACCTTGGTAGATTCTGTCAATCACAGATGACATAATACGTGATGGTTTATGGCAATGATAATTGAACTCAATGTGTTGGAAGGGAAAATATCAACAACCCAAATTAGTTTGATTTGAAAACAGTATCCCACTTCACAAACATTTAAGTTAAATATTTATGAGTAGTCCTAACCCCTTTAGTGAAACAGTGTTTCTGTTATGCCATGTATTACTGTGTGAATGATGGGACTCAAAGACTGATCTTTGGAAGGGGAACCACACTGTCAATACAATCTAGTAAGGAACTTAATTTAACTCACTATTTCAAATTTCTGAAATCTTTACTTAGAAGAAGCAAATTGTTTAATCTGATACTTACATTTTTTTAAACCTTTATTTAACTTGGCAAGTCAGTTTAGAACATTCTTATTTACAATGACGGCCTAGGAACAGTGGGTTAACTGCCTTGGTCAGGAGCAGAATGACATATTTTTACCTTGTCAGCTCAGGGATTTGATCTTGCAACCTTTTGGTTACTAGTCCAACGCTCTGACCACTAGGCTACCTGCCGCCCCGGGTTTCACCAGGTAGCCTAATAGGAATCAAATAGAACCATAGTTTCTAGATTCCGTGAAAAACTCTTCATTTTAATCTGATTACTAAATTGGTGAAAATTGTTTTTGGTCAGGCTTGTTGTATAGTGTGGAACCCAGAAATTCCTGTTTTGATCTGGAACTAAACTATTCATTGAGACAATGCTTCTAGCTGCTTATACACGGGAAATACTGTATATACTTTCTATTGTAAAAAATAACACATTGTACTATCCCACCACTATAATATGTGTTTAGACTGTATATTTACAGTGCAGACACCAAAATAATCAATGTAATCCAAGCAAACTGCCATGATTTTGTGTTATAAACTGTAGATCAGTAAAATGATCTCCTTTGTAATACATTGTTGTTAAAATTACATAATAACTTCTACCAGTCATTGCTAAGATGCAACACTGTGACTTGTGGAGACAAACACATATATTTGGACTTGGCACAAAGATGATATGTACAGAAAAGGAATGCAAAAACTATCTTTCACTTCTTCCAACAAGAGAAAGTCAGTAGTTTAAAATGCTTGTTTGATACACAATCATTCAGCAGTATTTAGACATGGTTGATGTAAATGTCATCGTTAAACTCAACTCCTTGCTTTCTAAAGCAATTCAATGTTTTCATTAAAAGTTTCAAGAAATGTTCAAACTAAATAGGCCTGTGATCTGATATATTTTCCCACTGTCTAAACACTTCTAATAATACATTTAGTAACCATTTACATGGAAATGATGCTGCATATGCATTTATGGATGCTCTTTGAACCATCACACAATTCCAACCTGGAGTAGGTTCTTGTTGAGTACTAATTCAATGTGTGAATGATAACAACTGGAAAGTCATATTTGGAGCAGGAACTAAATTGATCATTGAAAGCAGTGAGTCTTTTTTTAATTAACATTCATTTGACAGCAGCAACAAACCTTTTGTTTGTTTATTACTTATAAAAAAAGACCTATTACAACTTTTTCAATGTGTGAATGATAGATAGGTCAACATCTACTTTGGGATGGGCTGATTGTAAATACAATTTTATTTCTTTTATCATAAATTAGTAAAGCAATGAGCATGTTAACTTGACAAAACAGATATTGAAAATACATCTTAATGATCAAATGTTCAATCAAGTCATGTTAACAGATTAGGTTTTTGTAATGAGGCCATTGTCTGTGTGAATGCTGGATATAAGATCATATTTGGAGTTGGAACCCAACTAGTTGTACAAGCACGTAAGTTGAAGAAAAATGAATTGATGCTAGTACCTTCACTAATTTCATTTGTCGAAAAGGGTTTTCACATGAGTATTTTTTTACTTTTAATTGATTCATGATAAGTTAAAAGGATAGTGAAAAAATAAGATAAAGATCAAAACTTGTTAAAATGACCAAATGAAACTATGATCAAGTATAATGACAATATATGAGCTATTATGTACGATTAATAACTTTGAAACTTTAATTGTAGGTGAGAACAAAGCCTTTAAGCCTTTGAGTGTGAACTGAAATATGAAACCCTTGCCCGAATAATGAATCAATTAGTGAAGAACCTCATCCCAATATATGTTTTTTTGAGAATGGCAGAGCCCAGGAGTGCTTTAATGGGAAAAGCTGTTCCATTCACATTGTACAAGAGGGTTTATGTACTGGAGAAAAGTATTGTGTGAATTCTGGAAATGACAAAATAACTTTTGGGAGCGGCACAAAATTAATAATTGATTCAAGTAAGTTAGTTTATTTTACTAGTAATACTTTTATAGTACTTGGTATTTCAAAATATCAACATTATTTTAATTGTCAATCTTCTAAACAAATATTGGATGCAGTCTAAAGATTGATTCAATATCTAATTGGTTTAACATAGTCAAGGAATAAAGCTGATCAGTAGCTCAAGTAAAAACACATTCTAAAAGGTAAGATTAATCATAGTTGAGTCATTTAAGAATACAATAACAAGAATACAACAACAAACGATACAACAGTGAATTCACTGTATGTGAATACTGATTATGATGAGTTAGAAGCTCTGCTGTTGGGGTCTGCTGTTTTTGTTAACCCTTCAGTTAGTGTGTGAATACTGGAACACAAAAGCTGATCTTTGGAAGTGGAACAACAGTTTTTGTGGAATCAAGTAAGATTTAAAACAGATATGAATACTGTTGCTCATACTTATACCAATCCTTCAATTTAAAATTGTCTCAGTCTGAACACTTACAGTACATATATGTGTTGTAAACTGGTATTATTAAGCCCAAGGAGTTGTAAATGCTATGTCTTACAGCTTCCTAAATGTTCTCCAAAGAGGACCTCTGGAAGTGGCAGTGATTATTTTTCTGTGAACATTCATCCAAATCAAATCAAATGTTATTGGACGCATACACCTATTTAGCAGATGTTATTGTGGGTGTAGTGAAATGCTTGTGTTCCTAGCTCCAACAGTGACTTAATATCTAACAATTCACAACAATACACACACACAAAATAAATTATGGAATTAATAAATATGTAAATATGTTATTATCCTGATGAAATGCTGCAGAATATGGTTTAATAGATACCTTACATCATTGGTAGTAGATTACAGATCTGCATTTCAGATAAAGACAAAATAATCATGCTTTGGACTATTTTCAAGGTATTATTTCAGTGAATCGTCCACTTATTAGAAGACATTCTAGGTTTATGTTATGTGGGTTCTTGATGTGTGACTCTTGGAGCCAACAAAATCATCTTTGGAACAGGCACAAAAGTAATAGTTAACAAGTAAGTTCATTTTCAATATTGTGTTAGAGATCGTTTGGACAAATCACATCATTAGGTAATTAATTGAAATGCAAAAGACATTCAGATTTGAAAAGTGATCCAAAAGTGTAAAATCAGTCTTTAAAAATGGTACCAAAAGAAAACTTTCTGTTGAGTGATCCACATAGTTGTAACTGACTATATACAAGGTATTGTTTCAGTGAAGAAATCAATTCCCTAGCAGATGAGAACATTGTTTTGCTAAGAGGTTTATGTAATGTGGGTTCTTGTTGTGTGAATACGAATGGATTCAAAATCATCTTTGGGACAGGCACAAAATTAATAGTGAACTCAAGTAAGTTAATTTTCAATTTAAATCCATTTAGGAGGTTAGTCTGAACTGAGGTGAAGTACCGTAAAATAGCCTGCTGTATGGTATCGTATCAACATAGCCCATTGATTGAAAGTTTAACATGACTTAGATGAGATGACAGTTACTTGTAGTTCTTGCTTTATACTTAAAATTACATGTTGTTGAAGATGACAGAAAAGATCTGTGTCAAAAGGTCATTCTTAGTTATTGTTCAAGGCAAAAAGGAGGCACATAGGACAAATATGAGGCAATATGGATGAATATACAATTGATGTCAAATCCATATCTTAAAGAGCCAATTTCAAAGTGGCCCAATGTGTATAAAATCATGTCAAACTGATCCACACAGTGTTACCATGTACAGTCTGTTTCACAGTGATTCAACAAAATCCTATTTGGAACAGGCACAACATTTACCGCTGATTTGAGTAAGTTCATAAAAAAATAATCTAAACTGTCTAAAGAGTTTCAGTGTATTTCCAGTGAAATGCTCTTAGCATTAGAAGATGAACTTGTATTTTGCTAAAAGGTTTATGTGCTGTGGGTTCATGTTGTGTGACTAGTGGTGGATTCAACAAAATCATCTTTGGGACAGGCACAAAATTAATAGTTTACTCAAGTAAGTTCATTAAAAAATATGTATATATATTTTTAAAGGTGGCCTAGTTACATAGTATTTACACAGGCAGACACCTATTACAGTGTAGTAACATGTTGTTACATGGTACTTCAGCTGTTACACCTGTTATTTTTTTGAGCCAATTGATACTGTGCTCTGTTTTTATTTAAACTATGAGTAACCAGAATCAGATGTGCGGCCCATTTCATTTCGGGCAATTGAGGTACTAAAATAAAATTCCAAAATTCCAAAATCAAAATTGAAAACTAATGTCCCTTCTAAATTATTGGATTGTAACTTACTTATTACATCTCCCGAATTGGTCAAATTGACTCTAACTTGTCAACATAGAGCCTGTACAGTTTATGTAATATGGATTCATACTGTGTGACTACTGGAGGTGGTTACAAGATTGTCTTTGGGACAGGCACAAGATTAATAATTAAATCCAGTAAGTAAAAACAAAGTTCCTTGTGCCAATAATCAGTGTCTAAATATTGTACTAGATTCAACAGATCACAAGAATGTTAAGTTAAGATAAATACATGGCTATTGAATGATCCAGGTTAATTCAATTTTTGAATGAGTCCCATAGTGTTGTGCTCTAACGTAAACAAAGTCAATGAATGCAAACTGATATTGCGAACAAACTCATATTCGGTCAAGGAGTAAAGCTGAATGAACAGAATGAACAGAACAACAGTATATAAAACAAGATTAACTAGTCTTTTTTCAAAAGGTTAATGTAATGTGGGTTCTAGTTGTGTGACTGATGGCCTAAAAATCATCTTTGGATCAGGCACAAAATTAATAGTTGACTCAAGTAAGTTCAATTATTTCAATATTAATGTAGTGTTTGAGAAATGGAACAAAGTTGACTGACAATTCACATACAAATGCACAAACTAAACATTGTCACATATTTTAGCTGCCAATTTATAATATGTGCCAAAAACAGATATTAATACTGTATCTCATATATCCATAACCTCACTAACTACTCATATGTAGCATCTGGTAATCTTCACTGTAAAAACTGCATTGCTTCAACGTAAAAACAGGCTGTCTAAATGTTATCTGGCTGTCTAAATGTTTAAGTTGTCAATTCTGAGAACCAAGTTAAGTTGACAAAACTAGGTCATAAAGTACTAGTGACATTATAATATACAAGTTCATCCAACTTAACATTAAGTCAAGTTCAACTAGCTAAAACATTTACAGTGATAGTTTTTGCTCAGCCTGTTTTTAGTGTGTGAATGTTGGAGGAGGAAAGATCATCTTTGGCAGTGGAACATGACTATTTGTAGAGACAAGTAAGACATCAAAACTAGGCTTTGGTATTAGGATTAATTGATTTACTAGCTTGATCGCATTGACCGTAGTGCAACTGTAGATTGCGGAAATCAACATTCTGTTGAATGTCATAATACATGTCTGGTGCCAACAATTGCTGAGACACCAGAGATGTACTTTAATCAAGAGTGAGCAAAGTCATCAAATAAGTTTGTTTAAAAAATCCATTAAAAAATGACTGCGTTATCTTACATTTAAAACATTGATGCGTGTACCAACCCCAAACATAGTGAAACAGTGTTTCTGTTATGCCATATGTTACTGTGTGAAGGATGGAACTCGAGGGTTGAACTTTGGAACTGGAACAACACTGTCAATACAATCTAGTAAGGAGACAAATGTCATGTATTTCAAATTTATGGAAATGTTTATTTAGAAGAAACACTTGTTCGAAGTCCATGTACATCTATATTTAGTGGAATTTGACATTTTCCTTGAAATAGGAATCGAATACAACCATGCGTCCCAAATCTATGTCCAACTCAAAAATGTTGATTCTGTGACAAGTCATGTGTCGTTAACTGATTACTAAATTGGGGAAGATGGTTATTGGTCAGGCTTGTTGTATTGTGTGACTGCGTCTGGATTCCAGAAAGTCCTCTTTGGATCTGGAACTAAACTGGTCATTGAGACAAGTGAGTGCTTCTAGCTGATTATACACATAATATATTTGATATGCTTTGTCTTGTCAAAAATATCACCAATTATAGTATCCCACTACTAACATGTATGTTTTATATGTTTAAAGTCTAGACACCCAAAGATGGATCAATGTACTCTTAATTGGACAATATTCCAACCAAACTACTATAAATAGGAAGTCACTAATCCTTGTGATACATTTAGTTTAAATTACATAATAACTTGAACCAGTAATTGCTAGGAGATGCAACATTGTGTGACTTATGAAGCCAACAAATGTATAATTGGACTTGGCACAAAGATTATGGTTTATTCCAGTACGTATTCCAAATAGAATCAACTGAACATCAAAAGATATACAAAAATGGAATGTAAAAATGCACAAAGGTGTCAGTGGTTTTTTGATTGGCCATACTTACTGTGTGAATGATGGAACATGGAAGCTGATCTTTGGAGGTGGAACACAACTAAATGTAGTATCTAGTAAGACTATCTTTCTTCTCTTTCGCAAAGAGGCTGTTCATTCTTAAAAGCCATGTTTGTTACGTAAACATTTAGGATAATAGTATTTACATATGGTTGATGTAAATGTCTTCATAGACACTCTAGAAAGCATGCAATCTCAAAATCTTCTAAAGGAGATATATGATCAGGGGAAAGTAAGAATCAAAACAATCAACACTCAATTCGTTGCTCTCTAAAGCGAAACAAAGAATGATATCTGTTAAGAAATAAAACTTTTCATTTAATATGTTAAAAAAAATAGTCAAACAAAATAGAATAGTCATCTGAACTATCACACAATTATTACCTGGAGTAGGTTGTGGAGTACGTTATTGTTGAGTACTAATACAATGTGTGAATGCTAACAACCGGAAAGTCATATTTGGAGCAGGAACTAAATTGATAATTGAAACAAGTGAGTATTTTTTCTAATAATATGAATTTGTCAGCAACAACAAACCTTTTGTTGGTTCATTTGTTGTGATGCAGCTGGCATGTAAACTTTCAAATTATGTGAACAATGGATGGAACAAAATCTACTTTGGTGCGGGCATAAAGGTTATTATTCAGCCAGGTTGTAATTGACAAACAAAATAGGATAGTGATCTGATATTTTTACCCACTGTCCAAGCAAATTTAGTATAATACTTTTAGTAACTATTTATCTGGAAATTATTCTATAGATGCATTTATTGATGTTCGATAAACTATTATACAATTATAACCTGGAGTAAACTGTGGAGTAAGTTATTGTTGAATACTAATTCAATGTGTGAATGTTAATAACTGGAAAGTAATATTTGGAGCAGGAACTAAATTGATAATTGAATCAAGTGAGTATTTTTCAAATAAGTATAATTTGACAGCAGCTACAAACAATTTGTTGGTTTATTTGTTATGATGCATTTGGTTTTCACATTTTCAAATTATGTGAATGATAGATGGAACAAAGTCTACTTTGGGCTGGGAACTTGTTCAGCCAGGTTAAAATTGTATGACATTTATCAGAAATAAATGAAGCAGTGAGACTATTGACAATCTTGATAAAATATATATGGAAAATAAATCCTACTGTAGGCCTATGATCAAATGGTTAGTCAAATCATGTCAACAGCTAAGGTTTTTGTCATGAGGCCATTGCCTGTGTGAATACTGGAAATAAGATCATATTTGGATTCGGAACCCAACTAATTATACAAGCAAGTAAGTTGATGAAAAAGTATGCAAATTTACTTGTTTCAAACATTTTATAAGGTTCAATAAATTGTGATTTAGTATTTTCACATGAACTGTTTCTCTTAATGAATGCATTAGGTTAAAATGATAGGGAAAATAGAGATCTCCAAATTATAAGAAAAATACATGCTAAAATGACAAAGTAAAACATATAATGGAATTAGCCTTTTTGTCTTTGAGTATGAACACAAATATACTACTTTTAAGTGTAAAACATTGCTTACTAAGTTAGTGAACCACCTCATACAGCATTTCTACATGTTTGAGAATGTGTTTTTATGGGAAACATTATCCCATTGGTGTTAAGGAAGGTTTATGCAATGGGGCAAAGTGTTGTGTGAATTCTGGATATGGCAAAATAACATTTGGGAGTGGCACAAAATTGATAATAGATTCAAGTAAGTTAATTTAATTGACTAGAAATACTATTTTATATTTCAAGATGCGATATTTCAATAAAGGCAGTTCCTTATTGTGGGATAACTGTGTTACTCTTACTATGCAATTATAAAGTAATCACTAAATTACTATTTAACAACATGTTAATGATATTCTGTTACTAGTGCAATTACATTGCTACTACAGAAGTGTTACCAAATCCAGTTGAAAAAACTATTAGAAGATTAATCATAACTATTGATCGAATGAGGTGATTATTTCTAGTTCACATCTCTAAACTACTAGATTATTAAATCATCTGTTTTCAGTTTGGAATTTCCATTAAACAGCTATCATTGTTGGGTTGTTTTTGCAACCAGAGATATCATTGTGTGAATAACAACTTAAACAAAATAACATTCGGATCTGGAACAAAAGTTGTTGTCTTGTCAAGTAAGTGCAATATCAACATAGCAATAAGTAATACTAGTTACTGTATTTTTTTATATATTTTTTTAAATATTTGTACTGTCTAAACCCATTCATGTTTGATATTATATCACTAGATATCAGTAGACTACACACTGTACAGCATTGTAAGCAACATCTGTATATATCAATGAACAATTTAACTATTCATGTAGACCTCCAACCATTAACCAATACGCATCAGACCCAAATCAATATTATCATGTTCCTGATAGTTATACCTTGAAGTCACAGAGAAAGTATACATGAAAAGTATACATGAAATGTATACATGAAAAGTATACATGAAGTCTGACAGAATAGATCTAAAGTTGTTTTGACAAATACTAACGCTAAATCTCTCTGAACTTTGCAAATACTATAATACAATTATTATATTAATATTAGTGTAATTCGCTAATTTTCTTCTGTAGAACATATCTTATAAGTAGATCTTTAAAATATCAAGTTGCAGTTAAGTATTTAAGTTTTGCAACCTGACATATCATTGTGTGAATACCAACAATATCAAAATCATATTTGGATTTGGTACAAAACTTGTTGTGCTGTCAAGTAAGTGTATATTAAAATAAGTATAGCATTTTAAGTAATAAACCTTAATATGTTTAGTTTTATATGACATTTCATCAGACTACAGTGTCGTTGTCAATAGATTTAAACATTTAAATAAATATCGTCGTTTTGCAATCGCACCACTTCAAAATATTATACTTTTTTAGATACAAAACTATTTTATATGTTAAATCTTTGAAAATCTCTTTATTACATTTTACTACAGTTTTCTTTGATGAAGCTAGATAAAGAAACGTACGCCTTGCATTAAATAGGCAATTGCAAAGGGTGGATGATAAAATTATATCTGAGAAACCAGTTGATAGTTTAGTGTCATTTAAAATATATACTAAATTCACCAATCCTGACAGTCTAAAATCCTAATCATGTATTTGCTTAGATATCAAACACTGTGTGACTGTCGGAGTCAACAGAGTTGTGTTTGGGCAGGGAACAAAGTTGACCGTCAATTCAAGTAAGTGCATAAACAAGATAGTGGTGTAGATCATCATAAATGTATTGCGTTTTAAGAATGGTTGTCAGTATCAATTACACCATTAAGAGTGGTCACTCCATGTTGACTCTGGTCTCTCTGTGATCGTTTTTGTTGAGCCTGTTGTTAGTGTGTGAATGTTGGAGTGGGAAAGTTCATCTTTGGGAGTGGAACATCACTATCTGTAGAGACAAGTAAGAAACATTGTGGGGTTCAGATTTGTTGATTTACTCGGTTGATCTCAAGTTTTGAAAAATAATTATACTGTAGCTCAATCAATCAACAATATTTTAATTGTCAACCTTCTAAACAAATATTGGACGTAGACTGAAGTGATTCAATGTCTAATTGGTTTAACCCAGAGACTTCGTTTTTATATACCTAACTTTACTGAAGCAATTGAAGCTTTATTACAGTATGCATTTTTGGTTCAGGCCCAAGCATTGTGGGACTGACTCTGGACTGAGGAAGGTCATTTTTGGAAAAGGAATTCAATTGATCATTGAAATCAGTGAGTAATTCCTGACCATCTGTTAATCACAGATGACGTAATACTTCAGGGTGATGATTTATGGCAGTGTTAAATGAACTCAATGTGTTTGAAGGGAAATTATCAATGATACAAATTAGTTTGATTTAAAAACAGTATCCCACATGACAAACGTTTCTTAAAGTTAGACATGGATGAGTGGTCCCAACCCCTTTAGTGAATCAGTGTTTCTGTTATGTCATATGTTACTGTGTGAATGATGGGACGGGAAGACTGATCTTTGGAAGGGGAACCGCTCTGTCAATACAATCTAGTAAGGAACTAAATTTCACTCACCATTTCACATTTCGGAAAATTGGAATCAAATACAACCATTGTTTCCAAATCAATGTCCAAGTCAAAGATTTTGATTCTGTGGAAAGTCCTGCATTTTAAACTGGTTACACTAAATTGGGGGAGATGGTTATATTTACCTCGTCTTGTCAAAAATAATAATAAATAACATCCCACTAGTATAACACATGTTGATAGCATTTGCATCCACTCAAAAAAATGAATAAATATTTGAAAATAATCCAACCAAACTACTATTATTTTGTACTATAATTTGTAAATCACTAATGTGAACTCATTTGTAGTACATTTTGTTTAAATGAGAAAATACACTAACTTGCGGCAGTGATTGCTAAGAGATGCAACACAGTGTGACTTATGGAGCCAACAAACTTATATTTGGACTTGGCACAAAGATGACAGTTTATTCCAGTAAGTATTAAAAATATATATAAGTACATTCAAAAATGCATTCAAAAAGGCTTGTTTGTTACAAAACATTCAACATTATTTAGATATGGTTACTGTAAATGTCCTCATAGACACTCTATAAAACAGGCAGTCTTTCAAATCAAAACAATGAACACTTAATTCCTTGTTTTCTAATGTAATACGGTGGATGAGGTCTGTTAAGAAATTATTTCTTGAATTAATATTTCTAAACAAATTGACAAACAAAATAGGATAGTGATCAAATATATTTACTCTACCGTCCAAACACATTTTTAAAATACATTTAGTACCCATTTACATGGACATTATTCTGTAGATGCATTTATGGATGTTATATAAGCCATCACACAATTCCAACCTGGAGCAGGTTGTGGAGTAGGTTATTGTTGAGTACTAATACAATGTGTGAATGCTAACAACCGGAAAGTCATATTTGGAGCAGGAACTAAATTGATAATTGAAACAAGTGAGTATTTTTTATATATATATATATATATATATATATATATATATATATATATATATATATATATATATTGATTTGACAGCAGCAACAAACCTTTATTGGGTTTACTTGTTAAGATGCATTGGGTATTCACATTTTCAAATTATGGATGAATGATGGATGGAACAAAATCTACTTTCGGCAGGACACACAATTTATTTTTTAGCCAGGTTAAAATGTAATTACCCTTATCAGAAATAAGTGAAGCGGTGAGAGTTTTGACAATCTTGCCAAAATTGATATGGAAAATAAATCTTATTGTAGGCCTATAATCAAATGGTCAGTCAAATCATGTTAACAGGTAGGGTTCTTGTAATGAGGCCATTGGCTGTGTGAATACTGGATATCAGATAACATTTGGAGTTGGAACCCAACTAATTATACAAGCAAGTAAGTTGATGAATAACTCAAAAAAAGTTAGTTACACTTGACAGGTTTAAAACTTCAATTGTATGTTAGGACCAAGCCTTTACATATTTTAGTATGAACACAAATCTTCAATACTACTTCAAAGTGTTAAATATTGCTTAACAATTTTGTGAACTACCTCGTACATTTGTGAACTACCTCGTACATTTTGAGAATGTGAGAACCCATGTTTTCATGGGGAAAGTTATCGCATTGATGTTGTTAAGGAAGGTTTTGCAATGGGGCAAAATATTGGATATGGCATAATAACCTTTGTCAGTGTCACAAAATTGATAATAGAACAAAACTTGCTGTCTGGAACAAAACTTGTCTTTTCAAGTAAGTACTATATCTACATAGTAGTAAGTAATACTAGATCCGTTTGTACTGTATTGTTTTACCAGATTCATATTTGATAGTATATAACTAGATATCAGTACACTACACACATCATTGTTACCAACACATTTCTATAACTGAATCTATTGCAATTCAACTATTCATGTTGGCCACCTACCATTCACCAATACATTTCAGACCCAAATCAATGTTATCATGTTGCTGATAATGAAATGTGAAATCTCTTTTAAAATTGCTAATTCTAATTATGACATAATGATATATTAATATACTTTTAATTATACAATGTTCTTCTCTAGAGCATATCTAATAAGTAGATCTTCAAAACATTAGATTTCTAATAAATTCTTTGCCGGGCTTTTTGGGGTCAGGTTTTTATAACCTGACCTATCATTGTGTGAATAACAACAACTTCAAAACCATATTTGGATCTGGAACAAAAGTTGTTGTCCTGTCACGTAAGTGTTTATTAAAATAAGTATTACATTTGCAATAATATAACTTTACATGTTTTGTTATGACAGTGTCATTGTCAAAAGATTTAAGCTCGCAAATAGATATTCTCGATCTCAATCGCAACACTTAAAAATATTATTATTTTTATAACTATTTTAAACGTAAAATCTGTGAAAATCTCTATATTCTATTTCTACTACAGTTTTCATTTGATGTAGTTAGCTAAATAAATGGTTATTGCTCACAGTTAATGCACTGTGTTAGTGGAACAGGAATCAATAAACTTCATTTTTGGAGCAGGAATAAAGATCAGTATATACTATATTTGAAACATCCTATGTAAAGCCTTAATTTTAGGTGATTTTACTGGCCCAGTATTATTACAAATGGCAATCAAAGTACTCCTTGCTTAGAATTCCAAAGTTTTGTATTTCCAATATCAGAGGAACAAGTTGTAGTTCACTGAAATTGCATAATGAGATCATGGTACATGACTTGAATGTTCATTCAAATCTCCCATTAAACCAATGCATGATTAACACAATATCCTATGTATGTGCTTGTATCTATAAGTTAATGATGCAGTCCCTAATGGTCATTTAGTTGTAGAGTAGGAACTTGGTTGACTAGCCAGCTACCACCATTTTGCCAATATCAGGCTGTCCATGTTGTTAAAAAAAAAAAGATTATATCAGTTAATGTTTGAAATCGCTTATAGATAGGTAAAGGCCCAGTGCAGTCAAAAACGAGATTTTTCTAGGTTTTATATATCTTTCCACACTATGAGGTTGGAATAATACTGTGAAATTGTGAAAATTATGATAATGCCCTTTTAGTGTAAGAGCAGTTTGAAAAGACCGCCTGAAATTCCAGCCTGTTTTGGTGGGATGGAGTTTTGGCCTGATTGGTGACATCACCAGGCGGTAAATTAGTTAAAAGACCAATAAGAAAGAAAGTTCCAAACCTCTCCACCAATAACAGACAGTTTTCAGTTTTCCCCTCCCGACTCAGAACACTCCCAGATTTCTTTTTCTTTTTGACCACTTTAACATTCTTAATTGTTACCCAGAAGTTATTTGATATCGAGATAAAAACGGCTGCAATGGACCTTTAATTGATGTAACATAATTCTTTATTTGAAATACTCTGCATTTAATTGATTCATTATAGGTTAAATGAATAGTAAGATAGAAAATAAGATAAAGATCAAAACTTGTTAAAATGACCAAATGAAACTATTAGAGTACAATGACATTATAAGAAGTTAAGAACTATTGCGTACAGGTCATGAGTTCAAAAATGTAATTGTGGGTGAGAACAAAGCTTTGATTGTGAACAGAAATATTCAAACCTTGAACGATTAATGAATCAATTAGTCAACAACTTAATCTGAATAAATGAGAATGGCAGAGCCCAGGAGTTCTTTCATGGGAAAAGCTGTTTCATTCACATGTTAGAGGGGGGTTTATGTAATGGGGAAAAGTGTTGTGTGAATTCTGGATATGACAAAGTAACCTTTGGGACCGGAACAAAATTAATAATTGATTCAAGTAAGTCCATTTACTAGTAATACTTTACTATTATTCGGTATTTCAAGATTTGGTATTTCAATAAAGGCAGTAACTTGTTGTGGGGTAAACAAAATATTGTTGGGTTGTTTCTGCAATCGGACATATTATTGTGTGAATAACAACTTCAACAAAATCATTTTTGGACGTGGAACAAAATGTGTTGTTCTGTCGTAAGTGCAATATCTTCATAGTATTATGTAATACTATTTACATTTGTACTACATTGTTTAAACAATTCATATTTGATATTTTATCAGAGACTATACACTATACAACATTGTAAGCAACACATTTCTATAACTCCATTAACAATTCAGCTATTCATGTAGGCCGCTTATCATTAACCAACATGCATCTGACTCAAATGAATTGTATCATGTTATTGATAGCCAATTAAGGATGTGTGAAACTATACATGAAGTCTGAGCAGATCTAAACTTATTTTGACAGATACTAAATCAGTAATGTGAGAACCTCAGTCTTGAAATGCTAAATCTCTGAACTTTGCAAATTCTAAGAGGAAACTGTACATACAATCTTAAGTAAAATCTAGTTGTTTGTTTTTGTAATGAGGCCAATGTCTGTGTGACAAGTGGATTCAAAATATCATTTGGAAATGGCATCCAACTAATTGTGCATTCAAGTAAGTTTATAATGTGTCTACGATAGTAGTAGCAGCAATAAATATTATAGAAAATATATCTTAAAAATGATGTATTGGTAACTTGGTAACATTTTACATTTAACTTGCTACTATATCTGTGAAGTAGGGCTGTAGTATCTATAATGATTATTGGTAGACATTTACACCTCATCGTTATTATAAGAATTACAATACATATAATTACAAAACACACCATTTTAACAAATTGGTTTCACCTTCCATACTTTTATGTTTTTGTATGAGAATAAGTTATTGTGTGAATGAGTATCAGAAGATCACATTTGGTTCAGGAACCAACATTTTCATTATGACAAGTACGTTTAAAATGCCAGATCTTATCCAATTTGTAAGATATTAGTTTTGAGTAAAAAGTATTTCAAAATCTCAAAGTAATCTGAAAATGGTGTAACAGTAGATTACAGTACAGTACTTCAGAGAAACATTATAAACATATTGCATACTGGCTAAAATGACACATATTGTCAATTGCAATCTTGCCAAAAAAATAGCCATTACTTGAAATACTAAACTACTTCATATGTACATTCAGTGAATTGAACATATTTACATATAATTTAGAATTGATCAAAAATTGAAAGTATATATTCATCTTTATTTAAATTATGCTACAGATTTAATTTGATGTAGCTAGCTAACGATAAATGGTATTGCTCACAGCTAATGCACTGTGAGTGACTGGAACAGGAATCAATAAACTTGTTTTTGGAACTGCGGTAAAGATCACTATTGAGGCCAGTAAGTACTACATTTGAAACATCCTATGTAAAATCTTATTCTTACGTGATTTAAATGATTCAGTATTATTACAAACAAAGTAGTCCTGCTTAGATCACCAAAGGTTTGTAATGTCTGTCTGAATCCTAATTTGAAATCATGGGGCATGACTTGAATTTTCAGTAAAATCTCCCATTAAATCAATGCATGATTAGTTCAATATCCTAACTTTTGTTCGTGCATCTATAAGTTAAGATGCAGCCCCTAGTGGTTATATAGGAACAGATAAAGTGTAAAAACCGGAGATAGCTACCTTGAATGCCACTTCATAAAGAAACCTTACAACTAGGCCAGGAGTTAAAGACATAAACCTGACACTGACCTTGTTAAGGGTGTACAGTATATGTTTGATATAATTGATGTTCGGGGTATATAATTTGCCAACATGATTTGGTTATTTTCCCGTAAGAAATCTGTTACAGAAACGAAAACAGGTTTTTGTGGGTAGGTCCATGTCTGTGACAATCTTTGGGTAAGGGATTACACTTTTTCTTTAAAAAAATCAAATGAAAATGATAATGTAGCATACATTAGAACAGCCAATGTGACAGCTAGCTTGATAACGGTCTCATTATGGAGTGTAACTACAGGTAGTTCAATGAAATGCGGAATCAGCATATTCACAGCATAAGGCTAAAGTAGTTATTCTAAACATTCTTGCAAATGAGAAATAATGGTTTTGAGTTGTAGAATCGGAACTTGGTTGACTAGCCAACTACCATCATTTTGCCAATATCAGTTGTATTTGTATTTGTATCAGTTCATTTTTTAAATGCTCAGACATAGTTAACCGATGTAACATCATTCTTTATTTGACATGCTTTGCATTGTCATGATGCCACTATTTTGAATCGAACCAAGGTCTTAGAAATGGAGGCCCAAGTTCTAAATACATGTTTATTTTTATGTTTTACAGGAGAGAAACATGAGCCATCCTACTACAGATTGAACTCAAGCAATACCACAGCTTGCCTGGCTACAGATTTCAGCGCACACGATGCTAATACACACTCGGAATTCAACAAGACAGAGGCCACCAGAGTGAATGGGGACAGCTACTACAGCCAGGTTGCCCTCGCAGAAAATTGCCCGGAAGGTACTTTCAGATGTTTCAAATCACAGCATATTACCTTATTTATGTGCACTCATTGTGAACATCACTTGTGTAGATTAATATGACGATTCTAAATGTTGCCACTAACCATACTGTATGATATACTTAACTATTTATTTTCTCTATTTGCCAGGAGATGGTTCAGAGAAATGTGAAGCAAACTGGTATTTTGACACAGGTACATATCAGAGCATTTACTCTCTCATTTGTGATATGATCAAACGTCTAAAAAAAAACATCACCCTATTTGGCACTTGTTACTTATAATATAAGATATTGATCAATATGGTATTTCCATTTCTAGATGCAAAGATCAACTTCCTATCCCTGACCATTCTGGGCCTGAGAATTCTGTTCCTGAAGACCATCGTTTTCAACGTGCTGATGACTCTTCGACTGTGGATGAGTTAGAGTGAGTTTCTCTTTATAACTCAATCTGCAAGGCATAACATGGTTTAGTGATTGAATATTTTCATGGAAAGGTATATTGTGAACAAGACAATGCCTTGTTTTCCAAGACTGATATTTAGCATGACTCTTACCTCTGAGCATGTGTATGTGTATATCATGCACTAATTTGTTTGTTTTATTTATATATTTTCAGAAGATGTCCATCAGTCCCTCAAAGACAACACAAGAAATCCTTCCCAGAAGAACTACTGAATTGACTTGTAATTACATTCTAACTGTAGGAAGTAGATTGCACTCATTGGAATCTCTTGATTGTCTGGAATGTCAAATACATCACTATCCTCCCAGACAGACATTGGTTCAAATTAAGAATCCAACATTGGTTTGCAGAAAATATGTCTGTTGAAAGATTTGTAAACATGTTCTTCAAGTGATAAATAAGATGTATTATAATTTGCTTATCTGTATATATATTTTTTCTCCAACTGTTGTGACTTGTGATAGTACATCCAAATGTTTTTGATTATGCTCTCTCTTTGCTTGAAATATCATGAACCTCAATTTGTATTATTCTTTAGAGTAAAAATATATAGCTAAATGTAACAGAAATATATAAGAAATTGTTCCTTTTTGTATGTTGATATAAAAAACAATCTTTGTAAAGTGTTTTGTTTTGATGAAAATATTAATTCAATAAATACATTATATGGAGTTATTTGTTTTGCCTAAAGTTTGTAATGTATATTCAAAGTTGATTACATTTTTTGTTCATATAGCTACTGTATTAGTTTTCACAAAAATCCTCCAAGTCATTTCCTTCATGCCTTCATTCCTTCATGAGTATACCTCATAATTCCCATTAATCAGGCAACACATGTCTGAATGTTTTAGAGACACACCTAATGTAATGTTCATTAATAAGCTATTATAAATGCTTTATAAATACGCTTTTATTGCTTACAACATGTTACTCTCGTCTAGATGTTTATAAATGCAAGAATACCCATTTATTAACAGCACGTACACCACATTAATATTGACACATTTGTATATAATAAACAAGTTATATTACAATTATAGGATTATAATAACATTTTGATATTTTTTTGAATCAAGTGGTTTTATTTTTGAATTTGTAGACGAAGAACTAAACCCCATGTTGATTTGATCATTATATGTGTCAGGTTTTCCAGGGTATACCAGCAAAGGCAGTATGAATGAAAAGTTAAACACATTGCTGGCAGCTGCCTTTGCTCAGCCTGTAAGCTTAATAAATATATCCACAACCCACATCCACACCACCTGTTCTTTCCATTTAAATAAAACACGTACATTTCCTTTGTTTTGTTTTACATTGTCAAATCACATTTCAATTTATTAGTCACATGCGCTAAATGCAACAGGTGTAGACCTTACAGTGAAATGCTTACTTACTAGCCCCTAAATAACAATGCAGTTAAAAAAATACGGATAAGAATAAGAAATAAAAGTAACAAGTAATTAAAGAACAGCAGTAAAATAACAATAGCAAGACTATATACAGGGGGGTACCGGTACAGAGTCAATGTGCGGGGGCACCGGTTAGTTGAGGTAATATGTACATGTAGGTAGAGTTATTAAAGTGACTATGCATAGATGATAACAGAGAGTAGCAGCGGTGTAAAAGAGGGGGGGGGGGGGGGGGGGTTCAATGCAAATAGTCTGGTTAGTCATTTGATTAGATGTTCAGGAGTCTTATGGCTTGGGGGTAGAAGCTGTTTAGGAGCCTCTTGGACCTAGACTTGGTGCTCCAGTACTGCTTGCCGTGCGGTAGCAGAGAGAACAGTCTATGACTAGGCTGGTTGGAGTTTTTGCCAATTTTTAGGGCCTTCCTCTGACACCGCCTGGAATAGAGGTCCTGGATGGCAGGAAGCTTGGCCCCAGTGATGTACTGGGCCATTCGCACTACCCTTTGTAGTGCCTTGCGGTCGGAGGCCGAGTAGTTGCCATACCAGGCAGTGATGCAACCAGTCAGGATGTTCTCGATAGTACAGCTGTAGAACCTTTTGAGGATCTGAGGACCCATGCCAAATCTTTTCCGTCTCCTGAGGGGGAATAGGTTTTGTCGTGCCCTCTTCACGACTGTCTTGGTGTGCTTGGACCATGTTAGTTTGTTGGTGATGTGGACAACTTGAAGCTCTCAACCTGCTCCACTGCAGCCCCGTCAATGAGAATGGGGGCGTGCTCGGTCTTCTTTTTCCTGTAGTCCACAATCATCTCACGTTGAGGGAGAGGTTGTTGTCCTGGCACCACACGGCCAGGTCTCTGACCTCCTCTATATAGGCTGTCTAGTAGTTGTCGGTGATCAGGCCTACCACTGTTGTGTCAACGGCAAACTTAATGATCGTGTTGGAGTCGTGCCTGGCCGTGCAGTCATGAGTGAACAGGGAGTACAGGAGGAGACTGAGCACGCACCCCCGAGAGTCCCCTGTGTTGAGGATCAGTGTGGCGGGTGTGTTGTTACCTACCCTTGCCCCCTGGGGGCGGCCAGTCAGGAAGTCCAGGATCCAGTTGCAGAGGGAGGTGTTTAGTCCCAGGGTCCTTAGCTTATTGATGAGCTTTGAGGGCACTATGGTGTTGAACGCTGAGCTGTAGTCAATGAATAGCATTCTCACATACAGTTGAAGTCAGAAGTTTACATACACCTTAGCCAACTACATTTAAACTCAGTTTTCACAATTCCTGACACTTAATCCTAGTAAAAATTCCCTGTCTTAGGTCAGTTAGGATCACCACTTTATTTGAAGAATGTGAAATGTCAGAATAATAGTAGAGAGAATGATTTATGTCAGCTTTTATTTCTTTCATCACATTCCCAGTGGGTCAGAAATTTACATACACTCAATTAGTATTTGGTAGCATTTCCTTTAAATTGTTTAACTTGGGTCAAACATTTCGGGTAGCCTTCCACAAGCTTCCCACAATAAGTTGGGTAAATTTTGGCCCAATCCTCCTGACTGCTGGTGTAACTGAGTCAGGTTTGTTGGCCTCCTTGCTCGCACACACTTTTTCCAGTTCTGCCCACAAATGTTCTATATGATTGAGGTCAGGGCTTTGTGATGGCCACTCCAATACCTTGACTTTGTTTAAGCCATTTTGCCACAACTTTGGAAGTATGCTTGGGGCAATTGTCCATTTCGAAGACCCATTTGTGACCAAGCTTTAACTTCCTGACTGATGTCTTGAGATGTTGCTTTAATATATCCACATAATTTTCCTTTCTCATGATGCCATCTATTTTGTGAAGTGCACCAGTCCCTCCTGCAGCAAAGCACCCGTACAACATGATGCTGCCACCCCCGTGCTTCATGGTTGGTGGGTGTTCTTCGGCTTGCAAGCGTCCCCCTTTTTCCTCCAAACATAACGATGGTCATTATGGCCAAACAGTTCTATTTTTGTTTCATCAGACCAGAGGACATTTATCCAAAAAGTACGATCTGTGTCCCCATGTGCAGTTGCAAACCGTAGTCTGGCTTTTTTATGGTGGTTTTGGAGCAGTGGCTTCTTCCTTGCTGAGAGGCCTTTCAGGTTATGTCGATATAGGAGTCGTTTTACTGTGGATATACAGTGGGGAGAACAAGTATTTGATACACTGCCGATTTTGCAGGTTTTCCTACTTACAAAGCATGTAGAGGTCTGTAATTTTTATCATAGGTACACTTCAACTGTGAGAGAAGGAATCTAAAACAAAAATCCAGAAAATCACATTGTATGATTTTTAAGTAATTAATTTGCATTTTATTGCATGACATAAGTATTTGATACATCAGAAAAGCAGAACTGAATATTTGGTACAGAAACCTTAGTTTGCAATTACAGAGATCATACGTTTCCTGTAGTTCTTGACCAGGTTTGCACACACTGCAGCAGGGATTTTGGCCCACTCCTCCATACAGACCTTCTCCAGATCCTTCAGGTTTCGGGGCTGTCGCTGGGCAATACGGACTTTCGGCTCCCTCCAAAGATTTTCTATTGGGTTCAGGTCTGGAGACTGGCTAGGCCACTCCAGGACCTTGAGATGCTTCTTACGGAGCCACTCCTTAGTTGCCCTGGCTGTGTGTTTCGGGTCGTTGTCATGCTGGAAGACCCAGCCACGACCCATCTTCAATGCTCTTACTGAGGGAAGGAGGTTGTTGGTCAAGATATCGCGATACATGGCCCCATCCATCCTCCCCTCAATACGGTGCAGTCGTCCTGTCCCCTTTGCAGAAAAGCATCCCCAAAGAATGATGTTTCCACCTCCATGCTTCACGGTTGGGATGGTGTTCTTGGGGTTGTACTCATCCTTCTATTCCTCCAAACACGGCGAGTGGAGTTTAGAGCAAAAAGCTCTATTTTTGTCTCATCAGACCACATGACCTTCTCCCATTCCTCCTCTGGATCATCAAGATGGTCATTGGCAAACTTCAGACGGGCCTGGACATGCGCTGGCTTGAGCAGGGGGACCTTGCGTGCGCTGCAGGATTTTAATCCATGACGGCGTAGTGTGTTACTAATGGTTTTCTTTGAGACTGTGGTCCCAGCTCTCTTCAGGTCATTGACCAGGTCCTGCCGTGTAGTTCTGGGCTGATCCCTCACATTCCTCATGATCATTGATGCCCCACGAGGTGAGATCTTGCATGGAGCCCCAGACCGAGGGTGATTGACCGTCATCTTGAACTTCTTCCATTTTCTAATAATTGTGCCAACAGTTGTTGCCTTCTCACCAAGCTGCTTGGCTATTGTCCTGTAGCCCATCCCAGCCTTGTACAGGTCTACAATTTATCCCTGATGTCCTTACACAGCTCTCTGGTCTTGGCCATTGTGGAGAGGTTGGAGTCTGTTTGATTGAGTGTGTGGACAGGTGTCTTTTATACAGGTAACGAGTTCAAACAGGTGCAGTTAATACAGGTAATGAGTGGAGAACAGGAGGGCTTCTTAAAGAAAAACTAACAGGTCTGTGAGAGCCGGAATTCTTACTGGTTGGTAGGTGATCAAATACTTATGTCATGCAATAAAATGCAAATTAATTTCTTAAAAATCATACAATGTGATTTTCTGGATTTTTGTTTTAGATTCCGTCTCTCACAGTTGAAGTGTACCTATGATAAAAATGACAGACCTCTACATGCTTTGTAAGTAGGAAAACCTGCAAAATCAGCAGTGTATCAAATACTTGTTCTCCCCACTGTAGATACTTTTGTACCTGTTTTCTCCAGCATCTTCACAAGGTCCTTTGCTGTTGTTCTGGGATTGATTTGCACTTTTCGCACCAAAGTACGTTAATCTCTAGAAGACAGAATGCGTCTCCCTCCTGAGCGGTACGACGGCTGCGTGGTCCCATGGTGTTTATACTTGCATACTATTGTTTGTACAGATGAACGCGGTACCTTCAGGCATTTTGAAATTGCTCCCAAGGATGAACCAGACTTGTGGAGGTCCACAATTCTTTTCCCGAGGTCTTGGCTGATTTCATTTGATTTTCCCATGATGTCAAGCAGAGAGGCACTGAGTTTGAAGGTAGGCCTTGAAATACATCCACAGGTACACCTCCAATTGACTCAAATGATGTCAATTAGCCGATCAGAAGCTTCTAAAGCCATGACATAATTTTCAGGAATTTTCCGAGCTATTTAAAGGCACAGTCAACTTAGTGTATGTAAACTTCTGACCCACTGGAATTGTGAAATAATCTGTCTGTAAATAATTGGTGAAAAAATGACTGGTGTCATGCACAAAGTAGATGTCCTAACTGACTTGCCAAAACTATAGTTTGTTTTAACAAGACATTTGTGGAGTGGTTGAAAAACAAGTTTTAATGACTCCAACATAAGTGAATGTAAACTTCCGACTTCAACTGTAGGTGTTCCTTTTGTCCAGGTGGGAAAGGGCAGTGTGGAGTGCAATAGAGATGATTAACCCGATAGTACACGGCAACATTTGAGTCTGTGTATTTAACTAATATGAGGACATTTACTAGTCTCTAGACTGTTTGTATTTGTATATATTATGGATCCCCATTGGCAGCAACTGCTCTTCCTGGGGTCCAGCAAAATTAAGACAGTTATATACAATAAAAAAAACAGATTTCACAGCACATTAAGTATGTGCCCTCATGCCACTACTACCACATATCTACAACACAAAATCCATTTGTACGTGTCTTCATAGTGCGTATGTTATCATATTTTTGTGCCTGTGTGTGTCTCTCTTCACAGTCCCACTGTTCCATAAGGTGTATTTGTATCTGTTTTTTTAAATCAGAGTTTCTGCTTGCATGAGTTACTTGATGTGGACTATAATTCCATGTATTCATGGCTTTATATTGTACAGTACTGTGCACCTCCCATAGTCTGTTCTGGACTGGAAAACAGCTTCTATCTCAAGGCCATCAGACTGTTAAACAGCCACCACTAACATTGAGTGGCTGCTGCCAACATACTGACTCAACTCCAGCCACTTTAATAATGGAGAAATTGATGTAAAAATGTATCACTAGCCACTTTAAACAATGCCACTTAATATAATGTTTACATACCCTACATTACTCATCTCATATGTATATACTGTACTCTATACCATCTACTGCATCTTGCCATCTTTACATTTAAGTCATTTAATTGATTTGCACTTTTCGCACCAAAGTACGTTAATCTCTAGAAGACAGAATGCGTCTCCCTCCTGAGCGGTACGACGGCTGCGTGGTCCCATGGTGTTTATACTTGCATACTATTGTTTGTACAGATGAACGCGGTACCTTCAGGCATTTTGAAATTGCTCCCAAGGATGAACCAGACTTGTGGAGGTCCACAATTCTTTTCCCGAGGTCTTGGCTGATTTCATTTGATTTTCCCATGATGTCAAGCAGAGAGGCACTGAGTTTGAAGGTAGGCCTTGAAATACATCCACAGGTACACCTCCAATTGACTCAAATGATGTCAATTAGCCGATCAGAAGCTTCTAAAGCCATGACATAATTTTCAGGAATTTTCCGAGCTATTTAAAGGCACAGTCAACTTAGTGTATGTAAACTTCTGACCCACTGGAATTGTGAAATAATCTGTCTGTAAATAATTGGTGAAAAAATGACTGGTGTCATGCACAAAGTAGATGTCCTAACTGACTTGCCAAAACTATAGTTTGTTTTAACAAGACATTTGTGGAGTGGTTGAAAAACAAGTTTTAATGACTCCAACATAAGTGAATGTAAACTTCCGACTTCAACTGTAGGTGTTCCTTTTGTCCAGGTGGGAAAGGGCAGTGTGGAGTGCAATAGAGATGATTAACCCGATAGTACACGGCAACATTTGAGTCTGTGTATTTAACTAATATGAGGACATTTACTAGTCTCTAGACTGTTTGTATTTGTATATATTATGGATCCCCATTGGCAGCAACTGCTCTTCCTGGGGTCCAGCAAAATTAAGACAGTTATATACAATAAAAAAAACAGATTTCACAGCACATTAAGTATGTGCCCTCATGCCACTACTACCACATATCTACAACACAAAATCCATTTGTACGTGTCTTCATAGTGCGTATGTTATCATATTTTTGTGCCTGTGTGTGTCTCTCTTCACAGTCCCACTGTTCCATAAGGTGTATTTATCTTTATATATCTTTATGTAATACATGTACCACTAGCCACTTTAAACAATGCCACTTTTATATGTTACATACCCTACATTACTCATCTCATATGTATATACTGTACTCGATACCATCTACTGCATCTTGCCTATGCCGTTCTGTACCATCACTCATTCATATATGTTTATGTACATATTCTTCATCCCTTTACACTTGTGTGTATAAGGTAGTTGTTGTGAAATTGTTAGGTTAAATTAATCGTTGGTTATTACTGCATTGTCGGAACTAGAAGCACAAGCATTTCGCTACACTCGCATTAACATCTGCTAACCATGTGTATGTGACGAATACAATTTGATTTGATTTGATTTGACTTGGGGACTGTGAAGAGACCTCTGGTGGAATGTTTTGTTGGGTATGCATGAGTGTCTGAGCTGTGTACTAGTAGTTTAAACAGACAGCTCGGTTGGTTCAACATGACAATACTTCTCACAAATACAAGATGTACTAATATGCATGTCAATCTCTCCTGGCTCAAAGTAGAGGGGAGATTGATAGGCATATTATTAATGTTAGCTCTCTGTGTACATTTAAGGGCCAGCCGTGCTGCCCTGTTCTGGGCCACTTATAATGTTCCTAAGTTCCTCTTTTTGGCACCTGACCACACGACTGGACAGTAGTACAGGTGCGACAAAACTAGGGCCTGTCGGACCTGCCTTTTTTGTGCCTTGTTGATAGCATTGTTAGGAAAGCAGAGCAGCACTTTATTATGGACAGACCTCTCCCGATCTTAGCTACAGTTGCATCAATATATTTTGACTATGACAGTTTACAATCCAGGGTTACACCAAGCAGTTTAGTCTCCTCAACTTGTTACATTTCCACATTATATACTGCAAGATTTAGTTAAGGTTTAAGGTTTAGTGAATGATGTGTCCCAAATATAATGCTTTTAGTTTATGAATTTTGTTGGAGAGGCTTTCATTAAAGAACACCCTTTGTGATTTCATAATTCATAAATCAAAGCCCTCTGTAACATACTTGCATACAGAATTACCAGTGTTTTGAAATTTTGCTTCCAGAATTATCTTCAGCATTATTCATACTGTAGTTCAATATACATTGCCTTGCAAAAGGATTCAGAACCCTTACATTTCTTCCCATTTTATTATGTTACAAAAGTGCGATTAAAATTGATTGTATTGTAATTTTTTGCCAACAATATACACAAAATACTCTGTAATGTCAATGTACAAGACACATATATATATATAGTCTTTGCATATGTATTCAGCTCCCTGAGTCAATACATGTTAGAAACACCTTTGGCATCGATTACAGTTTTGAGTCTTTAAGAGTTTTGCACTCCTAGACTGTGCAATATTTGCCCATTGTTCTTAAAAAAAATATTCAAGCTCTGTCAAGATGTTGGGGATCATGGCTAAACAGCTATTTTCAAGTCTTTCCGTAGATTTTTAAACATATTTAAGACAATACTGTAACTTGGGCACTCAGAAACGTTCACTCTCTTCTTGGAACGCAACTCCATTGTAGATTTGGCCTGGTGTTAGGTGAATTCACCTTATTGTCCTGCTGAAAGGTGTATTCCTCTCCCAGTTCCTGGTCTAAAGCAGACTGAAGCAGGTTTCCCTCTAGGATTTGCCCTGTCAAGCATACCCCTACCATGATTCAGCCACCACCATGCTTGGAAATAAGGAGGCTGTTATTCAGTGATGTGTTGGATTTGCCCCAAACATAGGGCTTTGCATTTAGGCCCAAAATGTTATTATTTTGCTGTATTTTTGTTGTTGCAGTATTACTTTAGTGTCATGCTGCATACAAGCTGAATGTTTTGGAATATTTATATTCTGTATATTGTATTCTTCTTTCACTCTGTCACTTAAGTCATTATTTTGGAGTCAGTACAACGTTGTTTTCTCCCATCGCAGCCATTGAACTCTGTAGCCGTTTGAAATCACCATTAGCCTCATGGTAACAGTCCTGAGCAGTTTCATTCCTGTCCTGCAGTTCAGTTCAGCATGATGACTGTATCTTTGATCTTTGATGTGGTTTAATATGTAATCCACAGCATAATTATTATCTAGACCATGCTTAAAGATATATTCAATGTCCGATTTGTTTTTGTTACCCATCTACCAATCACTGCCCTTCTTCAGGAGGCTTTCAAAAAGCTCCCTGGTTTTTGTAGTTGAATATGTGCTTGAAATTCAATAATTGACTAAGTGACCTTACAGAATTGTGTGTATGGGGTACAGAGGAAAGGTTAGTCATTCAACAATCATGTCAAACCCTATTATTTCACACAAAGTGAGTCCATGTAACTTACAGTTTTATGTGTTTTGTTAAGCCCAATGTTTATCCTGAACTAATTTAGGCTTGCCTAAACAACGGGTCTGGATACTTACAGTATGCAACGACTATATTTTGGTTATTCATTTTTTATCTATCTTAAAAAATATACACATTTTCTTTGACTTTGACATTACATTGTATTTTGTGTGGATTATTGACATTTTTCTTCTTTATCAAATCCATTTGAATCCCAATTTGTAACTGTAAGGGAGCAACACAAGAGATGAGAAGCAGGTACAGACAGTGAAGGTTTATTAGCTGACGGACATGAAAAGGAACAGGAACAGCGTCTGGACAGGAACACATAACAAACACAATACGGAATAATGCGGACACAGGGAACACAACCAAGGAACAGACAGATATACAGGGGGTAATCAACAAAGTGAAGGAGTCCAGGTGAGTCCAATGAGCGCAGCTGCACGTAATGTTGGTAACAGGTGTGTATGATGACGGGTAGCCTGCCACCCTCGAGCGCCAGGGAGGGGGAGCGGGAGCAGGAGCAAGCGTGACAGTATCCCCCCCTCTAGGGGCCCCACCCTGCGTCCCAACTGGGCGAGCCTGATGGGCCGGCCGAGGCATGGGCACTGGACAAGCCGGTTGGGGCGTAGAAGCCTGACAAACCGGCAGAGGCGTGGGAGCCTGGCGAACCTGCTGAGGCGTGGGAGCCTGAAGATCCCGCTGCGGCGTAGAAACCCCATGGGCCGGCTGAAGCATGACGTGGGATGGGAACCTGCTGAGCCAGCCGAGGCAAGGAAACCTCTCGAGCCAGCTAGGGCGTGGAAGCCCGACGAGCTGGCCTAGGCACCCCCGGCGGCGGAATCCAAGCCCGATGTCACCAACAAAACAAGAAAACTCAAGGGCTGGCTGAGGCATAGGAGCCCCACGAGCCAGCTGAAGCATGACGTGGGATGGGAGCCTTCCGAGCCAACCGGGGCAAGGACACCTCTCGAGCTAGCTAGGGCGTGGAAGTCTGACGAGCTGGCTTAGGCACCCCCAGTTCCATCGGCTGCGGCCCCCGGGTCCGACGTCACCCACAAAACAAAAAGAACTCCCCGATGCCTCTTGTAGTGGTGTCCTCATTCTGTAAGGGAGCGAAGCAGGAGATGAGAAGCAGGTACAGGGAGTGAAGGTTTATTAGCTGACGGACATTAAACGTAACAGCGCCAGGGAGGGGGAGCGGGAGCAGGCGTGACAGTAACGCAATAAAATTTGAATAAATCCAAGGGGTCTGATTACTTTTGCAAGGCGCTATATGTACCGATAGTCTGCTAAATTAATGTCTATTGAATAGTTTCTAGTAGAAGCAGGTCAGATGATTTCTCTCATCCTATGGCCTCCAGTTTACCGACTGGGCTGTGTATAAGTGGCAAAAGTTATTCTTAATTGTATCTTAAGACAAGATTTTTCTCATTCTTTTGATTAAAAGTTTATATGTTTTCTGCCATTTCTTTAATCCATTTAATCATCTATTTAATATTCCACAGCACAATGTAACTACTGATTGATTGATTCATTTGGGAATAATGCTCTGAGTACAACCCAGGGGATAACACAAATTTGACTTGTCTCCAAGGTGGTCCCTGATGGATTACACACAATACAGACAAAACACAAGAAAACAACAGTAATCCCTACAGTACAAAACAGCCAAGTAGGTGTCAGGAAAATGGAGGTGAATACATTGAAGGTAAGAGGCTGATGGGTGTATCACTACTGCAATGCCAAATCACAGTACATTTCAGTATGTGCACTAAGTGTGTATATGAATATGTCAATTATGAATGTTGCAGCTAACCATACAACATACTTAACTATTTATTTTCTCTATTTGCCAGGAGGTGGTTCAGAGAAATGTGAAGCAAACTGGTATTTTGACACAGGTACTGTAACGGCTTCCGTTGGTAGAAGGAGAGGAGGACCAAAGCGCAGCGTGGTATGCATCCATATTTATTAGAATACTTCTTCAAGACGAACATAACAATAAACAGATGAAAACCAATGAAGCTACAGTCCTGAACTAGAGAACATGGAAAACATGAACGCACGAACAGGAATAATCACCCACAAACCAACAGTGAAAACAGGCTACCTTAATATGGTTCCCAATCAGAGACAATGACAAACACCTGCCTCTGATTGAGAACCATATTAGGCCAAACAACAAACCCAACATAGAAACACAAAACATAGAATACCCACCCAGCTCACGTCCTGACCAACACTAAAACAAGGAAAACACAAATGAACTATGGTCAGAACGTGACAGGTACATATCAGAGCATTTACTCTCTCATTTGTGATATGATCAAATGTCTCCAAAAAATATCACCCTATTTGGCACTTGTTGCTTATAATATAAGATATTGATCACTATGGTATTTCCATTTCTAGATGCAAAGATCAATTTCCTATCCCTGACCATTCTGGGACTGAGAATTCTGTTCCTGAAGATCATCGTTTTCAACGTGCTGATGACTCTTCGACTGTGGAGGAGTTAGAGTGAGTTTCTCTTTATAACTCAATCTGCAAGGCATGACATGGTTTTGTGATTGAATATTTTCATGGAAAGGTATATTGTGAACAAGACAATGCCTTGTAGATGTGTATTTGTATATCATGCGTTAATATGTTTGTTTTATTTTCTATTTTCAGAAGATATACATCAGTCCCTCAAAGACAACACAATAAATCTTTCCCAGAAGAACTATTGATTTGTCTATTGACCACGTCTCATCATGCTTTGCCAGAATAAAATAAAAATATTGATGAACTGTAAATACTTCAGTCAATTGCATTGTAATTACATTCTGGATGTATGAAGTTTTATTCATACAAATTTCTTAATATTTTGGAATGCCAACTAAATGACTGTCCTCACAGACACATATTGGTGGAAACAAAGAATCTGAAGAATTTGACTAAATACTCATGAAATAAATTAATTATATGGAAAAAAAATTCTCCCAAAGTCTTCAAATCTTACTCAAGTCTGTCTGCTCCCACACACAAAGAAGAAAGTGGAAAAAGCCTTCATTTAAATTCAAACTGTTATACCTGTTTGTGGAACTTTGTGTGGGTGGCTGCCTAGAATCAAGTACATGCAGTAAATCTAGAGTAGATCTACAGTAAATATATTAATCTCAATCATTCATCACTCAGTCATAAGTCTAAAGCAAAATATGTGCTGAGGTCAATTAAAACTGTCTGAGACACGCTTATGTACTAAAATACTAATGTATAAATGCTTCATACATAAAAATACATGCTTATAATGCTCATATTTTGTCATGTTTATACAGTAGATGTTTATGAATTCAAGAAACCCCATTTCATAATAGCATATATAGTGTACATACTTTATGAATAATAGTAATAATACATTGTACTCAGCATTTATTAAGGACAGTTACGTTATATAGTTCCATCAGTCAAGTTGTTTTAATGTTAAGTTTGTAGACACCCAATTTCTGCACAGCACTAAGAACGAAACCCCAAGTTGATTTAATCATTATATGTGTCAGGTTTTCCAGGGTATACCAAGAAGGCTGTATGAATGGAAAGTTAAACACATGGCTGGCAGCTGCCTCTGCTCAGACTGTGAGCTCCATAAATATATCCACAACCCACATCCACACCACCTGTTTTCCATCCAAATAAAACCACATTTCCTTTGTTTTGTTTTACATTGTCATCCTGTATTGTTTTAATTGAATACTCAGCTAGTACACTGTAACATTTGATTCTGTGTATTTAACTTATGAGGATATTTACCGTCTATAGACTTTAAGATTTCACATTTAAAGCCCTATGTAACACGCTTGCATAATGAATTATCTGAGATTTACAATTTTGCCTCCAGCATTATCTTCAGGATTATTCATACTGTAGTTCAATATATGTGCCATAAATCTTCTAAATTAAAGCATATTGAATAGTTTTGAGTAGAAGCAGTTCAGATGAATTCCCTCATCCCATGGCCTCCACTTTACCGACTGGGCTGTGTATCCAGTGGCAATAGTTTACTTTTACGTATCTTAAGACATAAGCTTTTGCTCTTGATTCAAAATATATTTTATTTCTGCAATTTCTTTAATCCGTTTAATCATCTATTTAATATTCCACAGCGCACTGTAAGTACTGATTGATTGATTGATTTTGCAATAATGCTCTGAGTACAACCCAGGGGATAACACAAATTTGACTTGTCTCCAAGGTGGTCCCCGATGGATTACACACAATACAGACAAAACACAAGAAAACAACAGTAATCCCTACAGTACAAAACAGCCAAGTAGCCCTTATGGGAAATGCAGGCGAATGCATTGAAGGTAAGAATCTGATGTGCGTATCACTACCGCAATGCCAAATCACAGTACATTTCAGTATGTGCACTGTGTTTACTAATATAAAAATGATGAGTGTCGCAGCTAACCATACAATATACTTAACTATTTATTTTCTCTATTTGCCAGGAGGTGGTTCAGAGAACCTTAAGACCATCATTTTCAATGTGCTGATGACTTTATCTGTGGATAATTTAGAGTTCATAGTTGTACAGTTTCTCTTCACAACTGAATCTGCAAGGCAGAACATGGTTTGTGATTGTTCAGAATATTGTCATTGCAAGGTATATTGTGAACAAGACAATGTCTTGTTTTCCAAGACAGATATTTAACATGACACTTACCTCTGTAGATGTGTATTTGTATATCATGCATTTATATGTTAGTTTTATTTATATATTTTCAGAAAATGCCCATCAGTCCTTCAAAGACAACACAATAAATTATTTCCAGAAGAACTACTGATTTGGCAATTGACCACTTCTCATCATGCTTTGCCATAGTAAAAAACTATATTCGTGACTTGTAAATACTGTAGCCAGTTGCATTGTAATTACATTCTAGAGGTCTGAAGCACTTTAAGTTTTATTCATAAGAATTTGTTAATTCTTTGGACTGGCAACTAAATCACTGTCCTCACAGACACAGATTGGTGGAAACAAAGAATCGGAATAATTTAAAAAATATTTATGAAATAAATTAATTATATGGAATATTTTTTCTCCTGAAGTCTTCAAATCTTACTCAAGTGTGTCTGCTCCCACACACCAAAAAGAAAGTGGAAAACGCCTTGATTTTAAATTCAAACTGTTATACCTGTTTGTGGAACTTTGTGTGGGTGGCTGCCTAGAATCAAGTACATGCAGTAAATCTAGAGTAGATCTACAGTAAATATATTAATCTCAACCATTCATCACTCAGTCATAAGTCTAAAGCAAAATATGTGCTGAGGGCAATTACAACTGTCTGAGACACGCTTATGTACTAAAATACTAATGTATAAATGCTTCATACATAAAAATACATGCTTATAATGCTCATATTTTGTCATGTTTATACAGTAGATGTTTATGAATTCAAGAAACCCCATTTCATAATAGCATATATAGTGTACATACTTTATGAATAATAGTAATAATACATTGTACTCAGCATTTATTAAGGACAGTTACGTTATATAGTTCCATCAGTCAAGTTGTTTTAATGTTAAGTTTGTAGACACCCAATTTCTGCACAGCACTAAGAACTAAACCCCAAGTTGATTTAATCATTATATGTGTCAGGCTTTCCAGGGTATACCAAGAAGGCTGTATGAATGGAAAGTTAAACACATGGCTGGCAGCTGCCTCTGCTCAGACTGTGAGCTCCATAAATATATCCACAACCCACATCCACACCACCTGTTTTCCATCCAAATAAAACCACTTACATTTCCCTTGTTTTGTTTTACATTGTCATCCTGTAATGTTTTAATTGATTACTCAGCTAGTACACTGTAACATTTGAGTCTGTGTATTTAACTTATATGAGGATATTTACCGTCTCTGGACTTTAAGATTTCACATTTAAAGCCCTATGTAACACACTTGCATAATGAATTATCTGAGATTTACAATTTTGCCTCCAGCATTATCTTCAGGATTATTCCTGCTGTAGTTCAATATATGTGCCATAAATCTTCTAAATTAAAGCATATTGAATAGTTTTGAGTAGAAGCAGTTCAGATGAATTCCCTCATCCCATGGCCTCCACTTTACCGACTGGGCTGTGTATCCAGTGGCAATAGTTTACTTTTACGTATCTTAAAACATAAGCTTTTGCTCATGCTTTTACTTCAAAGTATGTTTAATTCCTGCCATTACTTTCATCCATTTAATAATATATTTAATATTCCACTGCACACTGTAATTCCTGATTGATTGATTGATTTGGGAATAACGCTCTGAGTACAACACAGGGATAACACAAAACTCACTTTTCTCCAACTTGGTCCCCGATGGATTACACACAAAACAGACAAAAAAACAAGAAAACAACAGTAATCCCTACAGTACAAAACAGCATCATACACCATAGAATAATTAAATAACTTAAAAAGAAAAGATTCAGTCAACCTATCCTAATCTCATTATTTGTCCTCCTGAACGCAGGAGGACAAAAGCATTATACATCAATAAATCTATGTCTTTATCAATAAAACTATAATACTAAGATGGCCTCAGGGCCAGACCTCTGCCTGTACCTTTCTCTTGGAGCAGAGGCATAAACCCCTGTCATTGACACTAAGTGATACTCAACTTTCTCCAAAGAGCTCTGACCTGTCCTGGGACAATTTAATAGGCAGTGGGAGGCTATTCATTTACGTTTAACAGGCACTCTTATCCAGAGCGACTTACAGGAGCAATTAGGTTTAAGTGCCTTGATCAAGGGCACATCAACAGATTTCTCACCTAGTCGGCTCAGGGATTCAAACCAGTGACCTTTCGGTTACTGCCCCAAAGCTCTTAACTGCTAAGCTACCTGCCACCTATTCCACAACAGAACACCAGTGTAGAATAACTAGTTCTTTGCCACACTATTTACCCTTGGCACCTTACAGCTGTGCATGCTGGCTCTTGTGTTATGGACAAGAGTATGAACCATAGCTATCTGTGAGCCTAAGTAGTCAGGATCAGTACCACTAAGATTATTATACTTAAGCAATAAGGACCAAAGGGGTCTTATTACGTCGTGCCTAAGAACAGCCCTTAGCCGTGGTATATTGGCCTTATATCAGAGACCCCTGAGGTGCCATAATGTTATTATAAACTGGTTACCAACGTAATTAGAACAGTAAAAATACATGTTCTGTCATACCCGTGGTATACTGTCTGATATACCACATCTGTCAGTCAGTCAGCATTCAGGGCTTGAACAACCCAGTTTATATGGTTATGCTTCAGCTGTTCCACCCTGAGCTGTATGGCAACAGACCCACTGCTAAGAATGAATTTCCTCCAACATGTGTTCTGGAGGGTACATTTAGCAGATACCTAATGACGTTGTTTTGCACAACCTGCATCTTATTCTTTCCTTTTGTCATCAGCCCACTGTACCACGCAGATCAGGCATAGTCAAAATGACTATGTATCCGTGTTGTCAGTTCTTTGTATTTTGATGTAAAACTGATTTGTTCTGCGGTAGAGAAATGTGAGTTTACTGGCACTCTTGGATATAGCTCCAGCAGCAATGGACTCACCTGTGAGTGACAGATCTAATGCATGCCTAGATATGTGACAGACGCTTTGGAAACAATTGCATTTCTATCACAGGTCACCATTATCTTATCTACCTTCTGCAGTCTCTGTTTAATGCCGAACAGTATGAATTCAGTTTTGCCTAAAGGTAATGACAGCTTGTTGTCTGTAAGCTACTCCTTCACTGACTCCAACTCCCTACCAAGTATCTCTTCGATCTGGTGGGTATCCTTCCCGGACACCAGCAACACAGAGTCATCAGCATACAGTAGTAGTTTGCGTTTTACTGCTTCTGGCATGTCATTAACATAAATAAGAAACAAAAGAGGCCCAAGTAATCTCCTTAGCCTCTAATAGGGTCCCATCAACATCCCAGACCTGGGATCTCCTTGTAAGGTCACAGGCCTGGGATCTCCTTGTAAGGTACGACCTAAACTACTTCACAGCGGTTTTGTTTAGTGCAATACACAGTTTAAACATCAGTACGGCATGTTCTACGGTGTCAAATGCTTTGTGAAGGTCAAGCATTACCATGCAAGTATAATGCCCTTTCTCATTTTCCAATCTGATGTGGTAAAAGAGATGAGTAAGGCATGTGTCTGTAGAATTGGCTGCGCTGAACCCTGACTGGTATTCATACAGTAGGTTATGCTGAATGAGATACTCCTCAACCTGATCATAAAGAAAATTTCAAAGACATTAGATATTGTGATCAGAATTGAGACAGGCCTGTAGTTCCCTACCTCAGACCTACAATTCCTCTTGGTTTATAGACAGGTTTACAATGTGGGTAATGGTTTTGTAGGTGACACCTGAACTATCCTTCAAGAATCTGGCTGGGATCTGATCCAGGCCAGTTGATTTGTTTGCACACAATGAGAACATGATTTTGTTACTTTCTCCTCTGATACAGACACTGTCTCAAATTTGTAATTTACAAATGTTGTACAGTAGGTAGATTAGAAACCGGTGAGGCAGCAATGGTTGTAAAGAATGTATTTAAATGCCCAACTGTTGTCAGTTGTTCAAAGCAGATTCCATTGTCTGTATCTAGACCATAAAAACAGGAGTCCAGATCTTGAAGAACTTTCCAGAGTTTTTTGGGGTGATGTACATTTTCATTGAGAGCATCCACATAATACTGGGTCTTTGCATTCTGAATCTTATGGCTAGCTTGATTTATACTGTAAACATATATTTCATAGTCTGCCTGCAGATTTGACTTCTTAAACCACGCCTCTTCTGTTAAGATTACTAAATAGTCTCTATTGTGAACTTGTCTTTGAAATTGTGCAAGCCTCAACAGGTACTGTAGAACTATAAAAGTTATTACTATTCATAATTATTATAACAGTTTCCTGTATTGGTGCTTTGTTTGGCCATGTGTACTCTGTAGCACTGCAATTACACTGTAAATGCTGTGCTAACCTATGAATTAACCTACACACACTGACCCATCAACTTAGTTTTGCACCAACAAAGCTAATATGCAACTGTAACTGTATTGATGAAAACACCTTAATGAGCCAAGAGCATTCATAACCTGGTGAACATCATAACTGTTCTAACGTTAAACACTGGTAAACTATGGAGGCAGATTTCATTTTCTGAAACCACTAAGTTGTTTAGTCTCTGTGCTGATTCACAGCTCAAAGTAGGTAGGTGGGGTGGAATAACATTGGGGTTGGGTTTTGCATGATTATTTCCACGGGATGTGGTCTCAGTATAGAGCTGTGTGAAATGGGCTGATGCTGGCTGACTGCGTCAGAGGCGTATGTGGTTGTTTCCACCTCAAGCAGTGCCTGTGACAGGATGTGTGTGTGGGCGTTGACAGAAAATGAGGGCAAGCATGCTTTGCAACGCATCGAGAAGAGTGTGCACGAGGTCTGCAAAAGTGGTCAAAGAAGTATCAGCATAAGAAAAGAGATCACACCCTCAATTATACAAACACATGCTTGCTTTGATGTATTTTATTGTCAATATATAATAAGTCATGTTATTAACATTGAGACATGAAGACACCACAGACAAACGTAGACAAAGACACAAAAAGATGAACATATGATAAGACCTTTGAAAACACTAAGTTAGATGTTGCATACATCTCCTGTACATATATTATATATATATGTCCTGCACAATATTCTTGCTTGATTTCAGGGTCCGGCAATACTGGAAGCAGAATGGAAATCACAAAGGTTATGGTTCCGGTTAGTGTTGATCCGGGGTGTGGACACGAAGTTAGGGTTAGGGTTAGGGTGAGAGTTAGGTTTAGTGTTAAGGTTAGGGTTAGGGTTAGGGTGAGAGTTAGGTTTAGTGTTGATCCGGGGTGTGGACATTGAAGCTAGGGTTATGGCTAGGGTTAGGGTTGAGCCGGGGTGTGGATATGAAGCTAGGGTTATGGCTAGGGTTAGGGTTGAGCCGGGGTGTTGGGTTAAGCTTGGGTTAGCCCTGGCCTATATTATATATTGTTGTACACAATTTAGTAATGAATACAGTTGACTCTGCCTGCATGCACTTTGGAAAACCACAGTCTGTTCATATAAAATAAATGCAAATTGTTAGCACAAGAAGCACAAACAAAATATGCAATTGTGACCTAAAAGGGTTAAAACATAATGAATGTATATTCTGTTTGGTGGGGAAATTATACATCACAGACACCTGTAAAGTGTTGGCATGGCGCATGCGTCATTTAAAGGAATGGGAGCAAATTGATGAGTCTCTACTGACACCTATTGACTTTCACTAGTAACTTACCCTTGAAAATACAAGCAATGTTGAACACTAGATGGAACTATTGTATCATTATTATACATAGAAAAACCTTGTCACTGGACTTCATAACTGTGGAGGGCAGTCTATAGGAGGAGGACAGACAAAGAAGATCTGTCATAAAACTGATCAGGAGTCAGAGAGAACATCTCAGTGGCTAGTGGCTGAATAGTGAGAAGCAGTGGACGAGCCACCTGGCTAACTTGGGCCTGATTAATCCATCCTTCAGAAGGGGTAGTGGGCAGCACATGTAGGATAAGTAGTACCTCACCTGAAGATCAGCCAGGAGCTGAATGGCTGTTTGTGGGTAAATATTTAGGAAAAACTTAGCTACTTACACTTGCTTGCCTTATTTAAATGTTGAGGAAGTTATGAGAATGACAAAGGTGAATTATTATTCTATTGTCTATTTTTTGCATAAATAACTAATTGTCAATTACACACTATTGTATGCTGTGCACATTTCAATTTATGGAACACTAAATCCTCACACAAATTATGAAACATTACAACATGACAATGTGTGAAATGTAATTAGTTTTCATATCTTGTGCCCTGGACCAGAATGTAGCGGTCTCTGTCCAAAATCACTCTTGTCATCCATTTAGCACTCTTACAGGTTTGTTGCACATATATACATAGTAGGCTACTTGCAACTATTGTATGATACCTGTTTGTAGTATGTGTAATTCATTCAAACACGTACTAGACTTGCAAACCAATGTAAACTCATTGGGCTTTAACCACCCCTCTTCCATTAGGTTACACAATAGTCTCCATTGTGAAATTGTCGTTGCAATTGTGCAAGCCTCAAAAAGGGACTGTAGAACTATAAAAGTTATGACTATTTATTATTATTATTATTATGATTATTATAACAGTTGCCTGTATTGGTGCTTTATTTGGCTTTATATGTGTAGTCTGTAACACTGTAATTAGACAGTACTTGCTGTGCTAACATATTAACAAACACTGATCCATCAACTTTGCTTTACACCACCAAAGCTATTATAAATATGAAACTGTATCGTTCTTTGCAAATGTACATTGTATTGATGAAAACACCTTAATGAGTCAAGAGCATTCATAACCTGGTGAACATCATAACTGTTCCAACGTTAAACACTGGTAAACTATGGAGGCAGATTTCATTAATATATTTGCTTTATTTATATATTTTCAGGTGTACATCAGCCCGTCAAAGACAACAGTTGTCCTTTCCAGAATAACTATTCATTTGACTATTCTCTAAATACATCACTGTCCTGCCAGACAGGCATATTCATGTAGAGGTGTAAACAGACAGACATTGGTACAATTTCAGAATCCAACATTAATTTGCAGAAGATATATCTGTTGAAGGATTTGTAAACATGTTTATCACTGTATTCTTCAAATCATGAAGAAAATGTATAATAATTTGAACAGTTTATTTCCAAAATGCTATATCTCCGAAATGTTTCATATTTCTGTTTTCATCAGAAATGATTGCTTATGGGTACCTTTATGTGTGTGTAAAATATGTTCTCAGATATTTTATTTCTAGATTTTAGATGTGTATGAAAATGTGATGTTTTGCCAAATGCTATATATCCATTGTTTAGCAGGAATGGAATTTTCGTATCCTGTATATTTGACTGTGATATGTGGTGTCTAACCTGGCTATCTTAAGACTTCCTTGAAGGCACTCTGGATAAAAGCATATGTTATTGATTAAAATGTAAAATGTAAATGTTTTACAACCTATCTCATATTACTATCTATTTTTTTAAATACTTTTTCAGAATAAAAGTCTTCATAAAATATATATCCAATAAATTCTTTATATGGAGTCATTTGTTTTACCTCAAATCCTCAAGGTATATTTAAACGTGATACTTATTTTTGGTTTCATATAGCTGCTGTATCAGTTTTCATTTCTTTCATGTCTTCATTCCTTCACAATGAGTATACCTCATTATTCCCAACAATCAGGCAACAAAGGTCTGAATTTTAGGCACACCTTATGTATTAATCTAACTTTCATTACTAAGCCTTTATAAAGACTTTATAAATAAGCTTAATAATGCTTAATAATGCTCATAATTTGTAATGCTTTACATTTTATGAATGCCAATTTATTCACAGAATCTTCACTACTTATTTACACTTGATTCATGTTATTTAATAAACATATAGGCTATAGAACAACTATACACTGAGTGTTCAAAACTTTAGGAACACCTGCTCTTTCCATGACGTAGCCTGACCAGGTGAATCCAGGTGAAAGCTATGATCCCTTATTCATGCCACCTGCTAAATCCATTTCAATCAGTGTAGATGAAGGGGAGAAGCCAGGTTAACTTCTTGGAACTATAGGGGGTGCTGTTCCGCATTAGCATATTTGGGTCTCCAAATTAAACTGCCTCGTGCTAAATTCTTGATCGTACAATATGCATATTATTGTTATTATTGGATTGAAAACACTTTCTAGTTTCTATAGCCGTTGGAATTTTGTCTCTGAGTGGTACAGAACAATATCTACAGCACTTTTCATGACAGGGGTCAGATTTCAGAAATTTTTACCCCTGATCTGGAGTCTGTTTTTAAGGCGACAGTGAATGCTATGAAGAAACCGACACTGCCTACGTCTTCCTCTGGGTGTCTGTACGTCATCACGTTTTGAATGGAGTCTATTGCACAATCACAGCCTCTATAAAACACGAAAACGTAGAAGTACCGCTCTCTTCCTGCATGCGTCGTGCGCAAGATGGGCATCAGACCTGCCTCCTTCCAAATCGTTGTTTAGAGAGTAATATTTCTCCGGTCATGTTTTTAGTCGTTATAGTTGTTAAAAACATCATAATGTAGTTAATTTGAACCGTTTTATAGCAATTTATATCCGTTTAGTGCGATTTTGAGGAATTTCTTTGTTGTGCACTCTGAAACTTTGGACACGTTTTGGGGTCCCGTTCGATCGTTAGTGGATATTTCGAAGGACAGAGGACATCTATCGACCAAAAGAAGATTACAACATAGAAAGGATACATTGCCCAAGAATCTGATGGAAGAACAGCTCAAAGTAAGCAATATTTAATATGATAAATCGTTGTTCTGTCGAAATATTTTAAACGCATATTTCGCCATTTTGTTTGTTATCGCGTCACTTGGCGAACCCTGTATTGAAAAGTAAGGATAATTTTAAAAATGTAAGTCAGCGGTTGCATTAAGAACTAATTTGTCTTTCGATTCCTGTCAACCCTGTATTTTTTAGTCAAGTATATGATTAGCTTTCAATTAAACTAGATCACTCTGAAAGCTGACGTCCCTCATTTTGATGCTTGAGTTGCTACTATTTTCATTGTATAACCACGGTTTTGTATGGCTAAATATGCACATTTTCGAACAAACTGTATATGTATGTTGTAAAATGATGTTACAGGAGTGTCATCGGAAGAATTCTGAGAAGGTTAGTGAAAAAATTAATATATTTTGGCGGTGATTACGTTATAGCGCTCTTTGGCTGGAATCGATGCTCTGGTAACGTTTTCACATGTGGTATGCTAACTTATCGATTTATTGTGTTTTCGCTGTAAAACGCTTAGAAAATCTGAAATATTGTCTGGAATCACAAGATCTGGGTCTTTCCATTGCTATGCTTTGTCTATTCTTATGAAATGTTTTATTAAGAGTAAATTGGTCATACACGTTGCTCTCTATAGTAATTCTAGTCGTCTTGTGATGGTCGGTGCAATTGTAAACTGTGATTTCTACCTGAAATATGCACTTTTTTCTAACAAAACCTATCCTATACCATAAATATGTTATCAGACTGTCATCTGAAGAGGTTTTTTCTTGGTTAGTGGCTATCAATATCTTAGTTTAGCCGAATTGGTGATAGCACCTGAAGTAGTAAGAAACTGATGGAGTTAGAAAAGTGGTGTATTTTGCTAACGTGTTTAGCTAATAGATTTACATATTTTGTCTTCCCTGTAAAACATTTTAAAAATCTGAAATGGTGGCTTTATTCACAAGATCTGTATCTTTCATCTGGTGTCTTGGACTTGTGATTTAATGATATTTAGATGCTACTATCTACTTGTGAAGCTATGCTAGCTATGCTAATCAGTGTGTGGGGGGATGGGGGGTGATCCCGGACCCGGGGTAGAGGCTCGTTAGAGGTTAAAGAATGATTTTTAAGCCTTGAGACTATTGAGACAACCACCAAAAGAACGTAGTGGTAACGTCTTCACCTATTTGATTCATAACTTTGTATTAATCTGTAACTTCCCTGAGAATGCCAATAGCATCCATCTAGACTCCCATCCTGGTCAAAACTCCTCCTGTGCCTACTTTAGCCTCCTATAACTGGCCTCTGATGACTAACTCGACCTGGTTTGACCAATAACCCCGGGGCGCACGTGCCTAACCACCCTTTTTGGTAGTTTCTGTTGTATACATCCTTTGCTGGTACGAGCCCACCCGACATCAGTTATAGGTGCTGTTAGGTGAATAATTTTCTCCTGTACTTCCAAACCTAAGTCAGTCACATTAACGATTACCTTTCAGCCATTACAATCATCTAAGTTCTCGGTGCCATTCTTGTGTCTATAACCCTGGTACTCATCAGGAGTTAAAGTGAACCGAGGTGGGTTGGCCGAGTACTTCAATCTGGCCATCACAATCCCTGTAAAGTTATTTGCTTTCCTAGGGAATTGTTTAATGTTTACCTTAAATCCTACATCTTGATCTTCTTTGACTCCTTATTCTGTAAGTCACTCATCAGTGTATTATATAGTTTATCTTTTACTTCTTATCCATGACAATGGCGTCATATAATTAGTACCGGCAGTTGGGGGATCTGGATGTAACGGAAAGGTTACCAAGACTATGATGCAGCTCAGAGCCCCTACTCTTCCCAAAAACCGCCAACCCTCTCCTGCCCTTAGTCGGTCTGCTAGGTACCACCCCATACTCACACTTTTAGGAGCACACACAGTGATGAACGGTCGGGATAGGAAATCCTCGATAAGGAGGTAACCCCCGGACCTTGTTGGTACTCGGTTCTTCTCATAACTCTGTTTCATCAGCAGTGCTTATATGTGTACATACCTTCCTGCAGTGGGTAACGTGGACCCAAGTGACTCTCTCAGCTATTCTAATGGCAAAGGCGGCGGTTTGAACAGAACCTTTTATGGGCCTTCCCAACGGGGCTACTTCCAGTCTATTCTCCTCAGGGACTGGATTCACCTCCCGTCTCCTGGTTGGATTGAGTGAATCACCTTCTCCTGTAATTAACCTGTTGGACACAAAATCTTGGACATACGGGTTTGGTTAACTTCTTATGGCTGCAGGGGCAGTATTGAGTAGCTTGGATGAAAGGTGCCCAGAGTAAACGGCCTGCTCCTCAGTCCCAGTTGCTAATATATGCATATTATTATTCGTATTGGATAGAAAACACTCTGAAGTTTCTAAAACTGTTTGAATGATGTCTGTGAGTATAACATAAGTCATATGACAGGCAAAAACCTGAGAAGAAATCCAAACAGGAAGTGGGAAATCTGAGGTTGGTCGATTTTCAACATATCGCCTATCGAATACACAGTGGGATATGGATCAGTTTGCACTTCCTACGGCTTCCAATAGATGTCAACAGTCTGTAGAACCTTGTCTGATGCCTCTACTGTGAAGTGGGGCCGAAGGAGACAGGAATGAGTCAGGTCTGCCATGAGCTGACCATGCTCTGACCATGCACGTTCACATGAGAGGGAGCTCTGTTCCATCGCACATCTGAAGTCAATGGAATTCTCCGGTTGGAACGTTATTGAAGATTTATGTTAAAAACATCCTAAAGATTGATTCAATACATCGTTTGACATGTTTCTACTGACTGTTACGGAACTTTTTGACATTTCGTCTGCTTTTAGTGAACATGCTTCCTGACTTTGGATTTGTTTACCAAACACGCTAACAAAAATAGCTATTTGGACATAATTGATGGACATTACCGAACAAAACAAACATTTCTCGTGGAAGTGGGAGTCCTGGGAGTGCATTCCGACGAAGATCAGCAAAGGTAAGTGAAGATTTATAATGTTATTTATGAGTTTCGTTGACTACACAATTTGGAGGGTAACTGTACGGCTTCCTTTTGTGGCTGAACGCTGTTCTCAGATGATTGAATATTGTGCTTTTGCCGTAAAGCTTTTTGAAATCTGACACAGCGGTTGCATTAAGAACAAGTGTATCTTTAACTTTTTATGGCTGCCATCCCGCTACCAGGATCGATATGACAACAGCCAGTGAAAGTGCAGGGCGCCAAATTCAAAAAGCAGAAATCTCATAATTAAAATTCCTCAAACATCATTTCAAAGGTAATTTTGTTGTTAATCACACCAAAGTGTCCGATTTCAAATATGCTTTTCAGCGAAAGCACTACAAACGATTATGTTAGGTCACCACCAAACCACAATAAGCACAGCCATTTTTCCAGCGAAAGATAGCTTTCACAAAAAGCAGAAATAGAGATAAAATTAATCACTAACCTTTGATGATCTTCATCAGATGACACTCATAGGACTTCATGTTACACAATACATGCATGTTTTGTTTGATAAAGTTCATATTTATATAAAAAAATATGAGTTTACATTGGCGCGTTACATTCACTAGTTCCAAAAACATCAAGTGATTTTGCATAGCCACATCGTTTCAACAGAAATACTCATCATAAATGTAGATGATAATACAAGTTATACACATGGAGTTATAGATAGACCTCTCCTTAATGCAACCGCTGTGTCAGATTTCAAAAAAACTTTACGGAAAAAACACACCATGCAATAATCTGAGACGGCGCTCAGAACAATAGTCAAATTAGCCGCCATGTTGCAGTCAACAGAAACCAGAAAATACATGATAAATGTTTCCTTACCTTTGATGATATTCATCAGAATACATTCCCAGGAATCCCAGGGCCACAATAAATGCTTGATTTGTTCGATAATGTCCGTTATTTATGTCCAATTAGCTACTTTGGTTAGCGCGTTTGGTAAACAATTCCAAAGTCACAAAGCGCGTCCACTATAACGTGGCGAAATGTCCAAAAGTTCCATAACAGTTAGTAGAAACATGTCAAACGATGTACTGAATCAATCTTTAGAATGTTGTTAGCATACATCTTGAATAACGTTCCAACCGGAGAATTACATCGACTTCAGTTGAGCATGGAACAGAGCCTATCACGTGAACGCGCGTGGTCAAATCATGGCCAGCTCGTGGCAGTGGTGACTAATTCCTGTCTCCTTCGGCCCCCCTTCACATTAGAGTCATCCAACAAAGTTCTATTGACTGTTGACATCTAGTGGAAGCCGTAGGAAGTGAAAACTCATCCATATCTCGCTGTAATTTCAATGAGAGCTTGGTTGAAAATCTGCCACCCTCAGAAAAATTCCAAACAGGAAGTGTAACTTCTCAGATTTTTGCCTGCCATGAGTTCTGTTATACTCACAGACATATTTCAAAGAGTTTTAGAAACTTCAGAGTGTTTTCTATCCAATACTAATACTATGCATATATTAGCAACTATGACTGAGGAGCAGGCCGTTTACTCTTGGCACCTCTGTGCACCTTTCATCCAAGCTACTCAATACTGCCCCTGCAGCCATAAGAAGTTAATTCTATGTAAAACATGTATCTTTCATCAAAGTTTATGATGAGTATTTATGTTATTTGACGTGGCTCTCTGCAATTTCTCTGGATATTTTGGAGGCATTTCTGAACATGGCGCCAATGTAAACTGAGGTTTTTGGATATAAATATGAACTTTATCGAACACAACATATACTGTATGTATTGTGTAACATGAAGTCCTATGAGTGTCATCTGATAAAGAACATCAAAGGTTAGTGATTAATTTTATCTCTATTTCTGCTTTTTGTGACTCCTGTCTTTTGCTGGAAAAATGGCTGTGTTTTTCTGTGATTTTGCGGTGACCTAACATAATCGTTTGTGGTGCTTTCGCTGTAAAGCCTATTTGAAATCGAACACTTTGGTGGGATTAACAACATGATTATCAATATTGCTGCATATCTAAACAATGACAGGTAAGATTAGTAAATTATCCCTATGTTGGACATTATCTTGTAGGATCACCTGTCTATGGTGGCAATCTCTAAGGTTATTACCTAGTTTGATTAAGGTTATCTCGATGCTCTCAATAATCCTGAATCACCACCGATGTCATATATCCCTGTCCTGTTGGCTTCGATTAGGTTCTAAATACTTAACATAAGTCTACCATTAATCCAAGGCTATGCCATTTCTTTCTTCTCATTGGTTCAAATTACAACTATGTCAAAGAACTATAAACTCGTTCATAATTATCAATTACTCAATTTACCTTCAAATCAGTATCACAGATTACCTTAAATTCATTATCCAAATGGCCCTCCCATGAGGCTGATCAGACCACAAAGGAAAGCCATGATAGAGGTCAAAAGTCATACCACCCTTTTACAGTCGTGTTTCTTACTATATTATACAAATTAAAGAAAAAACATCAAACATTTTATACATGTTATGTCCCAGGTTCCCAGAACATTCCCTTTATCTAAAGAAATCACGTGTTTAATTAAAACTCAGAAAATAAACTTCTAATATGGGTAGAGGAGTGGTGCTTGGTTGATAGAAATGGAGCTAGAGCACTGGTGGATGGTGAGTACTCTAACAGTGACTGCACTATCACGTAATATGTGTGTGTACCTGTGTTGGGACCAATGTGCTGCTGTCTGAAAGGCGCTACTGTTGAATGGAAAGCCTGTAGGGGATAAAACGTTTAATATTATGTTGTAATGTTCACGCAAGAATTGCATATTGGCTGACATCCAATTTTTTGTGTTGTCAGTTACTTACTGCTTAGTGTCTGGGATTGGGGGATGAAGTTTGAAGTCTGTAAATTGAGTGACCCGTTTCATCATCCCCACTGGAAATGTCTGAGTTTTGAGCACATGTTCAATGATATGTTTGTGGTGTATGGCTTGTATCAGTTTTAGCTAGGTCTTGGTTGTGTGTCGGGTAGAAAGTGCTGTGTTGTGTGTTTTGCTTTAGTGTGTGTTTGTCTCCCCCTCATGGAAAGGGTGTCTAAAACAGTGAATCTATTAATAAGTATATTTAATCCAGCTAATGTTCAATCACATACAAATAACAGTTGCTGGATTATGCTTACAACCTTCTGTGTAGGATAAAAGCTGGTGAAAGGGGTATTAGCACAGGTGGTGTCATGCCCTGACCTTAGAGAGCTTTTTATGTCTCTATTTTGGTTAGGTCAGGGTGTGATTTGGGTGGGCATTCTATGTTCTATTTTCTATGTTTTTGTATTTCTTTGTTTTGGCCGGGTATGGTTCTCAATCGTTGTCTCTGATTGGGAACCATACTTAGGTAGCCCTTTTCCCTCCTTTCAGTGTGGGTAGTTGACTTGTGTTTGTGGCATTGCCCTCGTAAGCTTCACGGTTGTTTATTTTGTTTATTGTTTTGTTGGCGTCATTCCCAAATAAAGGATAATGTACGCTCACAACGCTGCACTTTGGGCCACTTCCTTTGACGGCCGTGACAGGTGGATGTTAAAACCAACTTGACTGTTGTACTGTGGAAGTGGTGAAGTTTTTTTTTGCGTTTATAGACTAATTTTGTCCTTTTTGTGTTGGCTGGGAGCGACCCAGGTAGTTTGTGTTGTCCTTTGTCTTCTTGATTTCTGGATTGTCTTCTTAGGTTATTGTATTAGGTTGTTGGTTTGTTAGTTGTATCTTGTTTCTTCCCAATAACTGGATTCAAATGTGACTTTATTATTAAAACATCTCAAAATGATTTGCAATAAATTCACTGTATCAAACAAAAGGAAAAATAAAATATTAAAAGGGTTAGGGAGTGGGAAAGGTTAGGACTAGGGTTAGGTTTAAGAGGGTTTCTGTTTATGCTGGTATCAAACCATGGGTTGCACAGGTCAATAGCAACTGTCTGTCCTGTTTCTATTTTGTACATCATACCGGTCTGGAGAGGGTGAGAGAACATGAATGGCAGAGAGCTCCGAGGGGTCACCCATGACAGTTCAACAACAGGAAGAAGAAAATTGTTGAAGTGCTGAGGGTAAGCAAGTTTAATTTTAAAATAAATGTTATATAATACAATCATAAAAAAGACAAAATAGAATGAGCAAATAAAAAACATAATTTTTTATTGAGCTTCCTTAGGTTAGGATAAGGGTTAAGGTTAGGGCTAGGGTTAGGATAAGGTTAAGGTTAGGGCTAGGGTTAGGGGAGGGTTTAAGGTTATGGTTAAGTTTAGGGATAGGGTTAGGATAAGGGTTAAGGTTAGGGCTAGGGTTAGAGTACGGGTTAAGGTTAGGGCTAGGGTTAGGGTTAGGATAAGGCTTACGGTTAGGGCTAGGGTTACAGCTAGGGTTAAGGTTAAGGTTAGGACCAGGGTTAGGGTAAGGTTTAAGGTTAGGGCTAGCGTTAGGGTGAAGGTTAAGTTTAGAGTTAGGATAATGGTTAGCGTAAGGGTTAGGGCTTGGGTTAGTAGATAGTTGAATTGTTATTGTAGAACATCTACAGAGGGTGTTGATGTTAAGATGTTAACGTTATTGGTGCTTTATTTGGCAATGTGTACTCTGTACACTATAATTGTGCTAACACCTTAATTGACCTACATACAAGAACACATCAACTTTGTTTTGCACCAACAATACTATAATATAACTGTATCATTCTTTCAAATTAGAATTGTATTGATAAAACGTATTGGTGAGCCAAAAGCATTCAGTCAAGCCTGGTGAACAATCATCATTGTTATAACTTTAAACACTGGTAAAATTGTGAAGGCAGATTTCATTTTCTGAAACCACTAGTTGTTTAGTCTCTGTGCTGATTCACAGCTCAAAGTAGGTAGGTGGGGTGGAATAACATTGGGGTTGGGTTTTGCATTATTATTTCCTCAGGATGTGGTCTCAGTATAGAGCTGTGTGAAATGGGCTGATGCTGGCTGACTGTGTCAGAGGCGACTGTGGTTGTTTCACCTCAAGCAGGGCCTGTGACAGGATGTGTGTGTGGGGGTTGACAGAAAGCGAGGGCAAGCATGCTTTGCAACAAATCGAGAAGAGCGTGCATGAGGTGGGGCGTGTGCAAACGTGGTCAAGGGGGTATCTGCATGAGAAAAGAGATCACACCCTCAATTATATGAACGCATGCTTGCTTTGATGTATTTCATTGTCAATATGTCATAAGTCATGTTATTAACATTGAGACATGAACACATTGCAGAAAAACGTAGACAAAGACACAAAAGAAACCGTGGATTGATGGCAGCATTCGCGTGAAACTGAAAGCGTGAACCACTGCTTTTAACCAGGGCAAGGTGACCGGAAACATGACCGAATACAAACAGTGTAGCTATTCCCTCCACAAGGCAATCAAACAAGCTAAGTCCCAGTATAGAGACAAAGTAGAGTCGCAATTCAACAGCTCAGACACAAGAGGTATGTGGCAGGGTCTACAGTCAATCACGGATTACAAAAAGAAAACCAGCCCCGTCGCGGACCAGGATGTCTTGCTCCCAACAGACTAATAGTCCCGACAGACTAAATAACTTTTTTGCTCGCTTTGAGGACAATACAGTGCCACTGACACGGCCCGCTACCAAAACCTGCGGGCTCTCCTTCACTGCAGCCGAGGTGAGTAAAACATTTAAACGTGTTACCCCTCGCAAGGCTGCAGGCCCAGACGGCATTCCCAGCCGCGTCCTCAGAGCATGCGCAGACCAGCTGGCTGGTGTGTTTAAGGACATGTTCAATCAATCCTTATCCCAGTCTGCTGTTCCCACATGCTTCAAGAGGGCCACCATTGTTCCTGTTCCCAAGAAAGCTAAGGTAACTGAGCTAAACGACTACCGCCCCGTAGCACTCACTTCCGTCATCATGAAGTGCTTTGAGAGACTAGTCAAGGACCATATCACCTCCACCCTACCTGACACCCTAGACCCACTCCAATTTGCTTACCGACCCAATAGGTCCACAGACGACGCAATCGCAACCACACTGCACACTGCCCTAACCCATCTGGACAAGAGGAATACCTATGTGAGAATGCTGTTCATCGACTACAGCTCAGCATTTAACACCATAGTACCCTCCAAACTCGTCATCAAGCTCGAGACCCTGGGTCTCGAACCCGCCCTGTGCAACTGGGTCCTGGACTTCCTGACGGGCCGCCCCCAGGTGGTGAGGGTAGGTAACAACATCTCCACCCCGCTGATCCTCAACACTGGGGCCCCACAAGGGTGCATTCTGAGCCCTCTCCTGTACTCCCTGTTCACCCACGACTGCGTGGCCATGCACGCCTCCAACTCAATCATCAAGTTTGCGGACGACACTACAGTGGTAGGCTTGATTACCAACAACGACGAGACGGCCTACAGGGAGGAGGTGAGGGCCCTCGGAGTGTGGTGTCAGGAAAATAACCTCACACTCAACGTCAACAAAACAAAGGAGATGATTGTGGACTTCAGGAAACAGCAGAGGGAGCACCCCCCTATCCACATCGACGGGACAGTAGTGGAGAAGGTGGAAAGTTTTAAGTTCCTCGGTGTACACATCACGGACAAACTGAATTGGTCCACCCACACAGACAGCGTGGTGAAGAAGGCGCAGCAGAGCCTCTTCAACCTCAGGAGGCTGAAGAAATTCGGCTTGTCACCAAAAGCACTCACAAACTTCTACAGATGCACAATCGAGAGCATCCTGTCGGGCTGTATCACCGCCTGGTACGGCAACTGCTCCGCCCACAACCGTAAGGCTCTCCAGAGGGTAGTGAGGTCTGCACAACGCATCACCGGGGGCAAACTACCTGCCCTCCAGGACACCTACACCACCTGATGTCACAGGAAGGCCATAAAGATCATCAAGGACAACAACCACCCGAGCCACTGCCTGTTCACCCCGCTATCATCCAGAAGGCGAGGTCAGTACAGGTGCATCAAAGCAGGGACGAGAGACTGAAAAACAGCTTCTATCTCAAGGCCATCAGACTGTTAAACAGCCACCACTAACATTTAGTGGCCGCTGCCAACATACTGACTCAACTCCAGCCACTTTAATAATGGGAATTATGTAAAAATGTACCACTAGCCACTTTAAACAATGCCACTTAATATAATGTTTACATACCCTACATTACTCATCTCATATGTATATGTATATACTGTACTGTATATCACCCACTGCATCTTGCCATCTTTATGTAATACATGTATCACTAGCCACTTTAAACTATGCCACTTTATGTTTGCATACCCTACATTACTCATCTCATATGTATAGACTGTACACTATACCATCTACTGCATCTTGCCTATGCCGTTCTGTACCATCACTCATTCATATATCTTTATGTACATATTCTTTATCCCTTTACACTTGTGTGTATAAGGTAGTAGTTGTGGAATTGTTAGGTTAGATTACTTGTTGGTTATTACTGCATTGTCGGAACTAGAAGCACAAGCATTTCGCTACACTCGCATTAACATCTGCTAACCATGTGTATGTGACAAATAACATTTGATTTGATTTGAAAAATATGAACATATGATAAGACTTTTCAAAACAGTAAGTTAGATGTTTGTATGCAACATCTCACTTTTATGCTGATCCTGTACATATATACACTGAGTGTACAAAACATAGGAACACCTTCCTAATATTGAGTTGCACCCCCTTTTGCCCTCAGAAGAGCCTCAATTCGTTGGGGCATGGACTCAACAAAGTGTCAAATGTTCCACAGGGACGCTGGACCTTGTTGACTCCAATGCGTCCCACAGTTGTGTCAAGTTGGCTGGATGTCCTTTGGGTGGTGGACCATTCTTGATACACACGGGAAACTGTTGAACGTGAAAAACCCAGCAGTGTTGCAGTTCTTGACACACTCAAACCAGTGCGCCTGGCACCTACTAACATACCCCGTTCAAAGTCACTTAAATATTTTGTCTTGCCCATTCATCCTCTGAATGGCATACATACACAATCCATGTCTCAATTGTCTCTAAAAATCCTTCATTCATCTGTCTTCTCATTTACATTACATTTACATTTAAGTCATTTAGCAGACGCTCTTATCCAGAGCGACTTACTCCTCTTCATCTACACTGATTGAAGTGAATGTAACAGGTGACATCAATAAGGGATCATAGCTTTCACCTGGATTCACCTGGTCAGTCTATGTCATGGAGAGAGCAGGTGTTCCTAATGTTTTGTTCATGAGAAAAGAGATCACACTCTCAATTGTACAAACGCATGCTTGCTTTGATGTATTTTATTGTCAATATGTCATAAATCATGTTATAAACATTGAGACAGATGAAGACACCACAGAAAAACGTAGACAAAGACACAGGAAGAGGAATGTATGATAAGACTTTTTAAAACAGTAAGTTAGATCTTGCCTTTACATGTGTAGAATATTCTTGCCTGTGTTTAAGATTGATATCAGGGTCCGGTAATATTGAAAGCAGAACGGAAATCACAAAGGGTTATGGCTAGGTTGATCTGGGATGTGGACGTGAAGCTAGGGTTAGGGCTTGGAGTTTGGGTTTGGGTTAGAGATAGGGTTAGGGTTGAGCCGGGGTGTGAACATAAAGCTAAGGTTATGGCTAGGGCTAGGGTTGAGCTGGGGTGTGGACATGAAACTTGGGTTAGCCCTGGCCTACATTATACAATATATTATTGTACACAATTTAGTCATAAATACAGTTGACTCTGCCTGCATGCACTTTGGAAAGCCACAGTCTGTTCATATCAAATATATGCAAATTGTTATTACAAGAAGCACAAACAAAATATGCAATTGTGTCAAGAAAGGGTTAAAACATAATGAATGTATATTCTGTTTGGTGGGGGAAATTATTCTACAACACAGACACCTGTAGTGTTGACATGCTGCTTGAATCATTTAAAGGAATAGGAGCAATTTGATGATTCTTTACTGACACCTATTGACTTTCACTAGTAACTTACCCTTGAAAACTTGCCCAAGCAATTTCTAGGTTTCACCTTGTTGGGCAGAATATTGAACACTAGATGGAACTATTGTATAATTATTATTATAAGAATACATGGCCTTTAAGGCCAGATTGCTCTTCAAGCGGTAGAGAGAGAGAGAGAGCGAGAGAGATAGAGGGAGAAACAGGGAAAAAGAGAGGATTGGAACAGCAGGTCTGGGACAAGGTAGCACGTCCAGTGAAAAGGTCAGGATTCCATAGCCGCATTCAGAACAGCAGAAACTGGATCAGCAGCACAACATGGTAGCATGTCCAGTGAACAGGTCAGAGTTCTATAGCCGCATTCAGAACAGCAGAAACTGGATCAGCAGCACAACATGGTAGCATGTCCAGTGAACAGGTCAGAGTTCTATAGCCGCATTCAGAACAGCAGAAACTGGATCAGCAGCACGACATGGTAGCATGTCCAGTGAACAGGTCAGAGTTCTATAGCCACATTCAGAACAGCAGAAACTGGATCAGCAGCACGACATGGTAGCATGTCCAGTGAACAGGTCAGAGTTCTATAGCCACATTCAGAACAGCAGAACCTGGATCAGCAGCACAACATGGTAGCATGTCCAGTGAACAGGTCAGAGTTCTATAGCCGCAGGAAGTAGTTTGGGGGTGGCAATACTGGATATTTTTTTTCGTAGACCAAAAGAAACTGGATCAGCATCACGACCAAAGCAGCACTATGGTCTAGGAACACGAGGAGTGATGCAGAGTCTGACGCCCCGAAGAGGTAATTTACCACCCCTATGAGTGTGGTCTTAGTACTATGATGGGGTCTAAAATCAGACTGATTGTATGGTCTAGGAGCACGAGGAGCGATGCAGAGTCTGACGCCCCGAAGAGGTCATTTACCACCCCTATGAGTGTGGTCTTAGTACTATGATGGGGTCTAAAATCAGACTGATTGTATGGTCTAGGAGCACGAGGAGCGATGCAGAGTCTGACGCCCCGAAGAGGTAATTTACCACCCCTATGAGTGTGGTCTTAGTACTATGATGGGGTCTAAAATCAGACTGATTGTATGGAGAAATATGGATATTCAAGGAGGAGTCCGTAATTCATTTTCTAATGACCAAGATCTATTCGTCAAAGAAGTTTATGAATTCATCACTGCTGAAGTGAAGGCCATCCTCACTTGGGGAATGCTGCTTTTAGTTAGCTTTGCGACAGTATCAAAAATGTATGTTGGATTATTTTTATTCTCAATCAGGTTGGAAAAATAGGCTGATCAAGCAGCAGTGAGGGCTTTTCAAGTGAGAGCATGGTACTGTTTTTCCAAGCTAATTGGAAGGCTTCCAATTTTGGTGGCGCTCCATTTCCGTTAACATTTTCTGTAAGCTGTATACCAGGGATCTAGTTTATTTTTATATTCTTTTTTTGCAGTGCAAGTGCATCTAGGGTGTTACGCAAGGTTAAGTTTAGATCCTCGGTTAGGTGGTTAACTGATTTTTGTACTCCGAGGTCCTTGGGTAGGTGGAAGTAGTCTGGAAGGGCAGCTTGGAATCTTCGGGTTGTCCGAGAATTTCTAGCGCAGCTTTTGATAATCCTTGTTTGGGGTCTAAACAAATGATTTGCTGCAATTGCAAACGTAATAAGATGGTGGTCCGATAGTCAAGGATTATGAGGAAAAACATTTAGATCCACAACATCTATTCCATGGCACATATCTAGATCCAGAGTCGATGATGGGTTCGAAAAGCCTTTGGGAGTGGTTCTGTGGACTTCTCCATGTGAATATTTAAGTCACCAAAAATGTGAATATTATCTGCCATGACTACAAGGTCCGATAGGAATTCTGGGAACTCAGTGAGGAACGCTGTATATGGCCCAGGAGGCCTGTAAACCGCAGCTATAAAGAGTGATTGAGCAGGCTGCATATATTTCATGACTAGAACGTCAAAACACGATTTTAAGTATTTGTTGTCATAAATGTTAGCAACACCTCCACCTTTGCAGGATGCGTGGGGGATATGGTCACTAGTGCAACCAGGAGGAGAGGGCTTATTTAACGCAGTAAATTCATCAGGTTTAAGCCACGTTTCAGTCAGGCCAATCACATCAAGTTTATGATCAGTGATTAGTTCATTGACTATGACTGCCTTGGAAATGAGGGATTTAACATTAAGTAGTCCTATTTTGAGATGTGAAGTAATATCACAATCTCTTTAAATAATGACAGGACTGGAGGAGGTCTTTATTCCAGTTAGATTTCTAATCTTAGTTTTGCCCAACCTAGATTGAGGCACAGACACGGTCTCAATGGGGAAAAATGAGCTGACTGCACTAACTGTGCTAGTGGCAGACTCCACTGTGCTATCTACAAATTCAATCTTTCAGGAGGGGCAGAGAACAGTTCTCAACCAGCAATTGAGCTGTGCGAGTCTACTGTAGGGCCTAACTGTGAAGGGGCCAGAGACAATTACTCAATGCCAACATATCTTTTTAGCTAAGATATACGCTGAAGCTATGTTGCGCTTGGTGACCTCTGACTGTTTCATCCTAACATCGTTGGTACCAACGTGGATAAAAAATATCCCTATAGTCTCTACACTCACAAGTTTTAGCCTCATTTTAAGATTTGCCTTTACGTAGGTAGCCCTGCCCCCTGGTGAACAATGTATGATCGCTGGCTGATTCTTTTTAAGTCTAAGATTGAGGGTAATGGTGTCGACACTGACAAGTGGAGAAGAGACCTGAGAAGGCCCGTGCTCTGACTTCGACTCGGGGAAAATCGGTTGAAAGTTTCTATTGGCTGAATGAGCGACCCTCGTTATGCATACTGACAGCATTTTGCTATTTATTCCATAACCCATGAGAAAATTGTCCGGCTGCAGGGACAGTGTGGGGGATTAATACTACTACCTGTACTTACTCGTGGCACAGACGCTGTTTCATGCTTTCCTACACTTAAATTGCCCTTGCCTAACGATTGCATCTGAAGACGGGCTTGCAACTCGGCTTTCCTCAGTTTAAGGCGACAGTTCTCCTGCATATTATGAGTACAGCGACTGCAATGAGAAGGCTTAATGTTACTTAGCTTAGCTGATGGAGGTCCTGCAGATCCATGTCCAGATAAATCGTCTGGGGTGAGAAAATTTAATGAATAAAGAACAAAACGAAGAAGTTGGTAAACTATCCATGAAACTATCTATTCGTTGGTAAACTATCTACTACCTATTTTCTAATCACCCCTCTCCATCTCTCTCTATTCTCTCTCCCTCCCTTCCTCCTTCTCTATCCCTATATTTGCCTTCCTCTGCGTCTCTCTCCACTTCCTCTTTATCCCCCTCCTTCTCTTCTCTCTCTCTCTCCTTCTTTCACCCCCTCTCCCTTTGTTCACCTCATTCTCTCTCTCTCTCTCTTTCTCTCTCTCTCTTTTTTTCTTTCCTCTCTCCTCTCTCCCACCCCCACCTCTCGCTCCTCTCTCCGACCTCCACAGACTGGATATTGATGCATAGAAGTCAATTCAATACATTGTATTCAAGGCAAAAAAGTTGGTGATAAAGCTGCAATAGGTACATTTATGAAAGTCTCACAGACAGACATGCTGAGAGACAAAGGGTTTGGCATTGAAAAACCAACATGACATCATCGAAAAGCAAAAATCTGGTATGTTTTTGCAAATAGATAGGTCTCCAGAACTTGACACTTATGTGGCTACTTTGCATTCAATAGGGTGAATATTAGTGTCACAATATTAACTCCTAGAGATAAGCATCAGAGACAAAACACCTAAGTGAATTATTGCATTCAATGAATGCATAGATTAGATGCATAGATTATGGTTTTCATGGTAGAGCAGCCGCACACAAGCCTAAGATCAACATGCGCAATGCCAAGCGTCAGCAGGAGTGGTGTAAAGCTTGCAGCCATTGGACTCTAGAGCAGTCGAAACGCGTTCTCTGTATTGATGAATCATGCTTTACCATCTGGCACTCAGACGGACGAATCTGGGTTTGGTGGATGTCAGGAGAACGCTTCCTGCTCGCTTCCTGCCCCTTAGTTCCAGTGAAGGGAAATCTTAACGCTACAGCATACAATTACATTCTAGACAATTCTGTGCTTACAACTTTGTGGCAACAGTTTGGGGAAAGTCCTTTCCTGTTTCAGCATGACAATGCCCCCGTGCACAAAGCAAGGAAGCAAAGGCTAAGCTACAGGACTGTTTCGCTAGCACAAACTGGAATATGCAATGGGATTCATTCGATGGCATTGAGGACTAAACCATATCAGTCACCAGCTTCATTAATAAGTGCATCGACGACGTTGTCCCCACAGTGACCGTAAGTACATATCCTAACCAGAAGCCATGGATTACAGGCAACATTCTCACTGAGCTAAAGGCCAGAGTTTCCGCTTTCAAAGAGCAGGACACTAACCTGGACGTTTTTAAGAAATATCGCTACACCCTCTGACTAAACATCAAACAGGCATAGCGTCAATACAGGATTACCAGGACACACACTCAGAGCATGCGCTGACCAGTTGGTAAGTTTCTTCACTGACATTTTCAACCTCTCCCTGACCCAGTAAGTAATACCTACATGTTTCAAGTAGACCACCATAGTCGCTTGTGCCCAAGAACGCCAAGGTAACCCGCCTAAATGACTACTGCCCCGTAGCGCTCACATTTGTAGCCATAAAATTATTTGAAAGGCTGGTCATGGCTCACATTAACACCATCATCTCAGAAACCCTGGACCCACAACAATTCGCATACCACCCCAAGAGATCCACAGATGACGCTCTCTATTGCACTCCACACTGCCCTTTCCCGCCTGGACAAAAGGAACAACTATGTGAGAATGCTGTTCATTGACTACAGCTCAGTGTTGAACACCATAGTGCTCTTCAAGCTCATCACTAAGCTTAGGATCCTAGGACAACACCCTCTGCAACTGGAGGGTGGTAAGGATAGGCAACAACACATCCGCCACGCTGACGCTCAACACGGGGACCACTCAGGGGTGCGTGCTTTGTCCCCTCCTGTACTCCCTGTTCACCTACGACTGCATGGCCACGCATGACTCCAACACCATCAGATGACACGATGGTGGTAGGCCTGATCACCAACGACGATGAGACAGCCTACAGGGTAGAGGTCAGAGACCTGGTAGTGGGTAAGATAAAGGAGCTGATCGTGGACTGCAGGAAATGGAGGACCAAGCACACCCCCATTCACATTGACAGAGCTGTAGTGGAGCGGGTCGAGAGCTTCAAGTTCCTTAGTGTCCACATCACTAACAACCTATCATGGTCCACACATGCCAAGACAGTCGTGAAGAGGGCACGACAATGCCTATTCCCCTTCAGAAGGCTGAAAAGATTTGGCATGGGACCTCAGATTCTCAAAAAGTTATACAGCTGCACCATCGAGAGCATCATGGCTGGTTGCGTCACCGCTTGGTATTGTAACTGCTCGGCATCTGACCGCAAGGCACTTTAGAGGGTACTGTGTACAGCCCAGTACATCACTGGTGCCGAGCTTCCAGCCACCCGGGACCTCTATACTAGGCAGTGTCAAAGGAAGGCCCTAAAAATGGTCAAAGACTCCAGCCACCAAAGTCATAGACTGTTCTCTCTGCTACCGTACGGTAAGCTGTACCAGAGCGCCAAGTCTGGGACCAAAAGGCTTCTTAACAGCTTCTACCCCCAAGCCATATGGCTGTTGAACAGTTAATCAAACGGCTACCCGGACTATTTGCATTGACCCCGTTTTTATTATTATTTATTATAATTTTTTGCACTGACTCTCTTGCACAGGCTCAATGTACACCCCCTGGACTCTAACCACACACTCACACATACTACACTGATACCCCAATACACACACACACACACACACACACACACACACACACACACACACACACACACACACACACACACACACACACACACACACACACACACACACACACACACACCCACACACACACACACACACACACACACACACACACACACACACACACACACACACACACACACACACACACACACACACACACACACACACACACACACACACACACACACACACACATTCCTTTACACTCTTCACATACACTGCTGCTACTCTCTGTTTATTATCTATGCATCGTCAATTTCCCCTACCTACATGTACATATTACCTCAATTACCTCGACTAACCTGTACCCCCGCACATTGACTTGGTATCTCAGTCTTAGCCCACCCTCTTGAAATGAGTTATACATATATTTTCTCAGGTTTCTTGCTCCATATAAATTGTTTTTTTCTTCTGTTTATATCGTTTGATGAAAGTATTATCTAGAGAAGGAAGATAAATTAATTGAAAGACTGCTAAATAATTTATTAATGTGACTTTTCCATGGATGGAAAGATGATTGCCTTTCCATGGTTGCAATATTTATCAATATTTTTAAATGTTGCTTCAGAATATATTTTAACGTTCATGTTTTCAGGTAAACGTATTCCAGTAACATTTACCTGCCCGTCTGTCCATGTAATTGGTACACTACATGGTAGTACAAAGTTTGAGTTTTTTTTAAGATCCGAGTTTAAATACTAAGCACTTGTCATAATTTGGTTTCAGACTGGACAGATTGGAAAAATCTTTTAATCTTATTGGGCAGCAAGAGGACAGCGTGAAAGTGATATTTTCTGCATAGGTATCACGCTTCAGGTAAGACCCACGTGCAGACTGTGTTGAAGTAACAATGTTTATTATAGCAACAGGGACAGGCAAACAACAGGTCAATGCTGGCAGGGGTCGGTTATCCAGAGTAGAGGAAAAGACACCGGACGACAGGCAGGCTTAGGCTCAGGGGCAGGCAGAGTGGTCAGGCAGGCGGGCTCAGAGTCAGGACAGGCAAAGGTCAAAAACCAGGAGGGCGAGAAAAGAGAGACTGGGGAAAAGCAGGAGCTGAGAAACAAAACGCTGGTTGACTTGACAAACACGACGAACTGACAACAGATAAACAGAGAACACAGGTATAAGTACCCAGGGATAATGGCGAAGATGGGTGACAGCTAGAGGGGGTGGAGACAAGCACAAGGACAGGTGAAACAGATCAGGGCGTGACAATAGGTATAACTCTTGGTCATAAAACCATACATGTCTAATCCTTCGATCTCTGTTATTTCTCACCTTAATAGCCAGTATTTCAATTCCAATTAAAAATAGATACTTGTGAGAGTGAGCAACCCTGTCTCACTGCTCTTGATAGTATCCATTTTTTATGTTCTGGTATAAGACGTTTACCCATTTTATGAGGGACTCCCCAAAGGTAAAGTATTTCAGACATGCATTTAAGAAGTCCCACCTGTGTCATGGATCCCCCTGGTACTGCTGCTCATTCTGTTCACCAGTTCTGGAGGTCGACGTCACCAGCCTTCTGGGCTGCACTGAGCTGTGTCATTATGCACACCTGGTTCCAATTCATCACTGATTGTGTTTGTATAAATGTGCCCTTTGTTTTCCCCATTGGGCTGTCGATTATTGTTCCCATGTCCGTTGGTTGTGTGAATACCTATGCGTTGTCTCAGCTTGTGCTGCGTGTTTTGTGCATTGTGTATTACAGGTCTTGTTCCATGTTGTTCTACGAGGTTTACCCACGCTCTTTAGTTTGAGTACATCCCAGTGTTTTGTATACGTGTTTGTTTTGGATGTATTAAAAACCCAGATGATGTATTCCTGCGCCTGTCTCCAAATCCTTTACACCAGCTTGACAATCTAATCTAATCAAATGCCTTTTCAACATTTACAATAAATATAAGAACCAGTTTATTTGCTTTATCATAATAATGAATAATTTCAGTAAGATGGCGCCGACAGATATGGCAGCTCTGCTTCTAGTTCCTAAGCAACTTTGCAGTATTTACTTTTTTTGTGTGTTATTTCTTACATTATTAGCCCAGAATTATTTTGTGTTATTACATACAGCTCAAAATACCTTTTGGATGTCAGAGCGATGGAAACTCACCAGTATTACGACCAGGAAAACAACTTTCCCGAATTGGATCCTTTGTTCGTATCCCCCAGGGCAATTGAACTTATTCCAGAGGCTGCTCCAAAACATCGCCGGCGGAGAAGAGGTATTCAGAGTGGACTTCTAGTCCGTCTCAGGAGGTCTGCACACCATCCACCGCTTCCGAGTATATTACTCGCTAATGTTCAGTCTCTAGATAATAAAGTAGACGAGCTCAGGGCGAGGATCTCCTTCCAGAAAGACATCATGGATTGTAACATACTCTGTTTCACGGAAATAGTACATTGCGCAGATAGGAATAAAGAACTCCCCAGGAAGAAGAAAGTTAGGGTGTATGTTTCATGATTAACTACTCATGATGTGATTGTGATAACATACAGAAAGTCATTTTGCTCACCCGACCTAGAATAACTCACAATCAAATGCCGACCGTATTACCTCCCAAGAGAATTCTCTTCGGTTATAGTCACAGCCGTGTATATTCCCCCTCAAGCCGATACCACAATGGCCCTCAAAGAAGTACACTGGACTTAATGCAAACTGGAAACCATATATCCCGAGGCCACATTTATTGTAGCTGCCGATTTTAGCAAAGCAAATTTGAGGAAAATGCTACCGAAGTTCCACCAACACATTGACTGGAGTACTCGCGCTGAAAAAACATTGGACAACTGCTACTCAACTTCTCGAAATGCCTACAAGGTCCTCCCCCACCCTCCCTTCAGCAAATCTGACAACTCCATTTTGCTGGTCTGACCAATCAGAATCCATGCTTCAAGATTGTTTTGATCACGCGGATTGGGATATGTTCTGGGTAGCCTCTGAAAATAAAATTGACAAATACACGAATACGGTGATTGAGTCCGTCAGGAAGTGTACAGGAGATGTTGTACCCACTGTGACTATTTAAACCTACCCAAACCAGAAACCGTGGATAGATGGCAGTATTCGCGCAAAACTGAAAGAGCGAACCATATAACCATGGCACGGTGACTAGGAATATGGTTGAATACACAAAGTTTAGTTCTTCCCTCAGTAGGTCAATCAAACAGGCAAAACGTCAGCACAGAGACAAAGTGGAGTCGCAATTCAACGGCTCAAACACGAGACATATGTACCAAGGTCTAAAGACAATCATGGACATCAAAGGGAAAACCAGCCACGTTGCGGACACCGACGCGGCCCGCTACCAAGGACTGTGGGCTCGCTTTCTCCGTGGCCGACTTGTATAAGACATTTAAGCGTGTTAACCCTTGCAAGGCTTCCGGCCCAGACGACATCCATTGATGCGTCCTTAGAGCATATTCAATCTCTCCCTGTCCCAGTCTGCTGTACCCACTTGCTTCAAGATGTCCGCCTTTGTTCCTGTACCCAAGAAAGCAAATGACTATCGCCCCGTTGCACTCACTTCTGTCATCACGATGTGCATTGAGAGGCTAGTTAAGGATCATATCACCTCTACCTTACCTGACACCCTAGACCCACATCAATTTGCTTACCGCTCCAATAGATCCACAGACAATGCAATCGCCATCGCACTGAACATTGCCCTATCCCATCTGGACAAGAGGAATACCTATGTAAGAATGCTGTTCATTGACTATAGCTCAGCCTTCAACACCATAGTACCCTCCAAGCTCATCATTAAACTCGGGGCCCTGTGTCTGAACTCCATCCTGTGCAACTGGGTCATGGACTTCCTGACCGGCTGTCCCCAGGTGGTGGAGGTATCAAACAACACCTCCACTTCACTGATCCTCAACACTGGGGCCCCACAAGGGTTTGTGCTCAGCCCCCTCCTGTACTCCCTGTTCACCCATGACTGCGAGGCTACACACGCCTCCAACTCAATCATCAAGTTTGCAGACGACACAACAGTAGTAGGTCTGATTACCAACAATGACGAGACAGCCTACAGGGAGGAGGTTAGTGCCCCGACGGAGTGGTGCCAGGAAAATAACCTCTTCCTCAATGTCAACAAAACGAAGGAGCTGATCGTGGACTTCAGGAAACAGCAGAGGGAGCACGTCCCCATCCACATCGATGGGACCGCAGTGGAGAAGGTGAAAAGCTTCAAGTTCCTACACATCACTTACAATCTGAAATGGTCCACCCACACAGACAGTGTGGTGAAGAATGCCCAACAGCACCTTTTTAACCTCAGGAGGCTGAAGAAATTTAGCTTGGCCCCTAAAACCCTCAAACTTTTACAGATGCACAATTAAGAGCATCCTGTTGAGCTGTATCACTGCCTGGTATGGCAACTGCACCGCCCGCAACCACAGGGCTGTCCAGGGGATGGTAAGGTCTGCCCAACGCATCACTGGGGGCACACTGCCTGGACCCCAAGGACATCAACCACTCGAGCCATGGCCTGTTCACACCGCTATCATCCAGAAGGTGAGGTCAGTACAGGTGCATCAAAGCTGGGACCGAGAGACTGAAAAACAGCTTCTATCTCAAGGCCATCAGACTGTTAAATAGCCATCACTAGCTGGCTTCCACCCGATGACGCAACCCTGCACCTTAGAGGTTGCTGCCCTATATACATAGACTTGAAATCACTGGCCATTTTAATAATGGAACACTCTTCACTAAAATAATGTTTGCATACTGCTTTACTCATTTCACATGTATATACTCTATTCTATTCTACTGTCTTGCTTTTAGATTTGTGTGTATTGTTGTGAATTGTTAGATACTACTGCACTGTTGGAGCTAGGAACACAAGCATTTCGCTACACCCGCAATAACATCTGCTAAATATGCGTATGTGCCAAATACAATTTGATTTGATTTGAATCCTTCTGATACTAACTCCTATGAATCTCCCTGCCAAGAAACCAGTTTGATCATGGTGGATTATATATTGTATCACTTTTCTAACTCTCACGGAAGTACATTCGACAGTATACTGGCATAATATCTCATTGGGAGATGATAACACAATACCATTCTCTAAAATGAGTTTTGATATATGTGGTGATTCATTTATTTACTATCAAATGAGGAGAGACAAACTTGTCACACAAGTCAGAGTTATACTTAAACAAAATATTTATTTACAAGGGAGCAGGTCAATACAACGCACACATATACAGTGAATCGATTGAGTGCTCTACGATAATGATGGCTGGTCAACGAATCACCCTCAGATGATTCCTTGAGAGCCGCGAGACAAAAGTACAAATGTATTTTATAGCCAAGATACACCCCTTTCAACCTACATGATGAACAACAGATGTATAGAACGGGTCACAAGGTTAAGATTTGTATGAAAGATACTTATAATTCACTGCAGACAGTATCTGCTATAAAAACAGTTATCTTTGTGTGGAGACCAGGGTCTGGCCCTGGGGTCATCTCTTCCTGGTACCATATAGAACAGAAACATTAACTCATGCTCTGGAATGCGGTCTCTTTAGGTTTTTATCACCCAAAAGACATTGTAAATCTCCTGTCAGTGTTCATGTCAGTGTTATCTCCCAGAGGCCCATCCTCATTAGAACACACACAGGTTAGCATTCTAACAACCCCTTATTCTGTTGCATAAAACAACCAGTTGATTCAATAAAACTATTGTAACATAATCTTGTAATTTCCACCATATATATTTTTCCTGGCAAAACGTATCTGCTGTAAATGTATGAAATATTTTGAGCTTTTTTCACCATGTTCCATCTATTCAGCTTTAGACCTATAGATGACACCGCCAACCCTCGGTTGAATAAGTCTCTCTAGCTCTCTTTGTTTTCCATTGAGTAATTGTAACGTTGTAATTGAATCTTTAGAATAATTGTCAATTTGGTGGTTTAGAGCGATCATTTCCTCTGCTAAAAGCTGGTTCCTCTGCCAGAAACCTGTTCTTTCTCCAAGAGAAAGAACAGGTTTTATCACATGTCCCCTGAAGGCGAATTTGTTGGCGTCCCATACAATAATGCTGATCAGCTGTGTACGTATTGTGATTAAATCATTGAATGATGAAATGTTTGGTGTTATTAATACAATTCACATCCTCCAGAAAGGATTGGTTAAACATAGACAGGAAGTGCCGCGATGTGTGTAGGGGGGTTATGGAAAGCCACTGTGCGGTTATGTCTGACTCCTTTGGGTTTCCATATACAGTGGGGAAAAAATACACTGGTTCCTACAACAGAAGTAAGACATGAGATAACTCATTTTCCACTTTGACAAACATGTTCAGTCAGCACAGAAGAAGCATGCTACACCAGAGGGAAAGCTCAACTAATCCAACAGGTATTTGAGGGGGATCCTACAATATGATTTCGGGGAGAATGGCGTGATCGATTACTCGGGAAGTTCGACAGAGCATCAAGGAAGCTGCAACTCTTTTGAAAAGGTACGATTGAAACAATTTAGCTGGTTGGTTTTTAGCAAAATCTTGCTTTAGTGTGTAGGGAGCTGTCCATGGTGCTGTTGGAGCGCAGCGAGATTTCTTGCCATTGAACCTGTCACTTTTATGTTTATTGTGGCATAGCGTGATATAAGCATAGTTCAATATAATTCCGATGCAAGAACCCAATTGACTCCCCTGGGTATGGCTACATATTGGTAAGTTTCATCATAGAAATAGATCCTACATTCTATTATGGTTTCATTGGTAGCCTATTGGTTTACATTTCTGTAAATGGAACTGTTGGAAAACGTGTTTTTGTAGGCTGGCATTGCTTCATTTATTACTTGGATCGAATTTGATTCACAGACGGGTATTGTACCATATCATGTTGAACTCATGAGCGAGCGGCATGATTTTCCATTTTTTAAGCGGGCCTGTATAGGCCTATTTATTTGGCAAGACAGCTGTGCATGAATGCATCTCACTGTAGTAGGCTGTAGGCTATGTTTTGGTTATTTGGACCTCCATTTGCCTTTTCTTTACTGCATTTGTTTACTGTTAATGTAACTAGCCTAAATATAGATTGTGTCATGCCTTTCTCAATCTGATATTTTTTTTATTGTCCTACCGCTGTTTTGCTCTGTTCCATTTGTTCGCATTCGCAGTTATGTCGGTATTCTAAGCCAAACTGCTATTCAGTATTTTTATTTGCATGCATGAATAATTAGGCTACTAATTTCAACATTTAGTTTGCATTATTTTGATAAGACAGATGTATGTACGGCTGCAGTCACATAGCTGAATGTAATAGGTGAATTGCCATACCCATCTTGAAGCTTATTCATTACCAAAACGGCTTAGCTGTAGGTCGCTGCCCATTTGCTGATACAGCTCAGCAGAGATGGGCTACAGATTTCAAAAGCACTCAATGATCTCGGAGTCTCTACATTTGAACTTGATTTTTTATTGTGGAATAGCATGATTATACACTGCTCAAAAAAATAAAGGGAACTCTAAAATAACACATCCTAGATCTGAATGAATGAAATATTCTTATTAAATACTTTTTTCTTTACATAGTTGAATGTGCTGACAACAAAATCACACAAAAATTATCAATGGAAATCAAATTTATCAACCCATGGAGGTCTGGATTTGGAGTCACACTCAAAATTAAAGTGGAAAACCACACTACAGGCTGATCCAACTTTGATGTAATGTCCTTAAAACAAGTAAAAATGAGGCTCAGTAGTGTGTGTGGCCTCCACGTGCCTGTATGACCTCCCTACAACGCCTGGGCATGCTCCTGATGATGTGGCGGATGGTCTCCTGAGGGATCTCCTCCCAGACCTGGACTAAAGCATCCGCCAACTCCTGGACAGTCTGTGGTGCAACGTGGCGTTGGTGGATGGAGCGAGACATGATGTCCCAGATGTGCTCAATTGGATTCAGGTCTGGGGAACGGGCGGACCAGTCCATAGCATCAATGCCTTCCTCTTGCAGGAACTGCTGACACACTCCAGCCACATGAGGTCTAGCATTGTCTTGCATTAGGAGGAACCCAGGGCCAACCGCACCAGCATATGGTCTCACAAGAGGTCTGAGGATCTCATCTCGGTACCTAATGGCAGTCAGGCTACCTCTGGCGAGCAAATGGAGGGCTGTGCGGCCCCCCAAAGAAATGCCACCCCACACCCCACAGCAAACCCACCGCCAAACCGGTCATGCTGGAGGATGTTTCAGATAGCAGAACGTTCTCCACGGCGTCTCCAGACTCTGTCACGTTTGTCACATGTGCTCATGTGCTCAGTGTGAACCTGCTTTCATCTGTGAAGAGCACAGGGCGCCAGTGGCGAATTTGCCAATCTTGGTGTTCTCTGGCAAATGCCAAACGTCCTGCACGGTGTTGGGCTGTAAGCACAACCCCCACCTGTGGACGTCGGGCCCTCATACCACCCTCATGGAGTCTGTTTCTGACCGTTTGAGCAGACACATGCACATTTGTGGCCTGCTGGAGGTCATTTTGCAGGGCTCTGGCAGTGCTCCTCCTTGCACAAAGGCGGAGGTAGCGGTCCTGCTGCTGGGTTGTTGCCCTCCTACGGCCTCCTCCACGTCTCCTGATGTACTGGCCTGTCTCCTGGGAGTGCCTCCATGCTCTGGACAGACACAGCAAACCTTCTTGCCACAGCTCGCATTGATGTGCCATCCTGGATGAGCTGCACTACCTGAGCCACTTGTGTGGGTTGTAGACTCCGTCTCATGCTACCACTAGAGTGAAAGCACCGCCAGCATTCAAAAGTGACCAAAACATCAGCCAGGAAGCATAGGAACTGAGAAGTGGTCTGTGGTCACCACCTGCAGAACCACTCCTTTATTGGGGGTGTCTTGCTAATTGCCTATAATTTCCACCTGTTGTCTATTCCATTTGCACAACAGCATGTGAAATTTATTGTCAATCAGTGTTGCTTCCTAAGTGGACAGTTTGATTTCACAGAAGTGTGATTGACTTGGAGTTACATTGTGTTGTTTAAGTGTTCCCTGTATTTTTTTGAGCAGTGTATAAACAAAATTCAATACAACTCCAATGCAAGAACCCCGTTTTTTGGGGCACCACAGTGATTTCAACTGCCACCTTTGTCACTTTATGCTGGGGCCAGGTCTGGCTCCTGAACATGTACCTTATGAGCTTAATGCATTTGGACCCACCTGTGGCCATAGGATGCCACCTAGTGGCCTTTTATAAACACCACAGAGCACATTTTTAAAATTCTGGTAGAGTTTGGAGCTTTCTGTGGGAGAAGAGACCACCACAGAATCAAAACCTCAAAATATCTAGATCCTTAAAGAAATATAGTAAATAATAATACATAAATAAGTTATAAGTGCTAATATGAACAAATCAAGTAGTAGTTGTAAATACTAAGAAATAAGGGTAGTAAATACTTAGAAAACCTCCCTTATTTTTGAAAACACATTCAAAGAACTTAAAGTATCAATCAAACAAAACAAGTACAAAGTAAAGGTAAAAGAAAATGACGAGTGCCAATATAGGCAAACCAAGTGCATTAAGGGGAGGGGAGTAAGTGCTGTAGAGGCCTCCGTTATATTTAAAAAGAAACCACCTTCCCACATCTTAAAGTATCATACAAATAAAAGGAACAACACACACTAATGATCCAACCAAAGTATTTATTGTAATTACCGCATAAAACAGTCAAATCATCCAAATATTACCACATATATCTGTCCGATCACCGCACTACAAAAAGAGAGCTTGCAATTTTAACAAATCACCACACTTTTACAGCATACAAACTTTATCCCTCATCTGAGCATGAGATGGACACTATGTTTGGAACTGAACCTGTGCATGAGGCGACCAGTAATTAGGTAAATGTTATCCCATTTGTCACCACATACTCTCAGTCTTTTCTGAAGTTTAACTCTGTAGTGAATGGTCACTTCCAGCAGACAAAGGATGATGAGGTTCTCCAACAATTCAGAGTAATATCAGCGAAACAAACATTTGAAAGATATGCTGGTACACTCTGGATTCAAGGATAAGCTGGTACAGAGTGGATCACATTTTTAACAAGTAAAGTGTATTCAGAAAAAGTGTCAGGTTCAGGGGTTACAGTATGGGAGGTTTTTCAACTGAAGACTACCAACATTGTATATTGTAATTAATACCTACAATGTGGGTATCAAAGAAGACCTATATCACATATGGAAAGTCTATCACAACCACACTATACACACATTATAGATCTCATACAGTAGCACAACTAAGAATAGGAGGGTTGGAATCAAACCAAGGGAGGTCATTAACACAGAGACAGACTAAGGAGCGTTTTTGGATGAAACAATTAAGTACTATTGATCCCACAGGTCTGAATGAGAAGTATTTGAGAAAGGCATGGCCACATAATAGCCTCTGTCTCCATCTGCTGGACATTTTTGAGAAGACAGGTGGACTGGTAGTTTTTTTGGATTTAGACAGAGGTAAATAGACCAGGTCTTGGTCCTAACCTTAACCCTAACCTTAACCAAACTCTTAACCCGAACCTTAAGCTTAACTTTAACCATACCCTTAACCCTACCCTTAATCCTAACCTTAACCTAACCCTAACCCTAACCCTAACCTAAAACCTTAAACCTAACCCTAACCCTAACCTTAACCCTAACCTTAACCAAACCCTTAACCCTAACCTTAACCCTAACCTAATGTGAACCAATTTTTAAATGAAATATTGTTTTTCATGTGAGGAGTGTCTGTATAGCTTTTCCTGAGGGTACTTATGATTTCTGTCAAGGAACCTGAGCTCTCATTATCATAGCAGCCTGAGTCCCACTCTTGAACATTTCATAACATTGTCAACTGAGGTCTGCTTACTGTAGTTAGGCAACACTAAAGGGTAACATTGTACAACCTTGTAGATATCATTTCATCTATATAACAGACCTGGTTCTTCTCTCTATGCAGTGTAGTGCTACCTCCCATTTCAAATGAAATATATTCCTGTTCTAACAGAGTACATTGCCTCTAACCACTGATCCGAGGTCAGCTCTGTGTTTCCATACCTGATGGTTAGTGTTAGAATTTGGGAAGCATAACTGATCCTAGTTGTGCCTAATCTTCTTCTGTCTTTGTTATACTGTACTCAATCCCTCCAGGATTTTGGGATTCTGCGATAAAACATTTTTGTGCAAAATCAACAATTTTCTGCATATTATGTAAGGACAAATTTGACCAATCACCACGCTATTACCACATAAAACAGTCAAATCATCCAAATATTACCGCATATAACTGTCCAATCACTGCACAACGAAAAGAAAGCTTGCAATTTTAACCAATCACCGCACTTTGACCTCATACAAACTTTTTCCCTCTGAAATTACAATGCAAAACGTCATTATTGCCGCAGCAAAATAAGGAATTTTGGCCCGCAACTATCACAAAACAACTGGAGGGACATCGGCAACAAAGCGTAATTCAATTGTTGCCAGCAGCACAGTTACAGTCACCAACACTCTGGATAACATGAAAAAGCCTAACCAGCTCTGTAAAATGATCAGAGTGGGGTGTTCTCTCATTGGGGCGGTAGGTAGTCTAGTTGTTAGAGCATTGGGCCAGTAACCGACAGGTTGCTGGATTGAATCCCTGAGCTGACAGGGTAAAAATCTGTCATTCTGCTTCTGAACAAGGCAGTTAACCCACTGTTCCCCGGTAGGCTGTCATTGTAAGTAAGAATTTGTTCTTAACTGACTTGCCTAGTTAAATAAAGTAAAAAGTATAAATATTATGTGTCTGGAAGTAGCCAATTTTAGCCAGTTAGCTTGGGTGCTCGAATGTTGTGAGGTCAGAGCTTTTGGGAACAACCCTACTTATTGGCCAGAGCTCCATTGTGCGCTCTGAACGCGAAACCACAGAGCAACAGGGCGAGTAATGTTCAGTGAGCTGTTCTCTCTCTCTTAGATGTCTGGAAGTAGCTAGCAAGTTAGTACAGAACTGTTGGATCAACCCTTAAAGAGACGGGTGGGTGTGAACAATGCTGAATGGGTGTAGACAAAGAAGGGCTCTCCAATAGTAGTACCAAAACATTGAAAGACGGTTTTCTCAAAAGTGAGTTTACAAGTTGATCAACTTTCAAAGCAGAATTACTTTCCCATTGTTTCCTCAAATGCAGTGTCTGATATACCATTTTGTAGCTCTGTCTCTACTTTTATCCAATGTAAAACACAGAAATTCAAATGTTGCTACATACGACCGAATCCAGGTGGTGAGTCACATATGTGACTCGATTCATGAAACTAGGCATATGTCGCGCCTCACTACTTCACAGGAGAGCCATTTCAACATAAACGTCTATTTAAAAAAATCCAAATAATTTTTTTTACCTTCTGGAATATGTGAACTTTCATGTGCCTTAATAATACACTTGTATGCCATCTGTAAATACGAATACAATTGTTAAATTACAAGCCTAGTTGGTTTAACCATGGAAAAAGTCAGGAACCTTCCCGCTAGCCATGATTGGCTGAGATAATGGATGGGCTGGACATGCCGAGAGATGAGTTTGGATTGGTCTGCGATGTTGCATGCTTCTGTCTATAAAATGAGCTGGTCACTATTTGTAGGTAATCCTTTCTAACAAGGCTTTTTTTGAAAGATATCAGTGTTGCTCTCCACTTTCTGGTCTTTTGAAGTCTTTGGTCGTTTAGCACAAGGCCTCACATGTGAATCCTTAAAGAGATGGGCGGGGCTAAGACTTAAGAGGGTGTGAACGATGCTGAATTGGTGTAGACAAAGAAGAGCTCTATAGTACAGTAGGTTTACCAAAACATTCAAGGGCCATAGGTGAGGTTAAAAGTTTATCAACTTTCAATCCTTAATTACGTTCCCATTGTTCGTCATCTGTAGTGTATGATATACCATTTTCTAGCTTTGAGTCCCTACTTTTATCCAATGTATAAAACACCATTTCAAATTTTGCTACATAAGACCGAATCAGTCCGTTTGGTCACATATACAGTTGAAGTAGGAAGTTTACATACACCTTAGCCAAATACATTTAAACTCAGTTATTCACAATTCCTGACATTTAATCCTCGTAAAATGTCCCTAAATTCAGTTAGGATCACCAAATTATTTTAAGAATGTCAAATGTCAGAATAATAGTAGAGAGAATGATTTATTTCAGCTTTTATTTCTTTCATCACATTCCCAGTGGGTCAGAAGTTTACATACACTCAATTAGTATTTGGTAGCATTGCCGTTAAATTGTTTAACTTGGGTCAAACATTTCGGGTAGCCTTCCACAAGCTTCCCACATTAAGTTGGGTGAATTTTGGCCCATTCCTCCTGACAGAGCTGGTGTAACTGAGTCAGGTTTGTAGGCCTCCTTGCTCGCACACGTCTTTTCAGTTCTGCCCACAAATTTTCTATAGGATTGAGGTCAGGGCTTTGTGATGGCCACTGCAATACCTTGACTTTGTTGTCCTTAAGACATTTTGCCACAACTTTGGAAGGATGTTTGGGGTCATTGTCGATTTGGAAGACCCATTTGCGACCAAGCTTTAACATCCTGACTGATGTCTGAGATGTTGCTTCAATATATCCACATGATCTTCCTTCCTCATGATGCCATCTATTTTGTGAAGTGCACCAGTCCCTCCTGCAGCAAAGCACCCCCACAACATGATGCTGCCACCCTCGTGCAGCAGGGTTGGGATGGTGTTCTTCGACTTGCAAGCCTCCCCCTTTTTCCTCCAAACATAACGATGGTCATTATGGCCAAACAGTTCTATTTTTGTTTCATCAGACCAGAGGACATTTCTCCAAAAAGTATGATTTTTGTCCCCATGTGCAGTTGCAAACCATAGTCTGGCTAGTCATACTTGCATACTATTGTTTGTACAGATGAACGCGGTACCCAAGGATGAACCAGACTTGTGGAGGTCTACAACTTCTTTCTGAGGTCTTGGCGGATTTCTTTTGATTTTACCATGATGTTAAGCAAAGAGGCACTGAGTTTGAAGGTAGGCATTGAAATACATCTATAGGTACACCTCCAATTGACTCAAATTATGTCAATTAGCCTATCAGAAGCTTCTAAAGCCATGGCATAATTTTCTGGAATTTTCCAAGCTGTTTAAAGGCACAGTCAACTTAGTGTATGTAAACTTCTGACTTCAACTGTTTGCATCAGCAACCACAGCTAATGAAGTCACTGAAGCCCTTAACAAAGTGTTGCAGTCTTTTTTGGAATGGGTGGCCAGTAACAAACTTGTCCTGAACATCTCTAAAACTAAGAGCATTGTATTTGGTACAAATCATTCCCTAAGTTCTAGACCTCAGCTGAATCTGGTAATGAATGGTGTGGCTGTTGAACATAAGAAACATGTGCTGAAAATCCCACACTTACCCCACCAGACATGCCTCCAGGGGTCTTTTCACAGTCCCCAAATCCAGAACAAATTCAAGATAGCGTACAGTATTATATAGAGCCATTATTGCATGGAACTCTGTTCCATTTCATATTGCTCAAATGAACAGCAAAACTGGTTTCAAAAAACAGATAAAGCAACACCTCACGACACAACGACTCTCCCCTATTTGACATTGAAAGTTTGTGTATGTATTGATATGTAGGCTACGTGTGCCTTTTTTAACACTTATTTTTAATTGATATAATTCTGTCCTTGAGCGGTTCTTGTCTATTAATGTTCTGTATTGTGTCATGTTTCTTGTTTTGTGTGGACCCCAGGAAGTGTAGCGGCTGCTTTTGCAACAGCTAATGGCGATCTTAATAAAATACCAAATACCACTTCCGTACACATGGAAAAGAGTGGCTATCAATTGCAGGCCTCGAGTCTGGGGTGGGGTGGTACATTGGCCTCAGAAAGGTGGTTGATAAAAAGGTTCGGAACTCTTGCTCCCACCGGCCTTAATGAGATAGAATGAAGTCCCTCTTTGGACTTTACTCCAACTAGAACCCTTAACATGTATCACCCAGTACAGTATCCTTGAGAGGAGATGACCCTAACTGACCCATTACCAAAGCTTTTCTTTCGTAATATTTATTTATTTATTTATTAATGCTTTGCTTTGATCTTTAGTGTGTAGTTGCTTTTATTTGTAGGATACTTTAAGGTGGTTTCTTTTCAAATATAAGGGAGGTTTTGTTAGCATGTACTACCCTTTCCTTAATGCACTTGATTTGTTCATATTAGAACTTATAACTTATTTATTTATTATTATTATTATATTTCTTTAAGGGTCTAGATATTTAGAGGTTTCAATTGGGTGGTGGTCTCTCACAACAAAAAGGTCTTATATTGGGCTTTATTTCCACAGCTCCTGATGGGCCCGGCTCCACAAGGGGACCAAGGGGACTTAGCGCCCTCAGTTCAAACTTTAGCCCCCTCAGTTTTAGTTTTATGTCCATATATAAAAATAGCAAAAAAGTTCAAATGATTGAGTGACAGGTTGGCGCAAAACAAAACTATATCCGCTGCGCTGTGTCAGCACAATGAACAGGGCGAACATGCACAGTGCAGTGCTCAAATGCTGTGTAAGTACAAATCTCCAGCAATGCGTGGTGGACAGTACAGTAGACCAGCAGGACAGAGGAGAAGAGACTGAGTGTAAAATACTATTCTTCAGCACGTTGGGCTGCCATTGGTGAAATGTCAGAACGATTCAGCAAACGCAACAGCCAACGGGTGGAGGCCCTATGTGCCCTTGACCCAGAGAGCCATGACGTTCTACATGTGAAAAAGGTGAAAACACTGCTGGATTTAAGCAATGCAGATTTTGTGAAAGCTGAGTTTAGTGTCGCTCGCCAGTTTTTGCAGACTGAAATGTTTACTGCACTGAAACATGGACTGAATTTTGGGGACTCCACAGTTACATGCGAGAACTAATTTCCCACATTGACAAATGTGTTCAGTCGGCATACAAGAAGCATGCTGATGACTCAGGAAGTTCCACAGAGCATCAAGGAAGCTGCAACTCTTATGAAAAGGTAAGATTGAAACAATCTAGCTGGTTGGTTTGTATCAAAATCTTGCTTAGTGTGTAGGGCACTGTCCATGGTGCTGATAGAGTGCAGCGAGACTTCGTGCCATTGAACCTGTCACTTCTTGGTCAAAATAATGTTTTAAATTTTTATGTTAATTGTGGTATAGCATGACATAAGCAGAATTCTAATTCCAATGCAAGAACCCAAATGACACCCTGGGCAATGTTCCCTCTAATTTCTGGGGGCACAGGGCAAATTTTACGTCTTGTGAACAGAAACTTGAACTTTGTTTGAATTTTGTGCAACTTCCGGTTCGCGTTCACAGTGAACACTGAGGCTGTACCCTTACAGTTTTATACAGTAGCCAATAGGTTACTGTGGCTATTTGAGCATAATGTAGGCCTGCCAACAAAACCAATGGAACATTTTCACATGGAAGTAGCTTTGGATTTCTATGACGTAGCCTATAGTAGCTTATATGTGGGGCTTGACATTAATACTTTTTTACTTGGTCTGTAACACCATGGGTCAAATAGGTGACTGTACATGGTATTGTATTGTGTTGTATGATTTAAGAAACCACTTTACAAAATAACAATTATTCTTACCATACAGATAATCAGACAATATAGGCTACCCCTCTGCCTATTGTCTTATTTGCATATTCAAGCCTGTCTCAAAATACAACACTGCCCCTTTAATCAAGACATAAGCTTTTTACCTGACTCGCTTTTCAAAAACAGCTTGAAACGTAGCCTACACGTTTTGTGCTCTTGTAGGAAGCAGTAACTCCTCATTTTCGGACCTATACTTATCTATTACTGAACACAAATATAAATGCAACATGCAACAATTTAAACAATTTTTTTCAGTTACAGTTCATATAAGAAAATTTGTCAATTGAAATAAATACATTAGGCCCTAATCTATGGATTTCACATGACTGGGCAGCCATGGGTGGGTATGGGAGGGCATAGACCCACCCACTTGGGAGCCAGGCCCACATACTGCGGAGCCAGGCCCAGCCAATCAATTGGACATACTGCCAAATTAGTTAAAACAACATTGGAGGCAGCTTATGGTACAGAAATTAACATTCAATTATCTGGCAACAGCTCTGGTGTCTGCAGTCAGCATGCCAATTGCACACTCCTGCAAAATTTGAGAGTGGCCTTTAGTTAGTGTTAGGGTTAGGTAAGGGTACTGAGGTATGTTACCCGCTAGGGGTACAGGGTGCACAGCACATAACGACTTGACCAACTAATTTTATAAACCTCTAGTTAAAAGAGAACACTTCTACAAGCTGTTAAGATGTGTGTGCGGGGTCTCAAACTCCTATCAGAATCAATAAAGAGTGCTCTGTAGTGTTTATAAAAGGCCACTAGATGGCAACCTATGGCCACAGGTGTATCCAAATGACTAATGCTCATTTTGTACTTGTTCAGGAGTTGTGAAAATAAAGCCCAATATAAGACCTTTTTTGGGGAGAAGAGACTACTTACAGAATCAAAACCTAAAAATATCTTGACCCTTAAATTAATATATAATAAATGATAATAAATAAATAAGTATTGTAATTCAAAAGTCATAACTGCTAATATGAATGAATCAAGTGCATTAAGAAAGGGTAGTAAATACTAACACCTCCGTTATATTTGAAAAAACGTTCAAATAGATTAAAGTATCATCCAAATAAAACGAGTACAAAGTAAAGGTAGAAGAAAAGGATAAGTGGTAAAATAGGCAAATCAAGTGCATTAAGGAGAGGGGAGTAAGTGCAATAGAAGCCTCCCTTATATTTCAAAAGAAACCACATCTTAAAGTATCTTAAAGTATCATTCAAATAAATGGAACACACATTAAAGATCCAAGCAAAGTATTTATAAAGAAAGAAAGAAAGGAAAAAGCTGTTAGGGTTAGGGTCCTCTCCTCCCATGGATACTGTACTGGGTGATACATGTTAAAAGTTAAGGGTTCCGGTTGGAATAAAGTCCAAAGAGGGACTTCATTCAATCTCATTAAGGCCGGTGGGAGCAAGAGTTCCCAAGCTTTTTATCTACTGCCCTTCTGAGGCCAATCTCTAGTCCTTGGACCACCCCACCCCAGACTCGAGGCCTGCAATTGATAGGCACGCTTTTCCATGTGTACAGAAGCGCACATATAATTCTGTAATCTTTTCAGATCTCCCTGCGTAATAGATGTGTTGCTGTAACCTTTTGAGAAATTAGTTTTTAGTTTCCCTGATGTACAGTTTGTTACACTTTTGACATTGTATCACATAAACCAGGTTGGATGACTCCAGCTGAAAGATTTGGCAGACTGGCGCCCCAATCCTGTTTGTTTGTTTATAATGTACTTGATAGACCTGAGGTGGAAATTTATCGGCCGTTTCCCACCATCCTGTAACGGCTTTCTTCCATAGGTGAAGGAGAGGACCAAAGTGCAGCGCGGCTAGTGTTAAACATGTTTAATAAAGAACAAGTGAAACACTACAAACAACAATACAAAATAACAAATGTGCAAAAACCGAGACAGACCTATCTGGTGCAGACAATCACAGAGACAGGAAACAAACACCCACAAAATCCCAACACAAAACAAGCCTCCTATATATGATTCTCAATCAGGGACAACGATTACCATCTGCCTCTGATTGAGAACCATATTAGGCTGGACATAGAAACAGACAAACTAGACACACAACATAGAATTCCCACCCAGCTCACGTCCTGACCAACACTAAACAAGCAAAACACATAATAACTCTGGTCAGGACGTTACAGTACCCCCCTCCTGAGGTGCGGACTCCGAACGCACCCCTACAACTCAAGAGGAGGGTCTGGGTGGGCATCTGTCCGCGGTGGCGGCTCCGGCGGTGGACGAGGACACCACTCCACCACTGTCTTTGTCGCCCTCCTTAGCGTCCTTTGAGTGGCGACCCTCGCCCACGACCTTGGCCTAAGAATCCTCCCCAAGGCCCCCACATGATTTTGGAGGTAGCTCAGGACAGAGAGGTAGCTCAGGACAGAGAGGTAGCTCAGGACAGAGAGGTAGCTCAGGACAGAGAGGTAGCTCAGGACAGAGGGGCAGCTCCGGACTGAGGGGCAGCTCCGGACTGAGGGGCAGCTCCGGACTGAGTGGCAGCTCATGACTGAGTGGCAGCTCATGACTGAGTGGCAGCTCATGACTGTAGGGCAGCTCATGACTGTAGGGCAGCTCATGACTGTAGGGCAGCTCATGACTGTAGGGCAGCTCATGACTGTAGGGCAGCTCATGACTGTAGGGCAGCTCATGACTGTAGGGCAGCTCATGACTGGCTGGCGGCTCTGGACGCTCATGGCTGGCTGACGGCTCCGGCAGATCCTGTCTGGTTGGCGGCTCCGGCAGATCCTGTCTGGTTGGCGGCTCCGGCAGATCCTGTCTGGTTGGCGGCTCTGGCAGATCCTGTCTGGTTGGCGGCTCTGGCAGATCCTGTCTGGTTGGCGGCTCTGGCAGATCCTGTCTGGTTGGCGGCCCTGGCAGATCCTGACTGACGAATGGCTCTAGCGGCTCCTGACTGACGAACGGCTCTGACGGCTCGGGACAGACGGGCGGCTCTAACGGCTCGGGACAGACGGATGGCTCAGACGGCGCTGGGGAGACGGATGGCTCAGATGGCGCTGGGGAGACGGATGGCTCAGATGGCGCTGGGGAGACGGATGGCTCCGATGACGCTTGGCAGACGGCCAGCTCAGACGGCGTTGGGCAGACGGCCAGCTCAGACGGCGTTGGGCAGACGGACAGTTCAGGCGCCGCTGTGCAGACGGGCAGTTCAGGCGCCGCTGGGCAGACGGGCAGTTCAGGCACCGCTGGGCAGACGGGCAGTTCAGGCACCGCTGGGCAGACGGCAGACTCTGGCCGGCTGAGACGCACTATAGGCCTGATGCGTGGTGCCGGAACTGGAGGTACCGGGCTGAGGGCACGCACCTCAGGGCGAGTGCGGGGAGCAGGAACAGGGCACACTGGACTCTCGAGGCGCACTATAGGCCTGGTGCGTGGTACCGGAACTGGAGGTACCGGGCTGAGGGCACGCACCTCAGGGCGAGTGCGGGGAGAAGGAACAGTGCGTACAGGGCTCTGGAGACGCACAGGAGGCTTGGTGCGTGGTGCCGGAACTGGAGGCACTGGGCTGGAGACACACACCATAGGGCGAGTGCGTGGAGGAGGAACAGGGCTCTGGAGATGCACTGGAAGCCTGGTGCGTGGTGTAGGCACTGGTGGTACTGGGCTGGGGCGGGAAGGTGGCGCCGGATATACCGGACCGTGAAGGAGGACACGCGCTCTTGAGCACCGAGCCTCTCCAACCTTACCAGGTTGAATGGTCCCCGTAGCCCTGCCAGTGCGGCGAGGTGGAATAGCCCGCACTGGGCTATGCAGGCGAACCGGGGACACCACCTGTAAGGCTGGTGCCATGTACGCCGGCCCGAGGAGACGTACTGGAGGCCAGATATGTTGGGCCGGCTTCATGGCACCCGGCTCGATGCCCAACCTAGCCCTACCAGTGCGGCAAGGTGGAATAGCCCGCACTGGGCTAAGCACGCGTACTGGGGACACCGTGCGCTTTACCGCATAACACGGTGTCTGACCAGTACGACGCCCTCTCACTCCACGGTAAGCCCGGGGAGTTGGCTCAGGTATCCAACCCGGCTTCGCCACACTCCCCTTTAGCCCCCTCCCCAAGAAATGTTTGGGTGAGCCACTCGGGCTTCCAGCCTCTCTTACGTGCTGCCTCCTCAATCCACCGCTCCTGGGCTGTGGCTGCCGCCTCCTCCTCCCGAGAGCGGCGATTCTCTCCAACCTTAGCCCAGGGTCCTTCTCCGTTGAATATTTGCTCCCAAGACCATTCCTCCTGGTACCGCTGCTTCTGTTGCTGCTGCCCATTTCCACGCTGCTTGGTCCGGGTTTGGTGGGTGTTTCTGTAACGGCTTTCTTCCATAGGTGAAGGAGAGGACCAAAGTGCAGCGCGGCTAGTGTTAAACATGTTTAATAAAGAACAAGTGAAACACTACAAACAACAATACAAAATAACAAATGTGCAAAAACCGAGACAGACCTATCTGGTGCAGACAATCACAGAGACAGGAAACAAACACCCACAAAATCCCAACACAAAACAAGCCTCCTATATATGATTCTCAATCAGGGACAACGATTACCATCTGCCTCTGATTGAGAACCATATTAGGCTGGACATAGAAAAAGACAAACTAGACACACAACATAGAATTCCCACCCAGCTCACGTCCTGACCAACACTAAACAAGCAAAACACATAATAACTCTGGTCAGGACGTTACACATCCAGAGAGGTATTCACAAAGTCATCTTTAAGATTGTATTCTTTCCTAACTCTGAGATACGTTTAAAATATGCAACAGTAAAAAAAATATTCTGTGTCTCCTAGAAGTGTGCCTTCACTATAGAATTAAGCTGCATCGAAGGTGTGGAGAAGGTAGTGACAAACGATACGACACTCAACAGTATCGGCCTGGGTAGGAAGTTCCCCATGATGGAGGTCTCTGTGCACTGCCGCCTTTACTGAGCGGAGAAATCTCTTGGTGTAACCTCTTGGTCTGAGTGCTTTGAAGAGTATCTGTATTGCTACTTCAACATCCTCTGCTCTTGTACATATTCTGTTGAATCTTATCAGTTGAGACTTTATAAGACCCTTGTATGTGTGTTTAGGGTAATAACTAGTCCTATGTATCAAGGCGTGTGTGTCAGTAGGCTTAAAATATACCTTCGTCCCCAAGAGATTTCTCCCATTGTTCACCGGCATCAGAAATACCTAAGTGTCAAGAAATTATATGTTTTGGGGTTGTAGGTTATATTTAACTGTGATGGGGATTCCCATTCAGTGTCTATAAAACTCTCAAAATCCACCACTGGCTGGCACCAAGTCCCAAAGATATCATCTACGTATCGGATGGATAGGGAGGGTAGCTTCCTGCACTTGGAAAGGACAGTATGCTCCCAATCAGCCATGTACATTGACATATGCGGGAGCAAACTTTTTACCCATCGCAGTACCCAAAACCTGCATATAACGTTTTGAATCAAACTCAAAATCAACCCCGGCTCAAGGAGAGAGAGTATAGTCTCATCTGGCAAATTTGGGTCTGGGTATTTTTGAAAGATTTCTGTGACTGCTTTCAGGCCTAACTGAGTGTCAATGTTAATATATAATGAATCTACACTGAACAAAAATATAAACGCAAAGTTTAAAGTTTTGGTCCCATATTTCATGAGCTGAAATAAAAGATCACAGAAATGTTCCATACGCACAACAAGCTTTTATCTCTAAAATGTTGTGCACATATTTGTTTACATCCCTGTTAGTGAGCATTTCTCCTTTGCCAAGATAATACCTCTACCTGAGAAGTGTGGCATATCAAGAAGCTGATTAAACAGCATGATCATTACACAGCATGATCATTACCTAGTGCTGGGGACAAGAAAATGCCACTCTAAAATGTGCAGTTTTGAAGTGTGCATTTGGCATGCTGACTCTAGGAATGTCCACCAGAGCTGTTGCCAAATAATATGATTTTAATTTCTCTACCATGAGCCTCCTCCAATGTCGTTTTAGAGAATTTGGCAGTATGTCCAACCGGCTTCACAACCACAACCACAGTATGGCGTTGTGTGGGTGAGCGGTTTGCTGATGTCAACGTTGGGAACAGAGTGCCCTATGGTGGCAGTGGAGTTATGGTATGGGCAGGCATACGCTACGGACAACAAACACAATTTAATTTTATCTATGGCATTTTGAATGCACACAAATACTGTGACGAGATCCTGAGGCACATTGTGAGGCCCATTTCTTTTAAGGTATCTGTGATTCCCAGTCATGTGAAATTCATAGATTAGGACCTAATGGATTTATTTCAATTGACCAATTTCCTTATATGAAGTGTAACTCAGTAAAATATTAGGCATTGTTTCAAGTTGCATTTATATTTTTGTTCAGTATATATCAATAGAGAAAAGCATTGCTCCAGGGGGCAACTCTAAATCTCAATGTTTTTTTACAAGCTCATAGGTGTGTTTGACATAACTGACATAAAGGGATTTAGAAAGGAGCCAATACACTCTGCCACCCTACATGACTCGCTGCCGCAATACGAAACGATTGGTCAACCAGTGGGAACCTCATATGGGACCGTCCATGCACTATGGTAAAATATGGTGGTGGATCTTTGATGTTAAGGGGCTATTTTGCTTCGACTGTTCGACATCAGGTCAACGGCATCATGAACTTTAGCAAGTACCAGGACATTTTAGCCAAACACCTGCTTGCCTCTGCCAGGGTGCTGAAACTTGGCCGCAAGTGGATCTTCCAGCAAGACAATTAACCCAAGCACTAATCAAAATCCACTAAGAAATGAGTAATTGACCACAAAATCAACATTTTGTAATGGCCATCTCAATCACCTGTAGTTTCAATTGAAGAGGGCATCCCATAATAGCAGATGAAGCATATCAAGTATCTGGAAAGGTTCTGTATGGAGGAATTGTCTAAGGTCCCCCCATGTATCCTCCAATCTCATAAAATATTCTAGAAAAAAGATGTATCGGTATTTATTAATTTACATTTTAGTCTTACCCAGAACAACTTACAATTAAAGGTTAAGTGCCTTGCTCACAGTTAAGGTTAAGTGCCACCTTAGGGTGGCTGACCATTCTTGAAACACACAGGAAACTGGTGAGCGTAAAAAACCCAGCAGCATTGCAGTTCTTGACACAACCGGTGCGCCTGGCACCTAATACCTTACCCCGTTCAAAGGGACTTAAATCTTTTGTCTTGCCTATTCACCCTATGAATGGCGCACATACACAATCCATGTCTCAATTGTCTCAAGGTTTAAAAATCCTTCTTTAACCTGTCTCCTCCCCTTCATCTACGCTGATTGATTGAAGTGGATTTAACAAGGGAAATCAATAAGGGATCATAGCTTTCACCTGGATTCACCTGGTCAGTCTATGTCATTGAAAGAGCAGGTGTTCTTAATGTTTTGTATACTGAGTGCAGCTCTGTATTGGTCTTTTTTGTTTTATACAGTCTTTTTTTGCTTATCTTTATCAAGGGTGCCAATATTTATGGACTTGACCAAACCAAAACAGTATAAGAGCCTTTTATGTTTGTCTGGTCAATTACCAGTCACTTAACCTCATCCTAAGGCTTTTGCGCGCTGGGATTGAGATACCCCAGTTAGTTGATTCAGGCAAGCTCCTCTAAAGAGTGCAGTACATGGATTTACCAGCAGAGGACTAAACCACTGAGCAGTCATGTCCATAATTACTTGCACCCTTGATAAAGATCAGCAACATGACTGTACATGTTGAGAGTAATTATGTCACATAATGTATGTATATTGTATGTAGATGATGTGATTAAGAGGCCTGACTGTATCAGAATAGGAATATGTATCGAATTGACAGAATCTGTCAATGCTCAAATCAAATTAAGGACAGGTGAAACATTGGAGTCATGAACTTTATTTACAGGAGACATTAACATTATTCTTTAATGTTTTAAAGTAAGGGTTAGACACAAGTTCAAACAAAAACTGGATATATTCCTGCTGATGTGGTCCCTGCTGAGGTTTTTGTACAGTGTGTGTAGGTTTCCTGTCACTGTGGGCCTCACAGCACAGTAGTACAGAGCAGAGTCTGTCACTACACCAGAGGAGATCTCCAGATCCAAACGGTTTTTCTCTTCGTTCAGTTTTGCGGATAATCGAGTGTTCAGAGGATCTGCTTTCTTTATGAACCCTGAACCCAGGATGTACAGAAGGAACTCTGGCCTTTGTTCTGTGTCCTGTCGATACCAATAGAATTCATCTCCAGCAGTAGCTTTTCTGGAGTAGTTGTAAGATAGGATAACAGGGCTTCCCTCTAAACAGTACTCTTCTTTCTTGAGTGGAGTGAGGTCTTCACAACTGACACCTGCATAGAAAATGGTTTTAATACACACACACTTAATTGTTCATGAAAATGTATTGAAATTGAATTGAATTAAAATGGGCAAGTATGGCAATACACTGCATGGAAATGTGCTGTATTGTATTGTATCACAAACCCATAAATATGGTCACGAACAATGCTGAATACAGCAGCTGCATCTTAGACGAAGAGAAACAAACTGAAAGAAAGATCTAAGCAGCCTCCTGTTTTAAATTTTCTATGCTGCTGTACAACTGCTGTTCAACTCCTCCTCTACCATAAGTCCCTCCCCTTAACATACAGTAGGTATGTTACTTATGTATGTCATACAAGATGTCTGTTTCCTCCCATGGTTCTTGACAGGTTTTCGTACAGTGTGTCAGAGTTTCCTGTCACTGTGGTCTTCATGGCACAGTAGTAAACAGCAGTCTGTCACATCAGCAGAAGAGATCTTCAGATCCACAAGTTTGTCCACTTTGTCAATGGAAACTGTCAGACGAGGATGTGATGTACAAGAGGAATTCTGGTTTGGATCTGGGATATTGGCAGTACCACTGTAGAGTGTAGACAGTGCCATCATATTTGCAGAAGAGATGGACATTCCTTCCCTCCTGAACAAGCTCTTCTGTAGTAGCAGGGTTTATTGAATCCCCAAAACTGTTTCCTGCAAAATATTTGGTCAAATAACTTCTGTGACTGTAAAACTGTGCAGTTGTCACTGATATTTACAAATTATTAATGTGCAATTAACATGTTTTTGTGCTGTTAATTCACTGTAAGATTAAATTAAAATATTTCAATCCATATAATAATAACTCCCCTAAAAAAGCTGAAAAGAGAACAAATGAGAAGAACACCATCAATTGTCAGACATGATTAATTCTAATCAGACAGGTTTTTTACATGGACAATACACTGGAGATAATATAAGGCAAGTAGTGGAAACAATAGAACACTATGAAATATCTGGGAAACCAGGCCTGCTATTCATGGCTGACTTTGAAAAGGCTTTTGATAAAGTACGACTGGAATTTATATATAAATGCCCCGAACATTTCAATTTTGGAGAATCTCTTAAAAAATGGGTTAAAATCATGTATAATAACCCTAGGTGTAAAATAGTAAATAATGCCTACTTCTCAGAACGTTTTAAACTGTCAAGAGGAGTAAAATAAGGTTGTCCATTATCGGCATATCTGTTTTTTTATGGCCATCGAAATGTGAGCTATTAAAATCAGATCGAACAATAATATCAAGGGATTAGAAATCTAGGGCTTAAAAACAAATGTGTCATTGTTCGCTGAAGATGTTTTCTTTTAAATCCACAACTTGGATCCCTCCACAGCCTCATAGAGGATCGAGATACCTTTTCTAACCTCTCTGGATTACAACCAAATTATGATAAGTGTACTATATTACGTATTGGATCACAAAAAATACAACTTTTACATTACCATGTAGTTTACCTATAAAATGGTCTGATGGTGAAGTGGATATACTCGGTTTACATATCCCAAAATAAATAAATGATCTCACTCCTATAAATTTTAATAGAAAGTTAGCAAAAAAAGATAAGATCTTGCTACCATGGAAAGGTAAATACCTATCTATTTGTGGAGAAATCACCCTGATTAACTCTTTAGTCATATCCCAGTTTACCTATTTGCTTATGGTCTTGCCTACACCTAGAGAACAGTTTTTGTTTTATTATTTGAGAAAAAAATATTCAAGTCAAATGGGCCTATTTATAGGGCTGAAATGATTAAATATTAAAGCACTTGACCTCTCACTAAAGGCTTCCGTCATACAAAAGTTAGACTTAAATCCAAACTGGTTCTCTAGCAAATTAGTAAGAATGTCTGACCCTATGTTCAAGAATTACAACGTCTCACTTTCAGTTATTTGAGAAGGAAATCATCTCCCAAATATCGCTATTTTTAAAACAAGCCATAGAAAGTTGGTTGCAATTTCAATTTAATCCACCAGAAAAGACAGAACAAATAATACAACAAATATTGTGGTTAAACTCAAATATACTAATTGACAAAAAAAACATTATTAAACATTAAAATAAAAAAAGGTATAATCTTCATAAATGATATCATAATTAGGACTGGTGGAGTTATGTCACACATGCAGCTAACAAAAACATATGGAAATGTCTGCTCCACCCAAAATTACAACCAACTAATTGCAGCATTACCGCAAAAATGGAAGAGGAAAGTGGAAGGGGGAAAAAGTAGGGAACTTGTCTGTCGGCCCTGCATTAAAGGCCGTAATTGGTTAAAGAAAATTGTAATAATTAAAAAGTACACTAGTTTCATTTAAGGTCCAAAAAACAGCCGTGCCATATAGATAGTTGCAAAATAGTTGGAAGAGATTTTAGACGTACCGATTCCATGGCACATGGTTTATGAACTAATGGGCAAAACAACACCGGATTCAAAACTTAGAATTTGTCAACGTAAATTATCATACAAAGTTCTTGCAACCAATAGAATGTTATTTGTATGGGGGATACAACCTTCCCAGCTCTGCAGATTTTGCTGCGAAGAGATAGAATTATTATATCATTTATTTTGCTACTGTCCATATGTTTTTGGTCACAGGTCCAGGAATGGCTGAAGAATTGCAACATTTACCTGGAGCTAACTCAGCAGATAGCACTACTGGGTGATCTGAAAAGTCATAGTCAATCGATCAATAATATAATAATACTTCAGCAAAAATGATATTTTTTTTACAATCTGTAGAAACAATGAGAATAGAAAGGTTCAGAACGTTTGTGAAACAGCACTGTTAAAAATATATGGTAAATAGAAATCCAATATGGATGGTGTTAAGAGATAGATGGGAGGGGTTGAATGGAGCTGCAGGTTGGGACTAATAAAAAATTATAATAAAAGATAACTAATGTAAAACATACTGTGTCCGTAAAAAAGGTATATGGGTTAAGATTGTTTGTGAAAGAGGACAGTTTGAAAGATATGGCAAATAGAAATGAAACCGGATGGACATCAGCAATACTGTATATGGGAGAGGTTAAGGTTAGAGGAAGGACAAGAGTTAAAAACAAACCAAATAAAACTAAATAGACTGTCCATAAAATGTATATAGTATGTTTAAGCTGGAAGTAGAGGCCTAAGCATTGTTGTTCACTAGTTTACTCCAATTAGAGGAGGGGTGGTAGGGTTAGAAAGTAATAAAGGATTTTTAATTTTTTTTAAATATATGTTTATATATGTATGTATATCTATTTATATGTATGTATGTATGTGTATATGTATGTATTTATATGTGTATGTACAGTACCAGTCAAAAGTCTGGACACACCTACTCAGTCCAGGGTTTTTCTAAATTTATTAAAACTATTTTCTATATTGTAGAATAATAGTGAAGACATCAAAACTAGGAAATAACACATATGGAATCATGTTGTAACCAGAATAGTGTTAAACAAATCAACATGTATTTTATATTTGAGATTCTTCAAAGTAGCCAACCTTTGTCTTGATGACAGCTTTGCAAACTCTTGGCATTGTGATGCAGACATTTACATTGATGGAAGCTACAATCTATCAGAAATATTAAAGCTGATCTACCCCCTACATTTACATATTTTTAAATAATGTTTAAGAAACATCTTGCTAGACCTTTGAGAAACAGACAGACAGACAGACAGACAGACAGACAGACAGACAGACAGACAGACAGACAGACAGACAGACAGACAGACAGACAGACAGACAGACAGACAGACAGACAGACAGACAGACAGACAGACAGACAGACAGACAGCTAATGCACAATAACATCCCATAAGCTTCATGTGGATCTTTGATTATGCAGCCCCTCCTCTTGACACCAACGTGGAATGTTTTGTCTTTCTTTCTACATGTTGTCAGGTTTTTGTACAGTGTTTCTGGGTTTCCTGTCACTGTGGGCTTCAGAGCACAATAGTACAGAGCAGAGTCTGTCACTTCAGCAGAGGAGATCGCCAGATCCACATGGGTCTTCTCTTTATTCAGTTTAACAGACAGCCGAGGATGGGTCGATTCATTATGTGTCTTTAACCCTCCTTCAGTGAGTAGAAGCAGGAATTCTGGTTTTGATCTGGGGTATTGTTGGTACCACAGTAAAGTATCACTAGCATAAGAGCCAGTATAGTTGCAGGATAAAGTAATACCTTCACCCTCAAATACAAGCTCTTCAGTTGTGGCTGATATTATTTCCTCCCCATAATTGCTACCTGAAATAAATAATGTTAAACATGTTATGAATAAATCATATTGCAATTCATGTACCGTAAATGCTATATCGACATATGTCTGCAATCCAAAACTGCAATGCAAAACCTATGCACTTACCAAAGAACATTGAAAAAAGCAGAATTGCATAAAACATCTTTATGGGGACTGAATGACTGGCTTCATGCGCTGTCAAGTAAGAGTGTATCACTATCCTCTCCTCAAATATCTTGTAGACTACATACTGTACTGTCAAAGCACTCATTGACTATGTAGCTCCACCTCTCTAAAGTATAGTTTGTTGTGTATTTGAGTTCAACTGTCTTTCTGGGTTGGATTGCTGCTAAATGTCATCTTCATGATTTTGCTATAGTTCTGAATAGAGATAATTGAGCTCATGACTGCTAGGCCCATTCGCTCCTGGGCTGCACGGAAAGGATAAATCATTTATTTTGTATTTTTTTAATCTGTAAAATAAAATAATAATTATATACAAGTATAGGCTATTTGCACAGTAATTACTTTGAACTTGGTGCAGTCTGTTGGTCCTTTTCTCAACACTCTAATATCTCTGTCACGCCCACAACAGTTTACAGATTTAAAACTTGAGTAATGCGCTCGCTGCATGTTCATCACGGTCTGCATGAACTGTTTTGCCCGCCAACTTTGTACTTGCTAGATACGTTAGCTGACATGATTAAAAACAAACAAACGTCGCTGGAGAGCTTCTTCGGAAGGGGTAAGGGAGATAAAAGGCTCAACGACGATGCCGATAATGCAGAGACAGCAGAGCCCGAGACTGCAAAAAAGAACGCCTCATTCAATAGAAAATATGATGAGTCCTACCTAAAATATGGCTTTATTGCGACAGGTGACTCACATGCTCCAAGCCCCCTATGCGTAGTATGTGGAGATAGGCTATCTAACGAGGTAATGAAGCCCTCAAAACTGCTTCGGCACATCGAATCCAAGCACCCTGCACTTAAAGACAAATCTGTTGAATTCTTTGAGTGAAGATAACGTGAACAAGAAGGACAGAAGCAACTCTTGAAATCCAACAAACGTGGCTGCACTGAGAGTGTCATACTTAGTGGCTAGCAGTAATGCTAAGGCCAAGAAGTCTTTCACTATTGGCGAGGAGATGATTCTACCTGCTGCTAAGGACATTTGCCTTGAACTCTTAGGAGAGGCTGCCACTAAAAAGATAGCACAGGTTCCTATTTCGGCTACCACCGTTACTAGGCGAATTGATGGAATAGCAGAGGACGTTGAGGCACAATTGTTAGAGGCTTAACGAGTCACCGTGGTATGCAATCCAGATTGACAAATCTACCGATGTCGACAACAAGGAAATACTGCTTGTTTATGTGCAATATATGTTTCAGGATTATGTGCAGGAGGATTTGTTGTGTTCACTGTCCCTGCCGACTAACACAACGGCTGCAGAACTATTCAAGTCTTTGGATGATTACATGTCAGGAAAATTGTATTGGTCATTCTGTGTTGGCGTATGCACGGATGGGGCTGCTGCCAATACTGGACGATGTCTGGTTTCACAACCCGGGTTAAAGAGGTTGTGCCTAAATGTGAGTCTATGCACTGTGTCATTCACAGAGAAATGCTGGCTAGCCGAAAAATGTCACCTGAATTTAATGTCGTATTGAATGATGTTATTAAAATTATCAATCACATCAAAGCACACGCCCTTAAATCGCGTCTGATTGGGCAGCTTTGTGAGGGAATGGACGCAGAGCACAAACTCCTTCTCTTACACACAGAAGTCAGATGGTTATCCAGGGGGAGATCGCTTGCCAGAGTGTTTGAGTTATGAGAGCCGCTGCAGAGATTTCTTTCAGAAAAAAAGTCACCACTTGCAGCACATTTCAATGATGAGGAATGGGTCGCAAATCTCGCTTACCTGTGCAACATATTCAACCTGCTCAACGAACTCAATCTGTCACTTCAGGGGAGAATGACAACTGTCTTTAAGTTGGCAGATAAAGTGGCTGCATTCAAAGCCAAACTGGAACTGTGGGGACGGCGAGTGGAGAGGGGCATATTTGACATGTTCCAAACATTAGCAGGAATTTTTGGAGAGAATGAGACTGGGCCGTCTTTCTCCCAGCTCGTGTGCGATCACCTAGCTTCGCTGTCAACAGAGTTTAAGCGTTACTTCCAAAGACCCACGAAGTGCGAAGGAATGGATCCGTGATCCATTTGTGAATGTCCCAGGTGAATCGTCCATATCCATGCAGGAAGAAGATCAACTCCTTGAGGTTGCAAATGATGGTGGCCTTAAAAGTGTGTTTGAGAAAATGTCATCTCTGCCGACCTTCTGTATTAAAATCAAGGCTGAATATCCTGTAATAGCCACAAAAGCACTGAAAACGTTGCTTCCATTTCCAACCTCCTATCTCTGCGAAGCAGGGTTTTCCGCAATGACGGCAACAAAAACACATTTACGGAGGAGACTGGACATAAGGAACACCCTTCGGGTGTCACTGTCTCCCATCACCCCTAGATGGGACCCCTCGATGGGGGGGTGTTCCACGATGCTCGATGGGGGGGGCCCCGAGTGAAAAAGTTTTGCTGTAAGGAAGCAAAACAACACAACAAATGTTCTTCATTCTGTATTTATTCAGAATAGTACAGTATCTTTAAAATATTTTAGATTCTTCAAAGTAGCCACCCTTTGCCTTGATGACAGCTTTCCACATTCTTGGCATTCTACCACCAGCTTCACCTGGAATGTTTTTCCAACATCCTAGAAGGAGTTCCCACATATGCTAAGCACTTGTTGGCTGCTTTTACTTCACTCTGAGGGCCAACTCATCCCAAACCATCTCAATTGGGTTGAGGTCGAGTGATTGTGGAGGCCAGGTCATCTGACGCAGCACTCCATCACTCTCCTTCTTGGTCAAATAGTCCTTACACAGCATGGAGGTGTGTTGTGTCATTGTCCTGTTGAAAAACAAATGATAGTCCCACTAAGCGCAAACCAGATGGGATGGCGTATCACTGCAGAATGCTGTGGTATCCATGCTGGTTAATTGTCTTGAATTGTAAATAAATCACAGAGTCTCACCAGCAAAGCACCCCCACACCATCACACCTCCTCCTCCACATTTCACGGTGGGAACCACACATGCAGAGATCATCCGTTCACCTACTCTGCGTCTCACAAAGACACAGTGGTTAGAACCAAAAATCTCAAATTTGGACAGGTTTCCACCGGTCTAATGTCCATTGTTCGTGTTTCTTGGCCAAAGCAAATCTCTTCTTCTTATTGGTGTCCTTTAGTGGTTTCTTTGCATCAATTCGACCATGAAGGCCTGATTCACGCAGTCTCCCCTGAACAGTTGATGTTGAGATGTGTATGTCACTTGAACTCTGTAAAGCATTTTTTGTGGCTGAAATTTCTGAGGGTGGTAACTCTAATGAACTTATCCTCTGCAGCAGAGGTAACTCTGGGTCTTCCTTTCCTGTGGCGGTCCTCATGAGAGCCAGTTTCATCATAGCACTTGATGGTTTTTGCGACTGCACTTGAAGAAACGTTCCATGTTCTTGAAAATTTCCAGATTGACTGACCTTTATGTCTTGAAGTAATGATGGACTGTTGTTTCTCTTTGCTTATTTGAGCTGTTCTTGCCATAATATGGACTTGGTCTTTTACCAAATAGGGCTCTCTTCTGTATACCACCCCTACCTTGTCACAACACAACTGATTGGCTCAAGCGCATTAAGAAGGAAATACTTTAAAAAAAAAACTTTTAACAAGGCACACCTGTTAATTGAAATGCATTCCAGGTGACTACCTCATGAAGCTGGTTGAGAGAATGCCAAGAGTGTGCAAAGGTGTCATCAAGGCAAATGGTGGCTACTTTGAAGATTCACAAAGATATTATGAAAATATATTTTGATTAGTTTAACACTTTTTTCGGTTACTACATGATTCCATATGTGTTATTTCATAGTTTGGATGTTTTCACTATTAGTCTCCAATGTAGAAAATGTTTAAACATTTAGAAAAACCCTTGAATGAGTAGGTGTGTCCAATCAATTTAATACAATTTAGTGATTCTCAAATCTGAAGTTTAATTGTATTTTTGACAACTTTGAAATACATTCTGGTGTTTAAATTAAAACTGTCAAATTGAATCCAGCACTCACCAACAAGGACTGAGAGGAGGAGAACTGATGAAACCAGCAACGTAGTTAATATATACAGTATCAAAACGACTCTGACACAACACAGGCATAGTTGAATATCTCTGTCTGCGGCAATCATTCAGTCTTGATGATTTGAGAAAATGTTGTAGCTCCACCTACTGCCAAAGACCGGGGTGGTGATGTGGTGTGTTAATGTGTGCCATACAATCCTTTTCGAAAGGATTAAATCATTTATTTTTAACAATACCACTCCATATATGTTGTACTGTATTATGAAGAAAAAAGTTTTGAAATTATGAATTGTTCTAGACATGAATTTAGGGTTATTGTTATGGCTATGGTTAGAGTTAGGGTTAATCCGGGGTGTGAACATGAAACTAGGGTTAGGGTTTGGGTTATGGTTAGGGTTAGGGTTAAGGTTAGGGTTGATCCGGGATGTAGACATGAAGCTAGGGTTAAGGTTAGGTTTAGGGTTATGGCTAAGGTTAGGATTGATCTGGGGTGTGGACATGAAGCTCGGGTTAGTATTAGGGCTAGGGTTCTGGCTAGGACAGAAGGGCTTTATTCAGGGCTCTTTTCAGTCAGATCCACTTTAGCCAACATCCTCATAGTTGTTGTTTTGGCGGTGCCAGAGGTGGAACTGTGTGAGAGCCGTCATACAATACAGGCAGAATTGAATATCTCTCCCTGTAGAAATGTTTCAGTCTTGATGATTGGAGAAAATGTTGTAGCTCCACCTACTGCCAAAGACAGGGTTAGGGTTAGAATTGTAATTCATAACCTAATATTATGAAAATGCTCTGAGACCAGGTTAGGCTTTGTGTCAATGATCAAGAGCAGCTGCTCACCAATTTGACAGGTCCAAAGCAGTTACACCTCCGACACCGCAAGTGCTTGATCTGATTGAATCTAGGCCTTAGTGTTTTGGACAAATTCATTAATGTGCCTGTTGATAACTTTCTCCCCTCAGTCAGATGTTATAGGTTTTTGTACAGTGTTTCTGAGTTTCCTGTCACTGTGGGCCTCAGAGCACAGTAGTACAGAGCAGAGTCTGTCACTTCAGCAGAGGAGATCTCCAGATCCACACGTTTATCTTTTTTGTCATGATTTAGGCTGAACCCTGGTGTAATATCCGCATACTCCATAACCAGTAACTGTGGTGCTGATTTGGGATATTGTCGATACCATTGAAGAGTGTCACCAGAGGAGTAGTTACAAGAGAGTTTAACTCTGTCCCTTTCTGAAGCCACTTCTACATCAGTGTAGGGCGTTAATACCTGTTCAGATCTGACACCTGTAAAACATAAAACATATATTACATTTAATACTTTAAACCCACATGGAAGATTTAATTCATTCCAAATGCAGTGTAAAGATAAAACATGGATTCTTATGTCATGCATTGTCTTTATATTATTTGATTTGAAAAATAAATACACCTTAACTTGCCTATCAAGTCAAAGAAGAGTAATAGTGAACAGAACAACATTGTAGATGGCAGGATGTGTAGAATAAGCACCAGCTGCTGATGAAAAGCACAGCATCAACTGGCTATAATCTACATGGTAGTATCATGTTTTATCTTGAGGATTCATCATCTAATCCTGAATTTTATACTCTAGCTCCCCCTACTGACAGTGTAGAATCAAAGACGTTTCATATACATTTGATACATTCTCAGTTTCCTGTCACTGTGGGCTCTACAGTACAATAGTACAGAGCAGAGTCTCTCACTTCAACAGAGGAGATCTCCAGATCTGTACAGGTCTTCTCTTTGGTCAGTTTAACAGTGAGGTGAGAGAATGGAGGTTTAGCTCTCACTACAGTCCTAGAGGCATGGAGGATGAAGAGGAGGAATTGGGGAGCTGATCCTGGATACTGTTTATACCACAGTACACTGTATGCTGAGGAGCAGTAGCAGGAAAGCTGAATATTACTGCCCTCCTCTCCATACACTTTATGTTGGTTTGGCTGGATGGTCTGCTGAAAACTGCCAAATGCAATTTACCCATTTCAGCTTCATCACCAACAATTTTTTCCTTGAATGCTATGTATTGACATATGGGTCAAATAAATTGAAGCGTATCTTTTGAGAGAGAGAGAGAGAGAGACTCATTGAATGCAATGTATTCACTTAGGAATCATGTCTCTGACTCTTATTTTTAAGACTTCAATATTGTGACACTAATCTTCCCCCCGCTGAATGCAATGTATTCACATAAGCTTCATGTTATTTGATGCGTCTCTTTTTGCTAAAATGTACCCAATTGACGCTTCTCTGCTGATACCAGGCTGGAAAAACAGAAGCATATGCTGAGTACCTCATACCTATGGTAAAATATGGTGGTGGATCTTTGATGTTATGGGGCTATTCCACTTCGACTGTTCAGCATCAGGTCAACGGCATCATGAACTTTAGTAAGTGCATTTTAGCCAAAACCCGGTTTGCCTTTGCCAGGGGGCTGAAACTTGGCCGCAAGTGGATCTTCCAGCAACAGAATAACCCCAAGCACTAATCAAAATCCACTAAAAACATTTTGCAATGGCCATCTCAGTCTCCTGTGGTTTGATTTGAAGAGGGCAGTCCATAATAGCAGACAAAGGATATCAAGGATCTGGAAAGGTTCTGTATGGAGAATTGGTCTAAGATAACTCCCAGTGTGTTTTCCAATCTCATGAAACATTTTAGAAAAAGGTTGTGTGTTTTTTAAATTTTTATTTAGATTACATTTTAGTCATTTTGCAGACGCTCTTATCCAGAGGGAATTACAGGAGCAATTAAGGTTAAATACCTTGCTCATGGGCACATCAACAGATTTTTCTTAGGCTAACCTTTCGGTTACTGGCCCAACGCTCTTAACCGCTAGGCTACTTACCGCCCCCCCTGGCAAGGGAACTATTGAAAGCAGGGGTGCCAATAATTTTGACCGTATCATTTCAAGATTTGTTTTATTCCTTGTTAAACAACATCTCTTTCTCTGAACAATTTTATCAGTATAACATGTAATAATTTAAAATTTTTGTTTAACCATACAATATACACTGAGTATATTAAACATTAGGAATACTTTCCTAATATTGAGTTGCACCGCCTCGCTTTTGCCCTCAGAACAGCACCAATTCATCAAGGCATGGACTCTACAAGGTGTCGAAAACGTTCCACAGGGATGCTGGCCCTTGTTGACTCCAATGCTTCCCACAGCTGTGTCAAATTGGCTGGATGTTGTCAGGAGTTCACCTAGGGGTCATGATAGGGGCTGTACCAAATGTTTGATGTATTATAATAATTGACTATGCTTATGTTGTATTAATAGAAGGGGAGGGGTTATCCACCTAGCTATGGATTTCATAGACATGGTAGAGTGAAAAGAATGAAAGAGATACTGCCTGGTGATAATTTACAGGTTTACCAGGTGGGTGGAACAATCCCACTGCCAACTGTTATGCACGAACAGTTGCAAAATTGATAATTAGGGAAATTATACTCAGGTTTGGAGTGCCTGAGGTTTGTCTGCAGACAATGGGACCCATCTCATAGAAGATGTGGTTACCCAAATGGCCAAAATGATGGGCGTTGACCAGAAGTTTGTGTCCATCTATCAACCACGGAGTAACGAGAGTTACTGAGGGCTAATAAGACCATGAAATGCTTCCTTGTCAAACTATTTCCACAGGAATGACATGGGTAGAGGGATTACCTCTTGTCCTCATGAAAATGCGCAGCAGCCTTAACAAAGGTATTGGGTGTACACCTTATTAAATGTTAACAAGACGACCAATGAACACCCCAGGGGTGAGACCTATGACTGACCGATAGATAGACATAACTGAGATATAGTGTGACCATCTTAAGTACATGAAGGAACTAACTTCTGTTGTAAGTTTTCTCCACTCTCACACTAGGAAAGCAGCAGACCCAATCCCAGGTGAGGATCCAGATGCTCTGACCATCTACGTAGGAGACAGTAGCAACATTACTTGCTTCTGAGTTGCTGAACAGTTCTTTGCAATTAGTTTCAGATCGAATGGCAGACCTAAAAGAGCTGTGGCTCAAAATAATAAAGCTTATGGACATGTGCTGTCTCAGGTAGAGATTGCAGCCCTAGTAATCTTTCCAGGTGCAGGAATTGTAGTAAAAGGTAAGGGGATTAACAATTTGACATACTCTATGCAGGCCCTTACTAATTTGATAGTAGAGGATTTTACTCAGTTGTCACTAAATGTGCAGTATTTGAAGGCAGTAGTGACCAGAGACGAAATGGCACATATTGGCTAAAGACAGAGCGGCCTACAGGTCCCTTGGAATAGATGATGAGGATTACTGTGGGATGTTGCTTCCTGACTCCTCTGACAACATGACAGCTATTATTAATGACCTGGCTAAATTAGGAGGTACTCTGGGAAAAGCTGTCAACACCATCTTTGACCAAATTGGACACTGGTTTAATGGTGTATTTGGAAACGTAATGGGTAACGTAATGATGTTCCTGTCTGCCACGATTGTTCCACTTCTGGTAGGACTACTGTGCTTTGCTGTTGCTTTATGTGTAATAAAGTGTTTGGCTAAAAAGACTGTTGAACATTTTTGGATTATGGGACACACGTATGTTGGGGTGATCACAAGAAGGGAGCAAACTTACCTAATGTGGTAGAAGGAAGAAGGAAGATATGGGAGATACTAGAGCTTGTCATGTATATATGGGTCAACTGAGAGAAGAGTATAGTGATAGGAGAAACTATGCTAAAGGGGATTTTAGTGTGTTAGACTTACAGCAACAGGTGACATGTGTAAACCTTTCTAGGATAGAGGAAGGCATGGGACCACCTTGTGGATGAATGTGGGTATCTCACTTTACCTCCTGGATGGGGGGGATGTTGTTATTTGGGGAGAACAGAAATGTATATGTTAAGAATTCCGGTCACCAATCTTTTCAATGAGACAAGTAAAACCAACTCTGAGGAACTGCAGCTTGCCAAATGATTCATCCCAGACAATAAGGAAGCCTATGGTCATGTCCTACACCCGGGTGAGATTTTTGGTATGTAAATCATAACCTCCTGGGGCGTGGCTGTCCTAGGAAAGTGGGTAAACAATTTAACCTACTCTTTACAGGCCCATATGAATTTAACCATCCGAGGATTTAGCCAACTCTCATTACATGTCCAAAATCTGAAAGCAGTCATCAGCCACCATGAGTTGGCTTTAGATGATCTTTTGGCGAAGGAAGGAGGACACTGTAACGTACTTGGTATTAATGATCCCGAATATTGTGTTATGCTCCTCCCTGACTCCTCTGAGAACTACAATAACTGATAAGATTGCTGATTTACATTTACATTTACATTTACATTTAAGTCATTTAGCAGACGCTCTTATCCAGAGCGACTTACAAATTGGTGCATTCACCTTATGATATCCAGTGGAACAACCACTTTACAATAGTGCATCTAACTCTTTTAAGGGGGGGGAGGGGTTAGAAGGATTACTTTATCCTATCCTAGGTATTCCTTAAAGAGGTGGGGTTTCAGGTGTCTCCGGAAGGTGGTGATTGACTCCGCTGACCTGGCGTCGTGAGGGAGTTTGTTCCACCATTGGGGTGCCAGAGCAGCGAACAGTTTTGACTGGGCTGAGCGGGAACTGTACTTCCTCAGAGGTAGGGAGGCGAGCAGGCCAGAGGTGGATGAACGCAGTGCCCTTGTTTGGGTGTAGGGCCTGATCAGAGCCTGAAGGTACGGAGGTGCCGTTCCCCTCACAGCTCCGTAGGCAAGCACCATGGTCTTGTAACGGATGCGAGCTTCAACTGGAAGCCAGTGGAGAGAGCGGAGGAGCGGGGTGACGTGAGAGAACTTGGGAAAGTTGAACACCAGACGGGCTGCGGCGTTCTGGATGAGTTGTAGGGGTTTAATGGCACAGGCAGGGAGCCCAGCCAACAGCGAGTTGCAGTAATCCAGACGGGAGATGACAAGTGCCTGGATTAGGACCTGCGCCGCTTCCTGCGTGAGGCAGGGTCGTACTCTGCGAATGTTGTAGAGCATGAACCTACAGGAACGGGTCACCGCCTTGATGTTAGTTGAGAACGACAGGGTGTTGTCCAGGATCACGCCAAGGTTCTTAGCACTCTGGGAGGAGGACACAATGGAGTTGTCAACCGTGATGGCGAGATCATGGAACGGGCAGTCCTTCCCCGGGAGGAAGAGCAGCTCCGTCTTGCCGAGGTTCAGCTTGAGGTGGTGATCCGTCATCCACACTGATATGTCTGCCAGACATGCAGAGATGCGATTCACCACCTGGTTATCAGAGGGGGGAAAGGACTGATCTTAGTAAAACTCTCTCAAAATCTGAAAAATCTGTTTTTGACAAAATTGGTGACTGGTTTAATGGTAAATTTGGAAATGTGATGGGAAAAGCTATGTTGACTATGTTTTCATAGTTTACTCCTATACTTGTAGGAGGTTTGGTGATTTTGGTTACTGTTTATATTTGTAAGAAAATGACTGTAACTGCTCTTGAACATGCTGGAGGGATGGTGTTGGTGGAAGCTGATACAAATCGTGCTGAAGGTGATACTGGTGCATTTCTGGTTTCTCTTAATCCCATTGTTTATTCAATTTGTGTGGTTCTTCCGAGGACTCAAGAGGAATGGGAGTATAACCAGACTCACCACACCCCCACCAGCATTCCAGGAACCTCAGGAGTTGTTTCTCCCTTTAGCAGGCCATCCCTGGGATCAAATGGATCCGGGGGATTTGCCTCATCTATTTGATTTCAGAGGAGAATATTATGATTGAAGTGATGAGACCAATTAGTCTCAAAGGGGGAAATGTCAGGAGTTCACCTAGGGGTCATGATAGGGGTGTCACGATCGACTATAGGTGAAAGAGAGGACCAAGGCGCAGCGTGATTAGAATACATTCTTCCTTTTAATAATAAAGAACACTTAACCAACAATACAAAATGAACGTGACTGCTATAACACTGAGTGCAAACATGCAACATCACATAGACAATTACCCACAACCCGTCTAATGCCTATGGCCGCCTTAAATATGGCTCCCAATCAGAGACAATGATAGACAGCTGTCTCTGATTGAGAACCACTCAGGCAACCATAGACATACCTAGACACCTATACTGAACACAACCCCATAAACTCTACCAAAACCCCCTAGACACTACAAACACCCTCGACTAGACAAAAACACACAAACATCCCCCATGTCACACCCTGACCTAACTAAAATAATAAAGAAAACAAAGATAACTAAGGCCAGGGCGTGACAGTACCCCCCCCCCCCCCAAAGGTTCGGACTCCGGCCGCAAACCTGACACAGAAGGGGAGGGTCCGGGTGGGCCTTCTTATGGCGGCGGCTCGGGTGTGGGACGTGGCCCCCACTTCACCATAGTCACTACCCGCTTCCGTGGCCTCCTCCTAACGGCCACCCTCCATAATAACCCCACTGGACTAAGGGGCAGCACCGGACTAAGGGGCAACACCGAACTGAGGGGCAGCACCGGACTGAGGGGCAGTACCGGACTGAGGGGCAGCACCGGACTGAGGGGCAGCCCCGGACTGAGGGGCAGCTCCGGACTGGCTGACGGCTCTGGCTGGTCATGGCTGGCCGACGGCTCTGGCTGGTCATGGCTGGCCGACGGCTCTGGCTGGTCATGGCTGGCCGACGGCTCTGGCTGGTCATGGTTGGCCAATGACTCTGGCTGGTCATGGCTGGCCGACGGCACCGGCAGATCATGGCTGACTGACGGCTCCGGCTGGTCATGGCTGGCGGGCGGCTTCGGCTGCTCCTGTCTGGCGGACGGCTCTGGCTGCTCCTGTCTGGCGGACGGCCCTGGCTGCTTTTGAAAAATATTTTGATTAGTTTAACACTTTTTTCGGTTACTACATGATTCCATATGTGTTATTTCATAGTTTGGATGTTTTCACTATTATTCTCCAATGTAGAACATTTTAAATGTTTTTGAAAAACCCTTGAATGAGTAGGTGTGTCCAATCAATTTAATACAATTTAGTGATACTCAAATCTGAAGTATAATTGTATTTTTGACAACTTTGAAATACATTCTGGTGTTTAAATTAAAACTGTCAAATTTAATCCAGCACTCACCAACAAGGACTGAGAGGAGGAGAACTGATGAAACCAGCGACGTAGTTAATATATACAGTTTCAAAACGACTCTGACACAACACAGGCGGAGTTGAATATCTCTCTCTGCAGCAATCGTTCAGTCTTGATGATTTGAGAAAATGTTGTAGCTCCACCTACTGCCAAAGACAGGGTTAGGGTTAGAATTGTAATTCATAACCTAATATTATGAAAATGCTCTGAGACCAGGTTAGGCTTTGTGTCAATGATCAAGAGCAGCTGCTCACCAATTTGACAGGTCCAACGCAGTTACACCTCCGACACCGCAAGTGCTTGATCTGATTGAATCTAGGCCTTAGTGTTTTGGACAAATTCATTAATGTGCCTGTTGATAACTTTCTCCCCTCAGTCAGATGTTATAGGTTTTTGTACAGTGTTTCTGAGTTTCCTGTCACTGTGGGCCTCAGAGCACAGTAGTACAGAGCAGAGTCTGTCACTTCAGCAGAGGAGATCTCCAGATCCACACGTTTATCTTTTTTGTCATGATTTAGGCTGAACCCTGGTGTAATATCCGTATGCTCCATAACCAGTAACTGTGGTGCTGATTTGGGATATTGTCGATACCATTGAAGAGTGTTACCAGATGTGTAGTTACAAGAGAGAGTAACTCTGTCCCTTTCTGAAGCCACTTCTACATCAGTGTAGGGCGTTAATACCTGTTCAGATCTGACACCTGTAAAACATAAAACATATATTATATTTAATACTTTAAACCCACATGGAAGATTTAATTAATTCCAAATGCAGTGTAAAGATAAAACATGGATCCTTATGTCATGCATTGTCTTTATATTATTTGATTTGAAAAATAAATACACTTTAACATAATCACACTCAGTTTAAATGAAAATGTCATTACTTGCCTATCAAGTCAAAGAAGAGTAATAGTGAACAGAACAACATTGTAGATGGCAGGATGTGTAGAATAAGCACCAGCTGCTGATGAAAAGCACAGCATCAACTGGCTATAATCTACATGGTAGTATCATGTTTTATCTTGAGGATTCATCATCTAATCCTGAATTTTATACTCTAGCTCCCCCTACTGACAATGTAGAATCAAAGACGTTTCATATACATTTGATACATTCTCAGTTTCCTGTCACTGTGGGCTCTACATTACAATAGTACAGAGCAGAGTCTCTCACTTCAACAGAGGAGATCTCCAGATCTGTACAGGTCTTCTCTTTGGTCAGTTTAACAGTGAGGTGAGAGAATGGAGGTTTAGCTCTCACTACAGTCCTAGAGGCATGGAGGATGAAGAGGAGGAATTGGGGAGCTGATCCTGGATACTGTTTATACCACAGTACACTGTATGCTGAGGAGCAGTAGCAGGAAAGCTGAATATTACTGCCCTCCTCTCCATACACTTTATGTTGGTTTGGCTGGATGGTCTGCTGAAAACTGCCAAATGCAATTTACCCATTTCAGCTTCATCACCAACAATTTTTTCCTTGAATGCTATGTATTGACATATGGGTCAAATAAATTGAAGCGTATCTTTTGAGAGAGAGAGAGAGAGAGACTCATTGAATGCAATGTATTCACTTAGGAATCATGTCTCTGACTCTTATTTTTAAGACTTCAATATTGTGACACTAATCTTCCCCCCGCTGAATGCAATGTATTCACATAAGCTTCATGTTATTTGATGCGTCTCTTTTTGCTAAAATGTACCCAATTGACGCTTCTCTGCTGATACCAGGCTGGAAAAACAGAAGCATATGCTGAGTACCTCATACCTATGGTAAAATATGGTGGTGGATCTTTGATGTTATGGGGCTATTCCACTTCGACTGTTCAGCATCAGGTCAACGGCATCATGAACTTTAGTAAGTGCATTTTAGCCAAAACCCGGTTTGCCTTTGCCAGGGGGCTGAAACTTGGCCGCAAGTGGATCTTCCAGCAACAGAATAACCCCAAGCACTAATCAAAATCCACTAAAAACATTTTGCAATGGCCATCTCAGTCTCCTGTGGTTTGATTTGAAGAGGGCAGTCCATAATAGCAGACAAAGGATATCAAGGATCTGGAAAGGTTCTGTATGGAGAATTGGTCTAAGATAACTCCCAGTGTGTTTTCCAATCTCATGAAACATTTTAGAAAAAGGTTGTGTGGTTATTATTTCTTTAAATTTAGATTACATTTTAGTCATTTTGCAGACGCTCTTATCCAGAGGGACTTACAGGAGCAATTAAGGTTAAATACCTTGCTCATGGGCACATCAACAGATTTTTCTTAGGCTAACCTTTCGGTTACTGGCCCAACGCTCTTAACCGCTAGGCTACTTACCGCCCCCCCTGGCAAGGGAACTATTGAAAGCAGGGGTGCCAATAATTTTGACCGTATCATTTCAAGATTTGTTTTATTCCTTGTTAAACAACATCTCTTTCTCTGAACAATTTTATCAGTATAACATGTAATAATTTAAAATGTTTGTTTAACCATACAATATACACTGAGTATATTAACTTCTTGGAACTATAGGGGGTGCTGTTCCGCATTAGCATATTTGTGTCTCCAAATTAAACTGCCTCGTGCTAAATTCTTGATCGTACAATATGCATATTATTGTTATTATTGGATAGAAAACACCTTCTAGTTTCTATAGAAGTTGGAATTTTGTCTCTGAGTGGTACAGAACAATTTCTACAGCACTTTTCATGACAGGGTTCAGATTTCAGAAATTTTTACCTCTGATCTGGAGTCTGTTTTTAAGGCGACAGTGAATGCTATGAAGAAACCGACACTGCCTACGTCTTCCTCTGGGTGTCTGTACGTCATCACGTTTTCAATGGAATCGATGGGACATTCACAGCCATTATAAAAGACCAAAATGTATAGAGACCGTCCTTTCTCGTCGTGCGCCTGAAGCGTGAAGGCCATCGGACTTGCCTCGTTCCAAATCGTTGTCTAACCAGCAATATTTCTCCGGTCATGTTTTCAGTCGTTATAGTTGTTAAAAACATCATAATGTAGTTAATTTGAACCGTTTTATAGCAATTTATATCCGTTTAGTGCGATTTTGAGGAATTTCTTTGTTGTGCACTCTGAAAGTTTGGACACGTTTTCGGGTGTCGGTCGTTGGTGGTGGACATTTCGAAGGACAGAGGACATCTATCGACCAAAAGACGTTTATAACATAGAAAGGATACATTGCCCAAGAATCTGATGGAAGAACAGCTCAAAGTAAGCAATATTTAATATGATAAATCGTGTTTCTGTCGAAATATTTTAAACGCATATTTCGCCATTTTGTTTGGTATAGCTTCACTTGGCCAACCCTGTATTGAAAAGTAAGGATAATTTTAAAAATGTAAATCAGCGGTTGCATTAAGAACTAATTTGTCTTTCGATTGCTGTCAACCCTGTATTTTTTAGTCAAGTATATGATTAGCTTTCAATTAAACTAGATCACTCTGATAGATGACGTCAGACATATTGAGGCTTGATTTCCTAGTATTTTTATTGTGTAACCACGGTTTTGTATGGCTAAATATGCACCTTTTCGAACAAACTGTATATGTATATTGTAAAATGATGTTACAGGAGTGTCATCGGAAGAATTCTGAGAAGGTTAGTGAAAAAATTAATGTATTTTGGCGGTGATTACGTTATAGCGCTCTTTGGCTGGAATCGATGCTCTGGTAACGTTTGCACATGTGGTATGCTAACTTATCGATTTATTGTGTTTTCGCTGAAAAACGCTTAGAAAATCTGAAATATGGTCTGAAATCACAAGAACTGGGTCTTTCCATTGCTATGCTTTGTCTATTTTTATGAAATGTTTTATGATGAGTAAATTGGTCATACACGTTGCTCTATCTAGTAATTCTAGTCGATTTGCGATGGTCGGTGCAATTGTAAACTGTGATTTCTACCTGAAATATGCACTTTTTTCTAACAAAAACTATCCTATACCATGAATATGTTATCAGACTGTCATCTGAAGAGGTTTTTTCTTGGTTAGTGGATATCAATATCTTAGTTGAGCCGAATTGGTGATAGCACCTGAAGGAGTAAGAAACTGATGGAGTTAGAATAGTGGTGTATTTTGCTAACGTGTTTAGCTAATAGATTTACATATTTTGTCTTCCCTGTAAAACATTTAAAAAATCTGAAATGGTGGCTTTATTCACAAGATCTGTATCTTTCATCTGGTGTCTTGGACTTGTGATTTAATGATATTTAGATGCTACTATCTACTTGTGAAGCTATGCTAGCTATGCTAATCAGTGTGTGGGGGGATGGGGGGTGCTCCCGGACCCGGGGTAGAGGCTCGTTAGAGGTTAAACATTAGGAATACTTTCCTAATATTGAGTTGCACCGCCTCGCTTTTGCCCTCAGAACAGCACCAATTCATCAGGGCATGGACTCTACAAGGTGTCGAAAGCGTTCCACAGGGATGCTGGCCCTTGTTGACTCCAATGCTTCCCACAGCTGTGTCAAATTGGCTGGATGTTGTCAGGAGTTCACCTAGGGGTCATGATAGGGGCTGTACCAAATGTTTGATGTATTATAATAATTGACTATGCTTATGTTGTATTAATAGAAGGGGAGGGGTCATCCACCTAGCTATGGATTTCATAGACATGGTAGAGCGAAAAGAATGAAAGAGATACTGCCTGGTGATAATTGACAGGTTTACCAGGTGGGTGGAACAATCCCACTGCCAACTGTTATGCACGAACAGTTGCAAAATTGATAATTAGGGAAATTATACTCAGGTTTGGAGTGCCTGAGGTTTGTCTGCAGACAATGGGACCCATCTCATAGAAGATGTGGTTACCCAAATGGCCAAAATGATGGGCGTTGACCAGAAGTTTGTGTCCATCTATCAACCGCGGAGTAACGAGAGTTACTGAGGGCTAATAAGACCATGAAATGCTCCCTTGTCAAACTATGCCATTCCACAGGAATGACATGGGTAGAGGGATTACCTCTTGTCCTCATGAAAATGCGCAGCAGCCTTAACAAAGGTATTGGGTGTACACCTTATTAAATGTTAACAAGACGACCAATGAACACCCCAGGGGTGAGACCTATGACTGACCGATAGATAGACATAACTGAGATATAGTGTGACCATCTTAAGTACATGAAGGAACTAACTTCTGTTGTAAGTTTTCTCCACTCTCACACTAGGAAAGCAGCAGACCCAATCCCAGGTGAGGATCCAGATGCTCTGACCATCTACGTAGGAGACAGTAGCAACATTACTTGCTTCTGAGTTGCTGAACAGTTCTTTGCAATTAGTTTCAGATCGAATGGCAGACCTAAAAGAGCTGTGGCTCAAAATAATAAAGCTTATGGACATGTGCTGTCTCAGGTAGAGATTGCAGCCCTAGTAATCTTTCCAGGTGCAGGAATTGTAGTAAAAGGTAAGGGGATTAACAATTTGACATACTCTATGCAGGCCCTTACTAATTTGATAGTAGAGGATTTTAGTCAGTTGTCACTAAATGTGCAGTATTTGAAGGCAGTAGTGACCAGAGACGAAATGGCACATATTGGCTAAAGACAGAGCGGCCTACAGGTCCCTTGGAATAGATGATGAGGATTACTGTGGGATGTTGCTTCCTGACTCCTCTGACAACATGACAGCTATTATTAATGACCTGGCTAAATTAGGAGGTACTCTGGGAAAAGCTGTCAACACCATCTTTGACCAAATTGGACACTGGTTTAATGGTGTATTTGGAAACGTAATGGGTAACGTAATGATGTTCCTGTCTGCCACGATTGTTCCACTTCTGGTAGGACTACTGTGCTTTGCTGTTGCTTTATGTGTAATAAAGTGTTTGGCTAAAAAGACTGTTGAACATTTTTGGATTATGGGACACACGTATGTTGGGGTGATCACAAGAAGGGAGCAAACTTACCTAATGTGGTAGAAGGAAGAAGGAAGATATGGGAGATACTAGAGCTTGTCATGTATATATGGGTCAACTGAGAGAAGAGTATAGTGATAGGAGAAACTATGCTAAAGGGGATTTTAGTGTGTTAGACTTACAGCAACAGGTGACATGTGTAAACCTTTCTAGGATAGAGGAAGGCATGGGACCACCTTGTGGATGAATGTGGGTATCTCACTTTACCTCCTGGATGGGGGGGATGTTGTTATTTGGGGAGAACAGAAATGTATATGTTAAGAATTCCGGTCACCAATCTTTTCAATGAGACAAGTAAAACCAACTCTGAGGAACTGCAGCTTGCCAAATGATTCATCCCAGACAATAAGGAAGCCTATGGTCATGTCCTACACCCGGGTGAGATTTTTGGTATGTAAATCATAACCTCCTGGGGCGTGGCTGTCCTAGGAAAGTGGGTAAACAATTTAACCTACTCTTTACAGGCCCATATGAATTTAACCATCCGAGGATTTAGCCAACTCTCATTACATGTCCAAAATCTGAAAGCAGTCATCAGCCACCATGAGTTGGCTTTAGATGATCTTTTGGCGAAGGAAGGAGGACACTGTAACGTACTTGGTATTAATGATCCCGAATATTGTGTTATGCTCCTCCCTGACTCCTCTGAGAACTACAATAACTGATAAGATTGCTGATCTTAGTAAAACTCTCTCAAAATCTGAAAAATCTGTTTTTGACAAAATTGGTGACTGGTTTAATGGTAAATTTGGAAATGTGATGGGAAAAGCTATGTTGACTATGTTTTCATAGTTTACTCCTATACTTGTAGGAGGTTTGGTGATTTTGGTTACTGTTTATATTTGTAAGAAAATGACTGTAACTGCTCTTGAACATGCTGGAGGGATGGTGTTGGTGGAAGCTGATACAAATCGTGCTGAAGGTGATACTGGTGCATTTCTGGTTTCTCTTAATCCCATTGTTTATTCAATTTGTGTGGTTCTTCCGAGGACTCAAGAGGAATGGGAGTATAACCAGACTCACCACACCCCCACCAGCATTCCAGGAACCTCAGGAGTTGTTTCTCCCTTTAGAAGGCCATCCCTGGGATCAAATGGATCCGGGGGATTTGCCTCATCTATTTGATTTCAGAGGAGAATATTATGATTGAAGCTGTGAGACTAATTAGTCTCAAAGGGGGAAATGTCAGGAGTTCACCTAGGGGTCATGATAGGGGTGTCACGATCGTCTATAGGTGAAAGAGAGGACCAAGGCGCAGCGTGATTAGAATACATTCTTCCTTTTAATAATGAAGAACACTTAACCAACAATACAAAACGAACGTGACTGCTATAACACTGAGTGCAAACATGCAACATCACATAGACAATTACCCACAACCCGTCTAATGCCTATGGCTGCCTTAAATATGGCTCCCAATCAGAGACAATGATAGACAGCTGTCTCTGATTGAGAACCACTCAGGCAACCATAGACATACCTAGACACCTATACTGAACACAACCCCATAAACTCTACCAAAACCCCCTAAACACTACAAACACCCTCGACTAGACAAAAACACACAAACATCCCCCATGTCACACCCTGACCTAACTAAAATAATAAAGAAAACAAAGATAACTAAGGCCAGGGCGTGACAGTACCCCCCCCCCCCCCAAAGGTTCGGACTCCGGCCGCAAACCTGACACAGAAGGGGAGGGTTCGGGTGGGCCTTCTTATGGCGGCGGCTCGGGTGTGGGACGTGGCCCCCACTTCACCATAGTCACTACCCGCTTCCGTGGCCTCCTCCTAACGGCCACCCTCCATAATAACCCCACTGGACTAAGGGGCAGCATCGGACTAAGGGGCAACACCGGACTGAGGGGCAGCACCGGACTGAGGGGCAGTACCGGACTGAGGGGCGGCACCGGACTGAGGGGCAGCTCCGGACTGAGGGGCAGCTCCGGACTGGCTGACGGCTCTGGCTGGTCATGGCTGGCCGACGGCTCTGGCTGGTCATGGCTGGCCGACGGCTCTGGCTGGTCATGGCTGGCCGACGGCTCTGGCTGGTCATGGCTGGCCGACGGCTCTGGCTGGTCATGGCTGGCCGAAGGCTCTGGCTGGTCATGGCTGGCCGACGGCTCTGGCTGGTCATGGCTGGCTGACGGCACCGGCAGATCATGGCTGACTGACGGCTCCGGCTGGTCATGGCTGGCGGGCGGCTCCGGCTGCTCCTGTCTGGCGGACGGCTCTGGCTGCTCCTGTCTGGCGGACGGCCCTGGCTGCTTTTGAAAAAATATTTTGATTAGTTTAACACTTTTTTCGGTTACTACATGATTCCATATGTGTTATTTCATAGTTTGGATGTTTTCACTATTATTCTCCAATGTAGAACATTTTAAATGTTTTTGAAAAACCCTTGAATGAGTAAGTGTGTCCAATCAATTTAATACAATTTAGTGATACTCAAATCTGAAGTATAATTGTATTTTTGACAACTTTGAAATACATTCTGGTGTTTAAATTAAAACTGTCAAATTTAATCCAGCACTCACCAACAAGGACTGAGAGGAGGAGAACTGATGAAACCAGCGACGTAGTTAATATATACAGTTTCAAAACGACTCTGACACAACACAGGCGGAGTTGAATATCTCTCTCTGCAGCAATCATTCAGTCTTGATGATTTGAGAAAATGTTGTAGCTCCACCTACTGCCAAAGACAGGGTTAGGGTTAGAATTGTAATTCATAACCTAATATTATGAAAATGCTCTGAGACCAGGTTAGGCTTTGTGTCAATGATCAAGAGCAGCTGCTCACCAATTTGACAGGTCCAACGCAGTTACACCTCCGACACCGCAAGTGCTTGATCTGATTGAATCTAGGCCTTAGTGTTTTGGACAAATTCATTAATGTGCCTGTTGATAACTTTCTCCCCTCAGTCAGATGTTATAGGTTTTTGTACAGTGTTTCTGAGTTTCCTGTCACTGTGGGCCTCAGAGCACAGTAGTACAGAGCAGAGTCTGTCACTTCAGCAGAGGAGATCTCCAGATCCACACGTTTATCTTTTTTGTCATGATTTAGGCTGAACCCTGGTGTAATATCCGTATGCTCCATAACCAGTAACTGTGGTGCTGATTTGGGATATTGTCGATACCATTGAAGAGTGTTACCAGATGTGTAGTTACAAGAGAGAGTAACTCTGTCCCTTTCTGAAGCCACTTCTACATCAGTGTAGGGCGTTAATACCTGTTCAGATCTGACACCTGTAAAACATAAAACATATATTATATTTAATACTTTAAACCCACATGGAAGATTTAATTAATTCCAAATGCAGTGTAAAGATAAAACATGGATCCTTATGTCATGCATTGTCTTTATATTATTTGATTTGAAAAATAAATACACTTTAACATAATCACACTCAGTTTAAATGAAAATGTCATTACTTGCCTATCAAGTCAAAGAAGAGTAATAGTGAACAGAACAACATTGTAGATGGCAGGATGTGTAGAATAAGCACCAGCTGCTGATGAAAAGCACAGCATCAACTGGCTATAATCTACATGGTAGTATCATGTTTTATCTTGAGGATTCATCATCTAATCCTGAATTTTATACTCTAGCTCCCCCTACTGACAATGTAGAATCAAAGACGTTTCATATACATTTGATACATTCTCAGTTTCCTGTCACTGTGGGCTCTACATTACAATAGTACAGAGCAGAGTCTCTCACTTCAACAGAGGAGATCTCCAGATCTGTACAGGTCTTCTCTTTGGTCAGTTTAACAGTGAGGTGAGAGAATGGAGGTTTAGCTCTCACTACAGTCCTAGAGGCATGGAGGATGAAGAGGAGGAATTGGGGAGCTGATCCTGGATACTGTTTATACCACAGTACACTGTATGCTGAGGAGCAGTAGCAGGAAAGCTGAATATTACTGCCCTCCTCTCCATACACTTTATGTTGGTTTGGCTGGATGGTCTGCTGAAAACTGCCAAATGCAATTTACCCATTTCAGCTTCATCACCAACTATTTTTTCCTTGAATGCTATGTATTGACATATGGGTCAAATAAATTGAAGCGTATCTTTTGAGAGAGAGAGAGAGAGAGACTCATTGAATGCAATGTATTCACTTAGGAATCATGTCTCTGACTCTTATTTTTAAGACTTCAATATTGTGACACTAATCTTCCCCCCGCTGAATGCAATGTATTCACATAAGCTTCATGTTATTTGATGCGTCTCTTTTTGCTAAAATGTACCCAATTGACGCTTCTCTGCTGATACCAGGCTGGAAAAACAGAAGCATATGCTGAGTACCTCATACCTATGGTAAAATATGGTGGTGGATCTTTGATGTTATGGGGCTATTCCACTTCGACTGTTCAGCATCAGGTCAACGGCATCATGAACTTTAGTAAGTGCATTTTAGCCAAAACCCGGTTTGCCTTTGCCAGGGGGCTGAAACTTGGCCGCAAGTGGATCTTCCAGCAACAGAATAACCCCAAGCACTAATCAAAATCCACTAAAAACATTTTGCAATGGCCATCTCAGTCTCCTGTGGTTTGATTTGATGAGGGCAGTCCATAATAGCAGACAAAGGATATCAAGGATCTGGAAATGTTCTGTATGGAGAATTGGTCTAAGATAACTCCACGTGTGTTCTCCATTCTCATGAAACATTTTAGAAAAAGGTTGTGTGGTTATTTTTTAAATTTATTTTGATTACATTTTAGTCATTTTGCAGACGCTCTTATCCAGAGGGACTTACAGGAGCAATTAAGGTTAAATACCTTGCTCATGGGCACATCAACAGATTTTTCTTAGGCTAACCTTTCGGTTACTGGCCCAACGCTCTTAACCGCTAGGCTACTTACCGCCCCCCCTGGCAAGGGAACTATTGAAAGCAGGGGTGCCAATAATTTTGACCGTATCATTTCAAGATTTGTTTTATTCCTTGTTAAACAACATCTCTTTCTCTGAACAATTTTATCAGTATAACATGTAATAATTTAAAATGTTTGTTTAACCATACAATATACACTGAGTATATTAAACATTAGGAATACTTTCCTAATATTGAGTTGCACCGCCTCGCTTTTGCCCTCAGAACAGCACCAATTCATCAGGGCATGGACTCTACAAGGTGTCGAAAGCGTTCCACAGGGATGCTGGCCCTTGTTGACTCCAATGCTTCCCACAGCTGTGTCAAATTGGCTGGATGTTGTCAGGAGTTCACCTAGGGGTCATGATAGGGGCTGTACCAAATGTTTGATGTATTATAATAATCGACTATGCTTATGTTGTATTAATAGAAGGGGACGGGTTATCCACCTAGCTATGGATTTCATAGACATGGTAGAGCGAAAAGAATGAAAGAGATACTGCCTGGTGATAATTGACAGGTTTACCAGGTGGGTGGAACAATCCCACTGCCAACTGTTATGCACGAACAGTTGCAAAATTGATAATTAGGGAAATTATACTCAGGTTTGGAGTGCCTGAGGTTTGTCTGCAGACAATGGGACCCATCTCATAGAAGATGTGGTTACCCAAATGGCCAAAATGATGGGCGTTGACCAGAAGTTTGTGTCCATCTATCAACCGCGGAGTAACGAGAGTTACTGAGGGCTAATAAGACCATGAAATGCTCCCTTGTCAAACTATGCCATTCCACAGGAATGACATGGGTAGAGGGATTACCTCTTGTCCTCATGAAAATGCGCAGCAGCCTTAACAAAGGTATTGGGTGTACACCTTATTAAATGTTAACAAGACGACCAATGAACACCCCAGGGGTGAGACCTATGACTGACCGATAGATAGACATAACTGAGATATAGTGTGACCATCTTAAGTACATGAAGGAACTAACTTCTGTTGTAAGTTTTCTCCACTCTCACACTAGGAAAGCAGCAGACCCAATCCCAGGTGAGGATCCAGATGCTCTGACCATCTACGTAGGAGACAGTAGCAACATTACTTGCTTCTGAGTTGCTGAACAGTTCTTTGCAATTAGTTTCAGATCGAATGGCAGACCTAAAAGAGCTGTGGCTCAAAATAATAAAGCTTATGGACATGTGCTGTCTCAGGTAGAGATTGCAGCCCTAGTAATCTTTCCAGGTGCAGGAATTGTAGTAAAAGGTAAGGGGATTAACAATTTGACATACTCTATGCAGGCCCTTACTAATTTGATAGTAGAGGATTTTACTCAGTTGTCACTAAATGTGCAGTATTTGAAGGCAGTAGTGACCAGAGACGAAATGGCACATATTGGCTAAAGACAGAGCGGCCTACAGGTCCCTTGGAATAGATGATGAGGATTACTGTGGGATGTTGCTTCCTGACTCCTCTGACAACATGATAGCTATTATTAATGACCTGGCTAAATTAGGAGGTACTCTGGGAAAAGCTGTCAACACCATCTTTGACCAAATTGGACACTGGTTTAATGGTGTATTTGGAAACGTAATGGGTAACGTAATGATGTTCCTGTCTGCCACGATTGTTCCACTTCTGGTAGGACTACTGTGCTTTGCTGTTGCTTTATGTGTAATAAAGTGTTTGGCTAAAAAGACTGTTGAACATTTTTGGATTATGGGACACACGTATGTTGGGGTGATCACAAGAAGGGAGCAAACTTACCTAATGTGGTAGAAGGAAGAAGGAAGATATGGGAGATACTAGAGCTTGTCATGTATATATGGGTCAACTGAGAGAAGAGTATAGTGATAGGAGAAACTATGCTAAAGGGGATTTTAGTGTGTTAGACTTACAGCAACAGGTGACATGTGTAAACCTTTCTAGGATAGAGGAAGGCATGGGACCACCTTGTGGATGAATGTGGGTATCTCACTTTACCTCCTGGATGGGGGGGATGTTGTTATTTGGGGAGAACAGAAATGTATATGTTAAGAATTCCGGTCACCAATCTTTTCAATGAGACAAGTAAAACCAACTCTGAGGAACTGCAGCTTGCCAAATGATTCATCCCAGACAATAAGGAAGCCTATGGTCATGTCCTACACCCGGGTGAGATTTTTGGTATGTAAATCATAACCTCCTGGGGCGTGGCTGTCCTAGGAAAGTGGGTAAACAATTTAACCTACTCTTTACAGGCCCATATGAATTTAACCATCCGAGGATTTAGCCAACTCTCATTACATGTCCAAAATCTGAAAGCAGTCATCAGCCGCCATGAGTTGGCTTTAGATGATCTTTTGGCGAAGGAAGGAGGACACTGTAACGTACTTGGTATTAATGATCCTGAATATTGTGTTATGCTCCTCCCTGACTCCTCTGAGAACTACAATAACTGATAAGATTGCTGATCTTAGTAAAACTCTCTCAAAATCTGAAAAATCTGTTTTTGACAAAATTGGTGACTGGTTTAATGGTAAATTTGGAAATGTGATGGGAAAAGCTATGTTGACTATGTTTTCATAGTTTACTCCTATACTTGTAGGAGGTTTGGTGATTTTGGTTACTGTTTATATTTGTAAGAAAATGACTGTAACTGCTCTTGAACATGCTGGAGGGATGGTGTTGGTGGAAGCTGATACAAATCGTGCTGAAGGTGATACTGGTGCATTTCTGGTTTCTCTTAATCCCATTGTTTATTCAATTTGTGTGGTTCTTCCGAGGACTCAAGAGGAATGGGAGTATAACCAGACTCACCACACCCCCACCAGCATTCCAGGAACCTCAGGAGTTGTTTCTCCCTTTAGAAGGCCATCCCTGGGATCAAATGGATCCGGGGGATTTGCCTCATCTATTTGATTTCAGAGGAGAATATTATGATTGAAGCTGTGAGACTAATTAGTCTCAAAGGGGGAAATGTCAGGAGTTCACCTAGGGGTCATGATAGGGGTGTCACGATCGTCTATAGGTGAAAGAGAGGACCAAGGCGCAGCGTGATTAGAATACATTCTTCCTTTTAATAATGAAGAACACTTAACCAACAATACAAAACGAACGTGACTGCTATAACACTGAGTGCAAACATACAACATCACATAGACAATTACCCACAACCCGTCTAATGCCTATGGCTGCCTTAAATATGGCTCCCAATCAGAGACAATGATAGACAGCTGTCTCTGATTGAGAACCACTCAGGCAACCATAGACATACCTAGACACCTATACTGAACACAACCCCATAAACTCTACCAAAACCCCCTAGACACTACAAACACCCTCGACTAGACAAAAACACACAAACATCCCCCATGTCACACCCTGACCTAACTAAAATAATAAAGAAAACAAAGATAACTAAGGCCAGGGCGTGACCCCCCCCCCCCCCCCCCCAAAGGTTCGGACTCCGGCCGCAAACCTGACACAGAAGGGGAGGGTTCGGGTGGGCCTTCTTATGGCGGCGGCTCGGGTGTGGGACGTGGCCCCCACTTCACCATAGTCACTACCCGCTTCCATGGCCTCCTCCTAACGGCCACCCTCCATAATAACCCCACTGGACTAAGGGGCAGCATCGGACTAAGGGGCAACACCGGACTGAGGGGCAGCACCGGACTGAGGGGCAGTACCGGACTGAGGGGCAGCACCGGACTGAGGGGCAGCTCCGGACTGAGGGGCAGCTCCGGACTGGCTGACGGCTCTGGCTGGTCATGGCTGGCCGACGGCTCTGGCTGGTCATGGCTGGCCGACGGCTCTGGCTGGTCATGGCTGGCCGACGGCTCTGGCTGGTCATGGCTGGCCGACGGCTCTGGCTGGTCATGGCTGGCCGAAGGCTCTGGCTGGTCATGGCTGGCCGACGGCTCTGGCTGGTCATGGCTGGCTGACGGCACCGGCAGATCATGGCTGACTGACGGCTCCGGCTGGTCATGGCTGGCGGGCGGCTCCGGCTGCTCCTGTCTGGCGGACGGCTCTGGCTGCTCCTGTCTGGCGGACGGCCCTGGCTGCTTTTGAAAAAATATTTTGATTAGTTTAACACTTTTTTCGGTTACTACATGATTCCATATGTGTTATTTCATAGTTTGGATGTTTTCACTATTATTCTCCAATGTAGAACATTTTAAATGTTTTTGAAAAACCCTTGAATGAGTAGGTGTGTCCAATCAATTTAATACAATTTAGTGATACTCAAATCTGAAGTATAATTGTATTTTTGACAACTTTGAAATACATTCTGGTGTTTAAATTAAAACTGTCAAATTTAATCCAGCACTCACCAACAAGGACTGAGAGGAGGAGAACTGATGAAACCAGCGACGTAGTTAATATATACAGTTTCAAAACGACTCTGACACAACACAGGCGGAGTTGAATATCTCTCTCTGCAGCAATCATTCAGTCTTGATGATTTGAGAAAATGTTGTAGCTCCACCTACTGCCAAAGACAGGGTTAGGGTTAGAATTGTAATTCATAACCTAATATTATGAAAATGCTCTGAGACCAGGTTAGGCTTTGTGTCAATGATCAAGAGCAGCTGCTCACCAATTTGACAGGTCCAACGCAGTTACACCTCCGACACCGCAAGTGCTTGATCTGATTGAATCTAGGCCTTAGTGTTTTGGACAAATTCATTAATGTGCCTGTTGATAACTTTCTCCCCTCAGTCAGATGTTATAGGTTTTTGTACAGTGTTTCTGAGTTTCCTGTCACTGTGGGCCTCAGAGCACAGTAGTACAGAGCAGAGTCTGTCACTTCAGCAGAGGAGATCTCCAGATCCACACGTTTATCTTTTTTGTCATGATTTAGGCTGAACCCTGGTGTAATATCCGTATGCTCCATAACCAGTAACTGTGGTGCTGATTTGGGATATTGTCGATACCATTGAAGAGTGTTACCAGATGTGTAGTTACAAGAGAGAGTAACTCTGTCCCTTTCTGAAGCCACTTCTACATCAGTGTAGGGCGTTAATACCTGTTCAGATCTGACACCTGTAAAACATAAAACATATATTATATTTAATACTTTAAACCCACATGGAAGATTTAATTAATTCCAAATGCAGTGTAAAGATAAAACATGGATCCTTATGTCATGCATTGTCTTTATATTATTTGATTTGAAAAATAAATACACTTTAACATAATCACACTCAGTTTAAATGAAAATGTCATTACTTGCCTATCAAGTCAAAGAAGAGTAATAGTGAACAGAACAACATTGTAGATGGCAGGATGTGTAGAATAAGCACCAGCTGCTGATGAAAAGCACAGCATCAACTGGCTATAATCTACATGGTAGTATCATGTTTTATCTTGAGGATTCATCATCTAATCCTGAATTTTATACTCTAGCTCCCCCTACTGACAATGTAGAATCAAAGACGTTTCATATACATTTGATACATTCTCAGTTTCCTGTCACTGTGGGCTCTACATTACAATAGTACAGAGCAGAGTCTCTCACTTCAACAGAGGAGATCTCCAGATCTGTACAGGTCTTCTCTTTGGTCAGTTTAACAGTGAGGTGAGAGAATGGAGGTTTAGCTCTCACTACAGTCCTAGAGGCATGGAGGATGAAGAGGAGGAATTGGGGAGCTGATCCTGGATACTGTTTATACCACAGTACACTGTATGCTGAGGAGCAGTAGCAGGAAAGCTGAATATTACTGCCCTCCTCTCCATACACTTTATGTTGGTTTGGCTGGATGGTCTGCTGAAAACTGCCAAATGCAATTTACCCATTTCAGCTTCATCACCAACAATTTTTTCCTTGAATGCTATGTATTGACATATGGGTCAAATAAATTGAAGCGTATCTTTTGAGAGAGAGAGAGAGAGAGACTCATTGAATGCAATGTATTCACTTAGGAATCATGTCTCTGACTCTTATTTTTAAGACTTCAATATTGTGACACTAATCTTCCCCCCGCTGAATGCAATGTATTCACATAAGCTTCATGTTATTTGATGCGTCTCTTTTTGCTAAAATGTACCCAATTGACGCTTCTCTGCTGATACCAGGCTGGAAAAACAGAAGCATATGCTGAGTACCTCATACCTATGGTAAAATATGGTGGTGGATCTTTGATGTTATGGGGCTATTCCACTTCGACTGTTCAGCATCAGGTCAACGGCATCATGAACTTTAGTAAGTGCATTTTAGCCAAAACCCGGTTTGCCTTTGCCAGGGGGCTGAAACTTGGCCGCAAGTGGATCTTCCAGCAACAGAATAACCCCAAGCACTAATCAAAATCCACTAAAAACATTTTGCAATGGCCATCTCAGTCTCCTGTGGTTTGATTTGAAGAGGGCAGTCCATAATAGCAGACAAAGGATATCAAGGATCTGGAAAGGTTCTGTATGGAGAATTGGTCTAAGATAACTCCCAGTGTGTTTTCCAATCTCATGAAACATTTTAGAAAAAGGTTGTGTGGTTATTATTTCTTTAAATTTAGATTACATTTTAGTCATTTTGCAGACGCTCTTATCCAGAGGGACTTACAGGAGCAATTAAGGTTAAATACCTTGCTCATGGGCACATCAACAGATTTTTCTTAGGCTAACCTTTCGGTTACTGGCCCAACGCTCTTAACCGCTAGGCTACTTACCGCCCCCCCTGGCAAGGGAACTATTGAAAGCAGGGGTGCCAATAATTTTGACCGTATCATTTCAAGATTTGTTTTATTCCTTGTTAAACAACATCTCTTTCTCTGAACAATTTTATCAGTATAACATGTAATAATTTAAAATGTTTGTTTAACCATACAATATACACTGAGTATATTAAACATTAGGAATACTTTCCTAATATTGAGTTGCACCGCCTCGCTTTTTCCCTCAGAACAGCACCAATTCATCAGGGCATGGACTCTACAAGGTGTCGAAAACGTTCCACAGGGATGCTGGCCCTTGTTGACTCCAATGCTTCCCACAGCTGTGTCAAATTGGCTGGATGTTGTCAGGAGTTCACCTAGGGGTCATGATAGGGGCTGTACCAAATGTTTGATGTATTATAATAATCGACTATGCTTATGTTGTATTAATAGAAGGGGACGGGTTATCCACCTAGCTATGGATTTCATAGACATGGTAGAGCGAAAAGAATGAAAGAGATACTGCCTGGTGATAATTGACAGGTTTACCAGGTGGGTGGAACAATCCCACTGCCAACTGTTATGCACGAACAGTTGCAAAATTGATAATTAGGGAAATTATACTCAGGTTTGGAGTGCCTGAGGTTTGTCTGCAGACAATGGGACCCATCTCATAGAAGATGTGGTTACCCAAATGGCCAAAATGATGGGCGTTGACCAGAAGTTTGTGTCCATCTATCAACCGTGGAGTAACGAGAGTTACTGAGGGCTAATAAGACCATGAAAGGCTTCCTTGTCAAACTATTTCCACAGGAATGACATGGGTAGAGGGATTACCTCTTGTCCTCATGAAAATGCGCAGCAGCCTTAACAAAGGTATTGGGTGTACACCTTATTAAATGTTAACAAGACGACCAATGAACACCCCAGGGGTGAGACCTATGACTGACCGATAGATAGACATAACTGAGATATAGTGTGACCATCTTAAGTACATGAAGGAACTAACTTCTGTTGTAAGTTTTCTCCACTCTCACACTAGGAAAGCAGCAGACCCAATCCCAGGTGAGGATCCAGATGCTCTGACCATCTACATAGGAGACAGTAGCAACATTACTTGCTTCTGAGTTGCTGAACAGTTCTTTGCAATTAGTTTCAGATCGAATGGCAGAGCTAAAAGAGCTGTGGCTCAAAATAATAAAGCTTATGGACATGTGCTGTCTCAGGTAGAGATTGCAGCCCTAGTAATCTTTCCAGGTGCAGGAATTGTAGTAAAAGGTAAGGGGATTAACAATTCGACATACTCTATGCAGGCCCTTACTAATTTGATAGTAGAGGGTTTTACTCAGTTGTCACTAAATGTGCAGTATTTGAAGGCAGTAGTGACCAGAGACGAAATGGCACATATTGGCTAAAGACAGAGCGGCCTACAGGTCCCTTGGAATAGATGATGAGGATTACTGTGGGATGTTGCTTCCTGACTCCTCTGACAACATGACAGCTATTATTAATGACCTGGCTAAAATAAAATACTAAAATACTATATGCTAAAATACTATATTGTTTTATATAGTATTTTTTGCTCATCTTTATCAATATTTATGGACTTGACCAGACCAAAACAGTGTAAGAGCCTTTTATGTTTGTCTGGTCAATTACCAGTCACTTAACCTCATCCTCAGGCTATTGCACACTGGGATTGAGATACCCGTCAGTTGATTTCAGTTTGCTCCTCTAAAGAGTGCAGTACATGGATTTACCAGCAGAGGACCAAACTACTGAGAAGTCAGGTCCATAATTTTTGGCATTCTTGATAAAGATCATGAACATGACTGTACATGTTGAGAGTAATGATGTCACCTAATGTATGCATATTGTATGTATATGATGTGGTTAAAATGCCTGACTGTAGCAGACAGTCAAATTGACAGAATCTGTCAATGCTACAATCAAATTAAGGACAGGTGAAACATTGGAGTCATAATCTTTATTAAGAAGAAATATTAGCGGCACTGTTTTGATGTCAACAAAGTAAGGGTTACACACAAGTTTAATAAAGAAACTGGATAAATTCCTGCTGATGTGGTCCCTGCTGAGGTTTTTGTACAGTGTGTGTAGGTTTCCTGTCACTGTGGGCCTCACAGCACAGTAGTATAAAGCAGAGTCTGTCACATCAGCAGAGGAGATCTCCAGATCAACACGGGTCTTCTCTTTGTTCAGTTTTGCAGATATTCGAGTATTCAAAGGATCTGCTTTCTTTATAAACTCTGAACCTGAGATGTACAGAAGTAACTCTGGCCTTTGTGCTGTGTGTTGGTGATACCAATAGAATTCATCTCCAGCAGTAGCTGTTCTGGAGTAGTTGTAAGACAGGGTAACAGGGGTTCCCTCTAAACAGTACTCTTCTTTCTTGAGTGGAGTGATGTCTTCACAACTGACACCTGCATAGAGAATGGTTTTAATACACACACACTTAATTGTTCATGAAAATGTATTTGAATTTGAATTGAATTCAAATGGCAATGTATTGCATTGAATTGTATTGTGTCACATACCCATAATTATGGTCAGGAACAACACAGAATACAGCAACTGCATGTTAGATGAAGAGAGTCAAACTGACAGAAAGATCTAAGCTGTCTCTGAAAGTTTCCTCGTGTTTTTATGTTTCTATACTGTTGTTCAGATCATCCTCCACCATAAGTCCCTCCCATTAACATACAGCAGGCATGTTACTTATGTATGTCATACAGGATGTCTGTTTCCTCCCATGGTTCTTGACAGGTTTTTGAACAGTGTGTCAGAGTTTCCTGTCACTATGGTCTTCAAGGCACAGCAGTACACAGCAGTCTGTCACATCAGCAGAAGAGATCTTCAGATCCACACGTTTGTCCACTTTGTCAATGGAAACTGTCAGACGAGGAGATGGGGGAGTAGCTTTAAATATAGACCCTTCTGGTGTGATGTACAAGAGGAATTCTGGTTTGGATCTGGGATATTGGTGGAACCACTGTAGATTGTAGACAGTGCCCTCATATTTGCATGAGATGGACATTCCTTCCCTCCTGAACAAGCTCTTCTGTAGTCCCAGGGTTTATTGAATCCCCAAAACTGTTTCCTGCAAAAATATTTTCTCAAATAACTTCTATAACTGTATGACTGTGCAGTTGTTACTGATGTTTAAACATTACGAATGTGCAATTCAAATGTTTTTGTGCTGTTCATTCACTAAGATTAAATGAAAAGATTTAAATACGAATAATAACTCACCAAAAAAAGCTGAAAAGAGAACAAATGAGAAGAAAAACATCTTGTAGACCTTTGAGAAACCGACAGACAGCACTGAGAGACCTGACTAACTAGCTACTTCCTGAACAATAACATCCCATAAACTACATGTGGATCTTTGATTATACAGCCCCTCCTCTTGACACCAACATGAAATGTTTTCTGTTATGGCTTTCTTTCTACAGTATACTGTATGTTGTCAGGTTTTTGTACAGTGTGTCTGGGTTTCCTGTCACTGTGGGCTGCAAGGCACAGTGGTACAGAGCAGAGTCTTCCAATTCAACAGAGGAGATCATCAAGTCAACACGGGTCTTCTCTTCTTTCAGTCTACCAGTGTGTCGTGGAGTCGTAATGGATGTATTCACTACATACATGCTGCTTTGTAGGATCAAAAGTAGACATTCTGGTCTGGATCCGGGGTATTGACGGTACCATTGGAGATTATTAACGTTGCCCTTGTAGTTGCAGGAGAGAGTGATGTCTGTTCCTTGGAGGACATTGACTTCAGACTCCACTGGAGTTATTGTTTCCTGCTCCATACTATCACCTGCAACAACATAAGTATTGTCATTGTGTTAATGTTTATTCCTAATGAGAAACAATACATGGATTAGGTGTCCATAAAGTATGACGAGAGAAAGAATTTAAACTTTCCAGTAAAATACCACTTAGTGTTTAATGCAATCATTCATTGAAAAAAGCAATGTCACTGTATTCAAAATGGTATTTGGTTTAAGATGAGAATTCAGCACTCACCTACAAATGCAGAGAGGAGCAACAGTAATATGAGTGACATCCTGACACAGACCAGATAAACCAACTGAGAGATAAGACAGTGAGAGAGCTGAGTAGATCCTCTACAGAGACATCCTCATGGTTGCAGGTATACCCAGCCTATACCAGTGTTTGACTATGAGGCCCCTCCTCTGATAACTGGATATGTAACTCTTCTTCTGTGGTTTGTGGTTAAGGGTTTTCAGTTCCTGTTGGCCTCATCAGATTATTTTAGACTTAATTTCTATCTGAAAATGTCTATTTTTCCCCACTTTTTTTTCTCGATAGATCCACAATACTATACCAATACTATACTATATATACCATCTGCAAATAAACCTTCTCTAAGAATAGTAGAATACTGTGTCACTGTTGATGAGGATGAAGATCATTCCAAACAAAATGCATCTTTGTGTCAGACTGTCTGTGGGCTTCAGGACACAGTAGTACAGAGCAGAGTCTGTCACATCAGCAGAGGAGATCTCCAGATCCACACGTTTGGATTCTTTGTCATGATTTAGAGTGAACCCTGGTGTAATATCCACATACTCCTTAACCAGTAACTGTGGTGCTGAATTGGGATATTGTGATAGCAGTTCACAAATGATTTATGCACTAGAGACTCCACTTGATGGCGATGTGGTCAAACAAAATAGCAGATGTTTGTAAAACCACAAACTGTCAGTTCCTCCTCATTAGCTAATTTTAGATTTAATTTCTATGTGGAAATGGATAGGGAATGCTATTGTTTGTTTTTTCAGTGGATGCAACAATGCAATACCGTATGTATTATCTGCAAACAAACCTTATGATATGAACAATAATATGGCTTGGAAATGCTTTCTTTTATTCTTTTTCTTTTTCACAATTCTACAGTCGAAGTCGGAAGCTTACATACACTTAGGTTGGAGTCATTAAAACTAGTTTTTCAACCACTCCACAAATTTCTTGTTAACAAACAATAGTTTTGGCAAGTCGGTAAAGAATCTACTTTGTGCATGACACAATTCATTTTTCCAACAATTGTTTACAGACAGATTGTTTCACTTATAATTCACTGTATCACAATTCCAGTGGGTCAGAAGTTTACATACACTAAGTTGACTGTGCCTTTAAACAGCTTGGAAAATTCCAGAAAATGATGTCATGGCTTTAGAAGCTTCTGATAGGCTAATTGACATAATTTGAGTCAATTGGAGGTGTACCTGTGGATCTATTTCAAGGCCTACCCTCAAACTCAGTGCCTCTTTGCTTGACATCATGGGAAAATCAAAAGAAATCAGCAAAGGCCTCAGAAAAAAATTGTGGACCTCCACAAGTCTGGTTCATCCTTGGGAGCAATTTCCAAATGCCTGAAGGTACCACAGTCATCTGTACAGACAATAGTACGCAGGTTTAAACACCATGGGACAACGCAGCCATCATACCGCTCAGGAAGGAGACGCGTTCTGTCTCCTAGAGATGAACGTACTTTGGTGCGAATCAATCCCAGAACAACAGCAAAGGACCTTGTGAAGATGCTGGAGGAAACAGGTACAAAAGTATCTATATCCACAGTAAAACGAGTCCTATATCAACATAACTTGAAAGGCCGCTCAGCAAGGAAGAAGCCACTGCTCCAAAACCGCCATAAAAAAGCGAGACTATGGTTTGCAACTGCACATCGGGATAAAGATTGTCGTTTTTGGAGAAATGTCCTCTGGTCTGATGAAACAAAAATAGAACTGTTTGGCCATAATGACCATCATTATGTTTGGAAGAAAAAGGAGATGCTTGCAAGCCAAAGAAAACCATCCCAACCGTGAAGCACGGGGGTGGCAGCATCATGTTGCTTTGCTGCAGGAGGGACTTGTACACTTCACAAAATAGATGGCATCATGAGGGAGGAAAATGATGTGGATATATTGAACAACAACATCTCAAGACATCAGTTAGGAAATTAAAGCTTGGTCGCAAATGGGTCTTCCAAATCGACAATGACACCAAGCATACTTCCAAAGTTGTGGCAAAATGGATTAAGGACAACAAAGTCAAGGTATTGGAGTGGCCATCACAAAGCCCTGACCTCAATCCCATAGATCATTTGTGGGCAGAACTGAAAAACATGTGCGAGCAAGGAGGCCTACAAACCTGACTCAGTTACACCAGCCAAAATTCACCCAACTTATTGTGGGAAGCTTGTGAAAGGCTACCCGAAATGTTTGACCCAAGTTAAACAATTTAAAGGCAATGCTACCAAATACTAATTGAGTGTATGTAAACTTCTGACTGACTGGGAATGTGATGAAAGAAATAAAAGCTGAAATAAATCATTATCTCTATTATTATTCCAACATTTCACATTCTTAGAATAAAGTGGTGATCTAACTGACCTAAGACAGGGAATTTTTACTAGGATTAAATGTCAGGAATTGTGAAAAACTGAAATTAAAAGTACATTAAGTACATTTCCGACATCAACTGTATTTATCCATCATCTTTGAAATGCAAGAGAAAGGCCGACAATGTATTATTCCAGTTTAGGCGCATTTTATGTTTTGGACACTAGATGGCAGTAGTGTATGTGCAAGTTTTAGATTGATCCAATGAACCATTGTATTTCTGTTAAAAATGTTGTATGAAGTCTGCCCAATTGTGCCTAATTGGTTAATATATACATTTTGATGTACATAACTGTGCACTCTCCTCAAACAATAGCATTGTATTTTTTCACTGTAATAGCTACTGTGAATTGGACAGTGCAGTTAGACTAACAATACTTTTGTAATGAACATGGGGGAGACAGAGAGCTGGTTTCAAGCGCAGAGCGCAGCAGGTGTTTAATGAAAGGCACCATAGGAGGAGGAAGATAGCTGGGTCCAGGGGCGTGCAGAAGGTCATACACGGTAGGTTCAAAATGGCAACAGTACAGGCAGGGAATAGGCGAAAGGCGTCGTGAGTGAGGCAGGTAAAAGCTCAGAAAAAGTGTGTCTCAAAACAAACAATACCTCACAGTGATGAGGTGCAAGGAACTGAACTAAATCGTGTGGGATGATTACATGCAGTTGTGTGAACAGGTGATTAGAATTCCTGTGATTGGGACCTGGAGAGTGAGCTGGAAAGTGGGATGAATTCAGGGGATCTAAGTGTTTGGGAGTGTGAGTTTGACACAGACGTTACAAATGTAAGCTTTCTGCCCATATAAGATATGTCTTTGTCCTGGAAAGTTTTCTTGTTACTTACAACCTATTGCTAATCACATTAGCGCACGTTAGCTCAACGATCCCGTAGAGGTTAACCTTTTGTCAATAGGGGGAGCTGTTAGCATTTTTTATTTTTTTACATTTCCAAATTAAACTGCCTCGTACTCAATTCTTGCTCGTACAATATGCATATTATTATTACTATTGGATAGAAAACAATCTCTAGTTTCTAAAACCGTTTGAATTATGTCTGTGGGTGAACCAGAACTCTTTCTACAGCGAAACTCATGACAGGACATGCGAAGCTCTGAAAAATAGTCTCTGATCTCGGATCAGTTTAAAACTCTGTGTGTGCCCTATGGCTTGACATGAACTGCACCCGCTTTCCTCTGGATGTCAGTAACCAATGAGAAGTGGAATGGTGTCTCTACGTGTTTGTCAGAGTTTATAAAAGGGAATGGAGTGAGATGTCCCTTCTTTTCGACGCTCGCCAGGACGCAAGGGAGGACATCAGAATCGCATGCTCAAAAGCTCTCGTTATTGATCAAAGATATATCCGTCTACGATTTAATTCGATATAGGTGTTAGAAACATCATAACGAAGTTATTTGAAACCGATTTATATCAGTTTATGCGAGTATATTGCTATTTTTCTGAATTTCCTTAGTATTGCGTTTGAGGATTTGGGCATGTGTGTGCCGTGTAGCTATCGTTAGCTGCTAGTTCCGAAGTTGAGGAGGTCGTTTTACAACAAAGCAACGATTCTTTTGGACAAAGGACACATTGCCCAAGATACTGATGGAAGCTCGTCCAAAAGTAAGAGTTATTTATGATTTTATTCCGTATTTATGTGGAAAAATGTAAACGCAGTTGTCAGCCATTTTTTGCGGCACTAGTCTGGCTGTAACTCACAATGTATGTCTAGTAACGTAAATTTAAAAAATCTAAATCAGCGGTTGCATTAATAACCAATGCATCTTTCATTAGCTGTCCAACCTGTATTTTTTTAGTCAATCTAATCGATAAATAATCGTAAACATAGGTGCCTTTCCAAGATGGCGCCGTCCAGAATGCATGCCATGTTTTGAGAGATTACATTGCATAACCACGATTTGTGATGCTAAATATGCACATTTTCGAACAAACTCTATATGCATTGTGTAATATGATGTTACAGGACTGTCATCTGAAGAATTCTGAGAAGGTTAGTGAAAAAATTTATATATTTTGGTGGCGATAACGTTATCGCCCCTTTTGCATTGATTCAATGCTGGGGTGATGTTAGCTCATGTGGTATGCTAATATAACGATATATTGTGTTTTCGCTGTAAAACACTTAGAAAATCTGGAACATTGTCTGGATTCACAAGATCTGTGTCTTTCGATTGCTGTAGGCTGTGTATTTTTCAGAAATGTTTTAGGATGAGTATTTTGATAATTGACGTCGGTCTCTGTAATTATTCCGGCTGCTTCCAACGCTATTTCAGATTGCAGCTGCAATGTAGAACTGTGATTTATACCTGAAATATGCACATTTTTCTAAAAAAACATATCCTATACCATAAATATGTTATCAGACTGTCATCTTATGAAGTTGTTTCTTGGTTAGTGGCTATATATATCTTTATTTAGTCGAATTAGTGATAGCTACTGATGCAGGAAAAAAATGGTGGAGAAAAAAAGGTGTCTTTTGCTATCGTGGTTAGCTAATAGATTTACATATTGTGTCTTCCCTGTAAAACACTTAGAAAATCTGAAATATTGTCTGGATTCACAAGATCTTTGTCTTTCAATTGCTGTAGGCTGTGTATTTTTCAGAAATGTTTTAGGATGAGTATTTTGGTAATTGACGTCGGTCTCTGTAATTATTCCGGCTGCTTCCAACGCTATTTCAGATTGCAGCTGCAATGTAGAACTGTGATTTATACCTGAAAAATGCAAATTTCTCTAAAAAAACATATCCCATACCATAAATATGTTATCAGACTGTCATCTTATGAAGTTGTTTCTTGGTTATTGGCTATATATATCTTTATTTAGTCGAATTAGTGATAGCTACTGATGGAGTAAAAAACTGGTGGAGTAAAAAAAGTGGTGTCTTTTGCTAACGTGGTTAGCTAATAGATTTACATATTGTGTCTTCCCTGTAAAACATTTTAAAAATCAGAAATGATGGCTGGATTCACAAGATCTGTATCTTTCATCTGGTGTCTTGGACTTGTGATTTAATGATATTTAGATGCTTGTATTTACTTGTGACGCTATGCTAGTCAGCTTTTTTACTGTGGGGGGTGCTCCCGGATGAGTACCAAGTAAAAGTTAAATCTCCACTTGAATCTATCATCAATACCCCATGGTCCAATGACATCCTTCTGCAAAACATATTCAGGGTAATAGTTTGTGGATTAACCTGTTAGTGTGTAGGAGGCGCTATTTTCACTTTGGGGAAAAATCGTGCCCAAATGAAACGGCCTTGTACTCTGTTCTAGATCATACAATATGCATATTATTATTACTATTGGATAGAAAACACTCTCACGTTTCTAAAACTGTTTGAATTATATCTGTGAGTAAAACAGAACTCATTTGGCAGCAAACTTCCAGAAAGGAAGTGAAAAATCTGAAAACGAGGCTCTGTTTCAGGGCCTGCCTATTGAATTGCCTTACATTTATGGATTTGCATGCACTGCATACGCCTTCCACTAGATGTCAACAGGCAGTGGAAGGTGGAATGGGGTGTCTAGCTTGATCTGAGGTCAAACAAGAGCTCTTGGAATGACGTGTCCACAATTTGCTTTCTCTACCTTGGCGCGGGAAGGACCTTCCTATTGTCTTCTGATAAGCGTTCGGTATACACGGCTAATATCTCCGGCTTTGTTTTTATTTGATACATATTAGAAAAACATCATAAAGTAGGTTTTTTCAACCGAGTTTCATCAGTTTATTCAACGTTTAATGAGTCTTTTGGAGTTTTCCGTTCTATGCGTCAAGAGGAGATGGACATGTTCGCGCCACATGGCTAGCTAAGGTTGCTAATTCGACAGGAGAGAAGGACATTCTAAAACCAAACAACGATTTATTCTGGACCAAGGACTCCTTGTACAAGATTCTGATGGAAGCTCAGCAAAAGTAAGAACAATTTATGATGTTATTTCGTATTTCTGTGAAAAATGTTTAGTCCTATTATCCGCACTTTTTGCGGGCGCTGTCTCGCTTTAACGTAAGCTGTTTGTTATGGTAAAGTTATTTTTAAAAATCTAACATGGCGGTTGCATTAAGAACTAGTGTATCTTTCATTTGCTATCCAACATGTATTTTTTAGTAAAGTTTATGATGAGTTCTTTGGTCAGATTAGGTGAGTGTCCAAAATAGCTCCTGACATTCTGGGGAAATGTTGCTACATTTTCACAATGTATAACCACGGTTTGCAGCTCTAAATATGCACATTTTCGAACAAAACATAAGTGTATTGTATAACCTGATGTTATAAGACTGTCATCTGATGAAGTTGGTCAAGGTTAGTGATTAATTTTATATCTTTTGCTGGTTTTTGCGAATGCTCTCTATGCGGTGAATAAATGCGGTTGTGTGTTTGGCTATTGTGGTAAGCTAATATAATGCTATATTGTGTTTTCGCTGTAAAACACTTAAAAAATCGGAAATATTGTCTGGATTCACAAGATGTTTATCTTTCATTTGCTGTACACCATGTATTTTTCATAAATGTTTTATGATGAGTATTTAGGTATTTCACGTTGCTCTCTGTAATTATGGCTGCTTCGGTGCTATTTGTGATTGTAGCTGCAATGTAAATCTATGATTTATACCTCAAATATGCACATTTTTCGAACAAAACATAAATATATTGTGTAACATGTTATAAGACTGTCATCTGATGAAGTTGTTTCTTGGTTAGTGACTAATTATATCTATATTTTGTCGGTTTTTTGAAAGCTACCTATGCGGTGGATAAATAGCGTTGTGTGTTTGGCTATTGTGGTGAGCTAACATAAATATATATTGTGTTTTCGCTGTAAAACATTTTAAAAATCGGACATGTTGGCTGGATTCACAAGATGTTTATCTTTCATTTGCTGTATTGGACTTGTTAATGTGTGGAAGTTAAATATTTCTGAGAAATATTTTTGGAATTTCGCGCTCTGCGAAGGCAGCGGAATGTTGTGGGTGTTCCGCTAGCGGAACCCCGGGGCGAGAAAGGTTAACTGGTGTTATATTTACAGCTGAGAGACACATCTTCTCCTTCATAAGCAGTCACTTCTCTCTTCGACTGGGTAAATCTGTCTGCTCTGCTGCACTCTGGAAACAAAGAAGAATGCCATGGGACCACAAGGTTTTATATGACATTTTTGTGGAAAACGTGTTAGTCACATAATATCTAATTGATGTTTGGATGGTTCTTCATGGTCTGTGTAGTCAGATTTTTGAAAAAGTGTTAATTTATTATTATTATTATTTTTAAAGTTCTATCTGCATAAACCCATTTCAACTTGGTTCTATAAGGTTCTATTTGCAATCCAATCACAAGCCTGAGCAAATACAGACGGACCAATCAGAACACGTCTTTGCCATCTCTCTCTAAGTATGGTCTAAGCTGATCTAGCCAGCAATAATGGCATGCAAGCAAAATAACAACACTGTCAGAAGTCTTAAAGTAAATGATGTTGTCACATCGGTGTTCAGTAATGATAGTCATTAGTCTTTCCTAATGTATTTGATGAGGTGATTCTACTCTTTCTTGGTCAAATTGTGTTATTCTATTATTTATGTATTCAAATAGGTACAGTTTTCTTAAAAAACTGAACATGTCTAATTCAGAAGACCAAGATTGACATTTCAGAGGTTTAAGGTTCTATCTGTAATTGCAACACCCTAAACAAACTGTCTCAGGATTTTGATACTCTGCACTTTAGGTACATTTAAGGTGATAATATTTGTCAAGTTTTGACCTCTTTCTTGTGCAATTCCCCACTTGAAAAGGACAGTCCCTCCACATGAAGATTTTAACTGGATTTCACTCAATAAACAGCCATGGAATCAGTTGTTTGTCTTTTATTTACCATTCTTTGGTTGGCAGTAAACAGGTGAAAAACCTCAAAAAAGAGATGACAAATACAAGTTATTATTTGAGTTGACAGCCTAATTAAATACACTAAATTATCCACATTCACCTCAGATAAACACATTTCTGCCATTATAAAATACAAGGTTTCCACTTTTAAGCAAATGTTTCCCAAAATAGAAACCCACCATTTTTAATCAAATGAGCAGAATCTGTATATTTATCTAAATTTGCATTTTAGCCAAATACATTCAAAATATTTTTAGTAGTAAAAAATTACATTTATTTTCTAATCAGTAGTTTTAAACAGACAAATCTTTCATTTTTTTGCCAAAGATTTTTTAGACTATACATTTGTTACTGAATTAAGAACTTGGTTTACTAAGATTTCTACAAAGTTTAAATTACTTTTAACCATTTCAAACAAGTTCTTTGTCAACAATGAATTTGGCTCTTCTTACTTTTCCTTTATACCCCACAAACAACATTTGAAGTTATAAATACCACTGCAAAAGTCCTATCAAAGTTAAGAGTTAAGAGTCTGTGTTTTCCAGAGTATCATTAGCAGTGCACTGCTTAAGTCAGTATAGTCAAGCATGGCCAATATGGCGCTTACCGGCTGTCTTTCACAGTTTTGTGGAGGGCTTGGACTTGCACAGTCACCTTGATCACAAAGATGAAGTTGCCTTGGTCTTGTGGTGTTATAAATGCTCCTTTCACTGCGGTCTAAAGACAACAGCAGAGCCAGGTGCTGGCACGCCCTGATTGCCTGGAAGATTTGTTCCACCTGGTTCACCACTGATTGAAGGAGGAGGAGTTTCACCACTGAGGAGCTCCCAGGCAGTTTGTCAGCACACCTCCCACTCAATCTTCCCACGGGAACCGATGGAAAGATCGTAAATCAGCACCTACATACTGCCGGTCAGCTCCGAGTTTGATCCTCAACTGGTAGCAAGACAACCAGGCGTCGAACATCTCTGTGCAGGACTGTGGTTTGCGTAGCTTCTTTCAGGACTTTGGCCGATGGCCGGTTTAGTGCGGGTTTTGTGACAGGAAGGCAGGAGCTTTGGACCACTTTGACGTTCACGTCTCGAACAATGCCCTTAGCATCTGGATTAACGCTCACCACCCGTCCTAGCTTGAATTGGCCCCTCATTGCATTTTGGTCACACAACCAGACAATATCTCCGACAGCAACGTTGCGATATGAAGTGTGCCATTTACTTCTCAGAAATAAGTTTGGGCCGGCAAGCTGGCTCCAAGACCTCCAGAACTTGTTGACCTGGTTCTGCATCTCTCTGAGTCTCTTGTAAGGGTAGTTCGCAAAGTCAAATGTTCTGATCTCACCGCTTGGAGAGGCTCGGCCCAGGAGAAGTGTGTTGGGTGACACATACTGCACGCTTTCTTCATGGCTCTGCACCCTGGCATCTATTGGGCATTCGTTGGCAAGGTTTGCAGCAAGTTGTAGTGTTGTCTGAAGCTCGCTGTAGCTAAGGCCAGTGTTATTGCCCAGGCTCTGCAGTGCCTTCTTGAGAATGCGAACAGCGGCTTCAGCAGCCCCATTGCGGTGAGGTGAGTCAGCAGGGTGAATTGTCCACTCCCATTTGGTACCTTTTTGAGCCGACATCTCTTCTATTGAAGTTCTATTCTGAGCATCCAGGAACTGGTACAGCTCTCTTAGGACAGGTTTGGCGCCGATGAAGTTTGTCCCCGGGTCGGACCAGATCTTTCTTGGGTGCCCTCTAATTGCAGTAAAGCGTTGGTAAGCCATCAAGAAGCTCTCTGTCGACATTGTGTTGACCAGGTCTGCATGAATTGCCCTGCTGGCCATACAGCTGAAGACGACACCCCACACTTTCATTGAGACCCGTTTCTTGATGTCATCTTTGACAAGGTACGGTCCGAAGAGGTCGACTGTAGTGAACTCGAACGGAGCTGCAGGTGTGGCTCTTTCAGCAGGTAAGTCAGCCATTACCTGTTCGCACCTTCTTGCTCTTGACTTTTTGCAGAAAAGGCAGTTATCCACTACTTTTTGGGAAATTTTCCTTCCTTGGATGACCCAGGCTTTCCTCCTCATTTTCAGCAGGGTTGCAGCCACACCTTCATGACCCTCCTCGTGCGCCTCCCGTGCCAATAAAGTAGAGACCCATGCATTGAAAGGCAGAAGGGGAACTGCAGCGCCATCCTCCCTGAAGCCATGGATTCTCCCACCGCAGACTAGTAACCCAGATTCTGGCTCTCTGTACACAACCAAGCGGTCCGTAGTGGTAGTTGGGAACGTCACCCCCTCTTGAGCAGCAAGATTGATGTCTCTTATTGCCTCTTGACGTTCTGTGGTGGTGATAACTCCTTTTGTGGGAATCGCCTCCCACTTTGGGGTCTCGATGGACTTTGTTGCAGATCTAAACTTTTTGGCGGCTCTCCAGATAAAAGCAACAGTCTTGATTAGACACTTTAGGCTACTAAAGCGCCTCTCATCCACCAAGTTTAGGACAGCTGCACCAGCAGGAAATCGTCCCACAAGACTTGGAAGACTTCTTTTCGCTTGGGCTCTGGTGAGTGCTGCCACAAATGACTTCTTTTGCATATTGTTAATGCTCTCTCGAGCTGTTACAGACACATCTTTTGACGACATAATTGGCCACTCGCTCTCTGGAAGATATAGAAACTCTGGCCCTTGCTGCCACTCTGAATGGGCATCAAGTTCCTTTGGCCCAGCTCCTCGAGTGATGATGTCGGCTATGTTGAGTGGTCCAGGGATCCACCACCAGTCCTGTAGCCGTGTGCTCTCTTGGATCTCTCCAATTCTATTAGCGAAGAAAGTCTGAAATCCATAGCTTTCACGCTGGATAGCTCCAAGAACAGTCTGACTGTCTAACAAATGGTACCACCTTTTTATCTGGATCTGGGTATGCTGTTCAAAGTACTTTTTCAGGCGGCTTGCAAAGACTGCACCGCAAAGTTCCGCTTTGACTGCATCCCCCTTCTGGTCTAGTGGTGTCAGCTTTGCTTTTGACTCCACTAGTCGAATTGTTAATTGTTTGTTGCAGTTCCACCGCAGGTAGAGGACAGCACCATAGGAGCTTTCACTGCCATCTGAAAAAGTGACAGCGACTGGTTCAGTTGTTGCCTTTGGTGGAGTAAGAGCTCTTGGGAACATTACTTTGCTTAGCTGGACGTACTCCTCAAAAATTCCAATTGCATCTTTGCGGAGCTCATCCGACAGGGGAAGGTCCCATGTGTCCTTGACCATGCTGCACTTTGGTTTTGCCTCTTGGAATGCCCTTCGGACCAAGATAGCCCCTCTTTGCTTTGATGGCGTTGTCAGGCCAACTGGGTCGTACAAACCAGCAACTTGACTCAGCAGTTCACGTCTTGTCAGCGGGTCTGGTGTCTGTGCTCGTACTTCTTCTAGCAGTAAGTTTTGCCCAAGTCTCATCTTTTTCTTCCGCCTGGAGAAGTTGACCCTCACCATGACATGCAACATGTCTTCATCCACAATGTAGCCGAGACCGAGCGCCTTGTTGTCTTCCTCCTTAAGCTGATTTGGCAGGACAACAACATGTGGTGATGCCTTTTCTCTTTCTCCTTTATTTTGGCCTGAGAAGACCCAAGGCTTCAGTGCAAACCCTCCTGCTTTTAGAATCAGCTCCACATTCTTTGTGATGACTTCGAGTTTTTCACGGCAGTTGTGGGATGTCAAGATGTCATCGACGTAGCTGTGCTCATGTAATACTTGGCATTCATCTGTGAGGTGGCTGAATTGAGGCAGGTTAGCCGTCTCCCTCATAGCCAGTTGTGCTATGCACCCTGCTGGCTTGTCCCCGATATTCACTCTGGTTATGGCGTATTGTTCCACCTCATCGCCCTCTGAATCCCACCACAAGAACCGGTGTAGATGGACTTCCCTCTCCTCGAGCCACACAGAATTGTACATTTTTCTGACGTCTCCTAGAGCGGCGTAGGAGCCTTGGCGGAACTTGAGGAGGACAGCTCGAATCGGATTGAGAACGTCAGGGCCTTTCATCAGAAGGTCATTGAGACTTTGGCCTTTGTACTTCTGACTGCTGTTCCAGACAAGTCTTACCGGAGTTGTAACAGAGTGGGGGTTGGGTGCGATAAGATGACTAATATACCAGACAGGTCCATTCCAGTTGGTTAGATCCTCTTTGGTCAGCTTTCTTGCAGCCCGGCGGTCAACCATTTCGTGGACTTGAGCACCATAGGCTTTTTTCCACTGCGGTTCTTTGGCGAGCTGTCTCTCTGTTCTGAGAAAGGTTGCCTCCACTGCTTTTATGTTGTTTGGCAATGTAGATGGGTCAATGGGTTATGAAAGAACAATTAATTGCAATACAGTTCTGAGATCTCGAATGTGAAAACTTTGATGCTCAATTACTTTGCTTTGCGCAGATAGAGTCTTAAAGTCCCATGGTCACAACATGTCAGGATTCCAGTAACATCAGGGTATTGAGAAAAAGGTAATGAGAGCCATATCATACCAAAGATAAGTGCAGCAAGAACTACAGAGGTCCACAGCCAATGTCCCATAATTATCATAGGATACAAAGAGCAAGACACCCTGATGTTACAATATAGAAACTGGTGTGCTATCTTGGTTCCTGTCTTTGTAGCAGCACAGGCCTAGACCATGCAGCACAGCACAGAGGGGATGTTCAAATACTGTAAACAAGTCATTTTAGAGTAGAAAGCAACACTTACTTGATAATGTGGCCTCCTTGTGGTTGATGCTGGTTGATGCTTACTCTATTCACAATACTGAATATTGCTTTTTCTAAATTCATCTAAGTAACACTACTAGGCCAACTGTACTAGGCCTACTGTAAACATTAAGCAATGGTCTATTTTCTAATCTATGAGATATTGCAATGGAATTTTAATGTCTCTTACATTTACATTTACAACCTGGTCTCAGAGCATTACGTATTATCCTGTAAGTAAATCCAACCACTCCATTTAGTATGATTTGTTGTTACATTTCGTATATATTGTGTACTAATATTATGTACTAATTTGTGGATGTCTATCATCCATTTTGAAGATATGTTAAGAATTACAATTTGTATAATATGCTTCGAATTTGCTAAACATACAATAAATTACGAATTTGCAAAATGTATGAATTCCAATTTGTTGATGCTGAAGTTAGCTATGTGACTAGGTGGCTAACATTAACGTTAGCATTAGGAGTTAGGTTAAAGGGTTAAGGTTAGGATAAGGGGAAGGGTTAGTTAAAAGTGTTAAGGATTTGCCTTAAGTAACTTTCTGTCTTATCTAACCATAACAAACATAACATTTCATGCTAATTTGAGTGTCCCAGATTCAAATGTACTATTATATGTCTAGTCTATGAGACTAGGCTGACATTTAGAGCTGAATTGGAAGAGGTAGCTTTAATGGCATAAAAAATGACTTACTCTACAATCATCACTATGATTATCATCATCTGCTACCACTAGTCTTGGTAGTATCAGGGAGGTAGTGAGAAGGTTACTGTGTACATTTTAAAGTGGTGCTGTATACTGTACAGACAGGTGTATTGTCAGTGTGTAGCTCAGTATGTTTTTGTAAAGGGGTTGTATATCCTGTTGTCACAGTGGGCCTCAGAGCACAGTAGTACACAGCAGAGTCAGACAGCTGCAACCTCTGGATCGTCAAGGGGACAGAGCTAGATGTGAAATTCAGCCTGGAATCAAACCTCTTCTTGAAATCATCACTATTGCTCCCCTCTGAATAACGATCTCTTCTCAGGACATACTGAGGAGAGTCCCTAGTTAACTGGATGTACCAGAAGAGATCAGGAGATGTACTACTAGTAGTGTAGTTACAGCTGAGTGTTACCAGTCCTCCTTCAAGGGCAGTAACATGTCCACTCTGCTGGTCAACAGCCTCTTCTGCTCTGCAACCTGAAAAAGTAGTAACACTATTTTTTTTATGATCAGTTAGGAAAAATTCTGGCAAAGAGAATAGGAAGGTGAAGCTCTATACTGTACCAAAATGGCATGCACCCAGGATAAGTAAAGTATTCCTAAACCAATATGACATCATGATTCATGTATAGAGGAAGAATAGACTCTTATAGACTTTATGTTCCATCCACTGTAGCTAAGAAGTCTCATAGTTGTGGGGCTCTGCAGTAAAGGAGGAGCTTATTGTATATTCAAATCACATTTTATTTGTCACATGCGCTGAATACAACAGCAACCTTTCAGTGGAATGCTCACTTACAAGCCCTTAACCAACAATGCAGTTTTAAGAAAATACCTAAAAAAACTAAGAGATAAGAAAAACAAGTAATTAAAGAGCAGCAGTAAATAACAATAGCTGGGCTATATACAGTGCGTACCGGTACAGAGAAAACGTGTCTTCATTTGAATTTCTAGACTAAAAAGTTCTAGACTAAAAAATTACAAGATGACTTGATAAAATATAGAATTTGGACTTTACTACCAAATCCCATAGAAACACAATGAATAATACTTTCATCAATGGCAAAAAATGAAGTGTCTGTCCTATATCTATGAGATATAAGAAAGCTCAAGAAATATATATGTTTTATTTTTCTACACATATTTAACCCCTTAAATTCTCCATCGTGTTCGTTTGGAGTTGGCATCTAGATCGGCATGAAATCTCTCCTTGAAGTCAGCAGCATTGTCCCCAGTTCCAAATTTGAACCGCATAAGCATATACTTGGGGAAGTCGTTTGCTCCCTGTTTGTACCAGAATAGATATGGACGTAGATCGTCTGTTTCATAATGACAGACAAGTGTTATATGTCCTCCTTCAGTAGCCGTCTCAACTCCTTTTGTCTGTAACACTCTGTCTCCTCTGCATTCTGGAGAGAAATTAAATACGTTGAAAAAGATTTATACCCATTAAATCATTAGACGCATATAGATTGAGCAACTTTCTCTATTTTACATGATAATAGAACGGTATCATTTAAGCAATGGCTAGTAAGCAAATATATATATATTTTTATCATACCACAACAAAATGCAGCAAGGATCAAAATATTCTTCAGCCAAGATTCCATGTCTACTGTGAGAAGGGTAAGTAAGGAGAGAGCAAACACACTTGTATGTGTCACCACTTCTTTAACTCTGCCTTAGGAAGCATTAAGGAGGAGCTTCCATTAGGCTCTCTAAGAGTCTTTTATCACACTATCAAATAGTTTCTGTAAGGGGGCTGTATATCCTGTTGTCACAGTGGGCCTCAGAGCACAGTAGTACACAGCAGAGTCAGACAGCTGCAACCTCTGGATCGTCAAGGGGACTGATTTTGAGTCTTTATCTAGATGGGCATCAAATCTCTCCTCAAATCCAGTGGCATTTATACCTCCAAAAGAAAAACGTCCCAACATAAACTTTGGGAAGTAATTAGATTCATACCTGTACCAGAACAGATTTAGATTTGTAGTAACTGAAGTCTCAAATTGACAGTCCAGTGTGACCTGTTCTCCCTCAGTAGCGATCACATCTCCTGGTGGCTGAGTGACTGTGTCTTCACCTGCATTCTGGAAAAGGACACACATTTGTATTAGGGGAGAGTGGAGTTAAGCAACATGATATAGGGAATTAAAATGTATAAAATTAGTAGTAATTGTAGAAAACTTAAACATATGTTTGAAAAAATAAAGGGCTTGGAGCATAGGCAGAAAACAAATTAAGAATGTAATATTATCATACCATAACAACATGCAGCAAGAATCAGTAAATTCCTTAGCCACTCTGATGTAACTAGGCCATGATGAGACTATGAAATCCTTGTCTCCTCCTCTTTCTGTGTGTTGTCAAACATTGAGAAGCTTGTGACATTGTCTGAACAACACTCTACCCTGTGTTGTTGTACAGTGACTAAATCTCCTGTTGTCACAGTGGGATTCAGAGCACAGTAGTACACAGCAGAGTCAGACAGCTGCAACCTCTGGATCGTCAAGGGGACAGAGCTAGAAGTTAAATTGAGCCTTGAATCAAACCTCTTCTTGAACTAATCACCATTGCTCCCTTCTGCCTAAATGACTACCGAACCATAGCACTCACGTCTGTAGCCATGAAATGATTTGAAAGGCTGGTCATGTCTCACATCAACACCATTATCCCAGAAACCCTAGACCCACTCCAATTTGCATACCGCACCAACAGATCCACAGATGATGCAATCTCTATTGCACTCCACACTGCCATTTCACACCTGGACAAAAGGAACACCTATGTGAGAATGCTATTCATTGACTAAAGCTCAGCGTTCAACACCATAGTGCCCTCAAAGCTCATCACTACTCAAAGCTCACTCCCTCCGCAACTGGATCCTGGACTTCCTGACGGGCCGCCACCAGGTGGTAAGGGTAGGTAACAACACATCCGCCGCGCTAATCCTCAACACGGGGGCCGCCTTAGGAGTGCGTGCTCAGTCCCCTCCTATACTCCCTGTTCACCCACGACAGCATGGCCAGGCACGACTCCAACACCATCATTAAGTTTGCAGACAACACAACAGTGGTAGGCCTGATCAGCGACAACGACGAGACAGCCTATAGGGAGGAGGTCAGAGATCTGGCCTGGTGGTGCAAGAACAACAACCTGTCCCTCAATGTAATCAAGACAAAGGAGATGATTTTGTACTACAGGAAAAGGAGGACTGAGCACGACCCCATTCTCATCAACGGGGCTGTAGTGGATCAGGTTGAGCTTCAAGTTCCTTGGTGTCCACATCCCCAACAAACTATTGTTGGGTTCGACATTTTGAACATGGAGATATTAAATAAATGATAGAGAAGAAGCATAGAATCAAAGGAGAAAGTTAATTGTTCTCTGTAGAAACCAGAAGGCTTTGGAATGTGTTTGATGGAGGAGAGGAGAGTGACGTGTTGATATAGGGAAGACAGATGGATATCTGTGAATTAGGTGAAGGAGGGGTTGAGGTCAGCAAATGAGTGGTGAGGTCAGATCCCCTTAAACTTCTTAGCGCTAGGGGTCAGATTTTTTTCTTTTCTTAAAATAACGTTCCCAAGGTAAACTGACATTTTCTCTGGCCCAGATCGTAGAATATGCATATAATTTACAGATTAGGATAGAAAACACTCCAAAGTTTCCAAAACTGTCAAAATATTGTCTGTGAGTATAACAAAACGTATTCTTCAGACGAAAACCTGAGAAAATCTAACCCGGAAGTGATATCTAAAAAATAAAATCTGTGTTTCCTGGACCATCTTTCTTCCATTTAAAGCGGTATCAACCAGATTCCTTTTCCAATGGCTTCCTCAGGCTGTGACCAGGCTTTAGACATAGTTTCAGGCTTTTATTTTGAAAAATGAGCATGATTTTTCAAAAGTAGTCAGGTGTCCTCCGAATAGTTCCTGCGCGTGCGAGAGGAGCTCTCCATTTTCCTTTTCTCTCTTAATGAATAGGTTACGGTCCGGTTGAAATATTATCGATTATGTTTGTTAAAAACAACCTGAGGATTGATTATAAAAAACATTTGACATGTTTCTATGACCATTACGGATACTTTTTGGAATTTGTCGAACGGAAGAAGGCTTTGGTTTTCTGAACATAACGCACAACCCAAATGGCGTTTTTTTGTGATAAAAGTAATATTTATCGAACAAAAAATAACATTTGTTGTGTAACTGGGAGTCTCGTGAGTGCAAACATCCGAAGATTATCTAAGGTAAGCGATTATTTTTTTTGCTTTTCTGACTTTCGTGACCAAGCTAACCAAGCTAATATAAGGCTAATTGTTCTAGCATTGATTGCTGCACTCACAAAAGCTTGGATTTCTTTCGCTGTAAAGTATATTTTCAAAATCTGACACGATAGGTGGATTAACAACAAGCTCAGCTGTGTTTTGGTATATTTCACTTGTGATTGCATGATTATAAATATTTTTTGTAATATTTTTTAATCTGATACGTTTGGGAATTTTCTTCTTCCTTTCAGGACCGGAACGAGGCTGTAGTTTTCTCAACATATTGCGGAACCCAAATGGCGTTTTTTGTTATAAAAGTAATATTTATCGAACAAAAATAACATTTATTGTGTAACTGGGAGTCTCGTGAGTGCAAACATCCGAAGATTATCTAAGGTAAGCGATTATTTTTATTGCTTTTCTGACTTTTGTGACCATGCTAATTTGGGGCTAGCTGTTGTAGCATTGATTACTACACTCACAAAAGCTTGGATTTCTTTCGCTGTAAAGTATATTTTCAAAATCTGACACGATAGGTGGATTAACAACAAGCTCAGCTGTGTTTTGGTATATTTCACTTGTGATTGCATGATTATAAATATTTTTTGTAATATTTTTGCATTTGGCGCCCTGCAATTCTAGCGGTTGTTTAGGAAAGTGATCCCGCTAACGGGATTCGTAGCGCAGAGAAGTTAAGGGAGTAATCAGGGTTTAGTATCTGGTTACCTTCTTCCTGTTGGGCATAAACTGTAAGGATTGGAGAGAGGGAGTGTCTTAAGTGGGATATAAATATATGGATGGGACAAATGTTGGGTTGTCTGATTACAGCTGTACAGAACCTTTGGGAAAAATGTAACTTGGTTTAAGCTTCTCTAGTGTCCTTGGGTTATTTACTCTGAAGAATAAGAACCTAACACTATCATCGTGCAAACACACCAAAACAGTTGTGAAGAGGGCACGACAAAGCTTATTCCCCCTCAGGAGACTGAAAAGATTTGGCATAGGTCCTCAGATCCTCAAAAGGTTCTACAGCTGCAACATCGAGAGCATCCTGACTGGTTGCGTCACTGCCTGGTACGGCAACTGCTTGGCCTCCGACAGCAAGGCACTACAGAGGGTAGTGCGTACAGCCCATCACTGGGGATAAGCTGCCTGCCATCCAGGACCTCTACACCAGACGTTGTCAAAAAAAGTCCCTAAAAATTGTCAAAGACCCCAGCCACCCCAGTCATTGCCTGTTCTCTCTGCTACAGCATGGCAAGCGGTACCGGAGCGCCAAATCTAGGACCAAAAGGCTTCTCAACAGCTTTTACCCCCAAGACTCCTTAACAGGTAATCAAATGGCTACCCATACTATTTTCATTGTGTCCCGCCTCTCCACCCCCAACCCCTCTTTTTTTCTAATTTTGAATGGACCATCTCTTCTCAAACCTTTGAAGCCCCACCCCAAAATACAGAGTTGTCAGATGAGCAGAAGTAACAGCAGATGTCTTGCTGCTGCTTGATACATCTGTCACATCCTCAGAATGCAGGGCTGCACTGAAAAATGATTACCTTAGTCGCCCTCTATTGGATATTGGATAAAACTGTCTTATTTATTTCCATTTATTTTCTTGATTTTAGGGTAAGAGAGTTGCTTGATGCAAGATCTTCAATATATTAATTTATTCAACATGAGGTGTTCATTCATTCACAGTTTTTTGCTTTCCTATTTAAATCTACAATCTAAAGTATAAATAAGCAACACATTCAGATAGATTGAGTTTTGTCACTCTTCCATTCAACATTTTTAACATTTGTTTTTTATTGCTCATTGAAAATCGTTCATTGTTCATGTTCAGTGTGTGTTTTTTGTTTACACAAAGTAATGATGAAATAAAAAATGAGGGGATGTCTAGGGGATGTCAGTTTTTTTCTCCAGGTTTTTGTACAGTCTGCACAGGTTTCCTCTCACTGTGGGCTGCAGGGCACAGTAGTACACAGCAGAGTCAGACAGCTGCACCCTCTGGATTGTCAACGGGACTGATTTTGAGTCTGCATCGAGACGGGCATCAAATCTCTCCTTGAACCCTGCAGCATTGTCTCCAGATCCAAAAGAAAAACGTCTCAGCATATGTTTAGGGAAGTCATTTTCTTCTTGTTTGTACCAATATAGATATGCATTATTAGCACTGGTGTTATATTGACAACTCAGTGTTACCAGTCGTCCTTCTGCAGCAATCACACCTCCTGGTTGCTGTTGGACATGTTCTCCTGTGCACTCTGGGAGTAAAAGAAAGACAGTGATAATTTGAAAGATATTAGAAATGATAAAACCATAGTTAAAATTAGTTAAAGATACGATAAACCAATGAGGGAAAAGGTTCCATCATACCGAAGCAGAATACATCAAGAACCAGCCAGATGATCAGACAGAGTACCATGGTTATACAGAACACACTGAGAGTGACTGTGAGTTACAGTAAGAGGTAGAGATCCTGTCTCTCTCTTCCATGTCCATCTCAGCCTGTATATCACCATCAACTGACAGACATGAAGGAGGAGCCTGCTCAGAGAGAGGTAAGATTTAATAGAAATGTATTGGTCAATATTACCTTGTCAGTATTATATTATCACTCTTTGCAGTACATTAGAGACAAAGTGAAACACCTACAGTGGGGCAAAAAAAGTATTTAGTCAGGGAGAATGATGAAAATTACAGGCCTCTCTCATCTTTTTAAGTGGGAGAACTTGCACAATTGGTGGCTGACTAAATACTTTTTTGCCCCACTGTACCTCTAGCTCAAATCATATGGTAAATACTGACAATGACATAAATGTTTTATGAAGTGAGTATGATTAACTTATTTGAAAATAAATGTTTGAAAACGTACACATATTGAAATAATATTATTCTACTGTATATGCTGTACAAACTAATTCACAAAAATTAATGTCTCCTGTTATCATATGTTCAGTTTGAACAGGATCTTCGTAGCTCCTGCCTTTGACATAAAACCTGTTCAATGGTGGCTCTTAATGAAGTGTGGTGGTAGTGATGAAGGTGTGGTTTAATAAATCACTGTAAACATGGAATCAATTCAGATACATTTATATGAGAGAATGTTTAGAATGTTAAGTCATATGAAATTATTCTGATATTCATGAAATATTTACTTTATTTCCAAATATAAAATCTGGTCTCTTGTAGTTGAACATTCAAATAACTTTAATATTAAAAAGAAGGGAATATAATGGATGGAAGATAAGATCTATTCAGACTCAGTTTCTAGGGGTTCTAGGGGTCTCAGATTCAGGTTATCTGTGTTTCTATTGTCAGGATCAGTTTTCAACAGTGTGCCTGGGTTTCCTGTCACTGTGGGCAGCAGAGAACAGTAGTATAGAGCAGAGTCTGTCTGGGGCTCCCGAGTGCCGCAGCGGTCTAAGACACTGCATTTCAGTGCTAGAGGTGTCACTACCGACCCTGGTTTGATTCCAGGCTGTATCACAACTTGCTGTGATTGGGAGTCCCATAGGGCGGTGCATAATTGGCCTGGAGTTGTTAGGGTTTGGCCTTGGTAGGCTGTCATTGTAAATAGGAATTTATTCGTAACTGACTTGCCTAGTTACATAAAAAAATGTAAAACCGACATATGTCCACAATCCAAAACTGAGGTGCAAAACCTGTGCACTTACCAATGAACCTTGAAAAAATAAGAATTGCATTAAACATCTTCAGGGGGTCTGAATGACTGGCTTCATGCGCTGTCAAGTAAGAGTGTATCACTATCCTCTCCTCAAACATATTGTAGACTACATACTGTAATGTTAAAACACTCATTGACTTTGTAGCTCCTCCTCTCTACACTAAAGATGGTTGGGTATTTGAGTTCAACTGTCTTTCTGGGTTGGATTGCTGATAAATGTCATCTTAATGTTTTAGCAGTAGTTCTGAATAGAGACATTTCAGCTCATGACTGCCCTCTATTGATATTGTCTCACAAAAAACAATGGAGAAGAATAAGACAATTACTGCCCTTAATCCTCTAAGGCAGTGGTTCCCAATCTGTGGGGTCGGCAGGGGAGGCGCAGAGTTTTAAGGAACTCAGTCCGGCGTTAAACTTACTCTTGTCATGTTATTCATTGCATACCTTCGTTTCCTTTTATCCCACAGACATTGTTAATTTTTTTGTCACTCAAATATCCCACGAATAAACATTTGAAAATATTATTTAAAACGGCAAAATGTTCTTCGCACCCCAACAAAAGGGGTGTGAACAGTTTGTGTCATGAACAGTGTTTGTACCCATAGAAATAGATGTGCGCATGGGGTCTCCACAATGTCAGAATGGGGACACCGAGTGAAAAAGTTTGGGAACCACTACTCTAAGAAAACAAAACAACAAATGTTCTTCATTCTGTATTTATTTATGTCACACCAGGAAGATGCAGACAATATAAAGTATTATTTCCTGAATAATATTTATATTAAATGGCTTTTCTTTCTTAATTTAAAGTTGATGTAAAAATATATATGTATTAATGTAAAAAAATATATATGTATTAATGTACTTTAAATAGTAACTGATTGATCAGAACACAATGCACTGTTCATCCCCAAGGGTCTTGACAGGTTTTTGTACAGTGTGTCTGGGTTTCCTGTCACTGTGGGCTGCAAGGCACAGTGGTACAGAGCAGAGTCTTCCAATTCAACAGAGGAGATCATCAAGTCAACACGGGTCTTCTCTTCATTCAGTCTACCAGTGTGTCGTGGGGTCGTAATGGATGTATTCTGTACATACTTGTTGGTTGGTAGGATCAAAAGAAGACATTCTGGTCTGGATCCGGGGTATTGACGGTACCATTGAAGATTGTTAACATTGCCCTTGTAGTTGCAGGAGAGAGTGATGTCTGTTCCTTGGAGGGCATTGACTTCAGGCTTCACTGTAGTTATTGTTTCCTGCTCCATGCTATCACCTGCAACAACATAAGTATTGTCATTGTGTTAATGTTTATTCCCAATGAGAAACAATACATGGGTTAGGTGTCCATAAAGTATGACGAGAGAAAGAATTTAAACTTTCCAGTAAAATGCCACTTAGTGTTTAATGCAATCATTCATTGAACAAAGCAATGTCACTGTATTCAAAATGTTATTTGGTTGCAGATGAGAATTCAGCACTCACCTACAAATGCTGAGAGGAGCAACAGTAACATGAGTGACATCCTGATACAGACTAGATAAACCAACTGAGAGATAAGACAGTGAGAGAGCTGAGTAGATCCTCTACAGAGACATCCTCATGGTTGCAGGTATACCCAGCCTATATCAGTGTTTGACTATGAGGCCCCTCCTCTGATAACTGGATATGTAACTCTTCTTCTGTGTTGTGGTTAAGGGTTCTTAGTTCCTATTGGCCTCCTCCTCAGATTATTTTAGACTTCATTTATATCTGAAAATTTATTGTTTTTGCTTTTGTTGTTGTTTGTTTATTTTTTCTAAAGATAATACTATACCAATACTATACTATATATATACCATCTGCAAATAAACCTTCACTAAGAATAGTAGAATATTGTGTCACTGTTGACTAGGATGAAGATCATTCGAAATAAAAAGCTTTCATCCCACATCTTTGTGTCAGACTGACTGTGGGCTCCATTGCACAGTAGTACAGAGCAGAGTCTGTCACATCAGCAGAGGAGACCTCCAGATCCATACATTTAGATTTTTTGTCATGATTTGGAGTGAACCCTGGTGTAATTACCACATACTCCACAACCAGTAACTGTGGTGCTGATTTGGAATATTGTGATAGCAGTTTACTAATATTTTATGTACTAGAGACTCCACTTGATGGCGATGTGGTCAAACAAAATAGCAGATGTTTGTAATCACAAAAATCACAAATGGCGATAAAATGTACCTTTGAAGATCTTCCTCTGTTTGCAATCCCAAGGGTCCCAGCTACACAACAATTGGTTGTTTTGTTCGATAAAGTCCTTCTTTATATCCCAAAAATGTCAGTTTAGTTGGCACACTTGATTCAGTAATCCACTCGTTCAACATGCATACAAATGAATCCAAAAAGTTACCGGTAAAGTTCGTCCAAACAAGTCAAACGATGTTTCTAATTAATCCTCGGGTACTCTAATATCTAAATAAATTATAATATTTAAGACGGAGAGTAATATGTTCAATAGGGAAGATAAATAACGAAGAGCGCGCACCTCATTCACACGCCAACAAGACTACTTTTCTAATGAGAGACACCTTGGAAAAACTACAACTACTTGCTGTTAGGTTAGGATTTATTCGGGATGTGGACATGAAGCTAGAGTTAGAGTTAACTTCTCTAGGGTAGGGGGCAGCATTTTCACATTTGGATGAAAAGCATACCCAAATTAAACTGCCAGCTACTCATCCACAGAAGATAAGATATGCATATTATTAGTAGATTTGGATGGAAAACACTCTGAAGTTTATAAAACTGTTTGAATCATGTCTGTGAGTATAACATAACTTATTTAGCAGGCAAAACCCAGAGGACAAACCATTCAGATTTTTTTTTTGAGGTCACTCTCTTTTCAATGATTTTTCATTGGGAAACCAGATTTCTAAGCGACCTGCTTGCAGTTCCTACGGCTTCCACTGGATGTCAACAGTCTAGAGAAATTGGTTGAGGTTATTCCTTTGTGTAATGAAGAATTACGGCCATCTTGAAGTCGAGTCACTCTAGGTGTCCTGTTTGATTGAAGCGCATGACCAGAAGGCATGCTACGGTTGGTTTTAATCCTGTATTGAACACAGATCATCCCGTCTTCAATTTTATCGATTATTAACGTTAAAAAATACCTAAAGTTGTATTACAAAAGTAGTTTTTGGGCAAAGTTTGGGCAAAGTTTACAGGTAACCTTTGAGATATTTTGTCGTCACGTTTGAGCAAGTTGGAACCTGTGTTTTTCTGGGTCAAACGCGCCAAATAAATTGACATTTTGGATATATATCGACGGAATTAATCGAACAAAAGGACCATTTGTGATGTTTATGGGACATATTGGAGTGCCAACAACAGAAGCTCGTAAAAGTAAGGCATGAATTATATTTTTATTTCTGCGTTTTGTGTTGTGCCTGCAGGGTTGGAATATGCTTATCTCTCTTTGTTTAAAATGGTGCTATCCTCAGAAAATAGCATCGTATGCTTTCGCCGAAAAGCCTATTTGAATTCTGACATGTTGGCTTGATTCACAACCAGTGTAGCTTTAATTTGGTATCTTTCATGTGTGATTTAATGAAAGTTTGATTTTATAGTATTTTTCATAGTAATAAATTTGATTTTGGCGCTCTGCACTTTCTCAGGCTTTTTGCCAAGTGAGACAGTAGCGTCCCGCCTAAACTCAGATTTTTGGATATAAATATGAACTTTACCGAACAAAACATACATGTATTGTGTAACATGAAGTCCTATGAGTGTCATCTGATGAAGATCATCAAAGGTTAGTGATTAATTTTATCTCTAATTCTGCTTTTTGTTACTGCTCTCTTTGGCTGGAAAAATGGCTGTCTTTTTCTGTGACTTGGCTCATACGTAACATAATCGTTTGGTGTGCTTTCGTCGTAAAACCTTTTTGAAATCGGACACGTTGGCTGGATTTACAACAAGTGTAGCTTTAAAATGGTGTAAAATACTTGTATGTTTGAGGAATTTAAATGATGAGATTTCTGTTGTTTTGAATTTGGCGCCCTGCAGTTTCACTGGCTGTTGACGAGGTGGGACGCTACCGTCCCACATATCTTAGAGAAGTTAAGGTTAAGGTTGATCCGGGTTGTGGACATGAAGCCCGGGTTAGTATTAGGGCTGGCTAGGACAGAAGGGTTTAGGATTCTATTCCTTCAGATCCACTTTAGCCAAAATCCAGATAGCAGAAGTTTTGACAGTGTCAGAGGTTGAATTGCGTTAGTGCTGTCAAACAACACAGGCAGAATTGAATATTTCTCTCTGTAGCAATGTTTCAGTCTTGACGATTGGAGAAAATGTTGATGCTCCACCTACTGCCAAATACAGTGTTAGGGTTAGACTTGTAATTCATAACCTATAATTCAAAATGGAGATTGGACATCCACGAATGAATACATACCATATGAAACGTAACATTTCAGACTAAATGGAGTGTCTTGAATTTACATACAGAATAGCATGAAATACTCTCCGACCAGGTTAGGCGTTGTGACAATGATCAACAGCAGCTGCTCACCTATTTTACAGCTCCAATGCAGTTACATCCCCGACACCGCAAGTGCTTGATCTGATTGAATCTAGGCCTTAGTGTTTTGGACAAATTCATTAATGTGCCTGTTGATAACTTTCTCCTCTCAATCAGATGTTCTAGGTTTTTGAACAGTGTTTCTGGGTTTCCTGTCACACTAGGCTGCAGGGCGCATTAGTACAGAGCAGAGCATTTCAGCAGAGGAGATCTCCAGATCCACACTGGTTCTCTCTTTCTTCAGATTAACAGACAGTCAAGGGTCTTCAGATGTAGCTCTTATTGCAGAGGGCTTTGAGGTGACTGTAGTGTAGAGGAGGAATCGGGGTGCTGATCCAGGGTACTGTCTGTACCACAGCATCATATCTGATTTTACTGTATAGTTACAGGAGATCTCTGTTACCCTCTAAATAATACTCATCAGGACTGGTTGGAGTAATATCATCCTCTAAAGTATCACCTACAAGGGCTGAAATCAGTAGAATATAACAGAGTAGCAACATGGTCTATGTTACAGATCAGACATAAACTAGTTATTTAGAAAACAGCAAATCCAAAACACTGCTATGAATTTGAAATGATAAGTAGGCATATGCAATGTTGCTCCTCCTCTTCACATCTTGTAGGTTTTTAAACACACCCACCAGGTTTCATGTCAAAAAGAAAAACCTTGAGATGTACCATCTCCTGTAGGTCATGTCATGTGCTTATAGAATGTGTCAGGTTAGGTTGTTGTACAGCGTTTGTAGGTTTCCTTTCTCCGTGGGCGTCAGAGCACAGTAGTACATAGCAGAGTCTTTCTCTTTAGCAGAGGAGATCTCCAGATCCACCCGGTTCTTCTCAACATTTAGTATGACTGACAGTCGAGGATCCAGACCTGGAGCCTGTGATGGAGACCCAACACCATGCAGGATAAATCCTGTTTGGGATAGGGGGCAGCATTTTCACTTTTGCATGAAATGCGTGCCCAGAGTAAACTGCCTCCTACTCTGTCCCAGATGCTAATATATGCATATTATTTGTAGTATTGGATAAAAAACACTGAAGTTTCTAAAACTGTTTGAATGATGTCTGTGAGTATAACAGAACTCATATGGCAGGCAAAACCTGAGAAAAATCCAACCAGGACGTGCATTCTGATGAAGATCATCAAAGGTAAGGGAATATTTATCATGATATTTCTAACTTCTGTTGACTCCAACATGGCGGAATTTTTTTGGGCTGGATTTGGCTGAATTGGGCTCTGAGCGCCGTACACAGATTATGCTTTTTCCGTAAAGTTTTTTTTAAATCTGACACAGTGGTTGCATTAGGGAGAAGTCTATCTTTAATTCTGTGAATAACACTTGTATCTTTTATCGATGTTTATTATGAGTATTTCTGAGATTTCTGTGGCTATCTGCAAGATCACCGGATGTTTTGGAATCAAAACATTACTGCACGTAACGCGCCAATGTAAACTGAGATTTTTGGATATAATTACGCACATTATCAAACAAAACATACATGTATTGTGTAACATGATGTCCTAGGAGTGTCATCTGATGAAGATCATCAAAGATTAGTGATTCATTTTATCTATATTTCTGCTTTTTGTGACTCCTATCTTTGGCTGGAAAATGTCTGTGTGTTTTTTTGACTTCGCTCTGAACTAACATAATCATATGTTGTGCTTTCGCTGTAAAGCCGTTTTGAAATTGGACACGATGGGTAGATTAACAAGATGTTTATCTTTCATTAGCTGTATTGGACTTGTTAATGTGTGAAAGTTACATATTTCAAAAAAAAAATAATCCATTTCCCGCGCTGCCTTTTCAGCGGAATGTTGTCGAGGGGTTCCGCTAGCGGAACGCCTGCGCTAGAAAGGATAAGCAGGATATACTGAGGAGCTGATCCAGGGTTCTGGAGATACCATTGAAGAGAGACTGCAGATGAGTAGGTGCATGAAAGTGTAATATTGCTACCTGCTGGAGCATACACCTCCTCTCTGATTGGCTCAATGGTCTGACCATTACTGTCAGCTGCAAGAATGTACTGATTATAGTAGATGACTTACATGCAATCACTTAAAGCTAAATAAATGTGGGGATTGACATTGTGGCTGAAACTGGAATTTAAAATGATAACACACAGCACAACAAGATTTGTGTATACTAAAGTAACATCCTCCTCCATCTAGTTTTGGATATACAATCTCTTCTCAAACCTTTGAAGCCCCACCCCAAAATACAGAGAGTTGTCAGATGAGCAGAAGTAACAGCAGACTTCTTGTTGCTGCTTGATTCCACTGTCAAATCCTCAAAATGCAGGGCTGCACTGAAATATGATTACCTTAGTCTCCCTCTATTGGATATTAGATAAAACTGTGTAATTTATCTCTGTGTATTTTCTTGATTTTAGGACAACAGAGTTGCTTGATGCAAGATGTGCAAGATATTCATTTATTCAACATGAGGAGTTCATTCCTTCAGTTTATTTGGTATTTCTATTTAAATCTAGAATATAAAGTATAAATAAGCAACACAATCAGATATCCTTAAGGAGTTTGTCACTTTTCCATTCCATTTTTTCCCAAATGTTTTGCTTATTCATTCAGTCACAGTGTATTTTGTTTTCCTATTTATATCCAGAATCTAGAGTATAAATCTGCAACATATTCAGATAACCGAATGAGTTTCTGTCACTTTTTCATTTGTTTCAACATTTTATGATTGTTAATTGAAAATAATTCACTGTTCATTTCCAGCCTACATGTATATTTTTTGTCTACTGAAGGTAACCTAATAATGAACATGTTTCTCTTAGGTGATGTCAGTGTTTTAAGTTCAAATTTTTTGTACAGTGTGTCTGGGTTTCGTATCATTATGGGCTCCAGGGCACAGTAGTACAGAGCAGAATCTGCCACTTCAGCAGAGGAGATCTCCAGATTCACACGGGTTCTCTCATCGTTCAGTTTAACAGACAGTTGAGGGTCTTCAGGTTTAGCTTTCACTACAGAGGGGTTTGAGGACACTCCAGTGAGGAGGAGGAAGATGGGAGATGATCCAGGGTACTGTTGATACCACTGGAGAGTACTAGCAGAAGAGTAATTACAGGATAGATTTATGACATCACCTTCCAACCTAACATCTTATCTGTTGTTGGAGTAATGTCATTCCCATAACTGCCACCTCTAAATCATTCATGAAAACTGGAATTGTTATCAGGAAATTATTATAAAATTCAAATCATTATTCAGTCAAGTGTATTCAAAATTGACAAAATATCCTTCCCAGTACTATGACTCCAGTCTTCAGTAACTACATCCACAAGGATTGGAAATGAAGAGTAGCATCAAACTCACCCACTAGTGCTAATATTAAAATTGATCCTAGTAACATGCTGGTAAGTATTATTTAACACAGTGAAAAGAGTGAACACAAGTAGAGTTATGACAGAATGACTCCCCTGGTTTCTCACTGTCAGCTATAAAAGGCATTTCCTTTCCTCTGCCTCAAATATATAACACCTCCCCTTGCCTTAAAAAATGTCTTTGTAAAGGGGCTGTATGTCCTGTTGTCACAGTGGGCCTCAGAGCACAGTAGTACACAGCAGAGTCAGACAGCTGCAACCTGGATCGTCAAGGGGACTGATTGTGTCTTGGCATTTAGACTTGCATTGAATCTCTCCTTGAACCCAGCAGTATTGTCTCCAGATCCAAAATAATAACGTCTCAGCATATGTTTAGGGAAGTCATTTGCTTTCTTGTTTGAACCAATATAGATATGCATTATTAGCACTGGTGTTATATTGACAACTCAGTGTTACCAGTCCTCCTTCTGTAGTAATTACACCTCTTGGTTGCTGTTGAACATGGTCTCCTGTGCACTCTGGAAGACAAAAAAAGATAAAGTGAGTGATAATGAAATATTAAAAATGAAAATGAGATAGATGATGATTATATAAACCAATGAGAGAAAAGGTTCCATCATACCGAAGCAGAATACATCAAGTACCAGCCAGATGATCAGACAGAGTACCATGGTTATACAGAACACACTGAGTGACTGAGTTACAGTAAGAGGTAGAGATCCTCTCTCTCTCTTCCATGTCCATCTCAGGCTGTATATCACCATCAACTGACAGACATGAAGGAGGAGTCTGTTCAGAGACAGGAAAGATTGTAAAGAAATGTATGAGTCAATATTACTTCATCAATATTAGATATAAGCACTCTTTGCAGTACATTAGCCAAAGTGAAAAGCTTACTTCTAGCTCACATAAAACGAAATAGCTTAAAGCAATTGTCAATTACATAAATGTTCCATGAAGTGAGTATGATAAACTTATTTTTTGATATGTTGTAAAAACATACACGTATTCTTTTAAAATTAATGTACAAACACTTGTGTAGCCTACAGAGTAAATAATTCAGGTTTACTTCTGTACATAAAGTATATTGAAATGCATATTGTGCTTTTGTCCCAACTTTTCAGTGGTACTGAATGTTTCTATGGACACATGTGAAACTTATAGTTTTTGTAAGGGGGTTGTATATCCTTTTGTCACAGTGGGCCTCAGAGCACAGTAGTACACAGCAGAGTCAGACAGCTGCAGCCTCTGGATCGTCAAGGGGACTGATTTTGCTGTGACATTCAGACGGGCATCAAATCTCTCCTTGAACTCAGTAGCAGCTTCCCCAGCTGAAAATATATCCCTTCTCAGCATAAACATGGGTTTGCCATTTGCTTGTTGTTTGTACCAGAAGAGATATGGTGACAGATCAGTTGTATCAAATATACAACTGAGTGTTGTTGGTTGTCCTTCTACGACCATTACATCTTCTGTTGGCTGTATTACATTCTCTTCTGCTCTGCAGGCTGAAAATAAAGATACATATATCTTGACAACATATAATAATAATGTATATAAATAAATGAACAAATGCACAGAAAGAGACAGATGGACAGAGTGATGTTATACCAAAGCAGCATGCAGCCAGAACATGCAGGATCAGCCAATTTCTCATGACTAGTCAGTCAGTTTGAAGTGGAAAAGGTAAGGAGCAGAACAATGTTGATCTATCTATCACAGAGCTTTAACACCCTCTGTCCTACTGTTGATGCTTCAAGTTGTTCTGTATTACATGCAGTAGTAGACCATGGGGAAGTGTCTGTCTGTATGGCATCCTCTGATTCAGGGGTGTGTGCTTTGTTAGGTTGCCCCTTTCAGGTGGACTTTCATACTACAACACCAGACAGTGTGAATTGTGAGGAGTAACTACAAATAACAATATTTTTGCACTTTGTCATATTTCTAAGTGCTTTTCCAACCACTTAAAAAGAATATGGATTTGAAGACTACTGTTTGAAGAGTGAAGAACACATATTTCTCACAGTTCATTACATATGAAGACAGAGAAACACTAGACCACCTGGTGATTGCACAAAGCACATCACAGTTCTCTGATCTCAACCTCTGCCATTATGTTATGAAATTGTGGTTTGATGTTCAAATTTGATCCCCGCTTCATCAAAGCATTTTTGGTCTGCAGGTTTTAGAACAGCGGTCTTTTACACATTGTATCACTCGGTATATTCTCTGAGAGCACAGTAGTAGAGTGCTGTCTGCCAGGGTTAGTCTTGTTATCACCAGTTCAGTTGATGTCTGAGACGTTGTGGATGTATATCTCTCATCAGAGATATGTTCACTACCACTTTCTGATCTGGCACCATTATACAGTAGAAACTGAAGATCCTGGTTATGGTAATGCCTGTACCATTAAAGGTCAATACATTTCCAGCCTATATCATATGAGCAGCTCAGAGTCACAGGTTTTCCCTCTGTACCTATGACTTCAAGCTTTGCAGGACTAATGTGATCCCCCGCATTCTGTCCTGTAAAGAGAATATAGAAACTAAAACAATTGACAGGCATTTAAAAAAGTAACTAGCATCAACAATACAGGCTCACTTACAAAATGTTGTAAGGCTCACCTGTACAAAATGTGGAGAACATCCAGATCAAACCAAGTAACATCATCATTCATCTACTATATGTTGGTCCAACTAGTTAACTGAAATATGTCTCCTGTCATCATATGTACAGTTTGAACAGGATCATTTGTAGCTCCTCACTTTGACATAAACCCATTCAATGCTTTCTCTTAACGAAGTGTGGTGGTGGTGATGAAAGCTTGGTTTACTAAATCACTGTAAAGATGGAATCAATGATATTTCTATGAGAGAATGTTTAGAATGTTGTCATATACATGACTTTGGTTTTATTTCCAAATATAAAATCTGGTCACTGGTATTATTTAATACAGTGAAAAGAGTGAACACAAGTAGAGTTATGACAGAATGACTCCCCTGGTTTCTCACTGTCAGCTATAAAAGGCATTTCCTTTCCTCTGCCTCAATTATATAACACCTCCCATTGACTTAAAAAAACACAAAGTCCTGTACACACGCACCCACCTGCACACACAGTGTTTTTGTAAGGGGGCTGTATATCCTGTTGTCACAGTGGGCCTCAGTGCACAGTAGTACACAGCAGAGTCAGACAGCTGCAACCTCTGGATTGTCAAGGGGACTGATTTGGTGATGGAACTGAGATGGGCATCAAATCTCCCCTTGAATCTATCATCAATATCCCCTGGTCCAATGACATCCTTCCGCAAAACATATTCAGGGTAATTGTTTGTGGATTGAATGTACCAGAAGAGAGATGGAGCTGATAAACCGGTGTTATATTCACAGTTGAGAGACACGTCTTCTCCTTCATAAGCAGTCACTTCTCTTGTTGACTGAGTAACACTGTCTGCTCCTCTGCACTCTGGAAACAAAGAAGAATACCTTTGTGAAAAATGTCAGGATTCCAGTAACATCAGGGTGTTGAGAAAAAGATAATGAGAGCCATTTCCTACCAAAGATAAGTGCAGCAAGAACAACAGAGGTCCACAGCCAATGTTCCATACTTATCATAGGATACACAGAGCAAGACAAACTGATGTTACAATATAGAAACTGCTGTGCTCTCTTGATTCCTGTCTTTGTAGCAGCACAGACCTAGTCCATGCAGCACAGCACAGAGGGGATGTTCAAATAAACAAGGAATTTCAGAGTAGAAAGCAACATTTACTTGGTAATGTGGCCCCCTTGTGGTTGATGTTGGCTTTTCCATTACTCTGTACACAATAGTGAGGTTAACTTTTTTCTCCTGAATTAATTTAGTTCGACTCTACTAGCTATATGTGTTCTAATCCATGAGATATTGTAATGGCATTTTAATGTCTCTTACATCTACAATTAGAGCTGAATTGGAAGAGATAGCTTTATTGGCATCAAAATTGACTTATTGCATAATCATCACCATCACCATCATCATCATCATCATCATTATCATCCTCATCCTCATCCTCATCCTCATCATCACTGTGATTATCATCATCTGCTACCACTAGTCTTGGTAGTATCAGGGAGGTAGTGAGAAGGTTACTGTGTCAATTTCAAAGTGGCATTGTAGACCAGGGGTTCTTAAACTTTTTCAGCCTGGGACCCAAATTAGAATTCTGTGTTTTCCTGGGACCCAATGCAACTATACGTAAATATCAGTACATTTCATTGCCCTTATGCCTAAAAAAAAGCAATATAGACAAAAACAAAAGTGTAATACCCATAAATATATTTATATCCCCATTAAAAACACTCTTACATACCTGTCTAGGTTGGAACTGTTGCTGTTAAAATACAATAAATAATTCCAATCTGAACTGGAATAAATGGATTGATCACATCACACAGATGTAGACCAGTAAACACACACATACACACAGTCCTAATGAGAGGTGTGTGGCTGGTTGAAGTTTTCAACAAGCATGTCTATTCTGGGCTCAGTTTTTAAAAGTGCAACACTGATGTCATGCTCAGCATCTACACTGTTTCTGTACTTGAGAACCCTGACTTGCATAGGTATGAGGTGCCAAACTGGATCATAACATCTACTGATTTCTCAGTCAGGCAGGAGACCACTTCCTGCTGCAGATGAGCAACCCAGAACTGTGTGAGTGTTTGCCTCTAAAAGCATCTTGCTTCAATCAGTATATTGCAGTTCAGAATACAAATTATTACTTGTAACAGCAACAGTTCCAACCTAGACTTGTTTTCAACAATAATGTATACAGTAAAATGTACAGTAGGCCTGATAATTTTCATCTTCATCTGTACTGTTTCTTCAGGTTGCACTATCAGTAGCTAGTTAGCTTGCTTTGGTTAACATTAGCTATTAGCTGTGTAACGTTACAAGGCCAGGGGATTGTTTGAAAGAGAAACTCACATCTACTACTATGAGAGATAGTACTCCCTTATTTCTGCCTATCATCACCTGTTATAAAATGACAACAACGTTTTGCTAGTTGACTAACTTTTTCACATTCGAAGCACTGTTTCCTGAAGCATTCTGCCCTGTTCTGAAAGAACTCCCTGGGTTTACCGTCATGTTGTGCCTGGATTTTTGGTCAGGACGTGTAGTCTTATTAATTTGTTCATTTTGATAGACTCATTACTAAGCACTTCCCCACACAAAACACATTGTGGGCGCTCCTCGTTATTTCTCAAAGTCTGTATGAAAGAGACAAAAAGTCATCACTGTATTTGCGTTTCATGACGATTGAGCTCAGTCAGAACTTGTGGCTAGCATGAGTCCATTTCATGACAGCGGTGAGTGATGGCGAGTGGGAATAACAAGTCAGTGGCTTGAACAACAGCGCTGTAGCGTGTGGGTCGCGGAGTGATCTTCAAGAAAACTGCAGTAAAAAGATCAGGTAAACCGCGAAGCACAGAGGCATCTCCCACTACCTCTCCCACTTGCACTGGCTCAGTATTGCCAACTTAGCGACTTTGTCGCTATATTTAGCGAGTATTCAGACCCCTCTAGCAACACATTTTCAAAAAATCGACTAGCGACAAATCTAGCGACTTTTTCTGGTCTGATTGGAGACTTTTGGAGACTCTGATGTGAAAGCACGTATCGTTCTTACTCTTCTCAACGAGCAGCGGGTGCTGCCGTGGGCCCCACCCCCGTCCCAAAGCACTCACAGCCGGCCCAGTCCTCGCGCAGCAGTCCTTCCCAGCTGCAGTCAGAGCAGGAGATGTTCACCCCTCCGCGTCCAGACTGCAAATGATTCGCGCATGCGGGAAGCCGCCGCTGGCTGATCCCGCCCTGAATGTAAAATGTTCTTTGTCTAAAATAAATCACTGCACAAAAATTAATCACTGCATTTGACTCACACTGCCTCAGTCACATACTCACATTGTCCACTGTGTGTGTGCCTCTCTGTGACATAAGCTAAACATCTAGCTGGCTAGCTCATCATGTCTCAGTCTAAACTGTACACTCAAAAATACAGAAAGGAGTGGGAATCAAACCCTGAATTCAAAGGCTGGTTGAAGCCGTTTATTGGAGATGATACACGGGCATACTGCCTGTATTGTAAGGCTGATTTCTACGCCAAACTTAGTGATGTAAAAAAACACATGACAACTCAAAAACATACTCAAAAGGCAAAGCCTTATAACAGTTCCACCCAAAACAAGCTGCCATTTATGGTATTTTGTTTTTACTGAGGCCACCATGGCATTAGCTATCGCTGAACACTGTTCCATGCTGGCATGTGATCACATTGGAGATGCATGGAGAGCTACTTTCTCAGACTCCACTACTGCTACCCACTTCAAAATGCACAGGACAAAGTGCACAGAAATTATTAATGGTGTTCTAGCACCATACTTTCTGAAAAAGTTGGTCGCAGATGTGGGTGACCAGCGTTTCAGCCTCCTCCTCGATGAGTCCACAGATGTAAGTGTTTCTAAGTACCTGGGGGTTGTGATAAGGCACTTTAGTGACACATTTACATTTACATTTAAGTCATTTAGCAGACGCTCTTATCCAGAGCGACTTACAAATTGAAAGTTCATACATATTCATCCTGGTCCCCCGTGGGGAATGAACCCACAACCCTGGCGTTGCAAGCGCCATGCTCTTCCAACTGAGCCACACGGGACCACACCAATCAAACAATTGTATCAACATTTCTGGGGCTTGTTGAGTTGGATGGAGGAGATGCCAAATCTATAGCCCGTGCTGTTGTGGCTTTCCTCGAGAAGTGTTGTCTTAAAAAAGAGAAACTCCTGGGGATAGGGACTGACAATGCCTCTGTTATGACGGTGATTAACAATGGGGTCCAGAAGTGCTGAAGGACAAGTATGGCCTCAAATATCTGGTTCTTATTCACTGTGTGTGCCACTCTCTGCAGCTTACTGTAAGTCATGCTTCCAATGCCACCATCCCCCGTAGTGTGGAGTACTTGGTACGAGAGACTTATAACTGGTTTTCAGTGTCTCCAAAGCACAGGGAGGCCTACAAGGCCATATATGAGACCATCAACTGTGGGGAGAATCCTTTACAGATAACCAAGGTGTGTGCCACACGTTGGCTCTCCATTGAACCCACGGTTTCATTTGGACCAGTGGGAGGAGCTTAGGGTGCATTTCGTATTCACCAAGTCTAGTGAACACTGCTACATGGCAGAGGTTTTATACTCCATGTACAGTGATCCTCAAAACCTATTGTATCTGACTTTTTTGAAGTCAGTGCTGGGTGACGTACAGTTGGCCATCAAGGCTTTTGAGGGAGAGCAAGTCGATCCTCTTAAGCTACTTGACAGCTTGGTTAGCCTGATCAAGTCTGTGAGCAGCAGGGTGCTGAATCCACTGGCAAATGTTGATGTACTCAAAGGGTCAATAGATGGATACATCAGTCCCCATCAGTTACCTTTTTGAGTCAAAGGCAGCTGAGCTCCACCTTGCGCCTGAGGATGAAAACAATGCCCGAAAGAGGTGTGTAGCCTTCACCATCTCCCTCACTAATGAGTTGAGGGTGAGACTGCCGGACAACATCGAAGCATTACAGTACATGTCAGTTTTCAATGTGGAGGAAACTCTAAAGCACAATAAGAGCCCTGTAGAAATAGAAAAAATAGCCAAGCTCCTTGGCTACTTCCCTGCAGAGATAGACAGGATTGTCCAGCAATGGTGTGCCATCCATCTTAGTAAATGAAATGAGACAAAAAACACACCGCGCTTCTGGAGTGGGATTTGGAAGTTCAGGGATGAAGCTGATATCAACCCGTTTCAAGAACTTGCCATGTGTCACACCCTGACCATAGAGAGCCCTTGTTTTTCTATGGTGTAGTAGGTCAGGGCGTGACTGGGGGGTATTCTAGTTTATTATTTCTATGTGGGGTTTTAGTTTATTATTTCTATGTTGGTGATTTGTATGATTCCCAATTAGAGCCAGCTGGTAATCGTTGTCTCTAATTAGGGATCATATTTAGGTAGCATTTTTCCCACCTGTGTTGGTGGGATATTATTTTGTGTTTTGTACATGTGCACCACGTAGTCACGTTACTTACTTCAATAAAAAAGATGTGGAACCCAGATCATGCTGCACGTTGGTCCGAGTATGCTTCCAACGACGATCGTGACACCATGGCTGCTGTGTCTGTGTTGTCCTTGCCACACTCGAATGCTGAAGTCGAGAGAGTATTCAGCCAGATGAGTGTGGTAAAAAGCAAACTTAGAAATCGGATGTCCTTGCAGACCCTTAACTCCATCCTGTATATTCGATATGGACTGAAGCTGTCTGGTGAGTTTTGCTATGAGCACCAGCTGCCTGATAATGTTTTGCAGCTTTTTGGCACATTAGCTGCTTACTCATTTAAGTCAGCTCCCTCAGTTGCTGAACCTGCCATAGAGAGCCTTGACCAAAATGACGACGATCCACTCTTTCTGTGAGCCAGCACAACCTGTGTGTGTGTGGAGGGGGGTCTATAAGAAAAAACTATTAACCTGAATTAGGGCCAGATGAGTTACCATAATTTTCTCACTTTGCCATTGCTCGTTTTTTCTATTGTCTCTTTTTGGTCCATTTAGATTGTTAATGTAGATTGTATACAAAAAAAAGAAAGAAAAAAAATATTGTTAAAAATGTTCATGTTTTACTGTGACTTGTTGTAGAAAACTAAACTTTGTTGTTTAAGAAAACTAAACAAAAAAATATAAAATACAATAAAAAATAAAATAAAAAACGAAGTAACTCCGCCAGAGTGTCTCTTTTGGGTCACTTTTGCCGGTCCCAAGCCCGGATAAAGGAGGAGGGTAAGAATTGTGACATAAAAAAAAACAAGAATCGACAGAAGTTCATTTGTAGTTCTAAAAATATTTAGGGTGTTTTTTACTCACTTTTTGTCTCTCCCACAATATTATTCCTCTCTCCTACAGCGTCCATCACAATTACATGCACATGGCCAATTATGCAAATTAGGTGATGATGTCATTTAGCGACTTCTAGCGACTTTTAGGACAGTCAATAGCTACTTTCCTTACTGAGGAGTTGGCAACACTGTGCACAGCTGCCAAACAGAGCAGAGACCGCTGCTAAGCAGGGAGCGCACCTGACCGAGAGCCCAGTTGCACTTTGCCAAATCAATTCAAGTAATTCATGAAATAATTATAAATTTACGTCGCAACCCATACTTTAAGAAACGCTGTTGTAGACTGTCCAGACAGGTGTATTGTCATTGTGTAGCTCAGTATGTTTTGTAAGGGGTTTGTATAGCCTGTTGCCACAGTGGTCCACCGAGCACAATACTACACAGCATATACTTGGGGTACTCGTTTGCTCCGTGTTTGTTCCACAACAGTTATGGATTTGTATCCGTAGTATCACATTGACAGTCCAGTGTGACCTGTTCTCCCTCAGTAGAGATCACATCTCCTGGTGGCTGAATGACTGAGTCTTCTCCTCTGCATTCTGGAAAATAATGTAATACACATTTGTATTAGGAGGAAAATAATCAAGTAACATGATTGAGGAAATAAAACACATGAAATTAATACTTGCAGTGTTGAACTGAGAAATATGTTTGATAAAATAAAGGATTGGGAGCAAAGACCAAACAAATAATGAAAATAACATTATAATAACATAACAAAATGCCTTGGTACTTTTCTATCTGACATTTTTGTGGAACATTTGTTAGTCACATCACATCTAATTGATAGAATCCTAAAGTCCCATGGTTACAAAATGTCAGGATTCCAGTAACATCAGGGTATTGAGAAAAAGATCATAAGAGCCAGATCCTACCAAAGATAAGTGCAGCAAGAAGAACAGCGGTCCAAAGGCAATGTCCCATAATTATCATAGGATACAAAGAGCAAGACAAACTGTTACAATATAGAAACTGGTGTGCTCGCTTGATTCCTGTCTTTGTAGCAGCACAGGCCTAGACCATTCCGCACAGCACAGAGGGGATGTTCAAATACTGTAAACAAGTCATTTTAGAGTAGAAAGCAACACTTACTTGGTAATGCGGCCTCCTTGTGGTTGATGCTGGATTTTCCATTATTCTGAACACAATACTGATTTTTGCTTTTTCTAAATGCGTCTAAGTAACACAACTAGGCCAATTCTAAAAATTAAACAATCGTCTATTTTCTAATCCATGAGATATTGTAATGGCATTTTATTGTCTCTTACTTCTACATTTTGACCTGAATTGGAAGACAGCTTTATTGGCATGAAAATTACTGAAAATTACTGAAAATAATAGAGTAATATGATTGAGGGAATGCAAACATGACATTAATACTGATAATATTATACTGAGAAATATGTTTAATAAATAAAGGAATGGGAGCAAAGGCAGTAAATTAATTAGGAAAATAATATTATCATACCATAACAAAATGCAGCAAGAATAAGTAAGTTCCTCAGCCAGGGTTCCATGCATTCTGTGAGATGGGTATAAGGAGAGAGAACTTGTCTCATAGGCTTGTGAAACCACTTCCTTAACTCTGCCTTAGGAAGCATTAAGGAAGAGCTTATACTAGGCTCTCTAAGAGTCTTATATAAGACTATCAAATAGTTTTTGTAAGGGAGCTGTATATCCTGCTGTCACAGTGGGCCTCAGAGCACAGTAGTACACAGCAGAGTCAGACAGCTGCAACCTCTGGATCGTCAAGGGGACAGAGCTAGATGTGAAATTCAGCCTGGAATCAAACCTCTTCTTAAACTCATCACTATTGCTCCCTTCTGAATAACGATCTCTTCTCAGGACATACTGAGGAGAGTCCCTAGTTAACTGGATGTACCAGAAGAGATCAGGAGATGGACTACTAGTAGTGTAGTTACAGCTGAGTGTTACCAGTCCTCCTTCAAGGGCAGTAACATGTACACTCTGCTGGTCAACAGCCTCTTCACCTCTGCAATCTGAAAAAGTAGTAATAATAGTTTTTTAATAATCAATAATTGTATATTAACAAATTAGCTAAGATTCAAAAAAGAGAATAGGAAGGAAAAACACTATACTGTACCGAAATAGCATGCAGCCAGGATAAGTAAAGTATTCCTGAGCCAATGTGCCATTATGATTCATGTATAGAGGAATAATAGACTGTTATAGACTTTATGTTCCATCCACTGTAAGTGAGAAGTCTCAGAATTGTGGGGCTCTGCAGTAGGGGAGGAGCTAATTGTATATCCAATTGTTTAGTTGAATTGTTGGGGGAAATGATACCACACCAAAACCTGCAAAGTGTAATACCATGGATAATGAAGCTAGTTGATTTGGAATTTTATGACCCCTTTAGGTGTATATTTTTTTTTAAACAAAATGACTTGATAAAATTCGGCCTTTACTATCAAATCCTGTAGAAACTCATTGAATAACGGCAAAAAGAAAGCTCAGGAAATATATATATATATATATTTATATATATATATATTTTTTTTTTAAACTAATATTTAAACCCTTAAATTCATACAGTATATAGTAGAAGTATACTATGAAACTCCACTGACACCTATTGACTCTCACTATTAACTTACCCTTGAAAATACAAGCAATGTCAAGGTTTCACCTTGTTGGGCAGAATGTTGAACACTAGATGGAACTATTGTATCATTATTATACATAGAAAAACCTTGTCACAGGACTTCATAACTGTGGAGGACAGTCTATAGGAGGAGCACAGACAAAGAACATCTGTCATATAACTGATCAGGAGGCAGAGAGAACATCTCAGTGGCTGTGGCTGAAGAGTGAGAATCAGTGGATGAGCCACCTGGCTAATTTTGGCCTAATAAACCTGTCCTTCAGGAGGTGTAGTGCGCAGCACATGCAGGATAAGAAGGTACCTCACCTGAAGATCAGCCAGGAGCTTCAGAAAAGGCAGTTTATGCATACACATATTTTTTAAACTTGCTACTTACACTTGCTTACCATATTTAAATGTTGAGGAAGTTCTAAGAATGACAAGGTCAGTAATATTTGTATTGTCTATTTTTGCATAAATAACTAATTGTCAATTATATTGTATGTTGTGCACATTTCAATTTATAGGACACTAAATCGTCACATGAACAATGAAATATTAGGACATGACGATGTGTGAAATTGAATTATTTTTCGTATCTCGTGACCCAGACCAAAACTTTTATGTTTGTCTTGTCTATTACCAGTCAGTTGGCTTCAGGTATGCTCCTGTAAAGAGTGCAGTACATGGATTTACCACCAGAGGACCAAACCACTGAGCAGGTCCATGTTGAGAGCAATGATGTCACATAAACGATGCATATTGTATGTACATCAGTGAAGGCTGCTGAAGGGAGGACGGCTCATAGTAATGGCTGGAATGGAGTCAATGGAAAGGTATCACCCACATGGAAACCACATTTGATATCATTCTATTTACTCCACTCCAGCCATTATTATGAGCCGTCCTCCCTTCAGCAGCCTCCACTGATGTATATGATGTGGTTAAAAGGTCTGACTAGCAGAATAGGAATACACATCAAATTGACACAATCTGTAAATGCTCAAATCAATTTAAGGACAGGTGAAGGATTTGAGTTATACACTTTATTTACAGGAGACTTTAACCGCATGTACTAGTGTTTTGATGTCTAAAAGTAAGGGGTAGACACCAGTTGGAAAAACTGGATACATCCCTGCTGATGTGGTCTCTGCTGAGCTTTTTGTACAATGTGTGTAGGTTTCTTGTCACTGTGGGCCTCACAGAACATTAGTAAAGAGCAGAATCTGTCACTTCAGCAGAGGAGATCTCCAGATCCAAATGTTTTTTCTCTTCATTCAGTTTGACAGATTTTCATGTGTTCAAAAGATCTGCTTTCTTTATAAACTCTGAACCTGAGATGTACAGGAGGAACTCTGGCCTTTGTGCTGTGTGTTGGTGATTCCAATAGAATTCATCTCCAGCAGTAGCTGTTCTGGAATAGTTGTAAGACAGCGTAACAGCATGATGTCCTCACAACTGACACATGCATAGAGAATGGTTTTAATATACATACATTCAATTGTTCATGGAAATTAATTCAAATGGCAATGAATTGTATTGTATTGTATTTTATTGATAAACTAAATATGGTCAAGAATGAACAGAGAAAAACTGACAGAAAGATCTCAGCAGTCTCTGAAAGTTTCCTCGTGTTTTTATGTTTCTAAACTGCTGTTCAGATCATCCTCCAGATCATAAGTCCCTCCCCTTAACATACAGTAGGTATGTTAGTTATGTATGTCATACAGGATGTCTGTTTCCTCCCATGGTTCTTGACAGGTTTTTGTACAGTGTGTCAGAGTTTCTTGTCACTGTGGTCTTCATGGCACAGTAGTACAGAGCAGAGTCTGTCACATCAGCAGAAGAGATCTTCAGATCCACACGTTTGTCCACTTTGTCAATGGAAACTGTCAGACGTGGAGGTGGGGGAGTAGCTTTAAATATAGACCCTTCTGGTGTGATGTACAAGAGGAATTCTGGTTTGGATCTGGGATATTGGCGGTACCACTGTAGATTGTAGACAGTGCCATCATATTTGCAGAAGAGATGGACATTTCTTCCCTCCTGAACAAGTTCTTCTGTAGTAGCAGGGTTTATTGAATCCCCAAAACTGTTTCCTGCAAAAATATTTGGTCAAATAACTTCTGTAACTGTAAAACTGCGCAGTTGTAACTGATATTTACAAATTATTAATGTGCAATTACCATGTTTTTGTGCTGTTCGTTCACTGTAAGATTAAATTAAAATATTTCAATCCATATAATAACTCACCTAAAAAAGCTGAAAAGAGAACAAATGAGAAGAAAAACATCTTGTAGACCTTTGAGAAACCGACAGACAGCACTGAGAGACCTGACTAACTAGCTACTTCCTGAACAATAACATCCCATAAACTACATGTGGATCTTTGATTATACAGCCCCTCCTCTTGACACCAACATGAAATGTTTATGTTATGGCTTTCTTTCTACAGTCACTGTCACTTCAGCAGAGGAGATCTCCAGATCCAAATGGTTTTTCTCTTCATTCAGTTTGACAGATTTTCATGTGTTCAAAAGATCTGCTTTCTTCATAAACTCTGAACCTGAGATGTACAGGAGGAACTCTGGCCTTTGTGCTGTGTGTTGGTGATTCCAATAGAATTCATCTCCAGCAGTAGCTGTTCTGGAACAGTATGGTGTCAGGTTTTTGTACAGTGTGTTTTGGTGTCCTGTCACGGTGTGCTTCAGTACACAGTAGTACAGATCAGAGTCTGTCACTTCAGCGGAGGAGATCGCCAGATCCACATGGGTCTTATCTTCATTCAGTTTAACAGACAGCCGAGGATGGGTCGATTCATTATGTGTCTTTAACCCTCCTTCAGTGAGTAAAAGCAGGAATTCTGGTTTTGATCTGGGGTATTGTTGGTACCACAGTAAAGTATCAGTACTGTAGGAGCCAGTGTAGTTGCAGGATAAAGTAATACCTTCACCCTCAAATACAAGCTCTTCAGTTGTGGCGGATATTATTTCCTCCTCATAACTGCTACCTGAAATATATAATGTTAAACATGTTTTGAATAAATCATATTGCAATTTATCGACATATGTCTGCAATCCAAAAATGCATTGCAAAACCTATGCACTTACCAATGAACATTGAAAAAAGCAGAATTGCATAAAACATCTTCATGGGGCCTGAGTGACTGGCTTTATGCACTGTCAAGTAAGAGTGTATCACTATTATCTCCTCAAACATATTGTAGACTACATACTGTAATGTCAAATCACTCATTGACTTTGTAGCTCTACCTCTCTACACTAAAGGTGGTTAGGTATTTGAGTTCAACTGTCTTTCTGGGTTGGATTGCTGCTAGATGTCATCTTCATGGTTTTGCTGTATTTCTGAATAGAGATTTCAGCTCATAACTGCCCTCTATTGATATTGTCTCACAAAAAAACAATGGAGAAGAATAAGACAATTACTGCCCTTAATCCTCTAAGGCAGTGGTTCCCAATCGGTGGGGCATGCACCCTAGTGGGCGTGCGAGGGGTCGGCAGGGGAGGCTCAGGCGTCTCCCCAACCCCACTTTTTTTTTAAGGAACTCAGTTTGGCTTTATACTTATTCTTGAAAGTGGTAATAGTAGAAAGCACAAGTTGCAATTTCGAAATTGGGTAGTGCATCATCAGTTGTCATGTTATTCATTGAAGGCCTTAGAGAACTATTTATAACTTGTCAGCAATGTCCAGATCAACTAGCCCATGTCAGCGAAAGTTTTTTTATGACAAAAATGTGTCACTCAAATATCACATGAAAAAACATTAGAAAATGTTATTAAAAAAATTGAAAAATGTTCTTTGCACCCCATGACTAAATGTGTTGAATTTCAGGAAATAAGCTTAAAAACTGCTTAATTCTCTCCACAAACAGGAAGGGTGTGTAGAGTTTGTGTCATGAACAGTGCTTGTACCCTTTACAAAAATAGGTGGGTTGAGGTCGCGGGATGTTCCACAATGCTGAATAATATTTATATTAAATGTGTTTTAATGTGGAGATGCAGGAATAAATATGTGTATTAATGTACTCTAAATAATAACTGATTGATCAGAATACAATGCACTGTTCATCCCCAATGGTCTTGACAGGTTTTTGTACAGTGTGTCTGGGTTTCCTGTCACTGTGGGCTGCAAGGCACAGTGGTACAGAGCAGAGTCTTCCAATTCAACAGAGGAGATCATCAAGTCAACACGGGTCTTCTCTTCTTTCAGTCTACCAGTGTGTCGTGGAGTCGTAATGGATGTGTTCTGTACATACATGCTGCTTTGTAGGATCAAAAGTAGACATTCTGGTCTGGATCCGGGGTATTGACGGTACCATTGGAGATAATTAACATTGCCCTTGTAGTTGCAGGAGAGAGTGATGTCTGTTCCTTGAAGGGCATTGACTTCAGGCTTCACTGGAGTTATTGCTTCCTGCTCCATACTATCACCTGCAACAACATAAGTATTGTCATTGTGTTAATGTTTATTCCAAATGATAAAAAAGGCTTGGATTAGGTGCTCATAAAGTATGACAAGAGAAAGAATTGAAACTTTCCAGTAAAATACCACTTCGTGTTTAATGCAATCATTGATTGGAAAAAAGCAATGTCACTGTATTCAAAATGTTATTTGGTTTAAACTGAGAATTCAGCACTCACCTACAAATGCAGAGAGGAGCAACAGTAATACGAGTGTCATCCTGATACAGACTAGATAAACCAACTGAGAGATAAGACAGTGAGAGAGCTGAGTAGCTCCTCTACAGAGACATCCTCATGGTTGCAGGTATACCCAGCCTATACCAGTGTTTGACTTTGAGGCACCACCTCTGATAACTGGATATGTAACTCTTCTTCTGTTTAAGGGTTTTTAGTTCCTGTTTGTCTCCTCCTCAGTTTATTTTAGACTTAATTTCTATCTGAAAATGTATTGTTTTTGCTGTTGTTGTTTGTTTGTTTTTTCTATAGATAATGCTATACCATGCTATACCATCTGCAAATAAACCTTCACTAAGAATAGTAGAATATTGTGTCACTGTTGATGAGAATGAAGATCATTCCAAACAAAAAGCCTTCATCCCACATCTTTGTGTCAGACTGTCTGTGGGCTCTATGGCACAGTAGTACAGAGCAGAGTCTGTCACATCAGCAGAGGAGATCTCCAGATCCACACGTTTGGATTCATAAACCCTAATAGTAAGAATTGTATAATACTGTATGTTGGTAAGGATGAAGTGAAATCTTAACAAAATTCCTACATCCCACATCTTTTTGTCAGACTGTCAGCTTTTTGTATGAGGTAGTGTTTCCTGTCACTGTAGGTTCTATGTGTCACGCCCTGACCGCCTCTGAAAGTTTCCTCCTGTTTTTATGTTTCTATACTGTTGTTCAGCTACTCCTCTACCATAAGTCCCTACCCTTGACATACAGTAGGTATGTTATCTATGTATGTCATATGTCTGTTTCCTCCCATGGTTCTTTACAGGTTTTTGTTCAGTGTTGCTGTGGTCTTCATGGCAGAGGAGATCTTCAGATCCACACGTTTGGTCTCTGTATCAATATAACCTAACAGACTACCAGGCGACCAATGCTCATGGAAGACTGTATCTGTCACGCGTGAGTTTGGGTGGGCATTCTATGTCTGGTGTTCTATGTTGTCTATTTCTTTGTGTTTGGCCGTGTGTGGTTCTCAATCAGAGGCAGCTGTCTATCGTTGTCTCTGATTGAGAACCATATTTAGTTAGCCTGTTCCCACCTGTGTTTGTGGGTAGTTGTTTTCTGTTTAGTGTTTGTCGTCACCTTTCAGAAAAGTTTGTTTATCGTTTTTGTTGTTTTGTTAGAGTGTTCATATTTATTAAAATAACGTATTATGAGCGGCGACACTACGAGGAATTGGCTCGAGGTAACGGGCCCGGGGTATACTGCACCAGCCCTACGCATGGTGTCCCCGGTTCGCCAGCACAGCCCAGTGCGGCCTGTTCCAACTCCCCGCACTTGTCTTGCTACAGGGGGGGATCCAGCTAGGACGAGTTGTGCTAGCTCTGCGCTCGAGACCGCCAGTGCGCCTCCAAGGTCCAGTGCTTCCGGTGCCTCGGCCAAGGACAAGGCTTCCTGCATGTCACTCCAGCCTGGTGAGTCCTGTGCCTTCTCCCAGAGCCAGGCCTCCTGTGTGTATCTCCATTCCAGTGGTGATCCATGGCACGAAGCCTCCAGTGATGATCCATGGCAAGAAGCCTCCAGTGATGATCCATGGCAAGAAGCCACCAGTGATGATCCATGGCACGAAGCCTCCAGTGAGGATCCATGGCAAGAAGACTCCAGTGATGATCAGTGGCACGAAGCCTCCAGTGATGATCCATGGCACGAAGCCTCCACTGATGATCCATGGCACGAAGCCTCCAGTGATGATCCATGGCAAGAAGCCTCCAGTGATGATCCATGTCACGAAGCCTCCAGTGATGATCCATGGCACGAAGCCTCCAGTGATAATCCATGGCACAAAGCCTCCAGTGATGATCCATGGCACGAAGCCTCCGGTGATGATCCATGGCACGAAGCCTCCTGTGATGATCCATGGCACGAAGCCTCCTGTGATGATCCATGGCACGAAGCCTCCTGTGATGATCCATGGCACGAAGCCTCCTGTGATGATCCATGGCACAAAGCCTCCAGTGAGGATCCATGGCACGAAGCCTCCAATGAGGATCAATGGCACGAAACCTCCAGTGAGGAGTTATGGCACGAGGCATCCCAACGAAGGACGTCAGTCCGGAGCCTCCAGCGTCGCCCTCTAGTCCAGAGCCTCCAGCGTCGCCCTCTTGTCCGGAGCCTCCAGCGTCGCCCTCTAGTCCGGAGCCTCCAGCCTCGCCCTCTAGTCCGGAGCCTCCAGCGTTGCCCTCTAGTCCGGAGCCTCCAGCGTCGCCCTCTTGTGCGGAGCCTCCAGCGTCGCCCTCTAGTCCGGAGAAAAGAGATCCATATATTACAGGGAATTGAATAGGCGATGACTTTAACATCGACCCTTCTCAGAATTCTCACTTCCTGTTTGGAAGTTTGCCTGCCATATGAGTTCTGTTATACTCACAGACATAATTCAAACAGTTTTAGAAACTTCAGCGTGTTTTCTAATAGTAATAATAATATGCATATATTAGCATCTGGGACAGAGTAGGAGGCAGTTCACTATGGGCACGCGATTCATCCAAAGTGAAAATGCTGTCCCCTATCCCAAACAGGTTTTAAAGGTCTTACTCACATCGGCTACCGAGAGCGTTATCACACATTCATCCAGAACAGCTGGTGCTCTCGTGCATGCTTCAGTGTTGCTTGCCTCGTAGCGAGCATAAAAGGCATTTAGCTCGTCTGGTAGGCTCGCGTCACTGGGCAGCTCGTTTCCCTTTGTAATCCGTAATAGTTTTCAAACCCTGCCACATCCGATGAGTGTTAGTGCCAGTGTAGTAGGATTCAATGCTTTGCTTGTTTGATGGTTTGTCTGAGGGCATAGTGGGATTTATTATAGGCCTCCGGATTAGTGTCCTCCTTGAAAGCAGCAGCTCTAGCCTTTAGCTCGATGCGGATGTTGCCTGTAATCCATGGCTTCTGGTTGGGGTATGATGAAGCCGATGACTGAGGTGGTATACTCTTCAATGGCAATGGATGAATCCTGTGCTAGCAAAACAGTCCTGTAACGTAGCATCCGAGTCATCTGACCACTTCCGTATTAGGCGAGTCCCTGGTGCTTCCTGCTTTCGTTTTAGCTTGTAAGCAGGAATCAGGAGGATAGAATTATGGTCAGATTTGCCAAATGGAGGGCGGGGGATCGCTTTGTATGCATCTCTGTGGGTGGAGTAAAGGTGGTCTAGAGTTTTTTTCCCTCTGGTTGCACATGTGACATGCTGGTAAAACTTTGGTAAAACTGATTTAAGTTTTCCTGCGTTAAAGTCCACAGCCACTAGGAGCGCCACTTCTGAGTGAGCATTTTCTTGTTTGCTTATAGTCTTATAGAGTTGATTGAGTTCGGTCTTAGTGACAGCATTGGTCTGTGGTGGTAAATAGACGGCTACGAATAATATACAGTGCTGTGAAAAAGTATTTGCCACCTTCCTGATTTCTTATTTTGTTGCACATTTGTCACACTTAAATGTTTCAGGTCATCAAACAAATTGTAATATTACACAAAGATAACCCAAGTAAACACAAAATGCAGTTTTTAAATGATGATTTTATTTATTAACGGAAAAAATCTATCCGAACCTTCATGGACCTATGTGAAAAAGTAATTGCTCCCTAAACCTAATAACTGGTTGTGCCACCCTCAGCAGCAACAACTGCAATCAAGCGTTTGCCATAACTGTCTCGTCAGTCCACAGAATATTTACCCTAGTGAAGTTAACACAGTGTCCAAAGAAGGGCCAGTGGTATACAGAATGGTGTCGTCTGCATAGAGTTGGATCAGAGAATCACCATCAGAAAGAGCGATATCATTGATGTATACAGAGAAGAGAGTCGGCCTGAGAATTGAACCCTGTGGCACCCCCATAGAGACTGCCAGAGGTCCGGACAACAGGCTCTCCGATTTGACACACTGAACTCTATCAGAGAAGTAGTTTGAGGAACCAACCATCTATAATTGAGCCTGTTGTTACCCCACATGATAGAGGATATAAAAACATATGAAATGAATACTGGTAATGTTATACTGAAAAATGTGCTTGAAAAAAGAAAGGGATGGGAGCAGTAAACAAATTATGAAATTAATATTATCATACCATAACAACATGCAGCAAGAATCAGTAAATTCCTCAGCCAGGGTTCCATGCCTACAGTGAGATGGGTGGGAGAAGAGTAAAACACACTGATATATGCTACATGTGTCATAAGACTATGACATCATTGTTTCCTCCTCTTTCAGTGTAGCATCAAACATTTTGAAGCTTGTGACATTGTCTGAACAACACTCTACCCTGTGTTGTTGTACTGCGACTGAATATCCTGTTGTCACAGTGGACCTCAGAGCACAGTAGTACACAGCAGAGTCAGACAGCTGCAACCTCTGGATCATCAAGCGGACAGAGCTAGAGCTAATGTGCTTTATTATTTATGCCAACTGAAGTTAGATTTAATTCCAGGGTTATGGTCAATTCAGTAGATGGACAAGAAGCTAGGGTTAGAATTGAGCTACAGAACAGAACAGAGTAACTTCAGCAGAGGAGATCTCCAGATATACACGTTTATCTTTTTTGTCATGATTTAGAGTGAACCCTGGTGTATTATCCACATACTCCATAACCAGTTAATATGGTGCTGAATTGGGATATTGTCGATACCATAGAAGAGTGTTACCAGAAGAGTAATACCGTAGTCACGAGAGAGTAACTCTGTCTCTTTCAATCCTGACATTATTCTACTTTAATTACTATTCCTATCTGGTGACCCAGATCAAAACAGCCTTTTTATGTTTGTCAGGTCCATTACCAGTCAGTTGGATTCAGGTTTGTTTTTGTGAAAAAAATAATAATATTTGATTAGGCAAGTCAGTTAAGAACAAATTCTTATTTACAAAGCATGCCTACCAGGGAACACTGATTTTTGATTTGTGATCTCGGGGATTCGATCCAGCAACCTTTCAGTTACTGGCCCAACAATCCATCCACTAGGCTACCTGCTCCTCCAAGGAGTCCAACTCTAAAGAGGTATGTTCCTCTAAAGAGTGCAGTACATGGATTTACCACCAGAAGACCAAACCACTGAGCAGGTACATGTTGAGAGCAATAATGTCATATAATGTATGCACATTGTATGTACAGTTGAAGTCCGAAGTTTACATACACTTAGGTTGGAGTCATTAAAACTCTTTTTCGACCACTCCACACATTTCTTGTTAACAAACTACAGTTTTGGCAAGTCGGTTAGGACATCAGTAATTTTTCTAACAATTGTTTACAGACAGACTATTTCACTTATAGTTCACTGAATTACAATTCCAGTGGGTCAGTATACATACACTAAGTTGACTGTGCCTTTAAACATAATTTGAGTCAATTGGAGGTGTACCTGTGGATGTTTTTCAAGGCCTACCTTCAAACTCATACTCAAACTCCTCTTTGCTTGACATCATGTGAAAATCAAAACTAATCAGCCAAGACATCAGAAAAATAATTGTAGACCTTGACAAATCTGGTTCATCCTTTGGAGCTATTTCCAAACTCCTGAAGGTACCACGTTCATCTGTACAAACAATAGTGCACAAGTATAAACACCATGGGACCACGCAGCCGTCATACCGCTCAGGAAGGAGACGCGTTCTGTCTCTTAGAGATGAACGTACTTTGGTGTGAAAAGTGCAATCAATCCCAGAACAGCAAAGGACCTTGTAAAGATGCTGGAGGAAACCGGTACAAAAGTATCTATATCCACAGTAAAACGAGTTCTATATCAACATAACCTGAAAGGCATCTCAGCAAGGAAGAAGCCACTGCTCCAAAACCGCCATAAAAAAGACAGACTACGGTTTGCAACTGCACATGGGGACAAAGATTGTACTTTTTGGAGAACTCTGTACTCTGTACTCTGGTCTGATGAAACAAAAATAGAACTGTTTGGCCAAAATGACATTGTGATGTTTGGAGGAAAAAGGGGGAGGCTTGCAAACCGAAGAACACCATCCCAACCGTGAAACACGGGGGTAGCAGCATCATGTTGTGGGGGTGCTTTGCTGCAGGAGGGACTAGTGCACTTCACAAAATAGATGGCATCATGAGGCAGGAAAATTATGTTTGATATATTGTAGCAACATCTCAAGTCATCAGTCAGGAAGTTAAAGCTTGGTCACAAATGGGTCTTCCAAATGGACAATGACCCCAAGTTCACTACCAAAGTTGTGGCAAAATGGCTTAACTTCATTAGGGTAGGGGGCACTATTTTCACCTCCGGATAAAAAACGTACCCAAAGTAAACTGCCTGTTACTCAGGCCCAGAAGCTAGGATATGCATATAATTGGTTTGGATAGAAAACACTCTAAAGTTTCTAAAATTGTTAAAATAATGTCTGTGAGTATAACACAACTGATATGGCAGGCGAAAACCTGAGAAAAATCCATCCAGGAAGTGGGATTTTTTCATGTTTGTAGTTTTCCATAGACTGCCTATACAGCTTCCATTGACTTAGGACTCAAATTGCACTTCCTATGGCTTCCACTAGATGTCAACAGTCTTTAGAAATTGTTTCAGGCTTGTTTTCTGAAAAATGAGGGAGTAAGACCACTCTGAATGAGTGGACACTGCAGTGTCCCAGAGGATTTTCATGCGTGCGACCGAGAGCGCGCCTTTCTTGTTTTCCTTTTATATTGACAAAGCTTTTGTCTGATTGAAATATGATTGATTATTATGATTAAAAACAACCTGAGGATTGATTTTAAACATCATTTGACATGTTTCTACGAACTTTACTGATACTTTTCGGATTTTCCGTCTGCCTGTTGTGACTGCCTTTGAGCCTGTGGATTACTGAACAAAACGCGCGAACAAAACAGAGGTTTTTGAATATAAAGAGGGACTTTATCGAACAATACTAACATTTATTGAGTAAATGGGAGTCTTGTGAGTGCAACCATATGAAGATCATCAAAGGTAAGTGATTAATTTTATCGCTCTTTCTGACTTGTGTAACTCCTCTACTTGGCTGGTAACTGTTTGTAATGATTTGTCTGCTGGGCGCTGTTCTCAGATAATCGAATGGTATGCTTTCGCCATATAGCTTTTTTGAAATCTGAATTTGGCGTTCTGCAATTTCACTGGATGCTGGCCAGGTGGGACGCTACCGTCCTACACCCCCTAGAGAGGTTAAGGACAACAAAGTCAAGGTATTGGAGTGGCCATCACAAAGCCCTGACCTCAATTTCATAGAAAATTTGTTGGTAGAACTGAAAAAGAGTGTGCGAGCAAGGAGGCCTTCAAACCTAACTCAGTTACAACAGCTCTGTCAGGAGGAATGGGCCAAAATTCACCCAATTTATTGTGGGAAGCTTGTGGAAGGCTACCCGAAACGTTTGGCACAAGTTAAACAATTATTATTATTATTTTTATTTATTGTTTTCTCCTCAATTCCGTGATATCCGATTGGTAGTAGTTAAAGTCTCGTCTCATCGCTGCAACTCCCCTACGGACTCGGGAGAGGCGACGGTCGAGAGCCATCCGTCCTCCGAAACACAACCCAACCTATCCGCACTGCTTCTTGACACAACGCACAACCAACCCGGAAGCCAGCCGCACCATTGTGTCGGAGGAAACACTGTACACCTGGCGACCCGGTCAGCGTGCACTGCGCCCTGCCCGACACAGGAGTCGCTAGTGCACAATAGTCTCTGATTGGCTCAATGGTCTGACCATTACTGTCACCTGCAAAAGATGCAAAATATTATTCTATTATTACTATGTTATAGATCTATTTTCAATGCATCAAAACTTAGTTTTGATTCGGCCAAAAAATATAACAAATATACATTACTTACATGCAAGTACTAAAAGCAAAATAAATGTGGGGATTAACATTGTGTCTGGAACTGGATGATAAAATGATAACACACAGCACAACAAGATTTGTGTGAACTAAAAAAACATCCTCCTCCTTCTAGTTTTGAATGGACCATCTCTTCTCAAACCTTTGAAGCCCCACCCCAAAATACAGAGAGTTGTCAGATGAGCAGAAGTAACAGCAGATGTCTTGTTTCTGCTTGATTCACTGTCACATCCTCAAAATGCAGGGCTGCACTGAAATATTATTACCTTAGTCAACCTCTCTTGGATATTGGATGAAACTGTGTCATTTATCTCCATGTATTTTCTTGATTTTAGGGAAATAGAGTTGCTTTATGCAAGATCTTCAAGATATTAATTTATTCAATATGAGGCATTCTGTCACGCCCTGACCTTAGAGATCCTTTATTCTCTATTTTGGGTTAGGTCGGGGTGTGACTAGGGTGGGCATTCTAGTTTTGTTATTTCTGTGTTGTCCTGGTATGGTTCCCAATCAGAGGCAGCTGTCTATCGTTGTCTCTGATTGGGGATCATATTTAGGCAGCCTTTTCCCACCTGTTTGTTGTGGGATCTTGTTTTTGTGTAGTGCCTGTGAGCACTGCATTGACGTCATGTTTCGTTTGTTCTGTATTGTTTTGGTGAGTTTCATTTATTAAACATGTGGAACTCTACGCACGCTGCGCCTTGGTCCATTTATTCCAACGACCGTGACACTCATGACATTCATTGTGACTTTCATTCATTCACAATTTGTTGATTTCCTATTTAAATCTACAATCTAAAGTAATAATAAGCAACCCAATCAGATATATAGAGTTTTTGTCACTCTCCCATTCAACATTTTTAACATTTGTTTTTTATTTTTCATTGAAAATCTTTCATTGTTCATTTTCATTGTATGTGTGTTTTTGTACAGTCTGCACAGGTTTCCTCTCACTGTGGGCTGCAGGGCACAGTAGTACACAGCAGAGTCAGACAGCTGCACTCTCTGGATCGTCAAGGGGACTGATTTTGAGTCCGCATCGAGACGGGAATCAAATCTCTCCTTGAACCCTGCAGCATTGTCTCCAGATCCAAAAGAATAACGTCTCAGCATATATTTAGGGAAGTCATTTGCTTCTTGTTTGTACCAAAATAGATATGCATTATTAGCACTGGTGTTATATTGACAACTCAGTGTTACCAGTCGTCCTTCTGCAGCAATCACACCTCCTGGTTGCTGTTGGACATGGTCTCCTGTGCACTCTGGGGAAAAAAGAAAGACAGAGTGATAATTTGAAAGATATTAGAAATGATCAAATTGTCGTAAAAATGTATTATAGACGAGATCAATGAGAGAAAGGGTTCCATCATACCGAAGCAGAATACAACAAGAACCAGCCAGATGATCAGACAGAGTACCATGGTTACAGAACACACTGAGAGTGACTGTGAGTTACAGTAAGAGGTAGAGATCCTCTCTCTCTCTTCCATATCCATCTCAGCCTGTATATCACCATCAACTGACAGACATGAAGGAGGAGCCTGTTCAGAGAGAGGTAAGATTGTAAAGAAATGTATGGGTCAATATTACCTCGTGACTATTAGAAATAAGCACTCTGCAGTACATTAGACAAAGAGAAAAGCTTACGTTTAGCTCAAATAATATGGTAAGTATTGACATAAATGTTGTATGAGGTGAGTATGATTAACTTATTTGAAAATAAATGTTTGAAAACGTACACATATTCAATTAATATTCTTCTACTATATGCTGGACAAACTAATTCACAAAATATGTCTCCTGTTATCATATGTACAGTTTGAACAGGATAATTTGTAGCTCCTCCCTTTGACATAAAACCCGCTCAATGGTGGCTCTTAATGAAGTGTGGTGGTGGTGAGGAAGGTTTGGTTTACTAAATCACTGTAAAGATAGCATCATTGGCATTTATATGAGATAGTGTTTAGAATGTTAAGTCATATGAGATTTTTCTGATATTCATGACAAATGTAATTTATTTCCAAATATAAAATCTCGTATCTCGTAGTTGAATAAGCAAATAACTTTCCTTTTAAAAAGAAGGGAACATAATGGATGGAAGATAGGAACTATTCAGACTCAGGTTCTTGGTGTTCTAGGGGTCTCCGATTCAGGTTATATGGGTTCTAGAGGTCTCAGATTCAGGTTGTCTGTGTTTGTATTGTCAGGATCAGTATTGTGTTTCTGGATTTCCTGTCACTGTGGGCCTCAGGGAACAGTAGTACAGAGCAGAGTCTGTCACTTCAGCAGAGGAGATCTCCAGATCCACAAGGTTGTCCTCTTTTTCATGTGTGAGGGTCCATTTTGTACTATCAGTGTTGGTTATGATCCCAGAGTAGTCCACTATGAGGAACTGTGGAGAGGATCCAGGGTGCTGGAGGTACCATAACAGACTGTTGTTTAATGAGCTCTTGTATCTACAGGAGAGTTTAACACTACCAACCTCCATAACATCCACTACATCTGTCTGGACTAATTATGTCTTCAACACTTGTACCTGTAAAAAATAAAAATATAGACTACTGAGTCAATGTAGACAGCGTACAGTATATCCACACTTGGTGTTTCAAAGTGTATTGCCACTTGATATTGATAATAGCATATTGTAATGAATACTGAACAGTGTACATTCTGTTAGTACACATTCAGTTAATGGAGAGTGAATTCTTACCTACAAGTGCACTAAAACAAGACTGGATAGAGCAGCATCATAGCCACTGGGTGTTAGACAGAGACTTCTCTGTAAAATGATCTTCTCTTGGAACATTCCCTCTCTGGGTGAATCAGTTCCACTCATTATGTGTTATGTGTAACACTAAGCTCCTCCTCTTGACACAATGGGTGCATGTTGACTCCACTTGATGGCACTACTGTCAAATGAAACTTGGAACTACAGAGTAGAAATACACTCCCAGGTGACTGTAGATTTTTGAACAGTGTGTCTGTGTTTCCTGTCACTGTGGGCCTCAGAGCACAGTAGTACAGAGCAGAGTCTGTTACTTCAGCAGAGGAGATCTCCAGATACACACAGGTTCTGTCCTTGTTCTGTGTAACAATGAGTCGAAAGTCTTGTGGATCAACTCTCAATTCATATGGATTATTGGTAGCTGTGACCAGGTAAAGGAATTGGAGACCTGATCCAGAGTACTGTTTGTACCACAGCAGACTGTCTGCTTTTACTGTATAGTTACAGGAGATCTTAACTCTGCTACCCTCTAAATAATACTCCTCAGGACTGGTTGGAGTAATATCAGCCTCTAAAGTATCACCTGTGAAGGAGAAGAAAATAAGCATGAGACTAAACATGAAAACCTCTTATTTTATATTATAAGCAGCCCAATATTTACCAATTAAATAATGACAGACAGTGTGGGAATGACTTCACATAAAACCTTACTTACCAACAAGTGCTGAAAACAGTAAGATTGAAATGTGCAACGTCATGATGTATTTGACAGAATGCAGCTAGGAAAGAGGGTTTACCAAACTGATATGTGATATGCTGTGTACTGTGATCTGCAGGGTGTGATATGTAATGTATGGCTGCTACCTGTCTGCCCTGAAACTACCTCCACTGTCAGGAGGAGGAGCCACCTGCTCAGAGAAATAGAGGTTTGTGTAGTGCTGGAGTGAGGCCCTCTATAGAATACATTTAGTTCAATAAATCTTGTCAATTTACATTTTATTAATTTAAGTATTACATTTCTGGTAATGTAAACTGTATTCGGTTGTAATCCTTATTACTGTTAAACGCCAGAGAATTCACATATTTTAAACGGTTCACAATAAGGATTTGTATTCCCTGATTCTATACAGTTGTACAGTAAGTCTGGGTTTCCTGTCACTGTGAGGCTCAGAGAACAGTAGTACATTAGCAGAGTCTGTCACTTCAGCAGAGGAGATCTCCAGATCCACACATTCAGCCACGTTGTCAACATTAACTGACAGTCGAGGATACGGTGGTTCTGCAGTAACTGTTGTCTCAGCAGATGCTGAATACACTGAGATGAGGAGGAGGATTTGGGGAGCAGATGTGGGATTTTGGTGATACCATAAGACACTGCCTCCACCAAATACTGTGTAGTTGCAGGAAAGCTTGACACTGCCACCATGTATCACATCCTCCTCAAGACTGATGGAGAAAATTCCATCCCCGTAACTATCACCTGCAGAAAACTAACGTGAGATAAAAAAAAAGCTTGTGAGGAAGTATTTACACATTATTATTATTACTGTTAAAAGTATTTTACTTACCCACAAATGTTAAAAAGAACAAGGTGAACCAGCACAGCATGGTTCATGTTAGAGAGACAAGCTTACAATGCATGGAGGAAAGACCTTCATGCCATTTTGAGTGTCTCCTTTTCATTCTCATACTAGCTCCTCTTCTAAACACAACTCATTTTTCAGAGGATCTTCTGAAGTGAATAACAGGAAGAAAAATGATTTGGTTTACATATTGATAATATTCTTATATTATGCGTTTTTACTTACTCTGACAACAGAAGTGACCAACAAGCTCATCTAAAACAAGTCATTCATCAGTGTACTAGTTTTTATACATCTTCTCAGAGATTCTGTATCGCTGGACGTCCTTCAGGGTACATTAGTAGAGAGCTGTGTCTGCCAGAGTTACTTGTTTTATCATGAGTGTAGTTGACGTTTGGGACATGTAGATTCATACCGATGACTAGAGATATGGTCAACACTATTTGCTCTGGCACCTTTATACAGTAGAAACTGAGGTGCCTGGTTAGGGTATTGTTGGTACCAGTAAAGGTAGATGTTACTGCTGCTTGTTTCATATGTACAGCTCAGAGACACTGATGATCCCTCAATGGGGGTGTACTCCACCTTGTCAGGAGTCACACTGTCTCCAGATACCATTCATGCAGAGGATAAATAGATAATACAACTGATTGAAACACGTGCTTATGTTTTAAGACTTTTTAGAAATCAACTTAGTTATTCACATTTAAATGACTTACTTCATCAAAATATGTTTTACTACCAATACCATAATGTAATAATCTGATTATAAGGATGCAATGAGTTCAAATGTTTAGGTATTGTTTACCTGTAGTCATAATCAGAATGATCAATACACTGGTTGATTTCTCCATCTTCAGACTGATGTTTGGATGCATTCACTCTCCTCTGAAATGCTCATATGTGTGTCACTGTGTGAGGTGTACAGCCCTGCTAACATCACACCCACACAAGATGTAAGACTTGTATTTTTTCTACATTAGCGCCAAGGATACACTAGTTTTTGTAGGGGGGCTGTATATCCTGTTGTCACAGTGGGGCTCAAAGCACAGTAGTACACAGCAGAGTCAGACAGCTGCAACCTCTGGATCGTCAAGGGGACAGATTTTGAGTCTTTATCTAGATGCGCACCAAATCTCTCCTTATATCCAGTGGCATTTGTACTTCTAAAAGAAAAAAGTCCCAGCATGAACTTTGGGAAGCCATTTACTTCATGCTTGTACCAGAACAGGTAGAGATTATTAGTATTAACTGCATCAAATTGATAGTCCAGTGTGACCTGTTCTCCCTCAGTAGCGATCACATCTCCTGGTGGCTGAATGACTGAGTCTTCTCCTCTGCATTCTGGAAAAGGACACATATTTGTATTAGGGGAAAGAGGAGTTAAGCAACATGATAGAGGGAATTAAAATGCATAAAAATGTAAAGTAGTATAAAACTGAAAAATATGTTTGAAAAAATAAAGGGATTGGAGAAAAGGACATAAACAAATAAGATAATAATAATATTAACTAAATAACATTATAATACCATAACAAAATGCAGATAGAATCAGTAAATTCCTCAACCAGGGTTCCATGCCTGTTACTGTGAGATCAGTGGGAGAAGAGTAATACCACTCTGATGTAACTAGGCAATGATGAGATGATGAAATCCTTGTCTCCTCCTCTTTCTGTGTATCGTCAAACTCTGAGAAGCTTGTGACATTGTCTGAAGAACACTCTACCCTGTGTTGTTGTGCAGTTTCTTTTTCTTTTTTTTCTCGATAGATCCACAATACTATACTATTCTGTACTATATACACCATCTGCAAATTTGTGTCAGACTGTCAGCTTTATGTATGAGGAAGTGTTTCCTGTCACTGTGGGCTCTATGGCACAGTAGTACAGAGCAGAGTCTGTCACTTCAGTAGAGGAGATCTTCAGATCCACATGGTCTGTATGAACCTGAGCTGGAAGACGATGAAGGACATTTTTCTGGACATATCCAGACTTCGTGCTGAGAATCAGGAACACTGGTTAAGACCTGGGATACTAACGATACCACTGTAGATTGTTTACAGAGCCAGTGTAGCTGCAGGAGGGTGTGATGGTATCACCCTCCACACCACCCACCATAGGCCTAGTTGGTTTGTCATCTTCAAAACTGCTACTTGTCAAGAAAGGAAAAACATGCTGCTGTTTTTGACTTTTTGGTCTGTTGATAATGCCTTTCTCCTTCTATTATCATAAAACAATTTAGTGATACTCTATTTTTGACAACGTTGAAATACATTCTGGGCTTTAAATGAAAACTGTCAAATTGAATACAGCACTCACCAACAAAGACTAGGAGGTGAAGAAATGATGAAAGCAGCAACATAGCTAATTGACAAAGTATCAAAAATACTCTGACACAACATAGGCAGAGTTGAATATCTCTCTCTGCGATAATCGATCAGTCTTGCTGATTTGAGAAAATGTTGTAGCTCCACCTACTGGCAAAGACAGGGACGACAATGTGTTAACGTGTGTGCCATGCCATCTTTGTTGAATGTTAGTATTGATGCATTCATTCATTTTTAACAATGCTATTCCATTCATGTTACACTGCATTATGAAGAAAAAAGTTTGAAATGAAAACAGTGCAATTGTACTGGTTTTTGTATTTGATTTCATTTACCTTTGTAATTTCATTAATTACATTTTTCAAAAAATTAGTAGAAAAAAAAAAGTGTTCTAATGAATGTCAAACATAAAATACAACAATAACAAGAAGTCTCAAATGAAATAAAATTATAAAAAGAAGTGTACAACATAACATAAAACACAAGTTATTCAAACATTAAAGTTAGTAGAAACATGTCAAACGATGTATATAATCAATCTTTAGGAAGTTTTTATCATAAATCTTCAATAAAATTCCAACCGGACAATTCCGTTGTTGATAGAAAGGAAAGGGAACGACCGTCGCGCTCACGGCCACAACTTCAAAGGAATAGATGCTATATATGCATGGATGTCCTGACCGGATGCCCATATTTGGGCATGCACGCGTCATCCGGAACATAGGGTCATAAATCAAACGTTTGACTCGTGCCGTCTACTTTATTCTCTCTTACATGGTAGTATCATGTGTTATCTTGAGGATTCATAATCTAATCCTGAGTTTTATAGTCTAGCTCCTCCTACTGACTATGTAGAATCAAAGTTATTTTACATATACATTTAATAGCAGTTTACAAATTATTTATGCACTGAATACATCACTGGATGGAGCTGTGGTCAAACAAAATACATCAGATGTATGTATATCTCTAACTAACTGACAGGTGACAGGTCTGTATTCTGCTGAGTCAGTGAGTTAAGTGTCACTGGACATCACAGCACAGTAATGCAGAGCAGTCTCTCACTTCAACAGAGGAGATCTCCAGATCTGTACAGATCTTCTCTGTTCAGTTTAACAGGGAGGTGAGAGTATGGAGGTTTAGCTCTCACTACAGTCCTAGAGGCATGGAGGACGAAGAGGAGGAATTGGGGAACTGATCCTGGATACTGTTTATATGCTGAGGAGTAGTTGCAGGAAAGTTGAACATTACTACCCTCCTCTCCATACACTTCATGTTGGTTTGTCTGGATGGTCTATTTGAAATGATGTATTTGAAATGAGGAAAGATCTTGGTATTTATTCTAAAATCCAATAATACTGATAAAAATACATTAGCCTAAAAAAAATGTACCTTTGGGATCGGTGTCCCTTCCACGGGACGGTTGATTTAACGTAGGCTAATGAGATTAGCATGAGGTTGTAAGTAACAAGAACATTTCCCAGGACATATCTGATATTGGCAGAAAACTTAATTCTTATTCATCTAACTGCACTGTCCAATTTACAGTAGCTATTACAGTGAAAGATTACCATGCTATTGTTTGAGGAGACTGCACAACTTTGTACATGAAAAGTTATTAATAAACAAATTAGGCACATTTGGGCAGACTTATACAAAATTTGGAACAGAAATGCAATAGTTTATTGGATCAATCTAACAATTTTGCACTTACACTGCTGCCATCTAGTGGCCAAAATCTAAATTGCACCTGGGCTGGGAAAATACATTATGGCCTTTCTCATGCATTTCAAAGATGATGATACGAAGAAATACAAAAGAACGTTTGGTTTTTTCTTTGTGTTATCTTTTACCAGATCTATTGTGTTATATTCTCCTACATTCCTTTCACATTTCCACAAACTTCATAGTGTTTCCTTTAAAATGGTACCAAGAATATGCATATCCTTGCTTCAGGGCCAGAGCTACATGCAGTTAGTTTTGGGTGTGTCGTTTTAGGCAAAAATGTGAAAAAAAGGGGCAGATCCTTAAGAGTATGACAGGAACACAGTAATTTACTAACCTGTCGGTATACAAAGTAAAATAATTGTGTAGCTTTTTTTTGTTACTTACGCAAGAAACCACTTTGTTACTTAGTAAGCCACACCACTGCCCTAAAACATGCACAACAGGAGTTTATCATGAACTTTCAGGTTTTTGTACAATGTTTCCGGGTTTCCTGTCACTGTGGACTGCAAGGAGCAATAGTACAGAGCAGAGTTTTTTACATCAGCAGAAGAGATCTCCAGATCCACACAGGTTCTATCCTTCTTCAGTTTAATAGACAGTCGTGGGTATGGAAGAGTAGGTGTGAAAGCACCTGCATGCACAGTGAGGCGAAGACTTTTGGAGTATGACCTGGTGTCAAGAAGGGCAGCAAAGAAGCCACTTCTCTCCAGGAAAAACATCAGGGATGGACTGATATTCTGCAAAAGGTACAGGGATTGGACTGCTGAGGACTGGGGTAAAGTTATTTTCTCTGATGAGTCCCCTTTCCGATTGTTTGGGGCATCCGGAAAAAAGATTATCCGGAGAAGACAAGGTGAGCGCTACCATCAGTTCTGTGTCACGCCAACAGTAAAGCATCCTGAGACCATTCATGTGTGGGGTTGCTTCTCAGCCAAGGGAGTGGGCTCACTCACAATTTTGCCTAAGAACACAGCCATGAATAAAGAATGGTACCAACACATCCTCCGAGAGCAACTTCTCCCAACCATCCAGGAACAGTTTGGTGATGAACAATGCCTTTTCCAGCATGATGGAGCACCTTGCCATAAGGCAAAAGTGATAACTAAGTGGCTCGGGGAACAAAACATCGATATATTGGGTCCAAGGCCAGGAAACTCCCCAGACCTTTATCCCATTGAGAACTTGTGGTCAATCCTCAAGAGGCGGGTGGACAAACAAAAACCCACAAATTCTGACAAACTCCAAGCATTGATTATGCAAGAATGGGCTGCCATCAGTCAGGATGTGGCTCAGAAGTTAATTGACAGCATGCCAGAGAGGATTGCAGAGGTCTTGAAAAAGAAGGGTCAACACTGCAAATATTGACTCTTTGCATCAACTTCATGTATGTAACGACTCCCACCGAAGGTGACTCCCCTTCCTGTTCGGGTGGCGCTCGGCGGTCGTCGTCACCGGCCTACTAGCTGCTACTGACTTTTCCTCCCCCTCCCTTTTTGTTGAGTAGTGACACCTGTTTGTGGTTAGGGTGATTTGTGGGGCTTTATTACCCAGCAGCCCGGCCTGCTGGGTGTGCGGGATTGTTGTGTGTACAGTCTGTACATTCTTGTGTGTCAGGGTACGTGTACGTTGGTTTGTGATTTTCGTGTTTCTCACTTTGTTTGTGGTGAAGCATTTGTTTTAGAGTAGCGTCGTGTTTTCACCCGTGTGGGGAATTAAATTTGGAACGCTACTCTGAACTCTCTGTCTCCTGCGTTTGACTCCTTTCATCCACTACACCCCGGGCATTACAATGTAATTGTCAATAAAAGCCTTTGACACTTATGAAATGCTTGTAATTATACATCAGTATTCCATAGTAACATCTGACAAAAATAGCTTAACCTCTCTGGGATATGTGGGACGCTTACGCTTAGTCTGTCACTTCAGCAGAGGATATCTCCAGATCCACACGTTTGGCCTTTTTATCATGTTCTAGAGTAAACTGGTGTTTTGCAGACATTAACTCCATAACCAGTAACTGTGGTGGTGATTTGGGATATTGTCGATACCATTGAAGAGTGTCACCAGCAGTGTAGTTACAAGAGAGTGTAACTCTGTCCGTGTCCAAAGCCAGCACTGCATCAGTATAGGGTGTAATTACCTCTTCAGAATTTAAACATAATACCGTGAATCCACATGGAAGATTGATAATATTTCCTTGGATAGTGCATTATTAGTACTATTAAATATACATAAAATAGACAATATTTATACAACATCTTTATACAACAAACGCTGTCTCTTACCTGTAATTGTTGTGAACACTAAATTAGAAAATAGTAACATAATGGTCTTTGTAAGAGAGACAAACTGACAGTAAAGGCAGCAAATCAGACTGATTCCTGTTCTTTCCAAGAGTGTTCAACTGTTGTTGCTGTTGCTATGGTTGTTGCTGCTCCTCCTGCTTAGATGGATTTTATTAATGTAGATAGAATCATGTCTTATCACAAGGATTCATAATATAATTTTTTGTTTTAGCTCCTCCTACTGACTATATTAAAACAATGACATTTAATGTGTACACTTGAAAGTACAAGGAAAGGTTTTAGTACAGAGTTTCTGGGTTCCCTGTCACTGTGGGCTCAACAGCACAATAGTACACTGCAGAGTCTCTCATTTCAGCAGTTCCTCAGATCCACACAGTTCTTCTCATCATTCAGTTTGACTGACAGTCGAGGATCCAGACCTGGAGCCCGTGATGGAGACCCAACACCATGCAGGATAAGCAGGATATACTGAGGAGGTGATCCAGGGTCCTGGAGATACCATTGAAGAGAGACTGCAGATGAGTAGGTGCATAAAAGTGTAATATTGCTACCTGCTAGAGCATACACCTCCTCTCTGATTGGCTTAATGGTCTGACCATTACTGTCACCTGCAAGAAATGCAAAATATGTTATTCTTATATTTTTACTCTGTTATAGATCTATTTTCAATTCATTAACACTTTTGATTCAAAATAACACCATTAAAAAATGACTAATTAGAGTAGATGACTTACATGCAAGTACTAAAAGCAAAATAAATGTGGGGATTGACATTGTGGCTGAAACTGGAAGTTAAAATGATAATACAGCACAGCAAGATTTGTGTATACTAAAGTAACATCCTCCTCCATCTAGTTCTGAATGGACCATCTCTTCTCAGACCTTTGAAGCCCCACCCCAAAATACAGAGAGTTGTCAGATGAGCAGAAGTAACAGCAGACTTCTTGTTGCTGCTTGATTCCACTGTCAAATCCTCAAAATGCAAGGCTGCACTGAAATATTATTACCTTAGTCTCCCTCTACTGGATATTGGATAAAACGGTGTTATTTATCTCCATATATTTTCTTGATTTTAGGTCAACAGAGTTGGCAGAAGGACCTGACCTGTCTACTGTGATGTCATAGGGGAAACATTGCTTGTAGGGCAAATCTGTAAGATAATTAATATATTCAACATCAGGCAAATCATTAATTCACAGTTGTTTTTGTTTTCCTATTTATATCTAGAATTTACAGTATAAATCTGCAACATATTCAGATAACCGAATGAGTTTCTGTCACTTTATTATTGTTTATTGAAAATAATTCACTGTTAATTTCCAGCCTACATGTATATGTTTTGTCTACTGAAGGTAACCTAATAATGAACATGTTTCTCTTAGGGGATGTCAGTGTTTTCTGTTCACATTTTTGTACAGTGTGTCTGGGTTTCGTTTCACTGTGGGCTCCAGGGCACAGTAGTACAGAGTAGAGTCTAACACTTTAGCAGAGGAGATCTCCAGATCCACACGAGTTCTCATCTTTCAGTCTAACAGACAGTCAAGGTTCTTCAGGTTTAGCGTTCACTACAGAGGGGTTTGAGGACACTCCAGTGAGGAGGAGCAAGATGGGAGGTGATCCAGTGTACTGTTGATACCATTGGAGAGGACAAGCAGAGGAGTAGTTACAGGACAGATTTATGACATAACCCTCCAACGCAAACACCTTATCTGATGTTGGAGTATCCCATGAATGCCACCTGAAAACATTTATGAAAACAGGAACTATTTTCAGAAAATTATTTTAAAATTCAATTAATTATTCAGTCAAGTGTATTAAAAATGGACAAAAGATCCTTCACAGTAATATGACTCCAGTCTTCAGTAACTACATTCACAGTGATTGGATATGAAGAATAGCATCAAAAACACCCACTAGTGCTAATATTAAAATGTATCCTAGTAACATGCTGGTAAGCATTATTTAACACAGTGAAAAGAGTGAACACAAGTATAGTTATGACAGAATGACTCCCCTGGTTTCTCACTGTCAGCTATAAAAGGCAAATCCTTTCCTTTACCTCAGTTAAATAACATCTCCACTTGACTTAAAAAACAGCACACAACACAAAGTACAGTACACACGCACCCATGTGAACACACACACACTGTTTAACAAGGGTCCTGTATACCCTGTTTTCACAGTGGGACCTCAGAGCACAGTAGTACACAGCGGAGTCAGCAGGTTGCAACCTCTGAATCGTCAAGGGGACTGATTGTGTCTTGGCATTAAGACTTGCATTTTTATTTATTTTTAACCAGGAAGGGCTCATTGAGATTTAAAATCTCTTTTTCAAGAGTGTCCTGGCCAAGATAGGCAGCACCAAGTCATTACAAAAATTACGGACAGACAACATGAAAAACTACAAAGAATCTAGTAAAAACCATTGAATTCACAAGAGTATAACAATATCAAAAACAGCAAATTAAAAACATTGACAGGTCAGGGAATCAGCCTCAAAATCCTTCATCAGTGATTTAAAAACACCAATCGGGACAAGTTCTTCCAGTTTAAAATTATTTTGTAAAGTGTTCCAAGACGATGGCGCAGAGTACATAAAAGACCTTTTACCAAATTCAGTTCGGACATTTGGAACAGTTAGCAGGATAAAGTCTAGCGAACGAAGAGAGTACCCACCACATTTCTGAACAATAAAAATGCCCAAATAAAAAGGTAGTAAACCCAAAATGGCTTTGTAAATAAAAGTATACCAGTGACTGAGCCTACGAGTGACTAGAGAAGGCCAGCCAACCGTGGTATACAAAGTGCAGTGGTGCGTAAGGGTTTTGCAGTTTAAAATAAATCTCAAAGTGCCATGGTAAAGAGTGTCAATTGATCTCAAACACTGAGCGGAAGCATTCATATATAACATATCCCCATAGTCTAGTAAAGGCATAAATGTAGCTGATACTAGCCTCCTTCTGGCTTCAAAAGAAAAACAGGCCTTATTCCTAAAATAAAAACCCAATTTCAGCTGCAATTTTTTTTGTAAGTTGTTGAATATGCAATTTAAAAGAGAGGCCGTCATCAATTAGAATTCCAAGATATTTATATGAGGTTACAACCTCAATCTCCTTGCCCTGACAGGTAGTAATAGGTGAAAGGTTCAGAGGTCTATTTCTTGCATTAGAAAACACCATTAGTTTAGTTTTGTCAGTATTGAGGATAAGCTTCAATTTACACAAGGTATGTTGAACAGTATAAAAAGAAGTTTGCAAGTTCTGGAAAGCTTTTGTAAGAGATGAGGCACAACTGTAAATAACAGTATCATCAGCATAAAAATGAAGTTGTGCATTTTGGACATTTTTGTCTAAATCATTTATATAAATAGTGAATAAGAGAGGACCAAGTACAGAGCCTTGGGGCACACCATTTAGGACAGACAATTTAACAGACATAAGCCCATCAAATTGAGTGCACTGAGTTCTATCAGACAGATAGTTAGCAAACCATGCAACTGCATGCTCCGAAAGACCTACACTCAACAATCTCTGCCTTAGTATAGCATGATCAACTGTATCAAAAGCCTTCGAGAGATCAATAAAAAGTGAGACACAGTGCTGTTTTTTGTCAAGGGCTTCAGTGATATCATTTAAAACCTTCATGGCTGCTGTAATTGTGCTATGCTTCTTCCCGAAGCCCGATTGGTACATAGATAAAATAGAGTTAGTAAATAAAAACTCTTTCAGCTGTTCACTCACAAGGGTTTCAAGTATTTTCACCAGGGGTGACAGCTTTGAGATTGGCCTATAATTATTTAAAAGAGTTGGATCTCCCCCTTTTAAAAGTGGTAGGACAAATGCTGATTTCCAGATATTTGGAATTTCATTACATTCCAGGGTTAGATTGAACAGATATGTAAGTGGTTCAGCTATGAAATCAGCTGCCAGATTTAAAAAGCAGGGATCCAAAAGATCAGGACCTGCAGGCTTTCTTTGATCTAAGGATTTCAGGGCTTTATGTACCACCTGCACTGAGAATGGCAAAAAGCTCTCACTGGTTCATCCACACAGGGTTGTACAGAGACAGAGGACACTGGTTCATCCACACAGGGTTGTACAGAGACAGAGGACACTGAATCAAACAGCCTACCAGATGGTACAAAGTGCTCATTGAAACAATTCAGCATTTCAGTTTTGTCATATATAGCAACAGAGTCCTTCAAAACACATGACGGTAATTCATTAACATTACTGTTACCAGACATAGACTTAATAGCATTCCAAAACTTTCTAGGGTCATTCAGGTTATCAGTGTTAACAGACATAAAATATTCAGACTTGGCCTTCCTGAGAAGAAAATAACACTTGTTTCTTAACTGCCTAAAAATAAGCCAATCAGCATCAGAACAAGATTTCCTTGCTTTAGCCCAGGCTAGATTACGGTCGTGAATAATACAAGACAGCTCAGAAGAAAACCATGGATTATCCCGCCCTTTAACCCTGAACCTGCGGAATGGGGCATGTTTGTTTACTATTTGGAAAAAACCATCATGAAAGAATATCCAGGCAGTTTCCACATCAGGAATAAGCTCAATCTTGCTCCAGTCAAAATAAAACAAATCATGAAGGATAGCCTGCTCATTAAAACACTTCAAATTTCTCTTACGAATAAAACGTGGATTTGTCTTTGGAACCTTAGTATTTCTAACAGCAACAACAGCACAATGGTCAGTTAAATCATTACAAAAAACACCAACCGCAGAATATTTATGTGGAACATTTGTCAATATCAAATCAATCAGGGTAGATTTATCTGGGCATTTAAGATTTGGGCGAGTGGGTGAGTTAATCAACTGGGTAAGATTCATAGAATTACAAAACATTTTTAAATCATCAGACACCGGCTTTAACCAACACCAGTTGAGATCACCAATCAAGATCATTTCACTGTAAAGAAGTTTATACATAAGGTGCGTCAAAGAAGAAAATGCATCACCGAGAGCAGAGGGGGGTCTATAACAGCCAGTCACAGTTATAGAGAGACCCTTTGAAACCTCAATATTCAAAGCAAGAAATTCCAACTGTTTACAAATAGTTTCAGACTTTGCCACACTTACATGGAATTTAGATTTTACATATATAGCCACACCCCCACCTTTCTTAACCCGATCAGTGCGATAAACATTGTAACCACTTATACAAATATCCTTATCAAAAATAGACTTGCTGAGCCAGGTTTCAGAAAACACAATTACATCAGCATCAGTTGATTTAGCCCAAATCCTAACCCCATCAATTTTTGACAACAGGCTGCATACATTTAAATGAAAAATACCAAAACCAGATCTTGATTTAAAATCAGAGGGGGTTTGGAGACATTGCATATCAGGGCCAGGGTTGGGTTGCACGTTACCTGATATCAACAACAGAAGAATAACTAGGCACCTCTGTTTAATAACCTTGCACGGCCTCTCTTTTTTAAGAGACCTACTGCAAGCGAATTCTACAAGTGAGTTTCCAGACAATACAAAACAGTCATTTAAAACCATTAGACTTTGGTAGTGACACAAATTCGTACTGTACTGTTGAATCTCTCCTTGAACCCTGCAGCATTGTCTCCAGATCCAAAAGAATAACGTCTCAGCATATGTTTAGGGAAGTCATTTGCTTCTTGTTTGAACCAATATAGATATGCATTATTAGCACTGGTGTTATATTGACAACTCAGTGTTACCAGTCCTCCTTCTGTAACAATCACCCCTCCTGGTTGCTGTTGAACATGGTCTCCTGTGCACTCTGGAAAACAAAAAAAGATAAAGTGAGTGATAATGAAAGATAAAAAAAATTAAAATAGATAGATGACGATTATATAAACAAATGAGAGAAAAGGTTCCATCATACCAAAGCAGAATACAACAAGAACCAGCCAGATGATCAGACAGAGTACCATGGTTATACAGAACACACTGAGAGTGACTGTGAGTTACAGTAAAAGGTAGAGATCCTCTCTCACTCTTCCATGTCCATCTCAGCCTGTAAATCACCATCAACTGACAGACATGAAGGAGGAGCATGTTCAGAGAGAGGAAAGATTGTATGTGGAAGAAATGTATGGGTCAATATTACCTCGTCAATATTAGATATAAGCACTCTTTGCAGTACATTAGCCAAAGTGAAAAGCTTACGTCTAGCTCACATAAAACGAAAGTAGCTTAAAGCAATTGTCAATTACATAAATGTTCCATGAAGTATGATAAACGTAATTTGTTTTAGGTGAAAACGTACTCATATTGTACTATAATTCAGGTCTACTACTGTACTTAAAGTAAACTGAAATACATATTGCGCTTTGGTCCCAATTTTTCAGTGGTACTCTATGTTTCTATGGGCACATGAGAAACCTATAGTTTTTGTAAGGGGGTTGTATATCCTGTTGTCACAGTGGGCCTCAGAGCACAGTAGAACACAGCAGAGTCAGACAGCTGCAACCTCTGGATCGTCAAGGGGACAGAGCTAGATGTGAAATTCAGTCTGGCATCAAATCTGTCCTTGAACTCAGTAGCAGTTTCCCCAGGTGAAAACGTATCCCTTCTCAGCATAAACATGGGGTTGGTATTTGTTTGTTGTTTGTACCAGAAGAGATATGGTGATTGAGAAGTTGTATTAAATAGACAACTAAGTGTTGTTGGTTGTCCTTCTACAACCATTACATCTTCTGTTGGCTGTGTTACGTGCTCTCCTGCTCTGCACCCTGAAAAGAAAGATAAATATATATTCACAATATATAATAATAATGTATATAAATTAAATTAACAAATGCACAGAAAGAGACAGATGGACAGAGTGATGTTATACCAAAGCAGCATGCAGCCAGAACATACAGGATCAGCCAATTTCTCATGACTAGTCAGTTTGAAGTGGACAAGGTAAGGAGCAGAACAATGTTGATCTATCTATGACAGAGCTTTGACACCCTCTGTCCTACTGTTGATGCTTCATGTTGTTCTGTATTACATGCAGTAGTAGACCATGGGGAGGTGTCTGTCTGTATGGTATCCTCTGATTCAGGGGTGTGTGAGCTTTGTTAGGTTGCCCCCTTCAGCTTGACTTTCATACTACACCACCAAGCCAGTCAGAATTGTGAGGAGTAACAACAAACAATAATATTGTTGCACTTTGTCATATTCCCAAGTAATTATCCAGCCAATATAAAAAAAACTGCCTACTGTAAGAGAAATTGAAGACTACTGATTGAAAGGTGAAGAATTCATATTTCTCACAGTGCATTGAATATGAAGACAGAGAAACACTAGACCACCTGGTGATTGCACAGAGTGCAGGTGTGACCACAGTTCTCTGATCTCAACTTCTGCCATTATGATATCAAATTGTGGTTTGATGCTTAATTATGATCCGCACAGCAACAAAGCAGTTTTGGTCTGCAGGTTTTTGTACAGGGTCTTATACACATTGTATCACTGGGTATAATCTCTGAGAGCACAGTAGTAGAGAGCTGTGTCTGCCAGGGTTAGATGTGTTATGACCAGTTCAGTTGATGTCTGGGACGTTGTGGATTTATATCTCTCATCAGGGATGTGTTCATCAGAGCTCCATGATTTGGCACCTTTATACAGTAGAAACTGAGGAGCCTGGTTAGGATAATGCCGGTACCAGTAAAGTAGAATATCATTGCTGCTTGTTTCATATGTACATCTCAGAGATACTGATGATCCCTCAATGGGGGTGTACTCCTCCTTGTCAGGAGTCACACTGTCTCCAGATACCATTCCTGCATAGGAAAAAAAGATAATAAAGCTGATTGATAACACATTCTTTTTTTTAAGACTTTTTAGAAATCAACTTAGGTTTTCTCAATTAAATGACTTTACTTCATCAAACAATGTTTTACTACCAATACCATATTTTAATAATGTGATTAAAGGATGCAATGAGTTCAAATGTTTAGGTATTGTTTACCTGTAGTCATAATCAGAATGATCAATACACTGGTTGATTTCTCCATCTTCAGACTGATGTTTGGATGCATTCACTCTCCTCTGAAATGCTCTTCTGTGTGTCACTGTGTGAGGTGTACAGCCCTGCTAATGTCACACCCACCACAGATGTAAGGCTTGCATTATTTCTACACTGGGGCCAAGGATACACTAGTTTATGTCTGGGTGGTGTACATCCTGTTGTCACCGTGGGCCTCAGAGCAGAGTAGTACACAGCAGAGTCAGACAGCTGCAACCTCTGGATCGTCAAGGGGACAGAGCTAGATGTGAAATTCAGCCTGGAATCAAACCTCTTCTTGAACTCATCACTATTGCTCCCTTCGGAATAACGATCTCTTCTCAGGACATACTGAATGGATCATTCAGCTACTTGATTTGGAATTTTAGAACACCTTTAGGTATAAAACGTATATAGTAAGATTAATTGATAAAATAAAACATTTGCCCTATACTACCAAAATCCAGAAGCCAGAAGGAGGCTAGTATCAGCTACATTTATGCCTTTACTAGACTATGGGGATATGTTATATATGAATGCTTCCGCTCAGTGTTTGAGATCAATTGACACTCTTTACCATGGCACTTTGAGATTTATTTTAAACTGCAAAACCCTTACGCACCACTGCACTTTGTATACCACGGTTGGCTGGCCTTCTCTAGTCACTCGTAGGCTCAGTCACTGGTATACTTTTATTTACAAAGCCATTTTGGGTTTACTACCTTTTTATTTGGGCATTTTTATTGTTCAGAAATGTGGTGGGTACTCTCTTCGTTCGCTAGACTTTATCCTGCTAACTGTTCCAAATGTCCGAACTGAATTTGGTAAAAGGTCTTTTATGTACTCTGCGCCATCGTCTTGGAACACTTTACAAAATAATTTTAAACTGGAAGAACTTGTCCCGATTGGTGTTTTTAAATCACTGATGAAGGATTTTGAGGCTGATTCCCTGACCTGTCAATGTTTTTAATTTGCTGTTTTTGATATTGTTATACTCTTGTGAATTCAATGGTTTTTACTAGATTCTTTGTAGTTTTTCATGTTGTCTGTCCGTAATTTTTGTAATGACTTGGTGCTGCCTATCTTGGCCAGGACACTCTTGAAAAAGAGATTTTAAATCTCAATGAGCCCTTCCTGGTTAAAAATAAATAAAAATGCAAGTCTTAATGCCAAGACACAATCAGTCCCCTTGACGATTCAGAGGTTGCAACCTGCTGACTCCGCTGTGTACTACTGTGCTCTGAGGTCCCACTGTGAAAACAGGGTATACAGGACCCTTGTTAAACAGTGTGTGTGTGTTCACATGGGTGCGTGTGTACTGTACTTTGTGTTGTGTGCTGTTTTTTAAGTCAAGTGGAGATGTTATTTAACTGAGGTAAAGGAAAGGATTTGCCTTTTATAGCTGACAGTGAGAAACCAGGGGAGTCATTCTGTCATAACTATACTTGTGTTCACTCTTTTCACTGTGTTAAATAATGCTTACCAGCATGTTACTAGGATACATTTTAATATTAGCACTAGTGGGTGTTTTTGATGCTATTCTTCATATCCAATCACTGTGAATGTAGTTACTGAAGACTGGAGTCATATTACTGTGAAGGATCTTTTGTCCATTTTTAATACACTTGACTGAATAATTAATTGAATTTTAAAATAATTTTCTGAAAATAGTTCCTGTTTTCATAAATGTTTTCAGGTGGCATTCATGGGATACTCCAACATCAGATAAGGTGTTTGCGTTGGAGGGTTATGTCATAAATCTGTCCTGTAACTACTCCTCTGCTTGTCCTCTCCAATGGTATCAACAGTACACTGGATCACCTCCCATCTTGCTCCTCCTCACTGGAGTGTCCTCAAACCCCTCTGTAGTGAACGCTAAACCTGAAGAACCTTGACTGTCTGTTAGACTGAAAGATGAGAACTCGTGTGGATCTGGAGATCTCCTCTGCTAAAGTGTTAGACTCTACTCTGTACTACTGTGCCCTGGAGCCCACAGTGAAACGAAACCCAGACACACTGTACAAAAATGTGAACAGAAAACACTGACATCCCCTAAGAGAAACATGTTCATTATTAGGTTACCTTCAGTAGACAAAACATATACATGTAGGCTGGAAATTAACAGTGAATTATTTTCAATAAACAATAATAAAGTGACAGAAACTCATTCGGTTATCTGAATATGTTGCAGATTTATACTGTAAATTCTAGATATAAATAGGAAAACAAAAACAACTGTGAATTAATGATTTGCCTGATGTTGAATATATTAATTATCTTACAGATTTGCCCTACAAGCAATGTTTCCCCTATGACATCACAGTAGACAGGTCAGGTCCTTCTGCCAACTCTGTTGACCTAAAATCAAGAAAATATATGGAGATAAATAACACAGTTTTATCCAATATCCAGTAGAGGGAGACTAAGGTAATAATATTTCAGTGCAGCCTTGCATTTTGAGGATTTGACAGTGGAATCAAGCAGCAACAAGAAGTCTGCTGTTACTTCTGCTCATCTGACAACTCTCTGTATTTTGGGGTGGGGCTTCAAAGGTCTGAGAAGAGATGGTCCATTCAGAACTAGATGGAGGAGGATGTAGACTTTTTAGAAATCAACTTAGGTTTTCTCAATTAAATGACTTTACTTCATCAAACAATGTTTTACTACCAATACCATATTTTAATAATGTGATTAAAGGATGCAATGAGTTCAAATGTTTAGGTATTGTTTACCTGTAGTCATAATCAGAATGATCAATACACTGGTTGATTTCTCCATCTTCAGACTGATGTTTGGATGCATTCACTCTCCTCTGAAATGCTCTTCTGTGTGTCACTGTGTGAGGTGTACAGCCCTGCTAATGTCACACCCACCACAGATGTAAGGCTTGCATTATTTCTACACTGGGGCCAAGGATACACTAGTTTATGTCTGGGTGGTGTACATCCTGTTGTCACCGTGGGCCTCAGAGCAGAGTAGTACACAGCAGAGTCAGACAGCTGCAACCTCTGGATCGTCAAGGGGACAGAGCTAGATGTGAAATTCAGCCTGGAATCAAACCTCTTCTTGAACTCATCACTATTGCTCCCTTCGGAATAACGATCTCTTCTCAGGACATACTGAATGGATCATTCAGCTACTTGATTTGGAATTTTAGAACACCTTTAGGTATAAAACGTATATAGTAAGATTAATTGATAAAATAAAACATTTGCCCTATACTACCAAAATCCCATAGAAACATATTTAATAACACATTCATAAATGTCAAAAAATGAAGTGTCTGTCCTTTATGTCACGTCCTGACCTTAGTTCCTTTTTTGTGTCTCTATTTTAGTTTGGTCAGGGCGTGAGTTAGGGTGGGCAGTCTATGTTCTTTTTTCTAGGTTGTTGTTTTTCTATGTGTTTGGCCTGGTGTGGTTCCCAATCAGAGGCAGCTGTTTATCGTTGTCTCTGATTGGGAGCCATATTTAGGTAGCCTGTTTTCCATTGTGTGTTGTGGGTGATTGTTTCCTGTGTTAGTGTTTTTTTCACATTTCAGGACTGTTCGTTTGTCGTGTTTGTTGTTTTGTTTAGTGTTGCGTATTTGGATTAAAGAATATGACGAACACTTACCACGCTGCACCTTGGTCCTCTTCTTCTCCTCCAGACGGCAAGCGTTTGTAACGGTCGTCATATTTTTCCTCCTCCTCGGATGAGGAGAGGCGAGAAGGATCAGAGGACCAATGTGCAGCGTGGTAATTTGACATGATGAATATATATTAAAGACAAGACGAATACGAAAAAACACTTGAACTACAAAACAACAAAACAACGTAGACTGACCTGAACATGAGAACTTACCATATAACACGAAGAACGCACGAACAGGAACAGACTAAACCAAACGAACGAAAACACGAAACAGTCCCGTGTGGTGCAATAGACACAGACACAGGAACACATCACCCACAAACAAACAGTGAGAATAGCCAACCTTAATATGGTTCTCAATCAGAGGAAACGTCAAACACCTGCCTCTAATTGAGAACCATATCAGGCAACACATTAACCCAACATAGAAATACATAACATAGACTACCCACTCCAACTCACGCCCTGACCAACTAAACACATACAAAAACAACAGAAAACAGGTCAGGAACGTGACAGAACCCCCCCCTCAAGGTGCGAACTCCGGGCGCACCCCTAAAACTCAAGGGGAGGGTCTGGGTGGGCATCTGTCCGCGGTGGCGGCTCCGGCGCAGGACGAGGACACCACTCCACCACTGTCTTTGTCCCCCTCCTTAGCGTCCTTTGAGTGGCGACCCTCGCCCCCGACCTTGGCCTAGGAATCCTCCCCAAGGCCCCCACATGATTAAGGAGACAGCTCAGGACAGAGAGGTAGCTCAGGACAGAGAGGTAGCTCAGGACAGAGAGGTAGCTCAGGACAGAGAGGTAGCTCAGGACAGAGAGGTAGCTCAGGACAGAGAGGTAGCTCAGGACAGAGGGGTAGCTCAGGACAGAGGGGTAGCTCAGGACAGAGGGGCAACTCCGGACTGAAGGGCAGCTCCGGACAGAGAGGCAGCTCTGGACTGAAGGGCAGCTCCGGACTGAAGGGCAGCTCCGGACTGAGGGGCAGCTCCGGGCTGAGGGGCAGCTCCGGGCTGAGGGGCAGCTCATGACTGGAGGGCAGCTCATGACTGGAGGGCAGCTCATGACTGGAGGGCAGCTCATGACTGGAGGGCAGCTCATGACTGGCGGGCAGCTCATGACTGGCGGACAGCTCATGACTGGCGGGCAGCTCATGACTGGAAGGCAGCTCATGACTGGAGGGCAGCTCATGACTGGAGGGCAGCTCATGACTGGCGGGCAGCTCATGACTGGCAGGCAGCTCCTGACTGGCTGGCGGCTCTGGCAGCTCCTGACTGGCTGGCGGCTCTGGCAGCTCCTGACTGGTTGGCGGCTCTGGCAGCTCCTGACTGGCTGGCGGCTCTGGCAGCTCCTGACTGGCTGGCGGCTCTGGCAGCTCCTGACTGACGGACGGCTCTAGCGGCTCCTGACTGACGAACGGCTCTGACGGCTCGGGACAGACGGACGGCTTTAATGGCTCGGGACAGACGGATGGCTCAGATGGCGCTGGGCAAACAGATGGCTCAGATGGCGCTGGGCAGACGGATGGCTCAGATGGCGCTGGGCAGACGGATGGCTCAGATGGCGCTGGGCAGGCAGGCAGCTCAGACGGCGCTGGGCAGACGAGCAGTGCAGGCGGCGAGCAGACGAGCAGTGCAGGCGGCGTTGGACAGACGACCGACTCTGACCTGCTGAGGCGCACAGTAGGCCTGGTGCGTGGTGCCGGAACTGGTGGTACCGGACTGGAGACACGCACCTCAAGGCTAGTGCGGGGAGCAGGAACAGGGCACACTGGACTCTCGAAGCGCACTATAGGCCTGGTGCGTGGTGCCGGAACTGGTGGTACCGGACTGAGGGCACGCACCTCAGGGCGAGTGCGGGGAGAAGGAACAGTGCGTACCGGGCTCTGGAGACGCACAGGAGGCTTGGTTCGTGGTGCCGGAACTGGTGGTACCGGGCTGGAGACACGCACCACAGGAAGAGTGCGTGGAGGAGGAACAGGGCTCTGGAGACGCACTGGAAGCCTGGTGCGTGGTGTAGGCACTGGTGGTACTGGGCTGGGGCGGGAAAGTGGCGCCGGATATACCGGACCGTGCAGGCGTACTGGCTCCCTTGAGCACCGAGCCTGCCCAACCTTACCTGGTTGAATGCTCCCCGTAGCCCGTCCAGTGCGGGGAGGTGGAATAACCCGCACTGGGCTGTGTTGGCGAACCGGGGATACCATGCGTAAGGCTGGTGCCATGTACACCGGCCCGAGGAGACGTACTGGAGGCCAGATATGTAGAGCCGGCTTCATGGCACTTGGCTCAATGCTCAATCTAGTCCGCCCAGTGCGGGGAGGTGGAATAACCCGCACCGGGCTATGCACACGTACAGGAGACACCGTGCGCTCTTCCGCATAACACGGTGTCTGCCCGTACTCCCGCTCTCCACGGTAAGCATGGGAAGTGGGCGCAGGTTTCCTACCTGCCTTCGCCACACTACCCTTTAGCCCCCTCACCCAATACATTTTTGGGGTTTCTTCACGGGCTTCCAGCCACGCTTCCGTGCTGCCTCCTCATACCACCGCTCCTGGGCTTTCGCTGCCTCCATCTCTTCACGAGCGCGGCGATATTCACCAATGTGAGCCCAGTGTCCTTTTCCCTCCAGAATTTCCTCCCATGTCCAGGATTCCTGTCTAGTGGGCCGCTGCTCGTACTCACGCTGCTTGGTCCGGGTTTGGTGGGTGATTCTGTAACGGTCGTCATATTTTTCCTCCTCCTCGGATGAGGAGAGGCGAGAAGGATCAGAGGACCAATGTGCAGCTTGGTAATTTGACATGATGAATATTTATTAAAGACAAGACGAATACGAAAAAACACTTGAACTACAAAACAACAAAACAACGTAGACTGACCTGAACATGAGAACTTACTATATAACACGAAGAACGCACGAACAGGAACAGACTAAACCAAACGAACGAAAACACGAAACAGTCCCGTGTGGTGCAATAGACACAGACACAGGAACACATCACCCACAAACAAACAGTGAGAACAGCCTACCTTAATATGGTTCTCAATCAGAGGAAACGTCAAACACCTGCCTCTAATTGAGAACCATATCAGGCAACACATTAACCCAACATAGAAACACATAACACAGACTACCCACCCCAACTCACGCCCTGACCAACTAAACACATACAAAAACAACAGAAAACAGGTCAGGAACGTGACAGCGTTACAGAATCACCCACCAACAAAGGTCCAAGCAGCGTGGGAACACGGACTCCTGGACATGGGAGGAAATTTTGGACGGCAAAGGACCCTGGGCACAGCTGGGGGAGTATCGCCTTCCGAAAGAGGAGCTGGAGGCAGCTAGAGCGGAGCGGCGCCACTACGAGGAATGGCGCGAGGTAACGGGCACGAGAGGCAGCCCCAGAATTTTTTTTGTTGGGGGGGAACACGGGTAGATTGGCGGACTCAGGTAGGAAACCTGAGCCAACTCCCTGTGCTTACCGTGGCGAGAGAGTGACTAGGCAGGCACCGTGTTATGCGGAGAAGCGCAAGGTGTCCCCACTGCGCACGCATAGCCCGGTGCGCTACATCGCAGCTCCTCGAATCGGCCGGGCTAGAGTGGGCATCGAGCCAAGAGGGATGATGCCGGCTCAACACATCTGGTCTCCAGTGCGTCTCCTCGGCCCGGGGTATACTGCACCAGCCCTACGCACGGTGTCTCCAGTTCGCCAGCACAGCCCAGTGCGGCCTATTCCAACTCCCCGCACTTGCCGGGCTACAGGGGGGATCCAGCCATGACGTGTGGTGCTAGCTCTGCGCTCGAGACCGCCAGTGCGCCTCCACGGTCCAGTGCATCCGGTGCCTCGGCCAAGGACAAGGCTTCCTGCATGTCTCCCCAGCCTGGGGAGTTCTGTGCCTGTGCTAAGCACTAACCCTCCTGCATGTCTCCCCAGCCTGGTGAGTCCTGTGCCTTCTCCCAGAGCCAGGCCTCCGGTGTGTCTCTCCACTCCAGTGATGATCCATGGCACGAAGCCTCCAGTGGTGATCCATGGCAAGAAGTCTCCAGTGATGATCCATGGCACGAAGCCTCCAGTGATAATCCATGACACGAAGCCTCCAGTGATAATCCATGGCACGAAGCCTCCAGTGATGATCCATGGCAAGAAGCATCCAGTAATAATCCATGGCACGAAGCCTCCAGTGGTGATCCATGGCAAGAAGCCTCCAGTGATAATCCATGGCACGAAGCCTCCAGTGGTGATCCATGGCAAGAAGCCTCCAGTGGTGATCCATGGCACAAAGCTTCCAGTGATAATCCATGGCACGAAGCCTCCAGTGATGATCCATGGCACGAGGCCTCCAGTGATGATCCATGGCACGAAGCCTCCAGTGATGATCCATGGCAAGAAGCCTCCTGTGATGATCCATGGCACGAAGCCTCCTGTGATGATCCATGGCACGAAGCCTCCAGTGAGGATCCATGGCACGAAGCCTCCAGTGAGGATCCATGGCACGAAGCCTCCAGTGAGGATCAATGGCACGAAGCCTCCAGTGAGGAGTTATGGCACGAAGCCTCCAGTGAGGATCCATGGCACGAAGCCTCCAGTGAGGCTCAATGGCACGAAGCCTCCAGTGAGGAGTTATGGCACGAGGCATCCCAACGAAGGACGTCAGTCCGGAGCCTCCAGCGTCGCCCTCTAGTCCGGAGCCTCCAGTGTCGCCCTTTAGTCTGGAGCCTCCAGCGTCGCCCTCTAGTCCAGAGCCTCCAGCGTCGCCCTCTAGTCCGGAGCCTCCAGCGACGGGCTTCAGTCAGGAGCAGCCAGAGTCTCCCTCCTGTCCGGAGCAGCCAGAGTCTCCCTCCTGTCCGGAGCAGCCAGACACTCCCTCCAGTCCGGGGCCCGCTGCGAGGGTCCCCGGTTCGGGGTCGGCGGTAAGGGTCCCCGCTCCAGAGGCGCCACCGCGGTGAAATGGCCACCCAGACCCTCCCCTATAGGTTCAGGTTTTGCGGTCGGAGTCCGCACCTTTGGGGGGGGTGTACTGTCACGCCCTGACCGTAGAGATCCTTTTTATGTCTCTATTTTGGTTGGTCAGGGCGTAAGTTTGGGTGGGCATTCTATGTCTGGTGTTCTATGTTGTCTATTTCTTTGTGTTTGGCAGTGTGTAGTTCTCAATCAGAGGCAGCTGTCTATTGTTGTCTCTGATTGAGAACCATATCATTAGGTAGCCTGTTCCCACCTGTGTTTGTGGGTAGTTGTTTTCTGTTTAGTGTTTGTCATCACCTTTCAGAACTGTTCGTTTATCGTTTTTGTTGTTTCGTTAGAGTGTTCATATTTATTAAAATAACGTATTATGAATACTTACCACACTGCACCTTGGTCCTCTTCTCCTTCTCCCGACGAAAATCGTAACACTATGGCACAGCGGTACAGAGCAGAGTCTGTCACTTCAGTAGAGGAGATTTCCAGATCCACACGGTCTGTATGAACCTGAGCTGGATGGCAAAGAGGGACAAGTTTCTGGACATATCCTGATTTCGTGCAAAGAATCAGGAACACTGGTTTAGACCTGGGATACTAACGATACCACTGTAGATAGTCTACAAAGCCAGTGTAGCTGAAGGTGTAACTGACAGTTAGACTTACAGGTTATGTCGTTGTTTTTTGTTTGAATTGTTTACGTGTTCGCTGTGCGAGGGAAATGATAAGACAAGCGGACCTACGTAGCTAATAACTGTTGTAACGGGGATCCTTATTGTAGCAACACACTTTTGGAGGGAAGGCAATCCCGCTCTGTGTTAGCTAAGTTTTCATGTCATCGGGTGTAGTTCGTAAACGTTGAAGCATGTATGTGAGGATGGTAAAGTTATAATAATTAAGAATGAAGTGTGAATTCATGCCAGGAATAATAAGTGTGAAGTTTGATTTCCTCCCTTCTGTAATAAGCAGCCAATGAGGTATTTTTCCTTTATTCATGTGTTTAATCTGATACTGTTATAGCGCCGGCAAAACTGTTTATGTATGTAAGCACTTCAGAGTTATACCAAGCTAATAAGTCACTCGTAAGATAAGGAGGTTGTAAGAGTGTGCTTAACTGTATTTTCATTTACTTTATAGTTCTCAAGGAAGGTGATAATTCTGACTAAATCTACAGAATAAAGCCGCCAGTTAAAATCAAGGAACGGTTGTGCTCGTGGTTACTGGAGGGAGTTACAGAAGGATAGTGTGATGGTATCACCCTCCACACCACCCACCATAGACCTAGTGGGTTTGTCATCCTCAAAACTGCTACCTGTCAAGAAAGTAAAAACATGCTGCTGTTTTTGACTTTTGGTCTGTTGATAATGCCTTTCCCCTTCTCATTACCATAATACAATTTAGTGATACTCAAATCTGAAGTGTAATTGTATTTTTGCCAACTTTGAAATACATTTTGGGTTTTAAATTAAAACTGTCAAATTGAATACAGCACTCACCAACAAGGAATAGGAGGATAAATTATGAAAGCAGAACCATAACTGATAAACAGAGTTTGTTCTTCACTGATTTGCTTAACTTACCATTGTTTTCTTCTTTTTTTCTTTTTTTTCTCCCTAAAATGACATACCCAAATCTAACTGCCTGAAGCTGAGGAGCTGAAGCAAGGAGATGCATATTCGTGATACATTTCAAAGGAAACACTTTTAAATTTGTGCAAATGTGAAAGTAATGTAGGAGAACATAACACATTAGATCTGGTTAAAGATAATACCAAGAAATTAAACATGCGTTACAAAGATGCATCTTTGACATGCAAGAGAAAGGCCATAATGCATTATTCCAGCCAAGGCGCAATTTAGATTTTGACCACTAGATGGCAGCAGTGTATGTGCAAAGTTTTAGACTGATCTGATGAACCATTGCATATATGTTTAAAATATTGTATCAAGACTGCCCAAATGTGCCTAATTGGTTTATTAATACATTTTCAAGTTCATAATTGTGCACTCTCCTAAAACAATAGCATGGAATTATTTCACTGTAATAGCTACTGTAAATTGGACAGTGCAGGTAGATTAACAAGAATTTAAGCTCAGAATATCAGATATGTCATATCAGATATGTTTACATCCTGGGATTTTTTTTTGTTACTTACAACCTCATGCTAATCACAGTAACCTATGTTACCTCAATATTCCCACGGAGGGACAACGATCCCGTAGAGGTAAAATAATGTATTATTTTACAAAAATATCATAAATATGTTGTGCACAATTATGAACTTAAAATATCCCTTTTGTACTATCAGTAATGGTTATGATCCCAGAGTAGTCCACTATGAGGACCTGTGGAGAGGATCCAGGGTGCTGGAGGTACCATAACAGACTGTTGGTTAATGAGCTGTTGTATCTACAGGAGAGTTGAATGAACACTACTACCCTCCATAACATCCACTACATCTCTTTCTGGAGTAATTATGTCTTCAACACTTGTACCTGTAAAAAAGAACAACATGTATTACTGAGTCAATGTAGACAGTGTACAGTAAATCCACACTTAATGTGAATTGCCACTTCAAATTGATAATACCATTTTGTAATGAGTACTGAACAGTGTACATTCTGTTAGTACACATTCAGTTAATGGAGAGTTTATTCTTACCTACAAGTGCAAAAAACAAGACTGAATAGAGCAGCATCATAGCCACTGGGTGTTAGACAAAGACTTCTCTGTAAAATGATCTTCTCTTGGAACATTCCCTCTCTGGGTGAATCAGTTCCACTCATTACAAGTTATGTGTAACACTAAGCTCCTCCTCATGACACAATAGAATGGGTGCATGTTGACTCCACTTGATGGCTGTATTGTCAAATGAAACCTGGAACTACAGAGTTGAAATAGCACAGGCGATGTTAGGTTTCTGTCTGGAATAATTATGTCTTCAACACTTGTACCTGTAAAAAAGAAAAACATGGATTACTGAGTCAATGTAGACAGCGTACAGTATATCCACACTTGGTGTTTCAAAGTGTATTACCACTTAATATTGACAATACCGTATGTGACCCGATTCAGGAAACTAGGTGTATGTCACAAGTCACGACTTCACAAAATGCATTTTTTGGAAGAAATGCCTTCTCGAACATGTGAACTTTCATGTGCCTTAATAACAAACGTGTATGCCATTTGTAAATACTAATAAAATTGTTAAATTACGAGCCTTGTTAGTTAAGCCACAGGAAAAGGGGGCAACCTTCCCAATAGCCATGACTGGCTGAGGTAATGAGAGGGCTGGACATTACGAGAGAGGAGTTCGGATTGGCCATATAGAAGGCTTCTGTCTACTTGAGCTCGTCAGTCTGTGTTGATAATCCTGTCGAACGCGACTTTACATTTTTTTTATTGTGTAGTGGAACTGCATAAGTGTTGCTCTCCACTTTCTGGAGGATCACGTTTTGAAATCAGTGTAATTAGAGTATGATAGCCAAATAGATGGAGAAAACACCTGTCTCCGGATCTTCAAACTAAGGGCAACCGTGGTATGGCATTCCTGACAGGGAGACGCGTCCATCATGCATGATGATGTATACAGGTAGGATAGTCCAGCGTTAGCTAGCTACATTTTCAGATATTACACATTTTTAATTTTGACAGAAAGTGGTTTCATTTCAAGCTAAAGTGTACTGTTAGCTAGCTAGCTAACCTTAGCTGGCTGGCTCCCTAGCTGACTTTATTATTCATTTCCCAGGGCCGTTTGCTTTTCTAGTTAGAGCCCAATGTTAGCTAGCTAACATTGAACCTGATTGGTTAGCTCCCAGCACTGTGGCATTGTTGGCACTGTTCATTGTTGTTTAACTCGCTAACGTTAGCTGGCTGGCTCGTTAGCTAACGTTACGTGACGTGTGTACAACACCCGTTGAATATAGCTTGTGTCAGTCAACATCTGAAAAAGCATAATAAAATTGTTGCCAGCAGAGCTGTTTAGGCTGTTTTCATGTTATCTAGAGGTAAACAAATTATTGACCAGAGCGTCAAGTGTGCGCTCCGAGAGTGAAACGAGATGGGTGGGGCTAAAGCTTAAGAGGGTGTGAACGATGCTGAATGGGTGTAGACAAAGAGGAGCTCTTCACTAGATACCAAAACATTCAAAGGCCATTTTCCAAAAGTGAGTTTACAAGTTGATCAAATTTCAAAGCAGAATTACTTTCCTATTGTCCCTCAAATGCAGTGTATGATATACCATTTCGTAGCTCTGTCTCTACTTTTATCCAATGTAAAAAGCACAATTTAAAATGTTGCTACAGAAGACCGAGTCACATATTGTAATCAATACTGAACAGTGTACATTCTGTTAGTACACATTCAGTTAATGGAGAGTGAATTCTTACCTACAAGTGGGGGTGGAAGTAGATCCCTTCCATTATCATATAAATCACATATGAAGGTTTTTGTACAGTGTTTCTGGCTTTCGTACAGAGCAGAGTCTGTCACTTCAGCAGAGGAGATCTCCAGATCCACACAGGTTCTCTCTTTATTCAGATTAACAGATAGTCGTGGGTATGGAGTATCAGCTTTAACTACAGAGGGCTTTGAAGCGACTGTAGTGTAGAGGAGGAATTGGGGTGCTGATCTGGGATATTGGCGATACCATTGAAGATTGACTACTGAGCCAGAGTAGTTGCAAGACAGTATAACACTGCTTCCCTCCATGCCATGTTCTGTCTCTGAAGTTGGGTTTATGTCATTTTCATAACTGCCACCTGTAGTAAAGTTAAGTTCAGATAAACATTTTCAGTTCATGGAACATTATTACATACTCTGTGTCATCTTCAAAACAAGTGAAAAGATAATCAGTCATTTACATTTCTTCTTGGAAGTGCTATTTTCAAATGACACTAGAACGTATGTGTATGGGTTCATGCACCATGTCAACGTTAAATGACAGTCGCGTGGATCTCTAGCTACTAATGTTTCAGCGCATGCTTAATACACTGTGCATAGGAGGAGGAATTAGGGAGCAGATGTGGGTTATTGGTGATGCCATAAGACACTGCCTCCACCAGATACTGTGTAGTTGCAGGAAAGCTTGACATTGCCACTATGTGTCTTATCCTCCTGTCTTATCCTCCTCAAGACTGTTGGAGAAAATTCCATCCCCTTTAGAAAACTGACATGAGATAAAAGTTATCTTTGTCCGGTCAAAGTGTGTGTGTTGTTTTTCCAAGCTTGAGAAAACAGTCTATGACTTGGGAGACTGGAATCTCTGACAATTCTATGGAGTTTCCTCTGACACCGCCTATTTCTTAAGTCCTGGATTGCAGGAAGCTTGGCCCCAGTGATGTACTGGGCCGTTCGCACTACCCTCTGTAGCGCCTTACGGTCAGATGCTGAGCAGTTTCCATGACAGGCGGTGATGCAACTGGTAAGGATGGTCTCAATGGTTTAGCTGTAGAACATTTTGAGGATCTTGGGACTCATGCAAAATGAGTCTCCTGAGGGGGAAAAGGTTTTATTGTGCTCTCTTTACGACTGTCTTGGTGTGTTTGGACCATGTGAGATTGTTGGTGATGTGGACACCAAGAAACTTGAAACTCTCGACCCGCTCCACTACAGGACCGTTGTGTTAATGAGGGCCTGTTTGGCCCGCCTTTCCTTGTAATCCACGATCAGCTCCTTTGTCTTGCTCACATTGAGGGAGAGGTTGTTGTCCTGGCACCACACTGCCAGTGTGACCTCCTCCCTATTGGCTGTCTCATCGTTGTCGGTGATCAAGCCTACCACTGTTGCGTCATTAGCAAACTTAATGATGGAGTTGGAGTCGTGTTTGGCCACACAGTCGTGGGTGAACAGGGAGTACAGAAGGGGACAAAGTACACACCCCTGAGAGGCCCCAGTGTTGAGGATCAGCGTGGCAGACATGTTGTTGCCTACCTTTACCACCTGGGGGCGGCCCGTCAGGAAGTCCAGGATCCAGTTGCAGAGAGAGGTGTTTAGTCCCAAGGTCCTTAGCTTAGTGATGCGCTTTGAGCACTATGGTGTTGAATGCTGAGCTGTAGTCAATGAACAGCATTCTCACACAGGTGTTCCTTTTGTCCAGGTGGGAAAGGGCAGTGTGGAGTGCGATTGAGTTTGCGTCATCTGTGGATCTGTTCAGACCGTATGCGAATTGGAGTGGGTCTAGGGTATCTGGGAGGATGCTGTTGATGTGAGCCATGACCAGCCTTTCAAAGCACTTCACGGCTACCGACGTGAGTACTACGGGGCGGTAATCATTTCGGCAGGTTACCTTCGCTTCCTTGGGCACAGGGACTCTGGTGGTCTGTTTGAAACATGTAGGAATTACAGACTCAGTCAGTAAGAAATGGAAAATGTCAGTGAAGACAATTGCCAGTTGGTCCGCGCATGCTTTGAGTACACGTCCTGGTAATCCATCTGGACCTGCGGCTTTGTGAATGTTTACCTGTTTAACCTTTCTAGCCCAGGGGTTCCGCTAGCGGAACACCCACAACATTCCGCTGAAAAGGCAGCGCGCGAAATTCAAAAATATTTTGGGGAAATATGTAACTTTCACACATTAACAAGTCCAATACAGCAAATGAAAGATAAACATCTTGTTAATCTACCCATCATGTCCGATTTTTAAAAGGTTTTACAGCGAAAACACAACATATATTTATGTTAGATCACCACCAAATCCAAAAAACACACAGCCATTTTTCCCAGCCAAAGATAGTCACACAAAAGCAGAAATAGAGATAAAATGAATCACTAACCTTTGATAATCTTCATCAGATGACACTCATAGGATATCATGTTACACAATACATTTATGTTTTGTTCGAAATTTGTGCATATTTATATCCACAAATTTCGGTTTACATTGGCGCCATGTTCAGAAATGCCTCCAAAATATCCGGAGTAATTACAGAGAGCCACGTCAAATAACAGAAATACTCATCATTAACTTTGATGAAAGATACATGTTTTACATATAATTAAAGATACACTGGTTGTTAATGCAACCTCTGTGTCAGATTTTTTTTAAACTTTAGGAAAAAGCATACCATGCAATAATCTGAGACGGCGCTCAGAAATACACAACATTTCTCCGCCATGTTGGAGTCAACAGAAATACGAAATTACATCATAAATATTCCCTTACCTTTGATGATCTTTCATCAGAATGCAGTGCCAGGAATCCTAGTTCCACAATAAATCGTTGTTTTGTTCGATAATGTCCATTACTAGTGTCCAATAAGCTACTTTTGCTAGCAATTTTAGTTCACATGTCCAAGCGCTGGCGCCGGGTCCAGGCGAACTCGGACGAAAACTTCAAAAAGCTAAATTCCAGGTCGAATAAACTGGTCAAATTAAGTATAAAATCAATCTTCAGGATATTGTTATCATATATATCCAATAACGTTCCAACCGGAGCATTTCTTCATGTCTGTATAAGTAATGGAACACATTGCCATATCATGACTAGCGCGCATGGCCAGGAACTAGCATTCGGCCAGACCACTGACTCAAATAGCTGCCATCCGGCCCCACATCACACTAGAGGCTTCATTCCACGTTCTACAGACTGTTGACATCTAGTGGAAGGCGTAGGAAGTGCAAACAGATCCATATATTACAGGGAATTGAATAGGCGATCTCTTTAACATCGACCCTTCTCAGAATTCTCACTTCCTGTTTGGAAGTTTGCCTGCCATATGAGTTCTGTTATACTCACAGACATAATTCAATAAGTTTTAGAAACGTCAGCGTGTTTTCTAATAGTAATAATAATCTGCATATATTAGCATCTGGGACAGAGTAGGAGGCAGTTCACTATGGGCACGCAATTTATCCAAAGTGAAAATGCTGCCCCCTATCCCAAACAGGTTTTAAAGGTCTTACTCACATCGGTTACCGAGAGCGTTATCACATATTCATCCAGAACAGCTGGTGCTCTCGTGCATGCTTCAGTGTTGCTTGCCTCGTAGCGAGCATAAAAGGCATTTAGCGTCGTCTGGTAGGCTCGCATCACTGGGCAGCTCGCGTCTGGGTTTCCCTTTGTAATGCGTAATAGTTTTCAAACCCTGCCACATCCGATGAGTGTTAGTGCCGGTGTAGTAGGATTCAATTTTAATCCTGGATTGATGCTTTGCTTGTTTGATGGTTTGTCTGAGGGCATAGTGGGATTTATTATAGGCCTCCGGATTAGTGTCCTCCTTGAAAGCAGCAGCTCTAGCCTTTAGCTCGATGCGGATGTTGCCTGTAATCCATGGCTTCTGGTTGGGGTATGATGAAGCCGATGACTGAGGTGGTATACTCTTCAATGCCAATGGATGAATCCTGTGCTAGCAAAACAGTCCTGTAACGTAGCATCCGAGTCATCTGACCACTTCCGTATTAGGTGAGTCCCTGGTGCTTCCTGCTTTCGTTTTAGCTTGTAAGCAGGAATCAGGAGGATAGAATTATGGTCAGATTTGCCAAATGGAGGGCGGGGGATCGCTTTGTATGCATCTCTGTGGGTGGAGTAAAGGTGGTCTAGAGTTTTTTTCCCTCTGGTTGCACATGTGACATGCTGGTAAAACTTTGGTAAAACTGATTTAAGTTTTCCTGCGTTAAAGTCCACGGCCACTAGGAGCGCCACTTCTGGGTGAGCATTTTCTTGTTTGCTTATAGTCTTATAGAGTTGATTGAGTTCGGTCTTAGTGCCAGCATTGGTCTGTGGTGGTAAATAGACGGCTACGAATAATATACAGTGCTGTGAAAAAGTATTTGCCACCTTCCTGATTTCTTATTTTGTTGCACATTTGTCACACTTAAATGTTTCAGGTCATCAAACAAATTGTAATATTACACAAAGATAACCCAAGTAAACACAAAATGCAGTTTTTAAATGATGATTTTATTTATTAACGGAAAAAAGCTATCCGAACCTTCATGGCCCTATGTGAAAAAGTAATTGCTCCCTAAACCTAATAACTGGATGTGCCACCCTCAGCAGCAACAACTGCAATCAAGCGTTTGCGATAACTGCCAATGAGTCTTTCACATCGCAGTGGAGGAATTTTGGCCCACTTTTCTTTACAGAATTGTTTTAATTCAGCCACATTGGAGGGTTTTCGAGCATGAACCGCCTTTTTCAGGTCACGCCACAGCATCTCAATCGGATTCAAGTCCGGACTTTGACTAGGCCACTCCAAAACCTTCATTTAGTTTTTTTAAGCCATTCAGAGGTGGACTTGCTGGTGTGTTTTGGATCATTGTCCTGCTGCAGAACCCCCGTGCGCTTCAGCTTGAGGTCATGAACTGATGGCCGGACATTCTCTTTCAGGATTTTTTGGTAGAGAGGAGAATTCATGGTTCCATCAATCACAGTAAGTCGTCCAGGTCCTGAAGCAGCAACGCAGCCCCAGACCATCATACTACCACCACCATATTTGACTGTTGGTATGATGTTCTTTTTTTGAAATGCTGTGTTACTTTTACGCCAGATGTAACGGGACGCACAACTTCCAAAAAGTTCGACTTTTGTTTCGTCAGTCCACAGAATATTTACCCTAGTGAAGTTAACACAGTGTCCAAAGAAGGGCCAGTGGTATACAGAATGGTGTCGTCTGCGTAGAGTTGGATCAGAGAATCACCATCAGAAAGAGCGATATCATTGATGTATACAGAGAAGAGAGTCGGCCTGAGAATTGAACCCTGTGGCACCCCCATAGAGACTGCCAGAGGTCCGGACAACAGGCCCTCCGATTTGACACACTGAACTCTATCAGAGAAGTAGTTTGAGGAACCAACCATCTATAATTGAGCCTGTTGTTACCCCACATGATAGAGGATATAAAAACATATGAAATGAATACTGGTAATGTTATACTGAAAAATGTGCTTGAAAAAAGAAAGGGATGGGAGCAGTAAACAAATTATGAAATTAATATTATCATACCATAACAACATGCAGCAAGAATCAGTAAATTCCTCAGCCAGGGTTCCATGCCTACAGTGAGATGGGTGGGAGAAGAGTAAAACACACTGATATATGCTACATGTGTCATAAGACTATGACATCATTGTTTCCTCCTCTTTCAGTGTAGCATCAAACATTTTGAAGCTTGTGACATTGTCTGAACAACACTCTACCCTGTGTTGTTGTACTGCGACTGAATATCCTGTTGTCACAGTGGACCTCAGAGCACAGTAGTACACAGCAGAGTCAGACAGCTGCAACCTCTGGATCATCAAGCGGACAGAGCTAGAGCTAATGTGCTTTATTATTTATGCCAACTGAAGTTAGATTTAATTCCAGGGTTATGGTCAATTCAGTAGATGGACAAGAAGCTAGGGTTAGAATTGAGCTACAGAACAGAACAGAGTAACTTCAGCAGAGGAGATCTCCAGATATACACGTTTATCTTTTTTGTCATGATTTAGAGTGAACCCTGGTGTATTATCCACATACTCCATAACCAGTTAATATGGTGCTGAATTGGGATATTGTCGATACCATAGAAGAGTGTTACCAGAAGAGTAATACCGTAGTCACGAGAGAGTAACTCTGTCTCTTTCAATCCTGACATTATTCTACTTTAATTACTATTCCTATCTGGTGACCCAGATCAAAACAGCCTTTTTATGTTTGTCAGGTCCATTACCAGTCAGTTGGATTCAGGTTTGTTTTTGTGAGAAAAAATAATAATATTTGATTAGGCAAGTCAGTTAAGAACAAATTCTTATTTACAAAGCATGCCTACCAGGGAACACTGATTTTTGATTTGTGATCTCGGGGATTCGATCCAGCAACCTTTCAGTTACTGGCCCAACAATCCATCCACTAGGCTACCTGCTCCTCCAAGGAGTCCAACTCTAAAGAGGTATGTTCCTCTAAAGAGTGCAGTACATGGATTTACCACCAGAAGACCAAACCACTGAGCAGGTACATGTTGAGAGCAATAATGTCATATAATGTATGCACATTGTATGTACAGTTGAAGTCCGAAGTTTACATACACTTAGGTTGGAGTCATTAAAACTCGTTTTCGACCACTCCACACATTTCTTGTTAACAAACTACAGTTTTGGCAAGTCGGTTAGGACATCAGTAATTTTTCTAACAATTGTTTACAGACAGACTATTTCACTTATAGTTCACTGAATTACAATTCCAGTGGGTCAGTATACATACACTAAGTTGACTGTGCCTTTAAACATAATTTGAGTCAATTGGAGGTGTACCTGTGGATGTTTTTCAAGGCCTACCCTCAAACTCATACTCAAACTCCTCTTTGCTTGACATCATGTGAAAATCAAAACTAATCAGCAAAATAATTGTAGACCTTGACAAATCTGGTTCATCCTTTGGAGCTATTTCCAAACTCCTGAAGGTACCACGTTCATCTGTACAAACAATAGTGCACAAGTATAAACACCATGGGACCACGCAGCCGTCATACCGCTCAGGAAGGAGACGCGTTCTGTCTCTTAGAGATGAACGTACTTTGGTGTGAAAAGTGCAATCAATCCCAGAACAGCAAAGGACCTTGTAAAGATGCTGGAGGAAACCGGTACAAAAGTATCTATATCCACAGTAAAACGAGTTCTATATCAACATAACCTGAAAGGCATCTCAGCAAGGAAGAAGCCACTACTCCAAAACCGCCATAAAAAAGACAGACTACGGTTTGCAACTGCACATGGGGACAAAGATTGTACTTTTTGGAGAACTCTGTACTCTGTACTCTGGTCTGATGAAACAAAAATAGAACTGTTTGGCCAAAATTACATTGTGATGTTTGGAGAAAAAAGGGGGAGGCTTGCAAACCGAAGAACACCATCCCAACCGTGAAACACGGGGATAGCAGCATCATGTTGTGGGGGTGCTTTGCTGCAGGAGGGACTGGTGCACTTCACAAAATAGATGGCATCATGAGGCAGGAAAATTATGTTTGATATATTGTAGCAACATCTCAAGTCATCAGTGAGACAACACCCAGGAGAACTAGAGCCTTGATGTGTCACATTTGAATCGCCACAGAATTTAATAGAACATACACTGCTCAAAAAAATAAAGGGAACACTAAAATAACACATCCTAGATCTGAATGAATGAAATGTTCTTATTATATACTTTTTTCTTTACATAGTTGAATGTGCTGACAACAAAATCACACACAAATTATCAATGGAAATCAAATTTATCAACCCATGGAGGTCTGGATTTGGAGTCACTCAAAATTAAAGTGGAAAATCACACTATAGACTGATCCAACTTTGATGTAATGTCCTTAAAACAAGTCAAAATGAGGCTCAGTAGTGTGTGTGGCCTGCACGTGCCTGTATGACCTCCCTACAACGCCTGGGCATGCTCCTGATGAGGTGGCGGATGGTCTCCTGAGGGATCTCCTCCCAGACCTGGACTAAAGCATCTGCCAACTCCTGGACAGTCTGTGCTGCAACGTGGCGTTGGTGGATGGAGCGAGACATGATGTGTGGCTCAGTTGGTAGAGCATGGCGCTTGCAACGCCAGGGTTGTGGGTTCATTCCCCACGGGGGGACCAGGATGAATATGTATGAACTTTCCAAGTTGTAAGTCGCTCTGGATAAGAGCGTCTGCTAAATGACTTAAATGTAAATTTAAATGTAAATCAGTCAGGAAGTTAAAGCTTGGTCACAAATGGGTCTTCCAAATGGACAATGACCCCAAGTTCACTACCAAAGTTGTGGCAAAATGGCTTAACTTCTACTTGCACAGCATCCCGGATCCGGGAGCACCCCCCACAGTAAAAAAGCTGACTAGCATAGCCTAGCATAGCGTCACAAGTAAATACTAGCATCTAAATATCATTAAATCACAAGTCCAAGACACCAGATGAAAGATACACATCTTGTGAATCCAGCCATCATTTCTGATTTTTAAAATGTTTTACAGGGAAGACACAATATGTAAATCTATTAGCTAACCACGATAGCAAAAGACACAACTTTTTTTTCCCACCATTTTTTTCCTGCATGGGTAGCTATCACAATTTCGACCAAATAAAGATATATATATAGCCACTAACCAAGAAACAACTTCATAAGATGACAGTCTGATAACATATTTATTGTATAGCATAAGTTTTTTTAGAAAAATTTGCATATTTCAGGTATAAATCACAGTTCTACATTGCAGCTGCAATCTGAAATAGTGCCGAAGCTGCCAGAATAATTACAGAGACCAACGTCAAATACCTAATTACTCATCTTAAAACATTTCTGAAAAATACACAGCGTACAGCAAATGAAAGCACAATATCTTGTGAATCCAGCCAATATGTCAGATGTTTTAAGTGTTTTACAGCGAAAACACAATATAGCATTATATTAGCTTAGCACAATAGCCAGAAACACAAGCAATTTACCAGCAGCACAGGTTAGCGATCGTAACAATACAGCAAAATATATATAATTTTGGACTAACCTTGATATACTTCATCAGATGACAGTCCTGTAACATCATATTACACAATGCATATAGGTTTTGTTCGAAAATGTGCATATTTAGCAGCACAAATCGTGGTTATACAATGTGATCAGTGGCAACAGGTCATGCATTCTGGGCGGCGCCATCTTGGAAAGGCACCTAATCTAATCAATAAATAATCGTAAACTTGACTAAAAAATACAGGTTGGACAGCAAATGAAAGATGCATTAGTTATTAATGCAACCGCTGAGTTAGATTTTTAAAATTAACGTTACTAGACATACAGTGTGCGTTACAGCCAGACTAGTGCCGCAATAATGGAGGACAAATCCATTTAAATTTTTCCACATAAATACGGAATAACATCATAAATAGCTCTTACTTTTGGACGAGCTTCCATCAGAATCTTGGGCAAGTTGTCCTTTGTCCAAAAGAATCGTTGCTTGGTTGTAAAACGTCGTCTTCAACTTCGGAATTAGCAGCTAACAATAGCTATGTGGCCACAACATGCCCAAATCCTCAAAACGCTATACTAAGGAAATTCCGAAAATAGCAATATACTCGCATAAACTGATATAACTCGGTTTAAAATAACTTCGTTATGATGTTTCTAACACCTATATCGAATTAAAGTACAGACGGATATATCTAAGGCTGATAACTGAGCGTTTCAAAATGCCATCCTGAGGTCTTGCTTTGCGCAATGACGAACGTCGAAAAGAGAGCTCCCTTTGTTCCTTGGGGCTTTATAAGGTCTGAGATCTGCGTAGAAACTCCATTCCAATTCTCATTGGTTACTGACATCCAGGGGAAGGCGGGTGCAGTTCATGTCGACCCATAGGATACATACAGAGCTTTAAACTGATCTGAGAACAGAGCCTCGTTTTCAGACCTTCGCAGTTCCTGTCATGGATTTCGCTGCAGAAAGAGTTCTGGTTCACCCACAGACATAATTCAAACGGTTTTAGAAACTAGAGATTGTTTTCTATCCGATAGTAATAATAATATGCATATTGTACGAGCAAGAATTGAGTATGAGGCAGTTTAATTTGGAGACGATATTTTCCAAAGTGGAAACAGCACCCCCTATATTGAGAAAAGGTTAACTTCATTAGGGTAGGGGGCACTATTTTCACCTCCGGATAAAAAACGTACCCAAAGTAAACTGCCTGTTACTCAGGCCCAGAAGCTAGGATATGCATATAATTGGTTTGGATAGAAAACACTCTAAAGTTTCTAAAATTGTTAAAATAATGTCTGTGAGTATAACACAACTGATATGGCAGGCGAAAACCTGAGAAAAATCTATCCAGGAAGTTTTTTTTTCTCATGTTTGTAGTTTTCCATAGACTGCCTATACAGCTTCCATTGACTTAGGACTCAAATTGCACTTCCTATGGCTTCCACTAGATGTCAACAGTCTTTAGAAATAGTTTCAGGCTTGTTTTCTGAAAAATGAGGGAGTAAGACCACTCTGAATGAGTGGACACTGCAGTGTCCCAGAGGATTTTCATGCGTGCGACCGAGAGCGCGCCTTTCTTGTTTTCCTTTTATATTGACAAAGCTTTTGTCCGATTGAAATATGATTGATTATTATGATTAAAAACAACCTGAGGATTGATTTTAAACATCATTTGACATGTTTCTACGAACTTTACTGATACTTTTCGGATTTTCCGTCTGCCTGTTGTGACTGCCTTTGAGCCTGTGGATTACTGAACAAAACGCGCGAACAAAACAGAGGTTTTTGAATATAAAGAGGGACTTTATCGAACAATACTAACATTTATTGAGTAAATGGGAGTCTTGTGAGTGCAACCATATGAAGATCATCAAAGGTAAGTTATTAATTTTATCGCTCTTTCTGACTTGTGTAACTCCTCTACTTGGCTGGTAACTGTTTGTAATGATTTGTCTGCTGGGCGCTGTTCTCAGATAATCGAATGGTATGCTTTCGCCATATAGCTTTTTTGAAATCTGAATTTGGCGTTCTGCAATTTCACTGGACGCTGGCCAGGTGGGACGCTACCGTCCTACACCCCCTAGAGAGGTTAAGGACAACAAAGTCAAGGTATTGGAGTGGCCATCACAAAGCCCTGACCTCAATTTCATAGAACATTTGTTGGTAGAACTGAAAAAGAGTGTGCGAGCAAGGAGGTCTTCAAACCTAACTCAGTTACAACAGCTCTGTCAGGAGGAATGGGCCAAAATTCACCCAATTTATTGTGGGAAAATTGTGGAAGGCTACCCGAAACGTTTGGCACAAGTTAAACAATTATTATTATTATTTTTATTTATTGTTTTCTCCTCAATTCCGTGATATCCGATTGGTAGTAGTTAAAGTCTCGTCTCATCGCTGCAACTCCCCTACGGACTCGGGAGAGGCGACGGTCGAGAGCCATGCGTTTTCCGAAACACAACCCAACCTAGCCGCACTGCTTCTTGACACAACGCACATCCAACCCGGAAGCCAGCCGCACCATTGTGTCGGAGGAAACACTGTACACCTGGCGACCCGGTCAGCGTGCACTGCGCCCTGCCCGACACAGGTGCACAATAGTCTCTGATTGGCTCAATGGTCTGACCATTACTGTCACCTGCAAAATATGCAAAATATTCTTCTATTATTACTATGTTATAGATCTATTTTCAATGCATCAAAACTTAGTTTTGATTCGGCAAAAAAATATAACAAATATACATTACTTACATGCAAGTACTAAAAGCAAAATAAATGTGGGGATTAACATTGTGTCTGGAACTGGATGATAAAATGATAACACACAGCACAACAAGATTTGTGTGAACTAAAAAAACATCCTCCTCCTTCTAGTTTTGAATGGACCATCTCTTCTCAAACCTTTGAAGCCCCACCCCAAAATACAGAGAGTTGTCAGATGAGCAGAAGTAACAGCAGACTTATTGTTGCTGCTTGATTCACTGTCACATCCTCAAAATGCAGGGCTGCACTGAAATATTATTACCTTAGTCAACCTCTCTTGGATATTGGATGAAACTGTGTCATTTATCTCCATGTATTTTCTTGATTTTAGGGAAATAGAGTTGCTTTATGCAAGATCTTCAAGATATTAATTTATTCAATATGAGGCATTCTGTCACGCCCTGACCTTAGAGATCCTTTATTCTCTATTTTGGGTTAGGTCGGGGTGTGACTAGGGTGGGCATTCTAGTTTTGTTATTTCTATGTTGTCCTGGTATGGTTCCCAATCAGAGGCAGCTGTCTATCGTTGTCTCTGATTGGGGATCATATTTACGCAGCCTTTTCCCACCTGTTTGTTGTGGGATCTTGTTTTTGTGTAGTGCCTGTGAGCACTGCATTGACGTCACGTTTCGTTTGTTCTGTATTGTTTTGGTGAGTTTCATTTATTAAACATGTGGAACTCTACGCACGCTGCGCCTTGGTCCATTTATTCCAACGACCGTGACACTCATGACATTCATTGTGACTTTCATTCATTCACAATTTGTTGATTTCCTATTTAAATCTACAATCTAAAGTAATAATAAGCAACCCAATCAGATATATAGAGTTTTTGTCACTCTCCCATTCAACATTTTTAACATTTGTTTTTTTTATTGTTCATTGAAAATCTTTCATTGTTCATTTTCATTGTATGTGTGTTTTTGTACAGTCTGCACAGGTTTCCTCTCACTGTGGGCTGCAGGGCACAGTAGTACACAGCAGAGTCAGACAGCTGCACTCTCTGGATCGTCAAGGGGACTGATTTTGAGTCCGCATCGAGACGGGAATCAAATCTCTCCTTGAACCCTGCAGCATTGTCTCCAGATCCAAAAGAATAACGTCTCAGCATATATTTAGGGAAGTCATTTGCTCCTTGTTTGTACCAAAATAGATATGCATTATTAGCACTGGTGTTATATTGACAACTCAGTGTTACCAGTCGTCCTTCTGCAGCAATCACACCTCCTGGTTGCTGTTGGACATGGTCTCCTGTGCACTCTGGGGAAAAAAGAAAGACGGAGTGATAATTTGAAAGATATTAGAAATGATCAAATTGTCGTAAAAATGTATTATAGACGAGATCAATGAGAGAAAGGGTTCCATCATACCGAAGCAGAATACAACAAGAACCAGCCAGATGATCAGACAGAGTACCATGGTTATGCAGAACACACTGAGAGTGACTGTGAGTTACAGTAAGAGGTAGAGATCCTCTCTCTCTCTTCCATGTCCATCTCAGCCTGTATATCACCATCAACTGACAGACATGAAGGAGGAGCCTGTTCAGAGAGAGGAGAGATTGTAAAGAAATGTATGGGTCAACATTACCTCGTGACTATTAGAAATAAGCACTCTGCAGTACATTAGACAAAGAGAAAAGCTTACGTTTAGCTCAAATAATATGGTAAGTATTGACATAAATGTTGTATGAGGTGAGTATGATTAACTTATTTGAAAATAAATGTTTGAAAACGTACACATATTCAATTAATATTCTTCTACTATATGCTGGACAAACTAATTCACAAAATATGTCTCCTGTTATCATATGTACAGTTTGAACAGGATAATTTGTATCTCCTCCCTTTGACATAAAACCCGCTCAATGGTGGCTCTTAATGAAGTGTGGTGGTGGTGAGGAAGGTTTGGTTTACTAAATCACTGTAAAGATGGCATCATTGGCATTTATATGAGATAATGTTTAGAATGTTAAGTCATATGAGATTTTTCTGATATTCATGACAAATGTAATTTATTTCCAAATATAAAATCTGGTATCTCGTAGTTGAATAAGCAAATAACTTTCCTTTTAAAAAGAAGGGAACATAATGGATGGAAGATAGGAACTATTCAGACTCAGGTTCTTGGTGTTCTAGGGGTCTCCGATTCAGGTTCTATGGGTTCTAGAGGTCTCAGATTCAGGTTGTCTGTGTTTGTATTGTCAGGATCAGTATTGTGTTTCTGGATTTCCTGTCACTGTGGGCCTCAGGGAACAGTAGTACAGAGCAGAGTCTGTCACTTCAGCAGAGGATATCTCCAGATCCACACGGTTGCCCTCTTTTTCATGTGTGAGGGTCCATTTTGTACTATCAGTGTTGGTTATGATCCCAGAGTAGTCCACTATGAGGAACTGTGGAGAGGATCCAGGGTGCTGGAGGTACCATAACAGATTGTTGTTTAATGAGCTCTTGTATCTACAGGAGAGTTTAACACTACCAACCTCCATAACATCCACTACATCTGTCTGGACTAATTATGTCTTCAACACTTGTACCTGTAAAAAATAAAAATATAGACTACTGAGTCAATGTAGACAGCGTACAGTATATCCACACTTGGTGTTTCAAAGTGTATTGCCACTTGATATTGATAATAGCATATTGTAATGAATACTGAACAGTGTACATTCTGTTAGTACACATTCAGTTACTGGAGAGTGAATTCTTACCTACAAGTGCACTAAAACAAGACTGGATAGAGCAGCATCATAGCCACTGGGTGTTAGACAGAGACTTCTCTGTAAAATGATCTTCTCTTGGAACATTCCCTCTCTGGGTGAATCAGTTCCACTCATTATGTGTTATGTGTAACACTAAGCTCCTCCTCTTGACACAATGGGTGCATGTTGACTCCACTTGATGGCACTACTGTCAAATGAAACTTGGAACTACAGAGTAGAAATACACTCCCAGGTGACTGTAGGTTTTTGAACAGTGTGTCTGTGTTTCCTGTCACTGTGGGCCTCAGAGCACAGTAGTACAGAGCAGAGTCTGTTACTTCAGCAGAGGAGATCTCCAGATACACACAGGTTCTCTCCTTGTTCTGTGTAACAATGAGTCGAAAGTCTTGTGGATCAACTCTCAATTCATATGGATTATTGGTAGCTGTGACCAGGTAAAGGAATTGGAGACCTGATCCAGAGTACTGTTTGTACCACAGCAGACTGTCTGCTTTTACTGTATAGTTACAGGAGATCTTAACTCTGCTACCCTCTAAATAATACTCCTCAGGACTGGTTGGAGTAATATCAGCCTCTAAAGTATCACCTGTGAAGGAGAAGAAAATAAGCATGAGACTAAACATGAAAACCTCTTATTTTATATTATAAGCAGCCCAATATTTACCAATTAAATAATGACAGACAGTGTGGGAATGACTTCACATAAAACCTTACTTACCAACAAGTGCTGAAAACAGTAAGATTGAAATGTGCAACATCATGATGTATTTGACAGAATGCAGCTAGGAAAGAGGGTTTACCAAACTGATATGTGATATGCTGTGTACTGTGATCTGCAGGGTGTGATATGTAATGTATGGCTGCTACCTGTCTGCCCTGAAACTACCTCCACTGTCAGGAGGAGGAGCCACCTGCTCAGAGAAATAGAGGTTTGTGTAGTGCTGGAGTGAGGCCCTCTATAGAATACATTTAGTTCAATAAATCTTGTCAATTTACATTTTATTAATTTAAGTATTACATTTCTGGTAATGTAAACTGTATTCGGTTGTAATCCTTATTACTGTTAAACGCCAGAGAATTCACATATTTTAAACGGTTCACAATAAGGATTTGTATTCCCTGATTCTATACAGTTGTACAGTAAGTCTGGGTTTCCTGTCACTGTGAGGCTCAGAGAACAGTAGTACATTAGCAGAGTCTGTCACTTCAGCAGAGGAGATCTCCAGATCCACACATTCAGCCACGTTGTCAACATTAACTGACAGTCGAGGATACGGTGGTTCTGCAGTAACTGTTGTCTCAGCAGATGCTGAATACACTGAGATGAGGAGGAGGATTTGGGGAGCAGATGTGGGATATTGGTGATACCATAAGACACTGCCTCCACCAAATACTGTGTAGTTGCAGGAAAGCTTGACACTGCCACCATGTATCACATCCTCCTCAAGACTGATGGAGAAAATTCCATCCCCGTAACTATCACCTGCAGAAAACTAACGTGAGATAAAAAAAAGCTTGTGAGGAAGTATTTACACATTATTATTATTACTGTTAAAAGTATTTTACTTACCCACAAATGTTAAAAAGAACAAGGTGAACCAGCACAGCATGGTTCATGTTAGAGAGACAAGCTTACAATGCACTGAGCAAAGACCTTCATGCCATTTTGAGTGTCTCCTTTTCAATCTCATACTAGCTCCTCTTCTAAACACAACTCATTTTTCAGAGGATCTTCTGAAGTGAATAACAGGAAGAAAAATTATTTGGTTTACATATTGATAATATTCTTATATTATGCGTTTTTACTTACTCTGACAACAGAAGTGACCAACAAGCTCATCTAAAACAAGTCATTTATCAGTGTACTAGTTTTTATACATCTTCTCAGAGATTCTGTATCGCTGGACGTCCTTCAGGGTACATTAGTAGAGAGCTGTGTCTGCCAGAGTTACTTGTTTTATCATGAGTGTAGTTGACGTTTGGGACATGTAGATTCATACCGATGACTAGAGATATGGTCAACACTATTTGCTCTGGCACCTTTATACAGTAGAAACTGAGGTGCCTGGTTAGGGTATTGTTGGTACCAGTAAAGGTAGATGTTACTGCTGCTTGTTTCATATGTACAGCTCAGAGACACTGATGATCCCTCAATGGGGGTGTACTCCACCTTGTCAGGAGTCACACTGTCTCCAGATACCATTCATGCAGAGGATAAATACATAATACAACTGATTGAAACACGTGCTTATGTTTTAAGACTTTTTAGAAATCAACTTAGTTATTCACATTTAAATGACTTACTTCATCAAAATATGTTTTACTACCAATACCATAATGTAATAATCTGATTATAAGGATGCAATGAGTTCAAATGTTTAGGTATTGTTTACCTGTAGTCATAATCAGAATGATCAATACACTGATTGATTTCTCCATCTTCAGACTGATGTTTGGATGCATTCACTCTCCTCTGAAATGCTCATATGTGTGTCACTGTGTGAGGTGTACAGCCCTGCTAACATCACACCCACACAAGATGTAAGACTTGTATTTTTTCTACATTAGCGCCAAGGATACACTAGTTTTTGTAGGGGGGCTGTATATCCTGTTGTCACAGTGGGGCTCAAAGCACAGTAGTACACAGCAGAGTCAGACAGCTGCAACCTCTGGATCGTCAAGGGGACAGATTTTGAGTCTTTATCTAGATGCGCACCAAATCTCTCCTTATATCCAGTGGCATTTGTACTTCTAAAAGAAAAAAGTCCCAGCATGAACTTTGGGAAGCCATTTACTTCATGCTTGTACCAGAACATGTAGAGATTATTAGTATTAACTGCATCAAATTGACAGTCCAGTGTGACCTGTTCTCCCTCAGTAGCGATCACATCTCCTGGTGGCTGAATGACTGAGTCTTCTCCTCTGCATTCTGGAAAAGGACACATATTTGTTTTAGGGGAAAGAGGAGATATGATAGAGGGAATTAAAATGCATAAAAATGTAAAGTAGTATAAAACTGAAAAATATGTTTGAAAAAATAAAGGGATTGGAGAAAAGGACATAAACAAATAAGATAATAATAATATTAACTAAATAACATTATAATACCATAACAAAATGTAGCAAGAATCAGTAAATTCCTCAACCAGGGTTCCATGCCTGTTACTGTGAGATCAGTGGGAGAAGAGTAATACCACTCTGATGTAACTAGGCCATGATGAGATGATGAAATCCTTGTCTCTTTCTGTGTATCGTCAAACACTGAGAAGCTTGTGACATTGTCTGAACAACACTCTACCCTGTGTTGTTGTGCAGTGACTGAATCTCTTGTTGTCACAGTGGGCCTCAGAGCACAGTAGAACACAGCAGAGTCAGACAGCTGCACCCTCTGGATCGTCAAGGGGACAGAGCTAGATGTGAAATTCAGCCTGGAATCAAACCTCTTCTTAAACTCATAACTATTGCTCCCTTCTGAATAACGATCTCTTCTCAGGACATACTGAGGAGAGTCCCTGGTTAACTGGATGTACCAGAAGAGATCAGGAGATGGACTACTGGTAGTGTAGTTACAGCTGAGTGTTACCAGTCCTCCTTCAAGGGCAGAAACATGTCCACTCTGCTGGTCAACAGCCTCTTCACCTCGGCAATCTGAAAAAGTTGTTAAAATAGTTCCTTAAATAATAATTCATCAATAATTGTATATTAACTTATTAGCTCAAATTCAGACAAAGAGAATAGGAAGGAGAAGCACGATACTCTACCAAAATAGCATGCAGGCAGGATAAGTAAAGTATTCCTAAACCAATATGACATCATGATTCATGTATAGAGGAAGAATAGACTGTTATAGACATTATGTTCCATCCACTGTAGCTGAGAAGTCTCAGAATTGTGGGGCTCGGCATTAAGGGAGGAGCTTATTGTTTATCCAATATTTTTTTTGAGTTTGGGGAGGGAGGTTTATTTTAAGATGGTCATTCCATCTTAAATGGATCATTTATCATTCCACGCGTGAGTTTTGGTGGGCATTCTATGTATGGTGTTCTATGTTGTCTATTTATTTGTGTTTGGCCGTGTGTGGTTCTCAATCAGAGGCAGCTGTCTATCGTTGTCTCTGATTGAGAATCATACTTAGGTAGCCTGTCCCCACCTTTGTTTGTAGGTGGTTGTTTCCTGTTTAGTGTTTGTTTCACCTTTCAGGACTGTTCGTTTGTTGTTTTTGTTGTTTTGTCAAGTGTTGCGTATTTTATAAAAAAATATGAACACTTACCACGCTGCACCTTGGTCCTCTTCTCCTTCTCCCGACGACGTTCGTTACAGTATCTATCATCCATAGAAGGAATATTGTCATTTTCCCAGCACTGGTTTGATGATACCAGTAGAATCTATTTCCAATTGTAGAAGTTGAGGAGTAGTTGTAGGACACGGTGACAGTGGTTCCCTCCAAGCCATGCACTTCATTTCTTAAAAGAAGATAAAACATTTTTTTTCTTCAGTTTTTTCATATATATATATATTTATTTTTGGGGGGTGTGTTAGAATAGCATTTATGTATTTTGTATATAGTTATTTCCTTCAAAATGTATCACTGTACCAATTCGGCCACTTGGGTACATTTGGGTACATTTGTGTGGGACACCTGAGTGACTTCATGCCCAATGTTATGTAGCTCACTCATTTTTTAAGTTATCTGTCTAAAACTTTGCTCAGCTATTGTTGCCATCGTATGTTCTTCATTCAAATCATCCACAGCATCCTATCCGTATGTTTGGCTGTTCTTGGTCATTTGAAAGATGATGCAGCAACAATAAATACAGAAAACGTATGTTTATTTCCTTGTATTTTCTTCTACCAGATCTATTGTGTTATATTCTCCTACATTCAATTCACATTTCCACAAAATTCACAGTGTTTCCTTTCAAATGATATCAAGAATATGCATATCCTTGCTTCTGGGCCTGAGCTACAGGCCGTTAGATTAGGGTATGTCTTTAGGCGGAAATTGAGAAGAAGGGGGGTACCCCAAAGAAGTTAACCTTTTCTCAATACAGGGGGGGCTGTTTCCACTTTGGAAAATATCGTCTCCAAATTAAACTGCCTCATACTCAATTCTTGCTCGTACAATATGCATATTATTATTACTATTGGATAGAAAACAATCTCTAGTTTCTAAAACCGTTTGAATTATGTCTGTGGGTGAACCAGAACTCTTTCTGCAGCGAAATCCATGACAGGAACTGCGAAGGTCTGAAAACGAGGCTCTGTTCTCAGATCAGTTTAAAGCTCTGTATGTATCCTATGGGTCGACATGAACTGCACCCTCCTTCCCCTGGATGTCAGTAACCAATGAGAAGTGGAATGGAGTGTCTACGTAGTTCTCAGAGCTTATAAAAGGCCAAGGAACGAAGTGAGCTCTCTTTTCGTCGTTCGTCATTGCGCAAAGCAAGACCTCAAGATGGCATTTTGAAACGCTCAGTTATCGGCCTTAGCTATATCCGTCTGTAATTTAATTCGATATAGGTGTTAGAAACATCATAACGAAGTTATTTTAAACCGACTTATATCAGTTTATGCGAGTATATTGCTATTTTCGGAATTTCCTCAGTATTGCGTTTTGGGGATTTGGGCATGTTGTGGCCACATAGCTATTGTTAGCTGCTAATTCCGAAGTTGAAGACGACGTTTTACAACCAAGCAACGATTCTTTTGGACAAAGGACACCTTGCCCAAGATTCTGATGGAAGCTCGTCCAAAAGTAAGAGCTATTTATGATGTTATTCCGTATTTATGTGGAAAAATGTAAACGGATTTGTCCGCCATTATTGCGGCACTAGTCTGGCTGTAACGCACACTGTATGTCTAGTAACGTTAATTTTAAAAATCTAACTCAGCGGTTTCATTAATAACTAATGCATCTTTCATTTGCTGTCCAACCTGTATTTTTTAGTCAATCTAATTGATAAATAATCGTAAACTTAGGTGCCTTTCCAAGATGGCGCCGGCCAGAATGCATGACCTGTTGCCACTGATCACATTGTATAACCACGATTTGTGCTGCTAAATATGCACATTTTCGAACAAAACCTATATGCATTGTGTAATATGATGTTACAGGACTGTCATCTGACGAAGTATATCAAGGTTAGTCAAAAATTATATATCTTTTGCTGTATTGTTACGATCGCTAACCTGTGCTGCTGGTAAATTGCTTGTGTTTCTGGCTATTGTGCTAAGCTAATATAATGCTATATTGTGTTTTCGCTGTAAAACACTTAAAAAATCTGACATATTGGCTGGATTGACAAGATGTTGGGCTTTCATTTGCTGTACGCTGTGTATTTTTCAGAAATGTTTTAAGATGAGTAATTAGGTATTTGACGTTGGTCTCTGTAATTATTCTGGCAGCTTCGGCACTATTTCAGATTGCAGCTGCAATGTAGAACTGTGATTTATACCTGAAAAATGCACATTTTTCTAAAAAAACATATGCTATACCATAAATATGTTATCAGACTGTCATCTTATGAAGTTGTTTCTTGGTTAGTGGCTATATATATCTTTATTTGGTCGAATTTGTGATAGCTACTGATGGAGTAAAAAACTGGTGGAGTAAAAAAAGTGGTGTCTTTTGCTAACGTGGTTAGCTAATAGATTTACATATTGTGTCTTCCCTGTAAAACATTTTAAAAATCAGAAATGATGGCTGGATTCACAAGATGTGTATCTTTCATCTGGTGTCTTGGACTTGTGATTTAATGATATTTAGATGCTAGTATTTACTTGTGACGCTATGCTAGGCTATGCTAGTCAGCTTTTTTACTGTGGGGGGTGCTCACAGATCCGGGTTTGGGAGGAATTAGAGGTTAACTCTGTTACCCTCTAAATAATACTCCTCAGGACTGGTTGGAGTAATATCATCCTCTAAAGTATCACCTACAAGGGCTGAAATCAGTAGAATATAACAGAGTAGCAACATTGTCTATGTTACAGATCAGACATAAACTAGTTATTTAGAAAACAGCAAATCCAAAACACTGCTATGAATTTGAAATGATAAGTAGGCATATGCAATGTTGCTCCTCCTCTTCACATATTGTAGGTTTTTAAACACACCCACCAGGTTTCATGTCAAAAAGAAAAACCTTGAGATGTACAATCTCCTGTAGGTCATGTCATGTCTGTATAGAATGTGTCAGGTTAGGTTTTTGTACAGCGTTTGTAGGTTTCCTTTCACTGTGAGCGTCAGTTCGCAGAAGTACATAGCAGAGTCTTCCTCTTTAGCAGATGAGATCTCCAGATCCACACGGTTCTTCTCATCATTCAGTTTGACTGACAGTCGAGGATCCTGACCTGGAGCCTGTGATGGAGACCCAACACCATGCAGGATAAATCCTGTTTGGGATAGGGGGCAGCATTTTCACTTTTGCATGAAATGCGTGCCCAGAGTAAACTGCCTCCTACTCTATCCCAGATGCTAATATATGCATATTATTAGTAGTATTGGATAAAAAACACTGAAGTTTCTAAAACTGTTTGAATGATGTCTGTGAGTATAACAGAACTCATATAGCAGGCAAAAACCTGAGAAAAATCCAACCAGGAAGTGCATTCTGATGAAGATCATCAAAGGTAAGTGAATATTTATCATGTTATTTCTAACTTCTGTTGACTCCATGGCGGAAATTTCTTTGGCTGGATTTGGCTGGATTGGGCTCTGAGCGCCGTACTCAGATTATGCTTTTTTCGTAAAGTTTTTTTGAAATCTGACACAGCGGTTGCATTAAGGAGAAGTCTATCTTTAATTCTGTGAATAACACTTGTATCTTTTATCGATGTTTATTATGAGTATTTCTGAGATTTCTGTGGCTATCTGCAAGATCACCGGATGTTTTGGAATCAAAACATTACTGCACGTAACGCGTCAATGTAAACTGAGATTTTTGGATATAATTACGTACATTATCGAACAAAACATACATGTATTGTGTAACATGATGTCCTATGAGTGTCATCTGATGAAGATCATCAAAGGTTAGTGATTAATTTGATCTATATTTCTGCTTTTTGTGACTCCTATCTTTGGCTGGAAAATGTCTGTGTGTTTTTTTGACTTGGCTCTGAACTAACATAATCATATGTTGTGCTTTCGCTGTAAAGCCTTTTTGAAATCGGACACGATGGGTAGATTAACAAGATGTTTATCTTTCATTAGCTGTATTGGACTTGTTAATGTGTGAAAGTTAAATATTTCAAAAAAATATTTTTCAATTTCCCGCGCTGCCTTTTCAGGGGAATGTTGTCGAGGGGTTCCGCTAGCCGAACGCCTGCGCTAGAAAGGATAAGCAGGATATACTGAGGAGCTGATCCAGGGTCCTGGAGATACCATTGAAGAGAGACTGCAGATGAGTAGGTGCATGAAAGTGTAATATTGCTACCTGCTGGAGCATACACCTCCTCTCTGATTGGCTCAATGGTCTGACCATTACTGTCAGCTGCAAGAATGTACTGATTATAGTAGATGACTTACATGCAATCACTTAAAGCTAAATAAATGTGGGGATTGACATTGTGGCTGAAACTGGAATTTAAAATGATAATACACAGCACAACAAGATTTGTGTGAACTAAAAAAAACATCCTCCTCTAGTTCTGAATGGACCATCTCTTCTCAGACCTTTGAAGCCCCACCCCAAAATACAGAGAGTTGTCAGATGTTTCTGCTTGATTCCACTGTCAAATCCTCAAAATGCAGGGCTGCACTGAAATATGATTACCTTAGTCTCCCTCTATTGGATATTAGATAAAACTGTGTTATTTATGTCTGTGTATTTTCTTGATTTTAGGACAACAGAGTTGCTTGATGCAAGATTTGCAAGATATTCATTTATTCAACATGATGAGTTCATTCATTCAGTTTATTTGGTATTTCTATTTAAATCTAGAATATAAAGTATAAATAAGCAACACAATCAGATATCCTTAAGGAGTTTGTCACTTTTCCATTCCATTTTTTTTTTCATTGTTCATTTTCAGTGTGTGTGTGTGTGTGTGTGTGTGTTGCTTATTCATTCAGTCACAGTGTATTTTGTTTTCCTATTTATATCCAGAATCTACAGTATAAATCTGCAACATATTCAGATAACCGAATGAGTTTCTGTCACTTTTTCATTTGTTTAAACATTTTATGATTGTTAATTGAAAATAATTCACTTTTAATTTCCAGCCTACATGTATATTTTTTGTCTACTGAAGGTAACCTAATAATGAACATGTTTCTCTTAGGGGATGTCTGTGTTTTCAGTTCACATTTTTTGTACAGTGTGTCTGGGTTTTGTATCATTGTGGGCTCCAGGGCACAGTAGTACAGAGCAGAATCTGCCACTTCAGCAGAGGAGATCTCCAGATTCACATGGGTTTTCTCATCGTTCAGTTTAACAGACAGTTGAGGGTCTTAAGGTTTAGCTTCACTACAGAGGGGTTTGAGGACACTCCAGTGAGGAGGAGGAAGATGGGAGATGATCCAGGGTACTGTTGATACCACTGAAGAGTACTAGCAGAGGAGTAATTACAGGACAGATTTATGACATCACCCTCCAACCCAAACACCTTATCTGATGTTAAAGTAATGTCATTCCCATGACTGCCACCTGTAAAATATTTATGAAAACTGGAATTATTATCAGGAAATGATCATATAATTCAAATCTTTATTCAGTCAAGTGTATTCAAAATTGACAAAATATCCTTCCCAGTACTATGACTCCAGTCTTCAGTAACTAAATCCACAAGGATTGGAAATGAAGAGTAGCATCAAACTCACCCACTAGTGCTAATATTAAAATTGATCCTAGTAACATGCTGGTAAGTGTTATTTAACACAGTGAAAAGAGTAAACACAAGTAGAGTTATGACAGAATGACTCTCCTGGTTTCTGACTGTCAGCTATAAAAGGCATTTCCTTTCCTCTGCCTTAATTATATAACACCTCCCCTTAACTTAAAAAATGGTACATAACACACAGTGTTTTTGTAAATGGGCTGTATGTCCTGTTGTCACAGTAGGCTTCAGTGCACAGTAGTACACAGCGGAGTCAGACAACTGAAACCTCTGGATCGTCAAGGGGACTGATTGTGTCTTGGTATTTAGACTTGCATTGAATCTCTCCTTGAACCCTTCAGTATTGTCTCCAGACCCAAAATAATAACGTCTCAGCATATGTTTAGGAAGTCATTTGTTTTCTTGTTTGTACTAATATAGATATGCATTAGTAGCAGTGGTGTTATATTGACAACTCAGTGTCACTAGTCCTCCTTCTGTAACAATCACACCTCCTGGTTGCTGTTGAACATGGTCTCCTGTACACTCTGGAAAACAAAAAAAGATAAAGTGAGTGATAATGAAAGATACATTTTTTGAAATTAGATAGATGACGATTATACATACAAATGAGAGAACAGGTTCCATCGTACCAAAGCAGAATACAACAAGAACCAGCCAGATGATCAGACAGAGTACCATGGTTATACAGAACACACTGAGAGTGACTGTCAGTTACAGTAAAAGGTAGAGATCCTCTCTCACTCTTCCATGTCCATTTCAGCCTGTATATCACCATCAACTGACAGACATGAAGGAGGAGTCTGTTCAGAGAGAGGAAAGATTGTAAAGAAATGTATGTGGTACTGTATGTTTCTATGGGCACATGAGAAACCTATAGTTTTTGTAAGGTGGCTGTATATCTTGTTGTCACAGTGGGCCTCAGAGCACAGTAGTACACAGCAGAGTCAGACAGCTGCAACCTCTTGATCGTCAAAGGGAATGATTTTGCTGTGAAATTCAGTCTGGCATCAAATCTGTCCTTGAACCCAGTAGCAGTTTCCCCAGGTGAAAACTTATCCCTTCTCAGCATAAACATGGGGTTGGTATTTGTTTGTTGTTTGTACCAGAAGAGATATGGTGATTGAGAAGTTATATCAAATAGACAACTAAGTGTTGTTGGTTGTCCTTCTACAACCATTACATCTTCTGTTGACTGTGTTACTTGCTCTCCTGCTCTGCACCCTGAAAAGAAAGATAAATATATATTCACAACATATATTAATAATGTATACAAATAAAATTAACAAAGGCACAGAAAGAGACAGATGGACAGAGTGATGTTATACCAAAGCAGCATGCAGCCAGAACATGCAGGATCAGCCAATTTCTCATGACTAGTCAGTCAGTTTGAAGTGGAAAAGGTAAGGAGCAGAACAATGGTGATCTATCTATCTCAGAGCTTTGACACCCTCTGTCCTACTGTTGATGCTTCATGTTGTTCTGTATTACATGCAGTAGTAGACCATGGGGAGGTGTCTGTCTGTATGGCATCCTCTGATTCAGGGGTGTGTGAGCTTTGTTAGGTTGCCCCCTTCAGGTTGACTTTCATACTACACCACCAAGCCAGTCAGAATTGTGACTAGGAGTCACTACGAACAATACTATTGTTGCACTTTGTCATATTCCCAGGTTATTATCCAACCAATATTAAAAAAAATGCCTACGGTAAGAGAAATTGAAGACTACTGATTGAAAGATGAAGAATACATATTTCTCACAGTGCATTAAATATGAAGACAGAGAAACTCTAGACCACCTGGTGATTGCACAGAGTGCAGGTGTGACCACAGTTCTCTGATCTCAACTTCTGCCATTATGATATCAAATTGTGGTGTGATGCTTAATTATGATCCGCACAGCAACAAAGCATTTTTGGTTTGCAGGTTTTTGTACAGGGTCTTATACACTTTGTATCACTGTGTATATCCCTGAGAGCACAGTAGTAGAGAGCTGTGTCTGCCAGGGTTAGGCTTGTTATGACCAGTTCAGTTGATGTCCAGGATGTTTTGGATGTATATCTCTTATCAGGGATGTGTTCACCGCTCTGAGATCTGGCACCTTTATACAGTAGAAACTGAGGAGCCTGGTTAGGATAATGCCGGTACCAGTAAAGTAGAATATCATTGCTGCTTGTTTCATATGTACATCTCAGAGATACTGATGATCCCTCAATGGGGGTGTACTCCTCCTTGTCAGGAGTCACACTGTCTCCAGATACCATTCCTGCATAGGAAAAATAGATAATAAAGCTGATTGATAACACATTCTTTTTTTTAAGACTTTTTAGAAATCAACTTAGGTTTTCTCAATTAAATGACTTTACTTCATCAAACAATGTTTTACTACCAATACCATATTTGAATAATGTGATTATAAGGATGCAATGAGTTCAAATGTTTAGGTATTGTTTACCTGTAGTCATAATCAGAATGATCAATACACTGGTTGATTTCTCCATCTTCAGACTGATGTTTGGATGCATTCACTCTCCTCTGAAATGCTCTTCTGTGTGTCACTGTGTGAGGTGTACAGCCCTGCTAATGTCACACCCACCACAGATGTAAGGCTTGCATTATTTCTACACTGGGGCCAAGGATACACTAGTTTATGTAGGGGTGGTGTACATCCTGTTGTCACAGTGGGCTTCAGACAGAGTAGTACACAGCAGAGTCAGACAGCTGCAACCTCTGGATCGTCAAGGGGACTGATCTAGATGTGAAATTCAGCCTGGAATCAAACCTCTTCTTGAACTCATCACTATTGCTCCCTTCGGAATAACGATCTCTTCTCAGGACATACTGAATGGATCATTCAGCTACTTGATTTGGAATTTTAGAACACCTTTAGGTATAAAACGTATATAGTAAGATTAATTGATAAAATAAAACATTTGCACTATACTACCAAAATCCCATAGAAACATATTTAACTTCTTCAGGCTGCAAGCCCGACATCGGGATCAATATGACAACAGCCACTGCAAGTGCAGGGCGCGAAATTCAAAATCTATTTTTGTAAAATATTTAACTTTCACACATTAACAAGTCCAATACAGCATTTGAAAGATAAACATCTTGTCAATCCAGCCAACATGTCCGATTTTTTAAATGTTTTACAGAGAAAACACCACATATATTTATGTTAGCTCACCACCAAATAAAAAAGAGGACAGACATTTTTCACAGCACAAGTAGGATGAAGTAGCATGCACAAGCCAACCTAACTAACCTAAAACCAACCTAAATAACCTAGAAAAAACTACCTCAGATGACAGTCCTATAACATGTTACACAATAAATCTATGTTTTGTTCAAAAAAAATGCATATTTTAGCTATAAATCAGTTTTACATTACTGCTACCATCTTAGCCACCATCATAGCTACAGTCAGAAATCGCACGGCAGTAGCCAGAGAAAACAGACACCAACGTCAACTTCTAATTTCACATCAGAAAAGATTTCAGAGAAATATATGGTGGATAGCTAATGAAAGAGAAAGATCTTGTGAATACAGACAATATTTCAGATTCTTTAAATGTTTTACAGCGAAAACACCACATATATTCATGTTAGCTCACCACCAAATACAAAAAGAGAGACAGATATTTTTCACAGCACCGGTAGCATGCAGCTAGCATGCAGCTAGCATGCAAAGCCAACCTAACTAACCTAGAACTAACCTAAATAACCTAGAAAAAACTCCCTCAGATGACAGTCCTATAACATGTTACACAATAAATCTATGTTTTGTTCGAAAAAGTTGAATATTTTAGCTATAAATCAGTTTTACATTAGTGCTACCATCTTAGCCACCATCATAGCTACAGTCAGAAATCGCACGGCAGTAGCCAGAGAAAACAGACACCAACGTCAACTACTAATTTCACATCAGAAAAGATTTCAGAAAAATATATGGTGGATAGCTAATGAAAGAGAAAGATCTTGTGAATACAGACAATATTTCCGATTTCTGAAGTGTTTTACAGCGAAAACACAATATATCGTTATATTAGCTTACTACAATAGCTAACACACAGCAGCATTGATTCTAGTCAAACGCTAGCGATAGCACAGTTCGACAGATATATGAAAAAGCATCCCAAATTGGGTCCTTATCTTTGTTGATTTTCCATCAGAATGTTCTCCAAAGGGTCCTTTGTTCAGAACCGTGTTCATTTGGACCTAGAACGAACGATGTCCCTGTTGAATTAGCATGACACACTGGCTATGCCGTGCTAACCTCTCCGTCTTGACAAAATTCTTGCGTCGCATCACGTCTAAAGTCCAGAATAAATTTCAATAATATAATTAAAGTATATTGAAAAAACATACTTTAGGATGATTTTGTGACATGTATCAAAGAAAATCGAAGCTGGAGGTCATATTCACCTATAACGAGTGTTTTCCAGGAGCGCAGTCCAGTTCCTACCTCGCGCCCAGAAAAAAATATAAAGTGCGCACTTATCACTCAAAGAGGTTCTTTTCAGTCCCTGACAGAGATAATCAAGTCATTTTTTCTCTCACTTCCGCATGACAACCAGGGGAAGATGTGTGACGTGTTTGTACAGTCCTAAGTGCCAAGGCCTTTTATAGAGAGTATCTTGAAGAGAGACATAGCTTCTTGGAAATGTCACTTTTTACAGAAAATGGGCTGTAAAAAGAGTTATGTTTCACTTAGAGAAATAATTAAACCTGTTTTAGAAACTAGAAGGTGTTTTCTATCCAAAGGTAATAAATAATATGCATATTGTACGAGCAAGAATTGAGTACGAGGCCGTTTGAAATGGCCACCTCTTTCCACTGCTTATACTTACTGCTGATTTTTGAGCCATAAGAGGTTTTAATAACACATTCATAAATGGCAAAAAATGAAGTGTCTGTCCTTTATGTCACGTCCTGACCTTAGTTCCTTTTTTGTGTCTCTATTTTAGTTTGGTCAGGGCGTGAGTTAGGGTGGGCAGTCTATGTTATTTTTTCTAGGTTGTTGTTTTTCTATGTGTTTGGCCTGGTGTGGTTCCCAATCAGAGGCAGCTGTTTATCGTTGTCTCTGATTGGGAGCCATATTTAGGTAGCCTGTTTTCCATTGTGTGTTGTGGGTGATTGTTTCCTGTGTTAGTGTTTTTTTCACATTTCAGGACTGTCCGTTTGTCGTGTTTGTTGTTTTGTTTAGTGTTGCGTATTTGGATTAAAGAATATGACGAACACTTACCACGCTGCACCTTACATTTACATTTACATTTAAGTCATTTAGCAGACGCTCTTATCCAGAGCGACTTACAAATTGGTGCATTCACCTTATGATATCCAGTGGAACAACCACTTTACAATAGTGCATCTAACTCTTTTAAGGGGGAGGGGGGGGGTTAGAAGGATTACTTTATCCTATCCTAGGTATTCCTTAAAGAGGTGGGGTTTCAGGTGTCTCCGGAAGGTGGTGATTGACTCCGCTGACCTGGCGTCGTGAGGGAGTTTGTTCCACCATTGGGGTGCCAGAGCAGCGAACAGTTTTGACTGGGCTGAGCGGGAACTGTACTTCTCAGAGGTAGGGAGGCGAGCAGGCCAGAGGTGGATGAACGCAGTGCCCTTGTTTGGGTGTAGGGCCTGATCAGAGCCTGAAGGTACGGAGGTGCCGTTCCCCTCACAGCTCCGTAGGCAAGCACCATGGTCTTGTAGCGGATGCGAGCTTCAACTGGAAGCCAGTGGAGAGAGCGGAGGAGCGGGGTGACGTGAGAGAACTTGGGAAGGTTGAACACCAGACGGGCTGCGGCGTTCTGGATGAGTTGTAGGAGTTTAATGGCACAGGCAGGGAGCCCAGCCAACAGCGAGTTGCAGTAATCCAGACGGGAGATGACAAGTGCCTGGATTAGGACCTGCGCCGCTTCCTGTGTGAGGCAGGGTCGTACTCTGCGAATGTTGTAGAGCATGAACCTACAGGAACGGGTCACCGCCTTGATGTTAGTTGAGAACGACAGGGTGTTGTCCAGGATCACGCCAAGGTTCTTAGCACTCTGGGAGGAGGACACAATGGAGTTGTCAACCGTGATGGCGAGATCATGGAACGGGCAGTCCTTCCCCGGGAGGAAGAGCAGCTCCGTCTTGCCGAGGTTCAGCTTGAGGTGGTGATCCGTCATCCACACTGATATGTCTGCCAGACATGCAGAGATGCGATTCGCCACCTGGTTATCAGAAGGGGGAAAGGAGAAGATTAATTGTGTGTCGTCTGCATAGCAATGATAGGAGAGACCATGTGAGGATATGACAGAGCCAAGTGACTTGGTGTATAGCGAGAATAGGAGAGGGCCTAGAACAGAGCCCTGGGGGACACCAGTGGTGAGAGCACGTGGTGCGGAGACAGATTCTCGCCACGCCACCTGGTAGGAGCGACCTGTCAGGTAGGACGCAATCCAAGCGTGGGCCGCGCCGGAGATGCCCAACTCGGAGAGGGTGGAGAGGAGGATCTGATGGTTCACAGTATCAAAGGCAGCCGATAGGTCTAGAAGGATGAGAGCAGAGGAGAGAGTTAGCTTTAGCAGTGCGCAATCCAAGCGTGGGCCGCGCCGGAGATGCCCAACTCGGAGAGGGTGGAGAGGAGGATCTGATGGTTCACAGTATCAAAGGCAGCCGATAGGTCTAGAAGGATGAGAGCAGAGGAGAGAGAGTTAGCTTTAGCAGTGCGGAGCGCCTCCGTGACACAGAGAAGAGCAGTCTCAGTTGAATGACTAGTCTTGAAACCTGACTGATTTGGATCAAGAAGGTCATTCTGAGAGAGATAGCAGGAGAGCTGGCCAAGGACGGCACGTTCAAGAGTTTTGGAGAGAAAAGAAAGAAGGGATACTGGTCTGTAGTTGTTGACATCGGAGGGATCGAGTGTAGGTTTTTTCAGAAGGGGTGCAACTCTCGCTCTCTTGAAGACGGAAGGGACGTAGCCAGCGGTCAAGGATGAGTTGATGAGCGAGGTGAGGTAAGGGAGAAGGTCTCCGGAAATGGTCTGGAGAAGAGAGGAGGGGATAGGGTCAAGCGGGCAGGTTGTTGGGCGGCCGGCCGTCACAAGACGCGAGATTTCATCTGGAGAGAGAGGGGAGAAAGAGTTCAAAGCACAGGGTAGGGCAGTGTGAGCAGAACCAGCGGTGTCGTTTGACTTAGCAAACGAGGATCGGATGTCGTCGACCTTCTTTTCAAAATGGTTGACGAAGTCATCCGCAGAGAGGGAGGAGGGGGGAGGAGGGGGAGGAGGATTCAGGAGGGAGGAGAAGGTGGCAAAGAGCTTCCTAGGTGCTCTTCTTCTCCTCCAGACGACAAGCGTTACAGAATCACCCACCAACAAAGGTCCAAGCAGCGTGGGAACACGGACTCCTGGACATGGGAGGAAATTCTGGACAGCAAAGGACCCTGGGCACAGCCGGGGGAGTATCGCCTTCCGAAAGAGGAGCTGGAGGCAGCTAGAGCGGAGCGGCGCCACTACGAGGAATTGGCGCAAGGTAACGGGCACGAGAGGCAGCCCCAGAATTTTTTTTTTGGGGGGGAGGCACACGGGTAGATTGGCGGACTCAGGTAGGAGACCTGAGCCAACTCCCTGTGCTTACCGTGGCGAGAGAGTGACTGGGCAGGCACCGTGTTATGCGGAGAAGCGCAAGGTGTCCCCACTGCGCACGCATAGCCCGGTGCGCTACATCGCAGCTCCTCGAATCGGCCGGGCTAGAGTGGGCATCGAGCCAGGAGGGATGATGCCGGCTCAACACATCTGGTCTCCAGTGCGTCTCCTCGGCCCGGGGTATACTGCACCAGCCCTACGCACGGTGTCTCCAGTTCGCCAGCACAGCCCAGTGCGGCCTATTCCAACTCCCCGCACTTGCCGGGCTACAGGGGGGATCCAGCCAGGACGTGTGGTGCTAGCTCTGCGCTCGAGACCGCCAGTGCGCCTCCACGGTCCAGTGCATCCGGTGCCTCGGCCAAGGCCTCCTGCATGTCTCCCCAGCCTGGTGAGTTCTGTGCCTGTGCTAAGCACTAACCCTCCTGCATGTCTCCCCAGCCTGGTGAGTCCTGTGCCTTCTCCCAGAGCCAGGCCTCCGGTGTGTCTCTCCACTCCAGTGATGATCCATGGCACGAAGCCTCCAGTGGTGATCCATGGCAAGAAGTCTCCAGTGATGATCCATGGCACGAAGCCTCCAGTGATAATCCATGACACGAAGCCTCCAGTGATAATCCATGGCACGAAGCCTCCAGTGATGATCCATGGCAAGAAGCATCCAGTAATAATCCATGGCACGAAGCCTCCAGTGGTGATCCATGGCAAGAAGCCTCCAGTGATAATCCATGGCACGAAGCCTCCAGTGGTGATCCATGGCAAGAAGCCTCCAGTGGTGATCCATGGCACAAAGCTTCCAGTGATAATCCATGGCACGAAGCCTCCAGTGATAATCCATGGCACGAAGCCTCCAGTGATGATCCATGGCACGAGGCCTCCAGTGATGATCCATGGTACGAAGCCTCCAGTGATGATCCATGGCAAGAAGCCTCCTGTGATGATCCATGGCACGAAACCTCCTGTGATGATACATGGCACGAAGCCTCCAGTGAGGATCCATGGCACGAAGCCTCCAGTGAGGATCAATGGCACGAAACCTCCAGTGAGGAGTTATGGCACGAGGCATCCCAACGAAGGACGTCAGTCTGGAGCCTCCAGCGCCGCCCTCTAGTCCGGAGCCTCCAGCGTCGCCCTCTAGTCCGGGTCTCCCGGGTGGCGCAGTGGTCTAGGGCACTACATCGCAGTGCTAGCTGCGCCACCAGAGTCTCTGGGTTCGCGCCCAGGCTCTGTCGCAGCCGGCCGCAACCGGGAGATCCGTGGGGCGACGCACAATTGGCATAGCGTCGTCCGGGTTAGGGAGGGTTTGGCCGGTAGGGAGGGTTTGGCCGGTAGGGATATCCTTGTCTCAGTATGTAAAAAAATATATAAAAAAATAAAATGTAATAAAAATGTATGCACTCTACTGTAAGTCGCTCTGGATAAGAGCGTCTGCTCTTGGCCGGTAGGGATATCCTTGTCTCAGTATGTAAAAATGTAATAAAATGTATGCACTCTACTGTAAGTCGCTCTGGATAAGAGCGTCTGCTAAATGACTAAAATGTAAATGTAGTCCGGAGCCTCCAGCGTCGCCCTCTAGTCCGGAGCCTCCAGCGTCGCCCTCTAGTCCAGAGCCTCCAGCGTCGCCCTCTAGTCCAGAGCCTCCAGCGACGCCCTCTAGTCCGGAGCCTCCAGCGACGGGCTTCAGTCAGGAGCAGCCAGAGTCTCCCTCCTGTCCGGAGCAGCCAGAGTCTCCCTCCTGTCGGGAGCAGCCAGAGTCTCCCTCCTGTCGGGAGCAGCCAGAGTCTCCCTCCTGTCAGGCGCAGCCAGAGTCTCCCTCCTGTCCGGAGCAGCCAGAGTCTCCCTCCTGTCCGGGGCCCGCGGTAAGGGTCCCCGCTCCAGAGGCGCCACCTAAGTGGGCCAAGACTAAGGTGGAGTGGGGTCCACGTCTCGCACCAGAGCCGCCATCGCGGTGAAATGGCCACCCAGACCCTCCCCTATAGGTTCAGGTTTTGCGGTCGGAGTCCGCACCTTTGGGTGGGGGGGGGGGGGGGGGGTACTGTCACGCCCTGACCGTAGAGATCCTTTTTATGTCTCTATTTTGGTTAGGGCGTAAGTTTGGGTGGGCATTCTATGTCTGGTGTTCTATGTTGTCTATTTCTTTGTGTTTGGCAGTGTGTGGTTCTCAATCAGAGGCAGCTGTCTATTGTTGTCTCTGATTGAGAACCATATTTAGGTAGCCTGTTCCCACCTGTGTTTGTGGGTAGTTGTTTTCTGTTTAGTGTTTGTCGTCACCTTTCAGAACTGTTCGTTTATCGTTTTTGTTGTTTTGTTAGAGTGTTCATATTTATTAAAATAACGTATTATGAATACTTACCACGGTGCACCTTGGTCCTCTTCTCCTTCTCCCGACGAAAATCGTAACACTATGGCACAGCGGTACAGAGCAGAGTCTGTCACTTTAGTAGAGGAGATTTCCAGATCCACACGGTCTGTATGAACCTGAGCTGGATGGCGAAGAGGGACAAGTTTCTGGACATATCCTGATTTCGTGCAGAGAATCAGGAACACTGGTTTAGACCTGGGATACTAACGATACCACTGTAGATAGTCTACAAAGCCAGTGTAGCTGAAGGTGTTACTGACAGTTAGACTTACAGGTTATGTTGTTGTTTTTTGTTTGAATTGTTTACGTGTTCGCTGTGCGGGGGAAATGATAAGACAAGCGGAAGTACGTAGCTAATAACTGTTGTAACGGGGATCCTTATTGTAGCAACACACTTTTGGAGGGAAGGCAATCCCGCGCTGTGTTAGCTAAGTTTTCATGTCATCGGGTGTAGTTCGTAAACGTTGAAGCATGTATGTTAGGATGGTAAAGTTATAATAATTAAGAATGAAGTGTGAATTCATGCCAGGAATAATAAGTGTGAAGTTTGATTTCCTCCCTTCTGTAATAAGCAGCCAATGAGGTATTTTTCCTTTATTCATGTGTTTAATCTGATACTGTTATAGCGCCGGCAAAACTGTTTATGTATGTAAGCACTTCAGAGTTATACCAAGCTAATAAGTCACTCGTAAGATAAGGAGGTTGTAAGAGTGTGCTTAACTGTATTTTCATTTACTTTATAGTTCTCAAGGAAGGTGATAATTCTGACTAAATCTACAGAATAAAGCCGCCAGTTAAAATCAAGGAACGGTTGTTCTCGTGGTTACTGGAGGGAGTTACAGAAGGATAGTGTGATGGTATCACCCTCCACACCACCCACCATAGACCTAGTGGGTTTGTCAACTTCAAAACTGCTACCTGTCAAGAAAGTAAAAACATGCTGTTGTTTTTAACTTTTGGTCTGTTGATAATGCCTTTCCCCTTCTCATTACCATAATACAATTTAGTGATACTCAAATCTGAAGTGTAATTGTATTTTTGACAACTTTGAAATACATTTTGGGTTTTAAATTAAAACTTTCAAATTGAATACAGTACTCACCAACAAGGAATAGGAGGATAAATTATGAAAGCAGAACCATAGCTGATAAACAGAGTTTGTTCTTCACTGATTTGCTTAACTTACCCTTTTTTTCTTCTTTAAAAAAAAATGTTCTCCCTAAAATGACATACCAAATCTAACTGCCTGAAGCTGAGGAGCTGAAGCAAGGAGATAACTATTCATGATACATTTCAAAGGAAACACTTTTAAATTTGTGGAAATGTGAAAGTAATGTAGGAGAACATAACACATTAGATCTGGTTAAAGATAGTACTAAGAAATTAAACATAAGTTACAAAGATGCATCTTTGAAATGCAAGAGAAAGGCCATAATGCATTATTCCAGCCAAGGCGTAATTTAGATTTTGACCACTAGATGGCAGCAGTGTATGTGCAAAGTTTTAGACTGATCTGATGAACCATTGTATATATGTTTAAAATATTGTATCAAGACTGCCCAAATGTGCCTAATTGGTTTATTAATACATTTTCAAGTTCATAATTGTGCACTCTCCTAAAACAATAGCATGGAATTCTTTCACTGTAATAGCTACTGTAAATTGGAAAGTGCAGGTAGATTAACAAGAATTTAAACTCAGAATATCAGATATGTTTACATCCTGGGATTTTGTTACTTACAACCTCATGCTAATCACAGTAACCTATGTTACCTCAATATTCCCACGGAGGGACAACGATCCCGTAGAGGTAAAATAATGTATTATTTTACAAAAAGATCATAAATATGTTGTGCACAATTATGAACTTAAAATATCCCTTTTGTACTATCAGTAATGGTTATGATCCCAGAGTAGTCCACTATGAGGAACTGTGGAGAGGATCCAGGGTGCTGGAGGTACCATAACAGACTGTTGGTTAACCTTTCACGAGCCTCTACCCCGGGTCCGGGAGCACCCCCCACCCCCCCCACACACTAATTAGCATAGCTAGCATAGCTTCAAAAGTAGATAGTAGCATCTAAATATCATTAAATCACAAGTCCAAGACACCAGATGAAAGATACAGATCTTGTGAATAAAGCCACCATTTCAGATTTTTTAAATGTTTTACAGGGAAGACAAAATATGTAAATCTATTAGCTAAACACGTTAGCAAAATACACCACTATTCTAACTCCATCAGTTTCTTACTCCTTCAGGTGCTATCACCAATTCGGCTCAACTAAGATATTGATATCCACTAACCAAGAAAAAACCTCTTCAGATGACAGTCTGATAACATATTCATGGTATAGGATAGTTTTTGTTAGAAAAAAGTGCATATTTCAGGTAGAAATCACAGTTTACAATTGCACCCACCATCACAAATCGACTAGAATTACTAGATAGAGCAACGTGTATGACCAATTTACTCATCATAAAACATTTCATAAAAATAGACAAAGCATAGCAATGGAAAGACCCAGTTCTTGTGATTTCAGACCATATTTCAGATTTTCTAAGCGTTTTTCAGCGAAAACACAATAAATCGATAAGTTAGCATACCACATGTGCAAACGTTACCAGAGCATCGATTCCAGCCAAAGAGCGCTATAACGTAATCACCGCCAAAATATATTAATTTTTTCACTAACCTTCTCAGAATTCTTCCGATGACACTCCTGTAACATCATTTTACAATATACATATACAGTTTGTTCGAAAAGGTGCATATTTAGCCATACAAAACCGTGGTTACACAATAAAAATACTAGGAAATCAAGCCTCAATATGTCTGACGTCATCTATCAGAGTGATCTAGTTTAATTGAAAGCTAATCATATACTTGACTAAAAAATACAGGGTTGACAGCAATCGAAAGACAAATTAGTTCTTAATGCAACCGCTGATTTACATTTTTAAAATTATCCTTACTTTTCAATACAGGGTTGGCCAAGTGAAGCTATACCAAACAAAATGGCGAAATATGCGTTTAAAATATTTCGACAGAAACACGATTTATCATATTAAATATTGCTTACTTTGAGCTGTTCTTCCATCAGATTCTTGGGCAATGTATCCTTTCTATGTTATAAACGTCTTTTGGTCGATAGATGTCCTCTGTCCTTCGAAATGTCCACCACCAACGACCGACACCCTAAAACGTGTCCAAACTTTCAGAGTGCACAACAAAGAAATTCCTCAAAATCGCACTAAACGGATATAAATTGATATAAAACGGTTCAAATTAACTACATTATGATGTTTTTAACAACTATAACGACTGAAAACATGACCGGAGAAATATTGCTGGTTAGAAAACGATTTGGAACGAGGCAGGTCCGATGGCCTTGACGCTTCAGGCGCACGTTGAGAAAGGGGGGTCTCTGTACATTTTGGTCTTTTGTAATGGCTGTGAACGTCCCATCGATTTCATTGAAAACGTGATGACGTACAGACACCCAGAGGAAGACGTAGGCAGTGTCGGTTTCTTCATAGCATTCACTGTCGCCTTATAAACAGACCCCAGATCAGAGGTAAAAATTTCTGAAATCTGAACCCTGTCATGAAAAGTGCTGTAGAAATTGTTCTGTACCACTCAGAGACAAAATTCCAACTTCTATAGAAACTAGAAGGTGTTTTCTATCCAATAATAACAATAATATGCATATTGTACGATCAAGAATTTAGCACGAGGCAGTTTAATTTGGAGACACAAATATGCTAATGCGGAACAGCACCCCCTATAGTTGCAAGAAGTTAATGAGCTGTTGTATCTACAGGAGAGTTGAACACTACTATCCTCTATAACATCCACTACATCTCTGTCTGGAGTAATTATGTCTTCAACACTTGTACCTGTAAAAAAGAACAACATGTATTACTGAGTCAATGTAGACAGTGTACAGTATATGCACACTTAATGTATCAAAGTGAATTACCACTTCATAATGATAATACCATTTTGTAATGAGTACTGAACAGTGTACATTCTGTTAGTACACATTCAGTTAATGGAGAGTTTATTCTTACCTACAAGTGCACAAAACAAGACTGAATAGAGCAGCATCATAGCCACTGGGTGTTAGACAAAGACTTCTCTGTAAAATGATCTTCTCTTGGAACATTCCCTCTCTGGGTGAATCAGTTCCACTCATTACAAATTATGTGTAACACTAAGCTCCTCCTCATGACACAATAGAATGGGTGCATGTTGACTCCACTTGATGGCTGTATTGTCAAATGAAACCTGGAACTACAGAGTTGAAATAGCACAGGCGATGTTAGGTTTCTGTCTGGAATAATTATGTCTTCAACACTTGTACCTGTAAAAAATAAAAACATGGATTACTGAGTCAATGTAGACAGCGTACAGTATATCCACACTTGGTGTTTCAAAGTGTATTACCACTTAATATTGACAATACCGTATGTGACCCGATTCAGGAAACTAGGTGTATGTCACAAGTCACGACTTCACAAAATGCATTTTTTGGAAGAAATGCCTTCTCGAACATGTGAACTTTCATGTGCCTTAATAACAAACTTGTATGCCATTTGTAAATACTAATAAAATTGTTAAATTACGAGCCTTGTTAGTTAAGCCACAGGAAAAGGGGGCAACCTTCCCAATAGCCATGACTGGCTGAGGTAATGAGAGGGCTGGACATGCCGAGAGAGGAGTTCGGATTGGCCATATAGAAGGCTTCTGTCTACTTGAGCTCGTCAGTCTGTGTTGATAATCCTGTCGAACGCGACTTTACATTTTTTTTATTGTGTAGTGGAACTGCATAAGTGTTGCTCTCCACTTTCTGGAGGATCACGTTTTGAAATCAGTGTAATTAGAGTATAATAGCCAAATAGATGGAGAAAACAGCTGTCTCCGGATCTTCAAACTAAGGGCAACCGTGGTATGGCATTCCTGACAGGGAGACGCGTTCATCATGCATGATGATGTATACAGGTAGGATAGTCCAGCGTTAGCTAGCTACATTTTCAGATATTACACATTTTTAATTTTGACAGAAAGTGGTATCATTTCAAGCTAAAGTGTACTGTTAGCTAGCTAGCTAACGTTAGCTGGCTGGCTCCCTAGCTGACTTTATTATTCATTTCCCAGGGCCGTTTGCTTTTCTAGTTAGAGCCCAATGTTAGCTAGCTAACATTGAACCTGATTGGTTAGCTCCCAGCACTGTGGCATTGTTGGCACTGTTCATTGTTGTTTAACTCGCTAACGTTAGCTGGCTGGCTCGTTAGCTAACGTTACGTGACGTGTGTACAACACCCGTTGAATATGGCCGGTGTTAGTCAACATCTGAAAAAGCATAATGAAATTGTTGCCAGCAGAGCTGTTTAGGCTGTTTTCATGTCATCTAGAGGTAAACAAATTATTGACCAGAGCGTCAAGTGTGCGCTCCGAGAGTGAAACGAGATGGGTGGGGCTAAAGCTTAAGAGGGTGTGAACGATGCTGAATGGGTGTAGACAAAGAGGAGCTCTTCACTAGATACCAAAACATTCAAAGGCCATTTTCCAAAAGTGAGTTTACAAGTTGATCAAATTTCAAAGCAGAATTACTTTCCCATTGTTCCTCAAATGCAGTGTATGATATACCATTTCGTAGCTCTGTCTCTACTTTTATCCAATGTAAAAAACACAATTTAAAATGTTGCTACATAAGACCGAGTCACATATTGTAATCAATACTGAACAGTGTACATTCTGTTAGTACACATTCAGTTAATGGAGAGTGAATTCTTACCTACAAGTGGGGGTGGAAGTAGATCCCCTCCATTATCATATAAATCACATATGAAGGTTTTTGTACAGTGTTTCTGGCTTTCGTACAGAGCAGAGTCTGTCACTTCAGCAGAGGAGATCTCCAGATCCACACAGGTTCTCTCTTTATTCAGATTAACAGATAGTCGTGGGTATGGAGTATCAGCTTTAACTACAGAGGGCTTTGAGGCGACTGTAGTGTAGAGGAGGAATTGGGGTGCTGATCTGGGATATTGGCGATACCATTGAAGATTGACTCCTGAGCCAGAGTAGTTGCAAGACAGTATAACACTGCTTCCCTCCATGCCATGTTCTGTCTCTGAAGTTGGGTTTATGTCATTTTCATAACTGCCACCTGTAATAAAGTTAAGTTCAGATAAACATTTTCAGTTCATGGAACATTATTACATACTCTGTGTCATCTTCAAAACAAGTGAAAAGATAATCAGTCATTTACATTTCTTCTTGGAAGTGCTATTTTCAAATGACACTAGAACGTATGTGTATGGGTTCATGCACCATGTCAACGTTAACTGACAGTCGCGGTGGATCTCTAGCTACTAATGTTTCAGCGCATGCTGAAAAAACACTGTGCATAGGAGGAGGAATTAGGGAGCAGATGTGGGTTATTGGTGATGCCATAAGACACTGCCTCCACCAGATACTGTGTAGTTGCAGGAAAGCTTGACATTGCCACTATGTGTCTTATCCTCCTGTCTTATCCTCCTCAAGACTGTTGGAGAAAATTCCATCCCCTTTAGAAAACTGACGTGAGATAAAAGTTATCTTTGTCCAGTCAAAGTGTGTGTGTTGTTTTTCCAAGCTTGAGAAAACAGTCTATGACTTGGGAGACTGGAATCTGACAATTCTATGGAGTTTCCTCTGACACCGCCTATTTCTTAAGTCCTGGATTGCAGGAAGCTTGGCCCGAGGGATGTACTGGGCCGTTCGCACTACCCTCTGTAGCGCCTTACGGTCAGATGCTGAGCAGTTTCCATGACAGGCGGTGATGCAACTGGTCAGGATGGTCTTAATGGTTTAGCTGTAGAACATTTTGAGGATCTTGGGACTCATGCAAAATGAGTCTCCTGAGGGGGAAAAGGTTTTATTGTGCTGTCTTTACGACTGTCTTGGTGTGTTTGGACCATGTGAGATTGTTGGTGATGTGGACACCAAGAAACTTGAAACTCTCGACCCGCTCCACTACAGGACCGTTGTGTTAATGAGGGCCTGTTTGGCCCGCCTTTCCCTGTAATCCACGATCAGCTCCTTTGTCTTGCTCACATTGAGGGAGAGGTTGTTGTCCTGGCACCACACTGCCAGTGTGACCTCCTCCCTATTGGCTGTCTCATCGTTGTCGGTGATCAAGCCTAACACTGTTGCGTCATTAGCAAACTTAATGATGAAGTTGGAGTCGTGTTTGGCCACGCAGTCGTGGGTGAACAGGGAGTACAGGAGGGGACAAAGTACACACCCCTGAGAGGCCCCAGTGTTGAGGATCAGCGTGGCAGACATGTTGTTGCTTACCTTTACCACCTGGGGGCGGCCCGTCAGGAAGTCCAGGATCCAGTTGCAGAGAGAGGTGTTTAGTCCCAAGGTTCTTAGCTTAGTGATGAGCTTTGTGGGCACTATGGTGTTGAATGCTGAGCTGTAGTCAATGAACAGCATTCTCACACAGGTGTTCCTTTTGTCCAGGTGGGAAAGGGCAGTGTGGAGTGCGATTGAGTTTGCGTCATCTGTGGATCTGTTCAGACCGTATGCGAATTGGAGTGGGTCTAGGGTATCTGGGAGGATGCTGTTGATGTGAGCCATGACCAGCCTTTCAAAGCACTTCACGGCTACCGACGTGAGTACTACGGGGCGGTAATCATTTCGGCAGGTTACCTTCGCTTCCTTGGGCACAGGGACTCTGGTGGTCTGTTTGAAACATGTAGGAATTACAGACTTAGTCAGTAAGAAATGGAAAATGTTAGTGAAGACAATTGCCAGTTGGTCCGCACATGCTTTGAGTACACGTCCTGGTAATCCATCTGGACCTGCGGCTTTGTGAATGTTTACCTGTTTAACTTCTTATGGCTGCAGCCCGGCGTCGGTACACCTATGACAACAGCCACTTCAGGTGCAGGGCGCGAAATTCAAAATATATATTTTTTTAATATTTAACTTTCACACATTAACAAGTCCAATACAGCTAATGAAAGATACACATCTTGTGAATCCAGCCAACATGTCCGATTTTTTAAATGTTTTACAGGGAAAACACCACGTATATTTATGTTAGCTCACCAACAAATAGAAAAAAGCACAGACATTTTTCACAGCACAGGTAGCATGCACAAAATCAACCAAACTAACCTAGAACAAACGAAAGAAACCAAGAAACAACTTAATCAGATGACAGTCTTATAACATGTTATACAATAAATCTATGTTTTGTTCGAAAAATGTGCATATTTCAGGTATAAATCATAGTTTACATTGCGGCTACAATCAGAAATTGCACCGAAAGCAGCCAGAATAATTACAGACACCAACGTGACATACCGAAATACTCATCATAAAACATTTCTGAAAAATACATGGTGTATAGCAAATGAAAGACAAAGATCTTGTGAATACAGCCAATATTTCCGATTGTTTAAGTGTTTTACAGCGAAAACACAATATAGCATTATATTAGCTTACTACAATAGCCTACCACACTACCGCATTCATTCATCAAGGCACGTTAGCGATAGCAATAGGCACGTTAGCGTTAGCGAATAAACCAGCAAAAGATATTAAATTTCACTAACCTTCATAAACCTTCCTCAGATGACAGTCCTATAACATCAGGTTATACATACACTTATGTTTTGTTCGAAAATGTGCATATTTAGAGCTGAAATCCGTGGTTATACAACGTAGCATAACGTAGCATAACGTGCTAACGTAGCATCTTTTTCCCAGAATGTGCGGATATTTCTATTAGACTCTCACCTATTCTGACCAAATAGCTATTCATAAACATTACAAAAAATACATGTTGTATAGGAAACGATAGATCCATTAGTTCTTAAGCCTTTAAGCAATTCAGAGGTGGACTTGCTGGTGTGTTTTGGATCATTGTCCTGCTGCAGAACCCCCGTGCGCTTCAGCTTGAGGTCATGAACTGATGGCCCGACATTCTCCTTCAGGATTTTTTGGTAGAGAGGAGAATTCATGGTTCCATCAATCACAGCAAGTCGTCCAGGTCCTGAAGCAGCAAAGTAGCCCCAGACCATAATACTACCACCACCATATTTGACTGTTGGTATGATGTTCTTTTTTTGAAATGCTGTGTTACTTTTACGCCAGATGTAACGGGACGCACACCTTCCAAAAAGTTCCACTTTTGTCTCGTCAGTCCACAGAATATTTACCCTAGTGAAGTTAACACAGTGTCCAAAGAAGGGCCAGTGGTATACAGAATGGTGTCGTCTGCGTAGAGTTGGATCAGAGAATCACCATCAGAAAAAGCGATATCATTGATGTATACAGAGAAGAGAGTCGGCCTGAGAATGGAACCCTGTGGCACCCCCATAGAGACTGCCAGAGGTCCGGACAACAGGCCCTCTGATTTGACACACTGAACTCTATCAGAGAAGTAGTTTGAGGAACCAACCATCTATAATTGAGCCTGGTATTACCCCACATGATAGAGGATATAAAAACATATGAAATGAATACTGGTAATGTTATACTGGAAAATGTGCTTGAAAAAAGAAAGGGATGGGAGCAGTAAACAAATTATGAAATTAATATTATCATACCATAACAACATGCAGCAAGAATCAGTAAATCCCTCAGCCAGGGTTCCATGCCTACAGTGAGATGGGTGGGAGAAGAGTAAAACACACTGATATATGCTACATGTGTCATAAGACTATGACATCATTGTTTCCTCCTCTTTCAGTGTAGCATCAAACATTTTGAAGCTTGTGACATTGTCTGAACAACACTCTACCCTGTGTTGTTGTACTGCGACTGAATATCCTGTTGTCACAGTGGACCTCAGAGCACAGTAGTACACAGCAGAGTCAGACAGCTGCAACCTCTGGATCATCAAGCGGACAGAGCTAGAGCTAATGTGCTTTATTATTTATGCCAACTGAAGTTAGATTTAATTCCAGGGTTATGGTCAATTCAGTAGATGGACAAGAAGCTAGGGTTAGAATTGAGCTACAGAACAGAACAGAGTAACTTCAGCAGAGGAGATCTCCAGATATACACGTTTATCTTTTTTGTCATGATTTAGAGTGAACCCTGGTGTATTATCCACATACTCCATAACCAGTTAATATGGTGCTGAATTGGGATATTGTCGATACCATAGAAGAGTGTTACCAGAAGAGTAATACCGTAGTCACGAGAGAGTAACTCTGTCTCTTTCAATCCTGACATTATTCTACTTTAATTACTATTCCTATCTGGTGACCCAGATCAAAACAGCCTTTATGTTTGTCAGGTCCATTACCAGTCAGTTGGATTCAGGTTTGTTTTTGTGAAAAAAATAATAATATTTGATTAGGCAAGTCAGTTAAGAACAAATTCTTATTTACAAAGCATGCCTACCAGGGAACACTGATTTTTGATTTGTGATCTCGGGGATTCGATCCAGCAACCTTTCAGTTACTGGCCCAACAATCCATCCACTAGGCTACCTGCTCCTCCAAGGAGTCCAACTCTAAAGAGGTATGTTCCTCTAAAGAGTGCAGTACATGGATTTACCACCAGAAGACCAAACCACTGAGCAGGTACATGTTGAGAGCAATAATGTCATATAATGTATGCACATTGTATGTACAGTTGAAGTCCGAAGTTTACATACACTTAGGTTGGAGTCATTAAAACTCGTTTTCGACCACTCCACACATTTCTTGTTAACAAACTACAGTTTTGGCAAGTCGGTTAGGACATCAGTAATTTTTCTAACAATTGTTTACAGACAGACTATTTCACTTATAGTTCACTGAATTACAATTCCAGTGGGTCAGTATACATACACTAAGTTGACTGTGCCTTTAAACATAATTTGAGTCAATTGGAGGTGTACCTGTGGATGTTTTTCAAGGCCTACCCTCAAACTCATACTCATACTCCTCTTTGCTTGACATCATGTGAAAATCAAAACTAATCAGCCAAGACATCAGAAAAATAATTGTAGACCTTGACAAATCTGGTTCATCCTTTGGAGCTATTTCCAAACTCCTGAAGGTACCACGTTCATCTGTACAAACAATAGTGCACAAGTATAAACACCATGGGACCACGCAGCCGTCATACCGCTCAGGAAGGAGACGCGTTCTGTCTCTTAGAGATGAACGTACTTTGGTGTGAAAAGTGCAATCAATCCCAGAACAGCAAAGGACCTTGTAAAGATGCTGGAGGAAACCGGTACAAAAGTATCTATATCCACAGTAAAACGAGTTCTATATCAACATAACCTGAAAGGCATCTCAGCAAGGAAGAAGCCACTGCTCCAAAACCGCCATAAAAAAGACAGACTACGGTTTGCAACTGCACATGGGGACAAAGATTGTACTTTTTGGAGAACTCTGTACTCTGTACTCTGGTCTGATGAAACAAAAATAGAACTGTTTGGCCAAAATTACATTGTGATGTTTGGAGGAAAAAGGGGGAGGCTTGCAAACCGAAGAACACCATCCCAACCGTGAAACACGGGGGTAGCAGCATCACGTTGTGGGGGTGCTTTGCTGCAGGAGGGACTGGTGCACTTCACAAAATAGATGGCATCATGAGGCAGGAAAATTATGTTTGATATATTGTAGCAACATCTCAAGTCATCAGTCAGGAAGTTAAAGCTTGGTCACAAATGGGTCTTCCAAATGGACAATGACCCCAAGTTCACTACCAAAGTTGTGGCAAAATGGCTTAACTTCATTAGGGTAGGGGGCACTATTTTCACCTCCGGATAAAAAACGTACCCAAAGTAAACTGCCTGTTACTCAGGCCCAGAAGCTAGGATATGCATATAATTGGTTTGGATAGAAAACACTCTAAAGTTTCTAAAATTGTTAAAATAATGTCTGTGAGTATAACACAACTGATATGGCAGGCGAAAACCTGAGAAAAATCCATCCAGGAAGTTTTTTTTTCTCATGTTTGTAGTTTTCCATAGACTGCCTATACAGCTTCCATTGACTTAGGACTGAAATTGCACTTCCTATGGCTTCCACTAGATGTCAACAGTCTTTAGAAATAGTTTCAGGCTTGTTTTCTGAAAAATATGGGAGTAAGACCACTCTGAATGAGTGGACACTGCAGTGTCCCAGAGGATTTTCATGCGTGCGACCGAGAGCGCGCCTTTCTTGTTTTCCTTTTATATTGACAAAGCTTTTGTCTGATTGAAATATGATTGATTATTATGATTAAAAACAACCTGAGGATTGATTTTAAACATCATTTGACATGTTTCTACGAACTTTACTGATACTTTTCGGATTTTCCGTCTGCCTGTTGTGACTGCCTTTGAGCCTGTGGATTACTGAACAAAACGCGCGAACAAAACAGAGGTTTTTGAATATAAAGAGGGACTTTATCGAACAATACTAACATTTATTGAGTAAATGGGAGTCTTGTGAGTGCAACCATATGAAGATCATCAAAGGTAAGTGATTAATTTTATCGCTCTTTCTGACTTGTGTAACTCCTCTACTTGGCTGGTAACTGTTTGTAATGATTTGTCTGCTGGGCGCTGTTCTCAGATAATCGAATGGTATGCTTTCGCCATATAGCTTTTTTGAAATCTGAATTTGGCGTTCTGCAATTTCACTGGATGCTGGCCAGGTGGGACGCTACCGTCCTACACCCCCTAGAGAGGTTAAGGACAACAAAGTCAAGGTATTGGAGTGGCCATCACAAAGCCCTGACCTCAATTTCATAGAAAATTTGTTGGTAGAACTGAAAAAGAGTGTGCGAGCAAGGAGGCCTTCAAACCTAACTCAGTTACAACAGCTCTGTCAGGAGGAATGGGCCAAAATTCACCCAATTTATTGTGGGAAGCTTGTGGAAGGCTACCCGAAACGTTTGGCACAAGTTAAACAATTATTATTATTATTTTTATTTATTGTTTTCTCCTCAATTCCGTGATATCCGATTGGTAGTAGTTAAAGTCTCGTCTCATCGCTGCAACTCCCCTACGGACTCGGGAGAGGCGACGGTCGAGAGCCATGCGTTCTCCGAAACACAACCCAACCTAGCCGCACTGCTTCTTGACACAACGCACATCCAACCCGGAAGCCAGCCGCACCATTGTGTCGGAGGAAACACTGTACACCTGGCGACCCGGTCAGCGTGCACTGCGCCCTGCCCGACACAGGAGTCGCTAGTGCACAATAGTCTCTGATTGGCTCAATGGTCTGACCATTACTGTCACCTGCAAAATATGCAAAATATTCTTCTATTATTACTATGTTATAGATCTATTTTCAATGCATCAAAACTTAGTTTTGATTCGGCAAAAAAATATAACAAATATACATTACTTACATGCAAGTACTAAAAGCAAAATAAATGTGGGGATTAACATTGTGTCTGGAACTGGATGACAAAATGATAACACACAGCACAACAAGATTTGTGTGAACTAAAAAAACATCCTCCTCCTTCTAGTTTTGAATGGACCATCTCTTCTCAAACCTTTGAAGCCCCACCCCAAAATACAGAGAGTTGTCAGATGAGCAGAAGTAACAGCAGATGTCTTGTTTCTGCTTGATTCACTGTCACATCCTCAAAATGCAGGGCTGCACTGAAATATTATTACCTTAGTCAACCTCTCTTGGATATTGGATGAAACTGTGTCATTTATGTATTTTCTTGATTTTAGGGAAATAGAGTTGCTTTATGCAAGATCTTCAAGATATTAATTTATTCAATATGAGGCATTCTGTCACGCCCTGACCTTAGAGATCCTTTATTCTCTATTTTGGGTTAGGTCGGGGTGTGACTAGGGTGGGCATTCTAGTTTTGTTATTTCTGTGTTGTCCTGGTATGGTTCCCAATCAGAGGCAGCTGTCTATCGTTGTCTCTGATTGGGGATCATATTTAGGCAGCCTTTTCCCACCTGTTTGTTGTGGGATCTTGTTTTTGTGTAGTGCCTGTGAGCACTGCATTGACGTCATGTTTCGTTTGTTCTGTATTGTTTTGGTGAGTTTCATTTATTAAACATGTGGAACTCTACGCACGCTGCGCCTTGGTCCATTTATTCCAACGACCGTGACACTCATGACATTCATTGTGACTTTCATTCATTCACAATTTGTTGATTTCCTATTTAAATCTACAATCTAAAGTAATAATAAGCAACCCAATCAGATATATAGAGTTTTTGTCACTCTCCCATTCAACATTTTTAACATTTGTTTTTTATTTTTCATTGAAAATCTTTCATTGTTCATTTTCATTGTATGTGTGTTTTTGTACAGTCTGCACAGGTTTCCTCTCACTGTGGGCTGCAGGGCACAGTAGTACACAGCAGAGTCAGACAGCTGCACTCTCTGGATCGTCAAGGGGACTGATTTTGAGTCCGCATCGAGACGGGAATCAAATCTCTCCTTGAACCCTGCAGCATTGTCTCCAGATCCAAAAGAATAACGTCTCAGCATATATTTAGGGAAGTCATTTGCTTCTTGTTTGTACCAAAATAGATATGCATTATTAGCACTGGTGTTATATTGACAACTCAGTGTTACCAGTCGTCCTTCTGCAGCAATCACACCTCCTGGTTGCTGTTGGACATGGTCTCCTGTGCACTCTGGGGAAAAAAGAAAGACGGAGTGATAATTTGAAAGATATTAGAAATTATCAAATTGTCGTAAAAATGTATTATAGACGAGATCAATGAGAGAAAGGGTTCCATCATACCGAAGCAGAATACAACAAGAACCAGCCAGATGATCAGACAGAGTACCATGGTTACAGAACACACTGAGAGTGACTGTGAGTTACAGTAAGAGGTAGAGATCCTCTCTCTCTCTTCCATATCCATCTCAGCCTGTATATCACCATCAACTGACAGACATTAAGGAGGAGCCTGTTCAGAGAGAGGTAAGATTGTAAAGAAATGTATGGGTCAATATTACCTCGTGACTATTACAAATAAGCACTCTGCAGTACATTAGACAAAGAGAAAAGCTTACGTTTAGCTCAAATAATATGGTATGTATTGACATAAATGTTGTATGAGGTGAGTATGATTAACTTATTTGAAAATAAATGTTTGAAAACGTACACATATTCAATTAATATTCTTCTACTATATGCTGGACAAACTAATTCACAAAATATGTCTCCTGTTATCATATGTACAGTTTGAACAGGATAATTTGTAGCTCCTCCCTTTGACATAAAACCCGCTCAATGGTGGCTCTTAATGAAGTGTGGTGGTGGTGAGGAAGGTTTGGTTTACTAAATCACTGTAAAGATAGCATCATTGGCATTTATATGAGATAGTGTTTAGAATGTTAAGTCATATGAGATTTTTCTGATATTCATGACAAATGTAATTTATTTCCAAATATAAAATCTGGTATCTCGTAGTTGAATAAGCAAATAACTTTCCTTTTAAAAAGAAGGGAACATAATGGATGGAAGATAGGAACTATTCAGACTCAGGTTCTTGGTGTTCTAGGGGTCTCCGATTCAGGTTCTATGGGTTCTAGAGGTCTCAGATTCAGGTTGTCTGTGTTTGTATTGTCAGGATCAGTATTGTGTTTCTGGATTTCCTGTCACTGTGGGCCTCAGGGAACAGTAGTACAGAGCAGAGTCTGTCACTTCAGCAGAGGAGATCTCCAGATCCACAAGGTTGTCCTCTTTTTCATGTGTGAGGGTCCATTTTGTACTATCAGTGTTGGTTATGATCCCAGAGTAGTCCAGTATGAGGAACTGTGGAGAGGATCCAGGGTGCTGGAGGTACCATAACAGACTGTTGTTTAATGAGCTCTTGTATCTACAGGAGAGTTTAACACTACCAACCTCCATAACATCCACTACATCTGTCTGGACTAATTATGTCTTCAACACTTGTACCTGTAAAAAATAAAAATATAGACTACTGAGTCAATGTAGACAGCGTACAGTATATCCACACTTGGTGTTTCAAAGTGTATTGCCACTTGATATTGATAATAGCATATTGTAATGAATACTGAACAGTGTACATTCTGTTAGTACACATTCAGTTAATGGAGAGTGAATTCTTACCTACAAGTGCACTAAAACAAGACTGGATAGAGCAGGATCATAGCCACTGGGTGTTAGACAGAGACTTCTCTGTAAAATGATCTTCTCTTGGAACATTCCCTCTCTGGGTGAATCAGTTCCACTCATTATGTGTTATGTGTAACACTAAGCTCCTCCTCTTGACACAATGGGTGCATGTTGACTCCACTTGATGGCACTACTGTCAAATGAAACTTGGAACTACAGAGTAGAAATACACTCCCAGGTGACTGTAGGTTTTTGAACAGTGTGTCTGTGTTTCCTGTCACTGTGGGCCTCAGAGCACAGTAGTACAGAGCAGAGTCTGTTACTTCAGCAGAGGAGATCTCCAGATACACACAGGTTCTGTCCTTGTTCTGTGTAACAATGAGTCGAAAGTCTTGTGGATCAACTCTCAATTCATATGGATTATTGGTAGCTGTGACCAGGTAAAGGAATTGGAGACCTGATCCAGAGTACTGTTTGTACCACAGCAGACTGTCTGCTTTTACTGTATAGTTACAGGAGATCTTAACTCTGCTACCCTCTAAATAATACTCCTCAGGACTGGTTGGAGTAATATCAGCCTCTAAAGTATCACCTGTGAAGGAGAAGAAAATAAGCATGAGACTAAACATGAAAACCTCTTATTTTATATTATAAGCAGCCCAATATTTACCAATTAAATAATGACAGACAGTGTGGGAATGACTTCACATAAAACCTTACTTACCAACAAGTGCTGAAAACAGTAAGATTGAAATGTGCAACGTCATGATGTATTTGACAGAATGCAGCTAGGAAAGAGGGTTTACCAAACTGATATGTGATATGCTGTGTACTGTGATCTGCAGGGTGTGATATGTAATGTATGGCTGCTACCTGTCTGCCCTGAAATGACCTCCACTGTCAGGAGGAGGAGCCACCTGCTCAGAGAAATAGAGGTTTGTGTAGTGCTGGAGTGAGGCCCTCTATAGAATACATTTAGTTCAATAAATCTTGTCAATTTACATTTTATTAATTTAAGTATTACATTTCTGGTAATGTAAACTGTATTCGGTTGTAATCCTTATTACTGTTAAACGCCAGAGAATTCACATATTTTAAACGGTTCACAATAAGGATTTGTATTCCCTGATTCTATACAGTTGTACAGTAAGTCTGGGTTTCCTGTCACTGTGAGGCTCAGAGAACAGTAGTACAGAGCAGAGTCTGTCACTTCAGCAGAGGAGATCTCCAGATCCACACATTCAGCCACGTTGTCAACATTAACTGACAGTCGAGGATACGGTGGTTCTGAAGTAACTGTTGTCTTAGCAGATGCTGAATACACTGAGATGAGGAGGAGGATTTGGGGAGAAGATGTGGGATTTTGGTGATACCATAAGACACTGCCTCCACCAAATACTGTGTAGTTGCTTACTTACTCTGACAACAGAAGTGACCAACAAGCTCATCTAAAACAAGTCATTTATCAGTGTACTAGTTTTTATACATCTTCTCAGAGATTCTGTATCGCTGGACGTCCTTCAGGGTACATTAGTAGAGAGCTGTGTCTGCCAGAGTTACTTGTTTTATCATGAGTGTAGTTGACGTTTGGGACATGTAGATTCATACCGATGACTAGAGATATGGTCAACACTATTTGCTCTGGCACCTTTATACAGTAGAAACTGAGGTGCCTGGTTAGGGTATTGTTGGTACCAGTAAAGGTAGATGTTACTGCTGCTTGTTTCATATGTACAGCTCAGAGACACTGATGATCCCTCAGTGGGGGTGTACTCCTCCTTGTCAGGAGTCACACTGTCTCCAGATACCATTCATGCAGAGGATAAATAGATAATACAACTGATTGAAACACGTGCTTATGTTTTAAGACTTTTTAGAAATCAACTTAGTTATTCACATTTAAATGACTTACTTCATCAAAATATGTTTTACTACCAATACCATAATGTAATAATCTGATTATAAGGATGCAATGAGTTCAAATGTTTAGGTATTGTTTACCTGTAGTCATAATCAGAATGATCAATACACTGGTTGATTTCTCCATCTTCAGACTGATGTTTGGATGCATTCACTCTCCTCTGAAATGCTCATATGTGTGTCACTGTGTGAGGTGTACAGCCCTGCTAACATCACACCCACACAAGATGTAAGACTTGTATTTTTTCTACATTAGCGCCAAGGATACACTAGTTTTTGTAGGGGGGCTGTATATCCTGTTGTCACAGTGGGGCTCAAAGCACAGTAGTACACAGCAGAATCAGACAGCTGCACCCTCTGGATCGTCAAGGGGACAGAGCTAGATGTGAAATTCAGCCTGGAATCAAACCTCTTCTTAAACTCATAACTATTGCTCCCTTCTGAATAACGATCTCTTCTCAGGACATACTGAGGAGAGTCCCTGGTTAACTGGATGTACCAGAAGAGATCAGGAGATGGACTACTGGTAGTGTAGTTACAGCTGAGTGTTACCAGTCCTCCTTCAAGGGCAGAAACATGTCCACTCTGCTGGTCTACAGCCTCTTCACCTCTGCAATCTGAAAAAGTTGTTAAAATAGTTCCTTAAATAATAATTCATCAATAATTGTATATTAACTTATTAGCTAAAATTCAGACAAAGAGAATAGGAAGGAGAAGCACGATACTCTAACAAAATAGCATGCAGCCAGGATAAGTAAAGTATTCCTAAACCAATATGACATCATGATTCATGTATAGAGGAAGAATAGACTGTTATAGACATTATGTTCCATCCACTGTAGCTGAGAAGTCTCAGAATTGTGGGGCTCGGCATTAAGGGAGGAGCTTATTGTTTATTCAATATTTTTTTTGAGTTTGGGGAGGGAGGGAGGTTTATTTTAAGATGGTCATTCCATCTTAAATGGATCATTTATCATTCCATGGATCATTTAACTATTTGATTTTGAATTTTAAGACCCCTTTAGGTATAAAAAATATATAACAAAAGGATTTGATAAAATATAGAATTTGTCCTTTACTACCAATTCCCGTTGAAACACATTCATGAATGGAAAGAAATAACATTAAAAAAAAATAATCTTAATAAGGAATAAGGTTTTGAAGTGTCTGTCATATATCTAGAAGATACAAGAAAGCTCAGGAAATATTTACAGTACTAGTCAAAAGTTTGAACACACCTACTCATTCATCCAGAATGAGTAGGTGTGTCCAAACTTTTGACTGGTACTGTATGTAAAAATGTTTTACACATATTTAACCCCTTAAACATTCCATCTTGTTTGTGAGAATTGCCCCTTTAAACAATTGGGTCACATTAGTTTGTAACCCAAACAGAGGAGAGACCAGAGGAGAGACCACCATCGTATTTCATGAGAGTCTCATCTTTCTAAAGAGTGGTCATATTACTTTTCTAGGCCAAACCGTTCAGACACTACAGACGTTTTTTTGAGAAGACCGATTTTTAGGATGTCTCATGTTCTGACAGACACGGCTGTTTTTCCACCGCAGATGCAGAGGATCGCCATAGGCTGACGTGGTGGAATGAGACGCAGCCCATGCGACAAAACAGATATCTCTAGCTGAAAGGAATAGAAGCAAACTATGAGACTCCACTGACACCTATTGACTCTCACTAGTAACTTGCCCTTGAAATACAAGCAATGTCATGGTTTCACCTTGTTTGACAGAATGTTGAACACCAGATGGAACTATTGTATCATTATTAAACATAGAAAAACTTTGTCACTGGACAGTTATTCATAACTGTGGAGGGCAGTCTATAGGAGAAGCACAGACAAAGAAGATCTGTCATAAAACTGATCAGGAGTCAGAGAGAACATCTCTGTGGTTGTGGCTGAATAGTGAGAAGCAGTGGACGAGCCACCTGGCTAACTTGGGCCTGATTAATCCATCCTTCAGGAGGTGTAGTGGGCAGAACATGTAGGATAAGAAGGTTCCTCATTTGAAGACCAGCCAGGAGCTGCAGAAACAGCTGTTTGTGGGTAAATATAAAGAAAACACTTTTCCTCTACTTTCACTTTGCTGACCGCATTTAAATGTTGAGAAACTTCTGCGAATAAAGCCACTAAATCCTCACATGAATAATGAATTATTATACATGCACAAACTTTAATTACTTTTTATATCTAGTGACCCAGACCAAAAGAGCAGTTTGTCTGGTCCATTATCAGTCAGTTTGCTTCAGGTATGCTCCTCTAAAGAGTGCAGTACATGGATTTACCACCAGAGAACTAAACCACTGAGCAGGTCCATGTTGAGAACAATGATGTTATGTAAACGATGCATATTGTATGTATATGATGTGGTTAAGAGTCCTGACTGTAGCAGAATACGAATACACATCAAATTGGAAGGAATTTTCCTGTCACTGTGGGCCTCACAGCACAGTAGTACAGATCCGAGTCTGTCACTACACCAGAGGAGATCTACAGATCCAAACGGTTTATCTCTTCATTCAGTTATTCGAGTGGTCAGTGGATCTGCTAATTTTATCATCTCTGAACCTGAGATGTACAGGAGTAACTCTGGCCATTGTGCTGTGTCTTGGTGATACCAATATAAATTATCTCCAGCAGTAGCTGTTCTGGAGTAGTTGTAAGACAGGGTAACAGGGGTTCCCTCTAAACAACAATCTCTTTCTTGAGTGGAGTGAGGTCATCACAACTGACACCTGCATAAAGAATGGTTTTAATACACATACATTTAATTGTTGAGTAAAATATATTGAAATTGAAATTGAATTGAATTCATATTGACAATTATGGCAATGCAGTATATTGAATGTCATGTATTGTATTGTATCACCTACTCATACATATGGTCAGGAACAACACTGAATCCAGCAACACCATATTATATTAGTCTCTGAAAGTTTCCTCCTGTTTTTATGTTTCTATACTGTTGTTCAGGTACTCCTCTACCATAATTCACCTTTTGTCAATAGGGGGGAGCTATTTTCACTTTGTAAAAAATCGTGCCCAAATTAAACTGCCTCGTACTCTATTCTTGCTCGTACAATATGCATATTATTATTACTATTGGATAGAAAACACTCTCAAGTTTCTAAAACCGTTTGAATTATATCTGTGAGTAAAACAGAACTCATTTTGCAGCAAACTTCCTGTTAGGAAGTGAAAAATCTGAAATCGAGGCTCTGTTCCAGGGCCTCCCTAATCTTTTGCTTGAAATCTATTAGTATACATGCACTTCATACGCCTTCCACTAGATGTCAATAGGCTGTGAGAGGTGAAATGGAGTTTATAGCTATTTCTATGGTCAAAAGAGAGAGCTTGGAATGACAGGACCCCAATGTCCTTTGTTCAGGAAGACGCGGAAAGGACTTCCGCATTGGCTTCTGAAAAGCTTTTGTTATAGACGGCTAATATATCCGGCTTTGATTTTATTTGATAAATGTGACAATATCATCGTAAAGTATGTTTTTTCAATATAGTTTAATCAGATTATTGAAATTTTTCCGGGAGTTTTGGCGTGTTCCTTTCTCTGCGTTTGTTGACAATGTGCAGCTTCGCGCCACTTGGCAAGTTTTGCTTGCTAAATCGAGAGGGGAAAAGGACATTCTAAATCCAAACAACGATTGTTCTGGACAAAGGACCCCTTGTACAAGATTCTGATGGAAGATCAACAAAAGTAGGACCCATTTATGATGTTATTTCCTATTTCTGTCGAATATGTGTTGTTGTGTTTTCCGCGTTGATTTTTGGCGCTGTCTCGCTATAACGTAAGATGCATGTCGTACTAAAGTTATTTTTAGAATTCTAACACGGCGATTGCATTACGAACTAGTGTATCTATCATTTGCTGTACAACAAGTATTTTTTAGTAACGTTTATGATTAGTTATTTGGTTAGAATAGGTGAGTGTCAGAAATATATCCGGAGATTCTGGAAAATATTTGCTACGATTTCACAATGTATAACCACGGATTTCAGCTCTAAATATGCACATTTTCGAACAAACCATATATGTATTGTGTAATATGATGTTATAGGACTGTAATCTGATGAAGTTTATGAAGGTTAGTGAAATAATTCATATCTTTTGCTGGTTTTGTCGCTATCGCTACTGTTGCCTTGAATCAATGCTGTTGTGTGGTTGGCTATTGTAGTGCTATATTGTGTTTTCGCTGTAAAACACTTAAAGAATCGGAAATATTGTCTGGATTCACAAGATGTTTGTCTTTAATTTGCTGTACAACATGTATTTTTCATAAATGTTTTATGATGAGTATTTAGGTATTTCAATTTGGTCTCTGTAATTGTTCTAGCTGCTTCGGTGCTATTTCCGATTGTAGCTGCAATGTAAAACTATGATTTATACCTCAAATATGCAAATTTTTCGAACAAAACATAGATTTTTTGTATAACATGTTATAAGACTGTCATCTGATGAAGTTGTTTCTTGGTTAGTTTGGTTGGTTCTTGGTTAGTTAGGTTGGTTTTGTGCAAGCTACCTGTGCTGTGAAAAATGTCTGTGCTTTTTTGTATTTGGTGGTGAGCTAACATAAATATACGTGGTGTTTTCGCTGTAAAACATTTTAAAAATCGGACATGTTGGCTGGATTCACAAGATGTGTATCTTTCATTTGCTGTATTGGACTTGTTAATGTGTGAAAGTTAAATATTTCTAAAAAATATCTTTTGAATTTCGCGCCCTGCACTTGAGCTGGCTGTTGTCATAAGTGTACCGACCTCGGGCTGCAGCCATAAAAGGTTAATGTGTGAAAGTTAAATATTTCTAAAAAATATATGCACTTGGACTTGGACTTGCTGTTGTCATAAGTTAAATGCGTCTCGGAAGTTAGTATAACAATGATCCAAGGATTTACCAGCCATGTTAGCACAATCGATATGCTGATAGAATTTAGGGAGTTTTGTTTTCAGATTAGCCTTGTTAAAATCCCCAGCTACGATGAATGCAGCCTCAGGGTGTGTGGTTTCCAGTTTACATAAAGTCAGATAAAGTTCGTTCAGGGCCATCGATGTGTCTGCTTGGGGGGGAATATACAGTGGGGAGAACAAGTATTTGATACACTGCCGATTTTGAAGGTTTTCCTACTTACAAAGCATGTAGAGGTCTGTAATTTTTATCATAGGTACACTTCAACTGTGAGAGACGGAATCTAAAACAAAAATCCAGAAAATCACATTGTATGATTTTTAAGTAATTAATTTGCATTTTATTGCATGACATAAGTATTTGATACATCAGAAAAGCAGAACTTAATATTTGGTACAGAAACCTTTGTTTGCAATTACAAAGATCATACGTTTCCTGTAGTTATTGACCAGGTTTGCACACACTGCAGCAGGGATTTTGGCCCACTCCTCCATACATACCTTCTCCAGATCCTTCAGGTTTCGGGGCTGTCGGTGGGAAATACGGACGTTCAGCTCCCTCCAAAGATTTTCTATTGGGTTCAGGTCTGGAGACTGGCTAGGCCACTCCAGGACCTTGAGATGCTTATTACGGAGCCACTCCTTAGTTGCCCTGGCTGTGTGTTTCGGGTCGTTGTCATGCTGGAAGATCCAGCCACGACCCATCTTCAATGCTCTTACTGAGGGAAGGAGGTTTTTGGCCAAGATCTCGCGATACATGGCCCCATCCATCCTCCCCTCAATACGGTGCAGTCGTCCTGTCCCCTTTGCAGAAAAGCATCCCCAAAGAATTATGTTTCCACCTCCATGCTTCACGGTTGGGAGGGTGTTCTTGGGGTTGTACTCAACCTTCTTCTTCCTCCAAACACGGCGAGTGGAGTTTAGACCAAAAAGCTCTATTTTTGTCTCATCAGACCACATGACCTTCTCCCATTCCTCCTCTGGATCATCCAGATGGTCATTGGCAAACTTCAGACGGGCCTGGACATGCGCTGGCTTGAGCAGGGGGACCTTGCGTGCGCTGCAGGATTTCAATCCATGACAGCGTAGTGTGTTACTAATGGTTTTCTTTGAGACTGTGGTCCCAGCTCTCTTCAGGTCATTGACCAGGTCCTGCCGTGTAGTTCTGGGCTGATCCCTCACCTTCCTTATGATCATTGATGCCCCACGAGGTGAGATCTTGCATGGAGCCCCAGACCGAGGGTGATTGACCGTCATCTTGAACATCTTCCATTTTCTAATAATTGCGCCAACAGTTGTTGCCTTCTCACCAAGCTGCTTGCCTATTGTCCTGTAGCCCATCCCAGCCTTGTGCAGGTCTACAATTTTATCCCTGATGTCCTTACACAGCTCTCTGGTCTTGGCCATTGTGGAGAGATTGGAGTCTGTTTGAGTGTGTGTACAGGTGTCTTTTATACAGGTAACAAGTTCAAACAGGTGCAGTTAATACAGGTAATGAGTGGAGAACAGGAGGGCTTCTAAAAGAAAAACTAACAGGTCTGTGAGAGCCGGAATTCTTACTGGTTGGTAGGTGATCAAATACTTATGTCACGCAATAAAATGCAATTTAATTACTTAAAAATCATACAATGTGATTTTCTGGATTTTTGTTTTAGATTCCGTCTCTCACAGTTGAAGTGTACCTATGATAAAAATTACAGACCTCTACATGCTTTGTAAGTAGGAAAACCTTCAAAATCAGCAGTGTATCAAATACTTGTTCTCCCCACTGTATACGGCTGTGATTACAATCGAAGAGAATTCCCTTGGTAGATAATGCAGTCGACATTTGATTGTGAGGATTCATTTGATTGTGAGGATTCTGTTCACCTGATTCTAAATCAGGTGAACAGAATGACTTGAGTTCCTGTATGTTGTTATGATCACACCACGTCTCGTTAATCATAAGGCATACACCCCCACCCCTCTTCTTACCAGAAAGATGTTTGTTTCTGTCGGCGCGATGCGTGAAGAAACCAGCTGGCTGCACCGACTCCGTTAGCGTCTCTCGAGTGAGCCATGTTTCCGTGAAGCAAAGAACGTTACAATCTGTGATGTCTCTCTGGAATGTTACCCTTGCTCGGATTTCATCAACCTTGTTGTCAAGAGACTGGACATTGGCGAGTAGTATGCTAGGGAATGGAGCGCGATGTGCCCGTCTCCGAAGCCTGACCAGAAGACCGCTTCGTTTGCCCCTTTTACGGTGTCGTTGTTTAGGGTCGCCGGCTGGGATCAGATCCATTGTACTGGGTGGAAGGCAAAACACAGGATCCGCTTCGGGAGAGTCATATTCCTGGTTGTAACGATGGTGAGTTGACGTTGCTCTTATATTCAGTAGTTCCTCCCGACTGTATGTAATGAAACCTAAGATTACCTGGGGTACCAATGTAAGGAATAACACATAAAAAAACAAAATACTGCATAGTTTCCTAGGAACGTGAAGCGAGGCGGTCATCTCTGTCGGCGCCGGAAGTAGTAGGATCCACTGATATATCTCGCTAATTTTTCAAAATAAAAGCTTGAAACTATGTCTAAAGACTGTTGACGCCCTGAGGAAGCCACAGGAAAAGGAATCTGGTTGATATCCCTTTAAATGGACGAAAGGCAAGCAATGGAACAGTGATTTTTCAAAATAGAAGTCAGTTCTGGGTTGGATTTCCTCAGGTTTTCGCCTGCAAAATCAGTTCTGTTATACTCACAGACAATATTTTGACAGTTTTGGAAACGTTAGAGTGTTTTCTATCCTACTCTGTCAATTATATGCATATTCTAGCATCTGGATTTCAGAAATAGGCAGCTTACAATGGGAACGTTATTTTTCCAAACATAAAAATTCTGCCCCCTAGCTTATAAAACAATACAAATCAATTGTTGTTTTTAGTTTTTTATTCATTTTAAATATGTTATTTTGTTTCATACATTTCTTATACTTTCTGTTACTTGTTCTTTTTTTAAAGAGGTTTGGGAATATTTTGGACCTAATTTGTTATGTTATCTTCAACACTTCAACACGCTCCAGGACATATTCATTAACCTGCCTGTTGATACCTTTCTCCCCGTAATCAGATGTTCTAGGTCTTTGTAGTGTCTCTGGGTTTCCTGTCACTGGGGGCTGCAGGTTACAGTAGTACAGAGCAAAGTCTGTCACTTCAGCAGAGGAGATCTCCAGATCCACACAGTTGTCCTCTTTTTCATGTGTGAGGGTCCATTTTGTACTATCAGTGTTGGTTATGATCCCAGAGTAATCCACTATGAGGAACTGTGGAGAGGATCTAGGGTGCTGAAGGAACTGTAACAGACTGTTGGTTAATGAGCTGTTGTATCTACAGGAGAGTTTAACACTACTACCCTAATTAATGCAACCGCCGTGTTAGATTTAAAAAAATAACTTTACCATAACAAACAGCTTGCGTTATTGCGAGACAGCGCTCGCCAAAACGGCAGAGAATAGGAATCAACATTTTCCACAGAAATACGAAATAACATCATAAATTGTTCTTACTTTTGCTGAGCTTCCATCAGAATGTTGTACAAGGAGTCCTTGGTCCAGAAAAAATCGTTGTTTGGTTTTAGAATGTCCTTTTCTTCTGTCGAATTCGCGCCAACAATGCTCGCCAAGGTTGATAACGTTCCCACCCTCTCTTGACGCAAAGAATGGAAAACTCCAAAAGTCCCAATAAACGTTGAATAAACTGATAAAACTCGGTTGAAAAAACCTACTTTACGATTATATTATCACATGTATCAAATAAAATCAGAGCCGGAGATATTTGCCGTGTAAACCGAAAGCTTTTCAGAAGCTAATGTCGAGCTCCGCCTCGCGCCTTGGTAGACAAAGGAAATTCCTGACCTGCCACTCCAAAAGCTCTTGTTCGACCTCAGATCAAGCTAGACACCCTATTCCACCTTCCACTGCCTGTTGACATCTAGTGGAAGGCGTATGAAGTGCATGTATATCGATAAATATAAGGCAATTGAATAAGCAGGCTGTCACGCCCTGGCTTTAGTATTCTTTGTTTTCTTTATTATTTTAGTTAGGTCAGGGTGTGACATGGGGAATGTTTGTGTTTTGGGTGGTTATATGGTAAAGGGGGTGTTGGGTTTAGTGTATGGGTTTGTGTTGAGTGAATGTTTCTAGGTATGTCTATGGTTGAATGAATGTTTCTAGGTATGTCTATGGTTGCCTGAGTGGTTCTCAATCAGAGACAGATGTCTTTCATTTGTCTCTGATTGGGAGCCATATTTAAGGCAGCCATGGGCATCATGCATTTGTGGGTAATTGTCTATGTTTGTGTCTATGTTGCATGTTTTTGCACTTAGTCATTTATAGCTTCACGTTCGTCTATTTGTTGTTTTGTTTAGTTTTTCTTCTTCTAAATAAAGAGAAGATGTATTTTTCACACGCTGCGCCTTGGTCCTCTCTCTCTCCCTTTGACGATCGTGACAGAATTACCCACCAACAAGGGATCAAGCAGCGTGTCAAGTGGCAACAGGAGCAAGGAATAAAGGATTCATGGACATGGGAGGAAATATTGGATGGTAAGGGACCTTGGGCACAACCGGGAGAATATCGCCTCCCTCGTGAAGAGCTGGAGGCAGCGAAAGCCGAGAGGAGGCGATATGAGGAGGCAGCACGGAGGCAAGGCTGGAAGCCCGCAAGTACAACCCAAAAAATTATTGGGGGGGGGATAAGAGGTAGTGGGCCGAGGGCAGGTAGGAGACCTGCGCCCACTTCCCAGGCTAACCGTGGAGAGCGGGAGTACGGGCAGACACCGTGTTACGCAGTAGAGCGCACGGTGTCTCCTGTACGTGTTCATAGCCCGGTGCGGGTTATTCCACCTCCCTGCACTGGTAGGGCTAGATTGGGCATTGAGCCAGGTGCCATGAAGCCGGTTCAACGCGTCTGGTCTCCAGTGCGTCTCCTCGGGCCGGCATACATGGCACCAGCCTTACGCATGGTGTCCCCGGTTCGCCTACATAGCCCGGTGCGGGTTATTCCACCTCCCCGCACTGGTCGGGCGACGGGGAGCATTCAACCAGGTAAGGTTGGGCAGGCTCGGTGCTCAAGGGAGCCAGTACGCCTGCACGGTCCGGTATTTCCGGCGCCACCTCCCCGCTCCAGTCCAGTTCCACCAGTGCCTACACCACGCACCAGGCTTCCAGTGTGTCTCCAGAGCCCTGTTCCTCCTCCACGCACTCGCCCTATGGTGCGTGTCTCCAGCCCGGTACCACCAATTCCGGCACCACGCACCAAGCCTCCTGTGCATCTCCAGAGTCCTGTGCAACCTGTTGCTGCTCCCCGCACTAGCCCTGAGATGCGTGTCCCCAGCCCGGTACCACCAGTTCCGGCACCACGCACTAGGCCTAATGTGCGTCTCCAGAGCCCTGTACGCACTGTTGCTTCTCCCCGCACTCGCCCTGAGGTGCGTGCCCTCAGCCCGGTACCACCTGTGCCGGTACCACGCACCAGGCCTATAGTGCGCTTTGAGAGCCCAGTGTGTCCTGTTACTGCTCCCCGCACTAGCCCTGAGATGCGTGTCCCCAGCCCGGTACCACCAGTTCCGGCACCACGCACTAGGCCTAATGTGCGTATCCAGGGTCCAGTATGCCCTGTTGCTTCTCCCCGCACTCGCCCTGAGGTGCGTGCCCTCAGCCCGGTACCACCTGTGCCGGTACCACGCACCAGGCCTATAGTGCGCTTTGAGAGCCCAGTGTGTCCTGTTACTGCTCCCCGCACTAGCCTTCAGGTGCTTGTCCCCAGCCCGGTACCACCAGTTCCGGCACCACGCACTAGGCCTACAGTGCGCCTCAGCTGGTCAGAGCTGCCCGTCTGCCAAGCGCCATCTGAGCCATCCGTCTACCCAGCGCCATCTGAGCCATCCGTCTACCCAGCGCCATCTGAGCCATCCGTCTACCCAGCGCCATCTGAGCCATCCGTCTGCCCCGAGCCATTAGAGCCGCCCGTCTGTCCCGAGCCATCAGAGCCGTTCGTCAGTCAGGATCTGCCAGAGCCGCCAACCAGACAGGATCTGCCAGAGCCGCCAACCAGACAGGATCTGACAGAGCCGCCAACCAGACAGGATCGGACAGAGCCGCCAACCAGACAGGATCTGCCAGAGCCGCCAACCAGACAGGATCTGCCAGAGCCGCCAACCAGACAGGATCTGCCAGAGCCGTCCGTCAGCCAGGACCAGCCAGAGCCGTCCGTCAGCCAGGACCAGCCAGAGCCGTCCGTCAGCCAGGACCAGCCAGAGCCGTCCGTCAGCCATGAGCAGCCAGACTCGCCAGCCAGCCATGAGCAGCCAGAGTCGCCAGCCAGCCATGAGCAGCCAGAGTCGCCAGCCAGCCATGAGCAGCCAGAGTCGCCAGCCAGCCATGAGCAGCCAGAGTCGCCAGCCAGCCATGAGCAGCCAGAGTCGCCAGCCAGCCATGAGCAGCCAGAGTCGCCAGCCAGCCATGAGCAGCCAGAGTCGCCAGCCAACCATGAGCAGCCAGAGTCGCCAGCCAGCCATGAGCAGCCAGAGTCGCCAGCCAGCCATGAGCAGCCAGAGTCGCCAGCCAGCCATGAGCAGCCAGAGTCGCCAGCCAGCCATGAGCAGCCAGAGTCGCCAGCCAGCCATGAGCAGCCAGAGTCGCCAGCCAGCCATGAGCAGCCAGAGTCGCCAGCCAGCCAGGATCGTCTGAATCCGCCAGGATCTACCAGAGACACCGAAGCGGATATTGACAATGCTGGAGTGGGGGCCACGTCCCGCACCCGAGCCGCCGCCATATTAAGGCCCACTCCGGACCCTCCCTTTCTGTGTCAGGTTTTGCGGCCGGAGTCCGCACCTTTTGGGGGGGGTACTGTCACGCCCTGGCCTTAGTATTCTTTGTTTTCTTTATTATTTTAGTTAGGTCAGGGTGTGACATGGGGAATGTTTGTGTTTTGGGTGGTTATATGGTAAAGGGGGTGTTGGGTTTAGTGTATGGGTTTGTGTTGAGTGAATGTTTCTTGGTATATCTATGGTTGAATGAATGTTTCTAGGTATGTCTATGGTTGCCTGAGTGGTTCTCAATCAGAGACAGATGTCTTTCATTTGTTTCTGATTGGGAGCCATATTTAAGGCAGCCATGGGCATCATGCATTTGTGGGTAATTGTCTATGTTTGTGTCTATGTTGCATGTTTTTGCACTTAGTCATTTATAGCTTCACGTTCGTCTATTTGTTGTTTTGTTTAGTTTTTCTTCTTCTAAATAAAGAGAAGATGTATTTTTCACACGCTGCGCCTTGGTCCTCTCTCTCTCCCTTTGACGATCGTGACACAGGCCCTGAAACAGAGCCCCATTTTCAGAATTTTCACCTCCTGTCTGGAAGTTTGCTGCCAAATGAGTTCTGTTTTTACTCACAGATATAATTCAAACAGTTTTAGAAACTTGAGTGTTTTCTATCCAATAGTAATAATAATATGCATATTGTATGACCTAGAATAGAGTACGAGGCCGTTTAAATTGGGCACGATTTTTTCCAAAGTGAAAATAGCGCCCCCCTATTGACAAGAATCCACTACATCTGTCTGGACTTATTATGTCTTCAACACTTGTACCTGTAAAAAAGAACAACATGTATTACTGAGTCAATGTAGACAGTGTACAGTATATCCACACTTGGTGTTTCAAAGTGTATTACCACTTTATATTGATAATACCATATTGTAATGAGTACTGAACAGTCTACATTGGGTTAGTACACATTCAGTTAATGGAGAGTGAATCCTTACCTATAAGTGCACACAAAAACAAGACTGAATAGAGCAGCATCATAGTCACTGGGTGTTAGACAAAGACTTCTCTGTAGAATTATATTCTCTTGGAACATTCCCTCTCTGGGTGAATCAGTTCCACATGTTGTGTAACACTAAGCTCCTCCTCTTGACCCAATAGAATGGGTGCATGTTGACTCCACTTGATGGCACTACTGTCAAATGAAACTTGGAACTACAGAGTAGAAATACACTCTCAGGCGATGTTAGGTTTTTGTACAGTGTTTCTGGGTTTCCTGTCACTGTGGGCCTCAGAGCACAATAGTACAGAGCAGAGTCTGTCACTTCAGCAGAGGAGATCTTCAGATCCGTACGTTTGGCAGTTTTGTCATGATTTAGAGTGAACCCTGGCGTAATGTCTGCATACTCCATAACCAGTAACTGTGGTGCAGATTTGGGATATTGTCGATACCATTGAAGAGTGTTAACAGAAGCGGTGTAGTTACAAGAGAGAGTAACTCTGTCCCTTTCTGAAGCCACTTCTACATCAGTGTAGGGTGTTAATACCTGTTCAGAACTGACTCCTGTAAAAACAGTATATTATATATATTACTTTAAACCCACATGGAAGATTGTATTAATTCCAAATGCAGTGTAAAGATAAAAAGTTTTCAAAGTAAAAAACATGTATCCTCATGTCGTACATTATCTTCATGATCTTTGATTTGAAAAATAAATATCTCTCAACATAATAACACTCAGTTTGAATGAAAATGTTATTACTTACCTATCAAGTTAAAGAAGAGTAATAGTGAATAGAACAACATTGTAGATGTCAGGATGTGTAGAAGAAGCACCAACTGCTGATGAAAAGCACAGCATCAACTGTCTATGATCTTCATGGTAGTATCATGTTTTATCTCGAGGATTCATAATCTAATCCTGAGTTTTATACTCTAGCTCCTCCTACTGACACTGTAGAATCAAAGATGTTTCATATACATTTGATTTATTCACGAGAGAATCCACTTGATGGCACTGTGGTCTAACAGAAGAAAGCAGATGCCTGTAAATCCATAAAATTCAGGTCACTGTTGAGTCAATAAGTTATGCGTCATTATGGACATCACATCACAGCAGTACAGTGCAGAGTGACGTATGGTTTCTGTACAGTGTTTCTCAGTTTCCTGTCATTGTGGGCTCTACAGTACAGTAGTACAGAGCAGAGTCTCTCACTTCAACAGAGGAGATCTCAAGATCTGTACAGGTCTTCTCTTTGTTCAGTTTAACAGTGAGGTGAGAGTATGGATGTTTAGCTCTCACTACAGTCCTAGAGGCATGGAGGATGAAGAGGAGGAATTGGGGAGCTGAACCTGGATACTGTTTATAGCACAGTACACTGCATGCTGAGGAGTAGTTGCAGGAAAGCTGAACATTACTACCCTCCTCTCCATACACTTGGTTTGGCTGCATGGTCTGAAGAAAACTGTCACCTGCTAATGTGAGGAGGTGATGGATAAATCACAAGGTAGATGTATTTGAAATTAGGAAAAATCTTGGTGTTTACTCAAAAAACCAATAATACAGACAAACTATATATTATCCTAAAGAAATGTGTTAAAAGAATTACAGGAATAAGTAATTTACTAACTAGTCAGTGAAGAACGTAAAATAATTGCGTAGCACATGATTACTTTTTTTAACCTACAGTTGTAAATACCATCCTTTCCCTAAAATAAGCATAAGAGGAGTTTATCATGAGCTGTCAGGTTTTTGTACAGTGTTTCTCAATTTCCTGTCACTGTGGGCTGCAAGGCGCAGTAGTACAGAGCAGAGTCTTTTACATCAGCAGAGGAGATCTCCAGATCCACGCCGGTTCTCTCCTTATTCAGTTTAATAGACAGATGTGGGTATGGAGGAGTAGCGTTCACTACAGAGGGGATTGAGGTGACTGTAGTGAGGAGAAGGAATTTGGGAGCTGATCCGGGATACTGACGATACCATTGGAGGTTGTATGGTGAACCAGAGTAGTTGCAAGACAGTGTAACAAAGCCTCCTTTGTCACCATGCATTATCTTTGCGATTGGTTGAATTTCATCCTGGTAACTGACACCTGAAAAAGAGATTGAATCTCAGTACTGGATTCTGTACATGTTTAAGGTAGTTGAATAAATCCATCTCCACCATCATTATTATAATGAACATTGAGAAAACTCACCAACAAGTGCAGAAATGAATAACAGTGGATAGAGGAACATGATGGTTGAAGTTCAGAAGCTCACTCAGTAACTCTGATGTACCACTCCCCTGTGACAGACTAAATTATATCCCCCTGAGGTCTGCTTAGTTTAGCTCCTCCTCTTGAATAGATAGCAGTTTTTGAACAGTGTCGGCAGGTTTCCTGTCAGTGTGGGCTCCAGAGCACAGTAGTGGAACAGTAGTACAGAGCAGAGTCTGTCACTTCAGCAGAGGAGATCTCCAGATCCACACGCGTTCTCTCATCGTTCAGTTTAACAGACATTCTTTGGTATGGAGGAGTAGCTTCCACTCCACGTGGAGTTGCAGTGTCTGTGAGGAGGAGGAGGAACTTGGGTGCTGATCCAGGGTACTGTCTGTACCACTGAAGATTATTAGCTTTTACTGTATAGTTACAGGAGATCTTAACTCTGCTACCCTCAATATAATACTCCTCAGGGCTGGTTGGAGTAATATCATCCTCTAAAGTATCACCTACAAGGGCTGAAATGAGTAGAATATAACAGAGTAGCATCATGATCTATGTTACAGATCAGACATACATGTGTTATTTAGAAAACAGCAAAGTCGAAACACTGCTATGACTTTGAAATGATAAGTAGGCATATACAATGTTGCTCCTTCTCTTGACATAGGTTCTTAAACACCCCCACCAGGTTTCCTGTCAAAAAGAAAAACCTTGAGATGTACCATCTCCTGTAGGTCATGTCATGTGCTTATAGAATGTGTCAGGTTAGGTTTTTGTACAGCGTTTGAAGTTTCCTTTCACTGTGGGTGTCACGCCCTGACCTTAGTATTCTTTGTTTTCTTTATTATTTTGGTTAGGTCAGGGTGTGACATGGGTGATTATATGTTTTTGTCCTGTCTAGGGTTTTTGTATGTTGATGGGGTTGTAACCAGTCTAGGGTTTTTTGTATGTCTATGGTTGCCTAGATTGGTTCTCAATTAGAGGCAGCTGTTTATCGTTGTCTCTGATTGGGAACCATATTTAGGCAGCCATATTCCTTGAGTAATTTGTGGGTGATTATCTATGTCTATGTTTAGTTGCTTGTGTCAGCACTATGATTATATAGCTTCACGTTCGTTTTGTTGTTTTTGTAAAGTTCATTCCGTGTTCTTTCTTTATTAAAAGAAGATGCATTCAAATCACGCTGGGCTTTGGTCTCATCGCTATAGCGAACGTGACAGTGGGCGTCAGTGCACAGTAGTACATAGCAGAGTCTTTCTCTTTAGCAGAGGAGATCTCCAGATCCACACGGTTCTTCTCAACATTTAGTTTGACTGACAGTCGAGGATCCAGACTTGGTGCCCGTGATGGAGACCCAACACCATGCAGGACAAGCAGGATATACTGAGGAGGTGATCCAGGGTCTTGGAGATACCATTGAAGAGAGACTGCAGATTAGTAGATGCATGAAAGTGTAATATTGCTACCTGCTGGAGCATACACCTCCTCTCTGATTGGCTCAATGGTCTGACTTTTACTGTCACCTGCAAGAGATGCAAAAAAAAATATTATTCTATTATTACTCTGTTATAGATTTATTTTCAACGCATCCACACTTAGTTTACATTCAACATAACACCAATAAAAATTGTCAGATTATAGATTACTTACATGCAACTTCTAAAAGCAAAATAAATATGGGGATTGACATTGTGGCTGAAACTGGAAGTTAAAATAATAACACACAGCACAGCAAGATTTGTGTATACTAAAAAAAACATCCTTCTCCTTCTACTTTTGAATGGACCATCTCTTCTCAAACGGACTTTAGACCGTCGCTGGAGACTCCGGACTGACTCCGCACAGCCCTCCATGTGCTCGCCAGAGGTAGCCTGACAGCCATTAGGTACCGAGATGAGATCCTCAGACCCCTTGTGAGACCATATGCTGACACATGCACATTTGTGGCCTGCTGGAGGTCATTTTGCAGGGCTCTGGCAGTGCTCCTCCTTGCACAAAGGCGGAGGTAGCGGTCCTGCTGCTGGGTTGTTGCCCTCCTACGGCCTCCTCCACGTCTCCTGATGTACTGGCCTGTCTCCTGGTAGTGCCTCCATGCTCTGGACACTACGCTGACAGACACAGTAAACCTTCTTGCCACAGCTCGCATTGATGTGCCATCCTGGATGAGCTGCACTACCTGAGCCACTTGTGTGGGTTGTAGACTCCGTCTCATGCTACCACTAGAGTGAAAGCACCGCCAGCATTCAAAAGTGACCAAAACATCAGCCAGGAAGCATAGGAACTGAGAAGTGCTGTGGTCACCACCTGCAGAACCACTCCTTTATTGGGGGTGTCTTGCTAATTGCCTATAATTTCCACCTTTTGTCTATTCCATTTGCACAACAGCATGTGAAATGTATTGTCAATCAGTGTTGCTTCCTAAGTGGACAGTTTGATTTCACAGAAGTGTGATTGACTTGCAGTTACATTGTGTTGTTTAAGTGTTCCCTTTATTTTTTTGAGCAGTGTATATTTTTGAAAAGGTACAGTTATGTTATTATAATTCAGGTATAAACACTCATGAGCAGGTATTCCCAAACTGGGGTACTACAGAGCAGGTATTCCCCCCAGGGTTACGCGCAATGCCGTCAGTGGTACGCCAAATAAAAATGTCATTCACATTACAAAAATATATATATACTGTACATATTATTTTTGTATTTTCTTTTTTCTTTTTTTGTGTTCATATTTTCAAACAGTCCATTTATATTTTCCAACGGGGCTATACATTTTTTACTCGCCTGAGTAGCCTCGTTTCACTGCCAAAATTTAAACCTGTTGGGCTGCAAGCCCGAGGTCGGTACACTTATGACAACATCCAGCTCAAGTGCAGGGCACGAAATTCAAAATCTTCTTTTTTTTAATATTTAACTTTCACACATTAACAAGTCCAATACAGCATTTGAAAGATAAACATCTTGTGAATCCAGCCAACGTGTCCAATTTTTAAAATGTTTTACAGCGAAAACACCACGTATATTTATGTTAGTTCACCACCAAATACAAAAGAGGACAGACATTTTTCACAGCACAGGTAGCATGCACAAAGCCAACCTAACTAACCAAGATCCAACCAAACAAACCTAGAAACAACTTCATCAGATGACAGTCCTATAACATGTTACACAATAAATCTATGTTTTGTTTGAAAAATGTGCATATTTGAGCTATAAATCAGTTTTACATTGATGCTACCATCATAGCTACAGTCAGAAATAGCACGGGAATAGCCAGAGTAAATACAGACACCAACGTCAACTACCTAATTACTCATCATAAAACATTTCATAAAAATATATGGTGTATAGCAAATGAAAGACAAAGATCTTGTGAATACAGCCAATATTTCTGATTTTTTAAGTGTTTTACAGCGAAAACACAATATATCGTTATATTAGCTTACTGCAATAGCTAACACACAACAGCATTGATTCCAAGTAATCGGTAGCGATAGCACAGTTCGACAGATATATGAAATAGCATCCCAAATTGGGTCCTTATCTTTGTTGATCTTCCATCAGAATGTTGTACAAGGGGTCCTTTGTCCAGAACCGTCTTTGTTTGGATCCAGAACGAACTATTTCCCTCTTGAATTAGCAAGCACACTGGCCGTGCGGCGCTAACCTCTCCTTCTTGAACAAATTCTTCCAACGCATCACGTCTAAAGTCCCGAATAAATTTCAATAATATAATTAAACTATATTGACAAAACATACTTTAGGATGATATTGTGACATGTATCAAATAAAATCTAAGCCGGAGATCATATTCACCCATAACGACGGTTTTCCAGGAGGCGTTTCCAGGTCCAACTTCGCGCCTTCGAAAAAAAGAATAATGGCGGACCTCTCATTCCAAGAGGATGTATTCAATCCCAGAACAAGATAATCAAGTCATTTCTGCTAATCAAGTCAGTTTTACGGAAAAAGCTTTACGGAAAATGCAAACCATGCAATCATCTGAGTACGACGCTCAGACAACAAATCAACCCAAAGAGATATCCGCCATTTTGGAGTGCTCCTCAGTCCCAGTTGCTAATATATGCATAGTGTTATTAGTATTGGATAGAAAACACTTTGAAGTTTCTAAAACTGTTTGAATGATGTCTGTGAGTATAACAGAACTCATATGGCAGGCAAAAACCTGAGAAAAAAATTCAACCAGGAAGTGAGAAATCTGAGGTTTGTAGGTTTTCAACTCATCGCCTATCAAATACACAGTGGGATATGGGGTCATGTTGCACTTCCTACGCCTTCCACTAGATGTCAACAGTCTGTAGAACCTTGTCTGATGCTTCTACTGTGAAGTGGGGCCGAAGGAGACAGGAATGAGTAAGGTCTATCATGAGCTGACCATGCTCTGACCATGCGCGTTCACATGCGAGGGAGCTCTGTTCCATCACACTTCTGAAGACAATGGAATTCTCCAGTTGGAACGTTATTGAAGATTTATGTTAAAGACATCCTAATGATTGATTCAATACATCGTTTGACATGTTTCTACTGACTGTTACGGAACTTTTTGACATTTCCTCTGCTTTAGTGAACGCGCTTCCTGACTTTGGATTTGTTTACCAAACACGCTTACAAAAATAGCTATTTGGACATAAATTATGGACATTACCGAACAAAACGAACATTTTTTGTCGAAGTGGGAGTCCTGGGAGTGCATTCCGACAAAGATCAGCAAAGGTAAGTGAAGATTTATAATGCTATTTATGAGTTTTGTTGACTGCACAATTTGGCGGGTAACTGTAAGGCTGCCTTTTGTGGCTGAACGCTGTTCTCAGATTATTGAATATTCTGCTTTTGCCGTAAAGCTTTTTGAAATCTGACACAGCGGTTGCATTAACCTTTCACGAGTCACAAACCCGGATCCGGGATCCCCCCCATCAAAAAAGCTGACTAGCATAGCCTAGCCTAAAGCGACAGGGATATCATATAATCAAATGTTCATGAAATCACAAGTCCAAGACACCAAATGAAAGATACAGATCTTGTGAATCCAGCCATCATTTCCGATTTTTTAAATGTTTTACAGGGAAGACAAAATATGTATTTCTATTAGCTAACCACGATAGCAAAAGACACAACTTTTTTTTGTCCACCATTTTTTTACTCCATCAGTAGCTATCACTAATTCGACTAAATAAAGATATATATATAGCCACTAACCAAGAAACAACTTCATAAGATGACAGTCTGATAACATATTTATGGTATAGCATATGTTTTTTTAGAAAAATGTGCATATTTCAGGTATAAATCACAGTTCTACATTGCAGCTGCAATCTGAAATAGCGTTGGAAGCAGCCGGAATAATTACAGAGACCGACGTCAATTACCAAAATACTCATCCTAAAACATTTCTGAAAAATACACAGCATACAGCAAATGAAAGCCCAACATCTTGTGAATCCAGCCATCATTTCTGATTTTTAAAATGTTTTACAGGGAAGACACAATATGTAAATCTATTAGCTAACCACGTTAGCAAAAGACACCACTTTTTTTACTCCACCATTTTTTTACTCCATCAGTAGCTATCACTAATTCGACTAAATAAAGATATATATAGCCACTAACCAAGAAACAACTTCATAAGATGACAGTCTGATAACATATTTATGGTATAGCATATGTTTTTTTAGAAAAATGTGCATTTTTCAGGTATAAATCACAGTTCTACATTGCAGCTGTAATCTGAAATAGTGCCGAAGCTGCCAGAATAATTACAGAGACCAACGTCAAATACCTAATTACTCATCTTAAAACATTTCTGAAAAATACACAGCGTACAGCAAATGAAAGCGCAACATCTTGTGAATCCAGCCAATATGTCAGATTTTTTAAGTGTTTTACAGCGAAAACACAATATAGCATTATATTAGCTTAGCACAATAGCCAGAAACACAAGCAATTTACCAGCAGCACAGGTTAGCGATCGTAACAATACAGCTAATAGATTTACATATTGTGTCTTCCCTGTAAAACATTTTAAAAATCAGAAATGATGGCTGGATTCACAAGATGTGTATCTTTCATCTGGTGTCTTGGACTTGTGATTTAATGATATTTAGATGCTAGTATTTACTTGTGACGCTATGCTAGGCTATGCTAGTCAGCTTTTTTACTGTGGGGGGTGCTCCCGGATCCGGGTTTGGGAGGAATTAGAGGTTAATGGATGGAAGATGCGAGCTATTCAGACTCAGTTTCTAGGGGTTCTAGAGGTCTCAGATAAGAGTTATCTGTGTTTGATTTTTAAGGATCAGTTTTTGTATTGTGTTTCTGAGGTTTCCTATCACTGTGGGCTTCAGCGAACAGTAGTACAGACCAGAGATCTCCAGATCCACAGGGGTTCTCTCTTCATTCAGATTAACAGAGAGTCGAAAGTCTTGTGGATCACCTCTCGCTTCATATGGATTATTGGTAGTTGTTACGAGATAAAGGAATTAGAGAACTAATCCAGAGTCCTGTCTGTACCACAGCAGACTTTGCTTTTACTGTACAGGTACAGGAGATCTTGACTGCTACTCTCTAATAAAGGGCACAAGGCGAGACCCAGATGCAGATGGCTTGAGACTTTGATATTTATTATTATCCAAAAGGGTAGGCAAGAGAATGGTCGTGGACAGGCAAAAGGGCAAAACCAGTTGAGAGTCCAGGAGCGGTAGAGATACTCCGAATGATGGGTTATGAAAAGCCAACTGACATTTACTCCTGAGTTGCTGACCTGTTGCACCCTTGACAACCACTGTGATTATTATTATTTGACCCTGCTGGTCATCTATGAACATTTGAACATCTTGGCCATGTTCTGTTATAATCTCCACCTGGCACAGCCAGAAGAGGACTGGACACCCCTCATAGCCTGGTTCCTCTCTAGGTTTCTTCCTAGGTTCTGGCTTTTCTAGGGAGTTTTTCCTAGCCACCGTGCTTCTACACTTGCATTGCTTGCTGTTTGGGGTTTTAGGAAGGGTTTCTGTACAGCACTTTGTGACATCAGCTGATGTAAGAAGAGCTTTATAAATACATTTGATTGATATGTAATGTATGGCTGCTGTCTGTCTGTCCTACAACTACCTCCACTGTCAGCATGAGCCACCTGCTCAGAGAAATAGAGGTTTGTGTAGTGTTGAGGCGAGGCCCTCTACAGAAGATAGGGAGTTATACTATATATCTTGTTGATTTAAACGGAATTGATTTGAGTGAAGAAGGACTGATAATGTGGACTTTTTTTAAGCTTTAAGGTGTTGTAATCCAGATTTCGAACTGACTGATAATTAAAGATCTGAAACAGTTCACAACAAGGATTGTTCCTCTGCTTCTGTAAAGTTGTTGTACAGTGAATCTGGTTTTCCTGTCACTGTGTGCCTCAGAACACACTAGTACAGAGCAAAGTCTGTCACTTCAGCAGAGGAGACCTTCAGATCCACACTTTCAGCCACTTTGTCAACATTAACAAACGGTCGAGGATACGGTGGATCTGCAGTAACCTTTGTCGCAGCAGATGCTGAATACACTGAGATGTGGAGAAGGAATTGGGGAGCAGATGTGGGATATTGGTGATACCATAAGACACTTCCTCCAACAGATACTGTGTAGTTGCAGGAAAGCTTGACACTGCCACTATGTATCACATCCTCCTCAAGACTGTTGGAGAAAATTCCATCCCGCAACTATCACCTGCAGAACACGGACATGTGAAATTAAAGTTATATTTGTCCGGTCAATGCTTGTGTGTTGTTTTTCCAAGCTTGTGAGGAAGTATTTACAGATTATTATTACTGTTTAGCGTATTTTTACTTACCCACAAATGTTAAAAAGAACAAGGTGAACCAGGCATCCTTCAGGGCACAGTAGCAGAGAGCTGTGTCTCAGAGTTACTTGTTTTATCATGAGTGTAGTTGACATTTGGGACATTGTGGATTCATATAGATTATTAGGGATTTGGTCAACCCTATCTGCTCTGGCACCTTTATACAGTCGGTACTGAGGTGTCTGGTACTGAGGTGTCTTTGATGATGGCGCCGATAGAGATGGTTTTGTATGTACTATGTCTTACATTGTTAGCCCAGAAAATGTCAAGTGTTATTACATACAGCCAGTTAAGAACTACTGGATATAAAAGCGATGTCAACTTACCATCATTACGACCAGGAATACGTCTTTCCCAAAGTGGATCCTTTGTTAGGACCTCCACCCTGGACATGCGATCTTATCCTAGAGGCCGGCCCAAAACAACCCGATGGAGCAGCTTACTGGTCAGACTCAGAAGGCGAGCACACCATCCACTGCTTCTGAGCATATTACTCGCCAATGTCCAATCTCGAGATAACAAGGTGGACGAAATTAGGGAACGAGTTGCCTTCCAGAGAGACATCAGAGATTGTAACATTCTCTGTTTCACGGAAACATGGCTCAGTCGGAATATGTTGTCAGAGTCGATACAGCCATCCGGTTTCTTCACGCATCGCACCGACAGAAACAAACATCTCTCTGGTAAGAAGAAGGGTGGGGGTGTATGCCTTATGATTAACGTCTCATGGTGTAATCACAGCAACAGACAGGAACTCAAGTCCTTTTGTTCACCTGACCTAGAATTCCTTACAAGAAAAAATGCCAACCGCATTATCTTCCAAGAGAATTCTCTTCGATTATTGTCACAGCCGTGTATATCCCCCCCAAGCAGTTACCTCGTCGGCCCTGAAAGAACTTCACTGAGATCTATGTAAACTGGAAACCATATATCCTGAGGATGCATTTTTTGTACCTGGGGATTTTAACAAAGCGAACCTAAGATCAATACTCCCTAAATTCTATCAGCATATCGAATGCGCGACACGAGCTGGCAGAATTCTGGATCATTACTCAACGAACTTCCGCGATGCATACAAAGCCCTCCCACGCCCTGCCTTCTGCAAATCTGACCATGAATCCATTTTGTTGCTCACAGCCTATAAACAGAAACTAAAACAGGAAACGCCCATGCTCAGTTCAATACTATGCTGGTCTTACCAATTGGATTCCACGCTTCAAGACTGGGATATGTTACGGATAGCCTCAGACAACATTAATGTATGTGCTGACTCGGTGAGTGAGTTTATTAGCAAGTGCATCGGATATGTCGTACCCGCTGTGACTATTAAAACCTTCCCTAACAAGAAACCATGGATTAATGGCAGCATTGGTGCAAAAATGAAAGCGCGAACCACCGCTTTTCATCATGGCAAGCCGACCGGAAACATGACCGAATACAAACAGTGCAGCTATTCCCTCCGCAAGGCAATTGTCACGATCGTCATGAAGAGGGGACCAAGATGCAGCGTAGTATGTTTCCATCCTTTTATTTGGAACCGAAAACTCAAAGGGAAAAATCAATAAAGCGAACAAACGAAATGTGACGCTCAAAATAGTGCACACAGGCAACTATACCTAGACAAGATCCTACAAAGCACAATGGGGAAATGGCTACCTAAATATGATCCCCAATCAGAGACAACGATAAACAGCTGCCTCTGATTGGGAACAATACCACGCCAACATAGACATATACTTCCCCTAGAAAACCCACCCTTAATCACACCCCGACCTAACCAACATAGAGAATAAAAAGCTCTCTAGAGTCAGGGCGTGACAGTACATCCCCCCAAAGGTGCTGACTCCAACCACAAAACCTGACTCAATAGGGGAGGGTCCGGGTGGGCATCTACCATCAGGGGCGGCTCCGGTGCGGGGCGAGTACCCACTCCGCTCGAGGATACGTCATCGGAGGAACCGGACCGTGGATCGTTGCCGGAGGAACCGGACCGTAGAACGTCGCCGGGGACTCCGGACCGTGGATCTTCACCGAAGGAACCGGACCGTGGATCGTCGCCGGAGGCACCGGACTGTGGATCGTCGCCAGAGGCACTGGACCGTGGATCGTCGCCGGAGGCTCCGGACCGTGGATAGTCGCCGGGGACTCCGGACCGCGGATCGTCGCCGGTGTAACCAGTACGTGGTTCGTCGCTGGGGACTCCGAACCGTAGATCGTCGCTGGGGACTCCGGACCGTAGATCGTCGTCGGGGACTCCGGACCGTGGTTCGTCGCCGGGGACTCCGGACTGGGAACCCTCACAGGGGGCTCTGGACTGGGAACCCCCGCTGGAGGCTCTGGACTGCAGACTGTCGCTGGAGGCTCTGGACTGCAGACTGTCGCTGAAGGCTCTGGACCGCAGACTGTCGCTGGAGGCTCTGGACTGCAGACCCTCGCTGGAGGCTCTGGAACGCAGACCGTCGCTGGAGGCTCTGGAACACAGACCGTCGCTGGAGGCTCTGGACTGCCGACCGTCGCTGGATGTTCCGGACCGTGGACCGTCTCAGGAGGTTCCGGACCGTGGACCGTCGCTGAATGTTCCGGACCGTGGACCGTCTCAGGAGGTTCCGGACTGTGGACCGTCGTTGGAGGTTCCGGACTGTGGACCGTCTCAGGAGGTTTCGGACTGTGGACTGTCTCAGGAGGTTCCGGACTGTGGACCGTCGTTGGAGGTTCCGGACTGTGAAACGTCGCCGGAAGCTCTGGACTAGGAACTGTGCCATGGATCATCACTGGAGGTATCGTGCCATGGATCATCACTGGAGGCTTCTTGCCATGGATCATCACTGGAGGCTTTGTGCCATGGATCATCACTGGAGGCTTTGTGCCATGGATCATCACTGGAGGCTTCGTGCCATGGATCATCACTTGAGGCTTCTTGCCATGGATCATCACTGGAGGCTTCTTGCCATGGATCATCACTGGAGTGAGGAGACATATGGGCAGTCTGGTACGTGGAGCTGCCACAGGGCTCACCAGGCTGGGGAGACATACAGGAGGCCTTGTTCTGGCAGCAGGCACAGGACTCACCAGGCTGGGGAGACATACTTGAGGCTTGGTTCTTGGCGGAGGCACCGGATACACTGGGCTGTGGAGGCGCGCTGGAGGTCTCGAGCGTAGAGCCTGCACAACCCGTCCTGGCTGGATGGTTATCTTCGCCCTGCACATGCGGGCTGCTGGCACAGGATGCACTGGGCTGTGCAGACGCACCGGAGACACAGTGTGCAGAGCCGGCATAGGATATCTTGGGCCGAAGAGACGCACTGGAGACCAGGCGCACTGAGCCGGTACCATCCGTCCTGGCTGGATGCTCACCCTAGCCCGGCAGATGCGGGGAGCTGGGATGTAGCGCACCGGGCTATGAGAGCGAACTGGAGACACCGTGCGCTTTACCGCATAACACGGTGCCCGATCAGTACCACGCTCCTTACGATAAGCACGGGGAGTTGGCTCAGGTCTATACCCTGACTCAGCCACTCTCCCCATGTGCCCCCCAAAACATTTTTTGGGGGCTGCCTCTCATGCTTACTTCGCTGTGCCAATTCCTTGTAGCGTCGCCACTCTGCTTTAGCTGCCTCCAGTTCCTCTTTAGGACGGCAATATTCACCAGCCTGTGCCCAGGGTCCCTTGCCTTCCAATATCTCCTCCCATGTCCATTCCTCCAGATAGCGCTGCTCCTCCCGGCCACGCTGCTTGGTCCCTTGGTGGTGGGTAGTTCTGTCACGGCCGTCGTTGGAAGAAGACCAAGGTTAAGCGTGGTGAGCGTACATATTCCTTTTATTTTAGAAAATGACACCAACAAAACAACAAAGGAAGAAAACAACCGTGAAGCTTACAGGGCTAAGTGCCACTAACAAAGATAACTACCCACACTGTAAAGGAGGGAAAAGTGCTACCTAAGTATGATTCCCAATCAGAGACAACGATAGACAGCTGTCCCTGATTGAGAACCATACCCGGCCAAAACATAGAAAAAAAGAAACATGGAAAACAAAGCATAGAATGCCCACCCCAAATCACACCCTGACCAAACCAAATAGGGCGTGACAGCCATATGGAATTGTATTAAGAAGTTCATACAAAGAAACATTTAGCTATTTGATTTAGAATTTTAAGGTCCCGTAAAGTAATATATAAAAACATAAGACACATTTTTTTAATGAATTTTTACTTTGGTCTTGCTGCAATTAGCCCATAAAAATTCATTGAATAACAAATTCACTACACTGAAAAATTATACAGTAGTCCGTCAAATAAATCAAAAGGAAGTTTGTTCTGAATTGTCTGATATCTGAGAGATATAAGAAAGATCAGGATAAAATCGTTGTTGTTTTTTAGTCTCCATATATACTTATTTTTTCGTCCAACTGGTACTGTGGTACCATCAGACGAGTCTTGAGGCCTGTGGGCATCCTAGACCAAAACAACCAACATATACGTTTTCATGAGTCTCACATTTGTTCGTGTGTAGCCCAAACTCTTCTGATGCTACAGACAGAGGTTGGCAGATAGGCTGTACCGACTTCAGACGAGTCCCAAGATGCATGTGTGGGTCGTAGAGCAAAACGGACAACACCGTTGTGTATATTAGAGTCTCATCTTCCATAGAGGGTCATAATAGTTTGTAGGCCATTCGGACACAACAGATGATTTTGTGAGAAGACCGATTATTGGGATGTCTCATGGTCTGACAAACACCAATCTACAGTGGTTCCTCAATTAAAAGTTTTGAGATTATGTTTGCTGCTTCAGTGTCTTTAGATATTTTTGTCAGATGTTACTATGGAATACTGAAGTATAATTACAAACATTTCATAAGTGTCAAAGGATTTTATTGACAATTACATGAAGTTGATGCAAAGAGTCAATATTTGCAGTATTGACCCTTCTTTTTCAAGACCTCTGCAATCTGCCCTGGCATGCTGTCAATTAACTTCTGGACCACATTCTGACTGATGGCAGCCCATTCTTGCATAACCTCTCTTGGGCACGTGAGACGGTAGCGTCCCACCTCTTCAACAAACAGTGAAACTGCTGGGCGCCAAATTCAAATACAGAAATACTCATTATAAAAATTCAGAAAACAAAACATATTTTTACAGTAGGTTTAAAGATTAAAACAGTGGCTATAATGAACATTGAGAAAACTCACCAAGTGCAGAAATGAATAACAGTGGATAGAGGAACATGATGGTTGAAGTTCAGCAGCTCACTCAGTAACACTGATGTACCACTCCGCTGTGACAGACTAAATTATATCCCCCTGAGGTTTGCTTAGTTTAGTTCCTCCTCTTGAATAGATAGCAGTTTTTGAACAGTGTTGGCAGGTTTCCTGTCACTGTGGGCTCCATGGCACAGTAGTACAGAGCAGAGTCTGTCACTTCAGCAGAGGAGATCTCCAGATCCACACGTTTGGCTTTTTTGTCATGATTTAGAGTGAACCCTGGTGTATTATCCACATACTCCTTAACCAGTAACTGTGGTGCTGAATTGGGATATTGTCGATACCATTGAAGAGTGTCACCAGAGGAGTAGTTACAAAAGAGTTTAACTCTGTCCCTTTCTGAAGCCACTTCAACATCAGTGTAGGGTGTTAAAACCTGTTCAGAACTGAGACCTGTAAAACAAAATATTATATAATATATATATTACTTTAAACCCACATGGAAGATTTAATTAATTTCAAAAGCACAAAAAAACAAACATGAATTTTCATGTTGTGCATTGTCTTTATAATCTTTGATTTGAAAAATAAATACCTCTCAACATAATAACACTCAGTTTGAATGAAAATGTTATTACTTACCTATCAAGTTAAAGAAGAGTAATAGTGAACAGAACAACATTGTAGATGGCAGGATGTGTAGAATAAGCACCAGCTGCTGATGAAAAGCACAGCATCAACTGGCTATGATCTTCATGGTAGAATCATGTTTTATCTTGAGGATTCATAATCTAATCCTGAGTTTATACTCTAGCTCCTCCTACTGACTATGTAGACACATGTAAACATTTGATTTATTCACTAGAGACTCCCCTTGATGGCACTGTGGTCTAACAGAAGACGCCTGTCACTGTGAGCTCCAGGGCACAGTAGTACAGATTAGAATCTGTTACAACAGCAGAGGAGATCTCCAGATCCACAGGGGTTATCTCCTTAATCAGTTCAACAGACAGTCGTGGGTATGTAGGTGTAGCGTTCACTACAGAGGGGTTTGAGGACACTCCAGTGAGGAGGAGGAAGATGGGAGATAATCCAGGGTACTGTTGATACCACTGGAGAGTACTAGCAGAGGAGTAGTTACAGGACAGATTTATGACATCACCCTCTAATCCAAACAAACTATCTGATGTTAGAGTAATGTCATTCCCATGACAGCCACCTGTAAAACATTTATGAAAACAGGAATTATTATCAGGTTTTGATCATAAAATTCAACTCTTTATTCAGTGAAGTGTATTAAAAATTTATAAAAGATCCTTCACAGGAATATTAATCCAGGCTCCAGTAATTTCATTAGATATGTAATTGGATATGAAGAATAGGATCAAACTCACCCACTAGTGCATATATTAAAATGTATCCTCGTAAAATGCTGGTAAGTGTTATTTGACACAGTGAAAAGAGTGAATACAAGTATAATTATGACAAAATGACTCCCCTGGTTTCTCACTGTCAGCTACAGTATAAAATGCATTTCTCTTCCTCCGCCTCAATTATGTAACACCTCCCCTTATAAAACATCACACAATACAAAGTACTTTACACGCACATACAAACGCACAGTGTTTTGTAAGTGGCTGTATATCCTGTTTTCACAATGGGCCTCAGAGCACAGTAGTACACAGCAGAGTCAGACAGCTGCACCCTCTGGGTCTTCGAGGGGGCTGGCTTTGCTGTGACATTCAGAAGGGCATCAAATCTGTCCTTGAACTCAGTAGTAGTGTCTGAAGGTGAACATCCCTTTTCAGCATTAATATGGAGTTGCCATTTGCTATTTGTTTGTACAAGAAGAGATTTGGTGATTGAGAAGTTCTATAACTTCTCACGAGTCACAAACCCGGATCCGGGATCCTCCTATCAAAAAAGCTGACTAGCATAGCCTAGCCTAACGCGACAGGGATATCATATAATATCATTTTCATGAAATCACAAGTCCAAGACACCAAATAAAAGATAAACATCTTGTGAATCCAGCCATCATTTATGATTTTTAAAATGTTTTACAGCGAAAACACAATATGTATTTCTATTAGCTAACCACAATAGGAAAAGACTCAACCGGATCTTTTCACAATTTTTTTACCGCATAGGTAGCTATCACGAAACTGACCAAATAGAGATATAATTAGTCACTAACCAAGAAACAACTTCATCAGATGACAGTCTTATAACATGTTATACAATAAATCTATGTTTTGTTCGAAAAATGTACATATTTCAGGTATAAATCATAGTTTTACATTGCAGCTACAATCACAATTATCACCAAAGCAGCTAGAATAATTACAGAGAGCAACGTGAAATACCTAAATACTCATCATAAAACATTTCTGGAAAATACATGGTGTACAGCAAATGAAAGACAAACATCTTGTGAATCCAGCCAATATTTCAGATATTTTAAAAGTGTTTTACAGCGAAAACACAATATAGCATTATATTAGCTTACTACAATAGCCAACCACACAACCGCATTCATTCACCGCAAAGGTAGCGATCGCAAAAAAACAGCAAAAGATATAAAATTATTCACTAACCTTGACAAACTTCATCAGATGACAGTCCTATAACATCATGTTACACAATACATATATGTTTTGTTCGAAAATGTGCATATTTAGCGGTACAAATCGGGGTTTTACAATGTGAATACGTAGTCAAAATGCACAAAATTGTCCGGAGAAATCTTGGACAGTCACCTAATGTAATCAAATAACTCATCATAAACTTTACTAAAAAATACATGTTGTACAGCAAATGAAAGATACACTAGTTCTTAATGCAACCGCTGTGTTAGATTTAAAAAAATAACTTTAGTACGACATACAGCTTACGTTATAGCGAGACAGCGCCCAAAATAAGGGCGGAAAATATGACTAAACATTTTCCACAGAAATACGAAATAACATCATAAATGGTTCCTACTTTTGCTGAGCGTCCATCTGAATCTTGTACAAGGAGTCCTTTGTCCAGAATAAATCGTTGTTTGGTTTTAGAATGTCCTCTTCGCCTGTCGAATTAGCAACCATAGCTAGCCATGTGGCGCAAACGTGCCCAACTTCATCTCACGCAAAGAAAAGAAAATTCCAAAACTCGCAATTAACGTGCAATAAACTGATACAACTCGGTTGAAAAAAACTACTTTATGATGTTTTTATCACATCTATCAAATAAAATCAGAGCCGGAGATGTCTAACGTGTATACCGAAAGCTTTTCAGAAGGCAATCTGGGGTTCCTTCTCGCGCCTTTGAAGACAATGAAATTTCCAGACACGTCATTCCAAAAGCTTTTGTTCGGCCTCAGATCAAGCTAGACACCCCATTCCACCTCTCACTGCCTGTTGACATCTAGTGGAACGCGTATGAAGTGCATGTATATCCATAGATTTCAGGCAAATTAATAGGAAGGCCCTGGAACAGAGCCTCGATTTCAGATTTTTCACTTCCTGACAGGAAGTTTGCTGCAAAATGAGTTCTGTTTTACTCACAGATATAATTCAAACGGTTTTAGAAACTTGAGAGTGTTTTCTATCCAATAGTAATAATAATATGCATATTGTACGAGCAAGAATAGAGTACGAGGCAGTTTAATTTGGGCACAATTTTTTACAAAGTGAAAATAGCGCCCCCCTACTGACAAAAGGTTTAAAAAATGCCTACGGTAAGTGAAATTGAAGACTACTGATTGAAGAATGAAGAATACATATTTCTTACAGTACATTGAATATGAAAACAGAGAAACACTAGACCACCTGGTGATTGCACAGAGTGCAGGTGTGACCACAGTTCTCTGATCTCAACTTCTGCCATCATGACATCAAATGTGGTTGCTGTTTAATTATGATTTCCACTTCATCAAAACATTTTGGTCTGCAGGTTTTTGTACAGTGGAATATAGACTTTGTATCACTGTGTCAAGAGCACAGTAGTAGAGAGCTGTGTCTTCCAGGTTTAGGCTTGTTATCACCAGTTCAGTTAATGTCCGGGACGTTGTGGATTTATATCTCTTATCAGGGATATGTTCACTCCTGCTCTGTGATCTGGCACCTTTATACAGTAGAAACTGAGGAGCCTGGTGAGGATAATGCCGGTACCAGTTAAGCCAAATATTTTCACTGCTTGTATCATATGAGCAGCTCAGAGTCACAAGTTCTCCCTCTGTTCTGATCACTTCATTATTTACAGGATTAATGTGATCCCCAGCAATCTGCCCTGTAAAGAAAGAATAGTAAAATTGTAACAAAGTGTAAAAGCTATGTGCTGTAGAAACTGGGGTGGAAATGTATTAACAGTAATTATATATTAACAAAGTTAAAGGGACAAAAAGCATATAATTATTCATCATAACATGATATTAAACATTATATAAAATATTGTTTACCTGAGGCTAGAATGAGAACCAGTATCAGAGAGTTCTCCATGTGGAACATAGCAATACCAGATCAGATCTCTGCCTTGGTTTATGTTGCTGCAGTGCTTGCTGCTGAGAGTTTTCTGCAGAGAGAAAGGGGATGTACATTACACAAACAGGAAATAGCTGGTTTATAGGCTCTTATCATTGTGTTGTGAAAAGCATTAAAATGAACTGTGTATATGCATGTGTGTCAGATCATGTTTTTGTACAGTGTTTATAGGTTTCCTGTCACTCTGGGCCTCAGAGCACAGTAGTACAGAGCAGAGTCTGTTACCTCAGCAGAGGAGATCTCCAGATCCACGCGGTCGGTATGAACCTGAGCTGACATATGAGGAGGGACAGGTTTCTGGACAAATCCTGATTTAGTGATGAGAATCAGGAACTCTGGTTTAGACCTGGGAAACTGACGATACCACTGTAGATTGTCTACAGAGCCAGTGTAGCTGCAGGATAGTGTGATGGTATCACCCTCCACACCAACCACCATAGGCCTAGTGGGTTTGTCATCTTCAGAACTGCTACTTGTCTAGAAGGGAAAAACATGGTGCTGTTTTGCTAGCTTTTTTGAAAACGATCAAATATATTTTGGAGTTAAAATTAAAATGATGAAATTTAATCAAATCAAATCAAATCAAATTGTATTGGTCACATACACATGGTTGGCAGATGTTAATGCGAGTGTAGCGAAATGCTTATGAATACATCACTGACCCCAAAAAATACATCACTCACCAGCAAGGACTGAGAGGATGAGAAATTATGAAAGCAGCAAAATAGCTGACAGTACACCAACGTTTCTAACACAAAACAGGCAGAGTTGAATATCTCTCTCTGTAGCTATCTTTCACTCTTGATGATTGGATAAAATGTTGTAGCTCCACCTACTGCCAAAAACAGGGGTTGGTGAACAACCACATTTCTTTATGTGTGTGCCATGCAATCCTTAATCGTAGGATTGATGCATTCATTCATTTTTAACAATGCTACTTCATTCATGTTATACTACATTATGAAGAAAATAGTTAAACAATCATCATTGATGTGGACATCAAGTTAGGGTTAGTGTTATGGTAGAAAAGAGGGGTTAGTGTTTAGGACATACAAGTTAGGGTTAGTGTTATGGGTAGAATAGAGGGGTTTAGTGTTTAGGACATACAAGTTAGGGTTAGTGTTATGGGTATAATAGAGGGGTTTAGTGTTTAGGACATACAAGTTAGGGTTAGTGTTATGGGTAGAATAGAGGGGTTTAGTGTTTAGGACATACAAGTTAGGGTTATTGTTATGGGTAGAATAGAGGGGTTTAGTGTTTAGGACCTACAAGTTAGGGTTAGTGTTATGGGTAGAATAGAGGGGTTTAGTGTTTAGGACATACAAATTAGGGTTAGTGTTATGGGTAGAATAGAGGGGTTTAGTGTTTAGGACATACAAGTTAGGGTTAGTGTTATGGGTAGAATAGAGGGGTTTAGTGTTTAGGACATACAAGTTAGGGTTAGTGTTATGGGTAGAATAGAGGGGTTTAGTGTTTAGGACATACAAGTTAGGGTTAGTGTTATGGGTAGAATAGAGGGGTTTAGTGGGGCGACGCACAATTGGCATAGCGTCGTCCGGGTTAGGGAGGGTTTGGCCGGTAGGGATATCCTTGTCTCAGTATGTAATAAAATGTATGCACTCTACTGTAAGTCGCTCTGGATAAGAGCGTCTGCTAAATGACTAAAATGTAATGTAAAATGTAGTGTTTAGGACATATTCTTTCATCTGCCTGTTGATTACTTTCTCCCCGTCATCAGATGTTGTAGATTTTTAACCAGTAACTGTGGTGCTGATTTGGGATGTTGTCGATACCATAGAAGAGTGTTACCAGTACTGTAGTTACAAGAGAGAGTAACTCTGTCCCTTTCTGAAGCCACTTCTACATCAGTGTTGTCACACCCTGACTGTAGATTGCTTTGTATGTTTCTATTTTTAGTTTGGTGAGGGTGTGATGTGGGTGGGTATTCTATGTTGTCGGTCTAGGTTTTCTATTTCTATGTGTTTGGCCTGGTATGGTTCTCAATCAGAGGCAGCTGTCTATCGTTGTCTCTGATTGAGAGCCATACTTAGGTAGCCATCTTGATTAAAAGTATTATGGATACGTACCACGCTGCACTTTGGTCAAATGACACTTGACAGTTACCTTGAATAAACCAACAGTATGTAATGTAAGACTAATACTCACCAACAAGTGCAGAGAGGAGAAACACTGGGTAGAGAAACATGGTGATGGGTGTAACAGTGTGTTATCAGGAGGCAGAACTGAAGACATCCCACTGTTCCAGTCAGTTAGAGCAGAATCATTTCTCCAACCCCTCATTTTAGCTCCTAGTCAGTAATTGGACCCACATTACAGCAACATTATAATCTGTGATGAACAAATATGACTTAATTGATGGATAACCATGAACATGATCTCTGATTATTTGTAGTCAGATTCTTGCCTATTACATGGTGTTACTAGTAGGAATTTATTACAGTCAGGTTCTTGTAGTGTTTCTGGGTTTCCTGTCACTGTGGGCCTCAGAGCACAGTAGTACAGAGCAGTCTGTCACTTCAACAGAGGAGATCCATGCAGGTTCTCTCCTTGTTCAGTGTAACAGACAGTAGAATGTCTTGTGGATCACCTGTCACTTCATATGGATTATTGATAGTTGTTACGAGGTAAAGGAATTGGAGACCTGGTCCAGATGAATGTCTGTACCACAGCAGACTGTCTGCTATTACTTTATAGTTACATGAGATCTTAACCTGTTGTCACAGGGGGTTTCAGAGCACAGTAGTACACAGCAGAGTCAGACAGCTGCACCCTCTGGATCGTCAAAGGGAACTGACTTTGCTGTGAAATTCAGTCTGGCATCAAATCTGTTGTTGTACTCAGTTGCAGTTTTCTCACCTCCAAACCTATCAGTGCTCAGCATAAACATGGTGTTGCTATTTGTTTGTTGTTTGTACCAGAAGAGATATGGTGAGAAGTTGTATCAAATAGACAAGTGAGTGTTGTTGGTTGTCCTTCTACGACCATTACATCTTCTGTTGGCTGTCTTACATTCTCTTCTGCTCTGCACACTGAAAAGAAAGATACATTTATCTTCACAACATATAATAATGTATATAAATAAAATGAACAAATGCACAGAAAGAGACAGATGAACAGAGTGATGTTATACCAAAGCAGCATGCAGCCAGAACATGCAGGATCAGACAATTTCTCATGACTAGTCAGTCAGTTTGAAGTGGAAAAGGTAAGGAGCAGAACAATGCTGATATATCTATCACAGAGCTTTGACACCCTCTGTCCTACTGTTGATGCTTCATGTTGTTCTGTGTTACATGCAGTAGTAGACCATGGGGAGGTATCTGTCTGTTTGGCATCTTCTGATTCAGGGGTGTTTGTGCTTTGTTAGGTTGCCCCCTTCAGGTTGACTTTCATACTACACCACCAAGCTGTGTAAATTGTGAGGAGGAGTAACTACAAACAACAGTATTTTTGCACTGGTCATATTTCCAAGTGCTTTTCCAACCACTTTTAAAAAATGATGGAATTGAAGACAACTAATTGAAGAGTGAAGAATACATATTTCTCACAGTTCATTGAATATGAAGACAGAGAAACACTAGACCACCTGGTGATTGCACAAAGCACATCACAATTCTCTGATCTCAACCTCTGCCATTACATTATGAAATTGTGGTTTGATGTTCAAATTTGATCCCCGCTTCATCAAAGCATTTTTGGTCTGCAGGTTTTAGAACAGCATCTTATACACATTGCACCACTGCGTTAATATATTCCCTGAGAGCACAGTATTAGAGAGCTGTGTCTGCCAGAGTTAGAGTTGTTATGATCAGTTGAGTTGATGTCTGAGACTTTGTTATCAGGGATATGTTCCCTAGTACTTGATCTTGCACCTTTATACTGTAGAACTGAGGAGCCTGGTTAGGGTAATGCCTGTACCATTAAAGGTAAATACATTTCCAGCCTATATCATATGAGCAGCTCAGAGTCACAGGTTTTCCATCTGCACGTAAGACTTCATGCTATGCAGGAGAAATGTGATCCCCAGCAATCTGTCCTGTAAAGAGAATATAGAAACTAATTCAATTGACAGAAGTTTAAAAAGTAACAACCGTCAACAATATAGGCTCACTTAGAAAATATTGTAAGGTTCACCTGTACAAAACGTAGAGAACATCCAGATCAAACCAAGAAACATCATCATTCATCTACTGTATGTCGACCAACTAACTAACTGAAATATGTCACTTGTCATCATATGTACAGTTTGAACAGGATAATTTGTAGCTCCTCGCTTTGACATAAAACCCATTCAATGCTTTCTCTTAATGAAGTGTGGTGGTGGTGATGAAAGCTTGGTTTACTAAATCACTGTACATATGGAACCAATGGTATTTATAGGAGAGAATGTTTAGAATGTTTAGTCATATTCATGACTTTCACTTTATTTCCAAATATATAATCTGGTCACTGGTATTAGTCTTGGTAGTATCAGGGAGGTAGTGAGGTTACTGTGTCAATTTCAAAGTGGTGTTGTATACTGTACAGACAGGTGTATTGTCATTGTGTAGCTCAGTATGTTTTTGTAAAGGGGTTGTATATCCTGTTGTCACAGTGGGCCTCAGAGCACAGTAGTACACAGCAGAGTCAGACAGCTGCAACCTCTGGATCGTCAAGGGGACAGAGCTAGATGTGAAATTCAGCCTGGAATCAAACCTCTTCTTGAAATCATCACTATTGCTCCCCTCTGAATAACGATCTCTTCTCAGGACATACTGAGGAGAGTCTCTAGTTAACTGGATGTACCAGAAGAGATCAGGAGATGTAGTACTGCTAGTAGTGTAGTTACAGCTGAGTGTTACCAGTCCTCCTTCAAGGGCAGTAACATGTCCACTCTGCTGGTCAACAGCCTCTTCTGCTCTGCAACCTGAAAAAGTAGTAACACTATTTTTTTTATGATCAGTTAGGAAAAATTCTGGCAAAGAGAATAGGAAGGTGAAGCACTATACTGTACCAAAATGGCATGCACCCAGGATAAGTAAAGTATTGCTAAGCCAATATGACATCATGATTCATGTATAGAGGAAGAATAGACTGTTATAGACTTTATGTTCCATCCACTGTAGCTAAGAAGTCTCATAGTTGTGGGGCTCTGCAGTAAAGGAGGAGCTTATTGTATATTCAAATCAAATCAAATTTTATTTGTCACATGTGCTGAATACAACAGCAACCTTTCAGTGAAATGCTCACTTACAAGCCCTTAACCAACAATGCAGTTTTAAGAAAATACCTAAAATAACTAAGAGATAAGAAAAACAAGTAATTAAAGAGCAGCAGTAAATAACAATAGCTGGGCTATATACAGTGCGTACCGGTACAGAGAAAAACGTGTCTTCATTTGAATTTCTAGACTAAAAAGTTGGGGGGGTCATACAGTGGATCGAATTTGGAATATAGGTATAAAAAAAATTACAAGATGACTTGATAAAATATAGAATTTGGACTTTACTACCAAATCCCATAGAAACACAATGAATAATACTTTCATCAATGGCAAAAAATGAAGTGTCTGTCCTATATCTATGAGATATAAGAAAGCTCAAGAAATATATATGTTTTATTTTTCTACACATATTTAACCCCTTAAATTCTCCATCGTGTTCGTTAGAATCTACCCTTTCCACAGCAGGGTCACATTTGTTTTTAGCCCAAACGGTACGCTACAAACAGAAGTTGGCAGAGTGGTAATATTTGTGAGAAGATTGATTTTCGGGATGTCTCATGGTCTGACATTCACCGCTGCAGCTCGGCCACCTTCCACCGCAGATGCAGAAGACCGCCATAGGCTGATGTGGTGGATTGAGACGCAGCCCATGAAAAAATACGTATATCTCTAGCTGAAAGGAATCGAAGCAAACTATGAGACTCCACTGACACCTATTGACTCTCACTAGTAACTTGCCCTTGAAATACAAGCAATGTCATGGTTTTACCTTGTTGGGCAGAATGTTGAACACCAGAGGGAACTATTGTATCATTATTATACATAGAAAATCCTTGTCACTGGACTTCATAACTGTGGAGGGCAGTCTACAGGAGGAGCACAGACAAAGAACATCTGTCATATAACTGATCAGGAGGCAGAGAGAACCTCTCAGTGGACGAGCTACCTAGCTCACTTGGGCCAGATGAATCTGTCCTTCAGAAGGTGTAATGGGAAGAACATGTAGGATAAGAAGGTACCTCACCTGAAGATCAGCCAGAAGCTGCAGAAACGGCTGTTTGTGGGTCTTTTTTTAATTTTATTTTTTACTTGCTACTTACACTTGCTTACCATATTTAAATGTTGAGGAAGTTCTAAGAATGACAAGGTCAGTAATATTTGTATTTTCTATTTTTGCATAAATAACTAATTGTCAATTGTATTGTATGTTGTGCACATTTCAATTTATAGGACACTAAATCGTCACATGAACAATGAAATATTAGGGTATGACGATTTTATTTTTACGAATAATTTTTCGTATCTCGTGACCCAGACCAAAACAGTGTAAGATCCTTTTATGTTTGTCTTGTCTATTACCAGTCAGTTGGCTTCAGGTATGCTCCTCTAAAGAGTGCAGTACATGGATTTACCACTAGAGGACCAAACCACTGAGCAGGTCCATGTTGAGAGCAATGATGTCACATAAACGATGCATATTGTATTTTAGGGGAGGATGGCTCATAGTAATGGCTCTGTGCAGTTGTAAATAACATTTAAACACTATGAATGTGCAATTACCATGGTTTTGTGCTGTTCGTTCACTGTAAGATTAAATTAAAAGATTTCAATCCATATAATAACTGACCTAAAAAAGCTGAAAAGAGAACAAATGAGAAGGAAAACATCTTGTAGACCTTTGAGAAACCGACAGACAGCACTGAGAGACCTGACTAACTAGCTACTTTCTGAACAATAACATCCATAAACTACATGTGGATCTTTGATTATACAGCCCCTCCTCTTGACACCAACATGAAATGTTTTCTGTTATGGCTTTCTTTCTACAGTATATGTTGTCAGGTTTTTGTACAGTGTGTCTGGGTTTCCTGTCACTGTGGGCTGCAAGGCACAGTGGTACAGAGCAGAGTCTTCCAATTCAGCAGAGGAGATCATCAAGTCAACACGGGTCTTCTCTTCATTCAGTCTACCAGTGTGTCGTGGAGTCGTAATGGATGTATTCTGTACATACATGCTGCTTTGTTGGATCAAAAGAAGACATTCTGGTCTGGATCCGGGGTATTGACGGTACCATTGTAGGTTGATAATGTTGCCCTTGTAGTTGCAGGAGAGAGTGATGTCTGTTCCTTGAAGGACATTGACTTCAGGCTTCACTGGAGTTATTGTTTCCTGCTCCATACTATCACCTGCAACAACATAAGTATTGTCATTGTGTTAATGTTTATTCCAAATGAGAAACAATACATGGATTAGGTGCCCGGAAAGTATGACAAGAGAAATAATTGAAAGTTTCCAGTGAAATGCATCTTAGTGTTTAATGCAATCATTCACTGAAAAAAAGCAATGTCACTGTATTCAAAATGTTATTTGGTTTAAGCTGAGAATTCAGCACTCACCTACAAATGCAGAGAGGAGCAACAGTAATATGAGTGACATCCTGACACAGACTAGATAAACTAACTGAGAGATAAGACAGTGAGAGAGCTGAGTAGATCCTCTACAAAGACATCCTCATGGTTGCAGGTATACCCAGCCTATACCAGTGTTTGACTATGAGGCCCCTCCTCTGATAACTGGATATGTAACTCTTCTTCTGTGGTTTGTGGTTAAGGGTTTTCAGTTCCTATTGGCCTCATCAGATTATTTTACCCTTATTTCTATCTGAAAATATCTTGGTTTTGCTTTTGTTTGTTTATTTTTTCAATAGATAATACTATACCAATCCTATACTATATATACCATCTGCAAATAAACCTTCTCTGAGAATAGTAGAATACGGTGTCACTGTTGATGAGGATGAAGATCATTCCAAACAAAATGTATCTTTGTGTCAGACTGTCTGTGGGCTCCAGGGCACAGTAGTACAGAGCAGAGTCTGTCACATCAGCAGAGGAGATCACCAGATCCGTACGTTTGGCTTTTTTGTCATGATTTAGAGTGAAACCTGGTGTAATATCCACATACTCCAAAACCAGTAACTGTGGTGCTGATTTGGAATATTGGGATACTAGTTTACAAATAATGTATGCACTAGAGACTCCACTTGACGGCGCTGTGGTCAAAGAAAATAGCAGATTGTAAAACCACAACCTGTCAGTTCCTCCTCAATAGCTAATTATTTAATTCATTTCTATCTGGCAATGGATAGGGAATGCTACTGTTTGTTTTTTCAATGGATCAACAATGCACTACCGTATGTATTATCTGCAAATAAACCTTATGATATGATTCATAATATGGCTTGGAAATGCATTATTTAAAGAAAATCACAATACAATATATACCATGCTATACCATATGTTTAACCTTTCTAGAGCCTCAACCCCGGATCCGGGATCACCCCCCACCCCCCCTCACACTGATTAGCATCGCTAGCATAGCGTCACAATTAAATAGTAGCATCTAAATATCATTAAATCACAAGTCCAAGACACCTAATGAAAGATACAGATCTTGTGAATAAAGCCACCATTTCAGATTTTTAAAATGTTTTACAGGGAAGACACAATATGTAAATCTATTAGCTAACCACGTTAGCAAAGGACACGATTTTTTTACTCCCAACAGCTTTTTCCTGCGTCAGTAGCTATCACTAATTCGACTAAATAAAAAAATATATAGCCACTAACCAAGAAACAACTTCATAAGATGACAGTCTGATAACATATTTATGGTATAGCATAGTTTTTTTGGGGAAAAATGTGCATTTTTCAGGTATAAATCACAGTTCTACATTGCAGCTGCAATCTGAAATAGTGCTGACCCAGCCAGAACAATTACAGAGACCAACGTCATATAACGAATTACTCATCTTAAAACATTTCAGAAAAATACACAGCGTACAGATATTGAAAGCCCAACATCTGGTGAATCCAAACAATATTTCAGATTTATTAAATGTTTTATAACGAAAACAAAATGTAGCGCTAAATTAGCATAGCTATACCAGGCAGATTCGGCTAGGCGCCCACGGCCAGTTCACATGCACAACAGATATGATATAACATCGTAAATTGGGTCTTACTATGGCTGATCTTTCATCAGAATGTTGATCAAAGTGTCCTTTGTCAAGATGAGTCGTTGGTTCCGTTCAGAATTGTTCCTTTCCCACTCCATTTAGCACAGGTACTGGTCGAGTGGCACGGATCTCTCAAACGTAAATAAAATCAGACAACGGAACACCACAAAACTCCCGAAAAAATTCAAATAATCTGATTAAACTATATTGAAAAAACATACATTACGATGATCTGGTCACATGTATCAAACAAACTTCGAGACGGAGATAGTTTTCATCCATAATGGCCGCACAACAGAAGACAATCGCAGCTACAAGTCGCACGATTTAGACAACCGGAAGTTGTCGGTCACGCCAAAGAATTAGCTCTCATTTCACGTCAGTCCCAGATAAACAAGATATTTTTCCTCTGACGTCCTCTTGACACCCAGAGGAAGGCCAATGAGGTGTGTTTCGGGTCATAGGGGGCACGACCATATATAGGCAGAGCGTTGAAGCTGGCATACACATCTTGCTTTTTTCTTCTTGGTCATGGAAAGTGCTGTCAAATGACTTCTGTATCACTCAGAGACAAAATTGAAACGGTTTTAGAAACTAGAGATTGTTTTCTTTCCAATGGTATTATTTATATGCATATAGTAAGAGCAATAATTGAATAAGAGGCAGTTTAATCTGTAGAGCAAATTATGCTAATGGGAAAATAGCACCCCCTGTATTCTCAAGAAGATAATCTGCAAATAACCCTAATAGTAAAAAAATTATAATACTGTATGTTGGTAAGGATGAAGTGAATTCTAAACAAAATTCATACATCCCACATCTTTGTGTCAGACTGTCAGCTTTTTGTATGAGGAAGTGTTTCCTGTCACTGTAGGCTCCATGTCACAGTAGTACAGAGCAGAGTCTGTCACTTCAGTAGAGGAGTCTGTATGAATGGTCTGTATGAGTGTATAATTGTAATAAATACATGCAGATACAGCATCATTCATATAAAGGAGTTTGATATGACTGAAAAAGAATGTCTCAGAGATTCTTAGCTGAACCGCACCTTTATTTGCCAAGGAAGAGTACATGATCAGTGAATATATTCAATTTGCAGGCTACAATGTGGGAATCTCATGTGTGGTAATAACTATAGTACATGTGTGTATAGATTTCTTAAGTCTTATTACATACAGTCGGGAGGAACTATTGGATATAAGAGCAACGTCAACTCACCAACATTACGACCAGGAATACGACTTTCCCGAAACGAATCCTCTGTTTGGCCCACCACCCAGGACAATGGATCGGATCCCAGCCGGCGACCCAAAACAACGGTGCCGCGGGAGGGGCAGACGGAGCAGTCTTCTGGTCAGGCTCCGTAGACGGGCACATCGTGCACCGACCCGAGCACACTACTCGCCAATGTCCAGTCTCTTGACAACAAGGTAGACGAAATCCGAGCAAGAGTTGCCTTCCAGATAGACATCAGAGACTGTAACGCTCTTTGTTTCACGGAAACATGGCTCACTCGAGACACGCTATCGGAGGTGGTAAAGCCACCTGGTTTCTTCACGCATCGCGCCGACAGAAACAAGCATCTCTCAACAACATTGATGAATACGCTGATTCGGTGAGCGAGTTTATTAGCAAGTGCATCGGTGATGTATTACCCACAGCGTCTATTAAAACATTCCCAAACCAGAAACTGTGGATTGTTGGCAGCATTCGCGCAAAACTGGGCAAGGTGACCGGAAACATGACCGAATACAAACAGGGTAGCTATTCCCTCCGCAAGGCAATCAAACAAGCTAAGCGTCAGTATAGAGACAAAGTAGAGTCACAATTCAACGGCTCAGACACGAGAGGTATGTGGCAGGGTCTACAGTCAATCACGGACTACAAAAGAAAAACCACCACCGTTGCGGACCATGATGTCTTGCTCCCAGACAGACTAAACAACTTCTTTGCTCGCTTTGAGGACAATAAAGTGCCACTGACATGGCCCGCTACCAAAACCTGCGGGCTCTCCTTCACTGCAGCCAACGTGAGTAAAGCATTACTTGTTAACCCTCGCAAGGCTGCAGGCCCAGACGGCATCCCCAGCCACGTCCTCAAAGCATGTGCAGACCAGCTGGCTGGTTTCTTTACGGACATATTCAATCAATCCTTATCCCAGTCTGCTATTCCCACTTGCTTCATGAGGGCCACTATTGTTCCTGTTCACAAGAAAGCTAAGGTAACTGACAAAAAGACAAAAATGTACCTCCATAGCATGTAACAATTTGCCTGTGAATAACCACACCTTCATTCAAATGTGCTACTGTATGCAGATGTCTTGCTCCACAACCGAAGACACTACCATACCCTGCCAGCACGCCCACAAGCGAGCCACTCAGGAGCAGAATGATGACGCGTGGAAGAGGGAATGGAATGAGATGGGAACAGAAATTTGTTGCAAGTTGGGGAGGAGGGCTAATAGCTGAACAATAGAATTTTCAACCTTCACTAAAGAATAGTCTAATAGCCGAGCTAGGTGTGAAAACCTCCCTCCTATCACAGACCAGATTTGCCCTAACGACCAAAGGGTAGCTTGCTACTCAATGTAATAAAGTAATGACTTTTCAAATAAGTTACCTAACTTGTTATGTTGGCTCACAATATGTTAGCTACGCTGTCCTTACGAACCACATAGCATATCATTACAGCAGTATGTACCGGTATGTTAGCTAGCTACCTAATGTTAGTAGTTATACATCAAACTTGCCAGTATATTAACTATAGGCTATCTAACTACCCAACGTTTATTGACTTGATTGTTCTCGTTAATCTTAGTTTAGCCAAATCGTATAGTCGTTGTGCTTTCTCAATGGACATTCGGGTGCTTTCGTAAATTCGCTCTGGCTATCTATATGGCTGGACAATAGAACGATTCAAAACGGCTTAAGAACGTTGGCTAAACTGGAACACTAGCGTGAGCCCACAGCAAATGAATGGAATCAAATGTTCGCAGAGCCTGTTTTGACTGGAGTAATGCTTAGAATTCCATAAAAAAATGTATCTCTTTTTATTTTACCACTACAATCTGTTCGTCGGACGAAACTGGAAAAAACAACTTGTGTAGAAAGTCAACATCCAAACCTCAATGGTGTCAACTGTGCTTATGTCTGCGTAATGAAAAAGTAGGGGAAAAATAAAAACTTCAGACTATTTCTGGTCTAGTGATCTATGACAAACGAGCTCGCTGCCCAGACTCACATAATTACAAAGAGGGGATTCTCCTGATTAACATTTTGCCAGTGTAACAGTTTTGCTTCCGTTCCTCTCCTCGCCACTTCCTGGGCTTGAACCAGGGACCCTCTGCACAAAATGGAATACTATCAAATTATTCACAAAGATTCCCTCTGGTGGTTAAACTTACCATAACTTGCAGTAACAGAAGAAACGGCTGAGAATTAAATGACGTGCCACAGAATGCTGCAGCAGCACGCAGGGTGTGCCGCAGTATGACACAACTTTTAAAGGAGGAACCACTGTATAGCCTCGCCTTGGGACCTTTACACACCCGGTAAGATTAGCAGCCCTATGTAGGCACACAAGTCAATCTCATCCATCCTTTTCCAGTTGTCTGCATATTTACAGAAAACCTCAAAATTTGTCATCTCCAGGAAGATTTTTTTGATGGCTGGTGTGATGAACATGTAGAATGTTGAGGCGATGTCCTGGGCATGGGCAACTACATATCCTGTGGGCCCTGTGGTCATCCTTATGACATTTTGTGCTGTCATCCTGCCCTGTTTGTCATATGGTGACAAGGACCATGTTATTTTGCTGACAAAAATGTCTCTCTTTCATCTTGGGCTATTTCTTCTTCATCTGAAGATGATGCATCGTGCTCTGGGTTGTGTTCTTCCCCGTCTTCTTCCTCAGATACCTCCTCCTCTTCAAATTATTGTTCTCTTTTCCTCTTGGACATCTGAATAAATCTGATCTACGACCTGCTGGGCATTGACACGTGCTCTCATGGCTTCAGCAAAGAGAGAACTGAGGGGACTGTCATCTGCAGCACCTTTATAGCATCTGACTGCATTCCCCACTAGTTAACAATGCTTTCAAGAAATGTTTATTTTGTCTGAAATTGTTTTTATTTTGTCTGTGAACTTGAGTCACGTGTGGGGTCATGGAGGGGAGATGCTGCACATGCACAAGAAAGTTTTAATTTTGTCTGAGTTCAATCAGTAGCACAAATAATCTCAATTTCTCATTGTGTGTGTGTGTGTGTGTGTATCTTTATGGTTTGTAAATTATTTTATAACTGCAGATAAAAAAATGACCCTAAAATAATATTTGTACCGTCGTGGTGTACAGCTTTCATGGAAATATGAACAAAAGCGATGTTTCTCTTTTTCTAATGTTTGGGTCACTCTATTTCTTCACAAAATTTCAAGTTGTGAAGAAATATAATTTATGGGGTTTTCTCTGCTGTTAAACATAGTGGCGGGTCATTTTTGACCCTTAAGACAACACAAGAGTTAAGGGCCCAACGGTACGGAATTGAAGTCAGGATCTGAACCCAGCAGCACTCCAGTTACCAGATCCTCGGATTAGAACTGGCAACCTACCGCTCAGTTTATGACGTAAAACCCATTCATTGCTGGTGGTGGGGATGAAGGTTTGTTTTCCTAAATGACACTAAATATGGCTTTAATTCAGGTACATTTATATGATATGTTTAGTCATGAAATTGTTCTGATATTCATGACATATTTACTTTATTTCCAAACATAAAATCTGGTCACTGGTAGTTGAACATGCCAATAATTTCATATAAAAAAAGGGAATATAATGAATGGAACATGATCTGTGTTTCTATTGTCAGAATTTGTTTTTCTACAGTGTTTCTGCATTTCCTGTCACTGTGGGCCTCAGAGAACAGTAGTACAGAGCAGAGTCTGTCACAACAGAGGAGATCTCCTGATCCATACGGTTGTCCTTTTTTTCATGTGTGAGGGTCCATTTTGTACTATCAGTGTTGGTTATGATCCCAGAGTAGTCCACTATGAGGAACTGTGGAGAGGATCCAGGGTGCTGGAGGTACCATAACAGACTGTTGGTTAATGAGCTGTTGTATCTTCAGGAGAGTCGAACACTACTACCCTCTATAACATCCACTACATCTCTGTCTGGACTTATTATGTCTTCAACACTTGTACCTGTAAAAAAGAACAACATGTATTACTGAGTCAATGTAGACAGTGTACAGTATATCCACACTTAATGTATCAAAGTGTATTACCACTTCAAATTGATAATACCATATTGTAATGAGTACTGAACAGTGTACATTCTGTCAGTACACATTCAGTTAATGGAGAGTGAATTCTTACCTACAAGTGCACAAAACAAGACTGAATAGAGCAGCATCATAGTCACTGGGTGAAAGACAGAGACTTCTCTAATGATCTTCTCTTGGAACATTCACTCTCTGGGTGAATCAGTTCCACTCATTATATGTTAAGTGTAACACTAAGCTCCTCCTCATGACACAATAGAATGGGTGCATGTTGACTCCACTTGATGGCACTATTGTCAAATTAAACCTTGAACTACAGAGTAGAAATACACTCTCAGGCGATGTTACGTTTTTGTACAGTGTTTCTAGGTTTCCTGTCACTGTGGGCTTCAGAGCACAGTAGTACAGAGCAGAGTCTGTTACTTCAACAGAGGAGATCTTCAGATCAACACGTTTGGCATTTTTGTCATGATTTAGAATGAACCCTGGTGTAATGTTTGCGTACTCCGTAACCAGTAACTGTGGTGCTGAATTGGGATATTGTCGATACCATAGAAGAGTGTTACCAGAAGAGGTGTAGTTACAAGAGAGAGTAACTCTGTCCCTTTCTGAAGCCACTTCTACATCAGTGTAGGGTGTTAATACCTGTTCAGAACTGACACCTGTGAAACATAAAACATATATTACATTTAATATTTTAAAACCACATGGAAGATTTAATTGATTCCAAATGCAGTGTAAAGATAAAAAGTATTCAAAGTAAAAAAACATGTATCCTCATGTAGTGCATTATCTTCATGATCTTTGATTTGAAAAAAATAAATACCTCTCAACATAATCACACTTAGTTTGAATAAAAATGTATTACTTACCTATCAAGTTAAAGAAGAGTAAAAGTGAACAGAACAACATTGTAGATGTCAGGATGTATAGAAGAAGCACCAGCTGCTGATGAAAAGCACAGCATCAACTGTCTATGATCTTCATGGTAGTATCATGTTTTATCTCGAGGATTCATAATGTAATCCTGAGTTTTATACTCTAGCTCCTCCTACTGACAATGTAGAATCAAAGATGTTTCATATACATTTGATTTATTCACTAGAGAATCCACTTGATGGCACTGTGGTCTAACAGAAGACAGCAGATGCTTGTAAATCCATAAAATTCAGTTCACTGCTGAGTCAATAAGTTATGCGTCACTGTGGACGTCACAGCACAGCAGTACAGTGCAGAGTGTTGTAAGTTTTTTGTACAGTATTTCCTGTCAATGTAGGCTCTACAGCACAGTCGTACAGAGTAGTTCTCACTTCAGCAGAGGAGATCTCCAGATCTATACAGGTCTTCTCTGTTCAGTTTAACAGTGAGGTAAGAGTATGGAGGTTTAGCTCTCACTACAGTCCTAGAGGCATGGAGGATGAAGAGGAGGAATTGGGGAGCTGATCCTGGATACTGTTTATACCACAGTACACTGTATTTTGAGGAGTAGTTGCAGGAAAGCTGAACATTACCTGCCCTAATCTTCATAAACGTAATGTTGGTTTGGCTGGATGGTCTGCTGAACACTGACACCTACACATGTGAAGAGGTGACAGATCAGATCAATTATAAGGGAGATGTATTTGAAATTAGGAAAGATTTTCATATTTTCTCTAAAATTCAATAGCACAGATAAACTATAAATTAGCCTAAACAATGTAGTTAAAATAATGACAGGAATACAGTAATTTACTAACATGTCAGAGCAGAAAGTAAAATAACTGTGTAGAGAACCATCATATTGTAGATGAGGTTATATGCTGGAGTGAAGTCCAACAGTTTTTTAAAGTATAGTTTATCTTCATGAACCTACAGTAGGACGCCCCACCCCTGCACTAAAAGAAGCACAAAAGGTGTTTACAGAGCAGAGTCTGTTAAAACAGCGGAGGAGATCATCCAGATCCACACGGGTTCTCTCCTTATTCAGTTCAACAGACAGTCGAGGGTATGGAGGAGTAGCGTTCACTACAGAGGGGTTTGAGGACACTCCAGTGAGGAGGAGGAAGATGGGAGATAATCCAGGGTACTGATGATACCACTGGAAAGTACGAGCAGAGGAGTAGCTACAGGACAGCTTCATGACTTCACCCTCCAAGCCAAACACCTTATCTGATGTTGGAGTAATGTCATTCCCATGACAGCCGCCTGGAAAACATGTATGAAACAAAAATTTGTCAAGTGTATTAAAAATTGATAAAATGTCATTCACAGTAATATTACTCCAGGCTCCAGTAATTACATGGGATATGTAATTGGATATGAAGAATAGTATCAAACTCACCCACAGGTGCATATATTAAAATGTATCCTGGAAACATGCTGGTAAGTGTTATTTGACACAGTGAAAAGAGTGAATACAAGTATAATTCTGACAAAATGACTCCCCTGGTTTCTCACTGACTATAGACTATAACATGCATTTCTCTTCCTCCGCCTCAATAATGTAACACCTCCCCTTAAAAAACATCACACAACATAAAATACTTTACACACGCACATACACACGCACAGCGTTTTTGTAAAGGGGCAGTATATCCTGTTGTCACAGTGGGCATCATAGCACAGTAGTACACAGCAGAGTCTTCAAGGGGACTGATTTTGCTGTGACATTCAGAAGGGCATCAAATCTCTCCTTGAACTCAGTAGTAGTGTCTGCAGGTGAACATCCCTTCTCAGCATAAACATGGAGTTGATATTTGCTAGTTGTTTGTACCAGAAGAGATGAGCGTTATTGGTTGTCCTTCTACGACCATTACATCTTCTGTTGGCTGTCTTACATTCTCTTCTGCTGTGCACCCTGAAAAGAAAGAGAAATATATCTTCAAAACATATAATAATAATGTATATAAATTAAATTAACAAATGCACAGAAAGAGACAGATGAACAGAGTGATGTTATACCAAAGCAGCATGCAGCCAGAACATGAAGGATCAGCCAATTTCTCATGACTAGTCAGTCAGTTTGAAGTGGAAAAGGTAAGGAGCAGAACAATGTTGATCTATCTATCACGAGCTTTGACACTCTCTGTCCTACTGTTGATGCTTCATGTTGTTCTGTATTACATGCAGTAGTAGACCATGGGGGGGGTGTCTGTCTGTATGGCATCCTCTGATTTAGGGGTGTTTGTGCTTTGTTAGGTTGCCCCCATCAGGTTGACTTTCATACTACACCACCAAGCTGTGTCAATTTTGAATAGGGCCAACAATAATAATATTGTTGCACTTTGTCATATTCCCAAGTGATTATCTGACCAATATTAACTTCTACTTGGTCACCATCACGGATCCGGGAGCATCCTCATCAGTAAAAAAGCTGACTAGCATAGCCTAGCATAGCGCCACAAGTAAATACTAGCATATAAATATCATGAAATCACAAGTCCAAGACACCAAATGAAAGATACAACTCTTGTGAATCCAGCCATCATTTTCGATTTTTAAAATGTTTTACGGCGAAAACACAATATGTATTTCTATTAGCTAACCACAATAGCAAAAGACTCAACCGCATATTTTCACAATTTTTTTACCTTTTTAGGTAGCTATCACAAAACCGACCAAATAGAGATATAATTAGTCACTAACCAAGAAACAACTTCATCAGATGACAGTCTTATAACATGTTATACAATAAATCTATGTTTTGTTCGAAAATGTGCATATTTGAGGTATAAATCATAGTTTTACATTGCAGCTACCATAAAAAATATCACCAAAGCAGCCGGAATAATTACAGAGAGCAACGTGAAATACCTAAATACTCATCATAAAACATTTATGAAAAATACATGGTGTACAGCAAATGAAAGATAAACAACTTGTGGATCCAGCCAATATTTCAGATTTTTTAAGTGTTTTACAGCGAAAACACAATATAGCATTATATTAGCTTACCACAATAGCCAACCACACAACCGCATTCATTCACGGCAAAAGTAGTGATCGCAAAAAAACAGCAAAAGATATACAATTATTCACTAACCTTGACAAACTTCATCAGATGACAGTCCTATAACATCATGTTACACAATACATATATGTTTTGTTCGAAAATGTGCATATTTAGCGGTACAAATCGTGGTTTTACAATGTGAATACGTAGCCAAACTGCACAAAATTATCCGGAGATATTTTGGACAGTCACCTAATCTAATCAAAGAACTCATCATAAACTTTACTAAAAAATACATGTTGTACAGCAAATGAAAGATACACTAGTTCTTAATGCAATTGCCGTGTTAGATTTTTTAAAATAACTTTAGTACGACATACAGCTTACGTTAAAGCGAGACAGCGCCTGCAATGAGGGCGGAAAATAGAACTATACATTTTCCACAGAAATACGAAATAACATCATAAATGGTTCCTACTTTTGCTGAGCTTCCATCAGAATCTTGTACAAGGAGTCCTTTGTCCAGAATAAATCGTTGTTTGGTTTTAGAATGTCCTCTTCGCCTGTCGAATTAGCAACCATAGCTAGCCATGTGGCGCAAACGTGCCCAACTTCACCTCACGCAAAGAAAAGAAAATTCCAAAACTCGCAATTAACATTCAATAAACTGATACAACTCGGTTGAAAAAAACTACTTTATGATGTTTTTATCACATCTATCAAATAAAATCAGAGCCGGAGATGTCTAACGTGTATACCGAAAGCTTTTCAGAAGGCAATCTGGGGTTCCTTCTCGCGCCTTCGAAGACAATGACATTTCCAGACACGTCATTCCAAAAGCTCTTGTTCGGCCTCAGATCAAGCTAGACACCCCATTCCACCTCTCACTGCCTGTTGACATCTAGTGGAAGGCGTATGAAGTGCATGTATATCCATAGATTTCAGGCAAATTAATAGGAAGGCCCTGGAACAGAGCCTCGATTTCAGATTTTTCACTTCCTAAGAGGAAGTTTGCTGCAAAATGAGTTCTGTTTTACTCACAGATATAATTCAAACGGTTTTAGAAACTTGAGAGTGTTTTCTATCCAATAGCAATAATAATATGCATATTGTACGAGCAAGAATAGAGTACGAGGCAGTTTAATTTGGGCACAATTTTCTACAAAGTGAAAATAGCGCCCCCCTATTGACAAAAGGTTTAAAAAATGCATACGGTAAGTGAAATTGAAGACTACTGATTGAAGAATGAAGAATACATATTTCTTACAGTTCATTGCATATGAAAACAGAAAAAACCTAGACCACCTGGTGATTGAACACAGCACAGGTGTGACCACAGTTCTCTGATCTCAACTTCTGCCATCATGACATCAAATGTGGTTGCTGTTTAATTATGATTTCCACTTCATCAAAACATTTTGGTCTGCAGGTTTTTGTACAGTGGAATATACACTTTGTATCACTGTGTCAAGAGCACAGTAGTAGAGAGCTGTGTCTTCCAGGTTTAGGCTTGTTATCACCAGTTCAGTTAATGTCCGGGACGTTGTGGATTTATATCTCTTATCAGGGATATGTTCAGTTGTACTTGATCTGGCACCTTTATACAGTAGAAACTGAGGAGCCTGGTGAGGATAATGCCGGTACCAGTTAAGCCAAATATTTTCACTGCTTGTATCATATGAGCAGCTCAGAGTCACAAGTTCTCCCTCTGTTCTGATCACTTCATTATTTACAGGATTAATGTGATCCCCAGCAATCTGCCCTGTAAAGAAAGAATAGTAAAATTGTAACAAAGTGTAAAAGCTATGTGCTGTAGAAACTGGGGTGGAAATGTATTAACAGTAATTATATATTAATAACAAAGTTAAAGGGACAAAAAGCATATAATTATTCATCATAACATGATATTAAACATTATGTAAAATATTGTTTACCTGAGGCTAGAATGAGGACCAGTATCAGAGAGTTCTCCATGTGGAACATAGCAATACCAGATCAGATCTCTGCCTTGGTTACTGGTTTCTGTTGCTGCAGTGCTTGCTGCTGAGAGTTTTCTGCAGAGAGAAAGGGGATGTACATTACACAAACAGGAAATAGCTGGTTTATAGGCTCTTATCATTGTGTTGTGAAAAGCATTAAAATGAACTGTGTATATGCATGTGTGTCAGATCATGTTTTTGTACAGTGTTTATAGGTTTCCTGTCACTCTGGGCCTCAGAGCACAGTAGTACAGAGCAGAGTCTGTTACCTCAGCAGAGGAGATCTCCAGATCCACACGGTCGGTTTGAACCTGAGCTGACATACGAGGAGGGACAGTTTTCTGGACATATCCTGATTTAGTGATGAGAATCAGGAACTCTGGTTTAGACCTGGGAAACTGACGATACCACTGTAGATTGTTTACAGAGCCAGTGTAGCTGCAGAATGGTGTGATGGTATCACCCTCCACACCACATACCATAGAACTAGTGGGTTTGTCATCTTCAGAACTGCTACTTGTCTAGAAGGGAAAAACATGGTGCTGTTTTGCTAGCTTTTTTGAAAACTATCAAATATATTTTGGAGTTAAAATTAAAATGATGAAATTTAATCAAATCAAATCAAATTGTATTGGTCACATACACATGGTTGGCAGATGTTAATGCGAGTGTAGCGAAATGCTTATGAATACATCACTGACCCCAAAAAATACATCACTCACCAGCAAGGACTGAGAGGATGAGAAATTATGAAAGCAGCAAAATAGCTGACAGTATACCAACGTTTCTAACACAAAACAGGCAGAGTTGAATATCTCTCTCTGTAGCTATCTTTCACTCTTGATGATTGGATAAAATGCTGTAGCTCCACCTACTGCCAAAAACAGGGGTTGGTGAACAACCACATTTCTTTATGTGTGTGCCATGCAATCCTTAATCGTAGGATTGATGCATTCATTCATTTTTAACAATGCTACTTCATTCATGTTATACTACATTATGAAGAAAATAGTTAAACATTCATCATTGATGTGGACATCAAGTTAAGGTTAGTGTTATGGTAGAAAAGAGGGGTTAGTGTTTAGGACATACAATTTAGGGTTAGTGTTATGGGTAGAATAGCGGGGTTTAGTGTTTAGGACATACAAGTTAGGGTTAGTGTTATGGGTATAATAGAGGGGTTTAGTGTTTAGGACATACAAATTAGGGTTAGTGTTATGGGTATAATAGAGGGGTTTAGTGTTTAGGACATACAAGTTAGGGTTAGTGTTATGGGTAGAATAGAGGGGTTTAGTGTTTAGGACATACAAGTTAGGGTTATTGTTATGGGTAGAATAGAGGGGTTTAGTGTTTAGGACATACAAGTTAGGGTTAGTGTTATGGGTAGAATAGAGGGGTTTAGTGTTTAGGACATACAAATTAGGGTTAGTGTTATGGGTAGAATAGAGGGGTTTAGTGTTTAGGACATACAAGTTAGGGTTAGTGTTATGGGTAGAATAGAGGGGTTTAGTGTTTAGGACATATAAGTTAGGGTTAGTGTTATGGGTAGAATAGAGGGGTTTAGTGTTTAGGACATATTCTTTCATATGCCTGTTGATAACTTTCTCCCCGTCATCAGATGTTGTAGATTTTTAACCAGTAACTGTGGTGCTGATTTGGGATGTTGTCGATACCATAGAAGAGTGTTACCAGAAGTGTAGTTACAAGAGAGAGTAACTCTGTCCCTTTCTGAAGCCACTTCTACATCAGTGTTGTCACACCCTGACTGTAGATTGCTTTGTATGTTTCTATTTTTAGTTTGGTGAGGGTGTGATGTGGGTGGGTATTCTATGTTGTCGGTCTAGGTTTTCTATTTCTATGTGTTTGGCCTGGTATGGTTCTCAATCAGAGGCAGCTGTCTATCGTTGTCTCTGATTGAGAGCCATACTTAGGTAGCCTGTTTTCCCACTTGTGTTGGTGGGTGGTTATTTTCTGGTTAGTGTTTTTTGCACCTGTCAGAACTGTTCGTTGGTCGTTTTGTTGTTTTTGTTCGTGTATTCATCTTGATTAAAAGTATTATGGATACGTACCACGCTGCACTTTGGTCAAATGACACTTGACAGTTACCTTGAATAAAACAACAGTATGTAATGTAAGACTAATACTCACCAACAAGTGTAGAGAGGAGAAACACTGGGTAGAGAAACATGGTGATGGGTGTAACAGTGTGTTATCAGGAGGCAGAACTGAAGACATCCCACTGTTCCAGTCAGTTAGAGCAGAATCATCTCTCCACCTCTCATTTTAGCTCCTAGTCAGTAATTGGACCCACATTACAGCAACATTATAATCTGTGATGAACAAATATGGCTTAATTGATGGATAACCATGAACATGATCTCTGATTATTTGTATTCAGATTCTTGCCTATTAAATGGTGTTTACTAGTAGACATTTATTACAGTCAGGTTTTTGTAGTGTTTCTGGGTTTCCTGTCACTGTGGGCCTCAGAGCACAGTAGTACAGAGCAGAGAATGTCACTTTACCAGAGGAGATCCATGCAGGTTCTCTCCTTGTTCAGTGTAACAGACAGTAGAATGTCTTGTGGATCACCTCTCACTTCATATGGATTATTGATAGTTGTTACGAGGTAAAGGAATTGGAGACCTGATCCAGATGAATGTCTGTACCACAGCAGACTGTCTGCTATTACTTTATAGTTACATGAGATCTTAACCTGTTGTCACAGTGGGTTTCAGAGCACAGTAGTACACAGCAGAGTCAGACAGCTGCACCCTCTGGATCGTCAAAGGGAACTGACTTTGCTGTGAAATTCAGTCTGGCATCAAATCTGTTGTTGTACTCAGTTGCAGTTTTCTCACCTCCAAACCTATCCGTGCTCAGCATAAACATGGTGTTGCTATTTGTTTGTTGTTTGTACCAGAAGAGATATGGTGAGAAGTTGTATCAAATAGACAAGTGAGTGTTGTTGGTTGTCCTTCTACGACCATTACATCTTCTGTTGGCTGTCTTACATTCTCTTCTGCTCTACACACTGAAAAGAAAGATACATTTATCTTCACAACATGTAATAATAATGTATATAAATTAAATGAACAAATGCACAGAAAGAGACAGATGAACAGAGTGATGTTATACCAAAGTAGCATGCAGCCAGAACATGCAGGATCAGACAATTTCTCATGACTAGTCAGTCAGTTTGAAGTGGAAAAGGTAAGGAGCAGAACAATGTTGATCTATCTATCACAGAGCTTTGACACCCTCTGTCCTACTGTTGATGCTTCATGTTGTTCTGTATTACATGCAGTAGTAGACCATGGGGAGGTGTCTGTCTGTATGGTATCCTCTGATTCAGGGGTGTGTGTGCTTTGTTAGGTTGTCCTCTTCAGGTTGACTTTCATACTACACCACCAAGCTGTGTAAATTGTGAGGAGTAACTACAAACAGTATTTTTGCACTTAACCACTTTTAAAAAATTATGGAATTGAAGACAACTAATTGAAGAGTGAAGAATACATATTTCTCACAGTTCATTAAATATGAAGACAGAGAAACACTAGACCACCTGGTGATTGCACAAAGCACATCACAATTCTCTGATCTCAACCTCTGCCATTACATTATGAAATTGTGGTTTGATGTTCAAATTTGATCCCCGCTTCATCAAAGCATTTTTGGTCTGCAGGTTTTAGAACAGCATCTTATACACATTGCACCACTGCGTCAATATATTTCCTGAGAGCACAGTATTAGAGAGCTGTGTCTGCCAGAGTTAGAGTTGTTATGATCAGTTGAGTTGATGTCTGAGACTTTGTTATCAGAGATATGTTCCCTAGTACTTGATCTTGCACCTTTATACTGTAGAACTGAGGAGCCTGGTTAGGGTAATGCCTGTACCATTAAAGGTCAATACATTTCCAGCCTATATCATATTTTTTAAATTTTTTTATTTCACCTTTATTTAACCAGGTAGGCTAGTTGAGAACAAGTTCTCATTTGCAACTGCGACCTGGCCAAGATAAAGCATAGCAGTGTGAACAGACAACACAGAGTTACACATGGAGTAAACATTAAACAAGTCAATAACATGGTAGAAAAAAAAAAAAGAGAATCTATATACAATGTGTGCAAAAGGCATGAGGTAGGCAATAAATCGAATAATTACAATTTAGCAGATTAACACTGGAGTGATAAATCATCAGATGATCATGTGCAAGAAGAGATACTGGTGTGCAAAAGAGCAGAAAAGTAAATAAATAAAAGCAGTATGGGGGGGTGAGGTAGGTAAATTGGGTGGGTAGTTTACAGATGGACTATGTACAGCTGCAGCGATCGGTTAGCTGCTCGGATAGCAGATTTTTAAAGTTGTTGAGGGAGATAAAAGTCTCCAACTTCAGAGATTTTTGCAATTCGTTCCAGTCGCAGGCAGCAGAGAACTGGAAGGAAAGGCGTCCAAATGAGGTTTTGGCTTTAGGGATGATCAGTGAGATACACCTGCTGGAGCGCGTGTTGCAGGTGGGTGTAGCCATCGTGACCAGTGAACTGAGATAAGGCGGCACTTTACCTAGCATAGCCTTGTAGATGACCTGGAGCCAGTGGGTCTGACGACGAACATGTAGCGAGGGCCAGCCGACTAGGGCATACAGGTCGCAGTGGTGGGTCGTATAAGGTGCTTTAGTAACAAAACGAATGGCACTGTGATAAACTGCATCCAGTTTGCTGAGTAGAGTATTGGAAGCTATTTTGTAGATGACATCGCCGAAGTCGAGGATCGGTAGGATAGTCAGTTTTACTAGGGTAAGTTTGGCGGCGTGAGTGAAGGAGGCTTTGTTGCGGAATAGAAATCCGATTCTTGCTTTGATTTTGGATTGGAGATGTTTGATATGAGTCTGGAAGGAGAGTTTGCAGTCTAGCCAGACACCTAGGTACTTATAGATGTCCACATATTCTAGGTCGGAACCGTCCAGGGTGGTGATGCTAGTCGGGCGTGCGGGTGCAGGCAGCGAACGGTTGAAAAGCATGCATTTGGTTTTACTAGCGTTTAAGAGCAGTTGGAGGCCACGGAAGGAGTGTTGTATGGCATTGAAGCTCGTTTGGAGGTTAGATAGTACAGTGTCCAAGGAAGGGCCGGAAGTATATAGAATGGTGTCGTCTGCGTAGAGGTGGATCAGGGAATCGCCCGCAGCAAGAGCAACATCATTGATGTATACAGAGAAAAGAGTCGGCCCGAGAATTGAACCCTGTGGTACCCCCATAGAGACTGCCAGAGGACCGGACAACATGCCCTCCGATTTGACACACTGAACTCTGTCTGCAAAGTAGTTGGTGAACCAGGCAAGGCAGTCATTAGAAAAACCGAGGCTACTGAGTCTGCCGATAAGAATATGGTGATTGACAGAGTCGAAAGCCTTGGCCAGGTCGATGAAGACGGCTGCACAGTAATGTCTTTTATCGATGGCGGTTATGATATCGTTTAGTACCTTGAGCGTGGCTGAGGTGCACCCATGACCGGCTCGGAAACCGGATTGCACAGCGGAGAAGGTACGGTGGGATTCGAGATGGTCAGTGATCTGTTTGTTGACTTGGCTTTCGAAGACCTTAGATAGGCAGGGCAGGATGGATATAGGTCTGTAACAGTTTGGGTCCAGGGTGTCTCCCCCTTTGAAGAGGGGGATGACCGCGGCAGCTTTCCAATCCTTGGGGATCTCAGATGATACGAAGGAGAGGTTGAACAGGCTGGTGATAGGGGGTGCGACAATGGCGGCGGACAGTTTCAGAAATAGGGGGTCCAGATTGTCAAGCCCAGCTGATTTGTATGGGTCCAGGTTTTCCAGCTCTTTCAGAACATCTGCTATCTGGATTTGGGTAAAGGAGAAGCTGGGGAGGCTTGGGCGAGTAGCAGCGGAGGGGGCGGGGCTGTTGGCCAAGGTTGGAGTCGCCAGGAGGAAGGCATGGCCAGCCATTGAGAAATGCTTGTTGAAGTCTTCGATTATCACGGATTTATCGGTGGTGATAAACTGCACTAGCCTCAGTGCAGTGGGCAGCTGGGAGGAGGTGCTCTTGTTCTCCATGGACTTTACAGTATCCCAGAACTTTTTGGAGTTAGAGCTACAGGATGCAAATTTCTGCTTGAAAAAGCTGGCCTTTGCTTTCCTGACTGACTGCGTGTATTGGTTCCTGACTTCCCTGAACAGTTGCATATCGCGGGGGCTCTTCGATGCTATTGCAGTTCGCCACAGGATGTTTTTGTGCTGGTCGAGGGCAGTCAGGTCTGGAGTGAACCAGGGGCTATATCTGTTCTTGGTTCTGCATTTTTTGAACGGAGCATGCTTGTCTAATATGGTGAGGAAGTAACATTTAAAGAATGACCAGGCATCCTCAACTGACGGGATGAGGTCAATATCCTTCCAGGGAACCCGGGCCAGGTCGATTAGAAAGGCCTGCTCGCAGAAGTGTTTTAGGGAGCGTTTGACAGTGATGAGGGGTGGTCGTTTGACCGCGGACCCGTGGCGGATACAGGCAATGAGGCAGTGATCACTGAGATCTTGATTGAAGACAGCAGAGGTGTATTTGGAGGGCAGGTTGGTCAGGATAATGTCTATTAGGGTGCCCATGTTTACGGATTTAGGGTTGTACCTGGTGGGTTCCTTGATGATTTGTGTGAGATTGAGGGCATCAAGCTTGGATTGTAGGACTGCCGGGGTGTTAAGCATATCCCAGTTTAGGTCACCTAACAGAACAAACTCTGAAGCTAGATGGGGAGCGATCAATTCACAGATGGTGTCCAGGGCACAGCTGGGAGCTGAGGGGGGTCGGTAGCAGGCGGCAACAGTGAGAGACTTATTTCTGGAGAGATTAATTTTTAAAATTAGAAGTTCGAACTGTTTGGGCATAGACCTGGAAAGTATGACAGAACTTTGCAGGCTATCTCTGCAGTAGATTGCAACTCCTCCCCCTTTGGCAGTTCTATCTTGACGGAAAGTGTTATAGTTGGGTATGGAAATCTCAGAATTTTTGGTGGCCTTCCTAAGCCAGGATTCGGACACGGCAAGGACATCAGGGTTGGCAGAGTGTGCTAAAGCGGTGAGTAAGGCAAACTTAGGGAGGAGGCTTCTGATGTTGACATGCATGAGGCCAAGGCTTTTTCGATCACAGAAGTCAACAAATGAGGGTGACTGGGGACATGCAGGGCCTGGGTTTACCTCCACATCACCCGAGGAACAGAGGAGTAGTAGGATGAGGGTGCGGCTAAAGGCTATCAAAACTGGTCGCCTAGAGCGTTGGGGACAAAGAATAAAAGGAGCAGATTTATGGGCGTGGTAGAATAGATTCTGGGCATAATGTGCAGACAGGGGTATGGTGGGGCGTGGGTACAGCGGAGGCAAGCCCAGGCACTGGGTGATGATAAGAGAGGTTGTATCTCTGGACATGCTGGTCTCAATGGGTGAGGTTACCGCATGTGTGGGGGGTGGGACGAAGGGGGTATCAGAGGTACGGAGAGTGGAACTACGGGGTCCATTGCAAACCAAAACAATGATAGCTAGCCTGAACAACAGTATGCAAGGCATATTGATATTTGAGGGAGACATACAATAAGGCATAAAGTGATTGCAGGTCTTGATTGGGAGAGCTAGCTAAAACAACAGGTGAGATAACAGCAGCTAGTCAGTTAACACAGCAGCAGCAGGTAAAAATGGCGACGGCTAGGCAGAGAGGGTCGGATTAACTACACACAGATCCTGAGTTAAAGCACAGAGCCGACAGATAAAACACAAATAAACGGAATGGAGTACCGTGAATTAATGGACAGTCAAGCAAGCATCAGCTATGTAGCCAAGTGATCATAGTGTCCAGGGGGCAGCCGTAGATGGAGCAGTGAGGCCTCCACTAAGCTAGCCCGCGGCGTAAGATTGTTCGATAGACCTGTTCAGATAGCAGCCGATATGCTCAAGACAGCTAACGATTAGCGGGCCGCAGTTAGCATATGGGCGTTCAGGTTACGTCGCGATGGAGGGGCCAGTTGAATAACTCCCTCGGGCAGATAACGTCGGTATCCCAGTCGTGAAGGCCCGGTGGGGCTCCGCATCGGCAGTAAAACGGGTCCGGATAGGTAATTGTAGCCCAGGAGTGGCTGATGGAACTCTTCAGCTGGCTAGCTCCGGGATAATTGGTGTTTGCTCCGGAATTGATGTTAGCCAATAGTCACTCGGATAGCAGCTAGTTAGCTGCAAGATCCAGGTGTAAATGTATGTTTTTGTTTTTGTAAAGGGGTTGTATATCCTGTTGTCACAGTGGGCCTCAGAGCACAGTAGTACACAGCAGAGTCAGACAGCTGCAACCTCTGGATCGTCAAGGGGACAGAGCTAGATGTGAAATTCAGCCTGGAATCAAACCTCTTCTTGAAATCATCACTATTGCTCCCCTCTGAATAACGATCTCTTCTCAGGACATACTGAGGAGAGTCCCTAGTTAACTGGATGTACCAGAAGAGATCAGGAGATGTACTACTAGTAGTGTAGTTACAGCTGAGTGTTACCAGTCCTCCTTCAAGGGCAGTAACATGTCCACTCTGCTGGTCAACAGCCTCTTCTGCTCTGCAACCTGAAAAAGTAGTAACACTATTTTTAAAATGATCAGTTAGGAAAAATTCTGGCAAAGAGAATAGGAAGGTGAAGCTCTATACTGTACCAAAATGGCATGCACCCAGGATAAGTAAAGTATTCCTAAACCAATATGACATCATGATTCATGTATAGAGGAAGAATAGACTGTTATAGACTTTATGTTCCATCCACTGTAGCTGAGAAATCTCATAGTTGTGGGGCTCTGCAGTAAAGGAGGAGCTTATTGTATATTCAAATCACATTTTATTTGTCACATGCGCTGAATACAACAGCAACCTTTCAGTGGAATGCTCACTTACAAGCCCTTAACCAACAATGCAGTTTTAAGAAAATACCTAAAAAAACTAAGAGATAAGAAAAACAAGTAATTAAAGAGCAGCAGTAAATAACAATAGCTGGGCTATATACAGTGCGTACCGGTACAGAGAAAACGTGTCTTCATTTGAATTTCTAGACTAAAAAGTTCTAGACTAAAAAATTACAAGATGACTTGATAAAATATAGAATTTGGACTTTACTACCAAATCCCATAGAAACACAATGAATAATACTTTCATCAATGGCAAAAAATGAAGTGTCTGTCCTATATCTATGAGATATAAGAAAGCTCAAGAAATATATATGTTTTATTTTTCTACACATATTTAACCCCTTAAATTCTCCATCGTGTTCGTTAGAATCTACCCTTTCCACAGCAGGGTCACATTTGTTTTTAGCCCAAACGGTACGCTACAAACAGAAGTTGGCAGAGTGGTAATATTTGTGAGAAGATTGATTTTCGGGATGTCTCATGGTCTGACATTCACCGCTGCAGCTCGGCCACCTTCCACCGCAGATGCAGAAGACCGCCATAGGCTGATGTGGTGGATTGAGACGCAGCCCATGAAAAAATACGTATATCTCTAGCTGAAAGGAATAGAAGCAAACTATGAGACTCCACTGACACCTATTGACTCTCACTAGTAACTTGCCCTTGAAATACAAGCAATGTCATGGTTTTACCTTGTTGGGCAGAATGTTGAACACCAGATGGAACTATTGTATCATTATTATAGATAGAAAGTCCTTGTCACTGGACTTCATAACTGTGGAGGGCAGTCTACAGGAGGAGCACAGACAAAGAACATCTGTCATATAACTGATCAGGAGGCAGAGAGGACCTCTCAGTGGACGAGCTACCTAGCTCACTTGGGCCAGATGAATCTGTCCTTCAGAAGGTGTAATGAGAGGCACATGTAGGATAAGAAGGTACCTCACCTGAAGATCAGCCAGAAGCTGCAGAAACGGCTGTTTGTGGGTCTTTTTATTATTTTATTTTTTACTTGCTACTTACACTTGCTTACCATATTTAAATGTTGAGGAAGTTCAGAGAATGACAAGGTCTATTATCATTCTATTGTCTATTTTTGCATAAATAACTAATTGTCAATTGTATTGTATGTTGTGCACATTTCAATTTATAGGACACTAAATCGTCACATGAACAATGAAATATTAGGACATGATGATATGTGAAATTTAATTATTTTTCGTATCTCGTGACCCAGACCAAAACAGTGTAAGATCCTTTTATGTTTGTCTTGTCTATTACCAGTCAGTTGGCTTCAGGTATGCTCCTCTAAAGAGTGCAGTACATGGATTTACCAATAGAGGACCAAACCACTGAGCAGGTCCATGTTGAGAGCAATGATGTCACATAAACGATGCATATTGTATGTACATCAGTGAAGGCTGCTGAAGGGAGGACGGCTCATAGTAATGGCTGGAATGGAGTCAATGGAAAGATATCAACCACATGGAATCCATGTTTGATATCATTCTACTCACTCCATTCCAGCCATTATTATGAGCCGTCCTCCCCTCAGCAGCCTCCACTGATGTATATGATGGGATTAAAAGGTCTGACTAGCAGAATAGGAATACACATCAAATTAACCTAATCTATAAATGCTCAAATAATTTTAAGGACAGGTGAAACGTTGGAGTCATAAGCTTTATTTACAGGAGAAATTAACATACAGGAGACATTTATTAGTGTTTTGATGTCTAAAAGGTAAGGGTTAGACACCATATCAAGCAGAAACTGGAGAAATCCCTGCTGACTTGGTCTCTGCTGAGGTTTTTGTACAGTGTTTTTAGGTTTCACTGTGGGCCTCACAGCGCAGTAGTACAGAGCAGAGTCTGTCACTTCAGCAGAGGAGATCTCCAGATCCAAACGGTTTTTCTCTTCATCTAGTTTGACAGATATTTGAGTGTTCAGAGGATCTGTTTTCTTTATAAACTCTGTACCTGAGATGTACAGGAGGAACTCTGGACTTTGTTCTGTGTCTTGGTAAAATCATTTTTTATATTAAATGTACAAACAGTTTGAACCCCTGCTGTCTCTGGCTTCACACCCACCCCGCACGGCCATCTAAATGTGTGAAAGTTAGTGTATAAGCTAATGATCCATTATGTATGACATTGATGGGAGTGTGAAAATATTACATTTTGTATTACCATATCAACTTTGTATGTTGTCTATAGTTATGTACTTGAAAATGTATCAACTGACCAATTCGGCACATTTGGGCAGACTTATCATAAAAAAAAATGTTAATATTGTGCAGAAATGAGAAGCTTCACTGGATCAATCTGAAACTTTGCATACTCACTTCTGCCATCTAGTGGCCTGGACACCTACTGCATATTATAAACTCAGCAAAAAAAGAAACGGCCCTTTTTCATTACCCTGTCTTTCAAAGATAATTTTTAAAATCCAAATAACTTCACAGATCTTCATTGTAAAGGGTTTGAACACTGTTTCCCATGCTTGTTCAATGAACCATAAACAATTAATGAACATGCACCTGTGAAACGGTCGTTAAGACACTAACAGCTTACAGACGATAGGCAATTAAGGTCACAGTTATGACAACTTAGGACACTAAAGAGGCCTTTCTACTGACAACACCAAAAGAAAGATGGCCAGGGTCCCCGCTCATCTGCGTGAACCTGCCTTAGGCATGCTGCAAGGAGGTATGAGGACTGCAGGGCAATAAATTGCAATGTCCGTACTGTGAGATGCCTAAGACAGTGCTATAGGGAGACAGGATGGACAGCTGATCATTCTGGCAGTGGCAGATCACGTGTAACAACACCTGCACGGGATCGGTACATCCGAACATCACACCTGCGGGACAGGTACAGGATGGCAACAACAACTTCCCGAGTTACGCCAGGAACGCACAATCCCTCCATCAGTGCTCAGACTATCACCAACAGGCTGAGAGAGGCTGGACTGAGGGCTTGTAGGCCTGTTGTAAGGCAGGTCCTCACCAGATATCACCGACAACAACGTCGCCTATGGGCACAAACCCACCGTTGCTGGACCAGACAGGACTGGCAAGAAGTGATCTTCACTGATGAGTTGCGGTTCTCTCACCAGGGGTGATGGTCGGATTCTAATTTATTGTCGGAGGAATGAGCGTTACACCGAGGCCTGTACTCTGTAGCGGGATCAATTTGGAGGTGGAGGGTCGGTCATGGTCTGGGGTGGTGTGTCACAGCATCATTGGACTGAGCTTGTTGTCATTGCTAACAATCTCAACGCTGTGCTTTACAGGGAAGACATCCATCCTCCGCCATACTGCTTGTTCTGTGCGTGATTTCCTGCAAGACAGGAATGTCAGTGTTCTGCAATGGCATGCGAAGAGCCCGGATATCAATCCCATTGAGAATGTCTGGGACCTGTTGGATCGTAGGGTGAGGGCTACGGCCATTCCCCCCAGAAATGACCGGGAACTTGCAAGTGCCTTGGTGGAAAAGTGTGGTAACATCTCACAGCAAGAACTGGCAAATCTGGTGCAATTCATGAGGAGGAGATGCACTGCAGTACTTAGTGCAGCTGGTGGCCACACCAGATACTGACTGTTTTGATTTTGACCCCCCCTTGTTCAGGGACCCATTATTCCATTTCTGTTTGTCACATGTCTGTGGAACTTGTTCAGTTTATGTCTCAGTTGTTGAATCTTGTTATGTTCATACAAATATTTACACATGTTAATTTTGCTGAAAATAAACGCAGTTGACAGTGAGAGGAAATTATTTATTTTTTGAGTTTATTATGGCCTTTCTCATTAATTTCAAAGGTGATGGAACAAAAAAAAGTTTTTTCTGTTTGTATTAGCTTTTACCAGATATGTGTTATGTTCTCCTACATTAATTTTGCATTTCCACAATCTTTGAAGTGTTTCCTTTCAAATGGTATCAATAATATGCATATCCTTCCTTCAGGTCCTGAGCTACAGGCAGTTAGATTTGGGTGTGCCGTTTTAGCCAAATATTTAAAAAACAATAGTTATGTTACTTATGTATGTCATACAGGATGTCTGTTTTCTCCCATGGTTCTTTACAGGTTGTTGTACAGTTTGTCAGAGTTTCCTGTCACTGTGGTCTTCATGGCACAGAAGTACAGACCAGAGTCTGTCACATCAGCAGAAGAGATCTTCAGATTCACACGTTTGTCCACTTTGTCAAGGGAAACTGTCAGACATGGAGGTGGGGGAGTAGCTGTAATTATTAACCCCTCTGGTGTGATGTACAGGAGGAATTTTGGTTTGGATCTGGGATATTGGCGGTACCACTGTAGATTGTAGACAGTGCCATCATATTTGCAGAAGAGATGGACATTCCTTCCCCCCTGAACAAGTTCTTCTGTAGTAGCAGGGTTTATTGAATCCCCAAAACTGTTTCCTGCAAAAAGATTTGGTAAAATAATTTCTGTAACTGTACAACTGTGCAGTTGTAAATAACATTTAAACACTATGAATGTGCAATTACCATGTTTTTGTGCTGTTCGTTCACTGTAAGATTAAATTAAAAGATTTCAATCCATATAATAACTGACCTAAAAAAGCTGAAAAGAGAACAAATGAGAAGAAAAACATCTTGTAGACCTTTGAGAAACCGACAGACAGCACTGAGAGACCTGACTAACTAGCTACTTCCTGAACAATAACATCCCATAAGCTACATGTGGATATTTGATTATACAGCCCCTCCTCTTGACACCAACATGAAATGTTTTCTGTTATGGCTTTCTTTCTACAGTATACTGTATGTTGTCAAGTTTTTGTACAGTGTGTCTGGGTTTCCTGTCACTGTGGGCTGCAATGCGCAGTGGTACAGACCAGAGTCTTCCAATTCAACAGAGGAGATCATCAAGTCAACACGGGTCTTCTCTTCATTCAGTCTACCAGTGTGTCGTGGAGTCGTAATGGATGTATTCTGTACATATTTGTTGGTTTGTACTATCCAAAGAAGACATTCTGGTCTGGATCCGGGGTATTGACGGTACCATTGAAGATTGTTAACATTGCCCTTGTAGTTGCAGGAGAGAGTGATGTCTGTTCCTTGGAGAGCATTGACTTCAGGCTTCACTGGAGTTATTGTTTCCTGCTCCTTACTATCACCTGCAACAACATAAGTATTGTCATTGTGTTAATGTTTATTCCTAATGAGAAACAATACATGGGTTAGGTGCCCATAAAGTATGACAAGAGAAAGAATTGAAACTTTCCAGTAAAATATCACTTCGTGTTTAATGCAATCATTCACTGAAAAAAAGCAATGTCACTGTATTCAAAATGTTATTTGGTTTAAGCTGAGAATTTAGCACTCACCTACAAATGCAGTGAGGAGCAACAGTAATATGAGTGACATCCTGACACAGACTAGATAAACTAACTGAGAGATAAGACAGTGAGAGAGCTGAGTAGATCCTCTACAGAGACATCCTCATGGTTGCAGGTATACCCAGCCTATACCAGTGTTTGACTATGAGGCCCCTCCTCTGACAATTGGATATGTGACTCTTGTTCTGTGGTTTGTGGTTAAGGGTTCTCAGTTCCTATTGGCCTCATCAGATTATTTTAGATGTATTTCTATCTGAAAAAAATCTTGGTTTTGCTTTTGTTTGTTTATTTTTTCAATAGATAATACTATACTATATATACCATCTGCAAATAAACCTTCTCTGAGAATAGTAGAATACTGTGTCACTGTTGATGAGGGTGAAGATCATTCCAAACAAAATGTATCTTTGTGTCAGACTGTCTGTGGGCTCCAGGGCACAGTAGTACAGAGCAGAGTCTGTCACTTCAGCAGAGGAGATCTCCAGATCCGTATGTTTGGCAGTTTTGTCATGATTTAGAGTGAACCCTGGTGTAATATCCACATACTCCAAAACCAGTAACTGTGGTGCTGATTTGGAATATTGGGATACTAGTTTACAAATAATGTATGCACTAGAGACTCCACTTGCCGGCGCTGTGGTCAAAGAAAATAGCAGATTGTAAAACCACAACCTGTCAGTTCCTCCTCATTAGCTAATTATTTAATTCATTTCTATCTGGCAATGGATAGGGAATGCTACTGTTTGTTTTTTCAATGGATCAACAATGCACTACCGTATGTATTATCTGCAAATAAACCTTATGATATGATTCATAATATGGCTTGGAAATGCATTATTTAAAAAATATCACAATACAATATATACCATGCTATACCATATGTATAATCTGCAAATAACCCTAATAGTAAAAAATGTATAATACTGTATGTTGGTAAGGATGAAGTGAATTCTAAACAAAATTCCTACATACCACATCTTTGTTTCAGACTGTCAGCTTTTTGTATGAGGTAGTGTTTCCTGTCACTGAAGGCTCCATGTCACAGTAGTACAGAGCAGAGTCTGTCACTTCAGTAGAGGAGTCTGTATGAGTGTATAATTGTAATACATACATGCAGATACAGCATCATTCAAATAATGGAGTTTGATATGACTGAAAAAGAATGTCTCAGAGATTCTTAGCTGAACCGCACCTTTATTTGCCAAGGAAGAGTACATGATCAGTGAATATATTCAATGTGCAGGCTACAATGTGGGAATCTCATGTGTGGTAATAACTATAGTACATGTGTGTATAGATTTCTTAAGTTTTATTACATACAGTCGGGAGGAACTATTGGATATATGAGCAACGTCAACTCACCAACATTACGACCAGGAATACGACTTTCCCGAAGCGAATCCTCTGTTTGGCCCACCACCCAGGACAATGGATCGGATCCCAGCCGGCGACCCAAAACAACGACGCCGTAGAAGGGGCAGACGGAGAGGTCTTCTGGTCAGGCTCCGTAGACGGGCACATCGTTCACCGCCCCGAGCACACTACTCGCCAATGTCCAGTCTCTTGACAACAAGGTAGACGAAATCCGAGCAAGAGTTGCCTTCCAGATAGACATCAGAGACTGTAATGCTCTTTGTTTCACGGAAACATGGCTCACTCGAGACATGCTATCGGAGTCGGTACAGCCACCTGGTTTCTTCACGCATCGCGCCGACAGAAACAAGCATCTCTCTGGTAAGAAGAAGGGCGGGAGTGTATGCCTTATGATTAACGAGACTTGGTGTGATCATAACAACATACAGGAACTCAAGTCCTTTTGTTCACCTGACTTAGAATTCCTCACAATCAAATGCCAACTGCATTATCTATCAAGATAATTATTTTCGATCATTATCACAGTCGTGTATATTCCCCCCAAGCAGACACATCGACGGCCCTGAAACAACTTAATTCGACTCTATGTAAACTGGAAACCACATATCCTGAGGATGCATTTATTGTAGCTGGGGATTTTAACAAGGCTAATATGAAAACAAGGCTCCATAAATTCTATCAGCATATCGATTGCGCGACCCGGGCTGGCAAAACCCTAGATCATTGTTATTCTAACTTCCGCGATGCACATGCTTCAAGAGGGCCACTACTGTTCTTGTTCCCAAGAAAGCTAAGGTAACTGAGCTAAATGACTACCACCCCGTAGCACTCACTTCCGTCATCATGAAGTGCTTTGAGAGACTAGTCAAGGACCATATCACCTCCACCCTACCTGACACCCTAGACCCACTCCAATTTGGTTACAGCCTCAATAGGTCCACAGACGACGCAATGACAAGCACACTGCACACTGCCCTAACACATCTGGACAAGAGGATTACCTACAGTGGGGAGAACAAGTATTTGACACACTGCCGATTTTGCAGGTTTTCCTACTTACAAAGCATGTAGAGGTCTGTAATTTTTATCATAGGTACACTTCAACTGTGAGAGACAGGATCTAAAACAAAAATCCAGAAAATAACATTGTATGATTTTTAAGTAATTAATTATCATTTTATTGCATGACATAAGTATTTGATAACCTACCAACCAGTAAGAATTCCGGCTCTCACAGACCTGTTAGTTTTTCTTGAAGAAGCCCTCCTGTTCTCCACTCATTACCTGTATTAACTGCACCTGTTTGAACTCGTTACCTGTATAAAAGACACCTGTCCACACACACTCAATCAAACAGACTCCAACCTCTCCACAATGGCCAAGACCAGAGAGCTGTGTAAGGACATCAGGGATAAAATTGTAGACCTGCACAAGGCTGGGATGGGCTACAGGACAATAGACAAGCAGCTTGGTGAGAAGGCAACAACTGTTGGCGCAATTATTAGAAAATGGAAGAAGTTCAAGATGACGGTCAATCACCCTCGGTCTGGGGCTCCATGCAAGATCTCACCTCGTGGGGCATCAATGATCATGAGGAAGGTGAGGGAGCCCAGAACTACACGGCAGGACCTGGTCAATAACCTGAAGAGAGCTGGTACCACAGTCTCAAAGAAAATCATTATTAACACACTATGCCGTCATGGATTAAAATCCTGCAGTGCAGTCCCCCTGCACAAGCCAGCATATGTCCGTCTGAAGTTTGCCAATGACCATCTGGATGATCCAGAGGAGGAATGGGAGAAGGTCATGTGGTCTGATGAGACAAATAGAGCTTTTTGGTCTAAACTCCATTTGCCGTGTTTGGAGGAAGAAGGACAACCCCAAGAACACCATCCAAACCGTGAAGCTTGGAGGTGGAAACATCATTCTTTGGGGATGCTTTTCTGCAAAGGGGACAGGACGACTGAACCATATTGAGGGGAGGATGGATGGGGCCATGTATCGCGAGATCTTGGCCAACAACCTCCTTCCCTCAGTAAGAGCATTGAAGATGGGTCGTGGCTGGGTCTTCCAGCATGACAACGACCCGAAACACACAGCCAGGGCAACTAAAGAGTGGCTCCGTAAGAAGCATCTCAAGGTCCTGGAGTGGCCTAGCCAGTCTCCAGACCTGAACCCAATAGAACATCTTTGGAGGGAGCTGAAAGTCCGTATTGCCCTGCGACAGCCCCGAAACCTGAAGGATCCAGAGAAGGTCTGTATGGAGGAGTGGGCCAAAATCCCTGCTGCAGTGTGTGCAATCCTGGTCAAGAACTACAGGAAACGTATGATCTCTGTAATTGCAAACAAAGGTTTCTGTTCCAAATATTAAGTTCTGCTTTTCTGATGTATCAAATACTTATGTCATGCAATAAAATGCAAATGAATTACTTAAAAATCATACAATGTGATTTTCGGGATTTTTGTTTTAGATTCCGTCTCTCACAGTTGAAGTGTACCTATGATAAATTACAGACCTCTACATGCTTTGTAAGTAGGAAAACCTGCAAAATCGGCAGTGTATCTGGTGTAGCAGGGATCGGACCAAGACGCAGCGTAGCTCGTGTTCAACATGATTTTAACCTGTTATGGCTGCAGGGCGGTGCCGGTACACTTATGACAACAGCCCGTCTAAGTGCAGGGCGCGAAATTCAAAAGATATTTTTTAGAAATATTTAACTTTCACACATTAACAAGTGCAATACAGCAAATGAAAGATAAACATCTTGTGAATCCAGCCAACATGTCCGATTATTTTTTTTTACAGCGAAAACACCACGTATATTTAAGTTAGCTCACCACCAAATACAAAAAAGGACAGACATTTTTCACAGCACAGGTAGCATGCACAAAACCAACCTAACTAACCAAGAACCAACCAAACTAACCAAGAAACAACTTCATCAGATGACAGTCTTATAACATGTTATACAATAAATCTATGTTTTGTTCGAAAAATGTGCATATGAGGTATAAATCAGTTTTACATTGCAGCTACCATCACAGCTACCGTCACAAATAGCACCGAAGCAGCCAGAGTAATTACAGACACCAACGTGAAATACCTAAATACTCATCATAAAACATTTCTGAAAAATACATGGTGTACAGCAAATTAAAGACAAACATCTTGTGAATCCAGCCAATATTTCCGATTTCTTAAGTGTTTTACAGCGAAAACACAATATAGCATTATATTAGCTTACCACAATAGCCAGAAACACAAGCCATTTACCAGCAGCAAAAGTTAGCGATCGTAACAAACCAGCAAAAGATATCATTTTTGACTAACCTTGATAACCTGTTGAGGACAGAGGCCGCTGTTTTCACTTTGGGGGAAAATCGTGCCCAATTTAAACGGCCTCGTACTCAATTCTTGCTCGTACAATATGCATATTATTATTACTATTGGATAGAAAACACTCTCTAGTTTCTAAAACCGTTTGAATTATATCTGTGAGTAAAACAGAACTCATTAGGCAGCAGACTTCCTGACCAGGAAGTGGAAAGTCTGAAATCGATGCTCTGTTCTAGGGCCTGCCTATAAATGGGCATGATATGTATTAGTATACATGCACGTCATACACCTTCCACTAGATGTCAAGAGGAAGTGAGAGAAGAAATTGAGTGTTTATCTTGGTCTGAGGTGGAATAAATCCTCTTGGAATGACGTGTCACCCATTTCCTGTTTTCTGGAAAGTGCGAGGATGGACCTGGAATTGCCTTCTGAAAAGCTGTCGTTATAGGCGACTACTATCTCCGGCTTTGATTTTATTTGATACATGTGACAATATCATCGTAAAGTATGTTTTTTCAATATAGTTTTATTCGATTATTGAAATTTATTCGGGACGTTAGGCGTGTTGCGTTGTCTGTATTTGTTGACGATGGAGAGCTTCGCGCCACTTGGCTAGTGTGCTTGCTAATTCAAGAGGGAAAATGGACGTTCTAAATCCAAACAATGATTGTTCTTGACAAAGGACCTCTTGTACAACATTCTGATGGAAGCTCATCAAAAGTAGGACCCATTTTATGATGCTATTTCATATATCTGTCGAACTGTGTACTATTAGTTTTGCGCCCAGGTTTTGGGCACTGTCTCGCCATAACGTAAGCCTTATGTCGTAATGAAGTTATTTTTAGAATTCTAACACTGCGATTGCATTAAGAACTAGTGTATCTATCATTTCCTATACAACATGTATTTTTTAGTCATGTTTATAAATAGTTATTTGGTCAGAATATGTGAGAGTCAGAAAAATATCCAGACGTTCTGGAAAAAGATGCTACGTTAGCACAATGTATAACCACTGATTTCAGCTCTAAATATGCACATTTTCGAACAAAACATAAGTGTATGTATAACCTGATGTTATAGGACTGTCATCTGATGAAGGTTAGTGAAAATTAATATCTTTTGCTGGTTTATTCGCTATCGCTAACGTGCCTATTGCTATCGCTAACGTGCCTTGATGAATGAATGCGGTAGTGTGGTAGGCTATTGTAGTAAGCTAATATAATGATATATTGTGTTTTCGCTGTAAAACACTTAAAATCGGAAATATTGGCTGGATCCACAAGATGTTTGCCTTTAATTTGCTGTACACCATCGATTTTTCAGAAATGTTTTATGATGAGTATTTAGGTATTTCACGTTGGTCTCTATAATTACTCTGGCTGCTTCGGTGCTATTTTTGACGGTAGCTGTGATGGTAACTGCAATGTAAAACTGATTTATACCTCAAATATGCAAAATTTTTGAAGAAAACATAGATTTATTGTATAACATGTTATAAGACTGTCATCTGATGAAGTTGTTTCTTGGTTAGTTTGGTTGGTTCTTGGTTAGTTAGGTTGGCTTTGTGCATGCTACCTGTGCTGTGAAAAATGTCTGTCCTTTTTTGTATTTGGTGGTGAGCTAACATAAATATACGTGCTGTTTTCGCTGTAAAACATTTTAAAAATCGGACATGTTGACTGGATTCACAAGATGTGTATCTTTCATTTGCTGTATTGGACTTGTTAATGTGTGAAAGTTAAATATTTCCAAAAATTTTTTTTTGAATTTCGCGCTCTGCCTTTTCAGTGGAATGTGGGAGGAGTTCCGCTAGATTAAACACAATATAGCATTATATTAGCTTACCACAATAGCCAGAAACACAAGCCATTTACCAGCAGCAAAAGTTAGCGATCGTAACAAACCAGCAAAAGATATATCATTTTTGACTAACCTTGATAAGCTTCATCAGATGACAGTCCTATAACATCAGGTTATACAATACACGTATGTTTTGTTCGAAAATGTGCATATTTAGAGCTGAAATCAGTGGTTATACATTGTGCTAACGTAGCATCTTTTTCCCAGAATGTCCGGATATTTTTATGACACTCACCTATTCTGACCAAATAACTATTCATAAACATTACTAAAAAATACATGTTGTATAGGAAATGATAGATACACTAGTTCTTAATGCAATTGCCGTGTTAGAATTCTAAAAATAACTTCATTACGACATCCAGCTTACGTTATGGCGAGAGAGTGCCCAAAATCTGGGCGCAAACTAATAGTAAGCATGTTCCGACAGATTTATGAAATAACATCATAAATGGGTCCTACTTTTGATGATCTTCCATCAGAATGTTGTACAAGAGGTCCTTTGTCCAGAACAATCGTTGTTTGGTTTTAGAATGGCATTTTTCCCTCTCGAATTAGCAAGCCAAACTTGCCAAGTGGCGCGAAGCTCTCCTTCCTGAACAAACGCAGACAACGCAACACGCCTAACGTCCCGAAAAAATTTCAATAATCTAATAGAACTATATTGAAAAAACATACTTTACGATGATATTATCACATTTATCAAATAAAATCAAAGCCGGAGATATAGACGTCTTATAACGAATGCTTTTCAGAAGCCAAAACTGGTGACCTCTATGCGCTTCCTGAACAGAGGAATTCTGGGGTCATGTCATTCCAAGCTATCTCTTTTCACCATAGAAATACCTAGAAACCCGATTTCACCTCTCACAGCCTATTGACATCTAGTGGAAGGCGTATGAAGTGCATGTATACTAATAGATATAAAGCACATTTATAGGCAGGCCCTGGAACAGAGCCCTCGATTTAAGATTTTTCACTTTCTGACAGGAAGTTTGCTGCAAAATGAGTTCTGTTTTACTCACAGATATAATTCAAACGGTTTTAGAAACTTGAGAGTGTTTTCTATCCAATAGTAATAATAATATGCATATTGTACGAGCAAGAATTGAGTACGAGGCCGTTTGAAATGGGCACCTTTTATCCAGGCTATTCAATACTGCCACTGCAGCCCAAAGAAGTTAATAAACAAGACAAAACTGTGAACACTTACAAAATAACAAAATAACAAACGTGGCTTACCGATACAGCCCTAATCTGGCGCAGAGAAAACACAGAGACAGGAAACAACCACCCACAAAATCCCAACACAAAACAAGCCACCTATATATGATTCCCAATCAGAGACAACACAAAACATCTGCCTTTGATTGAGAACCATATTAGGCCAAACATAGAAACGGACAAACAAGACACACAACATAGAATGCCCACCCAGCTCACGTCCTGACCAACACTAAAACAAGCAAAACACACAAGAACTATGGTCAGAACGTGACAGAATGGAATAAGATGGGAACAGAAATTTGTTGCAAGTTGGGGAGGAGGGCTAATAGCTGAACAATAGAATTTTCAACCTTCACTAAAGAATAGTCTAATAGCCGAGCTAGGTGTGAAAACCTCCCTCCTATCACAGACCAGATTTGCCCTAACGACCAAAGGGTAGCTTGCTACTCAATGTAATAAAGTAATGACTTTTCAAATAAGTTACCTAACATGTTATGTTGGCTCACAATATGTTAGCTACGCTGTCCTTACGAACCACATAGCATATCATTACAGCAGTATGTACTGGTATGTTAGCTAGCTACCTAACGTTAGTAGTTATACATCAAACTTGCCAGTATATTAACTATAGGCTATCTAACTACCCAATGTTTATTGACTTGATTGTTCTCGTTAATCTTAGCTTAGCCAAATCGTATAGTCGTTGTGCTTTCTCGATGGACATTCGGGTGCTTTCGTAAATTAGCTCTGGCTATCTATATGGCTGGACAATAGAACGATTCAAAACGGCTTAAGAACGTTGACTAAACTGGAACATTAGCGCTAGCCCACAGCAAATGAATGGAATCGAATGTTCGCAGAGCCTGTTTTGACCGGAGTAATGCTTAGAATTCTCTTTTTATTTTACCACTACAATCTGTTCGTCGGACGAAACTGGAAAAAACAACCTGTGTAGAAAGTCAACATCCGAACCTCAATGGTGTCAACTGTGCTTATGTCTGCGTAATGAAAAAGTAGGGGAAAAATAAAAACTTCAGACTATTTCTGGTCTAGTGATCTATGACAAACGAGCTCGCTGCCCAGACTCACATAATTACAAAGAGGGGATTCTCCTGATTAAAAATTTGCCCGTGTAACAGTTTTGCTTCCGTTCCTCTCCTCGCCACTACCTGGGCTCGAACCAGGGACCCTCTGCACAAAATGGAATACTATCAAATTATTCTCAAAGATTCCCTCTGGTGGTTAAACTAACAATAACTTGCAGTAACAGAAGAAATGGTTGAGAATTAAATGACGTGCCACAGAATGCTGCAGCAGCACGCAGGGTGTGCCGCAGTATGACACAACTATAAAAGGAGGAACCACTGTATAGCCTCGCCTTGGGACCTTTACACACCCGGTAAGATTAGCAGCCCTATGTAGGCACACAAGTCAATCTCATCCATCCTTTTCCAGTTGTCTCCATATTTACAGAAAACCTCCAAATTTGTCATCTCCAGGATGATTTTTTTGATGGCTGGTGTGATGAACATGTAGAATGTTGAGGCGATGTCCTGGGCATGGGCAACTACATATCCTGTGGGCCCTGTGGTCATCCTTATGACATTTTGTGCTGTCATCCTGCCCTGTTTGTCATATGGTGACAAGGACCATGTTATTTTGCTGACAAAAATGTCTCTCTTTCATCTTTGGCTATTTCTTCTTCATCTGAAGATGATGCATCGTGCTCTGGGTTGTGTTCTTCCCCGTCTTCTTCCTCAGATACCTCCTCCTCTTCAAATTATGGTCTCTTGTTCCTCTTGGACATCTGAAAAAATCTGATCTACGACCTGTTGGGCATTGACACGTGCTCTCATGGCTTCAGCAAAGAGAGAACTGAGGGGACTGTCATCTGCAGCACCTTTATAGCATCTGACTGCATTCCCCACTAGTTAACAATGCTTTCAAGAAATATTTATTTTGTCTGAAATTGTTTTTATTTTGTCTGTGAACTTGAGTCACGTGTGGGGTCATGGAGGGGAGATGCTGCACATGCACAAGAACGTTTTAATTTTGTCTGAGTTCAATCAGTAGCACAAATATTCTCAATTTCTCATTGTGTGTGTGTGTGTGTGTGTGTGTGTGTGTGTGTGTGTGTGTGTGTGTGTGTGTGTGTGTGTGTGTGTGTGTGTGTGTGTGTGTGTGTGTGTGTGTGTGTGTGTGTGTGTGTGTGTGTGTGTGTGTGTGTGTGTGTGTGTGTGTGTCTTTATGGTTTGTAAATTATTTTATAACGGCAAAAATGACCCAAAAATAATCTTGTACCGTCGTGGTGTACAGCTTTTCATGGAAATATGAACAAAAGCGATGTTTCTCTTTTTCTAATGTTTGGGTCACTCTATTTCTTCACAAAATTTCAAGTTGTGAAGAAATATAATTTAGGGGGTTTTCTCTGCTGTTAAACATAGTGGCGGGTCATTTTTGACCCTTAAGACAACAGAAGAGTTAAGGGCCCAACGGTACGGAATTGAAGTCAGGATCTGAACCCAGCAGCACTCCAGTTACCAGATCCCCGGATTAAATCTGGCAACCTACCGCTCAGTTTATGACGTAAAACCCATTCTTTGCTGGTGGTGGGGATGAAGGTTTGTTTTCCTAAATGACACTAGAGATGGCTTTAATTCAGGTACATTTATATGATATGTTTAGTCATGAAATTATTCTGATATTCATGACATATTTACTTTATTTCCAAACATAAAATCTGGTCACTGGTAGTTGAACATGCAAAACATTTCATATAAAAAAAGGGAATATAATGAATGGAACATGATCTGTGTTTCTATTGTCAGAATTTGTTTTTCTACAGTGTTTCTGCATTTCCTGTCACTGTGGGCCTCAGAGAACAGTAGTACAGAGCAGAGTCTGTCACAACAGAGGAGATCTCCTGATCCACACGGTTGTCCTTTTTTTCAAGTATGAGGGTCCATTTTGTACTATCAGTGTTGGTTATGATCCCAGAGTAGTCCACTATGAGGATCTGTAGAGAGGATCCAGGGTGCTGGAGGTACCATAACAGACTGTTGGTTAATGAGCTGTTGTATCTACAGGAGAGTCGAACACTACTAACCTCCATAACATCCACTACATCTGTCTGGACTAATTATGTCTTCAACACTTGTACCTGTAAAAAATTAAAACATGAATTACTGAGTCAATGTAGACAGTGTTCAATATATCCACACTTGGTGTTTCAAAGTGTATTACCTCTTGATATTGATAATAGCATATTGTAATGACTACTGAACAGTGTACATTCTGTTAGTACACGTTCAGTTAATGGAGAGTTTATTCTTACCTACAAGTGCACAAAAACAAGACTGAATAGAGCAGCATCGTAGCCACTGGGTGTTAGACAAAGACTTCTCTGTAAAATGATCTTCTCTTGTAACATTCCCTCTCTGGGTGAATCAGTTCCACTCATTATGTGTTATGTGTAACACTAAGCTCCTCCTCTTGAAACAATAGAATGGGTGCATGTTGACTCCACTTGATGGCAGTATTGTCAAATGAAACCTGGAACTACAGAGTTGAAATAGCACAAGCAATGTTAGGTTTTTGTACAGTGTTTCTGGGTTTCCTGTCACTGTGGGCTTCAGAGCACAGTAGTACAGAGCAGAGTCTGTCACTACACCAGAGGAAATCTCCAGATCCATACGTTTGACATTTTTGTCACGATTTAGAGTGAACCCTGGTGTAATATCCGCATACTCCGTAACCAGTAACTGTGGTGCTGATTTGGGATATTGTCGATACCATAGAAGAGTGTCACCAGAAGAGGTGTAGTTACAAGAGAGAGTAACTCTGTCCCTTTCTGAAGCCACTTCTACATCAGTGTAGGGTGTTAATACCTGTTCAGAACTGAGACCTGTAAAACATAAATCATATATTACATTTAATATTTTAAAACCACATGGAAGATTTAATTGATTCCAAATGCAGTGTAAAGATAAAAAGTTTTCAAAGTCAAAAATATGTGTCCTCATGTAGTGCATTATCTTCATGATCTTTGATTTGAAAAAAATAATACCTCTCAACATAATAACACTCAGTTTGAATGAAAATGTTATTACTTACCTATCAAGTTAAAGAAGAGTAAAAGGGAACAGAACAACATTGTAGATGTCAGGATGTGTAGAATAAGCACCAGCTGCTGATGAAAAGCACAGCATCAACTGGCTATAATCTACATGGTAGTATCATGTCTTATTTTGAGGATTCATAATCTAATCCTGAGTTTTATACTCTAGCTCCTCCTACTGACAATGTAGAATCAAAGACGTTTCATATACATTTGATTTATTCACGAGAGAATCCACTTGATGGCACTGTGGTCTAACAGAAGACAGCAGATGCTTGTACATCCATAAAATTCAGCTCACTGCTGAGTCAATATGTTTTGCGGCACTGTGAACGTCACAGCACAGCAGTATAGTGCGGAGTGTTGTATGTTTTTTTGTACAGTGTTTCTCAGTTTCCTGTCAATGTAGGCTCTACAGCACAGTCGTACAGAGCAGTCTACACATCATTATTATCATCTATATTTATGAGTATTTCTGTTGGAACGATGTGGCTATGCAAAGTCAATTGATGTTTTTGCCACTAGTGAATCTAGTCGCCTCAATGTAAACTCAGATTTTTTTATATAAATATGAATTTAATCAAACAAAACATGCATGTATTGTGTAACATGAAGTCCTATGAGTGTCATCTGATGAAAATAATCGAAGGTTAGTGATTCATTTTATCTCTATTCTGGTTTTTGTGAAGCTATCTTTAGCTGGAAAAAATGTCTGTGATTATTGTGGTTTTGTGGTGACCTAACATAATCGTTTGTAGTTTAGTGCTAATTTAGTGCTTTCGCTGAAAAGCCTATTTGAAATCGGACACTTTGGTGGGATTAACAACAAGATTACCTTTAAAATGATATAAGACACATGAATGTCTGAGGAATTTTAATTATGAGATTTCTGTTTTTTGAATTTGGCGCCCTGCACTTCGACTGGCTGTTGTCATATCGGTCCCGTTAACGGGACTGCAGCCATAATAATTAAACTATGAATTAGCCTAAACAAAATAGTAAAAATAATGACAGGAATACAGTAATATACTAACCTGTCAGAACAGAGAGTAAAAAAACTGTGTAGAGAACCATCATATTGTAGGAGAGGTTATACTCTGGAGTGAAGTCCAACACAGTATTTTAAAGGATAATACATTTTCTTTAACTTCTCACGAGTCAGCAACCCTGATCCGGTAGCACCCCCCAACTCACCCCACTGATTAGCACAGCTAGCATAGCGTCACAAGTAACTTGTAGCATCTAAATATCATTAAATCACAAGTCCAAGACACCAGATGAAAGATACAGGTCTTGTGAATAAAGCCACCATTTCAGATTTTTAAAATGTTTTACAGGGAAGACAGAATATGTAAATCTATTAGCTAACCACGTTAGCGGAGGACACGATATTTTTACCAGGCAGATTCGGCTGGGCGCCCACGGCAAGATCACATGCACAACAGATATGATATAACATCGTAAATTGGGTCTTACTATGGCTGATCTTTCATCAGAATGTTGATCAAAGTGTCCTTTGTCAAGATGAGTTGTTGGTTCCGTTAAGTGTCGTTCCTTTCCCACTCCATTTAGCACAGGTACCGGTCGAGTGGCACGGATTTCTCAAACGATACTAAAATCTAACAACGGAACACCGAAAAACTCCCTATAAAATTCAAATAATCTGATTAAACTATATTGAAAAAACATACATTACGATGATCTGGTCACATGTATCAAACAAACTTCGACACGGAGATAATAATGGCCGCACAACACAAGAAAAACGTAGCTCAAATTCCATCCAATCGAGAACCGGAAGTTGTCGGTCATGCCAAAGATTTTGCTCTCATTTCACGTCAGTCCCAGATAGACAAGAAATTTTTCCTCTGACGTCCTCTAGACACCCAGAGGAAGGCCAGTGAGTTGTGTTTCGGGTCATAGGGGGCACGACCATATATAGGCAGAGCTTTGAAGCCAGCATAACACATCTTGATTTTATGTTCTTGGTCATGGAAAGTGCTGTTGAATGACTTCTGTATCACTCAGAGACAAAATTGAAACGGATTTAGAAACTAGGGATTGTTTTCTTTCCAATGGTATGATTCATATGCATATAGTAAGAGCAATAATTGAATAAGAGGCAGTTTAATCTGTAGAGCAAATTATGCTAATGCGAAAATATTACCCCCTGTATTCTCAAGAGGTTTTAACTTACAATAGGAATCCCCACCCCTGCCCTAAAAGAAGCATAGCAGGAGTTTATCATGAGCTGTCAGGTTTTTGTACCATGTTTCTGGGTTTCCTGTCACTGTGGGCTCCAGAGCGCAGTAGTATAGAGCAGAGTCTGTCACTTCTGCAGAGGAGATCTCCAGATCCACACGGGTTCTCTTTTTATTCAGTTTAACAGACAGTCGTAGGTATGGAGAATTAGCATTCACTATAGTGAAGTTTGAGGACACTCCAGTGAGGAGGAGGAAGATGGGAGATGATCCTGGGTACTGTCGAAACCACTGGAGAGTACGAGCAGATGGGTTGTGACAGGGCAGCTTTAAGACATCACCCTCCAACCCAACCACCTTATCTGTTATTAGAGTAATGTCATTCCCTTGACTGCCACCAGGAAATCCTTCACGAAAACAGGAATTATTATCAGGAAATGATCTTAAAATTCTATTCATTATTCATTCTAGTGTGTTAAACATGTACAAAAGATCCTTCACAGTAATTACATTGGCTATCTGATTGGATATGAAGAATAGCATCAAACTCACCCACTAGTGCATATATTAAAATTGATCCTAGTAACATGCTGGTAAGTGTTATTTGACACAGCGAAAGGAGTGAACTCAAGTATTATTATGTCAAAATGACCCCCCTGGTTTCTCACTGTCAGCTATGAAAGGCATTTTCCTTCCTCTGCCTCAATTATGTAACACCTCCCCTTAAGAACTGCTCACATCACCAAGTACTTTACACATGCACGTGCACACACAGTGTTTTTGTAAGGGGGCTGTATATCCTGTTGTCACAGTGGGCATCAGAGCACAGTAGGACACAGCAGAGTCAAACAGCTGCAACCTCTGGATCGTCAAGGGGACTGATTGTGTCTTGGTATTTAATAAACTTGCATTGAATCTCTCCTTGAACCCTCCAGCATTGTCTCCAGACCCAAAACAATAACTCAGCATATGCTTAGGTTGTAATTTGCTTCTTGTTTGTACCAATATAGATATGCATTATTAGCAGTGGTGTTCTATTGACAACTCAGTGGAACCAGTCCTCCTTCAGTTGTAATCCCACCTCTTGGTTGCTGTTGAACATTGTCTCCTCTGAACTCTGGGGGGAAGTAAGAGTTAGGATAAATTAGAAATGAGAAAAATGTAGCAACAATTAGTTAAAGATGAGATAAACCAATGAGAGAAAAGGTTCCATCATACCGAAGCAGAATACAGCAAGAACCAGGCAGATGATCAGACAGAGTACAATGGTTACACAGAACACACTGAGAGTGACTGTGAGTTACAGTAAGAGGTAGAGATCCTCTCTCTCTCTTCCATGTCCATCTAAGCCTGTATATCACCATCAACTGACAGACATGAAGTAGGAGCCTGTTCAGAGAGAGGTAAGATTGTATAAAAATGTATGAGTCAATATTACTTCATCAATATAGTGAGTTCTATGCGTTACTGCTGAATGAGTCAACAGACGTGGCAGGCCTGGCACAGCTCCTGGTATATGTCTGTTAAATTTATGGGGTGGAGCAATTCAGGAAGACAACCTCTTCTGCAAACCATCTGAAACCAGGACAACAGGAGAATATATTTTTAAAGTGCGGGACAGCTTTGTGAATTCAAATGGAGTTTGGTGGTCAAGATGTGTTGGTATCTGTACTGATGGCACAAAAGCCATGACAGGGAGACATAGTGGAGTGGTAACGCGCGTGCAAGCAGTTGCTCCCGACGCCACTTGGGTACACTGCAGCATCGACCGAGGGACTTTTGCTGCCAAGGGAATGCCTGACAGCTTGAAAGACATTTTGGACACTACAATGAAAATGGTTAACTTTGTTAAAGCAAGTCCCCTCAATTCTCGTGTATTTTCTGCACTATGAAATGATATGGGCAGAAACCATGTAACACTTTTACATGTGTGCTGGTTATCAAGGGGCAAAGTATTGACATGTATTTTTTAATTGAGAGACGAGCTTAACTTCTAATTGAGCCCAATCCCGGATCCGGGAGCACCCCCATCAGTAAAAAAGCTGACTAGCATAGCCTAGCATAGCGTCACAAGTAAATACTAGCATCTAAATATCATTAAATCACAAGTCCAAGACACCAGATGAAAGATACACATCTTGTGAATCCAGCCATCATTTCTGATTTTTAAAATGTTTTACAGGGAAGACACAATATGTAAATCTATTAGCTAACCACGATAGCAAAAGACACAACTTTTTTTCCCCACCATTTTTTTCCTGCATAGGTAGCTATCACAATTTCGACCAAATAAAGATATAAATAGCCACTAACCAAGAAACAACTTCATCAGATGACAGTCTGATAACATATTTATTGTATAGCATATGTTTTGTTCGAAAAATTTGCATATTTCAGGTATAAATCATAGTTTACCATTGCAGCCACCATCACAACTCTCACCAAAGCAACTAGAATAACTACAGAGACCAACGTGAATTACCTAAATACTCATCATAAAACATTTATGAAAAATACACAGCATACAGCAAATGAAAGACAAAGATCTTGTGAATCCAGCCAATATTTCAGATTTTTTAAGTGTTTTACAGCGAAAACACAATATAGCATTATATTAGCTTACTACAATAGCGAACCACACAACAGCCTTGATTCAAGCCAACAATAGCGATAACGAATAAACCAGCAAAAGATATTAATTTTTTCACTAACCTTCTCAAACTTCTTCAGATGACAGTCCTATAACATCATATTACACAATACATATAGAGTTTGTTCGAAAATGTGCATATTTAGCGGCACAAATCGTGGTTATACAATGAGAAAAGTAGCCAAGCTGCCAACAATATGTCAGAAGAAATCTTGGGAGAGGCACCTAATCTAATCAGTAACTAATCATAAACTTGACAAAAAAATACAGGTTGGACAGCAAATGAAAGATACATTAGTTCTTAATGCAACCGCTGTGTTAGATTTTTAAAATTAACGTTGCTACGACATACAGCGTGCGTTAAAGCCAGACCGCATCGAAATCAATGGCGGAATAGGAGTTTTACATTTTTCAACAGAACAACGAATTAACTTCATAAATATTTCTTACTTTTTGATGAGCTTCCATCAGAATCTTGGGCAAGTTGTCCTTTGTCCAAAATAATCGTTGCTCGGTTGTAGATTGTCGCCTTCAACTTTGGAATTAGCTGTAAATATTAGCCATGTGGCGAAGACGTGCCCAACTCACTATTGCGCAGCACAAAGAAAATTTCGAAAATCGCAATATACTCACATAAACTGAAATAACTCGGTTTAAAATAACTACGTTATGATGTTTCTAACACCTATATCGAATAAAATCAGAGCCGGATATATCTAAGGGCTATAACGGGAGCTTTCTAGAACGCCATCCTGAGGTCTGTGTTGCGTCATGGCGAACGAAGGAAAGAGAGGACATCACGTTCCGAGCCTATTTATAAGGCCTCAGATCTGCCTAGCAACTCCATTCCAATTCTCACTATTTGCTGACATCCAGGGGAAGGCGTATGCAGTGCATCTCAACCAATAGAAGACAGGCAAATTAATAAACCGACCTCAGAACAGCCTGCATGATTTCAGACTTCTCACTTCCTCACAGGAAAATTGCTCCAACTCGAGATCTGTTTAACTCACAGATATAATTCAAACGGTTTTAGAAACTAGAGAGTGTTTTCTATCCAATAGTAATAATAATAGGCATATTGTACGAGCAAGAATTGAGTACAAGGCAGTTTAATTTGGGAACTTTTTTACAAAGTGCAAATAGCACCCCCTATTGTCAAAAGGTTAACTAAGAACAAACTAACAAACCCCTTCTCCCACTCTTTTAGTACCTGTGTAATATCAGAGTTCAGCCCCCCTGCACTTCCCTGACTTCTATTGGAATTTTCTTATGTCGTTTTGGTCCTAACTTGTTTATTTGGCTCCAAATCTGTTGAGGATTTCTTGTCTGTATCTCCTCAAGGTGTAATAACTGCCCTCTCTGATATCTCCGTTTAAATAGGCGCAGTCTTTTAACAAACACATGCTGTTTTTTCTTAAATTCCTTCTTACACTGTTCTCTTGTATTCCTATCTTAACATTGTAAAAATATTTACTCAGCCTTGTGCATTACGGACCACAGATCCCTTAACTAATCATTCTGATAAGGCTTGTTCAGCTTGTAAACTTTCCTGGATTGAGGGTGTATTCTTTATTCAAATGTTTTACTAGTGAGAGTCAATAGCGGCGGCAGGGTAGCCTAGTGGTTAGAGCATTGGACTAGTAACCGAAAGGTTGCAAGATCGAGTCCCTGAATTGACAAGGTACAAATCTTTCGTTCTGTCCCCGAACAAGGCAGTTAACCCACTGTACTTAGGCAGACATTGAAAAATAAGAATTTGTTCTTAACTGCCTTGCCTAGTTAAATAAATGTAAAAAATAAATAAAATAGGTGTCAGTAAAGAAACATCAATTCGCTCCTATTCTTTTAAATGACGAATGCAGCATGTCAACATGCCTGTCTGTGTCTGTGTTGTAGAATAATTTCCCCCACCAAACAGAATATACATTCATTATGTTTTAACCCTTTCTTGTCACAATTGCATATTATGTTTGTGCTTCTTGTACAATTTGTAATTATTTTATACACTGAGCAAAATGATAAATGCAACATAGAACAATTTAAAAGCTTTTACTGAGTTACAGTTCATATAAGGAAATCAGTCAGTTGAAACCGGGATACTTGTCTACCTACTGAATTGACCATAACCCTAGAATTAACCCTAACCCTAGCTTCAGTTGGCGCAAATAATGAAACCCATTAGAAGAAGCATGATTATGAGGCTGGCGGTTTTCTACTTGATTAACTCCAGGCAGAAGTGAGAGGTATATTTTATGGACCAAATCGAGAGACAGCCCCTGCATCATTGTCTACATGGTGACAGTGGTGGAAAAAGTACCCACATTTCATTCTTGAGTAAAAGTAAATAAATAGAAAATTAATAGAACATGACTCAAGTGAAAGTCTCCCAGTAAAATACTACTTGAGTAAAAGTCTAAAAGTATTTATTTTTAATATATACTTTAAGTATCAAAAGTAAATGTAATTGCTAAAATATACTTAAGTATCAAAAGTAAAAAAATATATATATATGATTTCAGAAAACGTATATTAAAACCTTTTCTCAATAGGGGGTGCTGTTTACACTTTGAAAAAAATTTGTTCCCAAATTAAACTGCCTCGTACTCAATTCTTGCTCGTACAATATGCATATTATTATTACTATTGGATAGAAAACACTCTCTAGTTTCTAAAACCGTTTGAATTATTTCTCTGAGTGAAACAGAACTCATTCTGCAGCTCACTTCCTGTCAAGAAGTGAGATTTCTGAAATCGAGGTCTCTGTTCCAGGGTCGGTTTATAAATTCCCTTGTAAGCTACATGCACTGCATACGCCTTCCCCTAGATGTCAGTAAGCGGTGAGACTTTGAATGGAGTGGATAGCACCATCTGGGGGAGTATAAAGCCTGTTGGAACGGAAGTACCGACCTTTTCGACGCGGGGCCTGACGCAGGAGGGACACCAAGCATGGCGTCCTGAAAAGCTTTCGGTTTAGCAGTTCTATATCTCCGGCTCTGATTTAATTAGTTTTTTGTCTTAAAAACTTCATAAGGTAGTTAATTTAAACCGACTTATAGCAGTTTATAGCAGTTTATTGCGATTTTCTGGAATTTCTTTGTCATGCGTCGTCGCGAGTTGGACACCTCTCCGGCATATGGCTAACGTTAGCTGCTAATTACACGGTTGAAGAGGACATCTTTCAACCAAAAGACGATTGTTCTGGACAAAGGACCACTTGCCCAAGATTCTGATGGAAGCTCGTCCAAAAGTAAGAGCTATTTATGATGTTAATTGGTATTTCTGTGGAAGAATGTAAAATTATTAGTCCACCATTAATTTCGGCATGGTCTCGCTGTAACGCACGCTGTATGTCGAGTAACGTTAATTTAAAAAATCTAACACAGCGGTTGCATTAAGAATTAATGCATCTTTCATTTGCTGTCCAACCTGTATTTTTTAGTCAAGTTTACGATTAGTTATCGATTAGATTAGGTGCCTCTCCAAGATGGCGCCGGCCAGATTGCCTGAAATGTTGCTACTAATCACATTGTATAACCACGATTTGTGCCACTAAATATGCACATTTTCGAACAAATCCTATATGCATTGTGTAATATGATGTTACAGGACTGTCATCTGATGAAGTTTATCAAGGTTAGTCAAAAATTATATATCTTTTGCTGGATTGTTACGATCGCTAACCTTTGCTGCTGGTAAATTGCTTGTGTTTCTGGCTATTGTGGTAAGCTAATATAATGCTATATTGTGTTTTCGCTGTAAAACACTTTAAAAAATCTGAAATATTGGCTGGATTCACAAGATGTTGGTCTTTCATTTGCTGTACGCTGTGTATTTTTCAGAAAAGTTTTATGATGAGTAATTAGGTATTTGACGTTGGTCTCTGTAATTATTCTGGCTGCTTCGGCACTATTTCAGATTGCAGCTGCAATGTAGAACTGTGATTTATACCTGAAATATGCACATTTTTCGAACAAAACATATGCTATACAATAAATATGTTATCAGACTGTCATCTGATGAAGTTGTTTCTTGGTTAGTGGCTATTTATATCTTTATTTGGTCGAAATTGTGATAGCTACCTATGTAGGAAAAAAATGGTGGGGAAAAAAAGTTGTGTCTTTTGCTATCGTGGTTAGCTAATAGATTTACATATTGTGTCTTCCCTGTAAAACATTTTAAAAATCAGAAATGATGGCTGGATTCACAAGATGTGTATCTTTCATCTGGTGTCTTGGACTTGTGATTTAATGATATTTAGATGCTAGTATTTACTTGTGACGCTATGCTAGGCTATGCTAGTCAGCTTTTTTACTGATGGGGGTGCTCCCGGATCCGGGATTGTGTGCAACTAGAAGTTAAGCAAACGGCACAATTATTATAATTTACAGATAGCCAGGGGCACACTCCAACGTAATGTACAAACAAAGCATTTGTGTTGGGTGAGTCTGCCAGATCAGAGACATGATCAGGGAAGTGTGTGAATTTGACTTTTTTCTTGTCAAGAACAAATTCTTATTTACAATAACAGCCAACCGGGGAAAATTGTGTTAACTTCTCTAGGATATGTGGGACGGTAGCGTCCCACCTCGTCAACAGCCAGTGAAACTGCAGGGCGCCAAATTCAAAACAACAGAAATCCCATAATTTAAATTCCTCAAACATAAAAGTATTTTACACCATTTTAAAGCTACACTTGTTGTAAATCCAGCCAAAGTGTCCGATTTCAAAAAGGTTTTACGACGAAAGCACACCAAACGATTATGTTAGGTATGAGCCAAGTCACAGAAAAAGACAGCCATTTTTCCAGCTAAAGAGAGCAGTAACAAAAAGCAGAAAAAGAGATAAAATTAATCACTAACCTTTGATGATCTTCATCAGATGACACTCATAGGACTTCATGTTACACAATACATGTATTTTTTGTTCGGTAAAGTTCATATTTATATCCAAAAATCTGAGTTTAAGCAAGACGCTACTGTCTCACTTGGCAAAAAGCCTGAGAAAATACAGAGCGCCATATTCAAATTAATTACTATGAAAATTACTATAAAATCAAACTTTCATTAAATCACACATGTAAGATACCAAATTAAAGCTACACGGGTTGTGAATCCAGCCAACATGTTAGAATTCAAATAGGCTTTTCGGCGAAAGCATACGATGCTATTATCTGAGTATAGCACAATAGTAAACAAAGAGAGAAGCATATTTTAACCCTGCAGGCGCGACACAAAACGCAGAAATAAAAATATAATTCATGCCTTACCTTTGACGAGTTTCTGTTGTTGGCACTCCAATATGTCTCATAAACATCACAAATGGTCCTTTTGTTCGATTAATTCTGTCGATATATATCCAAAATGTCCATTTATTTGGCGCGTTTGATCCAGAAAAACACAGGTTCCAACTTACTCAAACGTGACGACAAAATATCTCAAAGGTTACCTGTAAACTTTGCTTTGTAATACAACTTTAGGTATTTTTTAACGTTAATAATCGATAAAATTGAAGATGGGATGATCTGTGTTCAATACAGGATTAAAACCAAATGTAGCATGCCTTCTGGACATGCGCTTCAATCAAACAGAACACCTGGAGTGACTCGACTTCAAGATGGCCGTATTTCTTCATTACACAAAGGAATAACCTCAACCTATTTCTCAGGACTGTTGACATCCAGTGAAAGCCGTAGAAACTGCAAGCAATTCGCTTAGAAATCTGGTTTCCCAATGAAAACCCATTGAAAAGAGAGTGACCTCAAAAAAAAATAATCTGAATGGTTTGTCCTCTGGGTTTCGCCTGCTAAATAAGTTCTGTTATACTCACAGACATGATTCAAACAGTTTTAGAAACTTCAGAGTGTTTTCTAAGGATATGCATATCTTATCTCCTGGGGATGAGTAGCTGGCAGTTGAATTTGGGTATGCTTTTCATCCAAACGTGAAAATGCTGCCCCCTACCCTAGAGAAGTTAACTGCCTTGTTCAGAGGCAGAACGACAGATTTTTACCTTGTCAGCTCAGGGACTCGATCCAGCAACCTTTCAGTTACTGACTCAACACTCTAAGCACTAAGCTACCTGCCACCCCGTGGTGTTACTCGTTAATTTCAACAGTGGCTATCATGAACGTTGAGAAAACTCACCAACAAGTGCAGAAATGAATAAAAGTGGATAGAGGAACATGATGGTTGAAGTTCAGAAGCTCACTCAGTAACACTGATGTACCACTCCCCTGTGACAGACTAAATTATATCCCCCTCAGGTTTGCTTAGTTATTAAGTTCCTCCTCTTGAATAGATAGCAGTTTTTGAACAGTGTTGGCAGGTTTCCTGTCACTGTGGGCTTCAGGGCACAGTGGTGTCTGTCACTACAGCAACCTGTATGGAGATCCAGATCCACACGGGTTCTCTCATTGTTCAGTTTAGCAGTCATTCTTGGATGAGTAGCTTCCACTACAAGTAGATTTGCAGTGTCTGTAAGGAGGAGGAATTGGGATGCTCATCCAGGGTACTTTCTGGAGATAATTAACCTTTTCTGTATAGTTACAGGAGAGCTTAACTCCGCTACCCTGTGTGAATTGTGAGGAGAGCCAACTGTAAGAAATAACATTGTCACACTGTCAAATTCCCAAGTGCTTTTCCAACCACTTAAAAAAATGTAATTGAAGACTACTGATTGAAGAGTGAAGAATACATATTTCTCACAGTGCATTGAATAGGAAGACAGAGAAACACTAGACCAGCTGGTGATTGAACACAGCACAGGTGTGACCACAGTTCTCTGATCTCAACCTCTGCCATTATATCAAATTGTGGTTTGATGTTCAAATTTGATCCTCGGTTTATCAAAGCATTTTTGATCTGCAGGTTTTTGTACAGCGTCTTACAAACATTCTGTCACTGGGTATAACAAGACTCGTAATAACAATCTCTGAGAGCACAGTAGTAGAGAGCTGTGTCTGCCAGGGTTAGATGTGTTATGACCAGTTCAGTTGTAGTCGGAGACGTTTTGGATGTATATCTCTTATCAGGGATATGTTCCCTTGTACTTGATTTGGCACCTTTATACAGTAGAAACTGAGGAGCCTGGTTATCATAATGCCTGTACCAATAAAGCAGAGGATAATTCCTGCTTGTATCATATGAGCAGCTCAGAGTCACAGGTTTTCCCTCTGTACCGATGACTTCATGCTCTACAGCAGTAATGTGCTCCCCAGCAATTAATTCTGTGAAGAAAATATAGAAACATAATCAATTGGGTGTTAATCTTAATTTCAATTAACAATACGGGCTTCACTTAAAACATTTCGTAATCCTCACCTGTACAAAATGTAGAGAACATCCAGATCAAACCAAGTAACATCATCATGAATCTACTGTATGTTGACCAACTAACTAACTAAAATATGTATCCTGTAATCATATATACAGTTTGAACAGGATCTTCGTAGCTCCTCCCTATACAACTGTATTGTCCATGTTACACTCCCCCAGATAGCACATCTTACACACACACAATTGAGAGGAGCACAGGGTCGTGGCAGTGCAGCGCCGCTGGATGGAGAGCATGTTGTGGGGTTAAGGGCCTTGCTCAAGGGTCCAACGGTGAGGAATTGTAGTCAGGATCTGAACCCAGCAACCCTCCAGTTACCAGATCCGGGGAATAGAACTGGCAACCTACCGCTCAGTTTATGACATAAAACCCATTTAATAACGGCTCAAAATGATGAGTGGTGATGATGGTGATGAAGGTTTGGTTTCCTAAATGACAGTAAAGATGGATTCAAAGGAATTAAAATGAGAGAATGTTTAGAATGTTAAATCAGATTAAATTATTCTGATATTCATGACAAATATAAAATCCAGTCACAGGTAGTCAAACATTTAAAAAAACGTTCATATTAAGAAGGGATTATAATGGATGGTAGATAGGATCTATTCAGACTCTGTTTCTAGGGGTTCTAGGGGTCTCAGATTCAGGTTCTCTGTGTTTCTATTGTCAGGATCAGTTTTGTGTTTCTGGGTTTCCTGTCACTGTGGGCCTCAGAGAACTGTAGTACAGAGCAGAGTCTGTCACTTCAGCAGCAGTGATCTCCAGATCCACAAGGTTGTCCTCTTTTTCATGTGTGAGGGTCCATTTTGTACTATTTGTGCTGGTTATGATCCCAGAGTAGTCCACTATGAGGAACAGTGGAGAGGATCCAGGGTGCTGGAGGTACCATAACAGATTGTTGGTTAATGAGCTGTTGTATCTACAGGAGAGTTGAACACTACTATCCTCTATAACATCCACTACATCTCTGTCTGGAGTAATTATGTCTTCAACACTTGTACCTGTAAAAAAGAAAAACATGTATTACTGAGTCAATGTAGACAGTGTTCAGTATATCCACACTTGGTGTTTCAAAGTGTATTACCACTTGATATTGATAATACCATTTTGTAATGAATACTGAATAGTGTACATTCTGTTAGTACACATTCAGTAAATGGAGAGTGAATCCTTACCAACAAGTGCACAAAAACAAGACTGAATAGAGCAGCATCATAGTCACTGGGTGTTAGACAGAGACTTCTCTGTAAAATTATCTTCTCTTGGAACATTCACTCTCTGGATGAATCAGTTCCACTCATTACATGTTATGTGTAACACTAAGCTCCTCCTCTTGACACAATAGAATGGGTGCATGTTGACTCCACTTGATGGCATTATTGTCAAATAAAACCTGGAACTACAGAGTTGAATAGTTAGATAGAGCAGCATCATAGCCACTGGGTGTTAGACTGTCACGCCCTGGCCTTAGTTATCTTTGTTCTTTTTATTATTTTGGTTAGGTCAGGGTGTGACGAGGTTGGTTTGTGTGTTTTTGTCTCGTTTAGGGTGTTTGTACTGTCTAGTTTTTTTTTATAGAGTTATGGGGTTGTGTTCATTATAGGTGTTTATGTAAGTCTATGGTTGCCTAGATATGTTCTCAATTAGAGGCAGGTGTTTATCGTTGTCTCTGATTGGGAACCATATTTAGGCAGCCATGTTCTCTGGGTATTTTGTGGGTGATTGTTTCCTGTGTCAGTGTTTGTGCCACATGGGACTGTTACGGTTTGTTCACGTTTATTGTTTTGTATTGGTGTTCATAGTTCAGTTTTCTATATTAAAACATGGATACCTACCACGCTGCGTATTGGTCCGATCCTTGTTACACCTCTTCAGAGGAAGAAGAGGAAGACAGCCGTGACATAGACAGAGGCTTCTCTGTAAAATGATCTTCTCTTGGATCATTCACTCTCTCATCTTAGCTCCTCCTACTCAGTAAATCGACCCACATTATATCAACATTCTAATCTGTGATGAACAAATATGAATTAATTGATGTATAATCATGAACATGATCTCTGATCATTTGTATGCAGATGCTTGCCTATTACATGGTGTTTCCTAGTAGGAATGTATTACAGTCAGGTTATTGTAGTGTTTCTGGGTATCCTGTCAATGTGGGCCTCAGAGCACAGTAGTACAGAGCAATCTGTCACTTACTTCAGCAGAGGAGATCTCCAGATCCACACAGGTTCTGTCTTTGTTCGGTGTAACAGAGAGTCGAAAGTCTTGTGGATCACCTCTCACTTTATATGGATTATTGATAGTTGTTACGAGGTAAAGGAATTGGAGACCTGATCCAGAGTACTGTCTGTACCACTGTCTGTACCACAGCAGATTATCTGCCTTCACTGTATAGTTACAGGAGATCTTATCTCTGTTACCCTCTAAATAATACTCCTCAGGACTGGTTGGAGTAATATCAGCCTCTAAAGTATCACCTGTGAAGGAGAAGAAAATAAGCATGAGACTAAACATGAAAACCTCTTATTTGATATTTGAAGCAGCCCAATATGTACCAATGAAATAATGACAGACAGTGTGGAAATGACTTTACATAAAACCTTAATCACCCACAAGTGCTGAAAACAGTAAGATTGAAGTGAGCAACATCATGGTGTGTGTGACAGAATGCAGCTAGGAAAAATGGTTTAACACACTTATATGTGATATGCAGTGTTCTGTGATATGTGATATTCAGTGTGCTTTGATCTGCAGGGTGTGATATGTAATGTATGGCTGCTACCTGTCTGCCCTGAAACTACCTCCACTGTCAGGAGGAGGAGCCACCTGCTCAGAGAAATAGAGGTTTGTGTAGTGCTGGAGTGAGGCCCTTTACAGAAATTGAGTTTAATAAATCTTGTCAATTTAAATGTCATTAATTAGATTTACAAATTACTGGTAACTTGAACTGAATTCGGTTGTAATCCTGCATTGGAGAATTAACATTTTAAACTGTTCACAATAAGGATTGTTATTCCCTGGTTCTGTACAGTTGTACAGTATGTCTGGGTTTCCTGTCACTGTGGGCCTCGGTGCGTAGCAGTACAGAGCAGAGTCTGTCACTTCAGCAGATCCACACATTCGGCCACTTTGTCAACATTAACTGACGGTCGAGGATACGGTGGATCTGCAGTAACTATTGTCTCAGCAGATGGTGAATACACTGAGATGAGGAGGAGGAATTGGGGAGCAGATGTGTGATATTGGTGATACCATAAGACACTGCCTCCAGCAGATACTGTGTAGTTACAGGAAACTTGACACTGCCACCATGTATCACATCCTCCTCAAGACCGTTGGAGAAAATTCCATCCCCTTTAGAAAACTGACATGGGATAAAAAGTTATATTTGTCTGGTCATAGCTTGTGTTTTCACATCCACTACATCGGTTAAACTGTTTTTTTCCCTCTACACTAGTGCTGCTGTTGATAGGCTGCTGTACTAATCACTCTTGAAAGGAGAGAGGACATTAACGGGTGTGACAAATCACTCTGGTAGCCTGAAAACATATTCTAGGAATCTGATATGCAATAAAAGAAAAATGTAAGCAATGTGCATGCTTTCCCAAAAGCACAGTAGTAGAGAGCTGTGTCCTTCAGGGTTATGAGTTTTAAGACTGAACAGATACAAAAGAACAAACATGGGAAGTGTACTGAACGTGAGAGAAAAATCAATTACACCTAAGGACTGATGACAACAGAGGTCTAAATAAAGAGGAGGAAATCAGGGAAGTGATGGAGTCCAGTTGTGCCTAATGATGAGGCACAGGTGTGCGTAATGAAGGTTGCCAGGTGTAAGTAATGATGGGTTGCCAGGACAGGTGGTTAATAGACCGGCGACGTTGAGCGTGGGAGAGGGGGAGCGGGAGTAAACTTGACAGTACCAAAAAAGCATAATTTTGTCGCTGCTTGTATCATATGAGCAACTCAGTGTCACAGATTCTCCTTCTGTACAGATGACTCTGGGCTTTAGAGGAGTAATGTGATCCCCAGCAATCAGTTCTGTAAAGATAATGCAGTGAATGCAGTATTACTACTGTAGACAGAAACAGAACAATAAAATCCAATGATAATAGTGTACATAACATTCTGTCTCACTGTGACATATCATCTAATGGTAGCAGCATCCTTTTCTATTCTAGTATTGCTACTCATGTTAAAAGTTAGGTTCTCTATATATCATATACATTTACCTGAGACCACAAGGAGAATTAGACTTTCTGCATGGCAATCTTACACTGAAGATCAAACCTCAGCTACTGATCGCTGTATTCTGATACTGTAGCAAGAGCAAGAGCAAAAAAAAATATTAGATTGTATGAAGCTGGTGCTCTCTTGATTAATGTCTTTGTGGCAGCACAGGCCTAGACCATGCAGCACAGCACAGAGGGGATGCTCAAATAGACAAGTCATTTCAGAATAGAAATCAACACCAACTTGATAATGTGGTCCACTTGTTGTGGATGCTGGCTTTTTCATTCCTATGTTATACACAATACTCTGTATTGCTCTACTCTCCTGAAGATACCAAAACATTCCAAAACAAAAATAATATTTTCTAATAAATGAGATACAGTATTTTCACATTTCAGGCTGAATTGAGAGGCACCTTTATTGCATAAAAAATGACTTAATCAGCTTCACCATGATCATCATCATAATCATCATCATCATCATCATCATCATCATCATCATCATCATCATCGTCATCATCACTGTGATTATCATCATCTGCTACCACTAGTCTTGGTAGTATCAGGGAGGTAGTGAGAAGGTTACTATTTCAATTTCAAAGTGGTGTTGTATACTGTACAGACAGGTGTATTGTCATTGTGTAGCTCAGTATGTTTTTGTAAGGGGGTTGTATATCCTGTTGTCACAGTGGGCCTCAGAGCACAGTAGTACACAGCAGAGTCAGACAGCTGTAACCTCTGGATCGTCAAGGGGACTGATTTTGATTCTGATTTAAATGTAGTTAAATTGAGATGGGCATGGAATCTCCCCTGGAATTCAATGGCATTATCTGATCCAAAAGTCGCCTGCCTCAGCATATACTTTGGGAAGTCATTAGCTCCCTGCTTGTACCAGAACAGGTATGCATTTGTATCCACAGTATCAAATTGACAGTCCAGTGTGACCTGTTCTCCCTCAGTAGCGATCACATCTCCTGGTGGCTGAATGACTGAGTCTTCTCCTCTGCATTCTGGAAAATAATGTAATACACATTTGTATTAGGAGGAAAATAATCAAGCAACATGATTGAGGGGGGAAAAATGGTAGTATTGTATAGTAAAATAAGAGATTGGAGCAAAGGCAGTAAACGAATTAGGAACATATGATCATACCATAACAACCTGCAGCAAGAATCAGTACATTCCTCAGCCAGGGTTCCATGTCTGCTACTGTGAGATCAGGGGAAGAAGAGTAATACCAATCTGAATTAACTAGGCATTATAATACTTTGAAATGATTGTCTCCTCCTCTTTCTGTGTATCATCAAACATTGAGAAGCTTGTGACATTGTCTGAGCAACACTCTACCCTGTGTTGTTGTACTGCGACTGAATCTCCTGCTGTCACAGTGGGCTTCAGAGCACAGTAGTACACAGCAGAGTCAGACAGCTGCAACCTCTGGATCATCAAAGGGACAGAGCTAGAAGTGAAAATCCGCCTGGAATGAAACTTCTTCTTAAACTCATAACTATTGATCTCTTCTCAGGACATACTGAGGAGAGTCCCTAGTTAACTGGATGTACCAGAAGAGATCAGGAGATGGACTACTAGTAGTGTAGTTACAGCTGAGTGTTACCAGTCCTCCTTCAAGGGCAGTACCATGTCCACTATGCTGGTCAACAGCCTCTTCACCTCTGCAATCTGAAAAAGTTATAATATTTTTTTAAATAATCAATAATATGTAATAACTTATTAGATAAAATTCTGACAAAGAGAATAGGAAGGAGACGCAGTATACTGTTCCAAAATATCATGCAGCCAGGATAAGTCAAGTATTCCTAAGCCAATGTGCCATTGTGATTTACAGTTGAAGTCGGAAGTTTACATACACATACAGGTCGGAGTCATTAAAACTCTTTTTTTCAACCAATCCACAAAATTATTGTTAACACACTATAGTTTTGACAATTCGTTAGGACATCTACTTTGTGCATGACACAAGTAATTTTTACAACAATTGTTTACAGACAGATTATTTCACTTATAATTCATTGTATCACAAAGAAGATTACATACACTAAGTTGACTGTGCCTTTAAACAGCTTGGAAAATTGAAGAAAATTATGTCATGGCTTTAGAAGCTTCTGATAGGCTAATTGACATACTTTGAGTCAATTGGAGGTGTACCTGTGGATGTATTTCAAGGCCTACCTTCAAACTCAGTGCCTCTTTGCTTAACATCATGGTAAAATCAAAAGAAATCAGCCAAGACCTCAGAAGAAAATTGTAGACCTCCACAAGTCTGGTTCATCCTTGGAAGCAATTTCCAAACGCCACGTTCATCTGTACAAACAATAGTACACAAGTATAAACACCATCGAACCACACAGCCGTCATACCGCTCAGGAAGGAGACGCGTTCTGTCTCCTAGAGCTTAACGTACTTTGGTGTGAAAAGTGCAGATCAATCCCAGAACAACAGCGAAGGACCTTGTGAAGATGCTGGAGGAAACAGGGATCAAAGTATCTATATCCACAGTAAAACGAGTCGTATATCGACATAACCCGAAAAGCGCTCGGCAAGGAAGAAGCCACTGCTCCAAAACCGTCATAAAAAAGCCAGACTACGGTTTGCAACTGCACATGGGTACAAAGATTGTACTTTTTGGGAAACTGTCCTCTGGTCTGATGAAACAAAAATAGAACTGTTTGGCCATAATGACCATCATTATGTTAGGAGCAAAAAGGGGGAAGCTTGCAAGCCGAAGGACACCATCCCAACCGTGAAGCACGGGGTGGCAGCATCATGTTGTGGGGGTGCTTTGCTGCAGGAGGGACTGGTGCACTTCACAAAATAGATGGCATCAACATCTCAAGACATCAGTCAGGAAGTTAAAGCTTGGTCGCAAATGGGTCTTCCAAATGGACAATGACCCCAAGCATACTTCCAAAGTTGTGGCAAAATGGCTTAAGGACAACAAAGTCAAGAAGGTATTGGAGTGGCCATCACAAAGACCTGACCTCAATCCCATAGAAAATTTGTGGGCAGAAGTGAAAAAGTGTGTGCGAGCAAGGAGGCTTACAAACCTGACTCAGTTACACCAGCTCTGTCAGGAGAAATGGGCCAAAATTCACCCAACTTATTGTGGGAAGCTTGTGGAAGGCTACCCGAAATGTTTGACCCAAGTTAAACAACTGAAAGGCAATGCTACCAAATACTAATTGAGTGTATGTAAACTACTGACCCACTGGGAATGTGATGAAAGAAATAAGAGCTGAAATAAATAATTCTCTCTACTATTATTCTGAAATTTCACAATCTTAAAATAAAGTGCTGATCCTAACTGACCTAAGACAGGGAATATTTACTTGGATTTATTGTCAGGAATTGTGAAAAACTGAGTTTAAATGTAATTGGCTAAGGTGTATGTAAACTTCCGACTTCAACTGTATGTATCGAGGAAGAATAGACTCTTATAGACTTTATGTTCCATCCACTGTAGCTGAGAAGTCTCATTATTGTGGGGCTCTGCAGTAGGGAAGGAGCTTATTGTATATTAAATTGTTTAGTTGAAATGTTGGGGGGAAATCATACCACACCGAAACCTGCAAAGGCATGCCGCGTGCATCATTTAACTTTGGGGGTGGGTCACACCATGGATCATTAAGCTATCTGATTTGGAATTTTAGGACCCCTTTAGGTATAAAAAAAAAATAACAAGATGATTTGATAGCCCAAATGGTACCCTACAAACAGAAGTTGGCACATCGGCAGCGAGAGTCTCATCTTTCCATAGAGTGGTCACATACATTTTTTATGCAAAACAGTTCGGACACTACAGACATATTTGTGAGAAGATCGATTTTCAGGACGTCTCATGGTCTGACAAACACCGCTGCAGCTCGGCCACTTTCCACCGCAGAGGCCGAAGACCGCCATAGGCTGATGTGGTGGATTGAGACGCAAACATGTGTATCTCTCGCTTAAAGGAACCGAAGCAAACTATGAGACACCACGGACACCTATTGACTCTCACTATTATCTTGCCCTTGAAAATACAAGCAATCTCAAGGGTTTCACCCTTGTTGGGCAGAATGTTGAACACTAGATGAAACTATTGTATCATTATTATACATAGAAAAACCTTGTCACTGGACGTCATAACTGTGGAGGGCAGTCTATAGGAGGAGGACAGACAAAGAAGATACAGTGAGGGAAAACAAGTATTTAAATGCAAATCAATTTATAACATTTTTGACATGCATTTTTCTGGATTTTCTTGTTGTTATTCTGTCTCTCACTGTTCAAATAAACCAAGCATTAAAATTATAGACTGATCATTTCTTTGTCAGTGGGCAAAATCAGCAGGGGATCAAATACTTTTTTCCCTCACTGTATGTCACATAGCTTAACATACAGTAGGTATGCTACTTCTCTGCGCTACAGAACCCTTTAGCGGGATCATTTTCCTAAACAACCGCTGAATTGCAGGGCGCCAAATTCAAAAATATTACAAAAAATATTTATAATCATGCAATCACAAGTGAAATATTCCAAAACACATCTTAGCTTGTTGTTAATCCACCTATCGTGTCAGATTTTGAAAATATGCTTTGCAGCGAAAGCAATCCACACTTTTGTGAGTTTATCAATCAATGCTACAACAGCTAACCCCAAATTAGCATGGTCACGAAAGTCAGAAAAGCAATAAAATTAATCACTTACCTTTGATAATCTCCGGATGTTTGCACTCACGAGACTCCCAGTTAAACAACAAATGTTATTTTTGTTCGATAAATATTACTTTTATAACAAAAACACGCCATTTGGTTTGCGCGTTATGTTCAGAAAACCAAAGCCTCGTTCCGTTCAACGAAAATTCCAAAAAGTATCCGTAATGGTCGTAGAAACATGTCAAATGTTTTTTATAATCAATCCTCAGGTTGTTTTTAATAAACATAATCGATAATATTTCAACCGGACCGTAACCTATTCAATAAGAGAGAAAAAGAAAATAGAGAGCTACCTCTCTCGCGCGCAGGAATTAATCAGAGGACACCTGACTCGTTTTGAAAAATCTCACAAATATTTCAAAATAAAAGCCTGAAACTATGTCTAAAGCCTGATCAAAGCCTGAGGAAGCCATTGGAAACGGAATCTGGTTGATACCCCTTTAAATGGAAGAAAGACGGGCCATGAAACACAGATAAAAATAAATAAAAACACTTCCGGGTTAGATTTTCTCAGGTTTTCGCCTGCAGAATCAGTTTTGTTATACTCACAGACAATATTTTGACAGTTTTGGAAACTTTGGAGTGTTGTCTATCCTAATCTGTAAATCATATGCATATTCTACGACCTGGACCTGAGAATAGCCCGTTTACCTTGGGAACGTTATTTAAAATAAAATAAAACAATTCTGAGCCCTAGCGTCAAGAGGTAGGATGTCATACAGGATGTCTGTTTCCTCCCATGGTTCTTGACAGGTTTACTGTACAGTGTCACCGTGTCCTGTCACTGTGGTCTTCATGGCATGGTTGTACAGAGCAGAGTCTGTCACATCAGCAGAAGAGATCTTCAGATCCACAAGTTTGTCCACTTTGTCAATGGTAACTGTCAGACGAGAAGGTGAGGGAGTAGCTTTAAATATAGACCCCTCTGGTGTGACTTACAATAGGAATTCTGGTTTGGATCTGGTATATTGGCAGTACCACTGTAGATTGTAGACAGTGCCATCATATTTGCAGGAGAGATGGACATTCCTTCCCTCCTGAACAAGCTCTTCTGTAGTCACAGGGTTTATTGAATCCCCAAAACTGTTTCCTGCAAAAAGATTTGGTAAAATGACTTCTGTAACTGTACAACTGCGCAGTTGTAACTGACGTAAAAAAAATGATGAATGTAGAATTATTATGATTATTGTGCTGTTCATTCACAATAAGATTACATTAAAATATTTAAATCCGTATAATAACTTGCCTAAGAAAGATAAAAAGAGAACAAATGAGAAGAAAAACATCTTGCTAGACCTTTGAGAAACCAATAGACAGCACTGAGAGACCTGACTAACTAGCTACTTCCTGAACAATAACATCCCATAAGCTACATGTGGATCTTTGATTATACAGCGCCTCCTCTTGACACCAACTTGAAATAATTTCTGTTATGGCTTTCTTTCTACAGTTTTTATGGGTTTCCTGTCACTGTCGGCTGCAGGGCACAGTAGTACAGAGCAGAGTCTGTCACCTCAGCAGAGATCTCCAGATCCACATGGGTCTTATCGTCATTTAGTTTAACAGATATTCGAGTGTGGGTCAATTCATTAGGTGTCTTTAACATCCTTCAAAATGCACTTTTTCAAAATAGTAGATTTGCATAAAACATCTTCATGATGTCTGAGTGACTGGCTTCATGCACGGTCAAGTAAGAGTGTATCACTATCCTCTCTTCAAACATATTGTAGACTACATACTGTAATGTTAAAACACTCATTGACTTTGTAGCTCCACCTCTCTACACTAAAGTTGGTTGGGTATTTCAGTTCAACTGTATTTCTGGGTTGGAAATCTGCTCAATGTCATCTTCATGATTTCGCTGGAGTTCTGAGTAGAGATATGTCAGCTATTGACTGCCCTCTATTGGTATTGTCTCAAAATGTATGCTGTTCACAAAAAGAAGAAGAAAAAGACAACTACCCCCCGTAATCCTTTAAGAAGTGGTTCCTAATCTGTGGGGCGAGGGGTCAGCCATTAAACGTATTCTTGAAAGTTGTAATAGTAGAATAAACAAGGTGCAATGTCGAAAATGGGTAGTGCATCATCAGTTCCTCTTGTCATGTTATTCATTGCATACGTTAGAGAGCTATTTATAACTTGTCAGCAATGTACAGATCAAGTTTTTTTTATGATGTTCTTTTAGCACATAGATATTGTAATTTTTTTGTCACTCAATATCACATGAATAAACATGGTGTGATGTTCCACAATGCTGGAATGGGGTCTCCGGGTGAAAAGATTTGGGAACCCCTGCTACAAGGAAGCAAAACAACACCACAAATGTTCTTCATTCTGCATTTATTCAGACTAGTATCTTTGATCATGTTATATCAGAACAGGAAGATGCAGAAAATATGAATTATTATTTCCTGAATAATATTTATATTAAATGTGTTTTCTTGCTTATTTTTCAATTCATGTGGATATTCAGCAAAAATGTATGTATTAATGTACTCTAAATGATAACTGATTGATCAGAATACAATGAACTGTTCACCCTCTAGGGTCTTGACAGGTTTTTGTACAGTGTGTCTGGGTTTCCTGTCACTGTGGGCTGCAAGGCACAGTGGTACAGAGCAGAGTCTTCCAATTCAACAGAGGAGATCATCAAGTCAACACGGGTCTTCTCTTCATTCAGTCTACCAGTGTGTCGTGGAGTCGTAATGGATGTATTCTGTATAAACATGCCGCTTTGTTGGATCAAAAGTAGACATTCTGGTCTGGATCCGGGGTATTGACGGTACCATTGTAGATTGATAATGTTGCCCTTGTAGTTGCAGGAGAGAGTGATGTCTGTTCCTTGGAGAGCATTGACTTCAGGCTTCACTGGAGTTATTGTTTCCTGCTCCATACTATCACCTGCAACAACGTAAGTATTGTCATTGTGTTAATGTTTATTCCAAATGAGAAACAATACATGGATTAGGTGCCCATAAAGTATGACAAGAGAAAGAATTGAAACTTTCCAGTAAAATGCCACTTAGTGTTTAATGCAATCATTCATTGAAAAAAGCAATGTCACTGTATTCAAAATGATATTTGGTTTAAGATGAGAACTCAGCACTCACCTACAAATGCAGAGAGGAGCAACAGTAATATGAGTGACATCCTGACACAGACCAGATAAACCAACTGAGAGATAAGACAGTGAGAGAGCTGAGTAGCTCCTCTACAGAGACATCCTCATGGTTGCAGGTATACCCAGCCTATACCAGTGTTTGACTATGAGGCCCCTCCTCTGATAACTGGATATGTAACTCTTCTTCTGTGGTTTGTGCTTAAGGGTTTTTAGTTCCTATTGGCCTCCTCCTCAGTTTATTTTAGACTCCATTTCTATCTGAAAATGTCTAGTTTTTGCTGTAGTCTTTGTTTGTTTGTTTTTCCACACAGTCTGTATGAACCTGAGCTGGAAGGCGAGGAGTGACAAGTTTCTGGACATATCCTGATTTCGTGATGAGAATCAGGAACACTGGTTTAGAGCTGGTATACTAACGATACCACTGTAGATTGTCTACATAGCCAGTGTATCTGCAGGATAGTGTGATGGTATCACCTTCCACACCACCCACCATAGAACTAGTGGGTTTTTCATCTTCAAAACTGCTACTTGTCAAGAAAGTAAAAACATGCTGCTGTTTTTGATGATGCCTTTCCCCTTCTCATTATCATAATACAATTTAGTGATACTCAAATCTGAAGTATAATTGTATTTTTGACAACTTTGAAATACATTCTGGGTTTTAAATTAAAACTGTCAAATTGAATACAGTACTCACCAACAAGGACTAGGAGAATGAGAAAATATTAAAGCAGCAACACAGCTAATAGACACAGTATCAAAAATACTCTGACACAACATAGGCAGAGTTGAATATCTCTCTCTGAAATAATTGTCTTGCTGATTTGAAAAAATGTTGTAGCTCCACCTACCTCCAAAGACAGGGGCTGTTGAACAACCAAATGTGTTGTTTCTGTGTGTGCCATGCAATCCTTGTTTAACGTTTGTATTGATGCATTCGTTTAATTTTAACAATGCTATTCCATTCATATTACACTGCATTATGAAGAAAAAAGTTTGAAATGAATACAGCTGTTTTTTGTATTTTATTTCATTTACCTTTGTAATTTCATTATATATATTTTTCAAAAAATAAGTATTGAATGTCAAAAATAAAATACAACAATAACAAGTCTCAAATGAAATAAAATTATAAAAAGAAGCATACAACATAACATAAAACACAAGTTATTCAAACATTAAACAATACAAATAAATTGTTGTTTTTAGTTTTTTATTCATTTTATTTTGCTACATACATTTCTTATACTTTCTGTTACTTATTATTTATTGAAAGGAGGTTTGGGAATATTTTTTACTTACTCTACTTAATCACCCTCCCGGATCCGGGATCATCCTCATCAGAAAAGCTGACTAGCATAGCCTAGCCTAGCGCCACAGGGATATCATATAATATAATTTCATGAAATCACAAGTCCAATACAGGAAATGAAAGATAAACATCTTGTGAATCCAGCCAACATTTCCGATTTTTAAAATGTTTTACAGCGAAAACACAATATATATTTATGTTAGCTCACCACAATAGCCTAACACACAACGCCATTTTTTCACCGCAAACATAGCTTTCACAAAACCCACAAATAGGGATAGAATTAATCACTAACCTTTGAACAACTTCATCAGATGACAGTCTTATGACATCATGTTATACAATACATTTATGTTTTGTTCGAAAATGTGCATATTTATAGCTACAAATCTGGGTTTTACAACGCAGCCATCGTCACAAATAACACCAAATTGTCCGGAGAAATTTTACACAGCGACGTAATCTAACCAAAAAACTCATCATAAACTTTGCTGAAAAATACATGTTGTACAGCAAATTAAAGATACACTTGTTCTTAATGCAACCGCTGTGTTAGATTAAAAAAAATTACTTTAGTACAAAGCATAGCATGCAATAATCTGAGACAGCGCTCAGCCATTCTCCGCCATGTTGGAGTCAACATATTCCACAAAAATACGAAATAACATCATAAATATTCTCTTACCTTTGATGATCTTTCATCAGAATGCAGTGCAAGGAGTCCTAGTTCCACAATAAATCGTTGTTTTGTTTTAGAATGTCCATTTCTTCTGTCGAATTAGCAACTTTGGCTAGCATAATGGTGCTCACGTGTCCATGAAAGCTTGGCGCATGGAACGAAAAATTCCAAAAGTCATAATAAAAGTCGAATAAACTGGTCAAACTCAGTTGAAAATCCATCTTTATGATGTTTTTCTCATATGTATCCAATAACGGCCCAGATGGAGCATTTATTCGTGTCTACCTAACGCATTGCAGACAAAGATATGGCGTTCCCAACTGCGTAGCAAAATACTGCCAATATGGCTGACCTGTCACTCCAAAAGCTCTCATTCGGTCCCACATCAGGCTAGACACCTCATTCAACGTTCTACAGCCTGTTGACATCTAGTGGAAGGCGTATGAAGTGCATACAGATCCATAACTACAAGGCAATTGAATAGGCAAGGCGACCCATGGCGACCCACAGAGACCCGTTTTCAGAATTTTCACTTCCTATTTGGAAGTTTGCTGCCAAATGAGTTCTGTTTTACTCACAAATATAATTCAAACAGTTTTAGAAACTTCAGAGTGTTTTCTATCCAATAGTAATAATAATATGGATATCGTATGATCTAGAACAGAGTACGAGGCCGTTAAATTTGGGAACGATTTTTCCCCAAAGTGAAAACAGCGCCCCTATTAAGAAGAAGTTTTAATGTCTTTTGTTATTTTCTACTCTTCTTTTTATAAAGCTGCTTTTGAGTGTTCAGAAATAAAATACTGTAGATCTTCTGACTGGCATGGAAGTGACTAGAGTCTTCAGAGGTGTAAGGATAATTAGGAGTATGAAAATAGGGTATTTGACACAGTGGTACTTCATTCATATTATATTTAATTATGAAGAAAATAGTAAAACATTTATAGTTGATCTGAAAATGAAGTTCGGGTTAGGGCTAGAATAGAGGTGTTTAGGACATATTCATTAACCTGCCTGTTGCTAACTTTCTCCCCGTAATCAGATGTTCTAGGTCTTTGTAGTGTCTCTGAGTTTCCTGTCACTGTGGGCTGCGGGGTACAGTAGTACAGAGCAGAGTCTGTCACTTCAGTGGAAGAGATATCCAGATCCACACGGTTGTTCTCTTCTTCATGTATGATGGTCCATTTTGTACTATCAGTGTTGGTTATGATCCAAGAGTAGTCCACTATGAGGAACTGTGGAGAAGATCCAGGGTGCTGGAGGTACCATAACAGACTGTTGGTTAACTTTTTGCAACTATAGGGGGTGCTGTTCCGCATTAGCATATTTTGGTCTCCAAATTAAACGGCCTATTGCTCAATTCTTGATCGTACAATATGCATATCCTTACTAATATTGGATAGAAAACACTGTCTAGTTTCTAAAACCGTTTTAATTATGTCTGTGGGTGACCCAGAACTCCCTCTACAGCAAAAATCCTGACATGACTTGCGAAGGTCTGAGAATTATCCTCTGATCTGGGTTCAGTTTTAAAGCCTGTGTATATCCTATGGCTGGAATTGAACTGCACCCGCCTTCCCCTGGATGTCAGTAACCAATGAGAAGTGGAATGGTCTGTCTGCGTAGCTGTCCGAGGTTATAAAGCCGGATGGAACGAGAGTACCTTTCTTTGTCTCGTTCGTCATGGCGCCTGGCAAGAAGTCAGGATGAAATTTTGGAACGCTCAGTTATCGACCAGAGATGTATCCGTCTGTAATTTAATTAAATATAGGTGTTAGAAACATCATAACGATGTTATTTGAAACCGATTTATATCAGTTTATGCGAGTATAGTGCTATTTTTCTGAATTTCCTTTGTATCTAGTTTGAGGATTTGGACATGTGTGTGCGACATAGCTAATGGTAGCAGCTAGTTCCAAAGGTGAAGAGGACGTTTTACAACAAAGCAACTATTCTTTTGAAGAAAAGACACATTGCCCAAGATACTGATGGAAGCTCGTCCAAAAGTAGGAACTATTTATGATGTTATTATGTATTTATGTGGAAAAATGTCATAGTGTTTGCGCGCCACTTTTGCAGGCACTGGTCTGGCTGCAACGCACACTATATGTCTAGTAACGTTAATTTTAAAAATCTAACATAGCGATTGCATTAAGAACTAATTTATCTTTCGATTGTTGTCCAACTTATATTTTTTAGTCAAGTTTATGAATAGTATTTTTATAAGAATAGGCGCTAATCCAAAATGGCGCCGGCCAGAATACATGCAATGTTTGTAGTGATTACATAGTATAACCACGATTTGTGCTGCTAAATATGCACATTTTCGAACAAAAGCTATATGCATTGTGTAATATGATGTTACAGGTCTGTCATCTGATGAAGTATATCAAGGTTAGTCAAATTATATATCTTTTGTTGGGTTGTTACGATCGCTAACATTTACAGCTGGTAAATGCGGTTGTGATTCTGGCTATTGTGGTACGCTCATATAATGCTATATTGTGTTTTCGCTGTAAAACACTTAGAAAATCTGAAATATTCTCTGGATTCACAAGATCTGTGTCTTTCGATTGCTGTAGGCTGTCTATTTTTCTGAAGTGTTTTAGGATGATTCTTTTGGTAATTGACGTCGGTCTCAGTAATTATTCCGGCTGCTTCCAACGTTATTTCAGATTGCAGCTGCAATGTAGAACTGTGATTTCTACCTGAAATATGCACTTTTTTCTAACAAAAACTATCCTATACCATGAATATGTTATCAGACTGTCATCTGAAGAGGTTTTTTCTTGGTTAGTGGCTATCAATATCTTAGTTTAGCCGAATTGGTGATAGCACCTGAAGTAGTAAGAAACTGATGGAGTTAGAAAAGTGGTGTATTTTGCTAACGTGTTTAGCTAATAGATTTACATATTTTGTCTTCCCTGTAAAACATTTTAAAAATCTGAAATGGTGGCTTTATTCACAAGATCTGTATCTTTCATCTGGTGTCTTGGACTTGTGATTTAATGATATTTAGATGCTACTATCTACTTGTGAAGCTATGCTAGCTATGCTAATCAGTGTGTGGGGGGGTGGGGGGTGATCCCGGACCCGGGGTAGAGGCTCGTTAGAGGTTAATGCAACCGCTGTGTTAGATTTTTTAAAATAACTTTACCACAACATACAGCTTGGGTTATTGTGAGACAGCGCTCACCAACACGGCGGAGAATAGGCATCAACATATTACACAGAAATACGAAATAACATCATAAATGTTGTCTTACTTTTGCTGAGCTTCCATCAGAATGTTGTACAAGGAGTCCTATTTCCAGAATAAATCGTTATTTGGTTTTAGAATGTCCATTTCTTCTGTCGAATTAGCAACCTTGGCTAGCATTGTGGCGTGAACATTCCCATCATCTCTCGACGCAAAGAAAGGAAATTCCAAAAGTCCCATTAAATGTTGAATAAACTGATAAAACTCTGTTGAAAAAACCTACTTTATGATGTTTTTCTCATATGTATCAAATAAAATCAGAGCCGGAGATATTCGCCGTGTATACCGAACGCTTTTCAGAAGACAATGTCGAGGTCCCCCGCGCGCCGTCGAAGACAAAGAAAATACCAGACCTGTCACTCCAAAAGCTCTTATTCGGCCTCAAATCAAGCTAGACACCCCATTCAACCTTCCACTGCCTGTTGACATCTAGTGGAAGGCGTATGAAGTGCATACATATCGATAAATAAGGCCCTGAAACAGAGGCCCTGAAACAGAGCCTCGTTTTCAGATTTTTCACTTCCTGTATGGAAGTTTGCTGCCAAATGAGTTCTGTTTTACTCACAGATATAATTCAAACAGTTTTAGAAACTTCAGAGTGTTTTCTATCCAATAGCAATAATAATATGCATATTGTATGATCTAGTACGAGGCCATTTAAATTGGGCACGATTTTTTCCAAAGTGAAAACAGCGCCCCCCTATTGACAAGAAGTTAATGAGCTGTTGTATCTACAGGAAAGTCGAACACTACTACCCTCTATAACATCCACTACATCTCTGTCTGGAGTAATTATGTCTTCAACACTTGTACCTGTAAAAAATAACAACATGTATTACTGAGTCAATGTAGACAGTGTTCAGTATATCCACACTTGGTGTTTCAAAGTGTATTACCACTTGATATTGATAATATCATATTGTAATGAGTACTGAACAGTGTACATTCTGTCAGTACACATTCAGTTAATGGAGAGTGAATCCTTACCAACAAGTGCACAAAAACAAGACTGAATAGAGCAGCATCATAGTCACTGGGTGTTAGACAGAGACTTCTCTGTAAAATGATCTTCTCTTGGAACATTCACTCTCTGGGTGAATCAGTTCCAGTCATTACATGTTGTGTGTAACACTATGCTCCTCCACTTGACACAATATAATGGGTGCATGTTGACTCCACTTGATGGAACTATTGTCAAATGAAACCTGGAGCTACAGAGCAGAAATACTCTCTCAGGCGATGTTAGGTTTTGTACAGTGTGTCTGCGTTTCCTGTCACTGGGGGCTTCAGAGCCCAGTAGTACAGAGCAGAGACTGTTAGTTCAGCAGAAGAGATCTCCAGATCCATATGTTTGGTCTTTTTGTCATGATTTAGAGTGAAACCTGGCGTAATGTCTGTGTACTCCATAACCAGTAACTGTGGTGCTGATTTAGGATATTGTCGATACCATAGAGTGTTACCAGAAGAGGTGTAGTTACAAGAGAGAGTAACTCTGTCCCTTTCTGAAGCCACTTCTACATCAGTGTAGGGTGTTAATACCTGTTCAGAACTGACACCTGTAAAAACATGATATTATATTTATTACTTTAAACCCACATGGAATAATTAATATTTTCCAAATGCAGTGTAAAGATAAAAAGTATTCAAAGTAAAAAAACATGTATCCTCAGGTCATGCATTACCTTCATGATCTTTGATTTGAAAAATAAATACCTCTCAACATAATCACACTCAGTTTGAATGAAAATATCATTACTTACCTATCAAGTTAAAGAAGAGTAATAGTGAACAGAACAACATTGTAGATGGCAGGATGTGTAGAATAAGCACCAGCTGCTGATGAAAAGCACAGCATCAACTGGCTATGATCTTCATGGTAGAATCATGTCTTATCTTGAGGATTCATAATCTAATCCTGAGTTGTATATTCCAGCTCCTCCTATTGACAATGTAGAATCAAAGACGTTTCATATACATTTGATTTATTCCCTAGAGAATCCACTTGATGGCGCTGTGGTCTAACAGGAGACAGCAGATGCTTGGAAAACCATGAAATTCAGCGCACTAATGAGTCAATAAGTTTTGCGGCACTGTGGATGTCACAGCACAGCAGTACAGTGCAGAGTGTCGTATGGTTTTGTATACAGTGTTTCTCTGTTTGATGTCAATGTGGGCTCTACAGGACAGTCGTACAGAGCAAAGTCTCTCACTTCAGCAGAGGAGATCTCAAGAGCTTTGTTCAGTTTAACTGTGAGGTGAGAGGATGGAGGTTTATCTCTCACTACAGTCCTAGAGGCATGGAGGATGAAGAGGAGGAATTGGGGAGCTGATCCTGGATACTGTTTATACCACAGTACACTGTATGCTGAGGAGTAGTTTCAGGAAAGCAAAACTACCCTCCTCTTCATAAACTTTGTTAGTTTGTCTGGATGGTCTGCTGATAACTGCCACCAAAAAATATGAATAGGTGACAGATGAATTACAAGATTGTTGTATTTGAAATGAGGAAATATCTTCGTATTTACTCTAAAATCCAGACAGCTGTAACCTCTGGATCTTTAAGGGGAATGATTTTGCTGTGACATTCAGAAGGGCATCCAATCTCTCCTTGAACTCAGTAGTAGTGTCTGCAGGTGAACATCCCTTCTCATCATAAACATGGAGTTAATATTTGCTATTTGTTTGTACCAGAAGAAATATGGTGACTGAGAAGTTGTATCAATCAGACAAGTGAATGTTGTAGGTTGTCCTTCTACGACAATTACATCTTCTGTTGGCTGTATTACATTCTCTTCTGCTCTGCACACTGAAAAGAAAGAGAAATATATATTCACAACATATAATAATATTGTATATAAATAAAAATGAACAAATGCACAGAAAGACAAATGGACAGAGTGATGTTATACCAAAGCAGCATGCAGCCAGAACATACAGGATCAGCCAATTTCTCATGACTAGTCAGTCAGTTTGAAGTGGACAAGGTAAGGAGCAGAACAATGCTGATCTATCTATCACAGAGCTTTGACATCCTCTGTCCTACTGTTGATGCTTCATGTTGTTCTGTATTACATGCAGTAGTAGACCATGGGGAGGTGTCTGTCTGTATGGCATCCTCTGATTCAGGTGTGTGTGTGCTTTGTTAGGTTGTCCCCTTCAGGTTGACTTTCATACTACACCACCAAGCTGTGTGAATTTTGAATAGGGCCAACAATAAATAATAATATTTTTGGCACTTTGTCATATTCCCAAGTGATTATCCAACCAATATTTAAAAAACTGCCTACGGTAAGTGAAATTGAAGACAACTGACTGAAGAGTGAAGAATACATATTTCTCACAGTTCATTAAATATGAAGACAGATAAACTCTAGACCACCTGGTGATTGAACACAGCACAGGTGTGACCACAGTTCTCTGATCTCAACTTCTGCCATTATGACATAAAATGTGGTTGCTGTTTAATTATGATTTCCACTTCATCAAAGCATTTTGGTCTGCATGTTTCTGTATGGTGTACTATGCACTTTGTATCACTGTGTATATCCCTGAGAGCACAGTAGTAGAGAGCTGTGTCTGCCAGGGTTAGCTTTGTTATCACCAGTTCAGTTGATGTCTGGGATGTTGTGGATGTATATCTCTCATCAGGGATGTGTTGACTGCTCCTTGATCTAGCACCTTTATACAGTAGAAACTGAGGAGCTTGGTTAGGATAATGTTTGTACCAATAAAGGGAAACATAATCGCTGGTTGTTTCATATGTACATCTCAGAGACACTGATATTCCCTCAGTGCGGGTGTACTCCTCTTTTTCAGGAGTCACACTTTCTCCAGATACCATTCCTGCAGAGGAAATAAAATAATAAAAGTGATTGAAACACATGCTTATTTTTAAGACTTTTTAGAAATCAACTAAGTTATTCACATTTAAATTACTTTACTCCAACAAAATATGTTTTACTGAAAATAACATAATGTAATAATCTGATTATAAGGATGCAAGGAGTTCAAATGTTTAGGTATTGTTTACCTGTAGTCATAATCAGAATGATCAATACACTGATTGATTTCTCCATCTTCAGACTGATGTTTGGATGCATTCACTCTCCTCTGAAATATCATTCTGTGTGACACTGTGTGAGGTGTACAGCCCTGCTAATGTCACACCCACCACAGATGTAAGGCTTGCATTTTTTCTACTCTGGTGCCAAGGATACACTCGTTTTTGTAAGAGATCTGTACATCCTGTTGTCACAGTGGGCCTCAGAGCAGAGTAGTACACAACAGAGTCAGACAGCTGCAACCTCTGGATCATCAAGGGGACAGAGCTAGATGTGAAATTCAGCCTGGAATCAAACCTCTTCTTGAACTCATCACTATTGCTCCCTTCGGAATAACGATCTCTTCTCAGGACATACTGAATGGATCATTCAGCTACTTGATTTGGAATTTTAGAACACCTTTAGGTATAAAACGTATATAACAAGATTAATTGATAAAATATAGAATTTGCACTATACTACCAAAATCCCATAGAAACAGATGTAATAACACATTCATAAATGGCAAAAAATGAAGTGTCTGTCCTTTAACCTCACTAGGGGGTGTGGGACGCTAGCGTCCAACCTGGCCAACATCCAGTGAAATTGCAGAGCGCCACATTCAAAAACAGAAATATTAATTATAAAAATTAATGAAACATACAAGTGTTATACATGGGTTTAGCTATGAAATATAAGAAATCTCAGGAAAAAAAATAATATATATATATATTTCCCCCCCACATATTTAACCCCTTAAATTCTCTATTGTGTTCATTAGAATCTACCCTTTCCACAGTGGGGTCACATTAGTGGTACGCTACAAACAGAAGTTGGCACATCGACAGAGAGTCTCATCTTTCCATAGAGTGGTCATATACATTTTTTTGGCCAAACCGTTCTAACGCTACAGACATATTTGTGAGAAGATCGATTTTCAGGACATCTCATGGTCTGACAAACACCGCTGCAGCTCGGCCACCTTCCACCGCAGATGCAGAAGACCGCCATAGGCTGATGTGGTGGATTGAGATGCATCCCATGAAAAAAACTGATATCTCTAGCTGAAAGGAATAGAAGCAAACTATGAGACTCCACTGACACATATTGACTTTCACTAGTAACTTGCCTTTGAAAATACAATGTCAAGGTTTCACCTTGTTGGGCAGAATGTTGAACACTGGAGGGAACTATTGTATCATTATTATACATAGAAAAGACTTGTCACTGGACTTCATAACTGTGGATGGCAGTCTACAGGAGGAGCACAGACACAGAAGATATGTCACATAACTTAACATACGGTAGGTATGTTACTTAAGTATGTCATACAGGACTTCTGTTTCCTCCCATGGTTCTTGACAGGTTTTTGTACAGTGTGTCAGAGTTTCCTGTCACTGTGGTCTTCATGGCACAGTAGTAAACAGCAGTCTGTCACATCAGCAGAGGAGATCCATACGTTGTTCCACTTTGTCAATGGAAACTGTCAGAAGAGACCCCTTTGGTGTGATGTACAAGAGGAATTCTGGTTGGGATCTGGGATATTGGCGGAACCACTGTAGATTGTAGACAATGCCATAATATTTGCAGGAGAGATGGACATTCCTTCCCTCCTGAACAAGCTCTTCTGGAGTCTAAGGGTTTATTGAATCCCCAAAACTGTTTTCCGCAAAAATATTTGGTCAAATAACTTCTGTAACTGTACAACTGTGCAGTTGTAACTGACATTTACAAATTATGAATGTGGAATTACCATGTTTTTGTGCTGTTTGTTCACTGTACGATTAAATTAAAAGATTTCAATTCATATAATAACTCCCCTAAAAAAGCTGAAAAGAGAACAAATGAGAAGAAAAACATCTTGTAGACCTTTGAGAAACCGATAGACTGCACCGAGTGACCTGACTAACTAGCTGAACAATAACATCCCATAAGCTACATGTGGATCTTTGATTATACAGCCCCTCTTGACACCAACATGAAATGTTTTCTGTTATGGCTTTCTTTATACAGTATATGTTGTCAGGTTTTTGCACTGTGTTTATGGGTTTCCTGTCACTGTGGGCTTCAGTACACAGTAGTACAGAGCAGAGTCTGTCACTTCAGCAGAGGTGATCTCCAGATCCACATGGGTCTTATCTTCATTTAGTTTAACAGACAGGCGAGGGTGGGTCGATTCATTATGTGTCTTTAACCCTCCTTCAGTGAGTAAAAGCAGGAATTCTGGTTTTGATCTGGGGTATTGTTGGTACCACAGTAAAGTATCAGTAGTGTAGGAGCCAGTGTAGTTGCAGGATAAAGTAATACCTTCACCCTCAAATACAAGCTCTTCAGTTGTGGCTGATATTATTTCCTCCCCATAACTGCTACCTGAAATAAATAATGTTAAACATGTTTTGAATAAATCATATTGCAATTCATGCACCATAAATACTATATAGACATATGTCTGCAATCCAAAACTGCAGTGCAAAACCTATGCACTTACCAATGAACATTGAAAAAAGCTGAATTGTGTAAAACATCTTCATGGGGTCTGAATGACTGGCTTTATGCACTGTCAAGTAAGAGTGTATCACTATTATCTCCTCAAACATATTGTAGACTACATACTGTACTGTCAAAGCACTCATTGACATTGTAGCTCCACCTCTCTACACTAAAGGTGGTTGGGTATTTGAGTTCAACTGTCTTTCTGGGTTGGATTGCTGCTAAATGTCACCTTCATGCTTTTGCTGTAGTTCTAAATAGAGATTTCAGCTCATAACTGCCCTCTATTGATATTGTCTCAAAATGTATGCTGTTGACCAAAATAAGAAGAATAAGACAATTACTGCCCTGAATCCTCTAAGGCAGTGGTTCCCAAACTGTGGGGCGAGGGGTCGGCCAGTCCGGCTTTAAACTTATTCTTGAAAGTTGTAATAGTAGAATGCACAAGGTGCAATGTCGAAATTGGGTAGTGCATCATCAGTTCCTCTTGTCATGTTAGTCATTGCATACCTTAGAGAGCTATTTATAACTTGTCAGCAATGAACAGATCAACTAGCCCATGTCAGCTAAAGTTTTTTAAATATGTTTTTTAGCCCATAGATATTGTTAATTTTTTTGTCACTCAAAAATCACATTAATTTACATGGTGTGATGTTCCACGATGCTGGAATGGGGTCACCGAGTGAAAAGGTTTGGGATCCCTTGCTAAAAGGAAGCAAAACAACACCACAAATGTTCTTCATTCTGTATTTATTCAGACTAGTATCTTTGATCATGTAATATCAGAACAGGGAGATGCAGACAATATAAATTATTATTTCCTCAATAATATTTATATTAAATGTGTTTTCTTGCTTCTTTTTCAATTCATGTGGATATTCAGGAACAATGTATGTATTAATGTACTCTAAATGATAACTGATTGATCAGAATACAATGCACTGTTCACCCCCAAGGGTCTTGACAGGTTTTTGTACAGTGTGTCTGGGTTTCCTGTCACTGTGGGCTGCAAGGCACAGTGGTACAGAGCAGAGTCTTCCAATTCAACAGAGGAGATCATCAAGTCCACACGGGTCTTCTCTTCATTCAGTCTACCAGTGTGTCGTGGAGTTGTAATGGATGTATTCCGTACATATATGCTGATTTGTTGGATCCAAAGAAGACATTCTGGTCTGGATCCGGGGTATTGACGGTACCATTGTAGATTGTTAACATTGCCCTTGTAGTTGCAGGAGAGAGTGATGTCTGTTCCTTGGAGGACATTGACTTCAGGCTTCACTGTAGTTATTGTTTCCTGCTCCATACTAGTACCTGCAACAACGTAAGTATTGTCATTGTGTTAATGTTTATTCCAAATGAGAAACAATACATGGGTTAGGTGTCCATAAAGTATGACAGAGATAGAATTGAAACTTTCCAGTAAAATACCACTTAGTTTGTAATGCAATCATTCATTGAACAAAGCAATGTCACTGTATTCAAAATGATATTTGGTTTAAGATGAGAACTCAGCACTCACCTACAAATGCAGAGAGGAGCAACAGTAATATGAGTGACATCCTGACACAGACCAGATAAACCAACTGAGAGATAAGACAGTGAGAGAGCTGAGTAGCTCCTCTACAGAGACATCCTCATGGTTGCAGGTATACCCAGCCTATACCAGTGTTTGACTATGAGGCCCCTCCTCTGATAACTGGATATGTAACTCTTGCTCTGTGGTTTGTGGTTAAGGGTTTTTAGTTCCTATTGACCTCCTCCTTAGATTATTTTAGACTTAATTTATATCTGGAAATGTCTAGGATTTGCTTTATTCTTTGTTTGTTTGCTTTTTCAATATATCCACAATACTATACTATGCTATACTATATATTCCATATGCACATTTGTGTAAGACTGTCAGCTTTATGTATGAGGTCAGGCTTAGCTGTCCTAACGTAACATTGCAAAAATCAGAAAATTTCTGTCCAAAAATTATGCAGAAAAATTAATCCATGCTTTTGTTACTTCTAGGTTAGACTACTGCAATGCTCTACTTTCCGGCTACCCGGATAAAGCACTAAATAAACTTCAGTTAGTGCTAAATACGGCTGCTAGAATCCTGACTAGATCCAAGAAATTTGATCATATTACTCCAGTGCTAGCTTCCCTACACTGGCTTCCTGTTAAGGCAAGGGCTGATTTCAATGTTTTACTGTTAACCTATAAAGCGTTACATGGGCTTGCTCCTACCTATCTTTCCGAGTTGGTCCTGCCGTACATACCTACACGTACGCTACGGTCACAAGACGCAGGCCTCCTAATTGTCCCTAGAATTTCTAAGCAAACAGCTGGAGGCAGGGCTTTCTCCTATAGATCTCCATTTTTATGGAATGGTCTGCCTACCCATGTGAGAGATGCAGACTCGGTCTCAACCTTTAAGTCTTTACTGAAAACTCATCTCTTCAGTAGGTCATATGATTGAGTGTAGTCTGGCCCAGGAGTGTGAAGGTGAACGGAAAGGCTCTGGAGCAACGAACCGCCCTTGCTGTCTCTGCCTGGCCGGTTCCCCTCTCTCCACTGGGATTCTCTGCCTCTAACCCATTACAGGGGCTGAGTCACTGGCTTACTGGTGCTCTTTCATGCCGTCCCTAGGAGGGGTGCCTCACATGAGTGGGTTGAGTCACTGACGTGATCTTCCTGTCTGGGTTGGCGCCCCCCCTTGGTTTGTGCTGTGGCGGAGATCTTTGTGGGCTATACTCGGCCTTGTCTCAGGATTGTAAGTTGGTGGTTGAAGATATCCCTCTAGTGGTGCGGGGGCTGTGCTTTGGCAAAGTGGGTGGTGTTATATCCTTCCTATTTGGCCCTGTCCGGGGGTATCATCGGATGGGGCCACAGTGTCTCCTGACTCCTCCTGTCTCAGCCTCCAGTATTTATGCTGCAGTAGTTTATGTGTCGGGGGGCTAGGGTCAGTTGGTTATATCTGGAGTACTTCTCCTGTCTTATCCGGTGTCCTGTGTGAATTTAAGTATGCTCTCTCTAATTCTCTCCTTCTCTCTTTCTTTCTCTCTCTCGGAGGACCTGAGCCCTAGGACCATGCGTCAGGACTACCGGGCATGATGACTCCTTGCTGTCCCCAGTCCAACCTGGCCTTGCTGGTGTTCCAGTTTCAACTGTTCTGCCCGCGGTTATGGAACCCTGACCTGTCCACCGGACGTGCTACCTGTCCCAGACCTGCTGTTTTCAACTCTCTAGAGACCGCAGGAGCGGTAGAGATACTCTTAATGATCGGCTATGAAAAGCCAATTGACATTTACTCCTGATTATTATTTGACCATGCTGGTCATTTATGAACATTTGAACATCTTGGCCATGTTCTGTTATAATCTCCACCCGGCACAGCCAGAAGAGGACTGGCCACCCCTCATAGCCTGGTTCCTCTCTAGGTTTCTTTCCTAGGTTTTGGCATTTCTAGGGAGTTTTTCCTAGCCGCCGTGCTTCTACACCTGCATTGCTTGCTGTTTGGGGTTTTAGGCTGGTTTTCTGTACAGCACTTCGAGATATTAGCTGATGTACGAAGGGCTATATAAAAAATAAACTTGATTTGATTTGATACAGAACAGAATATGTCACTTCAGTAGAGGAGATCTCCAGATCCACGCGGTCTGTATGAACCTGAGCTGGAAGGCGAGGATTGACAAGTTTCTGGACATATCCTGGTTTCGTGATGAGAATCAGGAATTCTGGTTTAGACCTGGTTTAGACCTGGTTTACTGTTAGGAATTTTGTTAATAATAACTAAAACAATTTCTAGATTTAGATAAAACTATAACTAATTGAACTCTGCACGCCTAGTGAGAAGAGATTTGTGCTGTGGGTTATAAAGTAAGTAGAAAGGGTCGTTAAACTATGGTTGAACTGACCCAACTTAGCCCTGAGATGTTTAGATAAGACAGTGAGTAACTTTTTAGGTCTTCCATTATCTTGAGTTGTCTGCTAAAGTGGTAATAAATTATAGTGAGCCTTCAGGAGAATAGATTATATTGTGTGTCATGTGTGTGCGCTGGGAAGTTGGAATGAACTTTTGAACCTGTTTTATATTGGTCAGGATGAGGAGATTTATTCTGTAACCTATGACGTCATATCTTGTATATAAACTGTTGTTTATGGTCAAATGGGAGCGTGCTCCGAGAATAAATACTATTATCTAATTTTAATAAGACTGTATCCTGTCTATTTTATGTTAACTTCTCACGAGTCACCATCCCGGTTCCGGGAGCACCCCCCACAGTAAAAAAGCTGACTAGCATAGCCTAGCATAGCGTCACAAGTAAATACTAGCATCTAAATATCATTAAATCACAAGTCCAAGACACCAGATGAAAGATACAGATCTTGTGAATCCAGCCATCATTTCTGATTTTTAAAATGTTTTACAGGGAAGACACAATATGTAAATCTATTAGCTAACCACGATAGCAAAAGACACAACTTTTTTTTTCCCACCATTTTTTTCCTGCATGGGTAGCTATCACTAATTCGACTAAATAAAGATATATATAGCCACTAACCAAGAAACAACTTCATAAGATGACAGTCTGATAACATATTTATGGTATAGCATATGTTTTTTTAATTACAGAGACCAACGTCAAATAACTAATTACTCATCTTAAAACATTTCTGAAAAATACACAGCGTACAGCAAATGAAAGCCCAACATCTTGTGAATCCAGCCAATATGTCAGATTTTTTAAGTGTTTTACAGCGAAAACACAATATAGCATTATATGAGCTTAGCACAATAGCCAGAAACACAAGCAATTTACCAGCAGCACAGGTTAGCGATCGTAACAACCCAGCAAAAGATATATAATTTTACTAACCTTGATATACTTCATCAGATGACAGTCCTGTAACATCATATTACACAATGCATATAGCTTTTGTTCGAAAATGTGCATATTTAGCAGCACAAATCGTGGTTATGCAATGTAATCAGTAAAAACATGGCATACATTCTGGCCGGCGCCATCTTGGAAAGGCACCTAATCTAATCAATAAATAATCGAAAACTTGACTAAAAAATACAGGTTGGACAGCAATTGAAAGATGCATTTGTTATTAATGCAACCGCTGTGTTAGATTTTTAAAATTAACGTTACTAGACATACAGTGTGCGTTACAGCCAGACCAGTGCCGCAATAATGGCCGAAAAATACTTTTACATTTTTCCACAGAACAACGAATTAACATCATAAATAGTTCTTACTATTAATTGAGCTTCCATCAGAATCTTGGGCAAGGTGTCCTTTGTCCAAAATAATCGTTGCTTTGTTGTAAAACGTCCTCTTCAACTTCGGAATTAGCAGCTAACAATAGCTACGTCGCACACACATGTCCAAATCCTCAAAACGCAATACTACGAAAATTCCGAAAATAGCAATATACTCGCATAAACTGATATAAATCGGTTTAAAATAACTTCGTTATGATGTTTCTAACACCTACATCGAATTAAATCACAGACGGATATATCTTAGGCGATAACGAGAGCTTTTGAGCATGCCATTCTGATGTCCTCTCTTGCGTCTTGACGAGCGTCGAAAAGAACGGACCTTCCACTCCATGGCCTTTTATAAAGTCTGAGAAATACGTAGAGACTCCATTCCACTTCTCATTGGTTACTGACATCCAGGGGAAGGCGGGTGCAGTTCATTTCGACCCATAGGACACATACAGAGCTTTAAACTGATCCGAGATCAGAGCCTAGTTTTCAGACCTTCGCAGTTCCTGTCATGATTTTCGCTGCAGAAAGACTTCCGGTTCACCCACAGACATAATTCAAACGGTTTTAGAAACTAGAGATTGTTTTCTATCCAATAGTAATAATAATATGCATATTGTACAAGCAAGAATTGAGTACGAGGCAGTTTAATTTGGGAACGCAAAATGTCGAAGTTGAAACAGCACCCCCTGTATTCTCAAGAGGTTAATAAGTATCTTACAAATTCTTATAAATAGACAGATTGATTTTAATTCATGAGTACATTAGAGGAATTATTTAATTCCCTCAACAATTGGTCCTTCGAGTAGATTTCCAAACTTTGCCTCTGTCATCCGAAGATATTACGCCGAAAACCGTGCACGGGCGGGTCTGGACCCGTTATTTAAAGTCCTGGCCTCTGAATTGAGGTTAAAAAACAGGCCGGTATATACAGTGGGGAGAACAAGTATTTGAGACACTGACGATTTTGCAGGTTTTCCTACTTAAAAAACATGTAGAGGTCTGTCATTTTTATCATAGGTACACTTCAACTGTGAGAGACGGAATCTAAAACAAAAATCCAGAAAATCACATTGTATGATTTTTAAGTAATTAATTTGCATTTTATTGCATGACATAAGTATTAGATACATCAGAAAAGCAGAACTTAATATTTGGTACAGAAACCTTTGTTTGCAATTACAGAGATCATACGTTTCCTGTAGTTCTTGACCAGGTTTGCACACACTGCAGCAGGGATTTTGGCCCACTCCTCCATACAGACCTTCTCCAGATCCTTCAGGTTTCGGGGCTGTCGCTGGGCAATACAGACTTTCAGCTCCCTCCAAAGATGTTCTATTGGGTTCAGGTCTGGAGACTGGCTAGGCCACTCCAGGACCTTGAGATGCTTCTTACGGAGCCACTCCTTAGTTGCCCTGGCTGTGTGTTTTGGGTCGTTGTCATGCTGGAAGACCCAGCCACGACCCATCTTCAATGCTCTTACTGAGGGAAGGAGGTTGTTGGCCAAGATCTCGCGATACATGGCCCCATCCATCCTCCCCTCAATACGGTGCAGTCGTCCTGTCCCCTTTGCAGAAAAGCTTCCCCAAAGAATGATGTTTCCACCTCCATGCTTCACATTTGGATGGTGTTCTTGGGGTTGTACTCATCCTTCTTCTTCCTCCAAACACGGCGAGTGGAGTTTAGACCATAAAGCTCTATTTTTGTTTCATCAGACCACATGACCTTCTCCCATTCCTCCTCTGGATCATCCAGATGGTCATTGGCAAACTTCAGACGGGCCTGGACATGCGCTGGCTTGAGCAGGGGGACCTTGCGTGCGCTGCAGGATTTTAATCCATGATGGCGTAGTGTGTTACTAATGGTTTTCTTTGAGACTGTGGTCCCAGCTCTCTTCAGGTCATTGACCAGGTCATGCCGTGTAGTTCTGGGCTGATCCCTCACCTTCCTCATGATCATTGATGCCCCACGAGGTGAGATCTTGCATGGAGCCCCAGACCGAGGGTGATTGACCGTCATCTTGAACTTCTTCCATTTTCTAATAATTGCGCCAACAGTTGTTGCCTTCCCACCAAGCTGCTTGCCTATTGTCCTGTAGCCCATCCCAGCCTTGTGCAGGTCTACAATTTTATCCCTGATGTCCTTACACAGCTCTCTGGTCTTGGCCATTGTGGAGAGGTTGGAGTCTGTTTGATTGAGTGTGTGGACAGGTGTCTTTTATACAGGTAACGAGTTCAAACAGGTGCAGTTAATACAGGTAATGAGTGGAGAACAGGAGGGCTTCTTAAACACAAAAATCCCGTAACACTAACCTTGACAAACTTCATCAGATGACAGTCTTATAACATCAGGTTATACAATACACTTATGTTTTGTTCGAAAATTTGCATATTTTGAGCTGCAAACCGTGGTTATGCATTGTGAATATGTAGCATCGATTCAACAAATTGTCCGGAGATATTTTGGACACTCACCTAATCTGACCAAAGAACTCATCATAAACTTTACTAACAAATACATGCTGGACAGCAAATGAAAGATAAACTAGTTCTTAACTTCTTATGGCTGCAGGGCGGTGTCGGGCTCAATATGACAACAGCCCGTCCAAGTGCAGGGCGCGAAATTCAAAAGTAATTTTTTTAGAAATATTTAACTTTCACACATTAACAAGTCCAATACAGCAAATGAAAGATACACATCTTGTGAATCCAGCCAACATGTCCGATTTTTAAAATGTTTTACAGCGAAAACACCACGTATATTTATGTTAGCTCACCACCAAATAGAAAAAGCACAGACATTTTTCACAGCACAGGTAGCGTGCACAAGACCAACCTAACTAACCAAGAACCAACCAAACTAACCAAGAAACAACTTCATCAGATGACAGTCTTATAACATGTTATACAATAAATCGATGTTTTGTTCGAAAAATGTGCATATTTGAGGTATAAATCATAGTTTTACATTGCAGCTACAATCGGAAATAGCGCCGAAGCAGCTAGAACAATTACAGAGACCAAATTGAAATACCTAAATACTCATCATAAAACATTTATGAAAAATACATGGTGTACAGCAAATTAAAGAATCCAGCCAATATTTCCGATTCTTTAAGTGTTTTACAGCGAAAACACAATATAGCATTATATTAGCTTACCACAATAGCCAAAAACACAACAGCATTGATTCAAGCCAACAGTAGCGATAACGAATAAACCAGCAAAAGATATTATTTTTTTCACTAACCTTCTCAAAATCCATCAGATGACAGTCCTATAACATCATATTACACAAAACATATATTGTTTGTTCGAAAATGTGCATATTTAGCGGCACAAATCGTGGTTATACAATGTGAATACTAGGCAAAATGCAATAACAATGTCCGGAGAAATCTTGGAGAGGCACCTAATCTAATCAAATAACTATTCATAAACGTTACTAAAAAATACATGTTGGACAGCAAATTAAAGATAGCTTAGTTCTTAATGCAATCGCCGTGTTAGAATTCTAAAAATAACTTCATTACGACATGCAGCTTACGTTATGGCGAGAGAGCACCCAAAATCTGGGCGCAAACTAATAGTACACATGTTCGACAGATATATGAAATAACATCATAAATGGGTCCTTCTTTTGATGATCTTCCATCAGAATGTTGTACAAGGGGTCCTTTGTCGGGAACAATCGTTGTTTGGTTTAAGAATGGCATTTTTCCCTCTTGAATTAGCAAGCACACTAGCCAAGTGGCGCGAAGCTCTCCTTCCTGAACAAACGCAGAGAACTCAACACGCCTAACCTCCCGAAAAAACTTCAATAATATGATAAAACTATATTGAGAAAACATACTTTACGATGATATTGTCACATTTATCAAATAAAATCAAAGCCGGAGATAGTAGCCGTCTATAACGACAGCTTTTCAGAAGGCAATACCCGGTTCCTTCTCGCGCCTTCCAGAAAACAGGAAATTGGTGTCACGTCATGCCAAGAGCTCTTATTCGACCTCAGATCAAGATATACACTCCATTTCTTCTCTCACTGCCTGTTGACATCTAGTGGAAGGCGTATGAAGTGCATGTATACTAATACATATCAAGCAAATGAATAGGGATGCCCTGGAACAGAGCATCGTTTTCAGATTTTCCACTTCCTGTCAGGAAGTTTGCTGCAAAATGAGTTCTGTTTTACTCACAGATATAATTCAAACGGTTTTAGAAACTAGAGAGTGTTTTCTATCCAATAGTAATAATAATATGCATATTGTACGAGCAAGAATTGAGTACGAGGCCGTTTGAAATGGGCACCTTTCATCCAAGTTACTCAATACTGCCCCTGCAGCCCAAAGAAGTTAATGCAACCGCCGTGTTAGATTTTTAAAAATAACTTTACCATAACAAACAGCTTACGCTATAGCGAGACAGCGCCCGCAAAAGGGTGGAAAATAGGACTAAACATTTTCCACAGAAATACGAAATAACATCATAAATTGTTCCTACTTTTGCTGAGCTTCCATCAGAATCTTGTACAAGGAGTCCTTTGTCCAGAATAAATTGTTGTTTGGTTTTAGAAGGTCCTTCTCTCCTGTCGAATTAGCAACCTTAGCTAGCCATTTCCACATTCACACAACTCTCATATTACAGTCACACAATGCTATTCCCAAACATATCTAATCAGTTAGTTGTTTTTCGACAATATTTGAACCTGCAGGAATATTCTCTAACTCCTAGGATAATGCATGTCATACATTTACATCTTTCAATACTTCAAAAGGTTTAAAACAATTACAGGCACACCTTACTTGTCACGTTCTGACCTTTATTTTCCTTTGTTTTTGTCTTTAGTTAGTATGGTCAGGGCGTGAGTTGGGGTGGGCAGGCTATGTTATGTGTTTCTATGTTGAGGTTTGTCATTTGGCCTGATATGGTTCTCAATCAGAGGCAGGTGTTTTGCATTGTCTCTGATTGGGAACCATATTAAGGTAGCCTGTTTTCACTGTTGGTTTGTGGGTGATTGTTCCTGTTCGTGTGTTCCTGGTTTGTCTGTGTTCACTAGTTCGGGACTGTAGCTTCGTTGGTTTTTCGTATGTTTATTGTTTTTGTTCATAATTGAGAAGTATTCTAAATATGGATACGCACCACGCTGCGCTTTGGTCCTCCTCTCCTTCCACCGACGAAAGACGTTATATTGTAAACGGTCTTAACTTAACAGATTCTAGATGTTTTAATGTTAAATGGCCAAAACTAGTTCACACAGATTCTTGATATTTAACGCTAAATGACCAAACCCAGGACATACCTGGCTAGCACATTTAAAATAATTGGAATTCACCCCTTCTGAGGGTCTCATAGATGGTCACACAGACACTTTTCAGAATGAGGTCCTTCTTCCAATAGGGTTTCACCAGATACCATGCTTCACACAGAAACCACAGTCACCCTGGCCCCTCACCCCTACAGACCACACCAATCCCCACCGTGATCAATTCAGTGTCAGGACGGCTCTAGGTCGCCCGCAACCGACCAATGATAGGTGTCTTTGAGTCGACTGACTCTCAGACCATCCTCCACTGACTCAGCCCTGTTACGCCTCCAAGGTGCCCCCCTCACACAGGAATACACACTCAGAGCCTACGTAACAGAGGCTTTTCTAAAAACCTGACTTTGCGTTTTTCAATCACCTCTCTCTTTTTTTAACTAAGTTTGAGATGTGGTATCCACTCGGCTCACTGCCTCTCAGATCAAAGGTGGGTCCATCTGCTTCGTTCCCAAAGTGTGGTCTCCCTGAGATCCCAAGTTTGAGGGATTCCTCGTGCACGGTTTACCCAGGTCGTCAGGAGCGGTCACCAAGTGAAGATTCACATCACCATCCAAGTCGCCAAATGTGGGGATTAATTTCTTTACTATCAAATGAGGAGAGACAAACGTATTACACAAGTCAGAGTTATACTTAAGCTAAATCTTTAATCACTTATTGATTGGATGCAAATTGGATGCAGTCTATCACAGTGCCATCCGTTTTGTCACCAAAGCCCAATATACTACCCACCACTGCGACCTGTATGCTCTCGTTGGCTGGTCCTCGCTACATATTCGTCACCAAACCCACTGGCTCCAGGTCATCTATAAGTCTTTGCTAGGTAAAGCTCCGCCTTATCTCAGCTCACTGGTCACCATAGCAACACCCACCCAAAGCACGCGCTCCAGCAGGAATATTTCACTGGTCAACCCAAAGCCAACACCTCGTTTGGCCACCTTTCCTTCCAGTTCTCTGCTGCCAATGACTGGAACGAATTGCAAAAATCACTGAAGTTGGAGACTTATATCTCCCTCACTAACTTTAAACATCAGCTATCTGAGCAGCTAACCAATCGCTGCAGCTGTACACAGCCCATCTCTAAATAGCCCATCCACCAACTACCTACCTCATCCCCATATTTGTTTTAGTTTTTATGCTCTTTTGCACACAAGTACTTCTACTTGCACATTCTCATCTGCACATATATCACTCCAGTGTAAATTGCTAAATTGTTATTACTTTGCCACTATTGGCCTATTTATTGCCTTACCTCCTTACTTCATTTGCACACACTATACAGATTTTTCTATTGTGTTATTGACTGTACGTTTGTTTATCCCATGTGCAACTCTGTGTTGTTTTTGTCGCACTGCTTTGCTTTATCTTGGCCAGGTCGCAGTTGTAAATGAGAACTTGTTCTCAACTGGCCTATCTGGTTAAATAAAGATGAAATATAAAAAAATATATATATATTAATAAGGGAGCAGGTCAATACAACGCACACAAATTAAGTAAATCGATTGAGTGGTCTATTTCTATTGATGGCTGGTCGACAAATCACGCTCAGATGATTCGTTGAGAGCCCCGAGACAAAAGTACAAAGGTATTTTATAGCCAAGATACACCCTTTCAACCTACATGACGAACAACAGATGTATAGAATGGGTCACAATGTTAAGATTTGTATGCAGATACCTATAATTCACAGCAGACAGTGTCAAGACATTGTGTAGAGACCAGTGTTTGGCCCCCAACTCCATACTGGAGCCATGTCTCCCTGGTACCGTATAGAACAGAACCATTAACTCATGCTCTGGAATGCGATCTCTTTAGGTTTTATCACGGAAAAGACATCGTAAATCTCCTGTCAGTGTTATCTCCCAGAGGCCCATCCTCAGTAGAACACACACACAATAGTTATAATTCATTCTCAAGCAAGCCAGCAGCATACCACCCTGCATACCACTACTGGCTTGCTTCTGAAGCTAAGCAGGGTTGGTCCTGGTCAGTCCCTGGATGGGAGACCAGATGCTGCTGGAAGTGGTGTTGGAGGGCCAGTAGGAGGCACTCTTTCCTCTGGTCTAAAAAATATCCCAATGCCCCAGGGCAGTGATTGGGGACACTGCCCTGTGTAGGGTGCCGTCTTTCGGATGGGACGTTAAACGGGTGTCCTGACTCTCTGAGGTCATTAAAGATCCCATGGCACTTATCGTAAGAGTAGGGGTGTTAACCCCGGTGTCCTGGCTAAATTCCCAATCTGGCCCTCAAACCATCATGGTCACCTAATAATCCCCAGTTTACAATTGGCTCATTCATCCCCCTCCTCTCCCCTGTAACTATTCCCCAGGTCGTTGCTGCAAATGAGAACGTGTTCTCAGTCAACTTACCTGGTAAAATAACGATAAATAAAATAAATAATAATCCTCTATTCTGTTGCATAAAACAACCATTTGATGCAGTAAATGTATTATAACATCATTTTTCAATTTTCCACCATATGAGTCCGCCAGATCAGATACAGTAGGGATGACCAGGGATGTTCTCTTGATAAGTTTGTGCATTTCACCATTTTACTGTCTTGCTAAGCATTCAAAATGTAACAAGTACTTTTGGGTGTCATGGAAAATGTATGGAGTAGAAAGTACATTATTTCTTTAGGAATGTAGTGGAGTAAAAGTCAAAGTTGTCAAAAATATAAATAGTAAGGTAAAGTACGGATACCCCCCAAAAATACTTAAGTAGTACTTTACACCACTGGTCAGTACTATTCTTTCTTGATTAGAGTGAGGTCCTCACAACTGACACCTGAATATTGCTTACCAATAAATATAGTCAGGAACAACAGTGAATCCAGCAACACCATCTTAGATAAACAGAGACAAACTGACAGAAAGATTTCAGCAGTCTCTGAAAGTTTCCTCCTGTTTTTATGTTTCTATACTGTTGTTCAGCCCTTCCTTTACCATAAGTCCCTCCCATTGACATACAGTAGGTATGTTACATATGTATGTCATACAGGATATCTGTTTCCTCCCATGGTTCTTGACAGGTTTCTGAGTTTCCTGTCACTGTGGTCTTCATGGCACAGTAGTAAAGAACAGAATATTTTACTTCAGCAGAGGAGATCTTCAATTTAACCTAACAGACTACCAGGCGACCAATTCTCTTGTAAGTCTATATCTATTATCCATAGAAGGAATAGTGGCATTTTCCTAGCACTGGTTTGATGATACCAGTAGAATCTATTTCCAGTTGTAGAAGTTGAGGAGTAGTTGTCGGACACAGTGACAGTGGTTCCCTCCAAGCCAAGCACTTCATTTCTTAATAAAGGAGCAATAGCATTCTCAAAAAAGTAATCTGTTTTTTTAAGTACTTGTAATGCTTATGTTAATGAAAAGAAAATGTAATATAAAACATCATAAAAAAAAAAAACATCATTTTCAGGTGTCACTTACTGTACCTAGAAATGTGCATAGCAGTAGCGCTGTATTCAGAAACATCATATTTGCTGTCTTTGAATATTTACTTTTCTGTTGCCTAGATATATCTTAGTTTATTTCTGCTTCCTGTAGCTCCTCCCCTTCTCTGGGATATTGGGGATACCACTGTAGATTGTAGACAGTGCCATCATGTTTGCAGGAGAGATGGACATTCCTTCCCTCCAGAACAAGCTCTGTAGTAGTAGCAGGGTTTATTTAATCACCAAAACTGTTTCCTGCAAAACAAGTAACAGTAAAAAGTGTAGTTGTAACTGACGTTTAACAATACAGATATGCATCTGTTGGTCACAGATACCATAAAAATAATTGGCCTCACAATGGGCCTCAGGATCTTGTCATGGTATTTATGTGCATTAAAATTGCCTTCGATAAAATGCACTTGTGTTTGTTGTAAGTAGCTTATGCCTGCCCATACCATAACCCCACCGCCAGCATGGGGAACTCTTTTCACAACTGCTCGCCCAAACAACAGCATACACGTGGTCTCTGGTTGTGAGGCCTGTTGGACGTACTGCCAAATTCTCGGCTTATGGTAAAGAAATGAACATTCAATTCCCTGGCAACAGCTATGGTTGACATTCCAGCAGTAAGCATGCCAATTGCACACTCCCTCAAAACTTCTGTGGCATTGTGTTGTGTGACAAAATTGCATATTTTAGAGTAGCCTTGTATTGTCCCCAGCACAAGGTGCACATGTGTAATGGTTATGCTGTTTAATCAGCTTCTTGATATGACACACCTGTCAGGTGGATGGATTATCTTGGCAAAGGAGAAATGCTCCCTGAAAGGGATGTAAAATATGTTATTCATTCACTGTATGAAAAAATTCACAGATGAGAGCAAGGATTTCAATCTATATAATAACTCACTATTTGCTGAACAATAACATCCATAAGCTATGTGTGGATCTTTGATTTTACAGTGCCTCCTCTTGACTCCAACTTGAAATGTTTTCTGTTCTGGCTCTCTTTCTACAGTATATATTGTCAGGTTTTTGTACAGTATTTCTGGGTTTCCTTTCACTGTGGACCTCAGAGCACAGTAATACAGAGCAGAGTCTGTCACTTCAGCAGATGAGATCTCCAGATCCACACGTTTGGATTTTTTGTCATGATTTAGAGTAAAACCTGGAGTTTTTGCAATCATATGTTCCATAACCAGTAACTGTGGTGGTGATTTGGGATATTGTCGATACCATTGAAGAGTGTCACCAGCGGTGTAGTTACAAGAGAGTGTAACTCTGTTTGTGTCCAAAGCCAGCACTGCATCAGTATAGGGTGCAATTACCTCCTCAGAATTGAAACCTGTAAAAAGTAATACCGTAAAGATTGATAAGATTGATATTATATTATTTTCTTGGATAGTGTTTGTTTAATTGTTTATATATGTATATATATATACATACATAATATACAATAAAAAACATATTGTACAACAAATGCTGTCTCTTACCTTTAATTGTTGTTAACAGTAAAATTGAAAAAAGTAACATAATGGTCTTTGTAAGAGAGACAAACTGACAGTAAAGGCGGCAAATCAGACTGATCCCTGTTCTTTCCAAGAGTGTTCTACTGTTGTTGCTGTTGCTATGGTTGTTGCTGCTCCTCCTCCTGCTTAGATCGATTTTATTAATGTAGGTAGAATAATGTCTTATCACAAGGATTCATAATCTAATATTTAGTTTTCGCTCCCCCAACTGACAATATTAAAACAATTAAATGTTATTTGTACATTTGAAAACATTTACCACAAATGACTTATGTACTACAGACTCCACTTGATGGCGATGCTGTCAAACAGTAGACAGCCGGTGCTTCTTAAACCACAAACAGACAAGTATGTATTCTGCTGATTGCTGAGTCAGTGAGTTGTCACAGCACAGCCATACAGAAACAGGTTTTTGTACAGTGTTTCTGGGTACCCTCTCACTGTCACTCTGGGCTCCACAGCACAATAGTACAGAGACAAGTCTGTCACTTCAGCAGAAGAGCTACCCAGATCCGCACGGGTCTTTTCATCATTTAGATTCACTGACAGTGGAGGATCCAGACCTGGAGCCTGTGACGGAGACCCAAAACCATGCAGGATCTGAGGAGGTACTGCTCGCCTGAGGTAGAGTAACGCATGATAAGCTGTAGACCACACTATCTACCAAGAGAGTTTTCATCTATATTTTTCTTAGCTGTCTATTTAGGACCACAAACCGACTTTGGCTCTAAGACCACACTCATGAGCTGTATACGGCCATGAGCAAACAAGAAAATGCTAATCCTGAAGCGGCGCTCCATGTGGCTGGGGACTTTAATGCAGTTAAAGTTACATCCGTTTTACGTCATTTCTACCAGCATGTCACATGTGCAAACAGAGGTAAAAAAAACTCTAGACCACCTTTACTCCACACACAGAGATGCGTACAAAGCTCTCCCTCACTCTCCCTTGCTCTCCATTTGGAAAATCTGACCATAATTCTATCCTCCTGATTCCTGCTTAAAAGAAAAATCTAAAGTAGGAAGTACCAGTGACTCGCTCAACACGGAACCGGTCGGATGACGCGGAAGCTACGCTACAGGACTGTTTTGCTAGCACAGACTGGAATATGTTTCGCGATTCATCAAATGGCATTGAGGAGTATACCACCTCAGTCACCGGCTTCATTATTAAGTGCATCGACGAAGTCGTCCCCACAGTGACCGTGCGTACATATCCCAACCAGAAGCCATGGATTACTGGCAACATCCGCATCGAGCTAAAGGCTAGAGCTGCCGCTTTCAAGTAGCGCGACACTAATCCGGACGCTTATAAGATATCCCGTTATGCGCTTAGACAAACCATCAAACAGGCAAAGCGTCAGTACAGGACTAAGATTGAATCCTACTACACCGGCATTGACGCTTGTCGTTTTTGGCAGGGCTTGCAGACTATTTCGGACTATAAAGGGAAACCCAGCCTGCCCAGTGACGCTAGCCTACTAGACAGGCTAGATGCCTAAATGCCTCGCTTCGAGGCAAGCAAAACTGAAGAATGCATGAGAGCACCAGCTGTTCCGGACGACTGTGTGATCACACTCTCCGTAGCCGCTGTGAGAAAGACCTTTAACCTCTCTTGGGCACGTGAGACGGTAGCGTCCCACCTCTACAGCAGCCAGTGAAACTGCTGGGCGCCAAATTCAAATACAGAAATACTCATTATAAAAATTCAGAAAATAAAACATATTTTACATAGGTTTAAAGATTAACTGCTCGTGAATCCAACCACGGTGTCAGATTTAAAAAATGCTTTACGGCGAAAGCATACATTACGATTATGAGAACATAGCCCACTAGACAAATCATTACAAACACTAGTCAGCCAGGTAGAACAGTTACACAATTTAGAAATAGAGATAAAATGAATCCCTTACCTTTGATGATCTACATGTGGTTGCATTCAGCAGTCATTCATTTACTCAATAAATGTTATTTTTGTTCGATGAAGTCTCTTTATACCCAAAAACCTCAGTTTGTTCGCGCATTCTCTTCAGTAATCGACAGGCTCAAACAAAGTAAAAACGGAAAGACAAAAAAATCCAAATTGTATCCGTAAAGTTCATAGAAACATGTCAAACGATGTTTATATTCAAACCTCAGGTTGTTTTTAGGCTAAATAATCAGTAATATTTCAACCGGACAATAACGTCGTCAATATAAAATGTAAACAAGAAACGCACTCTCTCAGTCTTGAGCAGGAAAAAGCTCTGTGACACGGCAGGGTCCACTCATTCAGACTGCTCTTACTTCTTAATTTTTCAGAATACAAGCCTGAAACATTTTCTGAAGACTGTTGACATCTAGTGGAAGGCATAGAAACTGCATTTTGAGTCCTAAGTCAATGGATATTGTATTGGCATTGAAAAGAAAACTACAAAACCCCCCAAAAAACGACTTCCTGAATGGATTTTTCTCAGGTTTTTGCCTGCCAAATCAGTTCTGTTATACTCACAGACACTATTTTAACAGTTTTGGAAACTTTAGAGTGTTTTCTATCCAAATATACCAGTTGTATGCATATCATATATGCTGGGCCCGAGATGCAGGCAGTTTAATCTGGGCATGCATTTCATCCAAAACTCCGAATGCCGCCCCCTACCCTAGAGAAGTTAAACAGGTCAACATTCACAAGGTCGCAGGGCCATATGTATTACCAGGATGTGTAGGACCTATGTGAGAATGCTGTCCGTTGATTACAGCTCAGCGTTCAACACCATTGTGCCCACAAAGCTCTTCACTAAGCTAAGGACCCTGGGACTAAACACCTCCCACTGCAACAGGAAATTATTATAAAATTCAACTCATTCAGTCAAGTTTTAAAAATGGACAAAAGATCCTTCACAAAACGTCCGTCTTCAGTAACTACATTCACACTGATTGGATAGAAAGAATATTACCAAACTCACCCACTAGCGCATATATTAAAATCTATCCTAGTAACATGCTGGTAAGTATTATTTACACACAAGTATAGTTATGACAGAATGACTCCCCTGGTTTCTCACTGTCTGCCATAAAAAGCATTTCCTTTCCCTTACCTCAGTTAAATAACACCTCCCCTTGACTTACGCATTGTTTTTGTAAGGGGGCTGTATATCCTGGTTTCACAGTGGGCTTCAGAGCACAGTAGTACACAGCGGAGTCAGACAGCTGCAACCTCTGGATCATCAAGGGGACTGATTGTGTCTTGGCATTTAGACTTGCATTGAATCTCTCCTTGAACCCTGCAGCATTGTCTCCAGATCCAATAGAAAAACAGCTCAGCATATATTTAGGGAAGTCATTTGCTTTTTGTTTGAACCAAAATAGATATGGATTATTAGCACTGGTGTTATATTGACAACTCAGTGTTACCAGTCCTCCTTCTTTAGCAATCACACTTCCTTGTTGATGTTGAATATGGTCTCCTGTACACTCTGGAAGATAAAAAAAAAAGTACATTGAGTGATAATAAAAAGATAGATTACGATGAAATAAATAAATGAGACAAAAGTTTTCATCATACCGAAGCAGAATACATCAAGATCCAGCCAGATGATCAGACAGAGTACCATGGTTATGCAGAACACACTGAGAGTGACTGTGAGTTACAGTAAGAGGTAGAGACCATATCTCTCTCTTCCATGTCCATCTCAGCCTGTAAATCACCATCAACTGACAGACATGAAGGAGGAGCCTGTTCAGAGAGAGGAGAGATTGAATGTAAATGAATGGGTCAATATTACCTTGTCAATATTACAGTAGCACTCTTTCCAGTACAATAGAAAAAGTATAAAGCCTACGCGTCTAGCTTAATTGATATGGAAAGTAGCCTAAAGGAATTGACATGGCTTAAATGTTCTGTGAATTGAAAAAAATAAAAAAATAAAGTTAAAAAACCTACAGATATTCTGTTATTATTCATGTATCAACACTAATGTACTCTACAGACTAACTAATTCAGGTCTACTACTGTACATGAAGTATATTGAAATACATTTTTTGCTTTGGTCCCAACTTTTCAGTGGTACTGTATGTTTCTATGGACACGTGAAACCTACAGTTTTTGTAAGGTGGCTGAATATACTGTTGTCACAGTGGGCCTCAGAGCACAGTAGTACACAGCAGAGTCAGACAGCTGCAGCCTCTGGATTGTCAAGGGGACTGATTTTGCTGTGACATTCAGACGGGCATCAAATCGGTCCTTGAACTCAGTAGCAGCTTCCCCAGGTGAAAATGTATCCCTTCTCAGCATAAACATGGGCTTGCCATTTGCTAGTTGTTTATACCAGAAGAGATATGGTGATTGAGAAGTTTTATCAAATAGACAACTAAGTGTTGTTGGTTGTCCTTCTACGACCATTACATCTTCTGTTGGCTGTGTTACGTGCTCTCCTGCTCTGCACCCTGAAAAGAAAGATACATACATCTTCACAACATATAATAATAATGTATATAAATAAATGAACAAATGCACAGAAAGAGACAGATGAACAGAGTGATGTTATACCAAAGCAGCATGCAGCCAGAACATGCAGGATCAGCCAATTTCTCATGACTAGTCAGTCAGTTTGAAGTGGACAAGGTAAGGAGCAGAACAATGTTGATCTATCTATCACAGAGCTTTGACACCCTCTGTCCTACTGTTGATGCTTCATGTTGTTCTGTATTACATGCAATAGTAGACCATGGGGAGGTGTCTGTCTGTTTGGCATCTTCTGATTCAGGGGTGTTTGTGCTTTGTTAGGTTGCCCCCTTCAGGTTGACTTTCATACTACACCACCAAGCCAGTCAGAATTGTGAATAGGAGTCACTACGAACAATAATATTGTTGCACTTTGTCATATTCCCAGGTTATTATCCAACCAATATCAACATAACTGTCTAAGTGGAATTGAATATTAATTATTGAATGGTGAAGAATACATATTTCTCACAGTGCATTGAATATGAAGACAGATAAACTCTAGACCACCTGGTGATTGAACACAGCACAAGTGTGACCACAGTTCTCTGATCTCAACTTCTGCCATCATGACATAAAATGTGGTTGATGTTTAAATATGATTTCCACTTCAACAAAGCATTTTGGTCTGCAGGTTTTTGTACAGGGTCTTATACACACTGTATCACTGGGTATATCTCTGAGAGCACAGTAGTAGAGAGCTGTGTCTGCCAGGGTTAGGCTTGTTATGACCAGTTCAGTTGATGTCGGGGACGTTGTGGATGTATATCTCTCATCAGGGATGTGTTCATCAGAGCTCCATGATTTGGCACCTTTATACAGTAGAAACTGAGGAGCCTGGTTAGGATAATGCCGGTACCAGTAAAGGGAAACATAATCTCTGTTTGTTTCATATCTACAGTTCAGAGACACTGATAATCCCTCAGTGCGGTTGTACTCCTTTTTTTCAGGAGTCACACTGTCTCCAGATACCATTCCTGCAGAGGAAAAATACATAATAAATCTGATTGAAAACATATTTAAATTACTTTACTTCATCAAAATATGTTTTACTACCAATACCATAATTGAATAATCCAATTATAAGGATGCAAGGAGTTCAAATGTTTAGGTGTTGTTAACCTGTAGTGATAATCAGAATGATCAATACACTGGTTGATTTCTCCATCTTCAGACTGATGTTTGGATGCATTCACTCTCCTCTGAAATGCTCTTCTGTGTGTCTCTGTGTGAGGTGTACAGCCCTGCTAACATCACACCCACCACAGAAGGCTTGCATTTTTTCTACATTAGTGCCAAGGATACAGTCGTTGGCAGGGGGGCTGTATATCCTGTTGTCACAGTGGGCCTCAGAGCACAGTAGTACACAGCAGAATCAGACTGCTGCAACCTCTGGATCGTCAAGGGGACAGAGCTAGAAGTGAAATTCAGCCTGGAATCAAACCTCTTCTTAAACGCATTACTATTGCTCCCTTCTGAATAACGATCTCTTCTCAGGACATACTGAGGAGAGTCTCTAGTTAACTGGATGTACCAGAATATATCAGGAGATGTACTACTGGTAATAGTGTAGTTACAGCTGAGTGTTACCAGTCCTCCTTATAGGGCAGTAACATGTCCACTCTGCTGGTCAACATCCTCTTCACCTTTGCAATCTGAAAAATTTATATTTAAATTAAAATTTATATTTTTATAATACATAATAGGCTAAGGTTCAGAGAATGAGAATGTAGAAAGCAGCCAGGATAAGTAATGTATTCCTTAGCCAATGTGCCATTATGATTCATGTGTAGAGGAAGAATAGACTCTTATAGACTTTATGTTCCATCCACTGTAGCTGAGAAGTCTCATAATTGTGGGGCTCTGCAGTAGGGGGGAGCTTAATGTATATTCCATTATACAATTTTTTACTTCAAGAGGGATTCCTTGTTAACTTTGATATGATAGTATATTTGGAAGCATGAAATGTTCATTTTACAGAATGTTATTTTCTTCTCTGAGTCTAATTAAGCTGTACTTATGGGCCTTGGAGGAATACTGTATATGTTATGTTAGGGGCAAATTGAGCTCATCTGACAAATACAAAAAAATCATATGTACACTGAGTGTTTGCAACAAAATATGAAAGAAACATATAGAATACAGTAGCCTACGACCAGTCCAATATAAACGTGGGTTATGCTGCCCAATGCCACAAAGAGTTCACTTTACTATAAAACTATTGATTGACACAGGATACAGTCATGATCATCATCCCTGTCATTTCACCGCACATTAACATTAATGATGGTCAATGGCATCACCATGTATCCTATTACACATGGGTTGTAGTCTCTCCATTTGGTCCATAAAATAAACCTCTCATTCCTGCCTGGAGTTAATCAAGTAGAAAACTGCCTGCAGCATAATCCTGCTTCTCCTAATGTGTTTCATTATTTGTGCCAACTGAAGCTAGGGTTAGGGTTCATTCTAGGGTTATGGTCAATTCAGTAATTCGACAAGAAGCCAGGGTTAGAATTGAACTAGAGCCGACCTTAACGTTGACCAACCCTTGGCACTGTTTTATACTATTACAGTTATTAAATGCACTCTTACAGTTAATTACATTTCTAGTGTTGATTTTATTAAAGTGTCTGTGTTGTTGTATGTGTCTGATGCACTGCTTCAGCCTTTAAAGTAAATGCCTCAAGGAAACATATTCAATTGTTTATTAGCCCTATATTATATATTGTTCTGCGTAATTTAGTCATAAATACAGTTGATTCTGGCTGCATGCACTTTGGAAAACCACAGTCTGTTCATATAAAATAAATGCAAATTGTTAATAAAAGTAGCACAAACAGAATATGCAATTGTGACAAGAAAGGGTGAAAACCTAATGAATGTGTTTGGTGGGAGACATTTTTCTACATCACATACACTTGTAGTGTTGACATGCTGCATGCATTTTAAAGGAATAGTAGCAAATTGGTGAGTCTTTACTGGCACCTATTGATTCTCACTAGTAACTTGACCTTGAAAACTTGCCCAAGCAATGTCAAGGTTTCACCTTGTTGGGCAGAATGTTGAACAGTAGATGGAACTATTTTATCATTATTATATGTAACAGGGTTATATTGGTGATTCCCCTTGCCACCTTATTGTTAAGCCAATGGGTTTTTGGTTTTAGTTTGGTCTTGCCTTCACCTACTCAACATGGCATCTTATTGGCTGGTTTGCGTGGCTTGGTTACGAGGGAGGATGTTTCAGTTAGAATTGTCCCAGTGAACAAGCACCAAACCAGAGGTAAATTGTTTGTTGTAATGCACTGTACGTCAAACGTGATTTTTATACTCCCAAGTGATACTTTGAATGTACAATTTATATCAATTTGTTTGTAAATGTTATTAGAACACCACATGTAAGATGCAGTGTTTTTTGTGCATATTTTTGTGCCTTTTGTTGTAGAGAATTCCAGCTAATGCTCTCTAGTAACTTACTGTGTCTGGGGTTCGTATATTTTGTACAGTGCGTGAGTGCAGAGTTGGATGGTGAGCCATGCATTGCATGACGTGCAATTTTGGGCTGTTTTTATCAGAATAAATCTCCATGACTGTTGCTACAAGTTGGAGTTCGTGTCGATGATTGACTGTACACAGCGCAAGAAGAGTCCTGTTACATATACATAGAAAAAGTCACTGGACTTCATAACTGTGGAGGGCAGTCTATAGGAGGAGCACAGACAAAGAAGATATGTCATACAATGCATTCAGAAAGTATTCAGTCCCCTGGACCTTTTCCACAATTTGATACTTTACAGACTTATTCTAAAATGTTTCAAAAAATCTACACACCATACCCCATAGTACCCCACAATCTACACACCATACCCCATAATGACAAAACATAAACAGGTTTAAAGAATTCACATTTACATAAGTATTCACAAACTTTACTCAATACTTTGTTGAAGCACCTTTGGCAGAGATTACAGCCTCGAGTCTTCTTGGGTACAATGCTACAAGCTCGGCACACTCTATTTTGGGGAGTTTCTCCCATTCTTCTCTGCAGATCCTCTCAAGCTCTGTCAGTTTGGATGGGGAGCGTCGCTGCCTATTATCTATTTTCAGGTCTCACCCGAGATGTTAGAGTCCGGGCTTTGGCTGGGCCACTCAAGGACATTGAGACTCCTGTGTTGTCTTGGCTGTGTGCTTAGGGTTGTTGTCCTGTTGGAAGGTGAACTTTCGCCCCAGTCTGAGGTCCCGAGCTCTCTGGAGCAGGTTTTCATCAAGGATCTCTCTGTACTTTTCTCTGTTCATCTTTCCCTCAATCCTGACTAATCTTATAGTCCCTGCTGCTGAAAAACATCCCTACAGTATGATGGTGCCAGGGTTCCTCCAGACGTGATGCTTGGCATTCAGGCCAAAGAGTTCAATCTTGGATTCATCAAAATCTTGTTTCTCATGGTCTGAGAGTCTTTAGGTTCCTATTGGCAAACTCCACGTGGGCTGGCGTGCCTTTTACTGAGGAAAGGCTTCCGTCTGGCCACACGACCATAAACGCCTGATGGGTTTGGATTTCTAAGCTTTAAATATTGTTAATCAGCAGTTATACTAGAGACATGAGTCTGGTTTATACACCACAAGTTAATGGGTATCTGTAGGAGGAATGTTTATGGTGGGGTCAAGGAAGGTTGGATAGGAGCCAGATGGTTGTCCATCTGGAAAGGTCTCCCATCTCCACAGAGGAACTCTGGAGCTTTATCAGACTGACCATCGGGTTCTTGGTCACATCCCTGACCAAGGCCCTTCTCCCCTGATTGCTCAGTTTTGCCGGGAGGCCAGCTCCAGGACGTCTTGGTGGTTCCAAACTTCTTACATTTAAGAATAATGGAGGCCATTGAGTTCTTGGGGACTTAAATGCTGCAGAAATATTGTAGCACCCATCCCCAGATCTGTGCCTCGACACAATCCTGTCTCTGAGCTCTACGGACAATTCCTTCCACCTCATGGCTTGGTTTTTGCTCTGACATGCACTGTCAACTGTGGGACCTTATATAGACAGTTGTGTGCCTTTTCAAATAATTTCCAATCAATTGAATTTACCAGAGGTGGACTCCAATCAAGTTGTAGAAACATCTCAAGGATAATGGAAACATGATGCACCTGATCTCAATTCCGATGCTCATAGCAAAGGATCTGAATTCTTATGTACTTATGTACATTTTCCACTAAATCCTCAAATTCATAATGATTCATTATACATGTACACACTTTAGTTAAGTTTCCTGTCTAGTGACCCAGACCAAAAGAGCCGTTGTATGATTGTATGATTTTTAAGTAATTAATTTGCATTTTATCATTATTTGTTCATTCACTAATATTTAATTCAAAGATGACAACAAGGATTTTAATCATACAATAAATGACCTAAAAAAGCAGAAAAGAGAACAAATGAGAAGAGCAACATCTTGCTAGACCTTTGAGACACAGACAGACAAACAGAGAGATCTGACGGACTAACTACTTCCTGACCAATAACATCCATAAGCTTCATGTGGATCTTTGATTATACAGCCCCTCCTCTTGACACCAACATGAAATGTTTTCTGTTATGGATTTCTTTCGACAGTATATTGTGTGTTGTCAGGTTTTTCTACAGTGTTTCTGGGTTTCCTGTCACTGTGGACTGCATGGCACAGTAGTACAGAGCAGAGTCTGTCACTTCAACAGAGGAGATCTCCAGATCCACATGGGTCTTATCTTCATTCAGTTTAACAGACAGGCGAGGGTGGGTCGATTCATTATGTGTCTTTAACCCTCCTTCAGTGAGTAAAAGCAGGAATTCTGGTTTTGATCTGGGGTATTGTTGGTACCACAGTAAAGTATCAGTACTGTAGGAGCCAGTATAGTTGCAGGATAAAGTAATACCTTCACCCTCAAATACAAGCTCTTCAGTTGTGGCTGATATTATTTCCTCCTCATTACTCCAACCTGAAATAAATAATGTTAAACATGTTTTGAATGAATCATATTGCAATTCATGTACCATAAATACTATATAGACATATGTGTGCAATCCAAAACTGCAGTGCAAAACCTATGCACTTACCAATGAACATTGCAGAATTGCGTAAAAACAAATTCATGGCGTCTGAGTGACTGGCTTCATGCACGGTCAAGTAAGAGTGTATCACTATCCTCTCTTCAAACATATTGTAGACTACATACTGTAATGTTAAAACACTCATTGACTTTGTAGCTCCACCTCTCTACATTAAACATAGTCTGGTATTTCTGGGTTGGATTGCTGCTAGATGTCATCTTCATGATTTTGCTGTAGTTCTTAATAGAGACATTTCAGCTCATGACTGCCCTCTATTGATATTGTAAAAAAATGTATCACTCAAATATCACATGAATAAACATGGTGTGATGTTCCACAATGCTGGAATGGGGTCTCCGAGTGAAAAGGTTTGGGAACCCCTGCTAAAAGGAAGCAAAACAACACCACAAATGTTCTTCATTCTGTATTTATTCAGACTAGTATCGTTGATCATGTTATATCAGAACAGGAAGATGCAGACAATATAAATTAGTAGTTCCTGAATAATATTTATATTAAATGTGTTTTATTGTGGAGATGCAGGTAAAAAGATATGTATTAATGTACTCTCATTAATATCTGATTGATCAGAACACAATGCACTGTTCACCACCAAGGGTCTTGACAGGTTTTTGTACAGTGTGTCTGGGTTTCCTGTCACTGTGGGCTGCAAGGCACAGTGGTACAGAGCAGAGTCTTCCAATTCAACAGAGGAGATCATCAAGTCAACACGGGTCTTCTCTTCATTCAGTCTACCAGTGTGTCGTGGAGTCGTAATGGATGTATTCTGTACATACATGCTGATTTGTTGGATCAAAAGTAGACATTCTGGTCTGGATCCGGCGTATTGACGGTACCATTGGAGATAGTTAACATTGCCCTTGTAGTTGCAGGAGAGAGTGATGTCTGTTCCTTGGAGGACATTGACTTCAGGTTTCACTGGAGTTATTGTTTCCTGCTCCATGCTATCACCTGCAACAACATACATATTGGGATTGTGTTAATGTTTATTTCTAAAGAGAAAAAAATACATGGATTAGGTGCCCATAAAGTATGACGAGAAAGAATTGAAACTTTCCAGTAAAATACCACTTAGTTTATAATGCAATCATTCACTGAAAAAAAGCAATGTCACTGTATTCAAAATGTTATTTGGTTGCAGATGAGAATTCAGCACTCACCTACAAATGCTGAGAGGAGCAACAGTAACATGAGTGACATCCTGACACAGACTAGATAAACCAACTGAGAGATAAGACAGTGAGAGAGCTGAGTAGATCCTCTACAGAGACATCCTCATGGTTGCAGGTATACCCAGCCTATACCAGTGTTTGACTATGAGGCCCCTCCTCTGATAATTGGATATGTAACTCTTCTTCTGTGGTTTGGGGTTAAGGGTTTTCTGTTCCTATTGGCCTCCTCCTCAGTTTCTTTTAGACTTCATTTCTATCTGGAAATGTCTAGTTTTTGCTGTAGTCTTTTTTTCTCAATGATCCACAATAATATACCATGCTATACTATATACACCATTCACAAATTTTTGTCAGACTGTCATTTTTTTGTATGAGGAAGTGTTTCCTGTCACTGTGGGCTCCATGGCACAGTAGTACAGAGCAGAGTCTGTTACCTCAGCAGAGGAGATCTCCAGATCCACACGGTCTATATTAACCTGAGCTGGAAGGCGAGAATCAGGAACTCTAGTTTAGACCTGGGATACTAATGATACCAATGTAGATTGTTTACTGAGCCAGTGTAGCCGCAGGATGATGTGATGGTATCACCCTCCACACCACCCACCATAAGTCTAGTTGGTTTGTCATCTTCAGAATTGCTACTTAGTAGTACAGAGCAGAGTCTGTCACTTCAGAAGATGAGATCTCCAGATCCACACGATTATCCTGTTTTTCACGTGTTAGGGTCCATTTTGTACTATCAGTGTTGGTCATGATCCCAGAGTAGTCCACTATGAGGAACTGTGGAGAGGATCCAGGGTGCTGGAGGTACCATAACAGACTGTTGTTTAATGAGCTCTTGTATCTACAGGAGAGTTGAACACTACTAACTTCCGTAACATCCACTACATCTCTGTCTGGAGTAATTATGTCTTCAACACTTGTACCTGTAAAAAAGAACAACATGTATTACAGAGTCAATGTAGTCAGTGTACAGTATATCCACATTTGGTGTTTCAAATTGTATTACCACTTGATATTGATAATACCATATTGTAATGAATACTGAACAGTGAACATTCTGTTAGTACACATTCACTTAATGGAAAGTGCATTTTTGACCTACAAGTGCACAAAAACAGGACTGAATAGAGCAGCATCATAGCCACTGGGTGAAAGACAGAGACTTCTCTGTAAAATGATCTTCTCTTGGAACATTCACTCTCTGGATGAATCAGTTCCTCTCATTACATGTTATGTGTAACACTAAGCTCCTCCTCTTGACACAATAGAATGGGTGCATGTTGACTCCACTTGATGGCATTATTGCCAAATGAAACTTGGAACTACAGAGTAGAAATACACTCTCAGGCGATGTTAGGTTTTTGTACAGTGTTTCTGGGTTTCCTGTCACTGTGGGCCTCAGAGCACAGTAGTACAGAGCAGAGTCTGTTACTTCAGCAGAGGAGATCTCCAGATCCACACGGGTCTTATCTTTGTTCAGTTTACCAGAGAAGCGAGAGTCAAGAGAATCAGGTCGCTGTTCAATCCCACTGTAGTGCAGGATGAGCAGAAGGTATTGGGGAGCTGATCCTGGAGACTGTTTATACCATAGTAGACTGTCTGCTGAGGAGTAGTTGCAGGAAAGAAGAACATTACTACCCACTTCTGCATACACTTCATGTTGGTTTGGCTCGATATTCTGCTCATAGGTGTCACCTGCAAATTTGAAGAAATTAAGATTGAGAATCTTTTTTATTTAAATAACATGTATTGTTGTAATTTTCTAAGCAGAAAACATGACACTACTTTGAAAGCCATAACTTACCTATTACTGAGGACATAATAATTGACCAGATGAACAACATTGCTGGCGTTGGAAGTCAAACTGGCTAATAGTACAACAGAAGCTGAATACTCCAAACCAACTTCATCTGCAAGGTTTTCAGTTGATAATTTCTGCATAGTTTACCTACAAACTCCTCCCCAAAGTAAAGTTGCTTTAACGATTCTCAATCTCTCCTCTCCTCTCCCCACCTCTACTGGCCTATCCTTCCCTCCCCTCTCCTCTCATTTGTCCTCTTTTCAGTGATACTGCATCTCTCATTCCCTCCACTGGGTGGTGTTGGAGTAGTACAGAGCAGAGTCTGTCACTTCAGCAGAGGAGATCTCCAGATCCACACAGGTTCTCTCTTCATTCAAATAACAGTTGAAAGTATTGTGGATCACCTCTCACCTTATATGGATTATTGTTAGTTGTTACTATACAAAGGAATTGGAGACCTGCTCCAGAGTACTGTCTGGGGAAAAAGCAGCGGGTATGCGCAATAGGTTTCTAATTGGAGTCTATTCTCCACAATGTGTGGATGAAGCTCTTAATTTTGCTTTGAGGAAAACACAAGATGAACTGCTACAAAAAAGACCCGCTAAAGCTAAAGAACACTCTGTAATGTTCACAACTACATCAAGAAACACTGGCATGTTTTATCATCGGACCCAGCTTTGCCTGCTGAATTTAAGAATCCACCACTTATTGTATATAGGATTCTATATATAACTAGAGAAGTTAAACTGTATCCTAGCAACATGCTGGTAAGTGTTATTTGACAGAGTGAAAAGACTGAACACAAGTTGTAATGAATACACAGGGAGAAAAAGGTGTAGATTCACGCGCAGAGTGCGGCAGGTGTTAATTTCACATTTGCAGAAGGCAGGAATCGTGGTTACAGGCAGGCAAACCAAAACTGAAGGTATTAACTTCTCTGGGATATGTGGGACGCTAACGTCCCAATTGGCCAAAAGACAGTAAAAATGCAGAGTGCCAAATTCAAATAAATGACTATAAAAATAAATATTTCATGAAATCACACCACAAAGACACCAAATTAAAGCTACACTTGTTGTGAATCCAGCCAACATGTCTGATTTCAAAAAGGAATTACGGCGAATGCAAACCAAATGATTATGTTAGGTCAGTACATAGCCATAGAAAAACACAGCCATTTTCCCAGCCAAAGATAGGAGTCACAAAAAGCAGAAATAGAGATAAAATGAATCACTAACCTTTGATGATGATGATCTTCATCAGATGACACTCATAGGACATCATGTTACACAATACATGTATGTTTTGTTCGATAATGTGCATATTTATATCCACAAATCTCAGTTTACATTGGCGCCATGTTCAGAAATGCCTCCAAAATATCCTGAGAAATTGCAGAGAGCCACATCAAATAACAGAAATACTCATCATAAACTTTGATGAAAGATACATGTTTTACATAGAATTAAAGATACACTTGTTCTTAAAACCTGTTATGGACAGGGGGGAGTGTTTCCACTTTGAACGAATTGCGTACCCAAACGGAATTTCCTCCTACTCTGCCCCAGAAGGTAATACATGCATATTATTATTACTATTGTATAGAAAACACTCTGAAGTTTCTAAAACTGTTTGAATTATGTCTGTAAGTAGAACGGAACTCATTTGTCAGACAAAAACCTGAGAAGACTTCCACACAGGAAGTGAGAACTCGATTTTCAAAACAGTGCCAAATTATACCCCTTCTAGTTATTGATAAGCAAACACTTCCTAGGGCTTCCACTAGATGTCACCGTCTTTAGATTTTAGTTATATGATTCTACTATAAAGGAGGGGCTCATAGGAGCTATTTTAGTGAGTGGTCGTCAGAAATCTCAGTCTCGTTTGCGCGCGCGAGAGAGAGAGTGCTCTCGTTCCAATGCTCTTTCTTCAGACAATGAAATTCTCCGGTTGGATCCTTATTGATGATTAATGTTAAAAACATCCTAAATATGGATTGCATACATCATTTGACTTGTTTTTATGACCTGTAACGGAACTTTTTGAGTTTTTGTCTGGAGGGATTGCTCGTGCGTCATGAAAATGGATTCGTGGGCTGAACATGCTAACAACAAGTGGCTAAATGATGGGCTTTATGGAACTTTTCAGTCATTTCTGTTGAACTGGGAATCCTGGGAGTGCCTTCTGATGAAGTTATTCGAAGGTAAGTGCATATTTATAGTGTTTTTGTAGCTTCTGTTGACGCCAAAATGGCGACTATTTCTTTGGCTGGATTGTGCTCTGAACGCCGTTCTCAGATAATTATTTTTCCGTAAAGTTTATTTTGAAATCTGACTCAGCGGTTGCATAGAGGATAAGTTTATCTTTAATTTTGTGAATAACACTTGCATCTTTTATCAATGTTTATTATGAGTATTTCTGCAAAATCACCGGATGTTTTGGAATCAAAACATTACTGCACATAACGCGGCAATATAAACTGAGATTTGTTTTAATATATATATGCACATTATCGAACAAAACACACAATACATGTATAACATGATGTCCTATGACTGTCATCTGATGAAGATAATCGAAGGTTAGTGATTCATTTTAACTATATTTCTGCTTTTTCTAACTCCTATTGTTGGCTGAAAAAATGTCTGTGTGTGTTTTTGACTTGGCTCTGACCTAACATAATCATATGTTGTGCTTTCACTGTAAATCATTTTTTTTTAATCGGACACCATGGGTAGATTAACAAGATGTTTATCTTTCATTTGCTGTATTGGACTTGTTAATGTGTGAAAGTTAAATATTTCAAAAAATATATTTTTGAATTTCGCACGCTGCCTTTTCAGTGGAATGTTGTGGGTGTTCCGCTAGCGGAACCCCGGGGCTAGAATGGTTAACAAACTGGATGCAGTCTATCACAGTGCCATCCGTTTTGTCACCAAAGCCCAATATATTACCCACCACTACGACCTGTCCGCTGGCCATCGCTTCATACTCGTCGCCAAACCCACTGGCTCCAGGTCATCTACAAGTCTCTGCTAGGCAAAGCCCCACCTTATCTCAGCTCACTGGTCACCATAGCAGCACACACCCGTAGCACGTGCTCCAGCAGGTATATCTCACTGGTCACCACCAAAGCCATTTCCTCGTTTGGCTGCCTTTCCTTCCAGTTCTCTGCTGCCAATAACTGGAACGAACTGCAAAAATCACTGAAGCTGGAGACTCTTATCTCCCTCACTAGCTTTAAGCACCAGCTGTCAGAGCAGCTCACAGATCACTGCATCTGTACATAGCCCATCTGTAAACAGCCCATCCAATTACCTCATCCCCATACTGCATTTTTTTATTTATCTTGCTCCTTTGCACCCCAGTATCTCCACTTGCACATTCATCTTCTGCACATCTACCATTCCAGTGTTTAATTGCTATATTGTAATTACTTCGTCACCATGGCCTATTCCTTTCTGAACCACCCATCCCGGATCCGGGATAATTGTCATCAGAAACGCTGACTAGCATAGCCTAGCCTAGCGCCACAGGTATATAATATAATATAATTTCATGAAATCAAGTGCAATATTGCAAAACACAGTTTAGCCTTTTGTTAATCCATCTGTCGTCTCAGATTTTGAAATTATGCTTTACAGCGAAAGCAATAGAAGCGTTTGTGTAAGTTTATCGATTGCTCGACAAAACAATAAGTACACCAAGCATCAGGTAACTTGGTCACGAAAATCAGAAAAGCAATCAAATTAATCGTTTACCCTTGATGTTCTTTGGATGTTTTCACTCACGAGACTCCCAGTTAGACAACAAATGTTCCTTTTGTTCAATAAAGATATTTTTTATATCCAAATACCTCCGTTAGTTTGATGCGTTATGCCCAGGAATCCACCGGAAAGAGCGGTTGCGACAACGGCGACAAAAATTCCAAATTATATCCATAATGTCCACAGAAACATGTCAAACGTTTTTAATAATCCATCCTCAGGGTGCTTTTCAAATATCTACTCGATAATATATCAACCGGGACAGTTGGCTTTTCACTAGGACCGGGAGTAACAATGGCTGCCTTTCTCTTTTGCGCACAATTCACTCTGAGAGCCCCCACCTATCCACTTACGCAATGTGGTCGTTCACACTCATTCTTCAAAATAAAAGCCTGAAACTATGTCTAAAGGCCTTAGGGAAGCCATAGAAAAAGAAGTCTGATGGATATCCCTTTATATGGGCAATAGGGATGCATAGGAACAGAGAGGTTTCAAGAACAGGGGCACTTCCTGATTGGATCTTCCTCAGCTTTTAGCCTGCAATATCAGTTCTGTTTAACTCACAGACAAAGTTTTTACAGTTTTGGAAACTTCAGAGTGTTTTCTATTCTAATCTGACAATTATATGCATATTCTAGTTTCGGGGGCTGAGAAATAGGCAGTTTCAAATGGGTATGTGTTTTTAGCCAAAAACGAAAATATCGCTGCCTAGTCTTAAGAAGTTTTAACCAGTAACTGTGGTGCTGAATTGGGATGTTGTCGATACCATAGAAGAGTGTTACCAGAGGAGGTGTAGTTACAATAGATAATTACTCTGTCCCTGTTCATAACTGAGACCTATAAAACAGATCATATTTAATACTTGAAACCCACATGGAAGATTTAATTAACTTCTTGTCAATACGGGGGCGCTGTTTTCACTTTGGAAAAAATCGTGCCCAAATAAAACGGCCTCGTACTCTGTTCTAGATCATATGCATATTATTATTACTATTGGATAGAAAACACTCTCAAGTTTCTAAAACTGTTTGAATTATATCTGTGAGTAAAACAGAACTCATTTGGCAGCAAACTTCCATACAGGAAGTGAATAATCTGAAAACGAGGCTCTGTTTCAGGGCCTGCCTATTCAACTGGCTTTTATTTATCGATATGCATGCACTTCTTTCCCCATTCCACTAGACGTCAACAGGCAGTGGAAGGTAGAATGGGGTGTCTAGCTTGATCTGAGGCCGAACAAGAGCTTTTGGAGTGACAGGTCCGGTATTTTCTTTGTCTTCGACGACGCGCGAGGGACCTCGACATTGTCTTCAGAAAAGCGTTCGGTATACACGGCGAATATCTCCGGCTCTGATTTTATTTGATACATATGATCATAACATCATAAAGTAGTTTTTTTCAACCGAGTTTTATCAGTTTATTCAACGTTTATTGGGAATTTTGGAGTTTTCCGTTCTTTGCGTCAAGAGAGGATGGGAATGTTAGCAACCTTGGCTAGCATTGTGGCGCGAATTCGACAGAAGAAATGGACATTCTAAAACCAAACAACAATTTATTCTGGAAATAGGACTCCTTGTACAACATTCTGATGGAAGCTCAGCAAAAGTAAGACAACATTTATGATGTTATTTCGTATTTCTGTGTAATATGTTGATGTCTATTCTCCGCCGTGTTGGTGAGCACTGTCTCACAATAACCCAAGCTGTATGTTGTGGTAAAGTTATTTAAAAAAATCTAACACAGCGGTTGTATTAAAACTTCTTGTCAATAGGGGGGCGCTGTTTTCACTTTGGAAAAAATCGTGCCCAAATGAAACGGCCTCTTACTCTTTTCTAGATCATACAATATGCATATTATTATTACTATTGGATAGAAAACACTCAGAAGTTTCTAAAACTGTTTGAATTATGTCTGTGAGTAAAACAGAACTCATTTTGCAGCAAACTTCCACGGAGGAAGTGAAAAATCTGAAAACGAGGCTCTGTTTCAGGGCCTGCCAATTCAATTGCCTTATATTTATCGATATGCATGCACTTCATACGCCTTCCACTAGATGTCAACAGGCAGTGGAAGGTGGAATGGGGTGTCTAGCTTGATCTGAGGCCGAACAAGAGCTTTTGTACAACAATTCCTTTGTGTAGTGAAGAAGTAGGGTCACGTTACGAAAAAAGTTGCGTCAGATTGTTTTCTTTTTGTATTGAACACAGATCATTCCGTCTTCAAATTGATCGATTATTAACGTTTAAAAATACCTAACGTTGTATTACCAAAGTAGTTTGAAATGTTTTGGTAAAGTTTACATGTAACTTTTGATATATTTTGTAGTGACTTGGCGAAAGTTGGAAGCTGTGTTTTTCTGGATGAAACGGTCCAAATAAATTGACATTTTGGATATATATCGACGGAATTAATCGAACAAAAGGACCATTTGTGATGTTTATGGGACATATTGCAGTGCCAACAAAAGATTTTCGTCAAAGGTAAGGCATGATTTATATTTTATTTCTGCGTTTTGTGTCGTGCTTGCAGTTGTCACGTTCCTGACCTGTTTTCTGTTGTTTTGTATGTGTGTGATGGTCAGGGCGTGAGTTTTGGGTGGGCATTCTATGTTGTGTGTTTCTATGTTGGTTTAGGGTTGCCTGGTATGGCTCTTAATTAGAGGCAGGTGTTTTGCGTTCCTCTAATTAAGAGTCATATTTAGGTAGGTTGTTTCACTGTGTTCGTTGTGGGTGGTTGTTACCTGTCTCTGTGTTTGTGTTCTGCACCAGATAGGTCTGTATCGGTTTTGCACGTTTGTTATTTTGTAAGTTGTTTGTAGTGTTCACTTGTTCTTATAATTAAACATGTTGAGCACTGGCTACGCTGCATTTTGGTCCTCTCCTTCACCCCAGGAAGAAAACCTTTACAGCAGTGATGAAATATGCTTCTCTCTTTGTTTACTTTTGTGCTATCATCAGATAATAGCATCTTCTGCTTTCGCCGAAAAGCTTTTTTGAAATCTGACATGTTGGCTGGATTCACAACGAGTGTAGCTTTAATTTGGTATCTTACATGTGTGATTTAATGAAAGTTAGATTTTTATATCATGTTATTTGAATATGGCTCGCTGTATTTTCCCTGGCTATTGGCCGGTGGGACGTTTGCGTGTGACATTCAGAAGGGCATCAAATCTGTCCTTGAACTCAGTAGTAGTGTCTGCAGGTGAACATCCCTTCTCAGCATAAACATGGAGTTGACATTTGCTAGTTGTTTGCTAATAATAGGAAGTGCCCTTTGCTAATAGTGAACAGAACAACATTGTAGATGGCACGATGTGTAGAATAAGCACTAGCGCAGATGAAAAGCACAGCATCAACTGGCTATGATCTACGTCAGGCCTGGGCAAAGGCCGGCCCCGGGGCCGTTTGTGGCCAGCGACCTGATTCAATATGGCCCACAGAATCATGCTGAGATCACATGAAGAATTTATTTTCATGAACCTACTGTAGGATGCCCCCCATGCTCTTAAAGATGCATACGAGGAGTTTATCATGAGCTGTCAGGTTTTTGTAAAGTGGGTCTAGGATGATCCAGAGTACTGTCTGTACCACAGCAGAATATCTGATTTTACTGTATAGTTACAGGAGATCTTAACTCTGCTAACCTCTAAATAATACTCCTCAGGACTGGTTGGAGTAATATCATCCTCTAAAGTATTACCTACAAGGGCTGAAATCAGTAGATTATAACAGAGTAGCATAATGGTCTATGTTACAGATCAGACATTAACCAATGAGAAAAAAGGTTCCATCATACCGAAGGAAAATACATGAAGAACCAGCCAGATGATCAGACATCATCTGGAACACAATGAGAGTGACTGTGAGTTAGAGTAAGAGGTAATGATCCTCTTTCTCTCTTCCATGTCCATCTCAGCCTGTAAATCACCATCAACTGACAGACATGAAGGAGGAGCCTGTTCAGAGAGAGGTAAGGTTGTAAAGAAATGTATGAGACAATTTTACTTTGTCAATATTACATTAGCACTCTTTCCAGTACAATAGACAAAGTGTAAAGCCTACATGTCTAGCTTAACTGACATAGAAAGCAGCCTAAAGGAATTGACAATGACTTAAATGTTCCATGAAGTTAGTATGAAAAAAAAAATTATGTTAAAAAACCTACAGATATTCTGTTATTATTCATGTATAAACACTAATGTAATCTACAGAGTATCTAATTCAGGTCTACTACTATACACAAAGTATATTGAAATACATTTTGTGCTATGGTCCCAACCTTTCAGTGTGTTTCTATGGACACGTGAAAACTATAGTTTCTGTAAGGGGGCTGTATATCCTGTTGTCACAGTGGGCCTCAGTAGTAGCGCACAGTAGTACACAGCAGAGTCAGACAGCTGCACCCTCTGGATCGTCAAGGGGACTGATTTTGCTGTGACATTCAGACGGGCATCAAATCTGTCCTTGAACTCAGTAGCAGTTTCCCCAGGTGAAAATGTATCCCTTCTCAGCATAAACATGGGCTTGCCATTTGCTATTTGTTTGTACCAGAAGATATATGGTGATTGAGAAGTTTTATCAAATAGACAGATGAGTGTTGTTGGGTGTCCTTCTACGACCACTACATCTTCGGTTGGCTGTCTTACATTCTCTTCTGCTCTGCACACTGAAAATTAAGATAAATATATTTTCACAACATATAATAATAATGTATATAAATAAAAATGAAAAAATGCACAGAAAGAGACAGATGAACAGAGTGATGTTATACCAAAGCAGCATGCAGCCAGAACATGCAGGATCAGACAATTTCTCATGACTAGTCAGTCAGTTTGAAGTGGACAAGGTAAGGAGCAGAACAATGTTGATCTATCTATCACAGAGCTTTGACACCCTCTGTCCTACTGTTGATGCTTCATGTTGTTCTGTATTACATGCAGTAGTAGACCATGGGGGGTGTCTGTCTGTATGGCATCCTCTGATTCAGGGGTGTGTGCTTTGTTAGGTTGCCCCCTTCAGGTTGACTTTCATACTACACCACCAAGTGGTATAAATTGTGAGGAGTAACTACAAACAGTAATATTGTTGCACTTTGTCATATTCCATATCACCACCTGTGCAATCACCACCTGGTATTGCAGCTTTATACACAGCCTGGTCTCATAGACTAGACATAACATAGTAAATGTTAGTCTGGGACAGTGAAAAAAGTATATTGTTATGTTTGGTATGGTTACAGAAGACAGATGATTACTTAATTAAGGCAAAAATGAATGTAGGGTGGTTGGTCGAGTGGATGGTTGGGCGTATAACATGAATGCCTAACAACCCAAAAGTTGTGAGTTCGAATCACATCAGGGACAACTTTAGCATTTGACCTAATTAACACATTTTTATCTACTTACTACTTTTTAGGCACTTTGCAATGACTTAGCTAACCCTTCCCCTAAAACGTACCTTAACCCTATAACCTAACTCCTAAACTTAACCCTAATCCCTAGCCCCAACCTAGCTAGCCACTTAAATAGAATTTGTATAATATCATACATTTTGTGAATTTGCACCTTATAGTATGTTTTGCAAATTCGTAACATATCCTATGTTTGTTAAATTTGTAACATATAATACAAATTGTAATTCATAACATATCATACAAAATTGGTATCTCGGATTTACAATCAGAATAATACCAAATTCTCTGAGACCAGGTTGTTATACAGTAGAAACTGAGGCGCCTGGTTAGAATAATGCCGGTACCAGTAAAGGTAAATATATTTTTTCTGCTTATATCGAATGAGCAGCTCTGAGTCACAGGTATTCTGTACTGATGACTCATTATTTACAGGAGGAATGTGATCCCCAGCAAGCTTGTTATGCTGGTGAATAAGGACCCAAAAGCGACTTAACAGAAACAGAGTCTTTATTCCAGTCTATAACAAAAACGATAATCCTGGATATAATCTCAGGTAAAGTCAAACAGGAAAACTGAAATCCTCTAGGCAGTAGAGGGGAACAACTGGATACGCGACCACAGACTGCAGGTCGCTTCGGGAAGGCGCAGGCCGTAGCTGATATAGATACCTGCTCACACGCAGCATCTGAAGAAGGCGGAAACACGACAGGGCGGAACAAGGACACAGAACAGCAAACATCAAACAAGGATCCGACAAGGACAGAAGCGGAAAACAGAGGGAGAAATAGGGACTCTAATCAGAGGGCAAAATAGGGGACAGGTGTGAAAGAGTAAATGAGGTAGTTAGGAGAATGAGGAACAGCTGGGAGCAGGAACGGAACGATAGAGAGAGAGAGCGAGAGAGGGAGAGAGGGAGGGGGAGAGAGAGGGATAGAAAGAGGGAAAGAACCTAATAAGACCAGCAGAGGGAAACGAATAGAAGGGGAAGCACAGGGACAAGACATGATAATCAATGACAAAACATGACAGTACCCCCCCACTCACCGAGCGCCTCCTGGCGCACTCGAGGAGGAACCCTGGCGGCAACGGAGGAAATCATCAATCAACGAACGGTCCAGCACGTCCCGAGATGGAACCCAACTCCTCTCCTCAGGACCGTAACCCTCCCAATCCACTAAGTACTGGTGACCACGTCCCCGAGAACGCATGTCCATGATCTTCCGTACCTTGTAAATAGGTGCGCCCTCGACAAGGACGGGGGGGGGGAGGGAAGACGAACGGGGGCGCGAAGAAAAGGCTTGACACAGGAGACATGGAAGACAGGGTGGACGCGACGAAGATGTCGCGGAAGAAGCAGTCGCACAGCGACAGGATTGACGACCTGAGAGACACGGAACGGACCAATGAACCGCGGAGTCAACTTGCGAGAAGCTGTCGTAAGGGGAAGGTTACGAGTGGAAAGCCACACTCTCTGACCGCGACAATACCTAGGACTCTTAATCCTACGTTTATTGGCGGCTCTCACAGTCTGCGCCCTGTAACGGCAAAGTGCAGACCTGACCCTCCTCCAGGTGCGCTCACAACGTTGGACAAAAGCCTGAGCGGAGGGAACGCTGGACTCGGCGAACTGGGACGAGAACAGAGGAGGCTGGTACCCAAGACTACTCTGAAACGGAGATAGCCCGGTAGCAGACGAAGGAAGCGAGTTGTGAGCGTATTCTGCCCAGGGGAGCTGTTCTGCCCAAGACGCAGGGTTTCGAAAAGAAAGGCTGCGTAATATGCGACCAATCGTCTGATTGGCCCTTTCTGCTTGACCGTTAGACTGGGGATGAAAACCGGAAGAGAGACTGACGGAAGCACCAATCAAACGACAGAACTCCCTCCAAAACTGTGACGTGAATTGCGGGCCTCTGTCTGAAACGGCGTCTAACGGGAGGCCATGAATTCTGAACACATTCTCAATGATGATTTGTGCCGTCTCCTTAGCGGAAGGAAGCTTAGCGAGGGGAATGAAATGTGCCGCCTTAGAGAACCTATCGACAACCGTAAGAATCACAGTCTTCCCCGCAGACGAAGGCAGACCGGTAATAAAGTCTAAGGCGATGTGAGACCATGGTCGAGAAGGAATGGGAAGCGGTCTGAGACGACCGGCAGGAGGAGAGTTACCTGACTTAGTCTGCGCGCAGTCCGAACAAGCAGCCACGAAACGGCGCGTGTCACGCTCCTGAGTAGGCCACCAAAACCGCTGGCGAATAGAAGCAAGCGTACCCCGAACGCCGGGGTGGCCAGCTAACTTGGCAGAGTGAGCCCACTGAAGAACAGCCAGACGAGTAGAGACAGGAACGAAAAGAAGGTTACTAGGACAAGCGCGCGGCGACGCAGTGTGAGTGAGTGCTTGCTTTACCTGTCTCTCAATTCCCCAGACAGTCAACCCGACAACACGCCCTTCAGGGAGAATCCCCTCGGGGTCGGTAGAAGCCACAGAAGAACTAAAGAGACGGGATAAGGCATCAGGCTTGGTGTTCTTATTTCCCGGGCGATAAGAAATCACGAACTCGAAACGAGCGAAAAACAACGCCCAACGAGCTTGACGTGCATTGAGTCGTTTGGCAGAACGGATGTACTCAAGGTTCTTATGGTCAGTCCAAACGACAAAAGGAACGGTCGCCCCCTCCAACCACTGTCGCCATTCGCCTAGGGCTAAGCGGATGGCGAGCAGTTCGCGGTTACCCACATCATAGTTGCGTTCCGATGGCGACAGGCGATGAGAAAAATAAGCGCAAGGATGGACCTTATCGTCAGAATGGAAGCGCTGGGACAGAATGGCTCCCACGCCCACCTCTGAAGCGTCAACCTCGACAATGAATTGTTTAGTGACGTCAGGAGTAACAAGGATAGGAGCGGATGTAAAACGCTTCTTGAGGAGATCAAAAGCTCCCTGGGCGGAACCGGACCACTTAAAGCACGTCTTGACAGAAGTAAGAGCTGTGAGAGGGGCAGCCACTTGACCGAAATTACGAATGAAACGCCGATAGAAATTAGCGAAACCGAGAAAGCGCTGCAACTCGACACGTGACTTAGGAACGGGCCAATCGCTGACAGCCTGGACCTTAGCGGGATCCATCTGAATGCCTTCAGCGGAAATAACAGAACCGAGAAATGTGACAGAGGAGACATGAAAGGCGCACTTCTCAGCCTTCACGTAGAGACAATTCTCTAAAAGGCGCTGGAGTACACGTCGAACGTGCTGAACATGAATCTCGAGTGACGGTGAAAAAATCAGGATATCGTCAAGGTAAACGAAAACAAAGATGTTCAGCATGTCTCTCAGTACATCATTAACTAATGCCTGAAAGACAGCTGGAGCATTAGCGAGACCGAACGGCAGAACCCGGTATTCAAAATGCCCTAACGGAGTGTTAAACGCCGTTTTCCACTCGTCCCCCTCTCTGATGCGCACGAGATGGTAAGCGTTACGAAGGTCCAACTTAGTAAAGAACCTGGCTCCCTGCAGAATCTCGAAGGCTGACGACATAAGGGGAAGCGGATAACGATTCTTAACCGTTATGTCATTCAGCCCTCGATAATCCACGCAGGGGCGCAGAGTACCGTCCTTCTTCTTAACAAAAAAACCCCCCGCTCCGGCGGGAGAGGAAGAAGGCACCACGGTACCGGCGTCGAGAGAAACAGACAGATAATCCTCGAGAGCCTTACGTTCGGGAGCCGATAGAGAGTATAGTCTACCCCGAGGGGGAGTGGTCCCCGGAAGGAGATCAATACAACAATCATACGACCGGTGAGGAGGAAGGGAGTTGGCTCTGGACCGACTGAAGACCGTGCGCAGATCATGATATTCCTCCGGCACTCCTGTCAAATCACCAGGTTCCTCCTGAGAAGAGGGGACAGAAGAAACAGGAGGGATAGCAGACATTAAACACTTCACATGACAAGAAACATTCCAGGATAGGATAGAATTACTAGACCAATTAATAGAAGGATTATGACATACTAGCCAGGGATGACCCAAAACAACAGGTGTAAAAGGTGAACGAAAAATCAAAAAGGAAATGGTCTCACTGTGGTTACCAGATACTGTGAGGGTTAAAGGTAGTGTCTCACATCTGATACTGGGGAGAAGACTACCATCTAAGGCGAACATGGGCGTGGGCTCCCCTAACTGTCTGAGAGGAATGTCATGTTTCCGAGCCCATGCTTCGTCCATAAAACAACCCTCAGCCCCAGAGTCTATCAAGGCACTGCAGGAAGCAGCCGAACCGGTCCAGCGTAGATGGACCGACAAGGTAGTACAGGATCTTGATGGAGAGACCTGAGTAGTAGCGCTCACCAGTAGCCCTCCGCTTACTGATGAGCTCTGGCTTTTACTGGACATGAAATGACAAAATGTCCAGCAGAACCGCAATAGAGGCAAAGGCGGTTGGTGATTCTCCGTTCCCTCTCCTTAGTCGAGATGCGAATACCTCCCAGCTGCATGGGCTCAGTCTCTGAGCCGGTGGGAGGAGATGGTTGAGATGCGGAGAGGGGGAACACCGTTAACGCGAACTCTCTTCCACGAGCTCGGTGACGAAGATCTACCCGTCGTTCTATGCGGATGGCGAGTGCAATCAAAGAGTCCACGCTGGAAGGAACCTCCCGGGAGAGAATCTCATCTTTAACCTCAGCGTGGAGTCCCTCCAGAAAACGAGCGAGCAACGCCGGCTCGTTCCAGTCACTGGAGGCAGCAAGAGTGCGAAACTCTATAGAGTAATCCGTTATGGATCGATCACCTTGACATAGGGAAGCCAGGGCCCTGGAAGCCTCCTTCCCAAAAACTGAACGATCAAAAACCCGTATCATCTCCTCTTTAAAGTTCTGATAATCGTTAGTACACTCAGCCCTTGCCTCCCAGATAGCTGTGCCCCACTCCCGAGCCCGACCAGTAAGGAGTGATATGACGTAGGCGATCCGAGCTCTCTCTCTTGAGTATGTGTTGGGCTGGAGAGAGAACACAATATCACACTGGGTGAGAAAGGAGCGGCACTCAGTGGGCTGCCCAGAGTAACAAGGTGGGTTATTAACCCTAGGTTCCGGAGACTCGGAAGACCAGGAAGTAGCTGGTGGCACGAGACGAAGACTCTGAAACTGTCTTGAGAGGTCGGAGACCTGAGCGGCCAGGGTCTCAACGGCATGACGAGCAGCAGACAATTCCTGCTCGTGTCTGCCGAGCATTGCTCCCTGGATCTCGACGGCAGTGTTGCGAGAAGCCGTAGTCGCTGGGTCCATTCTTGGTCGGATCCTTCTGTTATGCTGGTGAATAAGGACCCAAAAGCGACTTAACAGAAACAGAGTCTTTATTCCAGTCTATAACAAAAACGATAATCCTGGATATAATCTCAGGTAAAGTCAAACAGGAAAACTGAAATCCTCTAGGCAGTAGAGGGGAACAACTGGATACGCGACCACAGACTGCAGGTCGCTTCGGGAAGGCGCAGGCCGTAGCTGATATAGATACCTGCTCACACGCAGCATCTGAAGAAGGCGGAAACACGACAGGGCGGAACAAGGACACAGAACAGCAAACATCAAACAAGGATCCGACAAGGACAGAAGCGGAAAACAGAGGGAGAAATAGGGACTCTAATCAGAGGGCAAAATAGGGGACAGGTGTGAAAGAGTAAATGAGGTAGTTAGGAGAATGAGGAACAGCTGGGAGCAGGAACGGAACGATAGAGAGAGAGAGCGAGAGAGGGAGAGAGGGAGGGGGAGAGAGAGGGATAGAAAGAGGGAAAGAACCTAATAAGACCAGCAGAGGGAAACGAATAGAAGGGGAAGCACAGGGACAAGACATGATAATCAATGACAAAACATGACAAAGCTGTCCTGTTAAGAGAATATAGAAACAAAATAATTTGACAGAAGTAAAAATAAGTAACTACCATCAACATTACAGGCTCACAAAATGTTGTACGGTTGACCTGTACAAAACGTAGAGAACATCCAGATCAAACCAAGTAATATCATCATTCATCTACTATATGTTGGACCAACTAACTAACTGAAATATATCACATCATCATATGTACAGTTTGAACAGGATCATTTGTATCTCCTCTCTATGACATAAAATCCATTCAATGATGAGTTGGTTTAATAAATCACTGTAAAGATGGAATCAATGGTATTTATATGAGATAATGTTAACATGTCTAGTCATATGTAAATATTATAATATTCTTGACATATTCATTTAATTTCCAAATATAAAGTCTGGTCACTGGTAGTTGAACATGCAAATAACTTTCATATTAAAATAAGGGAATATAATGGATGGAAGACAAGATCTATTCAGACTCAGTTTCAGGGGTTCTAGGGGTCTCAGATTCAGGTTATGTGTTTCTATTGTCAGGATCAGTTTTTGAATTGTTTTTCTGAGGTTTCCTGCCACTGTGGGCTTCAGAGCACAGTAGTACAGAGCAGAGTCTGTCACTTCAGCAGCAGTGATCTCCAGATCCACACGGTTGTTCTCTTTTTCATGTATGATGGTCCATTTTGCACTATCAGTGTTGGTTATGATCCCAGAGTAGTCCACTATGAGGAGCTGTGGAGAGGATCCAGGGTGCTGGAGGTACCATAACAGACTGTTGGTTAATGAGCTGTTGTATCTACAGGAAAGTTTAATGCTACTACCCTCCATAACATCCACTACATCTCTGTCTGCACTAATTATGTCTTCAACACTTGTACCAGTAAAAAAGAAAAACATGTATTACTGAGTCAATGTAGACAGTGTTCAGTATATCCACACTCAAAGTGTATTTGTCATGCCCTGACCTTAGTTACATATGTTTTCTGTATTATGTTGGTCAGGTCAGGGTGTGACGTGGGTGCGTATGCGTGTTTTGTGTGGTCTAGGGTTTTGTGTAGATCTATGGGGTTTTTGTAGTCTAGGTTATTGTAGGTCTATGGTGGCCTGAGTTGGTTCCCAAACAGAGGCAGCTGTTTATTGTTGTCTCTGATTGGGGATCCTATTTAGGTTGCCATTTTCCATTTCGGTTTTGTTGGTTATTGTCTATGTGTAAATGCATGTCAGCACTCGTTATTATTAGCTTCACGTTCGTTTTGTTATTTTGTTAGTTTGTTAAGTGTTCTTTGTGTTCATTCGTCTTATATTAAAGATAATGTATACATATCACGCTGCGCCTTGGTCTCCTCTATACGACGAACGTGACAGTATTACCACTTGATATTGATAATACCATAATGTAATGAATACTAAACAGTGTACATTCTGTTAGTACACATTCAGTTGATGAGAGAGAATTCTTACCTACAAGTGCACACAAAAACAAGACTGAATAGAGCAGCATCATAGCCACTGGGTGTTAGACAAAACTTCTCTATAAAATGATCTTCTCTTGGAACATTCACTCTCTGGGTGAATCAGTTCCACTCATTACATGTTATGTGTAACACTAAGCTCCTCCTCTTGACACAATAGAATGGGTGCATGTTGACTCCACTTGATGGCATTATTGTCAAATAAAACCTTGAACTACAGAGAAGAAATACTCTCTCAGGCAATGTTAGGTTTTTGTACAGTGTTTCTGGGTTTCCTGTCACTGTGGGCGTCAGAGCACAGTAGAACAGAGCAGAGTCTGTCACTTCAGCAGAGGAGATCTCCAGATCCACACGGGTCTTCTCTTTGTTCAGTTTACCGGAGAAGCGAGAGTCAAGAGAATCAGGTCGCTGTTCAATCCCACTGTAGTGCGGGATGAGCAGAAGGTATTGGGGAGCTGATCCTGGAGACTGTTTATACCATAGTAGACTGTTTGCTGAGGAGTAGTTGCAGGAAAGAAGAACATTACTACCCACTTCTGCATACACTTCATGTTGGTTTGGCTCTATTGTCTGCTCATAGGTGTCACCTGCAAATTTGAAGAAATTAAGATTGAGTAATTTTTTTATTGAAATAAACATGTATTGTTGTAATTTTCTAAGCAGAAAACATGTACACTACTTTGAAAGCAATAACTTACCCATTACTGAGAACATAATAAATGACCAGATGAACCACATGACTGGGGTTGGAAGTCAAACTGGCTAATAGTACAACAGAAGCTGAATACTACAAACTAACTTCATCTGCAAGGTTTTCAGTTGATCATTTCTGCTTAGTTTACCTACAAACTCCTCCCCAAAGTAAAGTTGCTTTAACGATTCTCAATCTCTCCTCTCCTCTCCCCACCTCTACTGGCCTCTCCTTCCCTCCCCTCTCCTCTCATTTGTCCTCTTTTCAGTGATACTGCATCTCTCCTTCCCTCCCCTCTCCTCTCATTTGTCCTCTCTTCTGTGATACTGCATCTCTCATTCCCTCCATTGGGTGGTGTTGAAGTAGTACAGAGCAGAGTCTGTCACTTCAGCAGAGGAGATCTCCAGATCCACACAGGTTCTCTCTTCATTCATATAACAGACAGTTGAAAGTATTGTGGATCACCTCTCACCTTATATGGATTATTGTTAGTTGTTACTATATAAAGGAGTTGGAGACCTGCTCCAGAGTACTGTCTGGAAAAAAAGCAGAGGAGATGCGCAATAGGTTTCTAATTGGAGTCTATTCTCCACAATGTGTGGTTGAAGCTCTTAATTCTTGGCGCACAGCTCCCTTTAACGGGATCATTTTCGTAAACAACCGCTGAATTGCAGAGTGGCAAATTTAAAAAAAAAAATACTACAAATATTTATTTTCATGAATTTACAAGTGAAATATACCAAAACACAGCTTAGCTTGTTGTTAATCCACCTATCGTGTCAGATTTAGAAAATATGCTTTACAGCGAAAGCAATCCAAGCGTTTGTGAGATTATCGATCACAAGACAAAACATTGCGAACAGCTAGCAGCAATGTAGATTGGTCACGAAAGTCAGAAAAGCAATAAAATGAATCGCTTACCTTTGATGATCTTTGGATGTTTGCACTCACGAGACTCCCAGTTACACAATAAATGTTCCTTTTGTTCAATAAATATAATTTTTATATCCAAAAACCTCAATTTGGTTGGTGCGTTATGTTCAGAAATCAACAGGTGGAGAGCAGTCATGAAGGGAAGATGAAAATTCCAAATAGTACCCTTAAAGTACGTAGAAACATGTCAAACGTTTTTTATAATCAATCCTCAGGTTGTTTTTAACATAAATAATCGATAATATTTCAGCCGGACGGTAAACTATTCAAGAAAGAAAATGTTGAGCTACAACATTCGCGCGTATGAACTAATCAAAGGACACCTGGCCATCCACTGACACATTTTGATAAATCTCGCTCATTTTTCAGAATAAAAGCTTGAAACTATGTCTAAAGCCTGTTCACAAACTGTGGAAGCCATTGGAAAATGAATCTGGTTGATATCCCTTTAAATGGAGGATAGGCAGGTAATGGAACAGGGATTTTTCGAGATAAGAGGCACTTCCGGGTAGGATTTCCTCAGGTTTTCGCCTGCAAAATCAGTTCTGTTATACTCACAGACAATATTTTGACAGTGGAAACTTTAGAATGTTTTCTATCCTAATCTGTCAATTATATGCATATTCTAGCATCTGGGGCCTGAGAAATCTGGGCCTGAGATTATCCAGTCGCAGTGCATTTTAATGACCTAAAACATGATATTTCTACCTTTAGATTTTGTGGCATAGACAAAGTTAAGATATCAGACAGGGGAGGTGATATAAATATGTTTTGGGATATTCAACCTCTAGATATTATTTCCTAAATGTCTATATATATATATATATATATATCAAACCTTTCTTACCAAGCCGTGATGCCCGCAGATTACAGATTGCCTTTGCCGATCGCTCATCATCTTCATTCATCAGTGAGTCAATGGCTTGAACAGTCATTGACTCACTCACGCGTTGAAAAGGGTGAGGAACGAGGTGGAGTCACAATCCATGCCAGGCACACCTGTGAGCTGTGGATCTCCACCTCCGACAGGCAGAGGCAACATACGTGGCGGGTTCGTCAGGTTTCCAGTTCACCCTGACATTTCCATTCCTTTTCTGACAACAGAAATTGACCAACTGCTCACCAGGCACAGCAAGGTGCACCCGGACCATTATACTTGAACCCCGGTCTCCCACATGCCCTGCATTCTGTAGTACAGACATGACCTGCTCTCCCTTGTGTAAGGAATTAAGCACTCTCCCATGTTTACTACAGTATGTATTGTAGACTGCACAGTAGCCTAATAAACAAATAAACACATTTTGTCAATAAAATAATGATAAAAAAACTCTTTCAAAATGCAGATGTTGATTTAGTTATGGATCATAATGAATTACTATGGAAATAAATATCACTGATTTCCAGGAATATTGGAACAAAGTTGTCGAATGAAGGGAAACAATTTAGAATCCTCCAATCCTGTAGCCTACTCCCGACAATCAGGTTGTTTCCTAACGGAAACCCTGAGGGTTTCGTTTTTCATTTTTCTCTGAATAGAAACACCATAATATTAATCAAATTAATTAAGACAAATTTCTTAATCAAACTCATATACTATGTTATTAAAAAAAGGTTTAAAATTCTCTGGTAATGCCAATATGGACGGAATACTATCAAATTCTTTTCAAAGATGCCCTCTGGTGGTCAAACTAGCAATAAATTATCGTTATAGTTGAGCAAGTTGGAACCAGTGTTTTTCTGGATCAAACGCGCCAAATAAATGGACATTTTGGACATATATCGACGGAATTAATCGAACAAAAGGACCATTTGTGATGTTTATGGGACATATTGGAGTGCCAACAACAGAAGCTCGTCAAAGGTAAGGCATGAATTATATTTTTATTCTGTGTTTTGTGTCGCTCCTGCAGGGTTGAAATGTTTTCTCTCTTTTGTTTACAATGGTGCTATGCTCAGATAATAGCATCGTATGCTTTCGCTGAAAAGCCTATTTGCATTCTGACATGTTGGCTGGATTCACAACCGGTGTAGCTTTAATTTGATATCTTTCATGTGTGATTTAATGAAAGTTTGATTTTATAGTAATTTTCATAGTCATTCATTTTAATGTGGCGCTATGCATTTTCTCAGGCTTTTTGCCAAGTGATACAGTAGCGTCTTGCCTAAACTCATATTTTTGGATATAAATATGAACTTTACCGAACATAAAATGCATGTATTGTGTAACATGAAGTCCTATGAGTGTCATCTGATGAAGATGATCAAAGGTTAGTGATTAATTGTATCTCTATTTCTGCTTTTTGTTACTGCTCTCTTTAGCTGGAAAAACGGCTGTCTTTTTCTGTGACTTGGCTCATACCTAACATAATCGTTTGGTGTGCTTTCGTCGTAAAACCTTTTTGAAATCGGACACTTTGGCTGGATTTACAACAAGTGTAGCTTTAAAATGGTGTAAAATACTTGTATGTTTGAGGAATTTAAATGATGGGATTTCTGTTGTTTTGAATTTGGCGCCCTGCAGTATCACTGGCTGTTGATAACCCTAGAGAGGTTAAAGGAGGAACCACTGTACTGTGATATGTGATATGCAGTTATATGTGATATGCAGTGTACTGTGATCTGCAGGATGTGATATGTAATGTATGGCTGCTGTCTGTCTGGCCTGCAACTACCTCCACTGTCAGGAGGAGGAGCCATCTGCTCAGAGATATAGAAGTTTATCTAGAGCTGAGATGAGGTGCTCTACAGAAGATAGGGAGTTATAATGTATATCTTGTTGATTTAAATGGAATAGATTTTTTTAAGCTTTAAGGTATTGTAATCCAGAGTTGGAACTGACAGATAATAAAAAGATCTGAAACAGTTCACAGTAATCATTGTTATCCGCTGCTTCTGTACAGTTGTTGTACAGTGTGTCTGCATTTCCTGTCTCTGTGGTCCTCAGTGCACAGTAATACAGAGCAGAGTCTGTCACTTCAGCAGAGGAGAAGATCAGATCCACACGTTCGGCCACTTTGTCAAAGTTAACTGACAGTTGTGGATACTGTGGATCTGCAGTAACTGTTGTTTCAGCAGATGATGAATACACTGAGAGGAGGAGGATGCATTGGGGAGCAGATGTGCTATATTGGGGATACCATAAGACACTGCCTCCTCCAGATAAAGTGTAGTTGCAGGAAAGCTTGACACTGCCATCATGTATCACATCCTCCTTAAGACTGAAAATTTCAGTCTTAGTTATCTTTGCCTGGTCAAAGCTTGTGTGTTGTTTTTCCAAGCTTGTGAGGAAATCATTACACATCATCATTACTGATAAATGTATTTTACAAATGTTAAAAATAACAAGGTAAAACATCACAGCATGGTTATTGTTAGAGAGACAAGCTTACAATGCACTGAGGAAAGGCCTTCATGCCATTTTGAGTGTCTCCTTTTCATTGTCATACTAGCTCCTCCTCTAAACGCAACAACTCATTTTCAGAGGATCTTCTGAAGTGAATGAATAACAGGAAGACATTTTTTTTCTTCTTTTCCCTATGCTACATGTGTTTTACTTACTCTAACATCAGGTACAACCACAATAATGTTATTTACAGACACACTGTTGCTATGAGTCTGATAATGAACTGTGGTCTTGAAATGACTAACAAGCTCATCTAAAACAAGTCCTTTATCAGTGTTTTAGTTTAAGTACATCCTCTCAGAGACTCTGTATCACTGGGCACCCTTCAGGGCACAGTAGTAGAAGCTGTGTCTGCCAGTTACTTGTTTTATCATGAGTGTAGTTGACGTTTGGTACGTTGTAGATTCATTTAGATGATTAGAGATATGGTCAACAATATTTGCTCTTGCACCTTTATACAGTAGGTCCTGAGGTGCCTGGTTAGGGTATTGTTGGTACAAGTAAAGGTAGATGTTACTGCTGCTGGTTTCATATGTACAGCTCAGAGAGAGACACTGATGATCCCTCAGTGGGGGTGTACTCCTCCTTGTCAGGAGTCACACTATCTCCAGATACCATTCCTGCAGGAAGAAAAGGGAATATAGCCAATTAAAAATGCATTATTTTTAAAATTAATTATTCAAATTTAAATGATTAGAAATATATTTATTGAATAATCTGAATGGATGCATTGACATAATATTTTTTTAGATATTGTTTACCTGTCATCATAATCAGAATGATCAATACACTGATTGATATCTCCATTTTCAGACTAATGTTCGCATGCGTTCACTCTCTGAAGTTTCTCTGTGTATCACTATGTGTCACTCTGCTTACAGACTAATGTCACATCCACTAAAGAGGTTAAATATAGTTTTTTTCTCTACACTAGCACTGCTACGTGAGAGTTTTCATCTGTATTTTTCATAGCTGTTTACGTACCACCACTGTCAGATGCTGGCACAAAGACAGCATTGAATGAGCTGTATTCCGCCATAAGCAAACAAGAAAACGCTCACCCAGAGGCGGTGCTCCTAGTAGCCGGGGACTGCAGGGAAACTTAAATCCATTTCACCAAATTTCTATCACATGTTAAATGTGCAACCAGAGGGGGAAAAAACACTGGATCACCTTAACTCCACACAGAGAAGCATATAAAGCTCTCCCTCGCCCTCCATTTGGCAAATCTGACCATAATTCTATCCTCCTGATTCCTGCTTACAAGCAACAATTAAAGCAGGAAGCATCAGTGACTAGATCAATAAAAAAGTGGTCAGATGAAGAAGATGCTAAGCTACAGGACCGTTTTGCTTGCAAAGACTGGAATATGTTCTGGGGTTCCCTGAAGGGCATTGAGGAGTACACCACATCAGTCATTGGCTTCATCAATAAGTGCATTGATGACGTTGTCCCTAAAGTGACCGTACGTACATATCCCAACCAGAAGCCATGGATTACAGGCAACATCCACACTGAGCGAAAGGCTTGAGCTGCCCGTTTCAAGGAGCGGGATTATAAGAAATCCCGCTATGCCCTCCGATGAACCATCAAACAGGAAAGCATCAATACAGGACTAAGATCTAATTGTACTACACCGGCTCTGACGCTCGTCGGATGTGGCAGGGCTTGCAAACCATTTACAGACTACAAAGGGAAGCACAGCCGAGAGCTGCCCAGTGATACGAGCCTACCAGACGAGCTAAACTACATCCATGCTCGCTTCGAGGCAAATAACACTGAAACATGCATGACAGCGCCAGCTGTTGCGGAAGACTGAGTGATCACGCTCTCCACAACATGTCAACATTTAAAAGGTGTTGTGGAAATATTCAGTCAAACATATTTCACAAACACCGGAGCCTGTGAGTTCAAATATACTTTTATTACAACATAAAAGCCGAGCTGGTTCATGAATACAACTCCCTTTCCAGTCTTGGCACACATGTTTTATACATTATTCATAGTAACTCCTCTTAATAACTCATCCCCTCTGGCATTTAGCCACAGTTATCTTATTGCCTTGCACTAAGTTTAATTTGGTTTCATATTAGGGCATGGAACCCGTAGAGCCACAGAAATAGTTAAAATAGACAGACATATTTTCGACTAAGACAGGTTCATACATGAAGGACCCTAGCCACTGTCCTTGGTACTTTACAAAAATAACCAGACATGTCATCCTGCTAACTCTGGAAAAAACCCAAGAGATGTAACCATAGCAACAGTACATAGTAGGCCACGTGTGGCTCAGTTGGTAGAGCATGGCGCTTGCAACGCCAGGGTTGTGGGTTCATTCCCCACGGGGGGACCAGGATGAATATGTATGAACTTTCCAATTTGTAAGTCGCTCTGGATAAGAGCGTCTGCTAAATGACTTAAATGTAAATAACACAGTTACAGGAATAACCAGTTGTGTTCAACCCCAGACATGTGCATGTCTAATTGTGTCTAATGACCCAGAGCACATATAGAGTGCACTAGTTTTGCTGGCTTCTTCTGAAATAAATAATTGCCACATATGTACTGGAAAAATTACAATAAACACTGCAGGGCCAGAAGAATAACCAGGACGTGTACTGTGAGCATGCGCTGTCCAACTGGCAAGTGTCTTTACTGACATTTTCAACCTCTCCCTGTCCAAGTCCGTAATACCCACATGTTTTAAGCAGACCACCATAGTGCCGGTGCCCAAGAACACTAAGGTAACCTGCCTAAATGACTACCGACCCGTAGCACTCACGTCTGTAGCCATGAACTTTGAAAGGCTGGTCATGGCTCACATCAACACCATTATCCCAGAAACCCAAGGACGACTCCAATTTGCTAACCACCCCAATAGATCCACAGATGATGCAATATCTATTGCACTTCACACTGCCCTTTCCTGCCTGGAATAAAGTAACACCTACGTGAGAATGCTATTCATTGACTACAGCTCAGTGTTCAACACAATAGTGCCCTCAAAGCTCATCAATAAGCTAAGGACCCTGGGACTAAACACCTCCATCTGCAACTGGATCCTGGACCTCCTGATGGGCTGCCCCCAGGTGATAACGGTAGGTAACAACACACGTTGCGCGTACAATGCTGCCATCTAGTGGCCAAAATCTAAATTGCACCTATACTGCAATATTAATTTCTCTTGCATTTCAAATATGATGAACAAAAAACACGTTTTTTTCTTTGTATTACCTTTTACCATATCTAATGTGTTATATTCTCCTACATTAATTTCAAATTTCCACAAACTTCAAAGTGTTTCCTTTCAAATGGTATCAAGAATATGCATATCCTTGCTACAGGTCCTGAGATATAGGCAGTTAGATTTGAGTATGTCATTTTAGGTGAAAATTGAAAATAAGGGGTTGAAAAGGTATTTTATTTTATATATTTTATTTAACTAGGCAAGTCAGTTAATAAACAAATTCTTATTTTCAATGACGGCCTACCAAAAAGCAAAAGGCCTCCTGGGATAAAAAAGAAAGAAAAATACAATATAAATATAGAACAAAACACACACAAAACAAGAGAGACAACACTTCATAAAGAGAGACCTAAAGACAACAACATAGCAAGGCAGCAACACATGACAACACAGCATAGTAGCACCATAACATAACAGCATGGTAGCAACAAAACATGGTAGCAGCACAAAATGTGGTACAAACATTATTGGGCACAGACAACAGTACAAAGGGCAAGAAGGTAGAGACAATATACATCACACAAAGCAGCCACAACTGTCAGTAAGAGTGTCCATGATTGAGTCTTTGAATGAAGAGATTGAGATAAACTGTCCAGATTGAGTGTTTGTTACAGCTCTTTCCAGTCGCTAGCTGTAGCGAACTGAAAAGATGAGAAACCCAGGGATGTGTGTGCTTTGGGTAAAAGTGAAAGTCACCAAGTAAAATACTACATGAGAAAAAGTATAAAAGTGTTTGGTTTTAAATATACTTCGGAATCAAAAGTAAATTAAATTGCTAAAATATACTTAAGTATCATAAGTAAAAGTACAAATGATTTCAAATTCTTTACATTAAGCAAAAAGGCACCATTTTTTAAAATTACATATAGCCAGAGGCACACTCCAAAGCTCAGACATGTTTTACATAAGATGCATTTGTGTTTAATGAGTCCGACCAGATCAGAGACAGTAGTGATAACTGCAGTGGCTTGCTAAAGTATTCACCCCCTTGGCATTTGTCCTATTTTGTTGCCTTACAACCTGGAATTAAAATTGATTTTTGGGGGGTTTGTATCATTTGATTTACACAACATGCCTACCACTTTGAAGATGCTAAATATTTTTTATTGTTAAACAAACAGAAAACTTGAGCGTGCATAACTATTCACCCCCCACCCCCAAAGTCAATACTTGGTAGAGCCACCTTTTGTGGCAATTACAGCTGCAAGTCTCTTGGGGTATGTCTCTATAAGCTTGGCACATCTAGCCACCGGGATTGTTGCCCATTCTTCAAGGCAAAACAGCTCCAGCTCCTTCAAGTTGGATGGGTTCCACTGGTGTACAGCAATCTTTAAGCCATACCACAGATTCTAAATTAGATTGAAGTCTGAGCTTTGACTAGGCCATCCAAATACATCTAAATGTTTTCCCTTAAACAACTCAAGTGTTGCTTTAGCAGTATGCTTAAGATCATTGTCCTGCTGGAAGGTGAACCTTCATCCCAGTCTCAAATATCTGGAAGACTGAAACAGGTTTCCCTCAAGAATTTCCCTGTATTTAGCGCCATCCATCATTCCTTCAATTCTGACCAGTTTCCCAGTCCCTGCCAGTGAAAAACATACCCACAGCATGATGCTGCCACCACCATGCTTCACTGTGGAGATGGTGTTCTCGGGGTGACGAGAGGTGTTGGGTTTGCGCCAGACATAGCGTTTTCCTTTGATGGCCAAAAAGCTCAATTTTTGTCTCATCTGACCAGAGTACCTTCTTCCATATGTTTGGGGAGTCTCCCACATGCCTTTTGGCAAACACCAAACACCAAATGTTTGCTTATTTTTTTCTTTAATTAAGCAATGGCTTTTTTTCTGGCCACTCTTCCGTAAAGCCCAGCTCTGTGACAGATACTCCAATCTCCGCTGTGGAGCTTTGCAGCTCCTTCAGGGTTATCTTTGGTCTCTTTGTTGCCTCTCTGATTAATGCCCTCCTTGCCTGGTCTGTGAGTTTTGGTGGGCTGCCCTCTCTTGGCAGGTTTGTTGTGGTGCCATATTCTTTCAAATTTTTAATAATGGATTTAATGGTGCTCCGTGGGATGTTCAAAGTTTGGGATATTTTTTTTATAACCCAACCCTGATCTGTATTTCGCCACAACTTTGTCCCTGACCTGTTTGGAGAGCTCCTTGGTCTTCATGGTTCCGCTTGCTTGGTGGTGCTACTTGCTTAGGGGTGTTGCAGACACTGGGGCCTTTCAGAATGGGTGTATATATACTGAGATCATGTGACAGATCATGTGACTCTTAGATTGCACACAGGTGGACTTTATTTAACTAATTATGTGACTTCTGAGGGTAATTGGTTATTTTTTCAATTTCACTTCACCAATTTGGACTATTTTATGTATGTCCATTACATGAAATCCAAATAAAAATTCATTTAAATGATAGGTTGTAATGCAACAAAATAGTAAAAACACCTAAGGGGATAAATAATTTTGTAAGACTTACTGCAATTATCTTACATACAGTTATCCACCAGCACCTCAACACGGTGGGTAATAACAAAAATGATTTCTCTGGAACATTCTTTAATATTAGCTATGTCAAGTGACATGTCTCAAAATGTAAGATAATTGCAGTAAGTCTTACAAAGCCCAGCCATTGCTGTGATTATGGTTCATATTTGTTTCACACCCTTTTCTTATTTATTTGTTGCTCATAATTGCAGATTCATCCGCTACATCCATCTCCCTTTGACCTCCTGATTCTCATGTGCTCCACTGTGACAGAGTGGAAGTGTTGCAACGACAGATACACAACCCTCCACACTGAAACACAAGGTACTCAAGAAGCACTCAAAAATCACCATCAAGATCACTGTCAATACCACCGTCAACGCCAAGAGTGACCATCCACTACATAAGGAAACATGAGTGTCAGACTTATCAATTTCTTGAGTCTATTCACTATGTCCAAGACATTACAGGACATTTTGGTCCAAATAAATTCTCTAGTCAATGTGACTCAGACAGTGACGATGACAAAGTTTGGTTTTTAATTCAATCCGAGCCTTCTTGCTTTGGGGGGCTGGACAAAACATAGCCTCTGGGTCTCGGGGCTGGACAAAACATAGCCTCTGGGCCACTTTCCATTGTGTCCATCTGCCAATACCCTGAACACTTTCTGTATATCAATCAAAACTACAAAAATAATAAATCCAAGCCTTCTCATGTAACTGCTGTTACTTCATAATGAAACATATTCTAAAAAGACACACAGAATACTGTCAACAAGTCTTGAAGTTGGCAACTGAATTAGAAGTACAATTATTTAATGAGGGAAGGACAGCAGATTTGCCATTGTCTGTTTAATGTTACACCAATTACTGGCCTGTCTAAAATAGGGGTGTTAAGAGAGAGCTGGTGCTTGCAGCAAACACACACCGCACACACACACGCACGGCCCAGTACACGATCACTGCCATCAAATGTGCAACGCTTATAGCTGAAACAGTACTTTGTACATCTGATAAGAAAATGTATGCATACAGTACATTGTTTCCATTTTTTAATAATGGATTTAATGGTGCTCCGTGGGATGTTCAAAGTTTCAGATATTTTTTTAGAACCCAAACATGAACTGTACTTCCGTACAGAACCATATTAGGCTGAACACAGAAACAGACAAACTAGACACACAACATAGAATGCCCACCCAGCTCACGTCCTGACCAACACTAAAACAAGCAAAACACATAAGCACTATGGTCAGGACGTGACAGTACCCCCCTCCTGAGGTGCGGACTCCGAACGCAACCCTAAAACTCAAGGGGAGGGTCTGGGTGGGCATCTGTCCGCGGTGGCAGCTCCGGCGCATGACGAGGCCACCACTCCACCATTGTCTTTGTCCCCCTCCTTAGCGTCCTTTGAGTGGCGACCCTCGCCCCCGACCTTGGCCTAGGACTCCTCACCAAGGTCCCCACTACATTGAGGAGACAGCTCAGGACAGAGAGGTAGCTCAGGACAGAGAGGTAGCTCAAGACAGAGAGGTAGCTCAAGACAGAGAGGTAGCTCAAGACAGAGAGGTAGCTCAAGACAGAGAGGTAGCTCAAGACAGAGAGGTAGCTCAAGACAGAGGGGCAGCTCCGGACTGAAGGGCAGCTCCGGACTGAAGGGCAGCTCCGGACAGAGAGGCAGCTCATGACTGGAAGGCAGCTCCGGACTAATGGCAGCTCCGGACTGAGGGGCAGCTCCGGGCTGAAGGGCCGCTCATGACTGAAGGGCAGCTCATGACTGGAAGGCAGCTCATGACTGGAGGGCAGCTCATGACTGGAGGGCAGCTCATGACTGGAGGGCAGCTCATGACTGGAGGGCAGCTCATGACTGGCTGGCGGCTCTGGCAGCTCCTGAATGGCTGGCGGCTCTGGCAGCTCCTGACTGGCTGGCGGCTCTGGCGGCTCCTGACTGGCTGGCGGCTCTGGCGGCTCCTGACTGACGGACGGCTCTAGCGGCTCCTGACTGGCGGACGGCTCAGATGGCGCTGGGCAGACGGATGGCTCAGATGGCGCTGGGCAGACGGATGGCTCAGACGGCGCTGGGCAGACAGGTAGCTCAGACGGCGCTGGGCAGGCAAGCAGCTCAGACGGCGCTGGGCAGGCAGGCAGTTCAGACGGCGCTGGGCAGACAGCCGACTCTGACCTGCTGAGGCGCACAGTAGACCTGGTGCGTGGTGCCGGAATTGGTGGTACCGGACTGGAGACACGCACCTCAAGGCTAGTGCGGGGAGCAGGAACAGGGCACACTGGACTCTCGAGGCGCACTATAGGCCTGGTGCGTGGTACCAGCACTGGTGGTACCGGGCTGAGGGCACGCACCTCAGGGCGAGTGCGGGGAGCAGGAACAGGGCACACTTGACTCTCGAGGCGCACTATAGGCCTGGTGCGTGGTACCGGCACTGGTGGTACCGGGCTGAGGGCACGCACCTCAGGGCGAGTGCGGGGAGAAGGAACAGTGCGTACAGGGCTCTGGAGGCTTGGTGCGTGGTGCCGGAACTGGAGGTACTGGGCTGGAGACATGCACCACAGGGAGAGTGCGTGGAGGAGGAACAGGGCTCTGGAGACGCACTGGAAGCCTGGTGCGTGGTCCGATATTGGTGGGTGGTTCTGTAACGGCAGTCTAGCTCTTCCTCCTCCTCAGACGAGGAGAGGCGAGAAGGATCGGAGGACCAGTGTGCAGCGTGGTAAGTTTCCATGATTTAATATACACGAAAACAAGACACTATACAAAATAACAAACAAACTAACCGTCACAGTCCCGTGTGGCACAAACACTGACACAGGAAACAACCACCCACAAAATCCCAACACAAAACAAGCCACCTATATATGATTCTCAATCAGGGACAAGGATTGACAGCTGCCTCTGATTGAGAACCATATTAGGCTGAACACAGAAACAGACAAACTAGACACACAACATAGAATGCCCACCCAGCTCACGTCCTGACCAACACTAAAACAAACAAAACACATAAGCACTATGGTCAGGACGTGACAACAGGTGTCTTTTATACTGATAACAAGTTCAAACAGGTGCCATTAATACAGGTAACGAGTGGAGGACAAGAGGAGCCTCTTAAAGAAGAAGTTACAGGTCTGTGAGAGCCAGAAATCTTGCTTGTTTGTAGGTGACCAAATACTTATTTTCCACCATAATTTGCAAATAAATTCATTAAAAATCCTACAATGTGATTTTCTGTTTTTTTTTCTCATTTTGACTGTCATAATTGAAGTGTACCTATGTTGAAAATTACAGGCCTCTCTCATCTTTTTAAGTGGGAGAACTTGCACAATTGGTGGCTGACTAAATACTTTTTTGCCCCACTGTATAACACACCTATTACTGAGAACATAATAATTGAACAAATGACCAACATGTTTGGAAGTCAAACTGACTAATAGATCAACAGAAGCTGAATACTCCAAATCAACTTAATCTGCAAATATTTACTGTAGTACTGTAGTACAGAGCACAATCTGTTACTTCAGCAGAGGAGATCTCCAGATCCACAAATATTCTCTGTTTATTCAGATTAACAGTGTCACATCTGCTCCTGCAACACCCTCTACTGCTCATCCTGTGTCTCCTTGACCTGCCGTCACTCTCCCTGTTGTCTCTCCCTCTCTGTGTGTGTGTGTGTGATTGTGTGGGCGGAGACAGGTGTGCTGGAGTCAGAGCAGATCCCCACCAGCTGAAACCTGTTCCATACTCAAGACCTCTAGAAATACTCAGCCCTGCCACTTCCACCCTGCCAGATCATAATCACTGCTCAGTCAGTCTACGGTTCTAGCCGTTTGTTACTATTCAGATCCTGTTATCTTGTTGTGCCTGTTTTCCTTGCCTGATGCTGTTTTCCTCTCCGCTACAGTTCTGCCAGCTCTGACTCTGGTCCCTGTCTCCAGTCCCACGTCTCGTCATCCTGCTACTCTGTCCTGGATTCCCCACTCTACTACTCCCTTGGATTCCCCTCCGGACCTGCTTACCCTGTCTCAACCCTTCTCTCTCCAGCCTCAGCCTCCGCACCTGGTTTCCAGCAACCCGCCCGAGCTTCCCCTGACCTGAACTCCATCTCCCCCTGTGTTTCAAAAAATACCTTGGTTACTTCATGCCAGTCTCCTCGTCTGAGTCTGCTCTTGGGTACCCCGGTTCCACTCCACGCAACAACAGACCGTCGAGGGTATGGAGGATCACCTTTAACTACAGAGGGCTTTGAGGTGACTGTAGTGTAGTAGAGGAATTGGGGGGGCTGATCTGGGATATTGGAGATACCATAGACGATTTACTACTGAGCCAGAGTAGTTGCAAGACAGTGTAACACTGCTTATTGACCCACATTACATCAACATTATCATCTGTGATGAACAAATATGGCTTAATTGATGGATTACCATGAACATGATCTCTGATCATTTGTATGCAGATTATTGCCTATTACATAGTGTTTACTAGTAGGAATTTATTGCAGTAAGGTTTTTGTAGTGTTTCTGGGTTTCCTCTCACTGTGGGTCTCGAACACAGTAGTACAGAGCAGAATCTTTCATTTCAGCAGAGGAGATCACCAGATCCAAATGGTTTACTCTTCATTGAGTTTCGTAGATATTTGAGTGTTCAGAGGATTTGCTTTCTTTATAAACTTTGTACCTGAGATGTACAGGAGGAACTTTCACCTTTTTCCTGTGTCTTGGTGATACCAATATACTTAATATCCAACAGTAGCTGTTCTGGAGTAGTTGTTAGACAGGGTAACAGAGTTTCCTCTAAACAGTACTCTTTCTTGAGTTGAGTGAGGTCCTCAGAACTGACACCTGCATAGAGAATAGTTTTAATACACATACATTTAATTGTTAATGAAAATGTATTTGAAATTGAATTTATTTCAAATGGATAATTATGGCAATGTGTTGTATTGAATTTTATTGTATTGCCTACCAATTAATATGGTCAGGAACAACAGTGAATACAGCAACACCATCCTAGATGAACAGAGACAAACTGACAGAAAGATCTCAACAGTCTCTGGAAGTTTCCTTCTGTTTGATGTTTCTATACTGCTGTTCACCCCTTCCTCTACCATACGTCCCTCCCCATAACATACAGTAGGTATGTTATCTATGTATGTCATACAATATGTCTGTTTCCTCCCATGGTTCTTCAAAGGTTTCTGAGTTTCCTGTCACTGTGGTCTTCATGGCACAGTAGTACAGAGCAGTTGTTTTACTTCAGCAGAGGAGATCTTCAATTTAACCTAACAGACTACTAGACGACCAATTCTCTTGGAAGTCTGTATCTATCATCCATAGATGGAATATTGTCATTTTCCCAGCACTGGTTTGATGATACCAGTAGAATACATTTCCAATTGTAGAAGTTGAGAAGTAGTTGTAGGATGTGGTGACAGTGGTTCCCTCCAAGCCATGCACTTAATTTCTTAAAGGAGCAATAGCATTCTCTAATCTGTGGTCTGTACAAACAAAGGGTAGTTGTAATGCACACGTTAATGAAGAGAAAATTCAACTTAAAAAATATCATTTTTTAATGCATCATTATCAGGAAAGTGTCACTTAACTACAAATGTGCAGAGCAGCAGCATTGCCTACAGAAACATAATCTTGGCTCTCTGAATATTTACTGCTCTGTTGCCTAGCTGTATCTCAATTAATTTCTGCTTACTGTAGCTCCTCCCCTTATCATTGGTTTCTTCCCAAAACACTTGACAAGTTTCTGGGTTTCCTCTCACTGTGGGCGCCAGGGCACAGTAGTACAGAGCAGAATCTGTCACTTCAGCAGAAGAGATCTCTAGATCCACACGGTCTGTATGATCCTGAGCTGGAAGGCGAGGAGGGACAGGTTTCTGGACATATCCTGATTTAGTGATGAGAATCAGGAACTCTGGTTTAGACCTAGGATACAGACTATACCACTGTAGATTGTTTACAGAGCCAGTGTAGCTGCAGGATAGTGTGATGGTATCACCCGCCACACCAACCACCATAGACCTAGTGGGATTAATGTAATCTTCAAAACTGACATCTATCAGAAAAGGAAAAACGTGTTGCTGTTTTGCTAGATTTTTTAACAAATATCAAATATATTATGGAGTTGGAATTAAAATGCTGAAATTGACTACAGCACTCACCACATCTTTCAGTATTGCTGATTGGAGAAAATGTTGTAGCTGCACCTACTGCCAAAGACAGGGGCTGGTGAACAACCAACTTTTTTCTGTGTGTGCCATGCAATCCTTGTTTAATGTTAGTATTGATGTAGTCATGCATTTTTAACAATAATACTCCATTCATGTCATACTGCATTTTGAAGAAAAACGTTTTAAATGAATACAGTGCAAAAACGTTGTTATTTCATAACTTTTTAGTTTTTAATAAAGAAGTATGAAAAATAGTGTTCTAATGAATGTCAAATATAATAAAATACAACAATAACAAGACGTCTCAAATGAAATAAAAATTATAAAAATAAGTGTGCAACATAAGTTTTAAAAAAAACTGAAAACAAGACAAATCAATTGTTGTTGTTTTTTGTATTTAATTTAGTTTAACTTTGTTATTTTGTTACATTTATTTATTATGCTTTTAGTTAATATTAGGAATATTGTTAACGTATGTCTTGTGTTATCTTGTACACTTATTTTTATAAAGCTGCTTATGAGTGTTCAGAGATAAATGACTAGTTCTTCTGACTGGCATGGTAGTGACTAGAGTCTTCAGAGGTGTAAGGATAATTAGGAGTATGAAACTAGGGTATTTTATGCAGTGGTATTTCATTCATGTTATACTTCATTATGAAGAAAACTATTAAACATGTATAATTAACCTGGACATTAAGTTAGGGTTAGGGTTATGGGTAGAATAGAGGGGGTTAGTGTTTTGCACATATTCATTCATCTTCCTGTTGATAACTTTCTCCCCTTAATCAGATGTTTTAGGTTTTCTTACAGTGTTTCTGGGTTTCCTGTCACTGTGGGCGTCAGGGCACAGTAGTACAGAGCAGAGTCTGTCACTTCAGCAGAGGAGATCTCCAGATCCACACGGGTCTTCACTTTGTTCAGTTTACCGGAGAAGCGAGAGTCAAGAGAATCAGCTCTATGTTCAGTCCCAGTGGAGTGCAGGATGAGCAGAAGGTATTGGGGAGCTGATCCTGGAGACTGTTTATACCATAGTAGATTGTCTGCTGAGGAATAGTTGCAGGAAAGAAGAACATTACTATCCACAACTGCATACACTTCATGTTGGTTTGGCTCGATAGTTTGCTCAAAACTGCCTCCTGCAAATGGGAAGAGATGAACATTGAGTAATTATTTTATTAAAATTAAATTGTATTGTTGTAATTTTCTTAATAGAAAACATGACACTACTTTTAAAGCCATAACTTACCTATTACTGAGAACATAATAATTGACCAGATGAACAACATGGCTATGGCTGGAAGTCAAAGTGACTAATAGCACAACAAAACCTGAATACTCCAAACGAACTTCATCTGCAAGGTTTTCTGTTGATCATTCCTGCTTAGTTTCGCTACAAGCTCCACCCCAAAGTGCAGTTGTTCTAAAGATACTCAATCTCTCCTCTTATTTGTCCTCTCTTCAGTGATACTGCATCTCTCGTTCCCTCCACTGGTGGGAATGGGGGGTGTGTGGGGGGTGGAATAGATTCCCTCCATTATTGTATGAATCACGTATGAAGGTTTTTGTGCAGTGTTTCTGGGTTTCCTGTCACAGTGGCTGTCAGGGCACAGTAGTACAGAGCAGAGTCTGTCACTTCAGCAGAGGAGATCTCTAGATCCACATGTTTGGCTTTTTTGTCATGATTTAGTGAGAACCCTGGTGTTTTTGCAAGCATATGTTCCATAACCAGTAACTGTGGTGCTGATTTGGGATATTGTCGATACCATTGAAGAGTGACACTAGAAGAGGTGTAGTTACAAGAGAGATTAACTCTGTCCCTTTCTGAAGCCACTTCTACATCAGTGTAGGGTGTTAAAACCTGTTCAGAACTGAGACCTGTAAAACATTATATTATATATTATCTCAAACGTTTTTTAATATCAAATGATAGATTAAATGAAATTCAAATGCAGTTTAAGTGAAAACATTTTCAAAGAAAAATACATTCGTACTTATATCATGTATTGTCTTTGTAGTCTTTGATTTTAAAAATAAATACACCTTAACATAATCACACTCAGTTTCAATGAAAATGTAATTACTTACCTTTCAAGTTAAAGAAGAGTAAAAGTGAACAGAACAACATTGTAGATGGCAGGATGTGTAGAATAAGCACCAGCTGCTGATGAAAAGCACAGCATCAACTGGCTATAATCAACATGATAGTATCATGTTTTATCTTGAGGATTCATAATCTAATCCTGAGTTTTATACTCTAGCTCCTCCTACTGCCAATGTAGAAACAAAAAAAAATCATATACATTTGATTTATTCACGAGAGAATCCACTTGATGGCACTGTGGTCTAACAGAAGAGAGCAGATGCTTGTACATCCATAAAATTCAGCTCACTGCTGAGTCAATAAGTTATTCGTCACTGTGGACTTCACAACACAGTAGCACAGAGCAGAGTATTTCATTTCGGCAGAGGAGATCTTTAGATCAACACAGGTCTTCTATTTGTTCAGTTTAACAGGGATGTGAGGGTATGGAGGTTTAGCTCTCACTACAGTCCTAGAGGCATGGAGGATGAAGAGGAGGAATTGGGGAGCTGATCCTGGATACTGTTTATACCACAGTACACTGTATGCTGAGGAGTAGTTGCAGGAAAACTGAACATTACTACCCTCCTCTCCATACACTTCATGTTGGTTTGGCTGGATGGTCTGGAGAAAACTGTCACCTACAAATGTGAAGAGGTGTTGGATAAATCACAAGGTAGATGTATTTGAAATAAGGAATGATCTTGGTATTTACTCTAAAATCCAATAATACAGATAAACTATACATTAGCCTAAAATATTTAGTTAAAAGATTTACAAGAATACAGTAATTTACTAATATGTCAGTACACAAAGGAAAATAATTGTTTTGCTGGAGTTCTTTTTATTTTACCTACAGTAGTAAGCCACACCCCTGCCCTAAAATATGAATAAGAGGAGTTGATCATGAGCTGTCAGGTTTTTGTACAGTGTTTCTCAATTTCCTGTCACTGTGGGCTGCAAGGCGCAGTAGTACAGAGCAGAGTCTGTTACATCAGCAGAGGAGATCTCCAGATCCATCCAGGATCTCTCCTTATTCAGTTTAATAGACAAAATTAGGAAAACACTTAGAATTTACTCTAAAATCCAATAGCGCAGATAAACTATACATTAGCCTAAACAATGTAGTAAAAATAATGACAGGAATACAGTAATTTACTATCCTGTCAGAGCAGAAAGTAAAATATCTGTGTAGAGAACCATCATATTGTAGCTGAGGTTATATGATGGAGTGAAGTCCAACAGTTTTTTAAAAGATGATACATTTTCTTGAACCTACAGTAGGACGCCTCCCCCTGCCTAAAAGATTTATAAGAGGTGTTTATCATGAGCTGTCAGGTTTTGTACAGTGATTCCTGTCACTGTGGGCTCCAGGGCACAGCAGTACAGAGCAGAGTCTGTTACAACAGCAGAGGAGATCTCCAGATCCACACGGGATCTCTCATTCAGTTCAACGGACAGTCATGGGTATGGAGGAGTAGCGTTCACTAAAGAGGGGTTTGAGGACACTCCAGTGGGGAGGAGGAAGATGGGAGATGATCCAGGGTACTGATGATACCACTGGAGAGTACTAGCAGAGGAGTAGTTACAGGACAGCTTCATGACTTCTCCCTCCAACCCAAACACCTTATCTCATGTTGGAGTAATGTCATTCCCATGACTGCCACCTGAAAACAGGAATTATTATCAGGAAATTATCATACAATTCAAATCTTTATTCAGTGAAGTGTATTAAAAATGTATAAAAGATCCTTCACAGTAATATTACTCAAGTCGCCAGTAATTACATTGGATAAGAAGAATAGTATCAAACTCACCCACTACTGCATATATTAAACTGTATCCTAGTAACATGCTGGTAAGTGTTATTTGACAGTGAAAAGACTGAACACAAGTTGTAATGAATACACAGGGAGAAAAGGGTGTAGATTCACGCGCAGAGTGCAGCAGGTGTTTATTTCACATTCGCAGAAGGCAGGAATCGTGGTCACAGGCAGGCAAACCAAAACAAGGACTGAAGGCTATAACTGGTTCTCACAAACGAGCTAGGAAAAGGCTTAGTAGAGTCCAAACGAACAATACCTCACAAAGGCACAAACAGAATGAACTGAACTAAATAAGGAGCTGATGAGACCAGGTGAGTAACTAACATAGGTGAAATCAATGAACAAAAATGAAAGACAGGGCAACGTTCAAGAACACAATGAAACAGGGCTACATTCAAGAACACAACGAAACAGAACACAAGGTTGACTAAGAAAATAAATACAGAACCTTACACAGGTATAATTATGACAAAATGACTCCCCTGGTTTCTCAATGTCCGCTACAGTATAAAATGCATTTCTCTTCCTCCGCCTCAATTATGTAACACCCCCCATTAAAGAACATCACACAACACAAAGTACTTTACACAAGCACAGCGTTTTGTAAGAGGCAGTATATCCTGTTTTCACAGTGGGCATCAGGTTGACTTTCCTACTACACCACCAAGCTGTGTGAATTGTGAATAGGGCCAACAATAAATAATACTGTTGTTGCACTTGGTCATATTCATAAGTGATTATCCAGCTAATATAAAATAATCTGTCTACGGTAAGAGAAATTGAAGACAACTGACTGAAGAGTGAAGAACACATATTTCTCACAGTGCATTGAATATGAAGACAGATAAACTCTAGACCACCTGGTGACTTAACTTCTACTTGGTACTCATCCTGGATCCGGGAGCATCCTCATCAGTAAAAATCTGACTAGCATAGCCTAGCATAGCGCCACAAGTAAATACTAGCATATAAATATCATGAAATCACAAGTCCAAGACACCAAATGAAAGATACACATCTTGTGAATCCAGCCATCATTTCTGGTTTTTAAAATGTTTTACAGCGAAAACACAATATGTATTTCTTTTAGCTAACCACAATAGCCAAAGACTCAACCGCATATTTTCACGATTTCTTTACCGCATAGGTAGCTATCACAAAACCGACCAAATAGAGATATAATTAGTCACTAACCAAGAAACAACTTCATCCGATGACAGTCTTATAACATGTTATACAATAAATCTATGTTTTGTTCGAAAATGTGCATATTTGAGGTATAAAATCATAGTTTTACATTGCAGCTACAATCACCAATAGCACCGAAGCAGCAAGAATAATTACAGAGAGCAACGTGAAACACCTAAATACTCATCATAAAACATTTATGAAAAATACATGGTGTACAGCAAATGAAAGATAAACATCTTGTGAATCCAGCCAATATTTCAGATTTTCTAAGTGTTTTACAGCGAAAACACAATATAGCATTATATTAGCTTACCACAATAGCCAAACACACAACCGCATTCATTCACCGCAAAGGTAGCGATCGCAAAAAAACAGCAAAAGATATAAAATGATTCACTAACCTGGACCAACTTCATCAGATGACAGTCCTATAACATCAGGTTATACAATACACTTATGTTTTGTTCGAAAATTTGCATATTTTGAGCTGAAAACCGTGGTTATACATTGTGAAAATGTAGCAACTTTTTCCCAGAATCTCCGGATATATTTCTGACCAAATAACTCATCATAAACTTTACTAAAAAATACATGTTGGACAGCAAATGAAAGATACACTAGTTCTTAATGCAATCGCCGTGTTAGATTTAAAAAAATAACTTTACCATAACAAACAGCTTACGTTATAGCGAGACAGCGCCCGCAAAAAGGGCGGAAAATAGAACTAAACATTTTCCACAGAAATACGAAATAACATCATAAATGGTTCCTACTTTTGCTGAGCTTCCATCAGAATCTTGTACAAGGAGTCCTTGGTCCAGAATAATCGTTGTTTGGTTTTAGAATGTCCTCTTCTCTTGTCGAATTAGCAACCATAGCTAGCCATGTGGCGCAAACGTGCCCAACTTCACCTCACGCAAAGAAAAGAAAATTCCAAACTAGTGTATCTCCTCACTGAGTTCCAGGAATTCCTATCGGACCTTGGAGTCATGGCAGATAATATAAAAATATTTGGTGACTTCAATATTCACATGGAGAAGTCTACAGACCCACTCCAAACAGCTGTCTTAGCCATCATCGATGTATTTTATCCAACATGTCTCGGGACCTACACATTGCCACAGTCATAGCCTGGATCTAGTTTTGTCCCGTGGACTAGATATTGTGGATTGAAATGTTTTTTCCTCATTATCGGACCACCATTTTATTATGTTTGCAATCGCAAAAAATATTTGCTTAGACCCCAACCAAGGATTATCAAAAGCCATGCGTTAAAAACTTGGACAACCCATAGATTCCTCCAGACTCCCTCCACCTACACAAAAATGACGAAGTACAAACATCAGTTAACTTCTTGTCAATATGGGGGCGCTGTTTACACTTTGTAAAAAATCGTGCCCAAATTTAACTTCCTCGTACTCAATTCTTGCTCGTACAATATGCATATTATTATTACTATTGGATAGAAAACACTCTCTAGTTTCTAAACCCGTTTGAATTATATCTGTGAGTAAAACAGAACTCATTTTGCAGCAAACTTCCTGACAGGAAGTGGAAAATCTGAAATCGATGCTCTGTTCCAGGGCATCTCTATTAATTTCCTTGATATGTATTAGTATACATGCACTTCATACGCCTTCCACTAGATGTCAATAGGCAGTGAGAGAAGAAATGGAGTGTATATCTTGATCTGAGGTCGAATAAGAGCTCTTGGCATGACGTGACACCAATTTCCTGTTTTCAGGAAGGCGCGAGAAGGAACCGGGGATTGCCTTCTGAAAAGCTGTCATTATAGATGGCTACTATCTCCGGCTTTGATTTTATTTGATAAATGTGACAATATCATCGTAAAGTATGTTTTTTCAATATAGTTTAATCAGATTATTGAATTTTTTTCGGGGGTTTTGGCGTGTTCCGTTCTCTGAGTTTGTTGACGATGGAGAGCTTCACGCCACTTGGCTAGTGTGCTTGCTAATTCAAGAGGGAAAAATGCCATTCTAAAACCAAACAACGATTGTTCCCGACAAAGGACCCCTTGTACAACATTCTGATGGAAGATCATCAAAAGTAGGACCCATTTATGATGTTATTTCATATATCTGTCGAACATGTTTACTATTAGTTTGCGCCCAGATTTTGTGCGCTCTCTCGCTATAACGTAAGCTGGATGTCGTACTGAAGTTATTTTTAGAATTCTAACACGGGCGATTGCATTAAGAACTAGTGTATCTATCATTTCCTATACAACATGTATTTTTTAGTAAAGGTTATGAATAGTTATTTGGTCAGAATAGGTGAGTGTCATAAATATACCCGGACATTCTGGGAAAAAGATGCTACGTTAGCACAATGTATAACCACGGATATCAGCTCTAAATATGCAAATTTTCGAACAAACCATATATGTATTGTGTAATATGATGTTATAGGACTGTCATCTGATGAAGTTTATGAAGGTTAGTGAAATAATTAATATATTTTGCTGGTTTTGTCGCTATCGCTACCGTTTGCCTTGAATCAATGCTGTTGTGTGGTTGGCTATTGTAGTAAGCTAATATAACGCTATATTGTGTTTTCGCTGTAAAACACTTAAAAACTCGGAAATATTGGCTGGATTCACAAGATGTTTGTCTTTCATTTGCTGTACACCATGTATTTTTCAGAAATGTTTTATGATGAGTATTTAGGTATTTCACGTTGGTGTCTGTAATTACTCTGGCTGCTTCGGTGCTATTTGTGACGGTAGCCGTGATGGTAGCTGCAATGTAAAACTGATTTATACCTCAAATATGCACATTTTTCGAACAAAACATAGATTTATTGTATAACATGTTATAAGACTGTCATCTGATGAAGTTGTTTCTTGGTTAGTTTGGTTGGTTCTTGGTTAGTTTGGTTGGTTTTGTGCAAGCTACCTGTGCTGTGAAAAATGTCTGTGCTTTTTTGTATTTGGTGGTGAGCTAACATAAATATACGTGGTGTTTTCGTTGTAAAACATTTAAAAAATTGGACATGTTGGCTGGATTCACAAGATGTTTATCTTTCATTTGCTGTATTGGACTTGTTAATGTGTGAAAGTTAAATATTTCTAAAAAATATATTTTGAATTTCGCGCCCTGCACTTGGACGGGCTGTTGTCATAAGTGTACCGGCACCGCCCTGCAGCCATAAAAGGTTAAATATTTTTAAAAAATTGATTTTGAATTTCGCGCCTTGCACTTGAGCTGGATGTTGTCATAAGTGTACCGGTGTCGGGCTTGCAGCCCTAACAAGTTTTAACATAATAACACTCCGTTTCAATAAAAAATGTCATGACTTACCTATCAAGTCAAAGAAGAGTAAAAGTGAACAGAACAACATTGTAGATGGCAGGATGTGTAGAATAAGCACCAGCTGCTGATGAAAAGCACAGCATCAACTGGCTATAATCGTTGTGATAGTATCATGGTTTATCTTGAGGATTCATAATCTAATCCTGAGTTGTATACTCTAGCTCCTCCTACTGACTATGTAGAATCAAACAAAAAGGTGTCATGTAGATTTGAAAGCAGTTTACAAATGATTTATGCAAGAAACTCCATTTGATGGCGCTGTGGTCAAACTAAAGATAGCAGACGTTTGTAAAACCACAAACAGACAGGTCTATATTCTGCTGATTGCTGAGTAAGTGACTCATGTGTCTCTGTGAACATTACAACACAGCATTACAGAGCGGAGTCTTTCCCTTCAGCAAAGGAGATCTCCAGATCTGCCCAAGTTTTCCCTTTATTCATTTTTACAGTGAGGCTAGGGTGCAGAAAGTTAAATAATTGTGTGGATAAATGCCATACTGTATGAGGTTAGATGCTAGGGTGAATTCCAACACCGTTTTCTAAAGGAGAATGTATTATCTTGACTAAGCCCTACCCCTACCCTAAATATGCATAAGAAGAGTTTATCGTGAGCTGTCTGGTTTTTGTACAGTATTTCTGGGTTTCCTGTCACTGTGGGCTGCAAGGCGCAGTAGTACAGAGCAGAGTCTGTCAATTGAGCAGAGGAGATCTCCAGATCCACTCGTTTGGCTTTTTTGTCATGATTTAGAGTGAACCCTGGTGTAATATCCGCATACTCCGTAACCAGTAACTGTGGTGCTGAATTGGGATATTGTCGATACCATAGAAGAGTGTTACTAGAAGAGGTGTAGTTACAAGAGAGAGTAACTCTGTCCCTTTCTGAAGCCACTTCTACATCAGTGTAGGGTGTTAATACCTGTTCAGAACTGACACCTGTAAAACATAAAACATATATTACATTTAATATTTTAAAACCACACGACAGAATGAATTAATTCCAAATGCAGTGTAAAGATAAAAATGTTGTGCATTATCTCTATATTGTTTGATTTGAAAAATAAATACACCTAAATATATTCACACTAATTTTAAATGAAAAATGTAATTACTTACCTATCAAGTCAAAGAAGAGTAAAAGTGAACAGAACAACATTGTAGATGGCAGGATGTGTAGAACAAGCACCAGCTGCTGATGAAAAGCACAGCATCAACTGGCTATGATCTTCATGGTAGTATCATGTCTTATTTTGAAGATTCTATGATCTAATTCTGAGTTTCATACTCTAGCTCCTCCTACTGACAATGTAGAATCAAAGACGTTTCATATACATTTGATTTATTCACTAGAGAATCCACTTGATGGCACTGTGGTCTAACAGAAGAGAGCAGATGCTTGTAAATCCATAAAATTCAGCTCACTGCTGAGTCAATAAGTTATGCGTCACTTTGGACGTCACAGCACAGAAGTACAGTGCAGGGTGTTGTATGTTTTTTGTACAGTGTTTCTCAGTTTCCTGTCATTGTTGGCTCTACAGTACAGTAGTACAGAGCAGAGTCTCTCACCTCAACAGAGGAGATCTCCAGATCCACACGGGTCTTCTCTTTGTGAGAGTATGGAGATTTAGCTCTCACTACAGTCCTAGAGGCATGGAGGACGAAGAGGAGGAATTGAGGAACTGATCCTGGATACTGTTTATATGCTGAGGAGTAGTTGCAGGAAAGTTGAACATTACTACCCTCCTCTCCATACACTTCATGTTGGTTTGTCTGGATGGTCTATTTGAAATTATGTATTTGAAATGAGGAAAGATCTTGGTATTTATTCTAAAATCCAATAATACTGCTAAAAAATACATTAGCCTAAAAAAAATTTACCTTTGGGATCGGTGTCTCTTCCACGGGACGGTTGATTTAACGTAGGCTAATGCGATTAGCATGAGGTTGTAAGTAACAAGAACATTTCCCAGGACAAATCTGATATTGGCAGAAAGATTTATTCTTATTTATCTAACTGCACTGTCCAATTTACAGTAGCTATTGTGGTCCCGTGTGGCTCAGTTGGTAGGGCATGGCGCTTGCCATGCCAGGGTTGTGGGTTCATTCCCCGGGGGGACCAGGATGAATATGTATGAATTTTCCAATTTGTAAGTCGCTCTGGATAAGAGCGTCTGCTAAATGACTTAAAATGTAAATGTAAATATTACAGTGAAAGATTACCATGCTATTGTTTGAGGAGGCTGCACAACTTTGTATATGAAAAGTTATTAATAAACAAATTAGGCACATTTGGGCAGACTTGATACAAAATTATGAACAGAAATGCAATAGTTTATTGGATCAGTCTAACAATTTTGCACTTACACTGCTGCCATCTAGTGGCCAAAATCAAAATTGCACCTGGGCTGGGAAAATACATTATGGCCTTTCTCATGCATTTCAAAGATGATGATACGAAGAAATACAAAAGAACGTTTGTTTTTTTCTTTGTATTATCTTTTACCAGATCTATGGTGTTATATTCTCCTACATTCCTTTCACATTTCCACAAACTTCAAAGTGTTTCCTTTAAAATGTTACCAGGAATATGCATATCCTTGCTTCAGGGCCAGAGCTACAGGCAGTTAGATTTGGGTGTGTCATTTTAGGCAAAAATTGGGGGAAAAAGGGGCGGATCCTTAAGAGTATGACAGGAACACAGTAATTTACTAACCTGTTGGTACACAAAGTAAAATAATTGTGTAGCTTTTTTTTATTACTTACAGTAGTAAGCCACACCACTGCCCTAAAACATGCACGGGTTTATCATGAACTTTCAGGTTTTTGTACAATGTTTCCGGGTTTCCTGTCACTGTGGACTGCAAGGAGCAATAGTACAGAGCAGAGTCTTTTACATCAGCAGAAGAGATCTCCAGATCCACACAGGTTCTATCCTTCTTCAGTTTAACCTCTCTGGGATAGCGGGACGCTTGCGTCCCAACAGCCTGTTAAAATGTAGAGCGCCAGATTCAAAAAAAAAATCTATAAAATCAAACTTTATTAAATTACACATATAAGATACCAAATTAAAGCTACACTCGTTGTGAATCCAGCCAACATGTCAGATTTCAAAAAGGTTTTTCGGCGAAAGCATAAGGTGCTATTATTTGATGATAGTACAAAGGCTACACTCTCTTTGTTGACAATTTCAACCATGCCGGCGCTACTTGAAACGCAGAAATAAAATATAAAACATGCATTTCCTTTGACGAGATTCTTTTGTTGGCACTCCAATATGTCCCATAAACATCACAAATGGTCCTTTAGTTCGATTAATTCCGTCCATATATATCCAAATTGTCCATTAATTTGGCGCCGTTGTACCAGGAAAAACAGCGTTCAATTTGTGCAAGATCACGACAAAATATCTAAAAAATTACCTCTAAACTTTGCCAAAACATTTCAAAGTACTTTTGTAATACAACTTAAGGTATTTGTAAACGTTAATAATCGATCAAATTGAAGACGGGTCAATCTGTTTTCAATACAGGATATCAACAAACTCACGGTACTTTTCAAGTCTTGCTCAACTCTCAAACATAAACACAAGACGTCACTCCACTTCCGGGTCAATATCTTTCTCAGTTTTCTAATGAAAAACCTTAACCTTTTTCCATACAATGGCGACATCCAGTGGAAGTAGTAGGAACTGCGTGGATAGTGATTAGAATTCTGGTTTGCCCATAATATCCCATTGAACATACAGGAACTTAAAAATAAAAAAGTTAGTCCTCCGGGTTTTGACTGCTATATAAGTTCTGTTATACTTACAGATATGATTCAAACAGTTTTAGAAACTTCAGAGTGTTTTCTATCCAAATCTACTAATTATATGCATATCTTATATTCTGGGGATGAGTAGCACGAAGTTGAAATTGGGCACGCTATTTTTCCCTAAGTGAAAACTCTGCACCCTATCCTCAAGAAGTTTTAATAGACAGTCGTGGGTATGGAAGAGTAGGTGTGAGTCTACCTGCATGCACAGTGAGGCGAAGACTTTTGGAGTATGACCTGGTGTCAAGAAGGGCAGCAAAGAAGCCACGTCTCTCCAGGAAAAACATCAGGGACGGACTGATATTCTGCAAAAGGTACAGGGATTGGACTGCTGAGGACTGGGGTAAAGTCATTTTCTCTGATGAGACCCCTTTCCGATTGTTTGGGGCATCCGGAAAAAAGCTTGTCCGGAGAAGACAAGGTGAGCGCTACCATCAGACCTGTGTCACGCCAACAGTAAAGCATCCTGAGACCATTCATGTGTGGGGTTGCTTCTCAGCCAAGGGAGTGGGCTCACTCACAATTTTGCCTAAGAACACAGCCATGAATAAAGAATGGTACCAACACATCCTCCGAGAGCAACTGCTCCCAACCATCCAGGAACAGTTTGGTGACCAACAATGCCTTTTCCAGCATGATGGAGCACCTTGCCATAAGGCAAAAGTGATAACTAAGTGGCTCGGAGAACAAAACATCGATATGTTGGATCCATGGCCAGGAAACTCCCCAGACCTTAATCCCATTGAGAACTTATGGTCAATCCTCAAGAGGCGGGTGGACAAACAAAAACCCACAAATTCTGACAAACTCCAAGCATTGATTATGCAAGAATGGGCTGCCATCAGTCAGGATGTGGCTCAGAAGTTAATTGACAGCATGCCAGGGAGGATTGCAGAGGTCTTGAAAAAGAAGGATCAACACTGCAAATATTGACTCTTTGCATCACCTTCATGTAATTGTCAATAAAAGCCTTTGACACTTATGAAATGCTTGTAATTATACGTCAGTACTCCATAGTAACATCTGACAAAAATAGCTTAACCTCTCTGTCACTTCAGCAGAGGATATCTCCAGATCCACACGTTTGGCCTTTTTATCATGTTCTAGAGTAAACTCTGGTGTTTTGCAGACATTAACTCCATAACCAGTAACTGTGGTGGTGATTTGGGATATTGTCGATACCATTGAAGAGTGTCACCAGCAGTGTAGTTACAAGAGAGTGTAACTCTGTCCGTGTCCAAAGCCAGCACTGCATCAGTATAGGGTGTAATTACCTCTTCAGAATTTAAACATAATACCGTAAATCCACATGGAAGATTGATAATATTTCCTTGGATAGTGCATTATTAGTATTATTAAAGATACATAAAATAGACAATATTTATACAACAAACGCTGTCTCTTACCTGTAATTGTTGTGAACACTAAATTAGAAAATAGTAACATAATGGTCTTTGTAAGAGAGACAAACTGACAGTAAAGGCAGCAAATCAGACTGATTCCTGTTCTTTCCAAGAGTGTTCTACTGTTGTTGCTGTTGCTATGGTTGTTGCTGCTCCTCCTGCTTAGATGGATTTTATTAATGTAGATAGAATCATGTCTTATCACAAGGATTCATAATCAAATTTTTTGTTTTAGCTCCTCCTACTGACTATATTAAAACAATGACATTTTACATACACATTTGAAAGTATAAGGAAAAGTTTTCGTACAGAGTTTCTGGGTTCCCTGTCACTGTGGGCTCAACAGCACAATAGTACATTGCAGAGTCTCTCACTTCAGCAGAAGAGCTCCCCAGATCCACACGGTTCTTCTCATCATTCAGTTTGACTGACAGTCGAGGATCCAGACCTGGAGCCCGTGATGGAGACCCAACACCATGCAGGATAAGCAGGATATACTGAGGAGCTGATCCAGGGTCCTGGAGATACCATTGAAGAGAGCCTGCAGATGAGTAGGTGCATAAAAGTGTAATATTGCTACCTGCTGGAGCATACACCTCCTCTCTGATTGGCTAAATGATCTGACCATTACTGTCACCTGCAAGAAATGCAAAATATGTTATTCTTCTATTTTTACTCTGTTATAGATCTATTTTCAATTCATTAACTCTTTTGATTCAAAATAACACCATTAAAAAATGACTAATTAGAGTAGATGACTTACATGCAAGTACTAAAAGCAAAATAAATGTGGGGATCGACATTGTGGCTGAATCTGGAAGTTAAAATGATAATACAGCACAGCAAGATTTGTGTACACAAAAAAAACATCCTCCTCTGTCTAGTTCTGAATGGACCATCTCTTCTCAGACCTTTGAAGCCCCACCCCAAAATACAGAGAGTTGTCAGATGATCAGAAGTAACAGCAGACTTCTTGTTGCTGCTTGATTCCACTGCCACATCCTCAAAATGCAGGGCTGCACTGAAATATGATTACCTTAGTCTCCCTCTATTGGATATTGGATAAAACTGTGTTATTTATCTCAATTTATTTTCTTGATTTTAGGTCAACAGAGTTGGCAGAAGGACCTGACCTGTATATTGTGATTTCATAGGGGAAACATTGCTTGAAGGGCATATCTGTAAGATAATTAATCAGGCAAATCATTAATTCACAGTTATTTTTGTTTTCCCATTTATATCTAGAATTTACAGTATAAATCTGCAACATATTCAGATAACCGTATGAGTTTCTGTCACTTTTTCATTTGTTTCAACATATTATTATTGTTTATTGAAACTAATTCACTGTTAATTTCCAGCCTACATGTATATGTTTTGTCTACTGAAGGTAACCTAGTAATGAACATTTCTTAGGGGATGTCAGTGTATTCAGTTCACATTTTTGAACAGTGTGTCTGGGTTTCCTTTCACTGTGAGCCTCAGAGCACAATAGTACAGAGCAGAGTCTGTTACTTCAGCAGAGGAGATCTTCAGATCCACACATTTGGTCACTTTGTCATAATTAACTGACAGTCGAGGATACGGTGGATCTGCAGTAACTATTGTCTCAGCAGATGATGAATACACTGAGATGAGGAGGAGGATTTGGGGAGCAGATATGCTATATTGGTGATGCCATAAGACACTGCCTCCTCCAGATAATGTGTAGTTGCAGGAAAGCTTGACACTGCAACCATGTATCACATCCTCCTAAAGACTGTTGGAGAAAATTCCATCCCCTATAGAAAACTGACATGAGATAAAGTTATCTTTGTCTCGTCAAAGCTTGTGTGTTGTTTTTCCAAGCTTGTGAGGAAATCATTACACATCATCATTACTGATAAATGTATTTTACTTAACCACAAATGTTAAAAATAACAAGGTAAAACATCACAGTATGGTTATTGTTAGAGAGACAAGCTTACAATGCACTGAGGAAAGGCCTTCATGACATTTAGAGTGTCTCCTTTTCATTGTCATACTAGCTCCTCCTCTAAACACAACACAACTCATTTTCAGAAGATCTTCTAAAGTGAATGAATAACAGGAAGAAAAATATTTTTTGTTTGTTTCCCTATGCTACATGTGTTTTCACTTACTCTAACATCAGGTACAACCACAATAATGTTATTTACAGACACACTGTTGCTATGAGTCTGATAATGAACTGTGGTCTTGAAATGACTAACAAGCTCATCTAAAACAAGTCCTTTATCAGTGTTTTAGTTTAAGTACATCCTCTCAGAGACTCTGTATCACTGGGCACCCTTCAGGGCACAGTAGTAGAAGCTGTGTCTGCCAGAGTTACTTGGTTCATCATGAGTGTAGTTGACGTTTGGTACGTTGTAGATTCATTTAGATGATTAGAGATATGGTCAACACTATTTGCTCTTGCACCTTTATACAGTAGAAACTGAGGTGCCTGGTTAGGGTATTGTTGGTACCAGTAAAGGTAGATGTTACTGCTGCTTGTTTCATATGTACAGCTCAGAGAGAGAAACTGATGATCCCTTAGTGGGGGTGTACTCCTCTTTGTCAGGAGTCACACTGAATGGTATCTCCAGATACCATTCCCGCAGGAAGAAAAGGGAATATAGCCAATTAAAAATGCATTATTTTTTAAATTAATTATTCAAATTTAAATGATTAGAAATATATTAATTGAATAATCTGAATGGATGCATTGACCTAAAAAATGTTTAAGTATTGTTTACCTGTCATCATAATCAGAATGATCAATACACTGATTGATATCTCTATTTTCAGACTAATGTTTGCATGCGTTCACTCTCTGAAGTTTCTCTGTGTATCACTATGTGTCACTCTGCTTACAGACTAATGTCACATCCACTAAAGAGGTTAACTTCTTTATGATAGGGGGCAGCATTTTCACTTTTGGATGAATTGCGTGCCCATAGTGAACTGCCTCCTACTCTGTCCCAGATGCTAATATATGCATATTATTCCTATTGGATATAAAACACTCTGACGTTTCTAAAACTGTTTGAATGATGTCTGTGAGTATAACAGAACTCATATGGCAGGCAAAAACCTGAGAAAAAATCCAAACAGGAAGTGAGAATTCTGAGACTGGTCAATGTTCAACTCATCGCCTATTCAATTCCCTGTGAGATATGGATCTGTTTGCACTTCCTACACCTTCCACTAGATGTCAACAATCTGTAGAACGTGGAATGAAGCCTCTAGTGTGATGTGGGGCCGGATGGGAGGTGTTTCAGTCATTGGTCTGGCAGAATGCCAGTTCCTGGTCACGCGCGTTCCAAACGATATCGTCTTGCTTTCCATAACTTCTAGAGACACAAAGGAATTCTCCGGTTGGAACGTTATTGGATAGTTATGATAACAACATCCTGAAGATTGATTCTCTACTTATTTTGACCAGTTTATTTGACCTGTTATATAACTTTTTGAAGTTGTCGTCCGAGTTCGCCTGCATCTGCGCGAGCGTTTGGACATGTGCACTAAACATGCTAGCAAAAGTAGCTACTTAGACATAAGTAATGGACATTATCAAACAAAACAACAATTTATTGTGGAACTAGGATTCATGGGAGTGCATTCTGATGAAGATGATCAAAGGTAAGGGAATATTTATGATGTAATTTCGTATTTCTGTTGACTCCAACATGGCGGAGAAATGTTGTTATTTTTGAGCGCCATCTCAGATTATTCCAATGGGTTGCTTTTTACGTAATGTTTTTTTTAAATCTGACACAGCGGTTGCATTAAGAACAAGTGTATCTTTAATTCTATGTAAAACATGTATTTTTCATCAAAGTTTATGATGAGTATTTCTGTTATTTGACGTGGCTCTCTGTAATTACTCCGGATATTTTGGAGGCATTTCTGAACATGGCGCAAATGTAAACTTAGATTTGTGGATATAAATATGCACATTATCGAACAAAACATAAATGTATTGTGTAACATGATGTCATATGAGTGTCATCTGATGAAGATGTTCAAAGCTTAGTGATTCATTTTATCTCTATTTCTGTTTTTTGTTACTGCTATCTATTGCTGGTAAAATGGCTGTATTTTTCTGTGGCCTGAGCTAACATAATTGTTTGGTGTGCTTTCCCCGTAATTCCTTTTTGAAATCAGACATGTTGGCTGGATTCACAACATGTGTAGCTTTAATTTGGTGTCTTTCATGTGTGATTTCATGAAATATTGATTTTTATAGTAATATATTTGAATTTGGCACGCTACATTTTTTCTGGATTTTGGCCATATGGGACGCTACCGTCCCACCTATCCTAGAGAGGTTTTAATGTCATCTTCAAAACTGACATCTGTCAGAAAAGGAAAAACGTGTTGCTGTTTTGTTAGATTTTTTAACAAATATCAAATATATTATGGAGTTGGAATTAAAATGCTGAAATTGACTACAGCACTCACCAACAAGGACTGAGAGGAGAAATTATGAAAGCAACAACATAGCTGATAGATACGGTATCAAAAAGACTATGGCACAAAAGAGACAGAGTTGAATATCTCAATCTTTCAGTAATTGCTGATTGGAGAAAATGTTGTAGCTGCACCTACTGCCAAAGACAGGGGCTGGTGAACAACCAACTTTTTTTCTGTGTGTGCCATGCAATCTTTGTTTAATGTTAGTATTGATTTAGTCATGCATTTTTTACAATAATTCTCCATTCATGTCATACTGCATTTTCAAGAAAAACGTTTTAAATGAACAGTGCAAAAACTTTGTTATTTCATACATTTTTTTGTTTTTAATAAAGAAGTATGAAAAATAGTGTTCTAATGAATGTCAAATATTTAAAGTACAACAATAACCAGACGTCTCAAATGAAATAAAAATTATAAAAATAAGTGTGCAACATAAGTAATAAAAAAAAACAGAAAACAAGACAAATCAATTGTTGTTTTTTGTATTTAATTTAGTTTAACTTTGTTATTTTGTTACATTTATTTATTATGCTTTTAGTTAATATTAGGAATATTGTTAACTTATGTCTTGTGTTATCTTGTACACAAATTTTTATAAAGCTGCTTATGAGTGTTCAGAGATAAATGACTAGTTCTTCTGACTGGCATGGTAGTGACTAGAGTCTTCAGAGGTGTAAGGATAATTAGGAGTATGAAATTAGGTTATTTTATGCAGTGGTATTTCATTCATATTATACTTCATTATGAAGAAAACTATTAAACATGTATAATTGATCTGGACATGAAGTTAGGGTTAGGGTTATGGGTAGAATAGAGGGGGTGTCACGTTCCTGACCTGTTTTCCTTTGTTTTTGTATTTATTTAGTTGGTCAGGGCGTGAGTTGGGTGGGGTTGTCTATGTGTGTTTTTCTATGTTGGGGTTTTGTGTTCGGCCTGGTATGATTCTCAATCAGAGACAGCTGTCAATCGTTGTCCCTGATTGAGAATCATACTTAGGCAGCCTGGGTTTCACTTGTGTTTTGTGGGTGTTTGTTCCTGTGTCTGTGTTTGGGCCACACAGGACTGTTTCGGGTTAGTCACGTTTGTTGGTTTTTGTAGTTTGAAGTGTTTTGTTGTTTTTTCATTAAAATATGAACACTTACCTCTCCGCATCTTGGTCCGATCCATGCTCCTCCTCGTCTGAGGAGGAGAACGACTACGACAGCCGTTACAGGGGGTTAGTGTTTTGCACATATTCATTCATCTTCCTGTTGATAACTTTCTCCCCTTAATCAGATGTTTTAGGTTTTCTTAACAGTGTTTCTGGGTTTCCTGTCACTGTGGGCGTCAGGGCACAGTAGTACAGAGCAGAGTCTGTCACTTCAGCAGAGGAGATCTCCAGATCCACACGGGTCTTCTCTTTGTTCAGTTTACCAGAGAAGCGACAGTCAAGAGAATCAGCTCTCTATTCAATCCCACTGAAGTGTGGGATGAGCAGAAGGTATTGGGGAGCTGATCCTGGAGACTGTTTATACCATAGTAGATTGTCTGCTGAGGAATAGTTGCAGGAAAGAAGAACATTACTACCCACTTCTGCATACACTTCATGTTGGTTTGGCTCTATTGTCTGCTCATAACTGCCTCGTGCAAATGGGAAGAGATGAACATTGAGTAATTATTTTATTAAAATTAAATTGTATTGTTGTAATTTTCTTAATAGAAAACATGATACTACTTTGAAAGCCATAACTTACCTATTACTGAGAACATAATAATTGACCAGATGAACCACATGGCTGGGGTTGGAAGTCAAACTGATTAATAGCACAACAGAACCTGAATACTCCAAACGAACTTCATCTGCAAGGTTTTCTGTTGATCATTCCTGCTTAGTTTCACTACAAGCTCCACCCCAAAGTGCTTTTGCTATAAAGATGCCCAATGTCTCCTCTCCTCTCATTTGTCCTCTCTTCAGTGATACTGCATCTCTCGTTCCCTCCAGTGGTGGGAATGGGGGGTGGGTGGGGGGTGGAATAGATTCCCTCCATTATTGTATGAATCACATATGAAGGTTTTGTGCAGTGTTTCTGGGTTTCCTGTCACAGTGGCTGTCAGGGCACGGTAGTACTGAGCAGAGTCTGTCACTTCAGCAGAGGAGATCTCCAGATCCACACGTTTGGCTTTTTTGTCATGATTTAGAGTGAACTCTGGTGTTTTTGCAGGCACGTGTTCCATAACCAGTAACTGTGGTGCTGAATTGGGATATTGTCGATACCATAGAAGAGTGTTACCAGAAGAGGTGTAGTTACAAGAGAGAGTAACTCTTTCCCTTTCTGAAGCCACTTCTACATCAGTGTAGTGTGTTAAAACCTGTTCAGAACTGACACCTGAAAACATATTATATATTATCTAAAACGTTTTTTAATATCAAATGATAGATTAAATGAAATTCAAATGCAGTTTAAGTGAAAACATTTTCAAAGTAAAAGACATTCGTATTTATATCATGTATTGTCTTTGTAGTCTTTGATTTGAAAAATAAATACCTATCAACATAATCACACTCAGTTTCAATGAAAATGTAATTACTTACCTTTCAAGTTAAAGAAGAGTAAAAGTGAACAGAACAACATTGTAGATGACCGCATGTGTAGAATAAGCACCAGCTGTTGATGAAAAGCACAGCATCACCTGGCTATAATCTTCATGGTCGTATAATGTTTTATCTTGAGGATTCATAATCTAATCCTGAGTTTTATACTCTAGCTCCTCCTACTGACAATGTAGAAACAAAGATGTTTCATATACATTTGATTTATTCACTATAGAATCCACTTGATGGCACTGTGGTCTAACAGAAGACAGCAGATGCTTGTAAATCCATACATTTCCGCTCACTGCTGAGTCAATAAGTTATTCGTCACTGTGGACTTCACAACACAGTAGCACAGAGCAGACTATTTCATTTCGGCAGAGGAGATCTTTAGATCAACACAGGTCTTCTCTGTTCAGTTTAACAGTGAGGTGAGGGTATGGAAATTTAGCTCTCACTACAGTCCTAGAGGCATGGAGGATGAAGAGGAGGAAATGGGGAGCTGATCCTGGATACTGTTTATACCACAGTACACTGTATTCTGAGGAGTAGTTGCAGGAAAACTGAACATTACTACCCTCCTCTCCATATACTTTATGTTGGTTTGGCTGGATGGTCTGGAGAAAACTGTCACCTACAAATGTGAAGAGGTGATGGATAAATCACAAGGTAGATGTATTTGAAATAAGGAATGATCTTGGTATTTACTCTAAAATCCAATAATACAGATAAACTATACATTACCCTAAAAGATTTAGTTAAAATATTTACAAGAATACAGTAATTTACTAATATGTCAGTACACAAAGGAAAATAATTGTTTTGCTGGAGTTTTTTAAATTTTACCTACAGTAGTAAGCCACACCCCTGCCCTAAAATATGAATAAGAGGAGTTGATCATGAGCTGTCAGGTTTTTGTACAGTGTTTCTCAATTTCTGCCACCTGAAAACAGGAGTTATTATCAGGAAATGATCATACAATTCAAATCTTTATTCAGTGAAGTGTATTAAAAATGTATAAAAGATCCTTCACAGTAATATTACTCAAGTCGCCAGTAATTACATTGGATATGAAGAATAGTATCAAACTCACCCACTAGTGCATATATTAAACTGTATCCTAGTAACATGCTGGTAAGTGTTATTTGACAGTGAAAAGACTGAAAACAAGTTGTAATGAATACACAGGGAGAAAAAGGTGTAGATTCACGCGCAGAGTGCAGTAGGTGTTTATTTCACATTCACAGAAGGCAGGAATCGTGGTCACAGGCAGGCAAATGGTCATACACAGGTAGGCAAACAGGCAGGTGAATCAAAACTAGGACTGAAGGTATTAATTTAACAGGTTCTCACAAACGAGCTAGGAATAGGCTTAGTAGAGTCAAAACAAACAATACCTCACAAAGGCACAAACAGAATGAACAGAACTAAATAAGGAGCTGATGAGACCAGGTGAGTAACTAACATAGGTGAAATCAATGAACAAAAATGAAAGACAGGGCAACGTTCAAGAACACAATGAAACAGGGCTACGTTCAAGAACACAACGAAACAGAACACAAGGTTGACTAAGAAAATAAATACAGAACCTTACACAGGTATAATTATGACAAAATGACTCCCCTGGTTTCTCAATGTCCGCTACAGTATAAAATGCATTTCTCTTCCTCCGCCTCAATTATGTAACACCTCCCATTAAAGAACATCACACAACACAAAGTACTTTACACAAGCACAGCGTTTTGTAAGAGGCAGTATATCCTGTTTTCACAGTGGGCATCAGGTTGACTTTCCTACTACACCACCAAGCTGTGTGAATTGTGAATAGGGCCAACAATAAATAATACTGTTGTTGCACTTGGTCATATTCACAAGTGATTATCCAGCTAATATAAAAAAAACTGTCTACGGTAAGAGAAATTGAAGACAACTGACTGAAGAGTGAAGAATACATATTTCTCACAGTGCATTGAATATGAAGACAGATAAACTCTAGACCACCTGGTGATTGAACACAGCACAGGTGTGACCACAGTTCTCTGATCTCAACTTCTGCCATCATGACATCAAATGTGGTTGATGTTTAAATATGATTTCCACTTCATCAAAGCATTTTGGTCTGCATGTTTCTGTATGGTGTACTATGCACTTTGTATCACTGTGTATATCCCTGAGAGCACAGTAGTAGAGAGCTGTGTCTGCCAGGGTTAGCTTTGTTATCACCAGTTCAGTTGATTTCTGGGACGTTGTGGATGTATATCTCTTATCAGGGATATTGTCAGTTGTACTTGATCTGGCACCTTTATACAGTAGAAACTGAGGAGCCTGGTGAGGATAATGCCGGTACCAGTAAAGCCAAGGATATGCACTGCTTGTGTCATATGAGCAGCTCAGAGTCACAAGTTCTCCCTCTGTTCTGATCACTTCATTATTTACAGGATTAATGTGATCCCCAGCAATCTCTAACAAAGTGGAAAAGCTACTTGCTGTAGAACCTGGGGTGGAAATGTATTAACAGTAATTATATCTTAACAAAATAAAAGGGAAAAAAACATATAATTATTCATCATAACATGATATTAAACATGATATTAAATATTGTTTACCTGAGGCTAGAATGAGAACCAGTATCAGAGAGTTCTCCATGTGGAACATAGAAATACCAGATCAGATCTCTGCCTTGGTTACTGGTTTCTGTTGCTGCAGTGCTTGCTGCTGAGAGTTTTCTGCAGAGAGAAAGGGGATGTACATTACCCAGACAGGAAAAAGCCGGTTTATAGGCTCTTATTATTGTGTTGTGAATAGCATTAAAATGAACTGTGTATATGCATGTGTCAGATCATGTTTTTGTACAGTGTTTCTGGGTTTCCTGTCACTGTGGGCCTCAGAGCACAATAGTACAGAGCAGAGTCTGTTACCTCAGCAGAGGAGATCTCCAGATCCACGTGGTCGGTATGAACCTGAGCTGACATACGAGGAGGGACAGGTTTCTGGACATATCCTGATTTAGTGATGAGAATCAGGAACTCTGGTTTAGACCTGGGATACTGACTATACCACTGTAGATTGTCTACAGAGCCAGTGTAGCTGCAGGATAGTGTGATGGTATCACCCTCCACACCAACCACCATAGGCCTAGTGGGATTAATGTAATCTTCAAAACTACCACCTGTCAGAAATGAAAAATGTGTTGCTGTTTTAATAGCTTTTTTGACAACTATCAAATATATTCTGGAGTTGGAATTAAAATGATGAAAATGAATCAAATAAAATAAAGTTTTATTGGTCACATATACATGGTTAGCAGATGTTAGCAGATGTTAATGAGAGTGTGCTTGTGAATACTTGTGAATACATCACTGACCCAAAAATACATCACAATTATGAAAGCAGCAATATAGCTGATAGATACAGTATAGAAAAGTTTCTAACACAAAACAGGCAGAGTTGAATATCTCTCTCTGTAGCAATCTTTCAGTCTTGATGATTGGAGGAAATGTTGTATCTCCAGCTACTGCCAAAGACAGGGGGTGGTGAACAACCACATTTCTTTATGTGTGTGCCATGCAATCCTTGTTCAATCGTAGGATTGGTGCATTCATTCATTTTTAACAATACTACTTCATTCATATTATACTACATTATGAATAAAAACAGTTTAGAATCAATACAGTGCAATTGTTGCTGTTTATTGTATTTCATTTAACTTTGTTATTTTGTTAGGTTAATTTCTTATACTTTTTGTTACTTATTATTTTTTTAAAGGTTTGGGAATGCTTTTAACTTATGTCTTATGATATCCTGTACACTTTTTATAAAGCTGCTTTTGAGTGTTCAGAGATAAAAGACTGTAGTTCTTCTGACTGTCATGGAAGTGACTAGAGTCTTCAGAGGTGTAAGGATAATTAGGACTATACAACTAGGGTATTTGATACAGTAGTACTCCATTCATGTAATCCTGTTGGGGCTAGGGGGCAGTATTTTCACATTCGGATTAAAAGCGTGCCCAGGGAAAACTGCCTGCTACTCAGGAACAGAAGCTAATATATGCGTATTATTAGTATATTTGCATAGAAAACACTCTGATGTTTCTAAAACTGTTTGAATGATGTCTGTGAGTATAACAGAACTCATATGGCGGGTGAAAACATGAGAAAAATCCAACCAGGAAGTGGGAAATCTGAGGTTTGTAGTTTTTCAAGTCATTGCCTTTCCAATATACAGTGTCTATGGGGTGATATTGCACTTCCTAAGGCTTCCACTAGATCTCAACAGTCTTTAGAACCTTGTTTCAGGCTACTACTATGAAGGGCGAGCGAACAAGAGCTGTTTGAGTAAGGTGTCTGGCAGAAGGCCATGAGCTCAGTCAGGCGAGCGCCCGTGAGAGTTAGCTGCGGTCCTTTTCCTTTCTAAAGACAAAGGAATTTTCCGGTTGGAATATTATTGAAGATTTATGATAAAAGCATCCTAAAGATTGATTCTATACATCGTTTGACATGTTTCTACAAACTGTAATGAATCTTTTTGACTTTTCGTCTGGCCTGCGCATCGTGAATTTGGATTTGCGAACTAAACGCGCAAACAAAAAGGATGTATTTGCACATAAATGATGGACTTTATCGAACAAAACAAATATTTATTGTGGAACTGGGATTCCTGAGAGTGCATTCTGATGAAGATCGTCAAAGGTAAGTGAATATTTATAACGCTATTTTTGACTTTTACTGACTCCACAACATGGCGGGTATCTGTATGGCTTGTTTTTGTGTCTGAGCGCTATACTCAGATTATTGCATGGTGTGCTTTTTCCGTAAAACTTTTTTGAAATCTGACACAGCGATTGCATTAAGGAGAAGTATTTAGCGGAACCCCTAGCCGTAAGAAGTTATCCTCTTGACGCTAGGGGTCAGATTATTATAATTTAAAAAAAATAATGTTCCCAAGGTAAACAGACTATTTCTCAGGTCCAGATCGTAGAATATCCATATAATTTACAGATTAGGATAGAAAACACTCCAAAGTTTCCAAAACTGTCAAAATATTGTCTGTGAGTATAACAAAACTGATTCTGCAGGCGAAAACCTGAGAAAATCTAACCCGGAAGTGATATATATATATATTTTTTCTCTGTGTTTCCTGGCCCGTCTTTCTTCCATTTAAAGGGGTATCAACCAGATTCCTTTTACAATGGCTTCCTCAGGCTGTGACCAGGCTTTATGCATAGTTTCAGGCTTTTATTTAGAAAAATGAGCAAGATTTTTCAAAAGTAGTCAGGTGTCCTCAGATTAGTTCCTGCGCGCGAGAGGCTAGCGCTCCATTTCCTTTTTCTCTCTTATTGATTAGGTTACGGTCCGGTTGAAATATTATCGATTATGTTTGATAAAAACAACCTGAGGATTGATTATAAAAAACATTTGACATGTTTCTACGACCATTACGGATACTTTTTGGAATTTTCGTCGAACGGAATGAGGCTTTGGTTTTCTGAACATAAAGCGCAACCCAAATGGCGTTTTATTGTTATAAAAGTAATATTTATCGAACAAAAATAACATTTGTTGTGTAACTGGGAGTCTCGTGAGTGCAAACATCTGAAGATGATCAAAGGTAAGCGATTAATTTTATTGCTTTTTTGACTTTCGTGACCAAGCTAACCAAGTTTAACCTCTAATTCCTCCCAAACCCGGATCCGGGAGCACCCCCCACAGTAAAAAAGCTGACTAGCATAGCCTAGCATAGCGTCACAAGTAAATACTAGCATCTAAATATCATTAAATCACAAGTCCAAGACACCAGATGAAAGATACACATCTTGTGAATCCAGCCATCATTTCTGATTTTTAAAATGTTTTACAGGGAAGACACAATATGTAAATCTATTAGCTAACCACGTTAGCAAAAGACACCACTTTTTTTACTCCACCAGTTTTTTACTCCATCAGTACCTATCACTAATTCGACTAAATAAAAATATATATAGCCACTAACCAAGAAACAACTTCATAAGATGACAGTCTGATAACATATTTATGGTATAGCATATGTTTTTTTTGAAAAATGTGCATTTTTCAGGTATAAATCACAGTTCAACATTGCAGCTGCAATCTGAAATAGTGCCGAAGCTGCCAGAATAATTACAGAGACCAACGTCAAATAACTAATTACTCATCTTAAAACATTTCTGAAAAATACACAGCGTACAGCAAATGCAAGCCCAACATCTTGTGAATCCAGCCAATATGTCAGATTATTTAAGTGTTTTACAGCGAAAACACAATATAGCATTATATGAGCTTACCACAATAGCCAGAATCACAACCGCATTTACCAGCAGTAAATGTTAGCGATCGTAACAACCCAGCAAAAGATATCTAATTTTACTAACCTTGATATACTTCATCAGATGACAGTCCTGTAACATCATATTACATAATGCATATAGCTTTTGTTCGAAAATGTGCATATTTAGCAGCACACATCGTGGTTATGCAATGTAATCAGTAAAAACATGGCATGCATTCTGGCGGCGCCATCTTGGAAAGGCACCTAATCTAATCAATAAATAATCGAAAACTTGACTAAAAAAATACAGGTTGGACAGCAATTGAAAGATGCATTAGTTATTAATGCAACCGCTGTGTTAGATTTTTAAAATTAACGTTACTAGACATACAGTGTGCGTTACAGCCAGACCAGTGCCGCAATAATGGCCGAAAAATACTTTTACATTTTTCCACAGAACAACGAATTAACATCATAAATAGTTCTTACTATTAGTTGAGCTTCCATCAGAATCTTGGGCAAGGTGTCCTTTGTCCAAAAGAATCGTTGCTTTGTTGTAAAACGTCCTCTTCAACTTCGGAATTAGCAGCTAACAATAGCTACGTGGCACACACATGTCCAAATCCTCAAAACGCAATACTACGAAAATTCCGAAAATAGCAATATACTCGCATAAACTGATATAAATCGGTTTAAAATAACTTCGTTATGATGTTTCTAACACCTATATCGAATTAAATCACAGACGGATATATCTTAGGCCGATAACGAGAGCTTTTGAGCATGCCATTCTGATGTCCTCTCTTGCGTCTTGACGAGCGTCGAAAAGAACGGACCTTCCACTCCATGGCCTTTTATAAAGTCTGAGAAATATGTAGAGACTCCATTCCACTTCTCATTGGTTACTGACATCCAGGGGAAGGCGGGTGCAGTTCATTTCGACCCATAGGACACATACAGAGCTTTAAACTGATCCGAGATCAGAGCCTAGTTTTCAGACCTTCGCAGTTCCTGTCATGATTTTCGCTGCAGAAAGACTTCTGGTTCACCCACAGACATAATTCAAACGGTTTTAGAAACTAGAGATTGTTTTCTATCCAATAGTAATAATAATATGCATATTGTACGAGCAAGAATTGAGTACGAGGCAGTTTAATTTGGGAACGCAAAATGTCGAAGTTGAAACAGCACCCCCTGTATTCTCAAGAGGTTAAGAACAAGTTCTTAATTACAATGACGGCCAAGAAACAGTGGGTTAATAACTCCGTTGTTTGTGGGTGAGTCCCAGAAAGAGGGCCAATTATCTACAAAATTAATATTTTGGGAGGGTCAGTAAACAGTTTTCAAGCAGTGATTGACTGGTGAGACTGCTGTGGAGCTCATCACTCCCCCTAACTGGAACAATTACTTGATGCTGACTCATCTTTCTGGCTAATTTACACGCTGGAGCTATGTTGCGCTTGGTGACCTCTAATTGTTTCATCCTAACATTGTTGGTGCCGACGTGGATAGCAATATACCTAAACTTTCTACACTTGCCAGTTTTAGCCTCAGCCAGCACCATCTTCAGATGAGCCTTTATGTCGGTAGCCCTGCCTCCTGGTAAACAGTGTATGATTCTTTTTCAATCTAATCTTGCGGGTAATGGAGTCGCCAATGACTGGGGTTTTACATTTTTCTGAGCTAATAGTGGGAGGCTTCAGCAGCTCAGACTCCGTAACGGATGTAGGAGAGACCTGAGAAGGCACGGCCTTTGACTCCGACTTGTTGCTTAACTTGTCAATATGGGGGCGCTGTTTTCACTTTGTAAAAATTCGTTCCCAAATTAAACTGCCTCATACTCAATTCTTGCTCGTACAATATGCATATTATTATTACTATTGGATAGAAAACACTCTCTAGTTTCTAAAACCCTTTGAATTATATCTGTGAGTAAAACAGAACTCAAGTTGGAGCATACTTCCTGACAGGAACTGAGAAATCTGAAATCAGGCACTCTGTTCCAGGGTCAGTTTATTAATTTGCGTGTATTCTATTGGTCGACATGCACTGCATACGCCTTCCCCTAGATGTCAGCAAGCAGTGAGAATTGGAATGGTGTTGCTAGGTAGATCTGAGGCCGTATAAATGGGCTTGGCACGAGGGGTGCACCCTTTTCAACGTTCGTCATGGCGCAAAGCAGACCTCAGGATGGCATTCTGAAAAGCTCACGTTATCGGCGTTAGATATATCCGGCTCTGATTTTATTCGATATAGGTGTTAGAAACATCATAACGTAGTTATTTTAACCTTTTCTCAATATAGGGGGTGCTGTTTCAACATTAGCATTTATCGTCTCCAAATTAAACTGCCTCATACTCAATTCTTGCTCGTACAATATGCATATTATAGTTATTATTGGATAGAAAACACTCTCTAGTTTCTATAGCCGTTTGAATTATGTCTCTGAGTGAAACAGAACTCATTCTACAGCACTTTTCCTGATATGGAGTGAGATTTCAGACATTTTGGCCTCTGGTCCCAGGTCAGTTTTAACGTCCCTGTAAATCCTATGAGGATACAAACACTGCCCATGCCTTCCTCTAGATGTCAGTAAGAGGTGACAATTTGAATGGAGTCGATTGCGCAATCAAGGCCAGTATAAAACAGAAAAGACCGGATGTACCGTTCTTTTCCTGCTGCGCCTCACGCAAGATGGACGTCGGACTCTCTCTCTTTCCAAGCGTTGGTTTAGCCACTTATATATCGCCGGTCATGTTTTTACTCGTTATAGGTGTTAAAAACATCATAAGGTAGTTAATTTAAACCGTTTTATAGCAATTTATATCCGTTTAGTGCGATTTTGAGGCATTGCTTTGTGATGCACATTGAAGCACCGGGCACGTTTCGGGGTCCCGGTCGAACGTTAGTGGGCATTTCGACGGACAAGAGGACAGCTTTCGACCAAAAGAAGATTAGACCCAAGAAAGGATACATTGCCCAAGATACTGATGGAAGAACAGCTCACAGTAAGAACTATTTATGATGATAAATCGTTGTTCTGTCGAAAAATGTTATACGCATATTCCGCCATTTTTTTTGGTATAGCTTCGCTTGGCGAACCCTGTATTGCACAGTAAGGATATTTTTAGAAATGTAATTCAGCGATTGCATTAAGAACTAATTTGTCTTTCGATTGCTGTCCACCCTATATTTTTTAGTCAAGTTTACGATTAGTTATTCATTACGCCAGATCACTGTCCAAAATGGAGCCCGACATTTTCAGGCTAGTTTTGCTAGTATTGTCATGTTATAACCACGTTTTTTTGTGGCTAAATATGCACATTTTCGAACAAACTCTATATGTATGTTGTAATATGATGTTACAGGGGTGTCATCGGAAGAATTCTGAGAAGGTTAGTGAAAAAATTTATACATTTTGGCGATGATTACGTTATCTCTCTCTTTGGCTTGTATCAATGCTCGGGTAACGTTTGCACATGTGGTATGCTAATATAACGATTTATTGTGTTTTCGCTGTAAAACACTTAGAACATCTGAAATATTGTCTGAATTCACAAGATCTGTGTCTTTCCAATGCTATGCTTTGTCTATTTTTAAGAAATGTTTTATGATGAGTAAATTGGTAATACACGTTGCTCTCTGTATTTATTCTAGTCGAGTTGTGATGGTGGGTGCAATTGTAAACTATGATTTCTACCTGAAATATGCACATTTTTCTAACAAAAACTATCCTATACAATAAATATGTTATCAGACTGTCATCTGATGAGGTTTTTTCTTGGTTAGTGGCTATCAATATCTTTATTTGGCCGAATTGGTGATAGCTACTGGTGGAGAGAAAAAATGGTGGACAAAGAAAATGGTGTCTTTTGCTAACGTGGTTAGCTAATAGATTTACATATTGTGTCTTCCCTGTAAAACATTTTAAAAATCAGAAATGATTGCTGGATTCACAAGAAGTGGATCTTTCATCTGGTATCTTGGACTTGTGATTGAATGATATTTAGATGCTACTATTTACTTGTGACGCTATGCTAGCTATGCTATTCAGCTTTTTTACTGGTGGGGGGTGGGGGGTGCTCCCGGATCCGGGTTTCTGACTCGGTAGAAGTTAAACCGAGTTATATCAGTTTATATGAGTATATTGCGATTTTCGGTATTTTATTTGTTCTGCGTTATGGTGAGTTGGGCATGTCTGGGCCACATAGCTAATGTTTGCTGCTAATTACACGGTTGAAGACGACATTCTACAGCCGAGCAACGATTATTATGGACAAAGGACAACTTGCCCAAGATTCTGATGGAAGCTCAACAAATAGTAAGAAGTCTTTATGCTGTTAATTCGTATTTATGTTGAAAAATGTTAAACAATAATTCCGCCATTAATTTCGGCATGGTCTCGCTGTAACGCACGCTGTATGTCGTAGTAACGTTAATTTAAAAAATCTAACACAGCGGTCGCATTAAGAACTAATGTATCTTTCATTTGCTGTCCAACCTGTATTTTTTTGTCAAGATTATGATTAGTAATTGATTAGATTAGGTGCCTCTCCCAAGATTTCTCCCGACATTTTGTTGGCAGCTTGGCTACTATTCTCATTGTATAACCACGATTTGTGCCGCTAAATATGCACATTTTCAAACAAACAATATATGTATTGTGTAATATGATGTTATAGGACTGTCATCTGAAGAAGTTTGAGAAGGTTAGTGAAAAAATAAATATATTTTGCTGGTTTATTCGTTATCGCTATTGTTGGATTGAATCAATGCTGCTGTGTGGTTGGCTATTGTGGTAAGCTAATATAATGCTAAATTGTGTTTTCGCTGTAAAAAACTTAAAGAATCTGAAATATTGGCTGGATTCACAAGATCTTTGTCTTTCATTTGCTGTACGCTGTGTATTTTTCATAAATGTTTTATGATGAGTATTTCGGTAATTCACGTTGCTCTCTGTAGTTAGTTAATCCGAGCACGGGTAGCATTCCAGAGAGACATCAGGGATTGCAACGTGCTCTGCTTCACGGAAACATGGCTAACTCAAGGGACGCTAACGGAGTCGGTGCAGCCAGCTGGTTTCTTCATGCATCGCGCCGACAGAAACAAACATCTTTCCGGTAAGAAGAGGGGCGGGGGGGTATGCCTTATGATTAACGAGAAGTGGTGTGATCATCATAACAACACACAAGAACTCAAGTCGTTCTGTTCACCTGATCTAGAACTCCTCACAATCAAATGTCGACCGCATTATCTACCAAGGGAATTCTCGTCAATCATAATCACAGCCGTATACATTCCCCCCCAAGCAGACACATCGATGGCCCTGAACGAACTTTATCTGACTCTTTGTAAACTGGAAACCACACACCCTGAGGCTGCATTCATCGTAGCTGGGGATTTTAACAAGGCTAATCTAAAAACAAAACTCCCTAAATTCTATCAGCATATCGATTGTGCTACCAGGGCTGGAAAAACACTAGACCATTGTTATACTAATTTCCGCGACGCTTATAAGGCCCTCCCCCGCCCCCCTTTCGGAAAAGCTGACCACGACTCCATTTTGTTGATTCCAGCCTACAAACAGAAACTCAAACAACAAGCTCCCGCGCTCAGGTCTGTTCAACCCTGGTCCGACCAATCTGAATCCACGCTTCAAGACTGCTTCGATCACGCGGATTGGAATATGTTCCGCATCGCGTCCAACAACAATATTGACGAATATGCTGATTCGGTGAGCGAGTTCATTAGGAAGTGCATTGACGATGTCGTACCCACAGCAACGATAAAAACATTCCCAAACCAGAAACCGTGGATTGACGGCAGCATTCGCGTGAAACTGAAAGCGCGAACCACTGCTTTTAACCAGGGCAAGGTGACCGGAAGCATGACCGAATACAAACAGTGTAGCTATTCTCTCCGCAAGGCAATCAAACAGGCTAAGTCTCAGTACAGAGACAAAATCGAGTCGCAATTCAACAGCTCAGACACAAGAGGTATGTGGCAGGGTCTACAGTCAATCACGGATTACAAAAAGAAAACCAGCCCCGTCGAGGACCAGGATGTCTTGCTCCCAGACAGGCTAAACAACTTTTTTGCCCGCTTTGAGGACAATACAGTGCCACTGACACGGCCCCCTACCAAAACCTGCGGGCTCTCCTTCACTGCAGCCGAGGTGAGTAAAACATTTAAACGTGTTAACCCTCGCAAGGCTGCAGGCCCAGACGGCATTCCCAGCCGCGTCCTCAGAGCATGCGCAGACCAGCTGGCTGGTGTGTTTACGGACATATTCAATCAATCCTTATCCCAGTCTGCTGTTCCCACATGCTTCAAGAGGGCCACCATTGTTCCTGTTCCCAAGAAAGCTAAGGTAACTGAGCTAAACGACTACCGCCCCGTAGCACTCACTTCCGTCATCATGAAGTGCTTTGAGAGACTAGTCAAGGACCATATCACCTCCACCCTACCGGACACCCTAGACCCACTCCAATTTGCTTACCGACCCAATAGGTCCACAGACGACGCAATCGCAACCACACTGCACACTGCCCTAACCCATCTGGACAAGAGGAATACCCATGTGAGAATGCTGTTCATCGATTACAGCTCAGCATTTAACACCATAGTACCCTCCAAACTCGTCATCAAGCTCGAGACCCTGGGTCTCGACCCCGCCCTGTGCAACTGGGTCCTGGACTTCCTGACGGGCCGCCCCCAGGTGGTGAGGGTAGGTAACAACATCTCCACCCCGCTGATCCTCAACACTGGGGCCCCACAAGGGTGCGTTCTGAGCCCTCTCCTGTACTCCCTGTTCACCCACAACTGCGTGGCCATGCACGCCTCCAACTCAATCATCAAGTTTGCGGATGACACTACAGTGGTAGGCTTGATTACCAACAACGACGAGACGGCCTACAGGGAGGAGGTGAGGGCCCTCGGAGTGTGGTGTCAGGAAAATAACCTCACACTCAACGTCAACAAAACAAAGGAGATGATTGTGGACTTCAGGAAACAGCAGAGGGAGCACCCCCCTATCCACATCGACGGGTCAGTAGTGGAGAAGGTGGAAAGTTTTAAGTTCCTCGGTGTACACATCACGGACAAACTGAATTGGTCCACCCACACAGACAGCGTTGTGAAGAAGGCGCAGCAGCGCCTCTTCAACCTCAGGAGGCTGAAGAAATTCGGCTTGTCACCAAAAGCACTCACAAACTTCTACAGATGCACAATCGAGAGCATCCTGTCGGGCTGTATCACCGCCTGGTACGGCAACTGCTCCGCCCACAACCGTAAGGCTCTCCAGAGGGTAGTGAGGTCTGCAGAACGCATCACCAGGGGCAAACTACCTGCCCTCCAGGACACCTACACCACCCGATGTCACAGGAAGGCCATAAAGATCATCAAGGACAACAACCACCCAAGCCACTGCCTGTTCACCCCGCTATCATCCAGAAGGCGAGGTCAGTACAGGTGCATCAAAGCAGGGACCGAGAGACTGAAAAACAGCTTCTATCTCAAGGCCATCAGACTGTTAACCTTTTGTCAATAGGGGGAGCTGTTAGCATTATTTTTTTTTTTACATTTCCAAATTAAACTGCCTCGTACTCAATTCTTGATCGTACAATATGCATATTATTGTTATTATTGGATAGAAAACAGTCTATAGTTTCTATAGGAGTTGAAATTTTGTCTCTGAGTGGTACAGAACAATTTCTACAGCACTTTTCATGACAGGGTTCAGATTTCAGAAATTTTTACCTCTGATCTGGGGTCTGTTTATAAGGCCACAGTGAATGCTATGAAGAAACCGACACTGCCTACGTCTTCCTCTGGGTGTCTGTACGTCATCACGTTTTCAATGAAATCGATGGGACGTTCACAGCCATTATAAATGACCAAAATGTACAGAGACCGCCCTTTCTCAACGTGCGCCTCAAGCGTGAAGGCCATCGGACCTGTCTCGTTCCAAGTCGTTTTCTAACCAGCAATATTTCTCCGGTCATGTTTTCAGTCGTTATAGTTGTTAAAAACATCATAATGTAGTGAATTTTAACCGTTTTATATCAATTTATATCCGTTTAGTGCGATTTTGAGGAATTTCTTTGTCGTGCACTCTGAAAGTTTGGACACGCTTTAGGGTGTCGGTCGTTGGTGATGGACATTTCGAAGGACAGAGGACATCTATCGACCAAAAGACGTTTATAACATAGAAAGGATACATTGCCCAAGAATATGATGGAAGATCAGCTCAAAGTAAGCAATATTTAATATGATAAACCGTGTTTCTGTCGAAATATTTTAAACGCATATATCGCCATTTTGTTTGGTATAGCTTCACTTGGCCAACCCTGTATTGAAAAGTAAGGATAATTTTAAAAATGTAAATCAGCGGTTGCATTAAGAACTAATTTGTCTTTCGATTCCTGTCAACCCTGTATTTTTTAGTCAAGTATATGATTAGCTTTTAATTAAACTAGATCACTCTGATAGATGACGTCAGACATATTGAGGCTTGATTTCCTAGTATTTTCATTGTGTAACCACGGTTTTGTATGGCTAAATATGCACCTTTTCGAACAAACTGTATATGTATATTGTAAAATGATGTTACAGGAGTGTCATCGGAAGAATTCTGAGAAGGTTAGTGAAAAAATTAATATCTTTTGGCGGTGATTACGTTATAGCGCTCTTTGGCTGGAATCGATGCTCTGGTAACGTTTGCACATGTAGTATGCTAACTTATCGATTTATTGTGTTTTCGCTGAAAAACGCTTAGAAAATCTGAAATATGGTCTGAAATCACAAGAACTGGGTCTTTCCATTGCTATGCTTTGTCTATTTTTATGAAATGTTTTATGATGAGTAAATTGGTCATACACGTTGCTCTATCTAGTAATTCTAGTGGATTTGTGATGGTCGGTGCAATTGTAAACTGTGATTTCTACCTGAAATATGCACTTTTTTCTAACAAAAACTATCCTATACCATGAATATGTTATCAGACTGTCATCTGATGGTTTTTTTTATAGGTTATTGGCTATCAATATCTTAGTTGAGCCGAATTGGTGATAGCACCTGAAGGAGTAAGAAACTGATGGAGTTAGAATAGTGGTGTATTTTGCTAACGTGTTTAGCTAATAGATTTACATATTTTGTCTTCCCTGTAAAACATTTTAAAAATCTGAAATGGTGGCTTTATTCACAAGATCTGTATCTTTCATCTGGTGTCTTGGACTTGTGATTTAATGATATTTAGATGCTACTATCTACTTCTGAAGCTATGCTATCTATGCTAATCAGTGTGTGGGGGGTGGGGGGTGCTCCCGGATCCGGGTTTCTGAGGCAGTAAAAGTTAAACAGCCACCACTAACATTTAGCGGCCGCTGCCAACATACTGACTCAACTCCAGCCACTTTAAAAATGGGAATTGATGGAAATTATGTAAAAATGTACCACTAGCCACTTTAAGCAATGCCACTTAATACAATGTTTACATACCCTACATTACCCATCTCATATGTATATACTGTACTCTATATCATCTACTGCATCTTGCCATCTTTATGCAATACATGTACCACTAGCCACTTTAAACTATGCCACTTTATGTTTACATACCCTACAGTACTCATCTCATACGTATATACCGTACTCTATACCATCTACTGCATCTGCCATGCCGTTCTGTACCACCACTCATTCATATATCCTTATGTACATATTCTTTATCCCTTTACACTTGTGTGTGTGTGTAAGGTAGTAGTGTGGAATTGTTAGGTTAGATTACTGTTGGTTATTACTGCATTGTCGGAACTAGAAGCACAAGCATTTCGCTACACTCGCATTAACATCTGCTAACCATGTGTATGTGACTAATAAAATTTGATTTGATTTGATTTGATTTATTCTAGTTGCTTTGGTGAGAGTTGTGATGGTGGCTGCAATGTAAAACTATGATTTATACCTGAAATATGCATATTCTTCAAACAAAACATATGTTATACAATAAATATGTTATCAGACTGTCATCTGATGAAGTTGTTTCTTGGTTAGTGACTATTTATATCTTTATTTGGTCGAATTTGTGATAGCTACCTATGCAGGAAAAAAATGGTGGGAAAAAAGTTGTGTCTTTTGCTATGGTGGTTAGCTAATAGAAATACATATTGTGTCTTCCCTGTAAAACATTTTAAAAATCAGAAATGATGGCTGGATTCACAAGATGTGTATCTTTCATTTGGTATCTTGGACTTGTGATTTCATGAACATTTTATTATATGATATCCCTGTGGCTTTAGGCTAGGCTATGCTAGTCAGCTTTTTTGATGGGGGGGGATCCCGGATCCGGGTTTGTGACTCGTGTGGAAAACCGGTTGAAAGCTTCTGTCGGCTCAATGAGTGACACCGGTTGATCACACTGTTGGGACTGTGTGGGGGGATTAACACTACTATATGCACTTACTTTTGGCACATATGCTGTTTCATTCTTTCGTACACTGAAACTGCCCTTGCCTAATGATTGCGTCTGAAGCAATCCACAAGATGATTGTTCTGCTGCATTTTATGAGTACAGCGACTGCAATTAGAGGGCATAAAGTCAGTTCTACAGGACCTCCACCAGACAAAAAGCTATGTAGTAACATTATGTCCAGATAAACCTTCTGGGGTGAAAAAAGTTGAATAAAAGATGTAGAGTGAGGACGAGCAGAGTCTGTCACTTCAGCAGAGGAGATCTCCAGATCCACACTGCCGGTATGAACCTGAGCTGACATGCGAGAAGGGACAGTTTTCTGGACATACCCTGATTTGGTGATGAAACTCTGGTTTAGACCTGGGATACTAACGATACCACTGTAGATTGTTTTCAGAGCCTGTGTAGCTGCAGGATAGTGTGATGGTATCACCCTTCACACCACCTACCATAGACCTAGTGGGATTAATGTAATCTTCAAAACTACCATCTGTCAGAAAAGGAAAAACATGTGACTATTTTTGATAGCTTTTTTTGACAACTATCAAATATACACTGGAAATCTCTTTAAATCGGCGTATTCCTCCAAAGTTCAGGTGTCCTGAGTCTGCACAACTCTGCTAGGACCTAGGATCAAGAGAGACTCAAGTGTTTTAGTACTATATCTCTTGACACAATGATGAAAATAATCATGGCCTCTAAACCTTCAAGCTGCATACTGGACCCTATTCCAACTAAACTACTGAACGAGCTGCTTCCTGTGCTTGTCCCTCCTATGTTGAACATAATAAACGGCTCTCTATCCACCAGATGTGTACCAAACTCCCTAAAAGTGGCAGTAATAAAGCCTCTCTTGAAAAAGCCAAACCTTGACCCAGAAAATATTAAAAACTTCGGCCGATATCGATTCTTCCATTCCTCTCAAAAATTTTAGAAAAAGCTGTTGCGCAGCAACTCATTGCCTTCCTGAAGACAAACAATGTATACGAAATGCTTCAGTCTGGTTTTAGACCCCATCATAGCACTGAGACTTGTGACGGTGGTAAATGACCCTTTAATGGCGTCAGACCGAGGCTCTGCATCTGTCTTCGTGCTCCTAGACCTTAGTGCTGCTTTTGATACCATCGATCACCACATTCTTTTGGAGAGATTGGAAACCCAAATTGGTCTACACGGACAAGTTCTGGCCTGGTTTAGATCTTATCTGTCGGAAAGATATCAGTTTGTCTCTGTGAATGGTTTGTCCTCTGACAAATCAACTGTACATTTCGGTGTTCCTCAAGGTTCCGTTTTAGGACCACTATTGTTTTCACTATATATTTTACCTCTTGGGGATGTCATTCGAAAACATAATGTTAACTTTCACTGCTATGCGGATGACACACAGCTGTACATTTCAATGAAACATGGTGAAGCCCCAAAATTGCCCTCGTTAGAAGCCTGTGTTTCAGACGTAAGGAATTGGATGGCTGCAAACGTTCTACTTTTAAACTCGGACAAAACAGAGATGCTTGTTCTAGGTCCCAAGAAACAAAGAGATCTTCTGTTGAATCTGACATTTAATCTTGATGGTTGTACACTCGTCTCAAATAAAACTGTGAAGGACCACGGCGTTACTCTTGACACTGATCTCTTTTTTGACAAACATATCAAGACTGTTTCAAGGACAGCTTTTTTCCATCTACGTAACATTGCAAAAATCAGAAACTTCCTGTCCAAAGATTATGCTGAAAAATTAATCCATGCTTTTGTTACTTCTAGGTTAGTCTACTGCAATGCTCTACTTTCCGGCTACCCGGATAAAGCACTAAATAAACTTCAGTTAGTGCTAAATATGGCTGCTAGAATCCTGACTAGAATCCAACATTTTTATCATATTGCTCCAGTGCTAGCCTCCCTACACTGGCTTCCTGTTAAGGCAAGGGCTGAATTCAAGGTTTTACTGCTAACCTACAAAGCATTACATGGGCTTGTTCCTACCTATCTTTCTGATTTGGTCCTGCCGTACATAGCTACACGTACGCTACGGTCACAAGACGTAGGCCTCCTAATTGTCCCTAGAATTTCTAAGCAAACAGCTGGAGGCAGGGCTTTCTCCTATAGAGCTCCATTTTTATGGAATGGTCTGCCTACCCATGTGAGAGACGCAGACTCGGTCTCAACCTTTAAGTCTTTACTGAAGACTCATCTCTTCAGTGGGTCACATGATTGAGTGTAGTCTGGCCCAGGAGTGTGAAGGTGAATGGAAAGGCTCTGGAGCAATGAACCGCCCTTGCTGTCTCTGCCTGGCCGGTTCCCCTCTCTCCACTGGGATTCTCTGCCTCTAACCCTATTACAGGGGCTGAGTCACTGGCTTACTGGTGCTCTTTCATGCCGTCCCTAGGAGGAGTGCGTCACTTGAGTGGGTTGAGTCACTGACGTGATCTTCCTGTCTGGGTTGGCGCTCCCCCTTGGGTTGTGTCGTGGCGGAGATCTTTGTGGGCTATACTCGGCCTTGTCTCAGGATGGTAAGTTGGTGGTTGAAGATATCCCTCTAGTGGTGTGGGGTCTGTGCTTTGGCAAAGTGGGTGAGGTTATATCCTTCCTGTTTGGCCCTGTCCGGGGGTATCATCGGATGGGGCCACAGTGTCTCCTGACCCCTCTTGTCTCAGCCTTCAGTATTTATGCTGCAGTAGTTTGTGTCGGGGGCCTAGGGTTAGTTTGTCATATCTGGAGTACTTCTCCTGTCTAATCCGGTGTCCTGTGTGAATTTAAGTATGCTCTCTCTAATTCTCTCTTTCTCTCTTTCTTTCTCTCTCTCGGAGGACCTGCGCCCTAAGACCATGCCTCAGGACTACCTGGCATGATGACTCCTTGCTGTTCCCAGTCCACCTGGCCGTGCTGCTGCTCCAGTTTCAACTGTTCTGCCTGCGGCTATGGAACCCTGACCTGTTCACCGGACGTGCTACCTGTCCCAGACCTGCTGTTTTCAACTCTCTAGAGACAGCAGGAGCGGTAGAGATACTCTAAAATAATCGGCTATGAGAAGCCAACTGACATTTACTCCTGAGGTGCTGACTTGCTGCCACCTCGACAACTACTGTGATTATTATTATTTGACCATGCTGGTCATCTATGAACATTTGAACATCTTGGCCATGTTCTGTTATAATCTCCACCCGGCACAGCCAGAAGAGGACTGGCCACCCCTCATATCCTGGTTCCGCTCTAGGTTTCTAGAAGCCACCGTGCTTCTACACCTGCATTGCCTGCTGTTTGGGGTTTTAGGCTGGGTTTCTGTACTGCACTTTGAGATATCAGCTGATGTAAGAAGGGCTATATAAATAAATGTTATTTTATTTTGATTTGGAGTTAAAATGGTCAAATTGAATACAGCACTCACAAACAAGGACTTACAGGCAGAGTTGAATATCTCTCTCTATAGCAGTCTTTCAGTCTTGCTGATTGGAGAAAATGTTGTAGCTCCACCGACTGCCAAAGACAGGGGCTGGTGAACAACCAACTTTTTTCTGTGTGTGCAATGCAATCCTTGTTTAATGTACATAATATACATTAAAATAATGCATTAATTTTGAATGAATCCAGACCATTCTATTTATACTGCATTATCAAGAAAACGGGAATTAATGGCAGCAGCTAATGGGGATCCATAATAAATACAAATACAAATGTAGAAATGAAGCTGGATTTAGGGATTGAGTTATGGCTCGGGTTAGGATTGGTCTGGGATGTGGATATTACGATAGTGTCAGGGTTTGGGTAAAATAGTGTTCTGGACATATTAATTAACAGTGTTTCTGGGTTTCCTGTCACTGTGGGCCTCAGAGCACAGTAGTACAGAGCAGAGTCTGTCAGCAGAGGAGATCGCCAGATCCATATGTTTGGTCTTTTTGTCATGATTTAGAGTGAACCCTGGTGTAATATCCACATACTCCATAACCAGTAACTGTGGTGCTGATTTCAGATAATGACGATACCATTGAATATAGTTTCCAGAGGAGTAGTTACAAGAGAGAGTAACTCTGTCCCTGTCCAAAGTCAGCACTGCATCAGTGTAGGGTGATATTACCTGTGGAGTACTGAGACCTGTAAAACATAATACTATATATGATGTAATACTCTACACACGCATGAACGATTGAATTCATTTCAAATGCAGATTAAAGAGAAAACATTTTCAAGGTAAAAAACATGTATCCCCATGTCTTGCATCATCTCTATATTGTTTGATTTGAAAATAAATACACCTTAACATAATAACACTCCGTTTCAATAAAAAATGTAATTACTTACCTATCAAGTGAAAGAAGAGTAATAGTGAACAGAACAACATTGTAGATGTCAGGATGTGTAGAATAAGCACCAGCTGCTGATGAAAAGCACAAAATCAACTGGCTATAATCGTTGTGATAGTATCAAGTTTTATCTTGAGGTTTCATAATCTAATCCTGAGTTGTATACTCTAGCTCCTCCTACTGACTACGTAGAATCAAACAAAAAGGTGTCATGTAGATTTGAAAGCAGTTTACAAATGATTTATGCAAGAAACTCCATTTGATGGCGCTGTGGTCAAACTAAAGATAGCAGATGTTTGTAAAACCACAAATAGACAGGTCTATATTCTGCTGATTGCTGAGTGAGTGACTCATGTGTCTCTGTGGACATTACAACACAGCATTACAGAGCAGAGTCTTTCCCTTCAGCAAAGGAGATCTCCAGATCTGCCCAAGTTTTCCCTTTATTCATTTTTACAGTGAGGCTAGGGTGCAGAAAGTTAAATAATTGTGTGGATAAATGCCATACTGTATGAGGTTAGATGCTAGGGTGAATTCCAACACAGTTTTTAAAGGAGAATGTATTATCTTGACTAAGCCCTACCCCTACCCGAAATATGCATAAGAAGAGTTTATTGTGAGCTGTCTGGTTTTTGTACGGTGTTTCTGGGTTTCCTGTCACTGTGGGCTGCAAGGCGCAGTAGTACAGAGCAGAGTCTGTCAATTGAGCAGAGGAGATCTCCAGATCCACTCGTTTGGCTTTTTTGTCATGATTTAGTAAGAACCCTGGTGTTTTTGTAAGCATATGTTCCATAACCAGTAACTGTGGTGCTGATTTGGGATATTGTCGATACCATTGAAGAGTGTTACCAGAAGAGGTGTAGTTACAAGAGAGAGTAACTCTGTCCCTTTCAGAAGCCACTTCTACATCAGTGTAGGGTGTTAATACCTGTTCAGAACTGAGACCTGTAAAACATAAAACATATATTACATTTAATATTTTAAAACCACATGACAGAATGAATTAATTCCAAATGCAGTGTAAAGATAAAAATGTTGTGCATTATCTCTACATTCTTTGATTTGAAAAATAAATACACCTAAACATATTCACACTAATTTTAAATGAAAAATGTAATTACTTACCTATCAAGTCAAAGAAGAGTAAAAGTGAACAGAACAACATTGTAGATGTCAGGATGTGTAGAATAAGCACCAGCTGCTGATGAAAAGCACAGCATCAATTGGCTATGATCTTCATGGTAGTATCATGTCTTATTTTGAGGATTCTATGATCTAATTCTCAGTTTCATACTCTAGCTCCTCCTACTGACAATGTAGAATCAAAGACGTTTCATATACATTTGATTTATTCACTAGAGAATCCACTTGATGGCACTGTGGTCTAACAGAAGAGAGCAGATGCTTGTAAATCCATAAAATTCAGCTCACTGCTGAGTCAATAAGTTATGCGTCAATGTGGACGTCACAGCACAGAAGTACAGTGCAGGGTGTTGTATGTTTTTTGTACAGTGTTTCTCAGTTTCTTGTCATTGTTGGCGGTTGAGCTAACGTAGGCTAATGCGATTAGCATGAAGTTGTAAGTAACAAGAACATTTCCCAGGACATATCTAATATTGGCAGAAAGCTTAATTCTTATTAATCTAACTGCACTGTCCAATTTACAGTAGCTATTACAGTGAAAGATTACCATGCTATTGTTTGAGGAGACTGCACAACTTTGTACATGAAAAGTTAATAATAAACAAATTAGGCACATTTGGGCAGACTTGATACAAAATTATGAACAGAAATGCAATAGTTTATTGGATCAGTCTAACAATTTTGCACGTACACTGCTGCCATCTAGTGACCAAAATCTAAATTGCACCTGGGCTGGGAAAATACATTATGGCCTTTCTCATGCATTTCAAAGATGATGATTCGAAGAAATACAAAAGAACGTTTGTTTTTTTCTTTGTATTATCTTTTACCAGATCTATGGTGTTATATTCTCCTACATTCCTTTCACATTTCCACAAACTTCAAAGTGTTTCCTTTAAAATGTTACCAAGAATATGCATATCCTTTCTTCAGGGCCAGAGCTACATGCAGTTAGATTTGGGTGTGTCATTTTAGGCAAAAATTGGGGGGAAAAGGGGCGGATCCTTAAGAGTATGACAGGAACACAGTAATTTACTAACCTGTCGGTATACAAAGTAAAATAATTGTGTAGCTTTTTAAAAATTACTTACAGTAGTAGTAAGCCACACCACTGCCCTAAAACATGCACAACAGGAGTTTATCATGAACTTTCAGGTTTTTGTACAATGTTTCCGGGTTTCCTGTCACTGTGGACTGCAAGGAGCAATAGTACAGAGCAGAGTCTTTTACATCAGCAGAAGAGATCTCCAGATCCACACAGGTTCTATCCTTCTTCAGTTTAATAGACAGTCGTGGGTATGGAAGAGTAGGTGTGAGTGCACCTGCATGCACAGTGAGGCGAAGACCTTTGGAGTATGACCTGGTGTCAAGAAGGGCAGCAAAGAAGCCACTTCTCTCCAGGAAAAACTTCAGGGACGGACTGATATTCTGCAAAAGGTACAGGGATTGGACTGCTGAGGACTGGGGTAAAGTCATTTTCTCTGATGCGTCCCCTTTCCGATTGTTTGGGGCATCCGGAAAAAAGCTTGTCCGGAGAAGACAAGGTGAGCGCTACCATCACCATGTGTCACGCCAACAGTAAAGCATCCTGAGACCATTCATGTGTGGGGTTGCTTCTCAGCCAAGGGAGTGGGCTCACTCACAATTTTGCCTAAGAACACAGCCATGAATAAAGAATGGTACAAAACACATCCTCCGAGAGCAACTTCTCCCAACCATCCAGGAACAGTTTGGTGACCAACAATGCCTTTTCCAGCATGATGGAGCACCTTGCCATAAGGCAAAAGTGATAACTAAGTGGCTCGGGGAACAAAACATCGATATGTTGGGTCCATGGCCAGGAAACTCCCCAGACCTTAATCCCATTGAGAAAGTGGTCAATCCTCAAGAGGCGGGTGGACAAACAAAAACCCACAAATTCTGACAAACTCCAAGCATTGATTATGCAAGAATGTGCTGCCATCATCCAGGATGTGGCTCAGAAGTTAATTGACAGCATGCCAGGGAGGATTGCAGAGGTCTTGAAAAAGAAGGATCAACACTGCAAATATTGACTCTTTGCATCAACTTCATGTAATTGTCAATAAAAGCCTTTGACACTTATGAAATGCTTGTAATTATAGGTCAGTATTCCATAGTAACATCTGACAAAAATAGCTTAACCTCTCTGGGATATGTGGGATGCTTACGCTTAGTCTGTCACTTCAGCAGAGGATATCTCCAGATCCACACGTTTGGCCTTTTTATCATGTTCTAGAGTAAACTCTGGTGTTTTGCAGACATTAACTCCATAACCAGTAACTGTGGTGGTGATTTGGGATATTGTCGATACCATTGAAGAGTGTCACCAGCAGTGTAGTTACAAGAGAGTGTAACTCTGTCCGTGTCCAAAGCCAGCACTGCATCAGTATAGGGTGTAATTACCTCTTCAGAATTGAAACATAATACCGTAAATCCACATGGAAGATTGATAATATTTCCTTGGATAGTGCATTACTAGTATTATTAAAGATACATAAAATAGACAATATTTATACAACATCTTTATACAACAAACGCTGTCTCTTACCTGTAATTGTTGTGAACACTAAATTAGAAAAAGTAACATAATGGTCTTTGTAAGAGAGACAAACTGACAGTAAAGGCAGCAAATCAGACTGATTTCTGTTCTTTCCAAGAGTGTTCTACTGTTGTTGCTGTTGCTATGGTTGTTGCTGCTCCTCCTGCTTAGATGGATTTTATTAATGTAGATAGAATCATGTCTTATCACAAGGATTCATAATCTAATTTTTTGTTTTAGCTCCTCCTACTGACTATATTAAAACAATGACATTTTATATGTACATTTGAAAGTACAAGGACATGTTTTAGTACAGAGTTTCTGGGTTCCCTGTCACTGTGGGCTCAACAGCACAATAGTACATTGCAGAGTCTCTCACTTCAGCAGAAGAGCTCCCCAGATCCACACAGTTCTTCTCATCATTCAGTTTGACTGACAGTCAAGGATCCAGACCTGGTGCCCGTGATGGAGACCCAACACCATGCAGGATAAGCAGGATATACTGAGGAGGTGATCCAAGGTCCTGGAGATACCATTGAAGAGAGACTGCAGATGAGTAGGTGCATAAAAGTGTAATATTGCTACCTGCTGGAGCATACACCTCCTCTCTGATTGGCTCAATGGTCTGACCATTACTGTCACCTGCAAGAAATGCAAAATATGTTATTCTTCTATTTTTACTCTGTTATAGATCTATTTTCAATTCATTAACACTTTTGATTCAAAAGAACACCATTCAAAAATGACTAATTAGAGTAGATTACTTACATGCAAGTACTTAAAGCAAAATAAATGTGGGGATTGACATTGTGGCTGAAACTGGAATTTAAAATGATAACACACAGCACAACAAGATTTGTGTGAACTAAAAAAATATCCTCCTCCTTCTAGTTCTGAATGGACCATCTCTTCTCAGACCTTTGAAGCCCCAACCCAAAATACAGAGAGTTGTCAGATGATCAGAAGTAACAACAGACTTCTTGTTGCTGCTTGATTCCACTGCCACATCCTCAAAATGCAGGGCTGCACTGAAATATGATTACCTTAGTCTCCCCCTTTAAATTGGATAAAACTGTGTTATTTATCTCCATTTATTTTCTTGATTTTAGGTCAACAGAGTTGGCAGAAGGACCTGACCTGTCTACTGTGATGTCATAGGGGAAACATTGCTTGAAGGGCATATCTGTAAGATAATTAATCTATTCATCTTAAGGCAATTCATTAATATACAGGCGTTTTTGTTTTCATCTTTATAGCTATAATTTACAGTATAAATCTGCAACATATTTGGATAACCGAATGAGTTTCTGTCACTTTTTCATTTGTTCATTTGTTTCAACAAATAATTCACTGTTCATTTCCAGCCTACATTATTTTTTTTGTCTATTTAAGGTAACCTAATAATTGACATGTTTCTCTTAGGGGATGTTGGTGTTTTCAGTTCACATTTTTGTACAGTGTGTCTGGGTTTCATTTCATTGTGGGCTCGAGGGCACAGTAGTATAGAGCAGAATCTGCCACTTCAGCAGAGGAGATCTCCAGATCTACACAGGTTCTCTCATTGTTCAGTTTAACAGACAGTCGAGGGTCTTCAGGTTTAGCTTTCACTACAGAGGGGTTTGAGGACACTCCAGTGAGGAAGAGGAAGATGGGAGATGATCCAGGGTACTGTTGATACCACTGGAGAGTACTAGCAGAGGAGTAATTACAGGACAGATTTATGACATCACCCTCCAACCTAACATCTTATCTGTTGTTGGAGTAATGTCATTCCCATAACTGCCACCTGTAAAACATTAATGAAAACAGGAATTGTTATCAGGAAATTATTATAAAATTAAAATAATTATTCAGTCAAGTGCATTAAAAATGGACAGAAGATCCTTCACAGGAATATGACTCCAGTCATCAGTAACTACTGTTAGATTCTGGGTGAAACTTGGAACATTGGTATATTCATAAGGATAGTGTCCAACCGTGAACGAGACTAGTTTTAACATCAGAAGTTAATGGTTATCTGTAGGAGTCAGATGGCTTTGGAATGTGTAGGGGAGACGGGTGGAGATCTTAGAACCTAACAATGTCACTGAGGGAGAGAGGGTAATGTATAACGTTTACATTATGCCAGGATATGTTATTGTTAGCCATCAGGGTTCCTCTGGGAGGAGAAGAGACACAGTCTGGTATCAATAACCATGACAGCCTTGAGTTGGGGAGGAGTGAGCACTTTGGGGTAGAGGTCAGGTTAGATGAAGTGAGGAAGAACAGATATCACTAAGGTTCTGTCTAGCAACAGTGATGCATTGGCTGTTCAGTTGTGGAGAAGGAGACTCAGCCTTGGAGAAAGGGTTAAATATCAGTTCATGTATGAAATGTTGTTTGTCTGAATGCAGCTGTATCGACCCTTTGGGAAGAATTAAACTTGGTTAAGCTTCTCTAGTGTCCGTGAGCTATTTACTCAGAAAATTAGAACCTAACACTAAATTCACAGTGATTGGATATGATGAATAGCATCAAATTCACCCACTAGTGCATATATTCAAATGTATCCTCGTAACATGCTGGTAAGTGTTATTTAGCACAGTGAAAAGAGTGAATACACGTATAGTTATGACAGAATGACTCCCCTGGTTTCTCACTGTCAGCTATAAAAGGCATTTCCTTTCCTCTGCCTCAGTTATATAACACCTCCCATTGACTTAAAAAACGGCACGCAACACAAAGTACTGTACACACACACGCACGTGCACACAGTGTATATCCTGTTGTAACAATGGGCTTCAGAGCACAGCAGTACACAGCAGAGTCAGACAGCTGCATCCTCTGAATCGTCAATGGGACTGATTGTGTATTAGGGGAAACATTGCTTGAAGGGCATATCTGTAAGATAATTAATATATTCAACATCAGACAAATAATTAATTCACAGTTATTTTTGTTTTCCTATTTAAATCTAGAATTTACAGTATAAATCTGCAACTTATTCAGAAAACTGAATGAGTTTCTGTCACTTTTTCATTTGTTTCAACATATTATTATTGTTTATTGAAACTAATTCACTAATTTCCAGCCTACATGTATATGTTTTGTCTACTGAAGGTAACCTAGTAATGAACATTTCTTAGGGGATGTCAGTGTATTCAGTTCACATTTTTGAACAGTGTGTCTGGGTTTCCTTTCACTGTGAGCCTCAGAGCACAATAGTACAGAGCAGAGTCTGTTACTTCAGCAGAGGAGATCTTCAGATCCACACATTCGGTCACTTTGTCATAATTAACTGACATTCGTGGATATGGTGGATCTGCAGTAACTATTGTCTCAGCAGATGCTCAATACACTGAGATGAGGAGGAGGAATTGGGGAGAAGATGTGCTATATTGGTGATACCATAAGACACTGCCTCCACCAGATACTGTGTAGTTGCAGGAAAGCTTGAAAATGCCACCATCAAATCAAATCAAATGTATTTATAAAGCCCTTCTTACATCAGCTGATGGTCATAATCGGAATAATCAATACACTGATTGATTTCTCCTCCCTTCAGACTGATTTTTGCATGCATTCATTCTCCTCTGAAGTTTTCCTCTGTGTCTCACTATGTGTCACTCTGCTTACAGACCAATGTCACATCCACTACATCGGTTAAATCGTTTTTTTCTCTCTACACTAGTGCCGCTGTTGATAGGCTGCTGTACTAATCACTCTTGAAAGGAGAGAGGACATTAACAGGTGTGACCAAAATCACTCTGGTAGCCTGAAAACATATTCTAGGAATCTGATATGCAATAAAAGAAAAATGTAAGCAATGTGCATGCTTTCCCAAAAGCACAGTAGTAGAGAGCTGTGTCCTTCAGGGTTAGATGTTTTATGTTCAGATGTTTTATGTTGTGGATTTATATTGACTATCAGAGGAATGTTTACTGGTACTTTATGTAGCACCTTAACCATTAAAAACTGAGGTGCCTGGTTAGTGTACTGCTGGTACCTGTAAAGAACACGCCGTGAGTCAGAAAGCAGGTGCGGGAACGTGAGTTTTAAGACTGTACAGATACAAAAGAACAAACATGGGAAGCGTATAGTGAGCGAAAAAACAATGACACCTAAGGACTGATGACAACAGAGGTCTAAATAAAGAGGAGGAAATCAGGGAAGTGATGGAGTACAGTTGTGCTTAATGATGAGGCGCAGATGTGCTGCGTAATGATGAGTTGCCAGGTCAGGTGGTAAATAGACCGGAGACGCTGAATGTTGGAGAAGGGGAGCAGGAGTAGACATGACAGTACCAATAAAGCAGAATATTATCACTGCTTGTATCATATGAGCAACTCAGTGTGACAGATTCTCCTTCTGTACAGATGACTCTGGGCTTTAGAGGAGTAATGTGATCCCCAGCAATCAGTTCTGTAACGATAATGCAGTGAATGCAGTATTACTACTGTAGACAGAAACAGAACAATAAAATCCAATGATAATACTGTACATAACATTCTGTCTCACTGTGACATATCAGCTAATGGTAGCAGCATCCTTTTCTATTCTAGTAATGCTTCTCATGTTAAAAGTGATGCTCTATATATCATATACATTTACCTGAGACCACAAGGAGAATTAGACATTTCTGCATGGCAATCTTACACTGAAGATCAAACCTCAGCTACTGTTCGCTGTGTTCTGATACAATAGCAAGAGCAAGAGTTCAAACAACCGTTAGATTGTATGAAGCTGGTGCTCTCTTGATTAATGTCTTTGTGTCAGCACAGGCCTAGAACATGCAGCACAGCACATAGAGGATGCTCAAATAGACAAGTCATTTCAGAATAGAAATCAACACCAACTTGATAATGTGGTCCACTTGTGGTTGATGCTGGCTTTTTCATTCCTGTGTTATACACAATACTCTGTATTGCTCTACTCTCCTAAAGATACATTCCAAAACAAAAAAATGTTTTCTAATAAATGAGATACAGTATTTTCACATTTCAAGCTAGATTGAGAGGCACCTTTGTTGCATAAAAATGACTTCATCATCATCATCATCATCACTATGATTATCATCATCTGCTACCACTAGTCTTGGTAGTATCAGGGAGGTAGTGAGAAGGCTACGGTGTCAATTTCAAAGTAGTGTTGTATACTGTACAGACAGGTACTGTATATTGTCATTGTGTAGCTCAGTATGTTTTTGTACGGGGGCTGTATACCCTGTTGTCACTGTAGGCTTCAGAGCACAGTAGTACACAGCAGAGTCAGACAGCTGTAACCTCTGGATCGTCAAGGGGACTGATTTTGATGCTGATTTAAATGTAGTTAAATTGAAATGGGCATCGAATCTCCCCAGGAATTCAATGGCATTATCTGATCTGAAAGTCGCCTGCCTCAGCATATACTTTTGGTAGTCATTAGCTCCCTGCTTGTACCAGAACAGGTACGGATTTCTATCTACAGTATCAAATTGACAGTCCAGTGTGACCTGTTCTCCCTCAGTAGCGATCACATCTCCTGGTGGCTGAATGACTGAGTCTTCTCCTCTGCATTCTGGAAAATAATGTAATACACATGTGTATTAGGAGGAAAATCATGTAGCAACTTGATTGAGGGGGGAAGAAATGGTGGTATTGTATTGTAAAATAAGAGATTGGAGCAAAGGCAGTAAACGAATTAGGAACATATGATCATACCATAACAACCTGCAGCAAGAATCAGTACATTCCTCAGCCAGGGTTCCATGTCTGCTACTGTGAGATCAGTGGAAGAAGAGTAATACCAATCTGAATTAACTAGGCATTATAATACTTTGAAGTCCTTGTCTCCTCCTCTTTCTGTGTATCATCAAACATTGAGAAGTTTGTGACATTGTCTGAGCAACACTCTACCCTGTGTTGTTGTACTGCGACTGAATCTCCTGTTGTCACAGTGGGCATCAGAGCACAGTAGTACACAGCAGAGTCAGACAGCTGCAACCTCTGGATCATCAAGGGACAGAGCTAGAAGTGAAATTCAGCCTGGAATGAAACCTCTTCCTGAACTCATCACTATTGCTCCCTTCTGAATAATGATCTCTTCTCAGTACATACTGAGGAGAATCCCTAGTTAACTGGATGTACCAGAAGAGATCAGGAGATGGACTACTAGAAGTTTAGTTACAGCTGAGTGTTACCAGTCCTCCTTCAAGGGCAGTAACATGTCCACTCTGCTGGTCAACAGACTCTTCACCTCTGCACTCTGAAAAAGTTCTAATAATTTTGTTTAATTATCAATAATTGTGTAATAACTTATTAGCTAATATTCTGACAAGGAGAATAGGAAGGAGAAGCACTATACTGTACCAAAATATCATGCAGCCAGGATAAGTAAAGTATTCCTAAGCCAATGTTCCATTATGATTCATGTATAGAGGAAGAATAGACTGTTATAGACTTTATGTTCCATCCACTGTAGCTGAGAAGTCTCATAATTGTGGGGCTCTGCAGTATGGGAGGAGCTTATTGTATATTCAATTGTTTAGTTGAAATGTTGGGGGAAATGATACCACATCGAAACGTGCAAAGGCATGCCGCGTGCATCATTTAACTTTGGGTCATACCATGGATCATTAAGGTATCTGATTTGGAATTTTAGGACCCTTTTGGTATAAAAAAAATAACAAGATGATTAGATAGCCCAAATGGTAGCCTACTAACAGAAGTTGGCACATCGACAGTGAGAGTCTCATCTTTCCATAGAGTGGTCACATACCATTTGGCAAATCCGTTCGGACGCTATCAGTTCCTCTTGTCATGTTATTCATTGCATACCTTAGAGAGCTACTTATAACTTGTCGGCAATGTACAGATCAACTAGCTCATGTCAGCTAAAGTTTTTTAAATTATGTTTTTTTTTAGATTTTGTTCATTTTTTTGCCACTCAAATATCACATGAATAAACATCAAAAGATGTTCCACAATGCTGGAATGGGGTCACCGGGTGAAAATGTTTGGGATCCCCTGCTACAAGGAAGCAAAAAAACACCACAAATGTTCTTCATTCTGCATTTATTCAGACTAGTATCTTTGATCATGTTATATCAGAACAGGAAGATGCAGACAATATAAAGTATTATTTCCTCAATAATATTTATATTAAATGTGTTTTCTTGCTTATTTTTCAATTCATGTGGATATTCAGGAAAAAATGTATGTATTAATGTACTCTAAATAATAACTGATTGATCAGAATACAATGCACTGTTCACCCTCTAGTGTCTTGACAGGTTTTTGTACAGTGTGTCTGGGTTTCCTGTCACTGTGGGCTGCAAGGCACAGTGGTACAGAGCAGAGTCTTCCAATTCAACAGAGGAGATCATCAAGTCAACACGGGTCTTCTCTTCATTCAGTCTACCAGTGTGTCGTGGAGTCGTAATGGATGTATTCTGTACATACATGCCGCTTTGTTGGATCAAAAGTAGACAAACTGGTCTGGATCCGGGGTATTGACGGTACCATTGGAGATTGAAAATGTTGCCCTTGTAGTTGCAGGAGAGAGTGATGTCTGTTCCTTGGAGGACATTGACTTCAGACTTCACTGGAGTTATTGTTTCCTGCTCCATACTATCACCTGCAACAACATAAGTATTGTCATTGTGTTAATGTTTATTCCTAATGAGAAACAATACATGGGTTAGGTGCCCATAAAGTATGACAGAGAAAGAATTGAAACTTCCAGTATAATGCCACTTAGTGTTTAATGCAATCATTCATTGAAAAAAGCAATGTCACTGTATTCAAAATGATATTTGGTTTAAGATGAGAACTCAGCACTCACCTACACATGCAGAGAGGAACAACAGTAATATGAGTGACATCCTGACACAGACTAGATAAACCAACTGAGAGATAAGACAGTGAGAGAGCTGAGTAGATCCTCTACAGAGACATCCTCATGGTTGCAGGTATACCCAGCCTATACCAGTGTTTGACTATGAGGCCCCTCTGATAACTGGATATGTAACTCTTCTTCTGTGGTTTGTGGTTAAGGGTTCTTAGTTCCTATTGGCCTCCTCCTTAGATTATTAGGTTTAATTTCTATTTGAAAATGTCTAGTTTTTGCTTTTGTTGTTGTTTGTTTGCTTTTTCGATAGATCCATAAAACTATACTATGCTGTACTATATATACCATCTGCACATTTGTGTCAGACTGTCAACTTTTTGTATGAGGAAGTGTTTCCTCTCACTGTGGGCTCCAGGGCACAGTAGTACAGAGCAGAGTCTGTTACCTCAGCAGAGGAGATCTCCAGATCCACACGGTCGGTATGAACCTGAGCTGACATACGAGGAGGGACAGGTTTCTGGACATATCCTGATTTAGTGATGAGAATCAGGAACTCTGGTTTAGACCTGGGAAACTAACGATACCACTGTAGATTGTCTACAGAGCCAGTGTAGCTGCAGAATGGTGTGATGGTATCACCCTCCACACCACCCACCATAGAACTAGTGGGTTTGTAATCTTCAGAACTGCTACTTGTCTAGAAGGGAAAAACATGGTGCTGTTTTGCTAGATTTTTTGAAAAATATCAAATATATGCTGGAATTAAAATTAAAATGATGAAATTTAATCAAATCAAATTGTATTGGTCACATACACATGGTTAGCAGATGATAATGTGAGTGTAGCGAAATGCTTGTGAATACATCACTGACCCAAAAATACATCACTCACCAACAAGGACTGAGAGGAGGAGAAATTATGAAAGCAGCAACATAGCTGATAGATACAGTATAGAAACATTTCTAACACAAAACAGGCAGAGTTGAATATCTCTCTCTGTAGCTATCTTTCACTCTTGATGATTGGATACAATGTTGTAGCTCCACCTACTGCCAAAAACAGGGGTTGGTGAACAACCACATTTCTTTATGTGTGTGCCATGCAATCCTTGTTCAATCGTAGGATTGATGCAGTCATTCATTTTTAACAATGCTACTTCATTCATGTTATACTACATTATGAAGAATACAAGTTTAAAATCAATACAGTGCAATTGTTCCTATTTTTTGTATTTTATTTCATTTAACATTGTTATTTTGTTACATTTATTTCTTATACCTTGTGTTACTTATTCTTTTTTTAAAGGAGCTTTGGGAATACTTTTAACATATGTCTTATGATATATTGTATACTTCTTTTTAAAAAGCTGCTTCTGAGTGTTCAGAGATAAAATACAGTAGTTCTTCTGACTGTCATGGAAGTGACAAGAGTCTTCAGAGGTGTAAGGATAATTAGGAGTATGAAATTAGGATATTTGATACAGTGGAACCTCATTCATGTTATACTTCACTATGAAGAAACTCGTTAAAATCCCAAAATACAGACAAACTATACAATAGCCAAAACATGTAGTTAAAATAATGACAGGAATACAGTAATTTACTAACCTGTCAGAACAGAAGGTAAAATAACTCAGTAGAGAACCATCATATTGTAGCTGAGATTATATGCTGGAGTGAAGTCCAACACAGTATTTTACAGGATAATTTATTTTCTTGAAACAACAATAGAATGCCCCCCTGCACAGAGCAGAGTCTGTCACTTCAGCAGAGGAGATCTCCAGATCCACACGGGTTCTCGCTTTATTCAAATGAACAGACAGTCAAGGGTCTTCAGGTTTAGCTCTTATTACAGAGGGCTTTGAGGTGACTAGTGTAGAGGAGGAATTGCGGTGCTGATCTGGGATATTGACGATACCATGGAAGATAGTCTACTGAGCCAGAATAGTTGCAAGACAGAGTAACACTGCTTCCCTCCATGCCATGTTCTGTCTCTGAAGTTGGTTTTATGTCATTTTCATAACTGCCTCCTGTAATAAAGTTAAGTTTAGATAAACATTTTCAGCTATTACATACTCTGTGTCATATTCAATACAAGTGAAAAGATAATCAGTCATTTGCATTTCTTCTAGGAAGTGCTATTTACAAATGACACTTGACAGTTACCTTGAATAAACTAAAAGTATGTAATGTCAGACTAATATTCACCAACAAATGCAGAGAGGAGAAACACTGGGTAGAGTAACATGGTGATGGGTGTAACAGTGTGTTATCAGGAGGCAGAACTGAAGATGTCCCACAGTTCCAGTCAGTTAGAGGAGAATCATCTCTCCACCTCTCATCTTAGTTCCTCCTATTCAGTAAATGGACCCACATTACATCAACATTATCATCTGTGATGAACAAATATGACTTAATTGATGGATCATCATGAACATGATCTCTGATCATTTGTATGCAGATGCTTCCCTATTTCATGGTGTTACTTGTAGGACTTTATTGAAGTAAGGTTTTTGTAGTGTTTCTGGGTTTCCTGTCACTGTAGGCCTCAGAGCACAGTAGCACAGAGCAGAGTCAGTCACTTCAGCAGAGGAGATCTCCAGATACACACATGTTCTCTCCTTGTTCAGTGTAACAGACAGTAGAATGTCTTGAGAATCGTCTCTCACTTCATATGGATTACTGTTAGCTGTGACCAGGTAAAGGAATTGGAGACCTGTTCCAGAATAATGTGTGTACCACAGCAGACTATCTGCTTTTACTGTATAATTACAGGAGATCTTAACTCTGCTACCCTCTAAATAATACTCCTCCGGACTGATTGGAGTAATATCATCCTCTAAAGTATCACCTACAAAAGATGAAGTCAGTAGAATAGAACAGAGTAGCACCATGGTCTATGTTACAGATCAGACATTAATGTGTTATTTAGAAACAGCAAAGCCAAAACACTGCTAAGTCTCTGAAATGATAAGTAGGCGTATACAATGTTACTCCTCCTCTTTACATAGGTTCTTAAACACCCCCACCAGGTTTCCTGTCAAAAAGAAAAACCTTGAGATGTCCAATCTCCTGTAGGTCATGTCATGTACATATAGAATGTGTCAGGTTAGGTTTTTGTACAGCGTTTGTAGGTTTCCTTTCACTGTGGGCGTCAGTGCACAGTAGTACATAGCAGAGTCTTTCTCTTTAGCAGAGGAGATCTCCAGATCCACACGGTTCTTCTCATCATTCAGTTTGACTGACAGTCGAGGATCCAGACCTGGTGCCAGTGATGGAGACCCAACAGCATGCAGGATAAGCAGGATATACTGAGGAGGTGATCCAGGGTCCTGGCGATACCATTGAAGAGAGACTGCAGATGAGTAGGTGCATGAAAGTGTAATATTGCTACCCGCTGGTGCAGACACCTCCTCTCTGATTGGCTCAATGGTCTGACCATTACTGTCACCTGCAAGAGATGCAAAATATATTATTCTTCTATTATTACTCTGTTATAGATAGATCTATTTTCAACACATCAACACTTCAAATTCAACATAACACCAATAATAGTAGATTACTTACATGCGACTACTAAAAGCAAAATAAATGTGGGGATTGACATTGTGGCTGAAACTGGAAGTTAAAATGATAACACACAGCACAGCAATATTTGTGTACACTAAAAACAACATCCTCCTCCATCTAGTTTTGGATATACAATCTCTTCTCAAACCTTTGAAGCCCCACCCCAAAATACAGAGAGTTGTCAGATGAGCAGAAGTAACAGCAGACTTCTTGTTGCTGCTTGATTCCACTGTCACATTCTCAAAATGCAGGGCTGCACTGAAATTGGATTACTTTAGTCTCCCTCTATTGGATATTCGATAAAACTGTGTTATTTATCTCAATTTATTTTCTTGATTTTAGGTCAACAGAGTTGGCAGAAGGACCTGACCTGTCTACTGTGATGTCATAGGGGAAACATTGCTTGAAGGGCATATCTGTAAGATAATTCATCTATTCATCTTAAGGCAATTCATTAATATACAGGCGTTTTTGTTTTCATCTTTATAGCTATAATTTACAGTATAAATCTGCAACATATTTGGATAACCGAATGAGTTTCTGTCACTTTTTCATTTGTTCATTTGTTTCAACAAATAATTCACTGTTCATTTCCAGCCTACATTATTTTTTTTGTCTATTTAAGGTAACCTAATAATTGACATGTTTCTCTTAGGGGATGTTGGTGTTTTCAGTTCACATTTTTGTACAGTGTGTCTGGGTTTCATTTCATTGTGGGCTCGAGGGCACAGTAGTATAGAGCAGAATCTGCCACTTCAGCAGAGGAGATCTCCAGATCTACACAGGTTCTCTCATTGTTCAGTTTAACAGACAGTCGAGGGTCTTCAGGTTTAGCTTTCACTACAGAGGGGTTTGAGGACACTCCAGTGAGGAAGAGGAAGATGGGAGATGATCCAGGGTACTGTTGATACCACTGGAGAGTACTAGCAGAGGAGTAATTACAGGACAGATTTATGACATCACCCTCCAACCTAACATCTTATCTGTTGTTGGAGTAATGTCATTCCCATAACTGCCACCTGTAAAACATTCATGAAAACAGGAATTGTTATCAGGAAATTATTATAAAATTAAAATAATTATTCAGTCAAGTGCATTAAAAATGGACAGAAGATCCTTCACAGGAATATGACTCCAGTCATCAGTAACTACTGTTAGATTCTGGGTGAAACTTGGAACATTGGTATATTCATAAGGATAGTGTCCAACCGTGAACGAGACTAGTTTTAACATCAGAAGTTAATGGTTATCTGTAGGAGTCAGATGGCTTTGGAATGTGTAGGGGAGACGGGTGGAGATCTTAGAACCTAACAATGTCACTGAGGGAGAGAGGGTAATGTATAACGTTTACATTATGTCAGGATATGTTATTGTTAGCCATCAGGGTTCCTCTGGGAGGAGAAGAGACACAGTCTGGTATCAATAACCATGACTGCCTTGAGTTGGGGAGGAGTGAGCACTTTGGGGTAGAGGTCAGGTTAGATGAAGTGAGGAAGAACAGATATCACTAAGGTTCTGTCTAGCAACAGTGATGCATTGGCTGTTCAGTTGTGGAGAAGGAGACTCGGCCTTGGAGAAAGGGTTAAATATCAGTTCATGTATGAAATGTTGTTTGTCTGAATGCAGCTGTATCGACCCTTTGGGAAGAATTAAACTTGGTTAAGCTCCTCTAGTGTCCGTGAGCTATTTACTCAGAAAATTAGAACCTAACACTAAATTCACAGTGATTGGATATGATGAATAGCATCAAATTCACCCACTAGTGCATATATTCAAATGTATCCTAGTAACATGCTGGTAAGTGTTATTTAGCACAGTGAAAAGAGTGAATACACGTATAGTTATGACAGAATGACTCCCCTGGTTTCTCACTGTCAGCTATAAAAGGCATTTCCTTTCCTCTGCCTCAGTTATATAACACCTCCCATTGACTTAAAAAACGGCACGCAACACAAAGTACTGTACACACGCACGCACGTGCACACAGTGTATATCCTGTTATAACAATGGGCTTCAGAGCACAGCAGTACACAGCAGAGTCAGACAGCTGCATCCTCTGAATCGTCAATGGGACTGATTGTGTATTGGCATTTAGACTTGCATTGAATCTCTCCTTGAACCCTGCAGTATTGTCTTCAGATCCAAAAGAATGACAGCTCAGCATATGTTTAGAGAAGTCATTTGCTTCTTGTTTGTGCCAAAATAGATATCAAATCAAATGTATTTACTTATATCAAATCAAATTTCTTTATATAGCCCTTCTTACGTCAGCTGATATATCAAAGTGCTGTACAGAAACCCAGCCTAAAACCCCAAACAGCAAGCAATGCAGGTGTAGAAGCATGGTGGCTAGAAAGGCCATAACCTAGGAAGAAACCTAGAGAGGAACCAGGCTATGAGGAGTGGCCAGTCCTCTTCTGGCTGTGCCGGGTGGAGAGTATAACAGAACATGGCCAAGATGTTCAAATGTTCATAAATGACCAGCATGGTCAAATAATAGTAATCACAGTGAACAGGTCAGGGTTCCAGAGCCGCAGGCAGAACAGTTGAAACTGGAGCAGCAGCACGGCCAGATGGACTGGGAACAACAAGGAGTCATCAGGCCAGGTAGTCCTGACGCATGGTCCTAGGGCTCAGGTCCTCCGAGAGAGAGAAAGAAAGAAAGAGCGAAAGAGAGAATTAGAGAAATCATACTTAAATTCACGCAGGACACCGGATAAGACAGGGGAAATACTCCAGATATAACAGACTGACCCTAGCACCCGACACATAAACTACTGCAGCATAAATACTGGAGGCTGAGACAGGAAGGGTCAGGAGACACTGTGTCCCCATTCGATGATACCCCCGGACAGAGCCAAACAGGCAGGATATAACCCCACCCACTTTGCCACACAGCCCCCACACCACAAGAGGGATACCTTCAATCACCAACTTACCATCCTGAGACAAGGCTAAGTATAGCCCACAAAGATCTCCGCCACGGCACAACCCAGGGGGGGCGCCAACCCAGACAAGAAGACCACGTCAATGATTCAACCCTCTCAAGTGACGCACCCCTCCTAGGGATGGCATGGAAGAGAACCAGTAAGCCAGTGACTCAGCCTCTGTAATAGGGTTAGAGGCAGAGAATCCCAGTGGAGAGAGGAGAACCGGCCAGGCAGAGACAGCAAGGGCGGTTCGTTGCTCCAATGCCTTTCCATTCACCTTCACACTCCTGGGCCAGACTACACTTTATCCTAGGACCTACTGAAGAGATGAGTCTTCAATAAAGACTTAATTAACCTTTCTCGCGCCGGGGTTCCGCTAGCGGAACACCCACAACATTCCGCTGCCTTCGCAGAGCGCGAAATTCAAAAAATATTTTTTTGAAATATTTAACTTCCACACATTAACTTCTTGCCACTAGGGGGGTGCTATTTCGACATAGCACAAATGTGTATCCAATGTAAACGGTCTCCTACTCAATTCTTGCTCGTACAATATGCATATTATTCTTACTATTGGATAGAAAACACTCTCTGGTTTCTAAAACCGTTGGAATTATGTCTGTAAGTGAAACAGAACTCGACTTAGAGCACTTTTCCTATGTCTGTGTGAGAATGGGAAATTTTATAATCTGCTTTGAGACCTGTCTTTAACTTTTTTATTTTTTTATTTATTAATTATTTATTTTATTTTTATTTTTATTTATTTTTTTATTTTTTTTTATTTTTTAGGGGTGGATCAGCTTAATATTGCGGAAAGAATGTTGCTTCCAATGTAATTGTCTGCATCATTTCCAATCCCCCATATTTTTTGGGGTAAATATATATATCCATACACGCATGCATACATATACACATATATACATACACATACCTATATAGACATACATACTTTTTTAAAGAATATACCTTTATTATTATTCCCCGCAACCCTACCACCGCTCCCCCAATTGGAGTAAACTAATAAACACTTCTGCTTTTACCTTCAATTTATACATCTTATACCTATTTTACAGACACAGTCTACTTTACAATAGTTCTCTCTTGTTTGTTCTTAGTCCTTCCTCTATTTCTGTTGTCCATCCAATTTTATTTCCACTTGTAACTGTGCTATTTCACAAAAGCTCCGCACCTATACACATTTCACAGATCCCGCATGCCCTACATTGTTTATCCTGTTATTAGTCCCACCCTTCAGTTCCACTCAACCCCTCCCATTTATCTTCCAACATCATCCATTTCGGATTTTTATTTGCCATATATTTTTCAACTGTGCTGTGATGCTTCACAAAAGATTTGAACCTTCCTATTCTCATAGCTTCTACAGATTGTAAATTAAAAATAAACATTTTTGCTAAAATAATTATTATATTATTGATTGATTGACTATGGCTTTTCAAATCCCCCAGTATTGCTATCTGTAGCGTTAGTTCTAGGCAAATGTTGCAATTCTTCAGCCATTCCTGGACCTGTGACCAAAAACGAGCTACATATGGACAATACCAAAATAAATGATCTAATGACTCTGCCTCCTCACAACAGAATCTGCAGAGCTGGGTAGATTGTATACCCCATATATATAACATTCTATTAGTTGCAAGAATTTTGTACAGTAATTTAAATTGAAAAATTAGAAGTTTTGAATCCGGCGTTGTTTTCCGTATCAATTCATAAACCATGTGCCATGGAATGGGTACATCGAAAATCTCTTCCCAACTATTTTGCAATTTATATGGCACAGCTGTCAGTTTTTTGGTCCTTAAATGAAATTGGTATATGTTTTTATTTATCACACTTTTCTTTAACCATTTATGTTCTTTAATACAGGGCCGACATACAAGTTCCTTACTTTTTTCCCCTTCTACTTGCCTCTTCCATTTTTGTGGTAATGCTGCAATTAATTGGTTGTAATTTTGGGTAGAGCAGACATTTCCATATGTCTGTGTTAGCTGCATGTGTGACATAACTCCACCAGTCCTATTTATGATATCATTCACAAAAATTATACCTTTTTTAAACATTTCTTCGATAAATACAGTTTTTTTATCAATTACTATATTTGAATTTAACCACAATATTTGTTGTACTATTTGTTACGTCCTTTCAGGTGGATTAAACTGAAATTGCAACCAACTTTCTAAGGCTTGTTTAAAAAATAAGGATATTTTAGGGGATTAATTCCTTTTCAAACAACCAAAAGTGAGCAGGTGTAATCTGAATAAAGGGAAAAAGGCCCTTCTTGAACATAGGATGAGACATTCGTACCAATTTACTAGAGAACCAGTTTGGATTTAAGTATAACCTTTGTATGACTGATGCCTTTAGTGAGAGGTCTAATGCTTTAATATTTAATAATTTCTGCCCTCCGAATTCATATTCGTTATATAAATAGGCCCTTTTAATTTTATCTGGCTTGCCGTTCCAAATAAAATGGAATATTTTTTGTTCATATAATTTAAAAAGCAGGTCACTAGGTGTAGGCAAAACCATAAGCAAATAGGTAAACTGTGATATGACTAAAGAGTTAATCAGGGTGATTTTTCCACAAATAGACAGGTATTTTCCTTTCCATGGTAGCAAGATCTTATCTATTTTTGCTAACTTTCTATAAAAATGTATTGGAGTGAGATCATTTCTTTCTTTTGGGATTTTTATACCGAGTATGTCCACATCTCCGTCAGACCATTTAATTGGTAAACTACATGGCAATATAAAATGTGTATTTTTTAGTGATCCAATACGTAATACGGTACATTTATCATAATTTGGTTTTAATCCAGAGAGGATAGCAAAGGTATCTAGATCCTCTATGAGGCCGTGGAGAGACTCTAGTTGTGGTTTTAAAAGAAAACATGAATCATCAGCGTACAATGACACCTTAGTTTTTAAGCCACGGATTTCTAATCCATTAATATTAATGTTTGATCTAATTTTAACAGCTAACATTTCGATGGCAATAATAAATAAATATGCCGATAGTGGACAACCTTGTTTTACTCCTCTAGATAGTTTAAAATTTTCTGAGATGTAGCCATTATTTACTATTTTACACCTAGGGTTACTATACATCATTTTAACCCATTTTATAAGAGATTCCCCAAAATTGAAATATTCTAGGCATTTATATATAAACTCCAGTCGTACTTTATCAAAAGCCTTTTCAAAATCAGCTATGAAAACCAGACCTGGTGTCCCCGATATTTCATAGTGTTCTATTGTTTCCAGTACTTGCCTTATATTATCTCCAATGTATCGTCCATGTAAAAAACCTGTCTGATTAGGATGAATAATATCTGACAAAACTTTTTTTATTCTATGCGCCAAGCATTTTGCTAGGATTTTTGCATCACAACACTGAAGTGTAAGAGGTCTCCAATTTTTTAATTGGACTGGATCTTTATATATACCACTTGGGTCCTGTTTCAGTAATAACGATATCAGACCTTCTTGTTGCGTGTCTGATAATCTACCATTTATATAGGAGTGGTTAAAACAAGCTAATAATGGTCCTTTGAGTATATCAAAAAAAGTTTTGTATACTTCCACTGGTATGCCATCCAGCCCTGGAGTTTTCCCATCCTTAAAGGCCCCAATTGCATCAAGCAGTTCCTCCTCTGTAATTTGGCCTTCACATGAGTCTTTCTGTACAGATGTTAATTTTACATTATTAATAGGAAAAAAATCCATACAATTAGTTTCAGTTAGTGGAGATGGAGGAGCCTGAAACGAAAACATATTCTTAAAGTACTTTACTTCCTCTTTCAAAATATCATTTGGTGAATCATGCGTGACTCCATCATTTGTAACAAGTTTTAATACATTTTTTTTTGGTAGCATTTCTATATTGAAGATTGAAAAAGAATTTGGTGCATTTTTCCCCATATTCCATCCAGTTCGCTTTATTTTTATAATATATTACACTGGATCTTTCTTGAATAAGGTCCTCCATTTCTTTTTGTTTTTCCTCTAACTTATTCTGTGCCTCTATGGTACCGTTTTTATTGCTATCTAACTGTACTGTTAGTCCTTCAATTTCCTTTGTTAATATGGACTCTTTTGATCTAAATTCCCTTTGTTTTATAGATGAGTACTGAATTGCATGGCCTCTAAAGGCACACTTAAAAGTGTCCCATACAATAAGGGGATCTGCTGTACCTATGTTATGTCTGAAAAAGTCAGTTATAAAATCTTCTGTCCTAGTTCTAAACAATTTATCATCTAGTAGACTTTGATTAAATTTCCAATATCCTCGCCCACGTGGAAATTCTGTAAGAGAAATATATATGCCAATTATGTGATGATCCGACCGCATTCTGTCCCCTATCAACACTTTTTTAACTTTTGGCGCCAGAGAGAATGGTATAAGAAAGTAGTCAAGACGACTAGCTTGATTCAGCCTCCGCCATGTATATCTCACTAAATCAGGGTATTTAAGTCTCCATATATCCACTAATTCCAATATATCCATGACATTCATGATTTCCTTAAGTGCCTGAGGGTGATAGTTTGTAGTGTGATTTCCTTTCCGGTCTATAGAGGTATTTAAGACCGTATTAAAATCTCCCACTATAATAATAGAGTCTAGTGTTGCTTGTAGAGTTGATAAATTCTTATATATATTTTCAAAGAAGCTTGGATCATCATTATTCGGACCGTATAGGTTAACAAGCCATATTTGTTTATTGTCCAATAACATATTTAAAATAATCCATCTACCTTGAGGATCTGTTTGGACAATTTGCACATTTGGATCAAAATTATTGTTAATTAAAACCATCACCCCTTTTGAATTTCTTTGCCCATGGGAGAAATATATTTTGCCCCCCCAGTTCTTTTTCCACAAAACTTCATCTAAAACTGTTGAATGGGTTTCCTGTAAACAATAGATATTATAATCCTTCTCTTTTAGCCAGGTAAATACTGATCGTCTTTTCTTATTATCTGCTAAGCCATTACAATTGTAACTGGCTATACTTATTTCACCACTTACCATAATGAGACACACCTTTCATTCTTTTAATCAGAATATATTTTTGTAAATGTACTATTAAAAAGTAACATAATGATTGAGTGTCTATATAGTTGTACCATGATATTTGCATTTCTACTAAGTAAACCTCCAATTGGTCCCTACTATTCCACCCGCTAAAAGGCCTCATCTCGAGATGGCTTGTCATCCCAATGTCCGGCAGACCACCCTCGACCCCCTGTATCCCATAGCCCTGAACCGACTGGGATCCATTCTTTGAAAAGAGCATACAGTGCCATTTACCGAATTGAAGTAGATCAATTGCCATATGCATTTCCATTGCCCTCACCTCGATTTGTATTATATATATCTGTGGATCATCCTCTATTGTCCCTAACATCTTTTACTTCTTCCTTCGCAACAGTTGTGGGATACACACATACACCCACACACACTCAGCCCTTACCCCCACACAACCATAAGCTCACTTTCTCAACAATTGCACCATCCCAGAGCCCAACTCAAGATGGGTCATGATTTACAAATGCACTTGCAGTTGCAGCTGCATGAGAAGGCCTGCAAGACCGCACAAAAAATGAGCAAAAATTGAGAGATTTATTTACCATTGTCACATCCTAGATAATGGAGGTCAAATGTACACCTTATTCCTGAAACACCCACAATACGGCCACCCGTCATGACCATGTCCCCACGCATCTCCATGCAGTCCGACTTTGATTTTGTGCCGCCAGGGCCACAATAATATACCCCCTCTCTGAATGTCCGAGTGTGACCCCCTCCCCATGGGTTACTGCAGCTAGTGTTGCCAGCACTGCCACTGCCTGGGTGGGGGCACCCCACCGGAATCCCCACCGGCTAGGTACAAGGTCGTCAAGGTTCTCATTAGCAGCTTTGAGAATTTCCTTGTATATTATGCTCTCCCTTTAGGGGGCTTTGGCTTTGCAGGACCAACCCTGCCAAGCAGGCTCAGAATCTTGAGGGGGCAGTGCTGCTCTTGGTCTCTGACCTCATTTTAGCTGCATACAGACCGCTTACAGCGAGCACATAAAACAGTTAGGGACTTCTCCTTAGTATCTGGGTCATTCAGGTGGGTGTCTAGGGTATAGTGCCATGGACCGTACCATTAAAATAGGATAATAAATAATTAGAAAAAAATGTAAAAAAATGTAGTTCTCCATGATAGGACAATAAATAAATAAGACGTATAATTCATTATAAAAGTATATCCATCATCTGAACAACATTGAAAGCCCTCTCATACCTGGCTCACAGCAATACATTGGCTCTGGGATATGCAACCATTTCATTACTCACTCACTCAACTTTCCAAACATAGCAAATAAAATAAAATAAAAAATAAACACAAACCATACCATCCACACATACTGTGCCTTCTGTTTACTTAGTTTTTATCTTCACTATGTTGAATTAGTGCTTGTGTGTTCAATTAGTTATATGTGAAGATTTATAGAAAAGCTATATTTTTTATTGTATTGTTACAATCAGTAACCGGGCTTGAATTGTGTTTATTTCCCTCGTCTATGAGAACTTTGTAATTTTTAAAATAACCATGGAGTAGTCTTTGTGTCTCTGAACAACTGGTTATCAATATATAGTTTATCAACGACGAGAGCTACTCGTTTCGCTTTTAATCTATTTTCTTTGAAAATTGGATACAGAACTTTGCGCCGTTCTGCAATTTCCTTCGGAAACTGATCATTAATGCCAATTTTGGTCCCAGCAAGTCTTTTACCCAGGCTTTTAACCATTATTTTATCTTTAAATGATGCAAATTTGGCAACGATTGGGCGTTCGTACCTCTGCCCTCTCTGTCCGAAGCGGTGAACGCGTTCAAGTTGGATTTTGTCGATAACTTCGCGTGGAATCTGAAGCGCTGTAAGGAGGAAGTCTCTAACTATAGATTCAGGAACTTCTCCTTCTTTTTCTTGGATACCTGTAAGTACCAAATTCTCTCTCATGGATCTAGTTTGTATGTCCAGTAAGGCTTCCTTCAGAACGGTGTTCTCCTTTTTAATTCCATTCATTTCGGTTTCAATCTTATTGACTGTCCCTTTTAGCTTGTGTGTTTCCTTCTCCAATGTCGCAGCTTTTTCATCACTCATCTCTAGGCTTGCCTTCAACTCTTTTATATCCTTACTAACTAGTTCAAGTATACCCAGTTTGTCATTTATTGATTTTAACAGATCGGTTTCGACCTTTACCATTCCCGGTGGTGAGAATATTAAATCATCAGTGTCTGTAGAAGAGTCACGTTTTCGTTTTGTAATCGGTTCCCCTGTCTTACACTCCGTCATGTTTGGTTGTTGCCTGTTTTCGTAATATTTGTCGATAAATGTCTCTAGTTTTAGGATTTGTTTTGTGTTATTGTCCAGATTGAAGGTTATCACTCACCAGATTATGTAGTGCTAATATTTTAGTCTAATTTAGCAGATATTTCGAATATTATGTTTTATCTTGAGGTGCTCTACATAAATCCCTTCAGTCCGCCATTACCCTTACGTTACCTGTCTTTAACTTTGCCTGTCTTCTATTGGTTGAGATGCACTGCATACACCTTCCCCTGGCTGTTAGCGAATAGGGAGAGTTGAAATGACGTCTCTACGTAGTTCCCAACGTTTTTAAATTGATTGGAACCGAGGTGTCCGACCTTTTGGGACTTCGCGCTGACGCAAAGAGGGTCTTGGCATGTCTTTTTAGAACGTCTGGTTTTAGCTCCTAGAAGTATCCGGCTCTGTTTTTATTCGCTATAGGCTTTAAAGACATCATAATCTTGTTATTTTGAACCGAATTATACCAGTTTAGGTCAGTATATTGCGATTTTCAGGTATTTATTTCCATGGCGCTGTAGAAACGTGGGTGTCTCTCTCTCGAATGCCATTCTGTACTGCTAATTGCAACGTCGAGGGAAACATTCTCCAACCCAGCAACGATTATTTTGGCCAACGGACACCTTTCACAAGATTCTGATGGGAGTTCAGCTAATAGTAGGTACTATTTATGCTGATAAAACGTTGTTCTGTTGAAAAATAAAAATGTATTAGACGCCATTATTTTCCATGTAGCGTTGCGCTATCGCACCCTGTATTGTACCCAGTATTGCGCAGTAAGGTTAATTTTAAAAATGTAATTCAGCGATTGCATTAAGAACTAATTTCTCTTTCAATTGCTGTCCAACCTGTATTTTTTTAGTCAAGTTTATGAATAGTTTTCGATAAGATTAGGTGCCTTTCCAAAATGGCGCCGGACAGATTGCTTGATTTTTTGCCCACTAAACACGTTGTGTAACCACGAATTGTGCGGCTAAATATGCACATTTTCGAAACAAACTATATGCATTGTGTAATATGATGTTACAGGACTGTCATCTGAAGAATTCTGAGAAGGTTAGTGAAAAAATTAATAGCGTTTGGTGGTTTATAACGTTATTGCTATTTTTGGCTTGAATCAATGCTACTGTGTGACTGACTTGTAGTAAGCTAAGATAACGCTATATTGTGTTTTCGCTGTAAAACACTTAGAAAATCTGACATATTGGCTATATTCACATGATCTGTGTCTTTCATCTGCTGTACGCTGTGTATTTTTAAGAAATGTTTTATGATGAGTAATTAGCTAATACACGATGGTCTCTGTAGTTATTCTAGTCATTTTAGTGATAGTTGTAATGGGGGCTGCAATGGTAAACTATGATTTATACCTACAATATGCACATTTTTCTAACAAAACATATGCTATACAATAAATTTGTTATCAGACTGTCATCTGATGAAGTTTTTTCTTGGTTAGTGGCTATTTATATCTTTATTTGGTCGAATTTGTGATAGCTACTGATGCAGTAAAAAAAATGGTGGAGTAAAAAAAGTGGTGTCTTTTGCTAACGTGGTTAGCTAATAGATTTACATATTGTGTCTTCCTTGTAAAACATTTAAAAAATCAGAGATGATGGCTTGAATCACAAGATCTGTATCTTTCATTTGGTGTCTTGGACTTGTGATTTCATGAACATTTTATTTTATGATATCCCTGTAACTTTAGGCTAGGCTATGCTAGTCAGCTTTTGTGATGGGGGGGATCCCGGATCCGGGTTTGTGACTCGTGAAAGGTCCAATACAGCAAATGAAAGATAAACATCTTGTGAATCCAGCCAACATGTCCGATTTTTAAAATGTTTTACAGCGAAAACACAATATATATTTATGTTAGCTCACCACAATAGCCAAACACACAACGCTATTTATCCACCGCATAGGTAGCTTTCAAAAAAACGACAAAATATAGATATATAATTAGTCACTAACCAAGAAACAACTTCATCAGATGACAGTCTTATAACATGTTACACAATACATTTATGTTTTGTTCGAAAAATCTGCATATTTGAGGTATAAATCATAGTTTTACATTGCAGCTACAATCACAAATAGCATCGAAGCAGCCAGAATAATTACAGAGAGCAACGTGAAATACATAAATAGTCATCATAAAACATTTATGAAAAATACATGGTGTACAGCAAATGAAAGATACACATCTTGTGAACCCAGCCAATATTTCCGATTTTTTAAGTGTTTTACAGCGAAAACACAATATAGAAATATATTAGCTTACCACAATAGCCAAACACACAACCGCATTTATTCTCCGCAAAGATAGCTTTAGAAAAAACCAGCAATTAATATAAAATAAATCACTAACCTTTGGACAACTTCATCAGATGACAGTCTTATAACATCATGTTACACAAAACATTTATGTTTTGTTCGAAAATGTGAATATTTAGAGCTGAAAACTGTGGTTATACATTGTGAAAATTTAGCAACTTTTTCCCAGAATGTCCGGATATATTTCTGACTCTCACCTATTCTGACCAAATAACTCATCATAAACTTTACATAAAAATACTTGTTGTATGGCAAATGAAAGTACGACATACAGCTTGATTTATTGCGAGACAGCGCCCGCTAAAAGGGGGGAGAATAGGACTAAACATTTTCCACAGAAATACGAAATAACATCATAAATTGTTCTTACTTTTGTTGAGCTTCCATCAGAATCTTGTACAAGGAGTCCTTGGTCTAGAATAAATCGTTGTTTGGTTTTAGAATGTCCTCTTCTCCTGTCGAATTAGCAACCATAGCTAGCCATGTGGCGCAAACGTGCCCAACTTCACCTGACGCGTAGAAAAGAAAATTCCAAAACTCGCAATAAACGTTCAATAAACTGATACAACTCGGTTGTATCTGAGGATAGCACCATTGTAAACAAAGAGAGATACGCATATTTCAACCCTGCAGGCGCGACACAAAACACAGAAATAAAAATATAATTAATGCCTTACCTTTGACGAGTTTCTGTTGTTGGCACTCCAATATGTCCCATAAACATCACAAATGGTGCTTTTGTTCGATTAATTCCGTCGATATATATCCAAAATGTCCATTTATTTGGCGCGTTTGATCCAGAAAACACAGGTTCCAACTTGCTCAAACGTGAGGACAAAATATCTCAAAGGTTACCTGTAAACTTTGCCAAAAATTTTCAAACTACTTTGTAATACAACTTTAGGTAATTTTTAACGTTAATAATCGATACAATTAAAGACGGGATGATCTGTGTTCAATACAGGATTAAAACCAACTATAGCAAGCTTTCTGGTTACGCACTTCTATCTAAAAGGAAACTTAATGTGACTCTCGTTCAAGATGGCCGTACTTCTTCATTACACAAAGGAATAACCTCAACCAATTTCTCTAGACTGTTGACATCCAGTGGAAGCGGTAGGAACTGCAAGCATGTCCCTTAGAAATCTGGTTTCCCTATGAAACCTCATTGAAAAGAGAGTGACCTCAAAAAAGAAAAAAGATTCTGAATGGTTTGTCCTCTGGGTTTCTCCTGCAAATAAGTTATGTTATACTCACAGACATGATTCAAACAGTTTTAGAAACTTCAGAGTGTTTTCTATCCAAATCTATTCAAATCTTATCTTCTGGGGATGAGTAGCTGGCAGTTTAATTTGGGCATGCTTTTCATCCAAACGTGAAAATGCTGCCCCCTACCCTAGAGAAGTTAATGAAGTGTGGTGGTGGTGAGGAAGGTTTGGTTTAATAAATCACTGTAAAGATGGAATCAATGGTATTTATATGAGAGAATGTTTATAATGTTTAGTCATATGTAAATATTATAATATTCTTGACATATTCATTTAATTTCCAAATATAAAATCTGGTCACTGGTAGTTGAACATGCAAATAACTTTCATACTAAAAGAAGGGAATATAATGGAAGGAAGATAAGATCTATTCAGACAGTTTCCAGGGGTTCTGGGAATCTCAGATTCAGGTTCTGTGTTTCTATTGTCAGGATCAGTTTTGAATTGTTTGTATGAGGTTTCCTGTCACTGTGGGCTTCAGAGCACAGTAGTACAGAGAAGAGTCTGTCACTTCAGCAGATGAGATCTCCAGATCCACACGGTTGTCCTATTTTTCAAGTATGAGGGTCCATTTTGCACTATCAGTGTTGGTTATGATCCCAGAGAAGTCCACTATGAGGAACTGTGGAGAGGATCCAGGTTGCTGGAGGTACCATAAAAGACTGTTGGTTAATGAGCTGTTGTATCTACAGAAGACTTTAATGCTACTACCCTCCGTAACATCCACTATATCACTGTCTGGAGTAATTATGTCTTCAACACTTGTACCTGTAAAAAAGAAAAACATGTATTACTGAGTCAATGTAGACAGTGTTCAGTATATCCACACTTGGTGTTTCAAAGTGTATTACCACTTGATATTTATAATACCATAATGTAATGATTATTAAACAGTGTACATTCTGTTAGTACACATTCAGTTAATGGAGAGTTTATTCTTACCTACAAGTGCACAAAAACAAGACTGATTAGAGCAGCATCATAGTCACTGGGTGTTAGACAGAGACTTCTCTGTAAAATGATCTTCTCTTGGATCATTCACTCTCTGGATTAATCAGTTCCACTCATTACAGGTTAAGTGTAACACTATGCTCCTCCTCTTGACACAATAGAATGGGTGCATTTTGACTCCACTTGATGGCACTATTGTCAAATAAAACCTGGAACTACAGAGTAGAAATACACTCTAAGGCGATGTTAGGTTTTTGTACAGTGTTTCTGGGTTTCCTGTCACTGTGGGCCTCAGAGCACAGTAGAACAGAGCAGAGTCTGTCACTTCAGCAGAGGAGATCTCCAGATCAACACGGGTCTTCTCTTTGTTCAGTTTACCAGAGAAGCGAGAGTCAAGAGAATCAGGTCGCTGTTCAATCCCACTGTAGTGCGGGATGAGCAGAAGGTATTGGGGAGCTGATCCTGGAGACTGTTTATACCATAGTAGATTGTTTGCTGAGGAGTAGTTGCAGGAGAGAAGAACATTACTACCCACTTCTGCATACACTTCATGTTGGTTTGGCTCGATATTCTGCTCATAGGTGTCACCTGCAAATTTGAAGAAATTAAGATTGAGTAATTTTTTTATTGAAATAAACATGTATTGTTGAAATTTTCTAAGCAGAAAACATGACACTACTTTGAAAGCCATAACCTACCTATTACTGAGAACATAATAAATGACCAGATGAACAACATGGCTGGGGTTGGAAGTCAAACTGACTAATAGTACAACAGAAGGTGAATACTTCAAACTAACTTCATCTGCAAGGTTTTCAGTTGATCATTTCTGCTTAGTTTACCTACAAGCTCCACCCCAAAGTACAGTTGCTATAAAGATGCTCAATGTCTCCTCTCCTCTCTTCACCTCTCCTGACCTCTCCTTCCCTCCCCTCTCCTCTCATTTGTCCTCTCTTCTGTGATACTACATATCTCATTCCCTCCACTGGGTGGTGTTGGAGTAGTACAGAGCAGAGTCTGTCACTTCAGCAGAGGAGATCTCCAGATCCACACAGGTTCTCTCTTCATCCAAATAACAGTTGAAAGTATTGTGGATCACCTCTCACCTTATATGGATTATTGTTAGTTGTTACTATATAAAGGAATTGGAGACCTGCTCCAGAGTACTGTCTGGGGAAAAAGCAGCGGGTATGCGCAATAGGTTTCTAATTGGAGTCTATTCTCCACAATGTGTGGATGAAGCTCTTAATTTTGTTTTGAGGAAAACACAAGATGAACTCCTACAAAAAAGACCCGCTAAAGCTAAAGAACACTCTGTAATGTTCACAACTACATCAAGAAACACTGGCATGTTTTATCATCGGACGCAGCTTTGCCTGCTGAATTTAAGAATCCACCACTTATTGTATATAGGAGAGGTCGCAATTGACGCAATTGGTCTATGCCAACTGCCAGCCACAAAAGAAAATCAGCCAGGCTCTTTTATGCCCTCTTCCAAATGGTAGCTATAAATGCAGAGGTTACGCACAGTGCAACAATATGATGTGTTTGAATATTTCTGCAACCCACATTCAGGAAAACGGTTCCAAATAAATGACATTATTACGTGCTACACCACCCATGTTATCTAGATTATTAAATGTCCATGTGGGCTGTGCTATGTAGATAAAACCTCTCGTTCTCTCAAACAGAGAATCAGTGAACATAATAGTTCAATTAGGAGAAATTATAGAGATTATCCAGTCGCAGTGCATTTTAATGACCTAAAACATGACATTTCTACCACTAAACATGCTAGCAAAAGTAGCTACTTAGACATAAGTAATGGACATTATCGAACAAAACAACGATTTATTGTGGAACTAGGATTCATGGGAGTGCATTCTGATGAAGATGATCGAAGGTAAGGGAATATTTATGATGTAATTTCGTATTTCTGTTGACTCCAACATGGCGGAGAAATGTTGTTATTTTTGAGCGCCATCTCAGATTATTCCATGGTGTGCTTTTTATGTAATGTTTTTTTTAAAATCTGACACAGCGGTTGCATTAAGAACAAGTGTATCTTTAATTCTATGTAAAACATGTATCTTTCATCAAAGTTTATGATGAGTATTTCTGTTATTTGACGTGGCTCTCTGTAATTACTCCGGATATTTTGGAGGCATTTCTGAACATGGCGCAAATGTAAACTGAGATGTGTGGATATAAATATGCACATTATCGAACAAAACATAAATGTATTGTGTAACATGATGTCATATGAGTGTCATCTGATGATGATGTTCAAAGCTTAGTGATTCATTTTATCTCTATTTCTGGTTTTTGTTACTACTATCTATTGCTGGGAAAATGGGTGTATTTTTCTGTGGCTATGTACTGAGCTAACATAATTGTTTGGTGTGCTTTCCCCGTAAATCCTTTTTGAAATCAGACATGTTGGCTGGATTCACAACATGTGTAGCTTTAATTTGGTGTCTTTCATGTGTGATTTCATGAAAGATTGATTTTTGATAGATACAGTATCAAAAAGACTATGGCACAAAAGAGACAGAGTTGAATATCTCAATATCTTTCAGTAATTGCTGATTGGAGAAATGTTGTAGCTGCACCTACTGCCAAAGACAGGGGCTGGTGAACAACAACTTTTTTTCTGTGTGTGCCATGCAATCCTTGTTTAATGTTAGTATTGATTTAGTCATGAATTTTTAACAATAACACTCCATTCATGTCATACTGCATTTTGAACAAAAACGTTTTAAATGAATACAGTGCAAAAACTTTGTTATTTCATACATTTTTGTTCTTAATAAAGAAGTATGAAAAAAGTGTTCTAATGAATGTCAAATATTTAAAGTACAACAATTACAAGACGTCTCAAATGAAATAAAAATTATAAAAATAAGTGTGCAACATAAGTAAAAAAAAAACAGAAAACAAGACAAATCAATTGTTGTTTTTTGTATTTAATTTAGTTTAACTTTGTTATTTTGTTACATTTATTTATTATGCTTTTAGTTAATATTAGGAATATTGTTAACTTATGTCTTGTGTTATCTTGTACACAAATTTTTATAAAGCTGCTTATGAGTGTTCAGAGATAAATGACTAGTTCTTCTGACTGGCATGGTAGTGACTAGAGTCTTCAGAGGTGTAAGGATAATTAGGAGTATGAAACTAGGGTATTTTATGCAGTGGTATTTCATTCATATTATACTTCATTATGAAGAAAATTATTAAACATGTATAATTAATCTGGACATGAATTTAGGGTTAGGGTTATGGGTAGAATAGAGGGGGTTAGTGTTTTGCACATATTCATTCATCTTCCTGTTGATAACTTTCTCCCCTTAATCAGATGTTTTAGGTTTTCTTACAGTGTTTCTGGGTTTCCTGTCACTGTGGGCGTCAGGGCACAGTAGTACACAGCAGAGTCTGTCAATTCAACAGAGGAGATCTCCAGATCAACACGGGTCTTCACTTTGTTCAGTTTACCAGAGAAGCGAGAGTCAAGAGAATCAGCTCTATGTTCAGTCCCAGTGGAGTGCGGGATGAGCAGAAGGTACTGGGGAGCTGATCCTGGAGACTGTTTATACCATAGTAGACTGTAGGCTGAGGAATAGTTGCAGGAAAGAAGAACATTACTACCCACTTCTGCATACACTTCATGTTGGTTTGGCTCTATAGTTTGCTCATAACTGCCTCCTGCAAATGGGAAGAGACGAACATTGAGTAATTATTTTATTAAAATTAAATTGTATTGTTGTAATTTTCTTGATAGAAAACATGACACTACTTTGAAAGCCATAACTTACCTATTACTGAGAACATAATAATTGACCAGATGAACAACATGGCTGGGGCTGGAAGTCAAACTGACTAATATCACAACAAAACCTGAATACTCCAAACGAACTTCATCTGCAAGGTTTTCTGTTGATCAATCCTGCTTAGTTTACCTACAAGCTCCACCCCAAAGTGCAGTTGCTCTAAAGATGCTCAATCTCTCCTCTCATTTGTCCTGTCTTCAGTGATCCTGCATCTCTCGTTCCCTCCACTGGTGGGAATGGGGGGTGGGTGGGGGGTGGAATAGATTCCCTCCATTATTGTATGAATCACATATGAAGGTTTTTGTGCAGTGTTTCTGGGTTTCCTGTCACAGTGGCTGTCAGGGCACAGTAGTACTGAGCAGAGTCTGTCACTTCAGCAGAGGAGATCTCCAGATCCACACGTTTGGCTTTTTTGTCATGATTTAGAGTGAACTCTGGTGTTTTTGCAGGCATGTGTTCCATAACCAGTAACTGTGGTGCTGATTGTGGATATTGTCGATACCATTGAAGACTGGCACCAGAAGAGGTGTAGTTACAAGAGAGAGTAACTCTTTCCCTTTCTGAAGCCACTTCTACATCAGTGTAGGGTGTTAATACCTGTTCAGAACTGAGACCTGTAAAACATTATATTATATATTATCTAAAACGTTTTTTAATATCAAATGATAGATTAAATGAAATTCAAATGCAGTTTAAGTGAAAACATTTTCAAAGTAAAAGACATTCGTACTTATATCATGTATTGTCTTTGTAGTCTTTGATTTGAAAAATAAATACCTCTCAACATAATCACACTCAGTTTCAATGAAAATGTCATTACTTACCTATCAAGTTAAAGAAGAGTAAAAGTGAACAGAACAACATTGTAGACAGGATGTGTAGAATAAGCACCAGCTGCTGATGAAAAGCACAGCATCAACTGTCTATGATCTTCATGGTAGTATCATGTTTTATCTTGAGGATTCATAATCTAATCCTGAGTTTTATACTCTAGCTCCTCCTACTGACAATGTAGAAACAAAGATGTTTCATATACATTTGATTTATTCACTAGAGAATCCACTTGATGGCACTGTGGTCTAACAGAAGACAGCAGATGCTTGTAAATCCATACATTTCCACTCACTGCTGAGTCAATAAGTTATTTGTCACTGTGGACGTCACAACACAGTAGCACAGAGCAGAGTATTTCATTTCGGCAGAGGAGATCTTTAGATCAATACAGATGTTTTTTGTTTGTTTAGTTTAACAGTGAGGTGGGAGTATGGAGGATTAGCTCTCACTACAGTCCTCGAGGCATGGAGGATGAAGAGGAGGAATTGGGGAGCTGATCCTGGATACTGTTTATACCACAGTACACTGTATGCTGAGGAGTAGTTGCAGGAAAACTGAACATTACTACCCTCCTCTCCATACACTTCATGTTAGTTTGGCTGGATGGTCTGGAGAAAACTGTCACCTACAAATGTGAGGAGGTGATGGATAAATCACAAGGTAGATGTATTTGAAGTGAGGAAAGATCTTGGTATTTACTCTAAAATCCAATAATACAGATAAACTATACATTAGCCTAAAAAATGTAGTTAAATGAATTACAAGAATACAGTAATTTACTAATATGTCGGTACACAAAGGAAAATAATTGTTTTGCTGGAGTTTTTAAAATTTTACCTACAGTAGTAAGCCACACCCCTGCCCTAAAATATGAATAAGAGGAGTTGATCATGAGCTGTCTGGTTTTTGTACAGTGTTTCTCAATTTCCTGTCACTGTGGGCTCCAGGGCACAGCAGTACAGAGCAGAGTCTGTTACAACAGCAGAGGAGATCTCCAGATCCACACGGGATCTCTCATTCAGTTCAACAGACAGTCATGGGTATGGAGGAGTAGCGTTCACTACAGAGGGGTTTGAGGACACTCCAGTGGGGAGGAGGATGATGGGAGATGATCCAGGGTACTGTTGATGTTGATACCACTGGAGAGTACTAGCAGAGGAGTAGTTACAGGACAGCTTCATGACTCCCTTCAACCCAAACACCTTATCTCATGTTGGAGTAATGTCATTCCCATGACTGCCACCTGAAAACAGGAATTATTATCAGGAAATGATCATACTATTCAAATCTTTATTCAGTGAAGTGTATTAAAAATGTATAAAAGATCCTTCACAGTAATATTACTCAAGTCGCCAGTAATTACATTGGATATGAAGAATAGTATCAAACTCACCCACTAGCGCATATATTAAACTGTATCCTAGTAACATGCTGGTAAGTGTTATTTGACAGTGAAAAGACTGAACACAAGTTGTAATGAATACACAGGGAGAAAAAGGTGTAGATTCACGCGCAGAGTACAGCAGGTGTTTATTTCACATTCGCAGAAGGCAGGAATCGTGGTCACAGGCAGGCAAACCAAATCAAGGACTGAAGGCTATAACTGGTTCTCACAAACGAGCTAGGAAAAGGCTTAGTAGAGTCCAAACAAACAATACCTCACAAAGGAACAAACAGAATGAACAGAACTAAATAAGGAGCTGATGAGACCAGGTGAGTAACTAACATAGGTGAAATCAATGAACAAAAATGAAAGACAGGGCAATGTTCAAGAACACAATGAAACAGGGCTACGTTCAAGAACACAACTAAACAGAACACAAGGTTGACTAAGAAAATAAATACAGAACCTTACACAGGTATAATTATGACAAAATGACTCCCCTGGTTTCTCAATGTCCGCTACAGTATAAAATGCATTTCTCTTCCTCCACCTCAATTATGTAACACCTCCCCTTATAAAACATCCCACAACACAAAGTACTTTACACAAGCACAGCGTTTTGTAAGAGGCAGTATATCCTGTTTTCACAGTGGGCATCAGGTTGACTTTCCTACTACACCACCAAGCTGTGTGAATTGTGAATAGGGCCAACAATAAATAATACTGTTGTTGCACTTGGTCATATTCACAAGTGATTATCCAGCTAATATAAAAAAACTGTCTACGGTAAGAGAAATTGAAGACAACTGACTGAAGAGTGAAGAACACATATTTCTTACAGTTCATTGAATATGAAGACAGATAAACTCTAGACCACCTGGTGATTGAACACAGCACAGGTGTGACCACAGTTCTCTGATCTCAACCTCTGCCATCATGACATCAAATGTGGTTGATGTTTAAATATGATTTCCACTTCATCAAAGCATTTTGGTCTGCATGTTTCTGTATGGTGTACTATGCACTTTGTATCACTGTGTATATCCCTAAGAGCACAGTAGTAGAGAGCTGTGTCTGCCAGGGTTAGCTTTGTTATCACCAGTTCAGTTGATTTCTGGGACGTTGTGGATGTATATCTCTTATCAGGGATATTGTCAGTTGTACTTGATCTGGCACCTTTATACAGTAGAAACTGAGGAGCCTTGTGAGGATAATGCCGGTACCAGTAAAGCAAAGGATATTCAAGGCTTGTATCATATGAGCAGCTCAGACTCACAAGTTCTCCCTCTGTTCTGATCACTTCATTATTTACAGGATTAATGTGATCCCCAGCAATCTGTTCTGTAAAGAAAGAATAGTAAAATTGTAACAAAGTGTAAAAGCTACGTGCTGTAGAAACTGGGGTGGAAATGTATTAACAGTAATTATATATTAACAAAATAAAAGGGACAAAAAACATATAATTATTCATCATAACATGATACTAAACATTATATTAAATATTGTTTACCTGAGGCTAGAATGAGAACCAGTATCAGAGAGTTCTCCATGTGGAACATAGAAATACCAGATCAGATCTCTGCCTTGGTTACTGGTTTCTGTTGCTGCAGTGCTTGCTGCTGAGAGTTTTCTTCAGAGAGAAAGGGGATGTACATTACCCAGACAGGAAATAGTTGGTTTATAGCCTCTTATTATTGTGTTGTGAATAGCATTAAAATGAACTGTGTATATGCATGTGTCAGATAATTTTTTTGTACAATGTTTCTGGGAATCCTGTCACTGTGAGCCTCAGAGCACAATAGTACAGAGCAGAGTCTGTTACCTCAGCAGAGGAGATCTCCAGATCCACGCGGTCGGTATGAACCTGAGCTGACATACGAGGAGGGACAGGTTTCTGGACATATCCTGATTTAGTGATGAGTATCAGGAACTCTGGTTTAGACCTGGGATACTGACTATACCACTGTAGATTGTTTACAGAGCCAGTGTAGCTGCAGGATAGTGTGATGGTATCACCCTCCACACCAACCACCATAGGCCTAGTGGGATTAATGTAATCTTGAAAACTGACACCTGTCAGAAAAGTAAAAACAAGTTGCTGTTTTGCTAGATTTTTTGACAACTATCAAATATATTCTGGAGTTGGAATTAAAATGATGAAAATGAATCAAATAAAATCAAGTTTTATTGGTCACATACACATGGTTAGCAGATGTTAATGAGAGTGTGCTTGTGAATACTTGTGAATACATCACTGACCCAAAAATACATCACTCACCAAGAAGGACTGAGAGGAGGAGAAATTATGAAAGCAGCAATATAGCTGATAGATACAGTATACAAACGTTTCTAACACAAAACAGGCAGAGTTGAATATCTCTCTCTGTAGCTATCTTTCAGTCTTGATGATTGGAGGAAATGTTGTATCTCCACCTACTGCCAAAGACAGGGTGTGGTGAACAACCACATTTCTTTATGTGTGTGCCATGCAATCCTTGTTCAATCGTAGGATTGGTGCATTCATTCATTTTTAACAATACTACCTCATTCATATTATACTACATTATGAATAAAAACAGTTTAGAATCAATACAGTGCAATTGTTGCTGTTTATTGTATTTTATTTCATTTAACTTTGTTATTTTGTTAGGTTAATTTCTTATACTTTTTGTTACTTATTCTTTTTTTAAAGGTTTGGGAATGCTTTTAACTTATGTCTTATGATATCCTGTACACTTTTTATAAAGCTGCTTTTGAGTGTTCAGAGATAAAAGACTGTAGTTCTTCTGACTGTCATGGAAGTGACTAGAGTCTTCAGAGGTGTAAGGATAATTAGGACTATACAACTAGGGTATTTGATACAGTGGTACTCCATTCATGTAATCCTGTTTGGGCTAGGGGGCAGTATTTTCACGTTCGGATGAAAAGCGTGCCCAGAGAAAAATGCCTGCTACTCAGGCCCAGAGGCTAATATATGCATATTATTAGTATATATGGATGGAAAACACTCTGATGTTTCTAAAACTGTTTGAATGATGTCTGTGAGTATAACAGAACTCATATGGCAGGCGAAAACCTGAGAAAAATCCTGATGTTTCTAAAACTGTTTGAACGAAAACCTGAGAAAAATCCAACCAGGAAGTCGGAAATCTGAGGTTTGTAGTTTTTCAAGTCATTGCCTTTCCAATATACAGTGTCTATGGGGTGATATTGCACTTCCTAAGGCTTCCACTAGATGTCAACAGTCTTTAGAACCTTGTTTCAGGCTACTACTATGAAGGGGGAGAGAACAAGAGCTGTTTGAGTAAAGTGTCTGGCAGAAGGCCATGAGCTCAGTCAGGTGAGCGCCCGTGAGAGTTAGCTGCTGTCCTTTTCCTTTCTAAAGACAAAGGAATTCTCCGGTTGGAATATTATTGAAGATTTATGATAAAAGCATCCTAAAGATTGATTCTATACATCGTTTGACATGTTTCTACGAACTGTAATGAATCTTTTTGACTTTTCGTCTGGCCTGCGCATCGTGAATTTGGATTTGCAAACTAAACGCGCAAACAAAAAGGATGTATTTGGACATAAATGATGGACTTTATCGAACAAAACAAATATTTATTGTGGAACTGGGATTCCTGGGAGTGCATCCTGATGAAGATCGTCAAAGGTAAGTGAATATTTATAACGCTATTTTTGACTTTTACTGACTCCACAACATGGCGGGTATCTGTATGGCTTGTTTTTGTGTCTGAGCGCTGTAGTCAGATTATTGCATGGTGTGCTTTTTCCGTAAAGCTTTTTTGAAATCTGACACAGCGATTGCATTAAGGAGAAGTATTTAGCGGAACCCCTAGCCGTAAGAAGTTATCCTGTTGACGCTAGGGGTCAGATTATTATAATTTTTTAAAATAACGTTCCCAAGGTAAACGGACTATTTCTCAGGTCCAGATTGTAGAATATGCATATAATTTACAGATTAGGATAGTAAACACTCCAAAGTTTCCAAAACTGTCAAAATATTGTCTGTGAGTATAACAAAACTGATTCTGCAGGCGAAAACCTGAGAAAATCTAACCCGGAAGTGATATATATATTTTTTTAAATCTGTGTTTCCTGGCCCGTCTTTCTTCCATTTAAAGGGGTATCAACCAGATTCCTTTTACAATGGCTTCCTCAGGCTGTGACCAGGCTTTAAACATAGTTTCAGGCTTTTATTTAGAAAAATGAGCGAGATTTTTCAAAAGTAGTCAGGTGTCCCCAGATTAGTTCCTGCGCACGAGAGGGTAGCGCTCCATTTTCTCTTTCTCTCTTATTGAGTAGGTTACGGTCCGGTTGAAATATTATCGATTATGTTTGTTAAAAACAACCTGAGGATTGATTATAAAAAACATTTGACATGTTTCTACGACCATTACGGATACTTTTTGGAATTTTCGTCAAACGGAACGAGGCTTTGGTTTTCTGAACATAAAGCGCAACCCAAATGGCGTTTTTTCTGTTATAAAAGTAATATTTATCGAACAAAAATAACATTTGTTGTGTAACTGGGAGTCTCGTGAGTGCAAACATCCGAAGATTATCAAAGGTAAGCGATTCATTTTATTGCTTTTCTGACTTTCGTGACCAAGCTAACCAAGTTAATATAAGGCTAACAGTTCTAGCATTGATTGATACACTCACAAAAGCTTGGATTGCTTTCGCTGCAAAGCATATTTTCAAAATCTGACACGATGGGTGGATTAACAACAAGCTAAGCTGTGTTTTTGTATATTTCACTTGTGATTGCATGATTATAAATATTTGTAGTAATATTTTTGAATCTGATACGTTTGGGAATTTTCTTCTGCCTTTCAGGACCGGAACGAGGATGTAGTTTTCTGAACATAACGCGCAACCCAAATGGCGTTTTTTTGTTTTAAAAGTAATATTTATAGAACAAAAAGAACATTTATTGTGTAACTGGGAGTCTCGTGAGTGCAAACATCCGAAGATTATCAAAGGTAAGCAATTAATTTTATTGCTTTTCTGACTTTCGTGACCATGCTAATTTGGGGCTAGCTGTTCTAGCATTGATTGATACACTCACAAAAGCTTGAATTTCTTTCTCTGTAAAGCCTATTTTCAAAATCTGACACTATAGGTGGATTAACAACAAGCTAAGCTGTGTTTTGGTGTATTTCACTTGTGATTGCATGATTATAAATATTTTTTGTAATATTTTGCGCCCTGCAATTCAGCGGTTGTTTAGGAAAATGATTCCGTAAAAGGGATCCGTAGCGCAAAGAAGTTATTAAGGCAAGGGCTGATTTCAAGGTTTTACTGCTAACCTACAAAGCATTACATGGGCTTGCTCCTACCTATCTTTCTGATTTGGTCCTGCCGTACATACCTACACGTATGCTACGGTCACAAGACGTAGGCCTCCTAATTGTCCCTAGACTTTCTAAGCAAACAGCTGGAGGCAGGGCTTTCTCCTATAGAGCTAAATTTTTATGGAATGGTCTGCCTACCCATGTGAGAGACGCAGACTCGGTCTCAACCTTTAAGTCTTTACTGAAGACTCATCTCTTCAGTGGGTCATATGATTGAGTGTAGTCTGGCCCAGGAGTGTGAAGGTGAATGGAAAGGCTCTGGAGCAATGAACTGCCCTTGCTGTCTCTGCTAGGGTTAGGGGGGCTAGGGTTAGTTTGTCATATCTTGGTGTACTTCTCCTGTCTTATCCGGTGTCCTGTGTGAATTTAAGTATGCTCTCTCTAATTCTCTCTTTCTCTCTTTCTTTCTCTCTCTCGGAGGACCTGAGCCCAAGGACCATGCCTCAGGACTACCTGGCATGATGACTCCTTGCTGTCCCCAGTCCACCTGGCCGTGCTGCTGTTCCAGTTTCAACTGTTCTGCCTGCGGCTATGGAACCCTGACCTGTTCACCGGACGTGCTACCTGTCCCATACCTGCTATTTTCAACTCTCTAGAGACAGCAGGAGCGGTAGAGATACTCTTAACCTTTTGTCAATCTAGGGGGTGCTGTTTCCACTTTGGAAAATATCGTCTCCAAATTAAACTGCCTCATACTCAATTCTTGCTCGTACAATATGCATATTATTATTACTATTGGATAGAAAACACTCTCTAGTTTCTAAAACCGTTTGAATTATTTCTCTGAGTGAAACATAAGTCATTCTGCAGCTCACTTCCTATCAAGAAGTGAGATTTCTGAAATTGAGGTCTCTGTTCCAGGGTCGGTTTATAAATTCCCTTATAAGGTATGGGGCTACATGCACTGCATACGCCTTCCCCTAGATGTCAGTAAGCGGGGAGACTTTGAATGGAGCGGATAGCACCATCTGGGGGAGTATAAAACCTCTTGGAACGGAAGTATCAACCTTTTCGACGAGGCGCCTGACGCAGCAGGGACACCGGCATGGCTTCTTCAAAAGCTTTCGGTTTAGCAGTTCTATATCTCTGGCTCTGATTTAATTTGTTTTTTGTCTTAACAACTTCATAAGGTAGTTAATTTAAACCGACTTATAGCAGTTTATAGCAGTTTATTGCGATTTTCCTGGATTTCTTTGTGACGCGCTTTCACGAGTTGGACACCTCTCCAGTGGGTGGCTAACGTTAGCGGCTATTTCGACAGGACAAGAGGACATCTTTCAACCCAAAGACGATTGCTCTGGAGAAAGGACACCTTGCCCAAGATTCTGATGGAAGCTCAGCTAATAGTAAGCAGTCTTTATGCTGTTAATTCGTACTTATGTTGACAAATGTCAAATAATTCCGCCATGAATTATGGTGCAGTCTCGCTTTAGCGCACGCTGTATTACGCAGTAACGTTAATTTTAAAAATCTAACACAGCGATTGCATTAAGAACTAATTTATCTTTCATTTGCTGTCCAACTTGTATGTTTTAGTCAAGTTTATGAATAAAACATTTTAAAAATCAGAAATGATGGCTGGATTCACAAGATGTGTATCTTTCATCTGGTGTCTTGGACTTGTGATTTAATGATATTTAGATGCTAGTATTTACTTGTGACGCTATGCTAGGCTATGCTAGTCAGCTTTTTTACTGTGGGGGTGTTCCCGGATCTGGGTTTGGGAGGAATTAGAGGTTAATAATCAGCTATGAGAAGCCAACTGACATTTACTCATGAGGTGCTGACTTGCTGCACCCTCGAAAACTACTGTGATTATTATTATTTGACCATGCTGGTCATCTATGAACATTTGAACATCTTGGCCATGTTCTGTTATAATCTCCACCCGGCACAGGCAGAAGAGGACTGTCCACCCCTCATAGCCTGGTTCCTCTCTAGGTTTCTAGAAGCCACCGTGCTTCTACACCTGCATTGCTTGCTGTTTGGGGTTTTAGGCTGGGTTTCTGTACAGCACTTTGAGATATCAGCTGATGTAAGAAGGGCTATATAAATAAATTTGATTTTATTTTGATTTTGAGTTAAAATGGTCAAATTGAATACAGCACTCACAAACAAGGACTTACAGGCAGAGTTGAATATCTCTCTCTCTATAGCAGTCTTTCAGTCTTGCTGATTGGAGAAAATGTTGTAGCTCCACCGACTGCCAAAGACAGGGGGTGGTGAACAACCAACTTTTTTCTGTGTTTGCAATGCAATCCTTGTTTAATGTACATAATATACATTAAAATAATGCATTAATTTTGAATGAATCCAGACCATTCTATTTATACTGCATTATCAAGAAAACGTGAATTAATGGCAGCAGCTAATGGGGATCCATAATAAATACAAATACAAATGTAGAAATGAAGCTGGATTTAGGGATTGAGTTATGGCTCGGGTTAGGATTGGTCTGGGATGTGAATATTACGATAGTGTCAGGGTTTGGCTAAAATAGTGTTCTGGACATATTAATTAACAGTGTTTCTGGGTTTCCTGTCACTGTGGTCCTCAGAGCACAGTAGTACAGAGCAGAGTCTGTCAGCGGAGGAGATCTCCAGATCCATACGTTTGGCCTTTTTGTCATGATTTAGAGTGAACCCTGGTGTAATATCCACATACTCCATAACCAGTAACTGTGGTGCTGATTTCAGATAATGACGATACCATTGAATATAGTTTCCAGAGGATTAGTTACAAGAGAGAGTAACTCTGTCCCCGTCCAAAGCCAGCACTGCATCAGTGTAGGGTGTTATTACCTGTGGAGAACTGAGACCTGTAAAACATAATTCTATATATGATGTAATACTCTACACACACATGAACGATTGAATTAATTTCAAATGCAGATTAAAGAGAAAACATTTTCAAGGTAAAAAACATGTATCCCCATGTCTTGCATCATCTCTATATTGTTTGATTTGAAAATAAATACACCTTAACATAATAACACTCCGTTTCAATAAAAAATGTAATTACTTACCTATCAAGTGAAAGAAGAGTAATAGTGAACAGAACAACATTGTAGATGTCAGGATGTGTAGAATAAGCACCAGCTGCTGATGAAAAGCACAAAATCAACTGGCTATAATCGTTGTGATAGTATCATGTTTTATCTTGAGGTTTCATAATCTAATCCTGAGTTGTATACTCTAGCTCCTCCTACTGACAATGTAGAATCAAACAAAAGGTGTCATGTAGATTTGAAAGCAGTTTACAAATGATTTATGCAAGAAACTCCATTTGATGGCGCTGTGGTCAAACTAAAGATAGCAGATGTTTGTAAAACCACAAACAGACAGGTGTATATTCTGCTGATTGCTGAGTGAGTGACTAATGTGTCTCTGTGGACATTACAACACAGCATTACAGAGCAGAGTCTTTCCCTTCAGCAAAGGAGATCTCCAGATCTGCCCAAGTTTTCCCTTTATTCATTTTTACAGTGAGGTTAGGGTGCAGAAAGTTTAATAATTGTGTGGATAAATGCCATACTGTATGAGGTTAGATGCTAGGGTGAATTCCAACACCGTTTTCTAAAGGATAATGTATTATCTTGACTAAGCCCTACCCCTACCCTAAATATGCATAAGAAGAGTTTATCGTGAGCTGTCTGGTTTTTGTACAGTGTTTCTGGGTTTCCTGTCACTGTGGGCTGCAAGGCGCAGTAGTACAGAGCAGAGTCTGTCAATTGAACAGAGGAGATCTCCAGATCCACTCGTTTGGCTATTTTGTCATGATTTAGTAAGAACCCTGGTGTATTTGCAAGCATATGTTCCATAACCAGTAACTGTGGTGCTGATTGTGGATATTGTTGATACCATTGAGGAGTGACACCAGAAGAGTAATTACAAGAGAGAGTAACTCTTTCCCTTTCTGAAGCCACTTCTACATCAGTGTAGGGTGTTAATACCTGTTCAGAACTGAGACCTGTAAAACATAAAACACATATTACATTTAATGCTTTAAACCCACATGACAGAATGAATTAATTCCAAATGCAGTGTAAAGATAAAAATGTTGTGCATTATCTCTATATTCTTTGATTTGAAAAATATATACACCTAAACATATTCACACTAATTTTAAATGAAAAATGTAATTACTTACCTATCAAGTCAAAGAAGAGTAAAAGTGAACACAACAACATTGTAGATGGCAGGATGTGTAGAATAAGCACCAGCTGCTGATGAAAAGCACAGCATCAACTGGCTATGATCTTCATGGTAGTATAATGTCTTATTTTGAGGATTCTATGATCTAATTCTCAGTTTCATACTCTAGCTCCTCCTACTGACAATGTAGAATCAAAGATGTTTCATATACATTTGATTTATTCACTAGAGAATCCACTTGATGGCACTGTGGTTTACCAGAAGAGAGCAGATGCTTGTAAATCCAAAAAATTCAGCTCACTGCTGAGTCAAGAAGTTTTGCGGCACTGTGGATGTCACAGCACAGCAGTACAGTGCAGAGTGTCATATAGTTTTGTGTACAGTGTTTCTCTGTTTGATGTCAATGTGGGCTCTACAGCACAATCGTACAGAGTAAAGTCTCTCACTTCAGCAGAGGAGATCTCAAGATCTTTGTTCAGTTTAACTGTGAGGTGAGAGTATGGAGGTTTAGCTCACTAGAGTCCTAGAGGCATGGAGGATGAAGAGGAGGACATGGGGAGCTGGTCCTGGATACTGTTTATACCACAATACACTGTATGCTGAGGAGTAGTTGCAGGAAAGCAAAACTACCCTCCTCTTCGTAAACTTTATGTTGGTTTGTCTAGATGGTCTGCTGAAAACTGCCACCGACAAATATGAATAGGTGACTGACCAATTACAAGATTGATGTATTTGAAATGAGGAAATATCTTCGTATTTACTGTAAAAACCAATAGCGCAGATAAACTATAAATTAGCCCAAACAACGCAGTTAAAATAATGACAGGAATACAGTAATTTACTAACATGTCAGAACAGAAAGTAAAATAACTGTGTAGAGAACCATTATATTGTAGATGAGGTTATATGCTGGAGTGAAGTCCAACAGTTTTTTAAAGTATAGTTTATCTTCATGAACCTACAGTAGGACGCCCCACCCCTGCACTAAAAGAAGCACAAAAGGTGTTTACAGAGCAGAGTCTGTTAAAACAGCGGAGGAGATCATCCAGATCCACACGGGATCTCTCATTCAGTTCAACAGACAGTCGAGGGTATGGAGGAGTAGCGTTCACTACAGAGGGGTTTGAGGATACTCCAGTGAGGAGGAGGAAGGTGTGAGATGATCCAGGGTACTGTTGATACCACTGGAAAGTACGAGCAGAGGAGTAGTTACAGGACAGCTTCATGACTTCACCCTCCAAGCCAAACACCTTATCTGATGTTGGAGTAATGTCATTCCCATGACAGCCGCCTGGAAAACATGTATGAAACAAAAATTTGTCAAGTGTATTAAAAATTGATAAAATGTCATTCAAAGTAATTTTACTCCAGGCTCCAGTAATTACATGGGATATGTAATTGGATATGAAGAATAGTATCAAACTCACCCACAGGTGCATATATTAAAATGTATCCTGGAAACATGCTGGTAAGTGTTATTTGACACAGTGAAAAGAGTGAACACAAGTATAATTCTGACAAAATGACTCCCCTGGTTTCTCAATGTCCGCTACTGTATAAAATGCATTTCTCTTCCTCCGCCTCAATTATGTAACACCTCCCCTTAAAGAACATCACACAACACAAAATACTTTACACACATACACACGCACAGCGTTTTTGTAAAGGGGCAGTGTATCCTGTTGTCACAGTGGGCATCATAGCACAGTAGTACACAGCAGAGTCTTCAAGGGGACTGATTTTGCTGTGACATTCAGATGAGCATCAAATCTCTCCTTGAACTCAGTAGCAGTTTCCCCAGGTGAAAACGTATCCCTTCTCAGCATAAACATGGAGTTGACATTTGCTAGGTGTTTGTACCAGAAGAGATATGGTGATTGATCACAAATAGACAAGTGAGTGTTTGTAACGAATGTTCTCCTCCTCGTCTGAGGAGGAGCAGGGATCGGACCAAAACGCAGCTGGTGTGGAATACATGATGAATTTATTTAAACAAGACGAACACGAAGCACACTTGATAAATTACAAAATAACAAAACGACGTAGACCGACCTGAACATGAGAACTTACAAAACACGAAGAACGCACGAACAGGAACAGACTAAACAAACGAAACAGTCCCGTGTGGTACATACACTGACACGGAAGACAATCACCCACAAACAAACGGTGTGAACAGCCTACCTTAATATGGTTCTCAATCAGAGGAAACGTCAAACACCTGCCCCTGATTGAGAACCATATAAGGCTAATTAACAATGAACCTAAACAAGAAACAAATAACATAGACTGCCCACCCAGCTCACGTCCTGACCAACTAAACAACGCTAAACAAAGGAAAATAAGGTCAGGAACGTGACAGTGTTGTTGGTTGTCCTTCTACGACCATTACATCTTCTGTTGGCTGTGTTACATTCTCTTCTGCTCTGCACCCTGAAAAGAAAGAGGAATATATCTTCACAAGATATAATAATAATGTATATAAATTAAATGAACAAATGCACAGAAAGAGACAGATGAACAGAGTGATGTTATACCAAAGCAGCATGCAGCCAGAACATGCAGGATCAGACAATTTCTCATGACTAGTCAGTCAGTTTGAAGTGGAAAAGGTAAGGAGCAGAACAATGTTGATCTATCTATCACAGAGCTTTGACACCCTCTGTCCTACTGTTGATGCTTCATGTTGTTCTGTATTACATGCAGTAGTAGACCATGGGGAGGTGTCTGTCTGTATGGCATCCTCTGATTCAGGGGTGTGTGAGCTTTGTTAGGTTGCCCCCTTCAGGTTGACTTTCATACTACACCACCAAGCTGTGTGAATTTTGAATAGGGCCAACAATAATAATATTGTTGCACTTTGTCATATTCCCAAGTGATTATCTGACCAATATTTAAAAAAAGCCTAATGTAAGTGAAATTGAAGACTACTGACTGAAGAGTGAAGAACACATATTTCTTACAGTTCATTGCATATGAAAACAGAGAAACACTAGACCACCTGGTGATTGAACACAGCACAGGTGTGACCACAGTTCTCTGATCTCAACTTCTGCCATCATGACATCAAATGTGGTTGCTGTTTAATTATGATTTCCACTTCATCAAAGCATTTTGGTCTGCAGGTTTTTGTACAGTGTAATATACACTTTGTATCACTGTGTCAAGAGCACAGTAGTAGAGAGCTGTGTCTTCCAGGTTTAGGCTTGTTATCACCAGTTCAGTTAATGTCCGGGACGTTGTGGATTTATATCTCTTATCAGGGATACGTTCACTCCTGCTCTGTGATCTGGCACCTTTATACAGTAGAAACTGAGGAGCCTGGTGAGGATAATGTTTGTACCAGTAAAGCGAAGGATATTGAAGGCTTGTATCATATGAGCAGCTCAGAGTCACAAGTTCTCCCTCTGTTCTGATCACTTCATTATTTACAGGATTAATGTGATCCCCAGCAATCTGTCCTGTAAAGAAAGAATAGTAAAATTGTAACAAAGTGTAAAAGCTACGTGCTGTAGAAACTGGGGTGGAAATGTATTAACAGTAATTATATATTAACAAAATAAAAGGGACAAAAAACATATAATTATTCATCATAACATGATATAAAACATGATATTAAATATTGTTTACCTGAGGCTAGAATGAGAACCAGTATCAGAGAGTTCTCCATGTGGAACATAGAAATACCAGATCAGATCTCTGCCTTGGTTACTGGTTTCTGTTGCTGCAGTGCTTGCTGCTGAGAGTTTTCTTCAGAGAGAAAGGGGATGTACATTACCCAGACAGGAAATAGATGGTTTATAGCCTCTTATTATTGTGTTGTGAATAGCATTAAAATGAACTGTGTATATGCATGTGTCAGATAATTTTTTTGTACAATGTTTCTGGGAATCCTGTCACTGTGGGCCTCAGAGCACAATAGTACAGAGCAGAGTCTGTTACCTCAGCAGAGGAGATCTCCAGATCCACGCGGTCGGTATGAACCTGAGCTGACATACGAGGAGCGACAGGTTTTTGGACATATCCTGATTTAGTGATGAGAATCAGGAACTCTGGTTTAGACCTGGGATACTGACTATACCACTGTAGATTGTTTACAGAGCCAGTGTAGCTGCAGGATAGTGTGATGGTATCACCCGCCACACCAACCACCATAGGCCTAGTGGGATTAGTGTAATCTTCAAAAAATGTGTTGCTGTTTTAATAGCTTTTTTGACAAATATCAAATATATTCTGGAGTTGGAATTAAAATGATGAAAATGAATCAAATAAAATAAAGTTTTATTGGTCACATACACATGGTTAGCAGATGTTAACTTTTACTTGGTACTCATCACGGATCCGGGAGCACCCTCATCAGTAAAAAAGCTGACTAGCATAGCCTAGCATAGCGCCACAAGTAAATACTAGCATCTAAATATCATGAAATCACAAGTCCAAGACACCAGATGAAAGATACACATCTTGTGAATCCAGCCATCATTTCTGATTTTTTAAATGTTTTACAGGGAATACACAATATGTATTTCTATTAGCTAACCACGATAGCAAAAGACTCAACTTTTTTTTCCCACCATTTTTTTACTGCATAGGTAGCTATCACAAATTCGACCAAATAAATATATAAATAGTCACTAACCAAGAAACAACTTCATCAGATGACAGTCTGATAACATATTTATTGTATAGCATATGTTTTGTTCGAAAAATGTGCATATTTCAGGTATAAATCATAGTTTTACATTGCAGCCACCATCACAAAATCTCACCAAAGCAGCTAGAATAACTACAGAGACCAACGTGAATTACCTAAATACTCATCATAAAACATTTATGAAAAATACACAGCGTACAGCAAATGAAAGACAAACATCTTGTGAATCTAGCCAATATTTCAGATTTTTTAATTGTTTTACAGCGAAAACACAATATAGCATTATAATAGCTTACTACAATAGCCAACCACACAGCAGCATTGATTCATGCACGTTAGCGATAGCGAATAAACCAGCAAAAGATATTACATTTTTCACTAACCTTCTCAAAACTTCATCAGATGACAGTCCTATAACATCATATTACACAATACATATATGGTTTGTTCGAAAATGTGCATATTTAGCGGCACAAATCGTGGTTATACAATGAGAATAGTAGCCAAACTGCAGACAAAATGTCGGGAGAAATCTTGGGAGAGGCACCTAATCTAATCAATAACTAATCATAAACTTGACTAAAAAATACAGGTTGGACAGCAAATGAAAGATACATTAGTTCTTAATGCAACCGCTGTGTTAGATTTTTAAAATTAACGTTACTACGACATACAGCGTGCGTTAAAGCGAGACCGCACCGAAATTAATGGCGGAATAATAGTTTAACATTTTTCAACAGAACAACGAATTAACATCATAAATAGTTCTTACTATTTGATGAGCTTCCATCAGAATCTTGTGCAAGTTGTCCTTTGTCCAGAATAATCGTTGCTCGGTTGTAGATTGTCGTCTTCAACTTTGGAATTAGCAGTAAACATTAGCCATGTGGCGAAGACGTGTCCAACTCACCATAACGCAGCACAAATAAAATACCGAAAATCGCAATATACTGATATAAACTGATATAACTCGGTTTAAAATAACTACATTATGATGTTTTTAACACCTATATCGAATAAAATCAGAGCCGGATATATCTAACGCCTATAACGAGAGCTTTTCAGAATGCAATCCTGACGTCTGTCTTGCGCCATGACGAACGTTGAAAAGACTTCACACCCGGTTCCAAGAGCTTTTGTACGGCCTCAGATCTACCTAGACACCACATTCCAATTCTCACTGCTTACTGACATCTAGGGGAAGGCGTATGCAGTGCATGTCGACCCATAGATTACATGCAAATTAATAAACTGACCCTGGAACAGAGTGCCCGATTTCAGATTTCTCACTTAATGACAGGAGGTTTCCTGCAAAATGAGTTCTGTTTTACTCACAGATATAATTCAAACGGTTTTAGAAACTAAAGAGTGTTTTCTATCCAATAGTAATAATAATATGCATATTGTACGAGCAAGAATTGAGTACGAGGCAGTTTAATTTGGGAACGTTTTTTTACAAAGTCGAAATGGCGCCCCCTATTGAGAAAAGGTTAATGAGAGTGTGCTTGTGAATACTTGTGAATACATCACTGACCCAAAAATACATCACTCACCAAGAAGGACTGAGAGGAGGAGAAATTATGAAAGCAGCAATATAGCTGATAGATACAGTATACAAAAGTTTCTAACACAAAACAGGCAGAGTTGAATATCTCTCTCTGTAGCAATCTTTCAGTCTTGATGATTGGAGGAAATGTTGTATCTCCACCTACTGCCAAAGACAGGGGGTGGTGAACAACCACATTTCTTTATGTGTGTGCCATGCAATCCTTGTTCAATTGTAGGATTGGTGCATTCATTCAATTTTAACAATACAACTTCATTCATATTTTACTACATTATGAATAAAAAAAGTTTAGAATCAATACAGTGCAATTGTTGCTGTTTATTGTATTTTATTTCATTTAACTTTGTTATTTTGTTAGGGTAATTTCTTATACTTTTAGTTTCTTATTCTTTTTTTAAAGGTTTGGGAATGCTTTTAACTTATGTCTTATGATATCCTGTCCACTTTTTATAAAGCTACTTTTGAGTGTTCAGAGATAAAAGACTGTAGTTCTTCTGACTGTCATGGAAGTGATTAGAGTCTTCAGAGGTATAAGGATAATTAGGACTATACAACTAGGGTATTTGATACAGTGGTACTCCATTCATGTAATCCTGTTGGGGCTAGGGGGCAGTATTTTCACGTTCGGATGAAAAGCGTGCCCAGAGAAAAATGCCTGCTACTCAGGCCCAGAAGCTAATATATGCATATTATTAGTATATATGGATGGAAAACACTCTGATGTTTCTAAAACTGTTTGAATGATGTCTGTGAGTATAACAGAACTCATATGGCAGGTGAAAACCTGAGAAAAATCCAACCAGGAAGTGGGAAATCTGAGGTTTGTAGTTTTTCAAGTCATTGCCTTTCCATTATACAGTGTCTATGGGGTGATATTGCACTTCCTAAGGCTTCCACTAGATGTCAACAGTCTTTAGAACCTTGTTTCAGGCTACTACTATGAAGGGCGAGCGAACAAGAGCTGTTTGAGTAAGGTGTCTGGCAGAAGGAAATGAGCTCAGTCAGGCGAGCGCCCGTGAGAGTTAGCTGCGTTCCTTTTCCTTTCTAAAGACAAAGGAATTCTCCGGTTGGAATATTATTGAAGATTTATGATAAAAGCATCCTAAAGATTGATTCTATACATCGTTTGACATGTTTCTACGAACTGTAATGAATCTTTTTGACTTTTCATCTGGCCGGCGCATCGTAAATTTGGATTTGCGAACTAAACGCGCGAACAACAAGGAGGTATTTGGACATAAATTATGGACTTTATCGAACAAAACAAACATTTATTGTGGAACTGGGATTCCTGGGAGTGCATACTGATGAAGATCGTCAAAGGTAAGTGAATATTTATAACGCTATTTTTGACTTTTACTGACTCCACAACATGGCGGGTATCTGTATGGCTTGTTTTTGTGTCTGAGCGCTGTACTCAGATTATTGCATGGTGTGCTTTTTCCGTAAAGCTTTTTTGAAATCTGACACAGCGATTGCATTAAGGAGAAGTATTTAGCGGAACCCCTAGCCGTAAGAAGTTATACTTCATTATGAAGAAAATAGTTACACATTCATAATTTATGTGGACATCAAGTCAAGGTTAGTGTTATGGGTAGAATAGAGGGGTTTAGTGTTTAGGACATATTCTTTCATCTGCCTGTTGATAACTTTCTCCCCGTCATCAGATGTTGTAGATTTTTAACCAGTAACTGTGGTGCTGATATGGGATGTTGTCAATACCATAGAAGAGTGTTACCAGATGTGTAGTTACAAGAGAGAGTAACTCTGTCTCTTTCTGAAGCCACTTCTACATCAGCGTAGGGTGTTATTACCTGTTCAGAACTAAGAACTATAAACCATAAAACATACAATATATTTAATACTTTAAAACCTCTTGATGCTAGGGGTCATTTAAAAAAAAAAAATAACGTTCCCAAGGTAAACGGACTATTTCTCAGGTCCAGATCATAGAATATGCAAATAATTTACAGATTAGGATAGAAAACACTCCAAAGTTTCCAAAACTGTCAAAATATTGTCTGTGAGTATAACAAAACTGTTTCTGCAGGCGAAAACCTGATAAAATCTAACCCGGAAGTGATATATATATTTTTTTAAATCTGTGTTTCCTGGCCCGTCTTTCTTCCATTTAAAGGGGTATCAACCAGATTCCTTTTACAATGGCTTCCTCAGGCTGTGACCAGGCTTTAAACATAGTTTCAGGCTTTTATTTAGAAAAATGAGCGAGATTTTTCAAAAGTAGTCAGGTGTCCCCAGATTAGTTCCTGCGCACGAGAGGGTAGCGCTCCATTTTCTCTTTCTCTCTTATTGAGTAGGTTACGGTCCGGTTGAAATATTATCGATTATGTTTGTTAAAAACAACCTGAGGATTGATTATAAAAAACATTTGACATGTTTCTACGACCATTACGGATACTTTTTGGAATTTTCGTCGAACGGAACGAGGCTTTGGTTTTCTGAACATAAAGCGCAACCCAAATGGCGTTTTTTTGTTATAAAAGTAATATTTATCGAACAAAAATAAAATCTGTTGTCTAACTGGGAGTCTCGTGAGTGCAAACATCCGAAGATTATCAAAGGTAAGCGATTAATTGTATTGCTTTTCTGACTTTCGTGACCAAGCTAACCAAGCTAATATAAGGCTAACTGTTCTAGCAGTGATTGATACACTCACAAAAGCTTGGATTCCTTTCGCTGCAAAGCATATTTTCAAAATCTGACACGATTGGTGGATTAACAACAAGATAAGCTGTGTTTTGGTATATTTTTACTAATATTTTTGAATCTGATACTTTTGGGAATTTTCTTCTGCCTTTCAGGACCGGAACGAGGATGTAGTTTTCTGAACATAACGCGCAACCCAAATGGCGTTTTTTTGTTATAAAAGTAATATTTATCGAACAAAAATAACATTTATTGTGTAACAGGGAGTCTCGTGCAAACATACAAAGATTATCAAAGGTAAGCGATTCATTTTATTGATTTTCTGACTTTCGTGACCATGCTAATTTGGGGCTAGCTGTTCTAGCATTGATTGATACACTCACAAAAGCTTGGATTCCTTTCGCTGCAAAGCATATTTTCAAAATCTGACACGATTGGTGGATTAACAACAAGATAAGCTGTGTTTTGGTATATTTTTACTAATATTTTTGAATCTGATACTTTTGGGAATTTTCTTCTGCCTTTCAGGACCGGAACGAGGATGTAGTTTTCTGAACATAACGCGCAACCCAAATGGCGTTTTTTTGTTATAAAAGTAATATTTATCGAACAAAAATAACATTTATTGTGTAACAGGGAGTCTCGTGCAAACATACAAAGATTATCAAAGGTAAGCGATTCATTTTATTGATTTTCTGACTTTCGTGACCATGCTAATTTGGGGCTAGCTGTTCTAGCATTGATTGATACACTCACAAAAGCTTGGATTTCTTTCTCTGTAAAGCATATTTTCAAAATCTGACAGGATAGGTGGATTAACAACAAGCTAAGCTGTGTTTTGGTATATTCCACTTGTGATTGCATGATTATAAATATTTGTAGTAATATTTTACGCCCTGCAATTCAGCGGTTGTTTAGGAAAATTATCCTGTAAAAGGGATCCGTAGCCTAGAGAAGTTAACCTCTACTTCATCACCATCCCGGATCCGGGAGCATCCTCATAGCCTAGCATAGCGCCACAAGTTAATACTAGCATATAAATATCATGAAATCACAAGTCCAAGACACCAAATGAAAGATACACATCTTGTGAATCCAGCCATCATTTCCGATTTTTAATGTGTTACAGCGAAAACACAATATGTATTTCTATTAGCTAACCACAATAGCAAAAGACTCAACCGCATATTTTCACCATTTTTTTACCGCATAGGTAGCTATCACAAATTCGACCAAATAAAGATATAATTAGTCACTAACCAAGAAACAACTTCATCAGATGTTAGTCTTATAACATGTTATACAATAAATCTATGTTTTGTTCGAAAAATTTGCATATTTCAGGTATAAATCATAGTTTTACATTGCAGCTACAATCACAAATAGCACCAAAGCAGCTAGAATAACTACAGAGAGCAACGTGAAATATCTAAATACTCATCATAAAACATTTATGAAAAATACATGGTGTACAGCAAATGAAAGACAAACATCTTGTGAATCCAGCCAATATTTCCGATTTTTTAAGTGTTTTACAGCGAAAACACAATATAGCATTATATTAGCTTACTACAATAGCCAACCACACAACCGCATTCATTCACCGCAAAGGTAGCGATTGGCGAAAAAACCAGCAAAAGATATACATTTATTCACAGGAGGCCTGTAAACAGTAGCTATTAGAAGTGCTTAGGCAAACTGCATAGGTTTCATGACTAGCACCTCGCAAAAGATGAAAAAGCTGGTATTTTATTTTTATGAATTCTAATTTGCTATAGATTTTTTTTAGAAACATCTCTGCCTTTGTGGGATGCGCGAGGATATGATCACTAGTGTAACCAGGGGAGAGGCCTCATGTAACTCAAAATATTAATCAGGCTTATGCCATGTTTCAGTCAGGCCAATCACATCAAGTTTATGATCAGTGATTAGTTCATTGACTATGACTGCCTTGGAAGTGAGGGATCTAACATTAAGTATTCCTAGGTATTATCACAGTCTCTTTCAAAAAATGACAGGGATGGAGAAGGTCTTTATTCCAATGAGATTGCTAAGGCAAACACCGCTATGTTTAGATTTTCCCGAACGTAGATTGAGGCACAGCCACGGTCTGAATGGAGAAAAGTAAGCTGACCACACTGACTGTGCTAGAGACAGACTCCACTAAGCTGGCAGGCTGGCTAACAGCCTGTTGCCTGGCCTGCACCTTATCTCATTGTGGAGCTAGAGGAGTTAGAGCCCTGTTTATGTTGATAAATGAGACAAGAGCACCCCTCCAGCTCTGATGGAGTCTATCACTCCTCAGCAGGCCAGGCTTGGTCCTGTTTTTTATTATCATTTTTTAAATGTAACCTTTGTTTAACTAGGCAAGACAGTTAAGAACAAGTTCTTAATTACAATGACGGCCAAGGAACAGTGGGTTAATAACTGCGTTGTTTGTGGGTGAGTCACAGAAAGAGGGCGAATTATCTACAAAATTCATCTTTTGGGAGGGTCAGTAAACAGTTTTCAAGCAGTGATTGACTGGTGAGACTGCTGTGGAGCTCATCACTCCCCCTAACTGGAACAATTACTTGATGCTGACTCATCTTTCTGGCTAATTTACACGCTGGAGCTATGTTGCGCTTGGTGACCTCTAATTGTTTCATCCTAACATCGTTGGTGCCGACGTGGATAGCAATATACCTAAACTTTCTACACTTGCCAGTTTTAGCCTCAGCCGGCACCATCTTCAGATGAGCCTTTATGTCGGTAGCCCTGCCTCCTGGTAAACAGTGTATGATCGCTGGATGATTCTTTTTCAATCTAATCTTGCGGGTAATGAAGTCGCCAATGACTGGGGTTTTACATTTTTCTGAGCTAATAGTGGGAGGCTTCAGCAGCTCAGACTCCGTAACGGATGTAGGAGAGACCTGAGAAGGCACGGCCTTTGACTCCGACTTGTTGTTTAATGTGGAAAACCGGTTGAAAGCTTCTTGCCGACAGCATTTCTTTCCAGAAGTCTTGAGAAAATTGTTGGGACTGTGTGGGGGGATTAACACTACTATATGGACTTACTTTTGGCACATATGCTGTTTCATCCTTTCGTACACTGAAACTGCCCTTGCCTGATGATTGCGTCTGAAGCAATCCACAAGATGATTGTTCTGCTGCATTTTATGAGTACAGCGACTGCAATTAGAGGGCATAAAGTCAGTTCTACAGGACCTCCACCAGACAAAAAGCTACGTAGTAACATTATGTCCAGGTAAACCTTCCGGGGTGAAAAAAGTTGAATGAAAGATGTAGAGTGAGGACGAGCAGAGTCTGTCACTCCAGCAGAGGAGATCTCCAGATCCACACTGCCGGTATGAACCTGAGCTGACATGCGAGAAGGGACAGTTTTCTGGACATACCCTGATTTGGTGATGAAACTCTGGTTTAGACCCAGGATACTAACGATACCACTGTAGATTGTTTTCAGAGCCTGTGTAGCTGCAGGATAGTGTGATGGTATCACCCTTCACACCACCTACCATAGACATAGTGGAATTAATGTAATCTTCAAAGCTACCATCTGTCAGAAAAGGAAAAACATGTGACTATTTTTGATAGCTTTTTTTGACAACTATCAAATGTACACTGGAAATCTCTTTAAATCTGCGTATTCCTCCAAAGTTCAGTTGTCCTGAGTCTGCACAACTCTGCTAGGACCTAGGATCAAGAGAGACTCAAGTGTTTTAGTACTATATCTCTTGACACAATGATGAAAATAATCATGGCCTCTAAACCTTCAAGCTGCATACTGAACCCTATTCCAACTAAACTACTGAACGAGCTGCTTCCTGTGCTTGGCCCTCCTATGTTGAACATAATAAACGGCTCTCTATCCACCGGATGTGTACCAAACTCACTAAAAGTGGCAGTAATAAAGCCTCTCTTGAAAAAGCCAAACCTTGACCCAGAAAATATTAAAAACTATCGGCCGATATCGAATCTTCCATTCCTCTCAAAAAATGTTAGAAAAAGCTGTTGCGCAGCAACTCATTGCCTTCCTGAAGACAAACAATGTATACGAAATGCTTCAGTCTGGTTTTAGACCCCATCATAGCACTGAGACTGCACTTGTGACGGTGGTAAATTACCTTTTAATGGCGTCAGACCGAGGCTCTGCATCTGTTTTCGTGCTCCTAGACCTTAGTGCTGCTTTTGATACCATCGATCACCACATTCTTTTGGAGAGATTGGAAACCCAAATTGGTCTACACGGACAAGTTCTGGCCTGGTTTAGATCTTATCTGTCGGAAAGATATCAGTTTGTCTCTGTGAATGGTTTGTCCTCTGACAAATCAACTGTACATTTCGGTGTTCCTCAAGGTTCCGTTTTAGGACCACTATTGTTTTCACTATATATTTTACCTCTTGGTGATGTCATTCGAAAACATAATGTTAACTTTCACTGCTATGCGGATGACACACAGCTGTACATTTCAATGAAACATGGTGAAGCCCCAAAATTGCCCTCGCTAGAAGCCTGTGTTTCAGACATAAGGAAGTGGATGGCTGCAAACTTTCTACTTATAAAACTCGGACAAAACAGAGATGCTTGTTCTAGGTCCCAAGAAACAAACAGATCTTCTGTTGAATCTGACAATTAATCTTGATGGTTGTACAGTCGTCTCAAATAAAACTGTGAAGGACCTCGGCGTTACTCTTGACCCTGATCCCTTTTTTGACGAACATATCAAGACTGTTTCAAGGACAGCTTTTTTCCATCTGCGTAACATTGCAAAAATCTGAAACTTCCTGTCCAGAAATGATGCAGAAAAATAAAAAATATGGCTGCTAGAATCCGGACTTGTAACGTCCTGACCAGAGTTATTATGTGTGTTGCTTGTTTAGTGTTGGTCAGGACGTGAGCTGGGTGGGAATTCTATGTTGTGTGTCTAGTTTGTCTGTTTCTATGTCCAGCCTAATATGGTTCTCAATCAGAGGCAGATGGTAATCGTTGTCCCTGATTGAGAATCATATATAGAAGGCTTGTTTTGTGTTGGGATTTTGTGGGTGTTTGTTTCCTGTCTCTGTGATTGTCTGCACCAGATAGGTCTGTCTCGGTTTTTGCACATTTGTTATTTTGTATTGTTGTTTGTAGTGTTTCACTTGTTCTTTATTAAACATGTTTAACACTAGCCGCGCTGCACTTTGGTCCTCTCCTTCACCCCTGGAAGAAAACCGTTACAGAACACCCACCAAACCCGGACCAAGCAGCGTGGCAACGGGCAGCGACAGCAGCAGAGACAGACAGAGGAATGGACATGGGAAGATGTCTTAAACGGCAAGGGTTGCTACACATGGGAGGAGATCCTGGCTGGAAAGGATCGCCTCCCATGGGAACAGCTGGAGGCAGCGAGGAGAACAGAGGCAACCGGAGAGAGGAACCGGAGGTATGAGGGTACGCGACTAGCACGGAAGCCCGAGAGGCTCACCTAAAAATTTCTTGGGGGGGGCCTAAAGGGGAGTGTGGCGAAGCCGGGTTGGATACCTGAGCCAACTCCCTGGGCTTACCGTGGAGTGAGAGGGCGTCGTACTGGTCAGACACCGTGTTATGCGGTGGAGCGCACGGTGTCCCCAGTACGCGTGCTTAGCCCAGTGCGGGCTATTCCACCTTGCCGCACTGGTAGGGCTAGGTTGGGCATCGAGCCGGGTGCCATGAAGCCGGCCCAACATATCTGGCCTCCAGTACGTCTCCTCGGGCCGGCGTACATGGCACCAGCCTTACAGGTGGTGTCCCCGGTTCGCCTGCATAGCCCAGTGCGGGCTATTCCACCTCGCCGCACTGGCAGGGCTACGGGGACCATTCAACCTGGTAAGGTTGGAGAGGCTCGGTGCTCAAGAGCGCGTGTCCTCCTTCACGGTCCGGTATATCCGGCGCCACCTTCCCGCCCCAGCCCAGTACCACCAGTGCCTACACCACGCACCAGGCTTCCAGTGCATCTCCAGAGCCCTGTTCCTCCTCCACGCACTCTCCCTATGGTGCGTGTCTCCAGCCCAGTGCCTCCAGTTCCGGCACCATGCACCAAGCCTTCTGTGCGTCTCCAGAGCCCTGTACGCACTGTTCCTTCTCCCCGCACTCGCCCTGAGGTGCGTGCCCTCAGCCCGGTACCTCCAGTTCCGGCACCACGCATCAGGCCTATAGTGCGTCTCAGCCGGCCAGAGTCTGCCGTCTGCCCAGCGGTGCCTGAACTGCCCGTCTGCCCAGCGGCGCCTGAACTGCCCGTCTGCCCAACGCCGTCTGAACTGTCCGTCTGCCCAACGCCGTCTGAGCTGGCCGTCTCCCCAGCGCCGTCTGAGCCATCCGTCTCCCCAGCGCCATCTGAGCCATCCGTCTCCCCAGTGCCATCTGAGCCATCCGTCTCCCCAGCGCCGTTAGAGCCATCCGTCTGTCCCGAGCCGTTAGAGCCGCCCGTCTGTCCCGAGCCGTCAGAGCCGTTCGTCAGTCAGGAGCCGCTAGAGCCATTCGTCAGTCAGGATCTGCCAGGGCCGCCAACCAGACAGGATCTGCCAGAGCCGCCAACAAGACAGGATCTGCCAGAGCCGCCAACCAGACAGGATCTGCCAGAGCCGCCAACCAGACAGGATCTGCCGGAGCCGTCAGCCAGCCATGAGCGTCCAGAGCCGCCAGCCAGTCATGAGCTGCCCTACAGTCATGAGCTGCCCTACAGTCATGAGCTGCCCTACAGTCATGAGCTGCCCTACAGTCATGAGCTGCCCTACAGTCATGAGCTGCCAGTCAGTCATGAGCTGCCAGTCAGTCATGAGCTGCCAGTCAGTCCGGAGCTGCCACTCAGTCCGGAGCTGCCACTCAGTCCGGAGCTGCCACTCAGTCCGGAGCTGCCACTCAGTCCGGAGCTGCCACTCAGTCCGGAGCTGCCACTCAGTCCGGAGCTGCCATTCAGTCCGGAGCTGCCATTAGTCCGGAGTTGCACCTCTGTCCTGAGCTACCTCTCTGTCCTGAGCTACCTCTCTGTCCTGAGCTACCTCTCTGTCTTGAGCTACCTCCAAAATCATGTGGGGGCCTTGGGGAGGATTCTTAGGCCAAGGTCGTGGGTGAGGGTCGCCACTCAAAGGACGCTAAGGAGGGGGCCAAAGAAAGTGGTGGAGTGGTGTCCTCATCCACCGCCGGAGCCGCCACCGCGGACAGATGCCCACCCAGACCCTCCTCTTGAGTTGTAGGGGTGCGTTCGGAGTCCGCACCTCAGGAGGGGGGTACTGTAACGTCCTGACCAGAGTTATTATGTGTGTTGCTTGTTTAGTGTTGGTCAGGACGTGAGCTGGGTGGGAATTCTATGTTGTGTGTCTAGTTTGTCTGTTTCTATGTCCAGCCTAATATGGTTCTCAATCAGAGGCAGATGGTAATCGTTGTCATATATCATATATAGGAGGCTTGTTTTGTGTTGGGATTTTGTGGGTGTTTGTTTCCTGTCTCTGTGATTGTCTGCACCAGATAGGTCTGTCTCGGTTTTTGCACATTTGTTATTTTGTATTGTTGTTTGTAGTGTTTCACTTGTTCTTTATTAAACATGTTTAACACTAGCCGCGCTGCACTTTGGTCCTCTCCTTCACCCCTGGAAGAAAACCGTTACAGGACTCGAATCCAACATTTGTATCATATTACTCCAGTGCTAGCCTCCCTACACTCGCTTCCTGTTAAGGCAAGGGCTGATGTCAAGGTTTTACTGCTAACCTACAAAGCATTACATGGGCTTGCTCCTACCTATCTTTCTGATTTGGTCCTGCCGTACATACCTACACGTACGCTACGGTCACAAGACCGTAGCGTACGGGCCTCCTAATTGTCCCTAGAATTTCTAAGCAAACAGCTGGAGGCAGGGCTTTCTCCTATAGAGCTCCATTTTTATGGAATGGTCTGCCTACCCATGTGAGAGACGCAGACTCGGTCTCAACCTTTAAGTCTTTACTGAAGACTCATCTCTTCAGTGGGTCATACAGTGGGGCAAAAAAGTATTTAGTCAGCCACCAATTGTGCAAGTTCTCCCACTTAAAAAGATGAGAGAGGCCTGTAATTTTCCTCATAGGTACACTTCAACTATGACAGACAAAATGATAAAAGAAAATCCAGAAAATCACATTGTAGGATTTTTAATGAATTTATTTGCAAATGATGGTGGAAAATAAGTATTTGGTCACCTACAAACAAGCAAGATTTCTGGCTCTCACAGACCTGTAACTTCTTCTTTAAGAGGCTCCTCTGTCCTCCACTCGTTACCTGTATTAATGGCACCTGTTTGAACTTGTTATCAGTATAAAAGACACCTGTCCACAACCTCAAACAGTCACACTCCAAACTCCACTATGGCCAAGACCAAAGAGCTGTCAAAGGACATCAGAAACAAAATTGTAGACCTGCACCAGGCTGGGAAGACTGAATCTGCAATAGGTAAGCAGCTTGGTTTGAAGAAATCAACTGTGGGAGCAATTATTAGGAAATGGAAGACATACAAGACCACTGATAATCTCCCTCGATCTGGGGCTCCACGCAAGATCTCACCCCGTGGGGTCAAAATGATCACAAGAACGGTGAGCAAAAATCCCAGAACTACACGGGGGGACCTAGTGAATGACCTGCAGATAGCTGGGACCAAAGTAACAAAGCCTACCATCAGTAACACACTACGCCGCCAGGGACTCAAATCCTGCAGTGCCAGACGTGTCCCCCTGCTTAAGCCAGTACATGTCCAGGCCCATCTGAAGTTTGCTAGAGAGCATCTGGATGATCCAGAAGAAGATTGGGAGAATGTCATATGGTCAGATGAAACCAAAATATAACTTTTTGGTAAAAACTCAACTCGTCGTGTTTGGAGGACAAAGAATGCTGAGTTGCATCCAAAGAACACCATACCTACTGTGAAGCATGGGGGTGGAAACATCATGCTTTGGGGCTGTTTTTCTGCAAAGGGACCAGGACGACTGATCCGTGTAAAGGAAAGAATGAATGGGGCCATGTATCGTGAGATTTTGAGTGAAAACCTCCTTCCATCAGCAAGGGCATTGAAGATGAAACATGGCTGGGTCTTTCAGCATGACAATGATCCCAAACACACCGCCCGGGCAACAAAGGAGTGGCTTTGTAAGAAGCATTTCAAGGTCCTGGAGTGGCCTAGCCAGTCTCCAGATCTCAACCCCATAGAAAATCTTTGGAGGGGGTTGAAAGTCCGTGTTGCCCAGCAACAGCCCCAAAACATCACTGCTCTAGAGGAGATCTGCATGGAGGAATGGGCCAAAATACCAGCAACAGTGTGTGAAAACCTTTGACCTCTGTCATTGCCAACAAAGGGTATATAACAAAGTATTGAGAAACTTTTTGCAAATAAATTTAATTAAAAATCCTACAATGTGATTTTCAGGATTTTTTTTTCTAATTTTGTCTGTCATAGTTGAAGTGTACCTATGATGAAAATTATAGGCCTCTCTCATCTTTTTAAGTGGGAGAACTTGCACAATTGGTGGCTGACTAAATACTTTTTTGCACCACTGCATTGAGTGTAGTCTGGCCCAGGAGTGTGAAGGGGAATGGAAAGGCTCTGGAGCAATGAACTGCCCTTGCTGTCTCTGCCTGTCCGGTTCCCCTCTCTCCACTGGGATTCTCTGCCTCTAACCCTATTACAGGTGCTGAGTCACTGGCTTACTGGTGCTCTTTCATGCCGTCCCTAGGAGGGGTGCCTCACTTGAGTGGGTTGAGTCACTGACGTGATCTTCCTGTCTGGGTTGGTGCCCCCCCCTAGGGTTGTGTCGTGGCGGAGATCTTTGTGGGCTATACTCGGCCTTGTCTCAGGATGGTAAGTTGGTTGTTGAAGATATCCCTCTAGTGGTGTGGGGGCTGTGCTTTGGCAAAGTGGGTGAGGTTATATCCTTCCTGTTTGGCCCTGTCCGGGGGTATCATCGGATGGGGCCACAGTGTCTCCTGACCCCTCTTGTCTCAGCCTTCAGTATTTATGCTGCAGTAGTTTGTGTCGGGGGGGCTAGGGTTAGTTTGTAATATCTGGAGTACTTCTCCTGTCTTATCCGGTGTCCTGTGTGAATTTAAGTATGCTCTCTCTAATTCTCTCTTTCTCTCTTTCTTTCTCTCTCTCGGAGGACCTGAGCCCTAGGACCATGCCTCAGGACTACCTGGCATGATGACTCCTTGCTGTCCCCAGTCCACCTGGCCGTGCTGCTGCTCCAGTTTCAACTGTTCTGCCTGCGGCTATGGAACCCTGACCTGTTCACCGAACGTGCTACCTTTCCCAGACCTGCTACCTCTCCCAGACCTGCTATTTTCAACTCTCTAGAGACAGCAGGAGCGGTAGAGATACTCTTAATAATCGGCTATGAGAAGCCAACTGACATTTACTCCTGAGGTGCTGACTTGCTGCACCCACGAAAACTACTGTGATTATTATTATTTGACCATGCTGGTCATCTATGAACATTTGAACATCTTGGCCATGTTCTGTTATAATCTCCACCCGGCACAGCCAGAAGAGGACTGGCCACCCCTCATAGCCTGGTTCCTCTCTAGGTTTCTAGAAGCCACCGTGCTTCTACACCTGCATTGCTTGCTGTTTGGGGTTTTAGGCTGGGTTTCTGTACAGCACTTTGAGATATCAGCTTATGTAAGACGGGCTATATAAATAAATTTGATTTTATTTTGATTTGGAGTTAAAATGGTCAAATTGAATACAGCACTCACAAACAAGGACTTACAGGCAGAGTTGAATATCTCTCTCTATAGCAGTCTTTCAGTCTTGCTGATTGGAGAAAATGTTGTAGCTCCACCGACTGCCAAAGACAGGGGGTGGTGAACAACCAACTTTTTTATGTGTGTGCAATGCAATCCTTGTTTAATGTACATAATATACATTAAAATAATGCATTAATTTTGAATGAATCCAGACCATTCTATTTATACTGCATTATCAAGAAAACGTGAATTAATGGCAGCAGCTAATGGGGATCCATAATAAATACAAATACAAATGTAGAAATGAAGCTGGATTTAGGGATTGAGTTATGGCTCGGGTTAGGATTGGTCTGGGATGTGAATTTTACGATAGTGTCAGGGTTTGGCTAAAATAGTGTTCTGGACATATTAATTAACAGTGTTTCTGGGTTTCCTGTCACTGTGGTCCTCAGAGCACAGTAGTACAGAGCAGAGTCTGTCAGCAGAGGAGATCTCCAGATCCATATGTTTGGCCTTTTTGTCATGATTTAGAGTGAACCCTGGTGTAATATCCACATACTCCATAACCAGTAACTGTGGTGCTGATTTCAGATAATGACGATACCATTGAATATAGTTTCCAGAGGAGTAGTTACAAGAGAGAGTAACTCTGTCCACGTCCAAAGCCAGCACTGCATCTGTGTAGGGTGATATTACCTGTGGAGAACTGAGACCTGTAAAACATAATACTATATATGATGTAATACTCTACACACACATGAACGATTGAATGAATTTCAAATGCAGATTAAAGAGAAAACCTTTTCAAGGTAAAAAACATGTATCCCCATGTCTTGCATCATCTCTATATTGTTTGATTTGAAAATAAATACACCTTAACATAATAACACTCCGTTTCAATAAAAAATGTCATTACTTACCTATCAAGTCAAAGAAGAGTAAAGGTGAACAGAACAACATTGTAGATGGCAGGATGTGTAGGATAAGCACCAGCTGCTGATGAAAAGCACAGCATCAACTGGCTATAATCGTTGTGGTAGTATCATGTTTTATCTTGAGGATTCATAATCTAATCCTGAGTTGTATACTCTAGCTCCTCCTACTGACTATGCAGAATCAAACAAAAAGCTGTCATGTAGATTTGAAAGCAGTTTACAAATGATTTATGCAAGAAACTCCATTTGATGGCTCTGTGGTCAAACTAAAGATAGCAGATGTTTGTAAAACCACAAACAGACAGGTCTATATTCTGCTGATTGCTGAGTGAGTGACTTATGTGTCTCTGTGGACATTACAACACAGCATTACAGAGCGGAGTCTTTCCCTTCAGCAAAGGAGATCTCCAGATCTGCCCAAGTTTTCCCTTCATTCATTTTTACAGTGAGGCTAGGGTGCAGAAAGTTAAATAATTGTGTGGATAAATGCCATACTGTATGAGGTTAGATACTAGGGTGAATTCCAACACCGTTTTCTAAAGGAGAATGTATTAGCTTGACTAAGCCCTACCCCTACCCTAAATATGCATAAGAAGAGTTTATCGTGAGCTGTCTGGTTTTTGTACAGTGTTTCTGGGTTTCCTGTCACTGTGGGCTGCAAGGCGCAGTAGTACAGAGCAGAGTCTGTCAATTGAGCAGAGGAGATCTCCAGATCCACTCGTTTGGCTTTTTTGTCATGATTTAGTAAGAACCCTGGTGTTTTTGCAAGCATATGTTCCATAACCAGTAACTGTGGTGCTGAATTGGGATATTGTCGATACCATTGAAGAGTGTTAGAAGAGGTGTAGTTACAAGAGAGAGTAACTCTGTCCCTTTCTGAAGCCACTTCTACATCAGTGTAGGGTGTTAATACCTGTTCAGAACTGAGACCTGTAAAACATAAAACACATATTACATTTAGTACTTTAAACACACATTGCAGAATTAATTAATTCCAAATGCAGTGTAAAGATAAAAATGTTGTGCATTATCTTTATATTCTTTGATTTGAAAAATAAATACACCTAAACATATTCACACTAATTTTAAATGAAAAATGTAATTACTTACCTATCAAGTCAAAGAAGAGTAAAAGTGAACAGAGCAACATTGTAGATGGCAGGATGTGTAGAATAAGCACCAGCTGCTGATGAAAAGCACAGCATCAACTGGCTATAATCGTTGTGATAGTATCATGGTTTATCTTGAGGATTCATAATCTAATCCTGAGTTGTATACTCTAGCTCCTCCTACTGACTATGTAGAATCAAACAAAAAGGTGTCATGTAGATTTGAAAGCAGTTTACAAATGATTTATGCAAGAAACTCCATTTTATGGCTCTGTGGTCAAACTAAATATAGCAGATGTTTGTAAAACCCCAAACAGACAGGTCTATATTCTGTTGATTGCTGAGTGAGTGACTTATGTGTCTCTGTGGACATTACAACACAGCATTACAGAGCGGAGTCTTTCCCTTCAGCAAAGGAGATCTCCAGATCTGCCCAAGTTTTCCCTTTATTCATTTTTACAGTGAGGCTAGGGTGCAGAAAGTTAAATAATTGTGTGGATAAATGCCATACTGTATGAGGTTAGATGCTAGGGTGAATTCCAACACCGTTTTCTAAAGGAGAATGTATTATCTTGACTAAGCCCTACCCCTACCCTAAATATGCATAAGAAGAGTTTATCGTGAGCTGTCTGGTTTTTGTACAGTGTTTCTGGGTTTCCTGTCACTGTGGGCTGCAAGGCGCAGTAGTACAGAGCAGAGTCTGTCAATTGAGCAGAGGAGATCTCCAGATCCACTCGTTTGGCTTTTTTGTCATGATTTAGTAAGAACCCTGGTGTTTTTGCAAGCATATGTTCCATAACCAGTAACTGTGGTGCTGATTTGGGATATTGTCGATACCATTGAAGAGTGTTACCAGAAGAGGTGTAGTTACAAGAGAGAGTAACTCTTTCCCTTTCTGAAGCCACTTCTACATCAGCGTATGGTGTTAATACCTGTTCAGAACTGACACCTGTAAAACATAAAACACATATTACATTTAATGCTTTAAACCCACATGACAGAATGAATTAATTCCAAATGTAGTGTAAAGATAAAAATGTTGTGCAGTATCTCTATATTCTTTGATTTGAAAAATAAATACACCTAAACATATTCACACTAATTTTAAATGAAAAATGTAATTACTTACCTATCAAGTCAAAGAAGAGTAAAAGTGAACACAACAACATTGTAGATGGCAGGATGTGTAGAATAAGCACCAGCTGCTGATGAAAAGCACAGCATCAACTGTCTATGATCTTCATGGTAGTATCATGTTTTATCTTGAGGATTCATAATCTAATCCTGAGTTTTATACTCTAGCTCCTCCTACTGACAATGTAGAAACAAAGATGTTTCATATACATTTGATTTATTCACTAGAGAATCCACTTGATGGCACTGTGGTCTAACAGAAGACAGCAGATGCTTGTAAATCCAAAAAATTCAGCTCACTGCTGAGTCAGTAAGTTTTGCGGCACTGTGGATGTCACAGCACAGCAGTACAGTGCAGAGTGTCATATAGTTTTGTATACAGTGTTTCTCTGTTTGATGTCAATGTGGGCTCTACAGCACAGTCGTACAGAGTAAAGTCTCTCACTTCAGCAGAGGAGATCTCAAGATCTTTGTTCAGTTTAACAGTGAGGTGAGAGTATGGAGGTTTAGCTCACTAGAGTCCTAGAGGCATGGAGGATGAAGAGGAGGACATGGGGAGCTGATCCTGGATACTGTTTATACCACAATACACTGTATGCTGAGGAGTAGTTGCAGGAAAGCAAAACTACCCTCCTCTTCGTAAACTTTATGTTGGTTTGTCTAGATGGTCTGCTGAAAACTGCCACCGACAAATATGAATAGGTGACCGACCAATTACAAGATTGATGTATTTGAAATGAGGAAATATCTTCGTATTTACTGTAAAAACCAATAGCGCAGATAAACTATAAATTAGCCCAAACAACGCAGTTAAAATAATGACAGGAATACAGTAATTTACTAACATGTCAGAACAGAAAGTAAAATAACTGTGTAGAGAACCATTATATTGTAGATGAGGTTATATGCTGGAGTGAAGTCCAACAGTTTTTTAAAGTATAGTTTATCTTCATGAACCTACAGTAGGACGCCCCACCCCTGCACTAAAAGAAGCACAAAAGGTGTTTACAGAGCAGAGTCTGTTAAAACAGCGGAGGAGATCATCCAGATCCACACGGGATCTCTCATTCAGTTCAACAGACAGTCGAGGGTATGGAGGAGTAGCGTTCACTACAGAGGGGTTTGAGGATACTCCAGTGAGGAGGAGGAAGGTGTGAGATGATCCAGGGTACTGTTGATACCACTGGAAAGTACGAGCAGAGGAGTAGTTACAGTACAGCTTCATGACTTCACCCTCCAAGCCAAACACCTTATCTGATGTTGGAGTAATGTCATTCCCATGACAGCCGCCTGGAAAACATGTATGAAACAAAAATTTGTCAAGTGTATAAAAAATGTATAAAATGTCATTCACAGTAATATTACTCCAGGCTCCAGTAATTACATGGGATATGTAATTGGATATGAAGAATAGTATCAAACTCACCCACAGGTGCATATATTAAAATGTATCCTGGAAACATGCTGGTAAGTGTTATTTGACACAGTGAAAAGAGTGAACACAAGTATAATTCTGACAAAATGACTCCCCTGGTTTCTCAATGTCCGCTACAGTATAAAATGCATTTCTCTTCCTCCGCCTCAATTATGTAACACCTCCCCTTATAAAACATCCCACAACACAAAGTACTTTACACACGCACATACACACGCACAGCATTTTTGTAAAGGGGCAGTATATCCTGTTGTCACAGTGGGCATCATAGCACAGTAGAACACAGCAGAGTCAGACAGCTGCACCCTCTGGATTGTCAAGGGGACTGATTTTGCTGTGACATTCAGACGGGCATGAAATCTGTCCTTGAACTCAGTAGTAGTGTCTGCAGGTGAACATCCCTTCTCAGCATAAACATGGAGTTGACATTTGCTAGGTGTTTGTACCAGAAGAGATATGGTGATTGATCACAAAGTGAGTGTTTGTAACGAATGTTCTCCTCCTCGTCTGAGGAGGAGCAGGGATCGGACCAAAACGCAGCTTGTGTGGAATACATGATGAATTTATTTAAACAAGACGAACACGAAGCACACTTGATAAATTACAAAATAACAAAACGACGTAGACCGACCTGAACATGAGAACTTACAAAACACGAAGAACGCACGAACAGGAACAGACTAAACAAACGAAACAGTCCCGTGTGGTACATACACTGACACGGAAGACAATCACCCACAAATAAACGGTGTGAACAGCCTACCTTAATATGGTTCTCAATCAGAGGAAACGTCAAACACCTGCCCCTGATTGAGAACCATATAAGGCTAATTAACAATACACCTAAACAAGAAACAAATAACATAGACTGCCCACCCAGCTCACGTCCTGACCAACTAAACAACGCTAAACAAAGGAAAATAAGGTCAGGAACGTGACAGTGTTGTTGGTTGTCCTTCTACGACCATTACATCTTCTGTTGGCTGTGTTACACTCTCTTCTGCTCAGCAAACTGAAAAGAAAGATACATATATCTTCACAACATATAATATTGTATAGAAATAAATGAACAAATGCACAGAAAGAGACAGATGAACAGAGTGATGTTATACCAAAGCAGCATGCAGCCAGAACATGCAGGATCAGACAATTTCTCATGACTAGTCAGTCAGTTTGAAGTGGAAAAGGTAAGGAGCAGCACAATGTTGATCTATCTATCACAGAGCTTTGACACCCTCTGTCCTGCTGTTGATGCTTCATGTTGTTCTGTATTACATGCAGTAGTAGACCATGGGGAGGTGTCTGTCTGTATGGCATCCTCTGATTCAGGGGTGTTTGTGCTTTGTTAGGTTGCCCCCATCAGGTTGACTTTCATACTACACCACCAAGCTTTGTCAATTTTGAATAGGGCCAACAATAATAATATTGTTGCACTTTGTCATATTCCCAAGTGATTATCTGACCAATATTTTAAAAAAGCCTACGGTAAGTGAAATTGAAGACTACTGATTGAAGAGTGAAGAATACATATTTCTCACAGTGCATTGAATATGAAAACAGAGAAACACTAGACCACCTGGTGATTGAACACAGCACAGGTGTGACCACAGTTCTCTGATCTCAACTTCTGCCATCATGACATCAAATGTGGTTGCTGTTTAATTATGATTTCCACTTCATCAAAGCATTTTGGTCTGCAGGTTTTTGTACAGTGTAATATACACTTTGTATCACTGTGTCAAGAGCACAGTAGTAGAGAGCTGTGTCTTCCAGGTTTAGGCTTGTTATCACCAGTTCAGTTAATGTCCGGGACGTTGTGGATTTATATCTCTTATCAGGGATACGTTCACTCCAGCTCTGTGATCTGGCAACTTTATACAGTAGAAACTGAGGAGCCTGGTGAGGATAATGTTTGTACCAGTAAAGCCAAGAATTTTCACTGCTTGTATCATATGAGCAGCTCAGAGTCACAAGTTCTCCCTCTGTTCTGATCACTTCATTATTTACAGGATTAATGTGATCCCCAGCAATCTGTCCTGTAAAGAAAGAATAGTAAAATTGTAACAAAGTGTAAAAGCTACGTGCTGTAGAAACTGGGGTGGAAATGTATTAACAGTAATTATATATTAACAAAATAAAAGGGAAAAAAACATATAATTATTCATCATAACATGATATAAAACATGATATAAAATATTGTTTACCTGAGGCTATAATGAGAACCAGTATCAGAGAGTTCTCCATGTGGAACATAGAAATACCAGATCAGATCTCTGCCTTGGTTACTGGTTTCTGTTGCTGCAGTGCTTGCTGCTGAGAGTTTTCTTCAGAGAGAAAGGGGATGTACATTACCCAGACAGGAAATAGATGGTTTATAGCCTCTTATTATTGTGTTGTGAATAGCATTAAAATGAACTGTGTATATGCATGTGTCAGATAATTTTTTTGTACAATGTTTCTGGGAATCCTGTCACTGTGGGCCTCAGAGCACACTAGTACAGAGCAGAGTCTGTTACCTCAGCAGAGGAGATCTCCAGATCCACGCGGTCGGTATGAACCTGAGCTGACATACGAGGAGGGACAGGTTTCTGGACATATCCTGATTTTGTGATGAGAATCAGGAACTCTGGTTTAGACCTGGGATACTGACTATACCACTGTAGATTGTTTACAGAGCCAGTGTAGCTGCAGGATAGTGTGATGGTATCACCCTCCACACCACCCACCATAGACCTAGTGGGATTAGTGTAATCTTCAAAACTACCACCTGTCAGAAAAGGAAAAATGTGTTGCTGTTTTAATAGCTTTTTTGACAACTATCAAATATATTCTGGAGTTGGAATTAAAATGATGAAAACGAATCAAATAAAATAAAGTTTTATTGGTCACATACACATGGTTAGCAGATGTTAATGAGAGTGTGCTTGTGAATACTTGTGAATACATCACTGACCCAAAAATACATCACTCACCAAGAAGGACTGAGAGGAGGAGAAATTATGAAAGCAGTAATATAGCTGATAGATACAGTATACAAAAGTTTCTAACACAAAACAGGCAGAGTTTAATATCTCTCTCTGTAGCAATCTTTCAGTCTTGATGATTGGAGGAAATGTTGTATCTCCACCTACTGCCAAAGACAGGGTGTGGTGAACAACCACATTTCTTTATGTGTGTGCCATGCAATCCTTGTTCAATCGTAGGATTGGTGCATTCATTCATTTTTAACAATACTACCTCATTCATATTATACTACATTATGAATAAAAACTGTTTAGAATCAAGACAGTGCAATTGTTGCTGTTTATTGTATTTTATTTCATTTAACTTTGTTATTTTGTTAGGTTAATTTCTTATACTTTTAGTTACTTATTCTTTTTTTCAAGGTTTGGGAATGCTTTTAAAACCTTTTGTCAATCTAGGGGGTGCTGTTTCCACTTTGGAAAATATCGTCTCCAAATTAAACTGCCTCATACTCAATTCTTGCTCGTACAATATGCATATTATTATTACTATTGGATTGAAAACACTCTCTAGTTTCTAAAACCGTTTGAATTATTTCTCTGAGTGAAACAGAAGTCATTCTGCAGCTCACTTCCTGTCAAGAAGTGAGATTTCTGAAATTGAGGTCTCTGTTCCAGGGTCGGTTTATAAATTCCCTTATAAGGTATGGGGCTACATGCACTGCATACGCCTTCCCCTAGATGTCAGTAAGCGGTGAGACTTTGAATGGAGCGGATAGCACCATCTGGGGGAGTATAAAACCTCTTGGAACGGAAGTATCGACCTTTTCGACCGGGCGCCTGACGCATGAAGGACATCGGCATGGCTTCTTCAAAAGCTTTCGGTTTAGCAGTTCTTTATCTCCGGCTCTGATTTAATTTGTTTTTTGTCTTAAAAACTTCATAAGGTAGTTAATTTAAACCGACTTATAGCAGTTTATAGCAGTTTATTGCGATTTTCCTGGATTTCTTTGTGTTGCGCTTTCACGAGTTGGACACCTCTCCAGTGGGTGGCTAACGTTAGCGGCTATTTCGACAGGACAAGAGGACATCTTTCAACCCAAAGACGATTGTTCTGGAGAAAGGACACCTTGCCCAAGATTCTGATGGAAGCTCAGCTAATAGTAAGCAGTCTTTATGCTGTTAATTCGTACTTATGTTGACAAATGTCAAATAATAATTCCGCCATGAATTATGGTGCGGTCTCGCTTTAGCGCACGCTGTAACGTTAATTACGTTCATTTTAAAAATCTAACACAGCGATTGCATTAAGAACTAATTTATCTTTCATTTGCTGTCCAACTTGTATTTTTTAGTCAAGTTTATGAATAGTTTTTTCGATTAGAATAGGTGCTTCTCCAAGATGGCGCCGGACAAATTGCTCTAAGTTTTGGCCACTATTCTCATTGTATAACCACGATTTGTGCCGCTAAATATGCACATTTTCGAACAAACTCTATATGCATTGTGTAATATGATGTTATAGGACTGTCATCTGAAGAATTCTGAGAAGGTTAGTGAAAAAATTAATATATTTTGGTGGCTTATACTTATCGCTATGTTTTTGCTTGAATCAATGCTGTTGTGATGTTTGCTATTGTGGTAAGCTAATATAACGTTATATTGTGTTTTCGCTGTAAAACACTTAGAAAATCTGAAATATTGTCTGGATTCACAAGATCTGTGTCTTTCAATTGCTGTACGCTGTGTATTTTTAAGAAATGTTTTATGATGAGTAATTAATACACGTTGCTCTCTGTAGTTATTCTAGTCGCTTCGGTGAGAGTTGTGATGGTGGCTGCAATGGTAAACTATGATTTATACCTGAAATATGCACATTTTTCTAACAAAACATATGCTATACAATAAATATGTTATCAGACTGTCATCTTATGAAGTTGTTTCTTGGTTAGTGGCTATTTATATCTTTATTTGGTCGAATTATTGATGGCTACTGATGGAGTAAAAAACTGGTGGAGTAAAAAAAGTGGTGTCTTTTGCTAACGTGGTTAGCTAATAGATTTACATATTGTGTCTTCCCTGTAAAACATTTTAAAAATCAGAAATGATGGCTGGATTCACAAGATGTGTATCTTTCATCTGGTGTCTTGGACTTGTGATTTAATGATATTTAGATGCTAGTATTTACTTGTGACGCTATGCTAGGCTATGCTAGTCAGCTTTTTTACTGTGGGGGGGTGCTCCCGGATCCGGGTTTGGGAGGAATTAGAGGTTAACTTATGTCTTATGATATCCTGTACACTTTTTATAAAGCTACTTTTGAGTGTTCAGAGATAAAAGACTGTAGTTCTTCTGACTGTCATGGAAGTGACTAGTCTTCAGAGGTGTAAGGATAATTAGGACTATACAACTAGGGTATTTGATACAGTGGTACTCCATTCATGTAATCCTGTTGGTGCTAGGGGGCAGTATTTTCACATTCGGATGAAAAGCGTGCCCAGAGAAAACTGCCTGCTACTCAGGCCCAGAAGCTAATATATGCATATTATTAGTATATTTGGATAGAAAACACTCTGATGTTTCTAAAACTGTTTGAATGATGTCTGTGAGTATAACAGAACTCATATGGCAGGCGAAAACCTGAGAAAAATCCAACCAGGAAGTGGGAAATCTGAGGTTTGTAGTTTTTCAAGTCATTGCCTTTCCAATATACAGTGTCTATGAGGTGATATTGCACTTCCTAAGGCTTCCACTAGATGTCAACAGTCTTTACAACCTTGTTTCAGGCTACTACTATGAAGGGCGAGCGAACAAGAGCTGTTTGAGTAAGGTGTCTGGCAGAAGGCCATGAGCTCAGTCAGGCGAGCGCCCGTGAGAGTTAGCTGCGTTCCTTTTCCTTTCTAAAGACAAATGAATTCTCCGGTTGGAATATTATTGAAGATTTATGATAAAAGCATCCTAAAGATTGATTCTATACATCGTTTGACATGTTTCTACGAACTGTAATGAATCTTTTTGACTTTTCGTCTGGCCGGCGCATCGTGAATTTGGATTTGCGAACTAAACGCGCGAACAAAAAGGAGGTATTTGGACATAAATTATGGACTTTATCGAACAAAACAAACATTTATTGTGGAACTGGGATTCCTGGGAGTGCATCCTGATGAAGATCGTCAAAGGTAAGTGAATATTTATAACGCTATTTTTGACTTTTACTGACTCCACAACATGGCGGGTATCTGTATGGCTTGTTTTTGTGTCTGAGCGCTGTACTCAGATTATTGCATGGTGTGCTTTTTCCGTAAAGCTTTTTTGAAATCTGACACAGCGATTGCATTAAGGAGAAGTATTTAGCGGAACCCCTAGCCGTAAGAAGTTATACTTCATTATGAAGAAAATAGTTACACATTCATAATTTATGTGGACATCAAGTCAAGGTTAGTGTTATGGGTAGAATAGAGGGGTTTAGTGTTTAGGACATATTCTTTCATCTGCCTGTTGATAACTTTCTCCCCATCATCAGATGTTGTAGATTTTTAACCAGTAACTGTGGTGCTGATATGGGATGTTGTCGATACCATAGAAGAGTGTTACCAGATGTGTAGTTACAAGAGAGAGTAACTCTGTCTCTTTCTGAAGCCACTTCTACATCAGTGTAGGGTGTTAATACCTGTTCAGAACTAAGACCTATAAACCATAAAACATACATTATATTTAATACTTTAAACACACATGGAACATTGAATTAATTCCAAATGCAGTGTAAAGATAAAACTTATTCAATGTAAAAAACATGCATCCTCATGTCGTGCATCATCTTTATGTTATTTGTTTTAAAAAATAAATACACCTAAACATAATAACACTCAGTTTAAATCAAGTTAAAACCTCTTGATGCTAGGGGTCAGATTTAAAAAAAAAAAATTTTCCCAAGGTAAACTGACTTTTTCTCAGGTCCAGATCATAGAATATGCAAATAATTTACAGATTAGGATAGAAAACACTCCAAGGTTTCCAAAACTGTCAAAATATTGTCTGTGAGTATAACAAAACTGTTTATTGAAAATAATTCACTGTTCATTTCTAGCCTACATGTATATGTTTTGTCGTAACCTAATAATGAACATGTTTCTCTCAGGGGATGTCAGTGTTTTCAGTTCACATTTTTGAATAGTGTGTCTGGGTTTAGTTTCATTGTGGGCTCCATGGCACAGTAGTACAGAGTAGAGTCTAACACTTTAGCAGAGGAGATCTCCAGATCCACACGGGTTCTCATCTTTCAGTCTAACAGACAGTCAAGGTTCTTCAGGTTTATCTTTCACTACAGAGGGGTTTGAGGACACTCCAGTGAGGAGGAGGAAGATGGGAGATGATCCAGTGTACTGATGATACCACTGGAGAGTACTAGCAGAGGAGTAGTTACAGGACAGAGTTATGACTTCACCCTCCAACCCAAACACCTTATCTGATGTTGGAGTAATGTCATTCCCATGACTGTCACCTGTAAACATTTATGAAAACAGGAATTATCAGGAAATTATCATACAATTTAAGTAATTATTCAGTCAAGTGTATTAAAAATGGACAAAAGATCCTTCACAGTAATATGACTCCACTCTTCAGTAACTACATTCACAGTGATTGGATATGAAGAATAGCATCAAAAACACCCACTAGTGCTAATATTTAAATGGATCCTAGTAACATGCTGGTAAGTATTATTTAACATATTGAATCCAAGATGCCGTAGTAGTCGGACGTGTGTTTGTCTTGTCTTGTCCCGTGTAAATAGTCCTCGTATTTTTCGTATACATTTCGTATATATTTTAATTTCACTTTCCATCTAGGAACTGAATATACATTCCTACATTCCGCCTCACCCAATGTGGTACGGACCTGCTATTTTTTATACTTTAGAACCGTAACCCCAATCAGAAGCTAGCCAGATAACTAGCTACTAGCTAGTAGTCAGTTAGCCACTGCTGCGGTCTTCACCCTTAACTCGGACACAGCCAGCTTCAGCTCGGGCCAATACCTGCCAGTCTGCAAGCGCGATATCAACCCAGAGCATATAGGACTGCTTTTTCTCTACCACATCACCGGATTCCTGACGCAAGCTCTGGACAATTACACCGTATCATCACAGCTAGCTAGCTGCAACCGAGTGGCTACTACTGGCTAACACCTCTGTCCCGAAGCAAGCACCAGTTAGCCTTGAGCTAGCCTCGAGCTAGGCCCATCTGCCGGCTAGCCGAAGAGGTCTACCAGCGAATTCTTGGGCTACAATACCTCTTTTGCCAATTGGACTGGACCTTTTTTTGCCGACACAGAGCCCTGCCAATCCATCACAACTGGTCTAAATCAGCTACAAGCTAATTTAGCCATTTTTTTGCCGCTGCTAGTAGCTTTTACCTTCTGCACAGACACCAGCCCTGTTATTAGCCTGGATATTACTCACCAATGTACCAGCATCGGACTGTCTCTCGACAACAACGCCGGATTCCTGCCGTAATCCCTGAGCCACTACTTCTGATCCTCACAGCTAGCTTGCAGCTAGCGCAGCTAGCGCCACTGCCACGAAGCTAGCACCAGTTAGCAAACACAATTCTACAATTCACAACCTCTCTTTCGCCATCCGGCTTGGATTCTCTGTCGACACGACCACGTCTGAGCAGACCCCCTCCGTCTGAGCAGACCACCCCCCGGGCTACTAACTTTAAACGCCGCGTGCTAGCTTAGTGGAGGCCTCCCTGCTCCATCTACGGCTGCCCCCTGGACACTATGATCACTTGGCTACATAGCTGATGCATGCTTGACTGTCCATTAATTCACGGTACTCCATTCTGTTTATTTGTGTTTTATCTGTCGGCTCTGTGCTTTAACTCAGGATCTGTGTGTAGTTAATCCGACCCTCTCTGCCTAGTCGTCGCCATTTTTACCTGTTGTTGCTGTGTTAGACTAGCACCCTGTTATTGCTGCTGTTATCTTACCTGTTGTTTTAGCTAGCTCTCCCAATCAAGACCTGCAATCACTTTATGCCTTATTGTATGTCTCTCTCAAATATCAATATGCCTTGCATACTGTTGTTCAGGCTAGTTATCATTATCATTGTTTTGGTTTGCAATGGACCCTGTAGTTCCACTCTCCGTACCTCTGATACCTCCTTTGTCCCACCCCCCACACATGCGGTGACCTCACCCATTGAGACCAGCATGTCCAGAGATACAACCTCTCTTATCATCACCCAGTGCCTGGGCTTGCCTCCGCTGTACCCGCGCCCCACCATACCCCTGTCTGCACATTATGCCCAGAATCTATTCTACCACGCCCATAAATCTGCTCCTTTTATTCTTTGTCCCCAACGCTCTAGGCGACCAGTTTTGATAGCCTTTAGCCGCACCCTCATCCTACTACTCCTCTGTTCCTCGGGTGATGTGGAGGTAAACCCAGGCCCTGCATGTCCCCAGTCACCCTCATTTGTTGACTTCTGTGATCGAAAAAGCCTTGGCCTCATGCATGTCAACATCAGAAGCCTCCTCCCTAAGTTTGCCTTACTCACCGCTTTAGCACACTCTGCCAACCCTGATGTCCTTGCCGTGTCCGAATCCTGGCTTAGGAAGGCCACCAAAAATTCTGGGATTTCCATACCCAACTATAACACTTTCCGTCAAGATAGAACTGCCAAAGGGGGAGGAGTTGCAATCTACTGCAGAGATAGCCTGCAAAGTTCTGTCATACTTTCCAGGTCTATGCCCAAACAGTTCGAACTTCTAATTTTAAAAATTAATCTCTCCAGAAATAAGTCTCTCACTGTTGCCGCCTGCTACCGACCCCCCTCAGCTCCCAGCTGTGCCCTGGACACCATCTGTGAATTGATCGCTCCCCATCTAGCTTCAGAGTTTGTTCTGTTAGGTGACCTAAACTGGGATATGCTTAACACCCCGGCAGTCCTACAATCCAAGCTTGATGCCCTCAATCTCACACAAATCATCAAGGAACCCACCAGGTACAACCCTAAATCCGTAAACATGGGCACCCTAATAGACATTATCCTGACCAACCTGCCCTCCAAATACACCTCTGCTGTCTTCAATCAAGATCTCAGCGATCACTGCCTCATTGCCTGTATCCGCCACGGGTCCGCGGTCAAACGACCACCCCTCATCACTGTCAAACGCTCCCTAAAACACTTCTGCGAGCAGGCCTTTCTAATCGACCTGGCCCGGGTACCCTGGAAGGATATTGACCTCATCCCGTCAGTTGAGGATGCCTGGTCATTCTTTAAAAGTTACTTCCTCACCATATTAGACAAGCATGCTCCGTTCAAAAAATGCAGAACCAAGAACAGATATAGCCCTTGGTTCACTCCAGACCTGACTGCCCTCGACCAGCACAAAAACATCCTGTGGCGAACTGCAATAGCATCGAAGAGCCCCCGCGATATGCAACTGTTCAGGGAAGTCAGGAACCAATACACGCAGTCAGTCAGGAAAGCAAAGGCCAGCTTTTTCAAGCAGAAATTTGCATCCTGTAGCTCTAACTCCAAAAAGTTCTGGGATACTGTAAAGTCCATGGAGAACAAGAGCACCTCCTCCCAGCTGCCCACTGCACTGAGGCTAGGTAACACGGTCACCACCGATAAATCCGTGATAATCGAAGACTTCAACAAGCATTTCTCAATGGCTGGCCATGCCTTCCTCCTGGCAACTCCAACCTTGGCCAACAGCCCCGCCCCCCCCGCTGCTACTCGCCCAAGCCTCCCCAGCTTCTCCTTTACCCAAATCCAGATAGCAGATGTTCTGAAAGAGCTGGAAAACCTGGACCCATACAAATCAGCTGGGCTTAACAATCTGGACCCCCTATTTCTGAAACTGTCCGCCGCCATTGTCGCACCCCCTATTACCAGCCTGTTCAACCTCTCCTTCGTATCATCTGAGATCCCCAAGGATTGGAAAGCTGCCGCGGTCATCCCCCTCTTCAAAGGGGGAGACACCCTGGACCCAAACTGTTACAGACCTATATCCATCCTGCCCTGCCTATCTAAGGTCTTCGAAAGCCAAGTCAACAAACAGATCACTGACCATCTCGAATCCCACCGTACCTTCTCCGCTGTGCAATCCGGTTTCCGAGCCGGTCACGGGTGCACCTCAGCCACGCTCAAGGTACTAAACGATATCATAACCGCCATCGATAAAAGACATTACTGTGCAGCCGTCTTCATCGACCTGGCCAAGGCTTTCTACTCTGTCAATCACCATATTCTTATCGGCAGACTCAGTAGCCTCGGTTTTTCTAATGACTGCCTTGCCTGGTTCACCAACTACTTTGCAGACAGAGTTCAGTGTGTCAAATCGGAGGGCATGTTGTCCGGTCCTCTGGCAGTCTCTATGGGGGTACCACAGGGTTCAATTCTCGGGCCGACTCTTTTCTCTGTATACATCAATGATGTTGCTCTTGCTGCGGGCGATTCCCTGATCCACCTCTACGCAGACGACACCATTCTATATACTTCCGGCCCTTCCTTGGACACTGTGCTATCTAACCTCCAAACGAGCTTCAATGCCATACAACACTCCTTCCGTGGCCTCCAACTGCTCTTAAACGCTAGTAAAACCAAATGCATGCTTTTCAACCGTTCGCTGCCTGCACCCGCACGCCCGACTAGCATCACCACCCTGGACGGTTCCGACCTAGAATATGTGGACATCTATAAGTACCTAGGTGTCTGGCTAGACTGCAAACTCTCCTTCCAGACTCATATCAAACATCTCCAATCCAAAATCAAATCAAGAATCGGCTTTCTATTCCGCAACAAAGCCTCCTTCACTCACGCCGCCAAACTTACCCTAGTAAAACTGACTATCCTACCGATCCTCGACTTCGGCGATGTCATCTACAAAATAGCTTCCAATACTCTACTCAGCAAACTGGATGCAGTTTATCACAGTGCCATTCGTTTTGTTACTAAAGCACCTTATACGACCCACCACTGCGACATGTATGCCCTAGTCGGCTGGCCCTCGCTACATGTTCGTCGTCAGACCCACTGGCTCCAGGTCATCTACAAGGCTATGCTAGGTAAAGTGCCGCCTTATCTCAGTTCACTGGTCACGATGGCTACACCCACCCGCAGCACGCGCTCCAGCAGGTGTATCTCACTGATCATCCCTAAAGCCAAAACCTCATTTGGACGCCTTTCCTTCCAGTTCTCTGCTGCCTGCGACTGGAACGAATTGCAAAAATCTCTGAAGTTGGAGACTTTTATCTCCCTCAACAACTTTAAAAATCTGCTATCCGAGCAGCTAACCGATCGCTGCAGCTGTACATAGTCCATCTGTAAACTACCCACCCAATTTACCTACCTCACCCCCCATACTGCTTTTATTTATTTACTTTTCTGCTCTTTTGCACACCAGTATCTCTTCTTGCACATGATCATCTGATGATTTATCACTCCAGTGTTAATCTGCTAAATTGTAATTATTCGATTTATTGCCTACCTCATGCCTTTTGCACACATTGTATATAGATTCTCTTTTTTTTCTACCATGTTATTGACTTGTTTATTGTTTACTCCATGTGTAACTCTGTGTTGTCTGTTCACACTGCTATGCTTTATCTTGGCCAGGTCGCAGTTGCAAATGAGAACTCGTTCTCAACTAGCCTACCTGGTTAAATAAAGGTGAAATAAAAAAATAAAAAACATGGTGAAAAGAGTGAACACAAGTATAGTTATGACAGAATGATTCCCCTGGTTTCTCACTGTCAGCTATAAAAGGCAAATAATTTCCTTTACCTCAGTTAAATAACATCTCCACTTGACTTAAAAAACAGCACACAACACAAAGTACTTTACACACTGTAACGCTCGTCTAAGTCGTCCTCCTCATCTGACGAGGAGAGGCGAGAAGGATCGGACCAATATGCAGCGTTGGTTGAATACATAATGAATTTATTAAATAAAGACGAACACGAAGAACACTTGAATAAACTACAAAATAACAAACGATGTGAACAGACCTGAACTTGAGAACAAAACGCACAAACAGGAACGAACACATACACGAACGAAAACAAAACAGTCCCGTGTGGCACAAACACTGACACAGGAACAATCACCCACAAACAAACAGTGTGAACAGCCTACCTTAATATGGTTCTCAATCAGAGGAAACGTAAAACACCTGCCCCTGATTGAGAACCATATCAGGCTAATTGACAAGAACCCAACATAGAAACACATAACATAGAATGCCCACCCAGCTCACGTCCTGACCATACTAAACAAAGACAAAATAAAGGAAAAACAGGTCAGGAACGTGACACACACGCACCCATGTGAACACACACACACTGTTTTGCAAGGGTCCTGTATACCCTGTTGTCACAGTGGGACCTCAGAGCACAGCAGTACACAGAATCAGCAGGTTGCAACCTCTGAATCGTCAACGGGACTGATTGTGTTTTGGTATAAAGACTTGTGTTGAACCCTGCAGCATTGTCTCCAGATCCAAAAGAATAACGTCTCAGCATATGTTTAGGGAAGTCATTTGCTTCTTGTTTGAACCAATATAGATATGCATTATTAGCACTGGTGTTATATTGACAACTCAGTGTTACCAGTCGTCCTTCTGCAGCAATCACACTTCCTTGTTGATGTTGAACATGGTCTCCTGTACACTCTGGAAAACAAAAAAAGATAAAGTGAGTGATAACGAAAGATACATTTTTTTAAACTAGATAGATGACGATTATATAAACAAATGAGAGAAAAGGTTCCATCATACCGAAGCAGAATACCACAAGAACCAGCCAGATGATCAGACAGAGTACCATGGTTACAGAACACACTGAGAGTGACTGTGAGTTACAGTAAAAGGTAGAGATCCTCTCTCCCACTCTTCCATGACCATCTCAGCCTGTAAATCACCATCAACTGACAGACATGAAGGAGGAGTCTGTTCAGAGACAGGAAAGATTGTAAAGAAATGTATGGGTCAATATTACCTCGTCAATATTAGATATAAGCACTCTTTGCAGTACATTAGCCAGGGTGAAAAGCTTACGTCTAGCTCACATAAAATGAAAGTAGCTTAAAGCAATTGTCAATTACATAAATGTTCCATGAAGTATGATAAACGTAATTTGTTTTAGGTGAAAACATACTCATATTGTACTATAATTCATGTCTACTACTGTACTTAAAGTAAACTGAAATACATATTGCGCTTTGGTCCCAATTTTTCAGTGGTACTGAATGTTTCTATGGGCACATGAGAAACCTATAGTTTTTGTAAGGTGGCTGAATATCTTGTTGTCACTGTGGGCCTCAGAGCACAGTAGTAAACAACAGAGTCAGACAGCTGCAACCTCTGGATCGTCAAGGGGAATGATTTTGCTGTGAAATTCAGTCTGGCATCAAATCTCTCCTTGAACTCAGTAGCAGTTTCCCCAGGTGAAAACGTATCCCTTCTCAGCATAAACATGGGGTTGGAATTTGTTTGTTGTTTGTACCAGAAGAAATATGGTGATTGAGAAGTTGTATTAAATAGACAAGTGAGTGTTGTTGGTTGTCCTTCTACAACCATTACATCTTCTGTTGACTGTGTTACTTGCTCTCCTGCTCTGCACCCTGAAAAGAAAGATAAATATATATTCACAACATATAATAATAATGTATATAAATGAAATGAATAAATGCACAGAAAGAGACAGATGAACAGAGTGATGTTATACCAAAGCAGCATGCAGCCAGAACATGCAGGATCAGCCAATTTCTCATGACTAGTCAGTCAGTTTGAAGTGGAAAAGGTAAGGAGCAGAACAATGTTGATCTATCTATCACAGAGCTTTGACACCCTCTGTCCTACTGTTGATGCTTCATGTTGTTCTGTATTACATGCAGTAGTAGACCATGGTGTCTGTCTGTCTGTATGGCATCCTCTGATTCAGGGGTGTGTGTACTTTGTTAGGCTGCCCCCTTCAGGTTGACTTTCATACTACACCACCAAGCTGTGTGAATTGTGAGGAGTAACAACAAACAATAATATTGTTGCACTTGTTCATATTCCCAAGTGATTATCCAGCCAATATAAAAATAAACTGCCTATGGTAAGAGAAATTGAAGACTACTGATTGAAAGATGAAGAATTCATATTTCTCACAGTGCATTAAATATGAAGACAGAGAAACACTAGACCACCGGGTGATTGAACACAGCACAGGTGTGACCACAGTTCTCTGATCTCAACTTCTGCCATTATGATATCAAATTGTGGTTTGATGCTTAATTACGATCCGCACAGCAACAAAGCATTTTTGGTTTGCAGGTTTTTGTACAGGGTCTTATACACTTTGTATCACTGTGTATATCCGAGAGCACAGTAGTAGAGAGCTGTGTCTGCCAGGGTTAGGCTTGTTACAACCAGTTCAGTTGATGTCGGGGACGTTGTGGATTTATACCTCTCATCAGGGATGTGTTCATCGCTCCGTGATCTGGCACCTTTATACAGTAGAAACTGAGGAGCCTGGTTAGGATAATGCCGGTACCAGTAAAGGTAAATATAATCGCTGCTAGTTTCATATGTACAGCTCAGAGACACTGATGATGTCTCAATGGGGGTGTACTCCTCTTTGTTAGGAGTCACACTGTCTCCAGGTACCATTCCTGCAGAGGAAAAATACATAATACATCTGATTGAAAACATATTTAAATTACTTAACTTCATCAAAATATGTTTTACTACCAATACCATAATTGAATAATCCAATTATAAGGATGCAAGGAGTTCAAATGTTTAGGTATTGTTAACCTGTAGTGCTAATCAGAATGATCAATACACTGATTGATTTCTCCATCTTCAGACTGATGTTTGGATGCATTCACTCTCCTCTGAAATGCTCTTCTGTGTGTCACTGTGTGAGGTGTACAGCCCTGCTAACATCACACCCACCACAGAAGGCTTGCATTTTTTCTACACTAGTGCCAAGGATACAGTCGTATTTGTAGGGGTGGCTGTACATCCTGTTGTCACAGTGGGCCTCAGAGCACAGTAGTACACAGCAGAGTCAGACACCTGCAACCTCTGGATCGTCAAGGGGGCAGAGCTAGATGTGAAATTCAGCCTGGAATCAAACCTCTTCTTGAACTCATCACTATTGCTCCCTTCTGAATAACGATCTCTTCTCAGGACATACTGAGGAGAGTCTCTAGTTAACTGGATGTACCAGAATATATCAGGAGATGTACTACTGGTAATAGTGTAGTTACAGCTGAGTGTTACTAGTCTTCCTTCAAGGGCAGTAACATGTCCACTCTGCTGGTCAACATCCTCTTCACCTTTGCAATCAGAAAAATTTATATTTTTTGGTTTTATAATACATAATAGGCTAAGGTTCAGAGAATGAGAATGTAGAAAGGAGAAGCACTATACCGTACCAAAATAGCATGCAGACAGGATAAGTAAAGTATTCCTAAACCAATATGCCATTATGATTCATGTGTAGAGGAAGAATAGACTGTTATAGACATTATGTTCCATCCACTGTAGCTGAGAAATCTCATAATTGTGGGGCTCTGCAGTAGGGGGGAGCTTATTGTATATTCCATTATTACATGTTTTACTTCAAGAGGGATTCCTTGTTAACTTTGATATGATAGTATATTTGGAAGCATGAAATGTTCATTTTACAGAATGTTATTTTCTTCTCTGAGTCATTTGAAAATTCTAATTAAGCTGTACTTATGGGCCTTGGAGGAATATATGTTATGTTCAGGCCAAATTGAGCTCATCTGACAAATACCCCAAAATCATATGTACACTGAGTGTTTGCAACAAAATAAGAAAGAAACACACAGAAAACAGTAGCCTACGACCAGTCCAATATAAACCTGGGTTATGCTGCCCAATGCCACAAAGAGTTCACTTTACTATAAAACTATTGATTGACACAGGATACAGTCATGATCATCATCCCTGTCATCACAGTGAACATTAACATTAATGATGGTCAATGGCATCACCATGTATCCTATTACACATGGGTTGTTGTCTCTCCATTTGGTGAATAAAATAAACCTCTCACTCCTTCCTGGAGTTAATCAAGTAGAAAACTGTCTGCAGCATAATCCTGCTTCTCCTAATGTGTTTCATTATTTGTGCCAACTGAAGCTAGCGTTAGGGTTCATTCTAGGATCATGGTCAATTCAGTAATTTGACAAGAAGCCAGTGTTAGAATTGGGCTAGAGCCGACCTTAACGTTGACCAACCCTTGGCACTGTTTTTATATTTTATAGTTATTAAATGCACTCTTACAGTTAATTACATTTCTAGTGTTGATTTTATTGAGGTTTCTGTGTGTTGTATGTGTCTGATGCACTGCTTCAGCCTTTAAAGTAAATGCCTCAAGGAAACATATTCAATTGTTTATTAGCCCTATATTATATATTGTTCTGCGTAATATTGTCATAAATACAGTTGATTCTGGCTGCAAGCACTTTGGAAAACCACAGTCTGTTCATATAAAATAAATGCAAATTGTTAATAAAAGTAGCACAAACAGAATATGCAATTGTGACAAGAAAGGGTGAAAACATTATGAATGTGTTTGGTGGGAGACATTTTTCTACATCACAGACACTTTTAGTGTTGACATGCTGCATGCATTTTAATAAAAGAACAATGTACGCATACCACGTCTACAGAGACGGTTCCCAGTCCGGGGCCTCCGGCGATGATCTGCAGTCCAGAGCCTCCGGCGATGATCTGCAATCCAGAGCCTCCGGCGATGATCCACGTCCGGTTCTACAAAGGCAGAGGGATCAGCGTAAAGAGGGGGGGCGGCGTCCAGAACCAGAGCCGCCACCGAGGGTAGATGCCCACCCAGACCCTCCCCTATAGGTTCAGGTTTGCGGCCGGGAGTCCGCACCTTTGGGGTGGGGGGGGGGTACTGTCACACCCTGACCTGAGATATCTCTGTTGTCTTTATATTTTGGTTAGGTCAGGGTGTGACGAGGGTGGGTACGCTAGTTTTTGTATTGTCTAGGGGTTTTGTATTGTCTAGGGTTTTTGTATGCCTAGGGTTTTGTAGGTCTAGGTGATTTGTATGTTTATGGTGGCCTGATCTGGTTCCCAAACAGAGGCAGCTGTTTATCATTGTCTCTGATTGGGGATCATATTTAGGTAGCCATTTCCCTTTGGTGTTTGTGGGATCTTATTCTATGTTTAGTTGCCTGTCTGCACTATTCATATAGCTTCACGTTTCGTTCGTTTTGTTGTTTCGTTAGTTTGTTCAGTGTTCTTTCTTTAATAAAAGAAGAATGTACACATACCACGCTGCACCTTGGTCCGATCTTTATGACGAACGTGACAATTGTTTAGTGTTGTGTTGTGTAGTAGCTTTGCTGGCATGGTTCTAGAAAAAAATTGGGGAGTTTGCCCTACCTAGATTTACATGCTAAAATAGCTACTCTCTGTACAGTTTGAACAGGATCATTTGTATCTCCTCTCTATGACATAAAACCTGTTCAATGATGGCTCTTAAATAAGTGTGGTGGAGGTGAAGGTTTGTGCTCAATAAATCACTATACAGATGGAATCAATGGTATTTATATGAGAGAATGTTTAGAATGTTTAGTCATATGAAAATATTCTCATATTCATTACATATTTATTTAATTTCTGAATGTAAAGTCTGGTCACTGGCAGTTGAACGTGCAAATTACTTTCCTATTAAAAGAAGGGAATATAATGGATGGAAGTTAAGAGCTATTCAGACTCAGGTTCTAGGGTTCTCAGATTCATGTTGTCTGTGTTTGTATCGTGAGGATCAGTTTTTGTATTGTGCTTCTGAGATTTCCTGTCACTGTGGGCCTCAGAGCACAGTAGTACATAGCAGAGTCTGTCACTTCAGCAGAGGAGATCTCCAATCAACACGGGTCTTCTCTTTGTTCAGTTTACCAGAGAAGCGAGAGTCAAGAGAATCAGCTCTCTGTCCAGAGCAGAAGGTATTGGGGAGCTGATCCTGGAGACTGTTTATACCATAGTAGACTTGCAAGAAGTTGCAGGAAAGAAGAACATTACTACCCACTTCTGCATACACTTCAGGTTGGTTTGTTTCTATAGTTTGCTCATAACTGCCTCCTGCAAATGGGAAGAGATGAACACTGAGTAATTTATTTTTAAATAAACATGTTTTGTTGTAGTTTTCTAAGCAGAAAACATGACACTACTTTGAAAGCCATAACTTACCTATTACTGAGAACATAATAATTGACAAGATGAACAACTTGGCTGGGGTTGGAAGTCAAACTAACTAATATCACAACATAACCTGACTTCCTCTGCAAGGTTTTCGGTTGATCATTTCTGCTTAGTTTACCTACAAGCTCCACCCCAAAGTACAGTTGCTATAAAGATTCTCAATCTCTCCTCTCCTCTCATTTGTCCTCTCTTTTGTGATACTGCATCTCTCTTTGCATGTTGTATAAATCACATATGAAAGGTTTGTATACAGTGTTTCTGGGTTTCCTGTCACTCTGGGCTGCAGGGCGCAGTAGTACAGAGAGGAGTCTGTCACTTCAGCATAGGAGATCTCCAGATCCACACGGGTTCTCTCTTTATTCAAATGAACAGACAGTCGAGGGTCATCAGGTTTAGCTCTTATTACAGAGGGCTTTGAGGTGACTGTAGTGTAGAGGAGGAATTGGGGCGCTGATCTGGGATATTGACGATACCATAGAAGATAGTCTACTGAGTCAGAGTAGTTGCAAGACAGTGTAAAACTGCTTCCCTCCATGCCATGTTCTGTCTCTGATGTTGGTTTTATGTCATTTTCATAACTGCCACCTGTAATAAAGTTAAGTTTAGATAAACATTTTCAGCTATTACATACTCTGTGTCATATTCAATACAAGTGAAAAGAAAATCAGTCATTTACATTTCTTCTAGGAAGTGCTATTTACAATTGACACTTGACAGTTACCTTGAATAAACTAAGTATGTAATGTCAGACAAAGGAGAAACACTGGGTAGAGTAACATGGTGATGGGTGTAACAGTGTGTTATCAGGAGGCAGAACTGAAGACTTCCCACTGTTCCAGTCAGTTAGAGGAGAATCATCTCTCCATCTCTCATCTTAGTTCCTCTTATTCAGTAAATGGACCCACATTGCAGCAACATTATAATCTGTGATGAACAAATATGACTTAATTGATGGATAACCATGAACATGATCTCTGATTATTTGTAGTCAGATTCTTGCCTATTTCATGGTGTTACTTGTAGGACTTTATTGAAGTCAGGTTTTTGTAGTGTTTCTGGGTTTCCTGTCACTGTAGGCCTCAGAGCACAGTAGCACAGAGCAGAGTCAGTCACTTCAGCAGAGGAGATCTCCAGATACACACAGGTTCTCTCCTTGTTCAGTGTAACAGACAGTAGAATGTCTTGAGAATCGTCTCTCACTTCATATGGATTACTGGTAGCTGTGACCAGGTAAAGGAATTGGAGACCTGTTCCAGAATAATGTGTGTACCACAGCAGACTATCTGCTTTTACTGTATAGTTACAGGAGATCTTAACTCTGTTACCCTCTAAATAATACTCCTCAGGACTGGTTGGAGTAATATCATCCTCTAAAGTATCACCTACAAAAGATGAAATCAGTAGAATATAACAGAGTAGCATCATGGTCTATGTTACAGATCAGACATTAATGTGTTATTTAGAAACAGCAAAGCCAAAACTCTGCTATGACTCTGAAATGATAAGTAGGCGTATACAATGTTACTCCTCCTCTTTACATAGGTTCTTAAACACCCCCACCAGGTTTCCTGTCAAAAAGAAAAACCTTGAGGTGCACCATCTCCTGTAGGTCATGTCATGTACATATAGAATGTGTCAGGTTAGGTTTTTGTACAGCGTTTGTAGGTTTCCTTTCACTGTGGGCGTCAGTGCACAGTAGTACATAGCAGAGTCTTTCTCTTTAGCAGAGAAGATCTCCAGATCCACATGGTTCTTCTCATCATTCAGTTTGACTGACAGTCGAGGATCCAGACCTGGAGCCCGTGATGGAGACCCAACACCATGCAGGATAAGCAGGATATACTGAGGAGCTGATCCAGGGTCCTGGCGATACCATTGAAGAGAGACTGCAGATGAGTAGGTGCATGAAAGTGTAATATTGCTACCCGCTGGTGCAGACACCTCCTCTCTGATTGGCTCAATGGTCTGACCATTACTATCACCTGCAAGAGATGCAAAATATATTATTCTTCTATTATTACTCTGTTATAGATCTTTTTTCAACACATCAACACTTCAAATTCAACATAACACCAATAATAGTAGATTACTTACATGTGACTACTAAAAGCAAAATAATTGTGGGGATTGACATTGTGGCTGAAACTGGAAGTTAAAATGATAACACACAGCACAGCAAGATTTGTGTACACTAAAAACAACATCCTCCTCCATCTAGTTTTGGATATACAATCTCTTCTCAAACCTTTGAAGCCCCACCCCAAAATACAGAGAGTTGTCAGATGAGCAGAAGTAACAGCAGACTTCTTGTTGCTGCTTGATGCCACTGTCACATCCTCAAAATGCAGGGCTGCACTGAAATATGATTACCTTAGTCTCCCTCTATTGGATATTCGATAAAACTGTGTTATTTATCTCCATTTATTTTCTTGATTTTAGGTCAACAGAGTTAGCAGAAGGACCTGACCTGTCTACTGTGATGTCATAGGGGAAACATTGCTTGAAGGGCATATCTGTAAGATAATTCATCTATTCATCTTAAGGCAATTCATTAATATACAGGCATTTTTGTTTTCATCTTTATAGCTATAATTTACAGTATAAATCTGCAACATATTTGGATCACCGAATGAGTTTCTGTCACTTTTTCATTTGTTCATTTGTTTCAACAAATAATTCACTGTTCATTTCCAGCCTACATAATTTTTTTTGTCTATTTAAGGTAGCCTAATAATTGACATGTTTCTCTTAGGGGATGTTGGTGTTTTCAGTTCACATTTTTGTACAGTGTGTCTGGGTTTCATTTCATTGTGGGCTCGAGGGCACAGTAGTAAAGAGCAGAATCTGCCACTTCAGCAGAGGAGATCTCCAGATCTACACAGGTTCTCTCATTGTTCAGTTTAACAGACAGTCGAGGGTCTTCAGGTTTAGCTTTCACTACAGAGGGGTTTGAGGACACTCCAGTGAGGAAGAGGAAGATTGGAGATGATCCAGGGTACTGTTGATACCACTGGAGAGTACTAGCAGAGGAGTAATTACAGGACAGATTTATGACATCACCCTCCAACCTAACATCTTATCTGTTGTTGGAGTAATGTCATTCCCATAACTGCCACCTGTAAAACATTCATGAAAACAGGAATTGTTATCAGGAAATTATTATAAAATTCAAATCATTATTCAGTCAAGTGCATTAAAAATGGACAGAAGATCCTTCACAGGAATATGACTCCAGTCATCAGTAACTACTGTTAGATTCTGGGTGAAACTTGGAACATTGGTATATTCATAAGGATAGTGTCCAACCGTGAACGAGACTAGTTTTAACATCAGAAGTTAATGGTTATCTGTAGGAGTCAGATGGCTTTGGAATGTGTAGGGGAGACGGGTGGAGATCTTAGAACCTAACAATGTCACTGAGGGAGAGAGGGTAATGTATAACGTTTACATTATGCCAGGATATGTTATTGTTAGCCATCAGGGTTCCTCTGGGAGGAGAAGAGACACAGTCTGGTATCAATAACCATGACAGCCTTGAGTTGGGGAGGAGTGAGCACTTTGGGGTAGAGGTCAGGTTAGATGAAGTGAGGAAGAACAGATATCACTAAGGTTCTGTCTAGCAACAGTGATGCATTGGCTGTTCAGTTGTGGAGAAGGAGACTCAGCCTTGGAGAAAGGGTTAAATATCAGTTCATGTATGAAATGTTGTTTGTCTGAATGCAGCTGTATCGACCCTTTGGGAAGAATTAAACTTGGTTAAGCTCCTCTAGTGTCCGTGAGCTATTTACTCAGAAAATTAGAACCTAACACTAAATTCACAGTGATTGGATATGATGAATAGCATCAAATTCACCCACTAGTGCATATATTCAAATGTATCCTCGTAACATGCTGGTAAGTGTTATTTAGCACAGTGAAAAGAGTGAATACACGTATAGTTATGACAGAATGACTCCCCTGGTTTCTCACTGTCAGCTATAAAAGGCATTTCCTTTCCTCTGCCTCAGTTATATAACACCTCCCATTGACTTAAAAAACGGCACGCAACACAAAGTACTGTACACACGCACGCACGTGCACACACAGTGTATATCCTGTTGTAACAATGGGCTTCAGAGCACAGCAGTACACAGCAGAGTCAGACAGCTGCAACCTCTGAATCGTCAATGGGACTGATTGTGTATTGGCATTTAGACTTGCATTGAATCTCTCCTTGAACCTTGCAGTATTGTCTTCAGATCCAAAAGATTGACAGCTCAGCATATGTTTAGAGAAGTTATTTGCTTCTTGTTTGTGCCAAAATAGATATCAAATCAAATGTATTTACTTATATCAAATCAAATTTCTTTATATAGCCCTTCTTACGTCAGCTGATATATCAAAGTGCTGTACAGAAACCCAGCCTAAAACCCCAAAAAGCAAGCAATGCAGGTGTAGAAGCATGGTGGCTAGGTAAAACTCCCTAGAAAGGCCATAACCTAGGAAGAAACCTAGAGAGGAACCAGGCTATGGGGAGTGGCCAGTCCTCTTCTGGCTGTGCCGGGTGGAGATTATAACAGAACATGGCCAAGATGTTCAAATGTTCATAAATGACCAGCATGGTCGAATAATAGTAATCACAGTGAACAGGTCAGGGTTCCATAGCCGCAGGCAGAACAGTTGAAACTGGAGCAGCAGCACGGCCAGATGGACTGGGGACAACAAGGAGTCATCAGGCCAGGTAGTCCTGAGGCATGGTCCTAGGGCTCAGGTCCTCCGAGAGAGAGAAAGAAAGAAATAGAGAAAGAGAGAATTAGAGAAATCATACTTAAATTCACACAGGACTCCGGATAAGACAGGAGAAATACTCCAGATATAACAGACTGACCCTAGCACCCGACACATAAACTACTGCAGCATAAATACTGGAGGCTGAGACAGGAAGGGTCAGGAGACACTGTGTCCCCATTCGATGATACCCCCGGACAGAGCCAAACAGGCAGGATATAACCCCACCCACTTTGCCAAAGCACAGCCCCCACACCACTAGAGGGAAAACTTCAACCACCAACTTACCATCCTGAGACAAGGCTGAGTATAGCCCACAAAGATCTCCGCCACGGCACAACCCAGGGGGGGGCGCCAACCCAGACAAGAAGACCACATCAATGACTCAACCCTCTCAAGTGACGCACCCCTCCTAGGGGAAGAGAACCATGGAAGAGAACCAGTAAGCCAGTGACTCAGCCTCTGTAATAGGGTTAGAGGCAGAGAATCCCAGTGGAGAGAGGGGAACCGGCCAGGCAGAGACAGCAAGGGCGGTTCGTTGCTCCAATGCCTTTCCATTCACCTTCACACTCCTGGGCCAGACTACACTTTATCATAGGACCTACTGAAGAGATGAGTCTTCAATAAAGACTTAATTAAAGGTTGAGACTGAGTCTGCGTTTGCGTCTCTCACATGCGTAGGCAGACCATTCCATAAAAATGGAGCTCTATAGGAGAAAGCCCTGCCTCCAGCTGTTTGCTTAGAAATGGACAATTAGGAGGCCTGCGTCTTGTGACCATAGTGTACGTGTAGGTATGTACGGCAGGACCAAATCGGAAAGATAGGTAGGAGCAAGCCCATGTAATGCTTTGTAGGTTAGCAGTAAAACCTTGAAATCAGCCCTTGCCTTAACAGGAAGCCAGTGTAGGGAGGCTAGCACTGGAGTAATATGATCAAATATGTTGGTTCTAGTCAGGATTCTAGCAGCCGTATTTAGCACTAACTGAAGTTAATTTAGTGCTTTATCCGGGTAGCCGGAAAGTAGAGCATTGCAGTAGTCTAACCTAGAAGTAACAAAAGCATGGATTAATATTTCTGCATCATTTCTGGACAGAAAACTTCTGAATTTTGCAATGTTACGTAGATGGAAAAAAGCTGTCCTTGAAACAGTCTTGATATGTTTGTCAAAAGAGAGATCAGGGTCCAGAGTAAAGCCGAGGACAAGGACAGATGCAGAGCCTCGGTCTGAAGCCATTAAAAGGTCATTTAACACCTTCACAAGTGCAGTCTTAGTGCTATGATGTGGGGTCTAAAACCAGACTGAAGCATTTCGTATACATTGTTTGTCTTCAGGAAGGCAGTGAGTTGCTGGGCAACAGCTTTTTCAAACACTTTTGAGAGGAATGGGAGATTAAATATATAGGCCGATAGTTTAAAAAAAAATCTGGGTCAAGGTTTGGCTTTTTCAAGAGAGGCTTATTTGCTGCCACTTTTAGTGAGTTTGGTACACATCCGGTGGATAGAGAGCCGTTTATTATGTTCAACATAGGAGGGCCAAGCACAGGAAGCAGCTCTTTCAGAAGTTTAGTTGGAATAGGGTCCAGTAAGCTGCTTGAAGGTTAAGAGGCCATGATTATTTTCATCATTGTGTCAAGAGATATAGTACTAAAACACTTGAGTCTCTCCCTTGATCCTAACTCCTGGCAGAGTTGTGCAGACTCAGGACAACTGAGCTTTGGAGGACAACGCAGATTTAAAGAGGAGTCTGTAATTTGCTTTCTAATGATCATGATCTTTTCCTCAAAGAAGTTCATAAATGTATTACTGCTGAAGTGAAAGCCATCCTCTCTTGGGGAATGCTGCTTTTTAGTTAGCTTTGCGACAGTATCAAAAATACATTTTGGATTGTTCTTATTTTCCTCAATTAAGTTGGAAAAATAGGATGATCGAGCAGCAGTGAGGGCTCTTCGATACTGCACGGTACTGTCTTTCCAAGCTAGTCGGAAGACTTCCAGTTTGGTGTGGCTCCATTTCCATTCCAATTTTCTGGAAGCTTGCTTCAGAGCTCAGGTATTTTCTGTATACCAGGGAGCTAGTTTCTTATGACAAATGTTTTTAGTTTATAGGGGTGCAACTGCATCTAGGGTATTGCGCAAGGTTAAATTGAGTTCCTCAGTTAGGTGGTTAACTGATTTTTGTCCTCTGACGTCCTTGGGTAGGCATAGGGAGTCTAGAAGGGCATCAAGGAATTTTTGCATTGTCCTAGAATTTATAGCACGACTTTTGATGCTCCTTGGTTGGGGTCTGAGCAGATTATTTGTTGCGATTGCAAACGTAATAAAATGGTGGTCCGATAGTCCAGGATTATGAGGATAAACATTAAGATCCACAACATTTATTCCATGGGACAAAACTAGGTCCAGAGTATGACTGTGGCAGTGAGTAGGTCCAGAGACATTTTGGACAAAACCCACTGAGTCGATGATGGCTCCGAAAGCCTTTTAGAGTGGGTCTGTGGACTTTTCCATGTGAATATTGAAGTCACCAAAAATGTGAATATTATCTGCTATGACTACAAGGTCCGGTAGGAATTCAGGGAACTCAGTGAGGAACGCTGTAAACAGTATCTATAAAAAGTGATTGAGTAGGCTGCATAGATTTCATGACTAGAAGCTCAAAAGACGAAAACGTCGGTTTTTATTTTGTAAATTGAAATTTGCTATCGTAAATGTTAGCAACACCTCCACCTTTGCGGGATGCGTGGGGGATATGCATTATTATTAGCACTGGTGTTATATTGACTCAGTGTTACCAATCCTCCTTCTGTAGCAATCGCATCTCCTGGTTGCTGTTGAACATGGTCTCCTGTGCACTCTGGAAGATAGAAAAAGGTACATTGAGTGATAATAAAAGATACATGACAATTATACTAACCAATGAGAGAAAAGGTTCAATCATACCGAAGCAGAATACATGAAGAACCAGCCAGATGATCAGACATCATCTGGAACACAATGAGAGTGACTGTGAGTTACAGTAAGAGGTAGAGATCCTCTCTCTCTCTTCCATGTCCATCTCAGCCTGTATATCAACATCACCTGACAGACATGAAGGAGGAGCCTGTTCAGAGAGAGGTAAGGTTGTAAAGAAATGTTTGAGACAATTTGACTTTGTCAATGTTACATTAGCACTCTTTCCAGTACAATAGACAAAGTGTAAAGCCTACACGTCTAGCTTAACTGACATAGAAAGCAGCCTAAAGGAATTGACAATGACTTAAATGTTCCATGAAGTTAGTATGATTCATTTTTCTATGTTAAAAAACCTACAGATATTCTGTTATTATTCATTTATAAACACTAATGTAATCTATAGAGTATCTAATTCAGCTCTACTACTATACACAAAGTATATTGAAATACATTTTGTGCTTTGGTCCCAACCTTTCAGTGGTACTGTATGTTTGTATGGACACGTGAAAACTATAGTTTCTGTAAGGGGGCTGAATATCTTGTTGTCACAGTGGGCCTCAGAGCACAGTAGTACACAGCAGAGTCAGACAGCTGCACCCTCTGGATCGTCAAGGGGACTGATTTTGCTGTGACATTCAGACGGGCATCAAATCTCTCCTTGAACTCAGTAGTAGTTTCCCCAGTTGAAAAGGTATCTCTTCTCAGCATAAACATGGGCTTGCCATTTGCTAGTTGTTTGTACCAGAAGAGATATGGTGATTGAGAAGTTGTATCAAATAGACAAGTGAGTGTTGTTGGGTTTCCTTGTACGACAATTACATCTTCTGTTGGCTGTCTTATATTCTCTTCTGCTCTACACCCTGAAAAGAAAGATAAATATATTTTCACAGCATGTAATAATAATGTATATAAATTAAATGAACAAATGCACAGAAAGAGACAGATGAACAGAGTGATGTTATACCAAAGCAGCATGCAGCCAGAACATGCAGGATCAGCCAATTTCTCATGACTAGTCAGTCAGTTTGAAGTGGAAAAGGTAAGGAGCAGAACAATGTTGATCTATCTATCACAGAGCTTTGACATCCTCTGTCCTACTGTTGATGCTTCATGTTGTTCTGTATTACATGCAGTAGGAGACCATGGAGAGGTGTCTGTCTGTATGGCATCCTCTGATTCAGGGGTGCGTGAGCTTTGTTAGGTTGCCCCCTTCAGGTTGACTTTCATACTACACCACCAAGTGGTATAAATTGTGAGGAGTAACAACAAACAATAATATTGTTGCACTTTGTCATATTCCATATCACCACCTGTTGATTGCACACAGCACAGGTGTGACCACAACACAGGTGTGATAACATTCTCTGATCTCAACGTCTGCCATTATTATATCAAGTTGTGGTTTGATGTTTAATGATGATCCACACAGCAAAAAAGCATTTTGTTCTGCAGGTTTTTGTACAGTTTCTTATATGTATCACTGGGTATAACAATACTCGTTATAACAATCCCTGAGAGCAAAGTAGTAGAGAGATGAATATGTCAGGGTTCGGCTTGTTATGATCAGTTCAGTTGATGGTCGGGATGTTGCGGATGTTTATTTCTTATCAGAGATATGTTCACAACCGCTCTGTGATATGGCAGCTTTATACACAGCCTGGTCTCATAGACTAGACATAACGTAGTAAATGTTAGTCCGGGACAGTGAAAAAAGTATGATGTTATGTTTGGTATGGTTACAGAAGACAGATGATTACTTAATTAAGGCAAAAATGATGGTAGGGTGGTTGGTCGAGTGGATGGTTGGGCGTGTAACACGAATGCCTAACAACCCAAAAATTGTGAGTTCGAATCACATCAGGGACAACTTTAGCATTTGACCTAATTAACACATTTTTATCTACTTACTACTTTATAGGGACTTTGCAATGATTTAGCTAACCCTTCCCCTAACACTTACCTCAACCCTATAACCTAACTCCTAAACTTAACCCTAACCCCTAGCCCTAACCTAGCTAGCCACCTAAATAGAATTTGTAAAATATCATACGTTTTGTGAATTTACACCTTATAGAATGTTTTGCAAATTCATAACATATCCTATGGTTGTTAAATTTGTAACATATAATACAAATTGTAATTCATAACATATTATACAAAATAGTATCTCAGATTTACATTCAGAATAATACGAAATTCTCTGAGACCAGGTTGTTATACAGTAGAAACTGAGGCGCCTGGTTAGAATAATGCCGGTACCAGTAAAGGTAAATATATTTTTTCTGCTTATATCGAATGAGCAGCTCTGAGTCACAGGTATTCCCTCTGTACTGATGACTCATTATTTACAGGTGGAATGTGATCCCCAGCAAGCTGTCCTGTTAAGAGAATATAGAAACTAAATAATTTGACAGAAGTAAAAAAAAGTTACTACCGTCAACATTACAGGCTCACTTACAAAATGTTGTAAGGTTGACCTGGAGAAAATGTAGAGAACATCCAGATCAAATCAAGTAACATCATCATTCATCTACTATATGTTGGTCCAACTAACTAACTGAAATATATCACGTCATCATATGTACATTTTGAACAGGATCATTTGTATCTCCTCTCTATGACATAAAACCCATTCAATGATGGTTCTTAACTTCTCTGGGGTATGTGGGACGGTAGCGTCCCACCTCGTCAACAGCCAGTGAAACTGCAGTGCGCCAAATTCAAAACAACAGAAATCGCAACATTTTTAAATCCTCAAACATACAAGTATTTTACACCATTTTAAAGCTACACTTGTTGTAAATCCAGCCAAAGTGTCCGATTTCAAAAAGGTTTACGACGAAAGCACACCAAACGATTATGTTAGGTATGAGCCAAGTCACAGAAAAAGACAGCCATTTTTCCAGCCGAAGAGAGCAGTCACAAAAAGCAGAAATAGAGTTAAAATGAATCACTAACCTTTGATGATCTTCATCAGATGACACTCATAGGACTTCATGTTACACAATACATGTATGTTTTGTTCGGTAAAGTTCATATTTATATCCAAAAATCTGAGTTTAGGCGGGACGCTACTGTCTCACTTGGCAAAAAGCCTGAGAAAGTGCAGAGCGCCAAAATCAAATTAATTACTATGAAAAATACTATAAAATCAAACTTTCATTAAATCACACATGAAAGATACCAAATTAAAGCTACACGGGTTGTGAATCAAGCCAACATGTCAGAATTCAAATAGCCTTTTCGGCGAAAGCATACGATGCTATTATCTGAGGATAGCACCATTGTAAACAAAGAGAGATATGCATATTTCAACCCTGCAGGCGCGACACAAAACGCAGAAATAAAAATATAATTCATGCCTTACCTTTGACGAGCTTCTGTTGTTGGCACTCCAATATGTCCCATAAACATCACAAATGGTCCTTTGTTTCGATTAATTCCGTCGATATATATCCAAAATGTCCATTTATTTGGCGCGTTTGATCCAGAAAAACACAGGTTCCAACTTGCTCAAACGTGAGGACAAAATATCTCAAAGGTTACCTGTAAACTTTGCCCAAAAATTTCAAACTACTTTGTAATACAACTTTAGGTAATTTTTTACGTTAATAATCGATAAAATTAAAGACGGGATGATCTGTGTTCAATACAGGATTAAAACCAACTATAGCAAGTTTTCTGGTTACGCACTTCTATCTAAAAGGAAACTTAATGTGACTCTCGTTCAAGATGGCCATACTTCTTCATTACACAAAGGAATAACCTCAACCAATTTCTCTAGACTGTTGACATCCAGTGGAAGCGATAGGAACTGCAAGCATGTCCCTTAGAAATCTGGTTTCCCAATGAAACCTCATTGAAAAGAGAGTGACCTCAAAAAAAAAGAAATTCTGAATGGTTTGTCTTCTGGGTTTCTCCTGCTAAATAAGTTCTGTTATACTCACAGACATGATTCAAACAGTTTTAGAAACTTCAGAGTGTTTTCTATCCAAATCTATAATATGCATATCTTATCTTCTGGGGATGAGTAGCTGGCAGTTTAATTTGGGCATGCTTTTCATCCAAAATTACGAATGCTGCCCCCTACCCTAGAGGAGTTAATGAAGTGTGGTGGTGGTGAGGAAGGTTTGGTTTAATAAATCACTGTAAAGATGGAGTCAATGGTATTTATATGAGAGAATGTTTATAATGTTTAGTCATATGTAAATATTTATAATATTCTTGACATACTCATTTAATTTCCAAATATACAATCTGGTCACTGGTAGTTGAACATGCAAATAACTTTCATATTAAAATAAGGGAATATAATGGATGGAAGATAAGATCTATTCAGAGGTTCTAGGGATCTCAGATTCAGGTTTTCTGTGTTTATATTGTCAGGATCAGTTTTTGTTACGTTTTTTTTAGGTTTCCTGTCACTGTGGGCTTCAGAGCCCAGTAGTACAGAGAAGAGTCTGTCACTTCAGCAGAGGAGATCTCCAGATCCACACGGTTGTTCTCTTTTTCAAGTATGAGGGTCCATTTTGCACTATCAGTGTTGGTTATGATCCCACTATGAGGAACTGTGGAGAGGGTCCAGGGTGCTGGAGGTACCATAACAGACTGTTGGTTAATGAGCTGTTGTATCTACAGGAGAGTTGAACACTACTACCCTCCGTAACATCCACTATATCTCTGTCTGGAGTAATTATGTCTTCAACACTTGTACCTGTAAAAAAGAAAAACATGTTTTACTGAGTCAATGTAGACAGTGTTCAGTATATCCACTTTTGGTGTTTCAAAGTGTATTACCACTTGATATTTATAATACCATAATGTAATGATTACTAAACAGTGTACATTCTGTTAGTACACATTCAGTTAATGAGAGGGAATTCTTACCTACAAGTGCACATAAACAAGACTGATTAGAGCAGCATCATAGTCACTGGGTGTTAGACAGAGACTTCTCTGTAAAATGATCTTCTCTTGGATCATTCACTCTCTGGATGAATCAGTTCCAGTCATTACATGTTATGTGTAACACTAAGCTCCTCCTCTTGACACAATAGAATGGGTGCATGTTGACTCCACTTGATGGCACTACTGTCAAATGAAACTTGGAACTACAGAGTAGAAATACTCTCTCAGACGATGTTAGGTTTTTGTACAGTGTTTCTGTGCTTCCTGTCACTGTGGGCCTCAGAGCACAGTAGTACAGAGCAGAGTCTGTCACTTCAGCAGAGGAGATCTCCAGATCCACACGGGTCTTCTCTTTGTTCAGTTTACCAGAGAAGCGAGAGTCAAGAGAATCAGCTCTCTGTTCAATCCCAGTGTAGTGCGGGATGAGCAGAAGGTATTGGGGAGCTGATCCAGGAAACTGTTTATACCATAGTAGACTGTTTGCTGAGGAGTAGTTGCAGGAAAGAAGAACATTACTACCCACTTCTGCATACACGTCATGTTGGTTTGGCTCTATAGTCTGCTCATAGGTGTCACCTGCAAATTTGAAGAAATTAAGATTGAGATTTTTTTTTATTGAAATAAACATATATTGTTGTAATTTTCTAAGCAGAAAACATGACACTACTTTGAAAGCAATAACTTACCTATTACTGAGAACATAATACATGACCAGATGAACAACATGGCTGGGGTTGGAAGTCAAACTGACTAATACCTCAACAGAAGCTGAATACTACAAACGAACTTCATCTGCAAGGTTTTCAGTTGATCATTTCTGCTTAGTTTACCTACAAGCTCCACCCCAAAGTACAGTTGCTATAAAGATGCTCAATGTCTCCTCTCCTCTCCTCTCCTCACCTCTCCTGACCTCTCCTTCCCTCCCCTCTCCTCTCATTTGTCATCTCTTCTGTGATACTTCATCTCTCATTCCCTCCACTGGGTGGTGTTGGAGTAGTACAGAGCAGAGTCTGTCACTTCAGCAGAGGAGATCTCCAGATCCACACAGGTTCTCTCTTCATTCAAATAACAGACAGTTGAAAGTATTGTGGATCACCTCTCACTTTATATGGATTATTGTTAGTTGTTACTATATAAAGGAATTGGAGACCTGCTCCAGAGTACTGTCTGGGGAAAAAGCAGCGGGTATGCGCAATAGGTTTCTAATTGGAGTCTATTCTCCACAATGTGTGGATGAAGCTCTTAATTTTGCTTTGAGGAAAACACAAGATGAACTCCTACAAAAAAGACCCGCTAAAGCTAAAGAACACTCTGTAATGTTCACAACTACATCAAGAAACACTGGCATGTTTTATCATCGGACCCAGCTTTGCCTGCTGAATTTAAGAATCCACCACTTATTTTATATAGGAGAGGTCGCAATTGACGCAATAAATTGGTCCATGCCAACTGCCAGCCACAAAAGAAAATCAGCCAGGCTCTTTTATGCCATCTTCCAAATGGTAGCTATAAATGCAGAGGTTACGCACAGTGCAACAATATGATGTGTTTGAATAGTTCTGCAACCCACATTCAGGAAAATGGTTCCAAATAAATGACATTATTACGTGCTACACCACCCATGTTATCTACATTATTAAATGTCCATGTGGGCTGTGCTATGTAGATAAAACCTCTCGTTCTCTCAAACAGAGAATCAGTGAACATAAAAGTTCAATTAGGAGAAATGATAGAGATTATCCAGTCGCAGTGCATTTTAATGACCTAAAACATGACATTTCTACCTTTAGATTTTGTGGCATAGATAAAGTTAAGATATCAGACAGGGGAGGTGATATAAATATGTTTTGGGATATTCAACCTCTAGATATTATTTCCTAAATGTCTATATATATATATATAAAACCTTTCTTACCAAGCCGTGATGCCCGCAGAATACAGATTGCCTTTGCCGATCGCTCATCATCTTCATTCATCAGTGAGTCAATGGCTTGAACAGTTGAAAAGGGTGAGGAACGAGATGGAGTCACAATCCATGCCAGGCACACCTGTGAGCTGTGGATCTCCACCTCCGAGAGGCAGAGGCAACATACGTGGTGGGTTCGTCAGGTTTTCGGTTCACCCTGACATTTCCATTCCTCTTCTGACAACAGAAATTGACCAACTGCTCACCAGGCACAGCAAGGTTAGGTCAACACCCTGTCTCCCACATGCCATGCATTCTGTAGTACAGACATGACCTGCTCTCCCTTTTGTAAGGAATTAGGCACTCTCCCATGTTTACTACAGTATGTATTGTAGACTGCACAGTAGCCTAATAAACAAATAAACACATTTTGTTAATAAAATAATGATAAAAATACTCTTTCAAAATGCAGAAGTTGATTTAGTTATGGATCATAACGAATAACTATGGGAATAAATATCACTGATTTACAGAAATATTGGAACAAAGTTGTCTAATGAAGGCAAACAATTTAGAATTCTCCAATCCTGTACAGCGGCATATTTTCCATTCCATCCTAACGGAAACCCTGAGGGTTTCGTTTTACATTTTTCTCTGAATAGAAACACCATAACATTAATCAAATTAATTAAGACAAAATTCTTAAAATCAATCTCATATACTATTATACTATTATACATATACTGTTATTAAAAAATGGTTTTAAATTCTCTGGTAATGCCAATATGGAAGGAATACTATCAAATTATTCTCAAAGATGTCCTCTGGTGTTCAAACTAGCAATAACTTGCAGTAACAGAAGAAATGGTTGAGAATTAAATGACGTGCCACAGAATGTTGCGGCAGCAGGCAAGGTGTGCCGCAGTATGACACAACTTTTAAAGGAGGAACCACTGTACTGTGATATGTGATATGCAGTTATATGTGATATGCATGGTACTGTGATCTGCAGGATGTGATATGTGATATGTAATGTATGGCTGCTGTCTGTCTGCCCTGAGCCACCTGCTCAGAGATATAGAGGTTTGTCTAGTGCTGAGATGAGGCGCTCTACAGAAGATAGGGAGTTATAATGTATATCTTGTTGATTTAAATGGAATTGATTGGAGTGAAGAAAGACTGAACATTTTGACTTTTTTAAGCTTTAAGGTATTGTAATCCAGAGTTGGAACTGACAGATAATAAAAGGATCTGAAACAGTTCACAACAAGGATTGTTATCCCCTGCTTCTGTACAGTTGTTGTACAGTGTGTCTGCGTTTCCTGTCTCTGTGAGCCTCAGTACACAGTAGTACAGAGCAGAGTCTGTCACTTCAGTAGAGGAGAAGATCAGATCCACACGTTCGGCCACTTTGTCAAAGTTAACTGACAGTTGTGGATACTGTGGATCTGCAGTAACTGTTGTCTCAGCAGATTATGAATACACTGAGAGGAGGAGGATGCATTGGGGAGCAGATGTGCTATATTGGTGATACCATAAGACACTGCCTCCTCTAGATAATGTGTAGTTGCAGGAAAGCTTGACACTGCCATCATGTATCACATCCTCCTTAACTTCTTATGGCTGCAGGGGCAGTATTGAGTAGCTTGGATGAAAGGTGCACAGAGGTGCCCAGAGTAAACGGCCTGTTCCTCAGTCATAGTTGCTAATATATGCATATTATTATTAGTATTGGATAGAAAGCACTCTGAAGTTTCTAAAACTGTTTGAATTATGTCTGTGAGTATAACAGAACTCATACGGCAGGCAAAAACCTGAGAAGTTCCACTTCCTGTTCTGTTTTTTTCTGAGGCTGCTAGATTTTCAACCAAGCTCCCATTGAAATTACAGCGAGATATGGATGAGTTTCCACTTCCTACGGCTTCCACTAGATGTCAACAGTCAATAGAACTTTGTCTGATGACTCTAATGTGAAGGGGGGCCGAAGGAGACAGGAATGAGTAATCACTGCCATGAGGTGACCACGCATTGAACACGCGCGTTCACGTGAGAGGCAGCTCCGTTCCCTCGCTCAACTGAAGTCATTGTAATTCTCCGGTTGGAACGTTATTCAAGATGTATGTTAACAACAATCTAAAGATTGATTCAGTACATCGTTTGACATGTTTCTACTGACTGTTACGGAACTTTTGGACATTTCGTCACGTTATAGTGGACGCGCTTTGTGACTTTGGAATTGTTTACCAAACGCGCTAACCAAAGTAGCTAATTGGACATAAATAACGGACATTATCGAACAAATCAAGCATTTATTGTGGACCTGGGATTCCTAGGACTGCATTCTGATGAGGTTCATCAAAGGTAAGGAAACATTTATCATGTAATTTCTGGTTTCTGTTGACTCCAACATGGCGGCTAATTTGAATATTGTTCTGAGCGCCGTCTCAGATTATTGCATGGTTTGCTTTTTCCGTAAAGTTTTTTTGAAATCTGACACAGCGGTAGCATTAAGGAGAGGTATATCTATAATTCCATGTGTATAACTTGTATTATCATCTACATTTATGATGAGTATTTCTGTTGAAACGATGTGGCTATGCAAAATCACTTGATGTTTTTGGTACTAGTGAATGTAACGCGCCAATGTAAACTCAGATTATTTGATATAAATATGAACTTTATCAAACAAAACATGCATGTATTGTGTAACATGAAGTCCTATGAGTGTCATCTGATGAAGATCATCAAAGGTTAGTGATTCATTTGATCTCCATTTCTTATTTTTGTGACTGCTATATTTCGCTGGAAAAATGGCTGTGCTTATTGTGGTTTGGTGCTGACCTAACATGATTGTTTGTAGTGCTTTCGCTGAAAAGCATATTTGAAATCGGACACTTTGGATGGATTTACAACAAGTGTATCATTAAAATGGTGTAAAATACTTGTATGTTTGAGGAATTAAAATTATGGGATTTCTGTTGTTTTGAATTTGGCGCCCTGCAGTTTCACTGGCTGTTGACGAGTTGGGACGCTACCTCGTAGCAGAAGATGTCCCACATACCCTAGAGAAGTAAAATAAAAGTAAGGCCCACATCCATAGAGACACATACTGCTACTACCAGCAGTACTACACCTGCACCTGTCGACGACACAAGTTCTTCTGCTTCCACGAGCACATCCAATGCTAGCATCAGTAATTCTACATTTGTTGTTAGCCCAGCTAGCGTAGACATTGACAGTTGTGTATCTGATGCGGCCGAAGAGCTACTGCCCCCTTACCCAGGAAAGCACCGAACAACAGACAGGGACGTTGAACCAGCGTAGAGGTGCAAATATGAGAACTACATTGATTTGGGGTTCACTTATATTGGGAGTAGTACCACAGTGTGTTATATGTGCAAAAGTACTATCCCACAACTCGATGAAACCTTCACTCTTGTTTTTGGAGCGAGAATTTGAGAACTTTCGAATAGTAAGACATGCATTAAAGCAACAGATACCATTAATAAGAAGGGGTTAGAAGCTTCTTATATGGTGAGCTACCAAGTGGCTAGGACAGGCAAGCCCCATACTATTGTGGGGGACTTCATTCTTCCTGCTGCCGCGGATATGGCTGAGACAATGCTGGGGAAAAAGGAAAAACAACTATACAGACAATGCCTTCATCAAACAACACTGTTTCACGACGCATCAGTGACATGACAGAAGATGTTTTGAAACAATTACTGCTTCGCATACAAGCCAGTGAATTCTATGCGTTACAGCTGGATGAGTCAACACACGTGGCGGGCCTGGCACAGCTCCTGTTATATTTCCGTTACGTTTAAATTAACCTCTAATTCCTCCCAAACCCGGATCCGGGAGCACCCCCCACAGTAAAAAAGCTGACTAGCATAGCGTCACAAGTAAATACTAGCATCTAAATATCATTAAATCACAAGTCCAAGACACCAGATGAAAGATACAGATCTTGTGAATCCAGCCATCATTTCAGATTTTTAAAATGTTTTACAGGGAAGACACAATATGTAAATCTATTAGCTAACCACGATAGCAAAAGACACAACTTGTTTTACTCCACCAGTTTTTTACTCCATCAGTAGCCATCACTAATTCGACCAAATAAAGATATAAATATCCACTAACCAAGAAACAACTTCATAAGATGACAGTCTGATAACATATTTATTGTATAGCATATGTTTTTTTAGAAAAATGTGCATATTTCAGGTATAAATCACAGTTCTACATTGCAGCTGCAATCTGAAATAGTGCCGAAGCTGCCAGAATAATTACAGAGACCAACGTCAAATACCTAATTACTCATCTTAAAACATTTCTGAAAAATACACAGCGTACAGCAAATGAAAGCCCAACATCTTGTGAATCCAGCCAATATGTCAGATTTTTTAAGTGTTTTACAGCGAAAACACAATATAGCATTATATTAGCTTAGCACAATAGCCAGAAACACAAGCAATTTACCAGCAGCACAGGTTAGCGATCGTAACAATACAGCAAAAGATATATAATTTTGGACTAACCTTGATATACTTCATCAGATGACAGTCCTGTAACATCATATTACACAATGCATATAGGTTTTGTTCGAAAATGTGCATATTTAGCAGCACAAATTGTGGTTATACAATGTGATCAGTGGCAACAGGTCATGCATTCTGGCCGGCGCCATCTTGGAAAGGCACCTAATCTAATCAATAAATAATCGTAAACTTGACAAAAAAATACAGGTTGGACAGCAAATGAAAGATGCATTAGTTATTAATGCAACCGCTGAGTTAGATTTTTAAAATTAACGTTACTAGACATACAGTGTGCGTTACAGCCAGACTAGTGCCGCAATAATGGCCGACAAATCCGTTTACATTTTTCCACATAAATACGGAATAACATCATAAATAGCTCTTACTTTTGGACGAGCTTCCATCAGAATCTTGGGCAAGGTGTCCTTTGTCCAAAAGAATCGATGCTTGGTTGTAAAACGTCGTCTTCAACTTTGGAATTAGCAGCTAACAATAGCTATGTGGCCACAACATGCCCAAATCCTCAAAACGCAATACTAAGGAAATTCCGAAAATAGCAATATACTCGCATAAACTGATATAACTCGGTTTAAAATAACTTCGTTATGATGTTTCTAACACCTATATCGAATTAAATTACAGACGGATATATCTAAGGCCGATAACTGAGCGTTTCAAAATGCCATCCTGAGGTCTTGCTTTGCGTAATGACGAATGTCGAAAAGAGAGCTCCCTTCGTTCCTTGGCCTTTTATAAGGTTTGAGATCTACGTAGAAACTCCATTCCACTTCTCATTGGTTACTGACATCCAGGGGAAGGCGGGTGCAGTTCATTTCGACCCATAGGATACATACATAGCTTTAAACTGATCTGAGAACAGAGCCTCGTTTTCAGACCTTCGCAGTTCCTGTCATGAATTTCGCTGCAGATAGAGTTCTGGTTCACCCACAGACATAATTCAAACGGTTTTAGAAACTAGAGATTGTTTTCTATCCAATAGTAATAATAATATGCATATTGTACGAGCAAGAATTGAGTACGAGGCAGTTTAATTTGGGAACGATAAATGTCCAAGTTGAAACAGCACCCCCTGTAGTGTCAAGAGGTTTAAGGAAGACATCCTCTTCTGCAAACCACTGGAAACCAGGACAACAGGAGAGAATATTTATAAAGTCCTGGAAAGCTTTGTGACATCAAATGGACTTTGGTGGTCAAGATGTGTTGGTATCTGTACTGATGTAGCAAAAGCCATGACATGGAGACATAGTGGACTGGTAACGCGTGTGCAAGCAGTTGCTTCCGACGCAACTTGGGTACACAGCAGCATCCACCGAGAGGCTCTTGCTGCCAAGGGAATGCCTGACAGCTTGAAAGACGTTTTGGACACTACAGTCAAAATGGTTCATTTTGTGAAAGCAAGGCCCCTGAACTCTCGTGTATTTTCTGCACTATAAAATTATATGGGCAACGACAATGTAACGCTTTTACAACATACAGAAGTGTGCTGGTTATCAAGGGGCAAAGTATTGGCACGTTTTTTTAAATTGAGAGACAAGCTTAAAGTTTTCTTTACTGACCATAATTTTCACTTGTCTGACCACTTGCATGATGACGAGTTTCTCACACTACTGGCCTCTCTGAGTGATGTTTTTTCTCGCCTGCAATATACTTGAAGACATCCACTCCACTCGACAATACAATATACGCTTGAGGCGTCACTCAAATGGACAATTATGGCAATGCATTGTGATGAACTGAATTGTACTGTATTGTATTGTGTTGCCTGTCAAATAAATATGTCCTGGAACAACACTGAACACAGCAACACCCTCTTAGATGAACAGAAACAAACTGACAGAAAGATCTAAGCAGTCTGAAAATTTCATCCTGTTTTTATGTTTCCATACTGCTGTTCAGCCCCTCCTCTACCATAATCACTCCCCTTAACACTCAGTAGGTATGTTACTTATGTATGTCATACAAGATGTCTGGAAACAGAAAACAAAGGACAGTGAGACACAGGTTTTATCTTGGACACATGAAACGTTGGATGGATACGGAGGGTGCCGGGCAACAGAAGATGAACAGCAGAGGGGCTAAGGATTTTATGATGGGGAGATGGGGAAAGGGCCAATGAAACGGGGGGAAAGTTTACAGGACTCCACCCGAAGGGGCAGGTCCTGAGTGGAAAGCCATACACTCTGCCCGAGCCGATAGCAGGGAGCAGGGGTCCGGTGGCGATCCACTCATCACCGATACCTGGATGTGGTCTCAAGGTACGGCAACAGTGGCGGATGAACATCTGGGCAGAGGGAATGCTGACTTCTTCTTCTTGCTCAGGGAAGTGCAGGGGCTGATATCCAGAGGAACACTCGAAAGGCGAGAGACTAGTGGCCGAGCAGGGAAAGGTGTTACGGGTAAATTCCACACACACAAGTTGCTGGCTCCAGGTGGTGGGGATGGCGGAGACGAGGCAACGAAGGGCCATCTGCAGGTATTAATTGGCTTGCTCCAACTGGCCGTTGGATTGGGGGTGGAATCCAGAGGACAGGCTGGCTGATGACCCAATGAGGGTGCAGAACGCCTTCCAGAACCGGGACGAGAACTGGGGACCACGATCAGAGACCATGTTGACCGGAAGTCCATTGGATCCGGAAGATGTGCTGCACTATGAGCTGAGCCGTCTCCTTGGCTGAGGGTAACTTGGGAAGGGGAATAAAATGGGCGGCTTTAGAAAACCTATCCACCACCGTCAGAATAGTAGTGCTGCCGTCTGATGGGGAAGCCTAGTAACAAAGTCCAGGGATATACTGTATGGGACCAGGGTCGGTGAGGAACAGGGAGTGGTTGAAGAAGGCCAACCGGAGCTTGCTGCGGAGTCTTATTTTCTGCACATAGAGTCAGCAGTCGGCGACAAATGTGGAGACATCCGGCTCCATGGAAGGCCACCAAAAGCGTTGTCGGACGAAAGCCAGGGTCCGGTGGGAGCTGGATGGAAGGTCAGTCTTGAGGAATGTGCTCATTCCAGGACCGGGGAACGGGCTTCACGTTCTTGGGCCCAGGGCGGTAGGAGGGAGTGAAATTGAAATGGGTGAATAACAGGGCCCAATGAGCCTGCCTACAGTTGAGGCGCTAGGCGGTGCGGAGATATTCCAGGTTCTTATGGTCAGTACACACTAAGAATGGGTGTTCAGCCCCTTCCAATCAGTGCCTTCACTCCTCCAATGCCATCTTGATGGCATTGGAGTTCTCAATTTTCCACAGCATAGTTCCTCTCAGCAGGGGTAAGATGATAGGAGATGAAAGTGCAGGGGTGCAGCTCTTGGTCCTGGGCAGAATGCTGGGACGAGATGGTCCCCACTCTGACATCTGAGGCATTGACCTCCACCACAAACTGACAGAACGGGTCTGGATGGATTAAGATGGGGGCTGTGGTGAATCAACGTTTGAGGTCCGAGAACGACTGGTCAGCTGCTGGAGACCACGTGAAGGGAACCTTGGGAGAGGTGAGTGCTGAGAGGGGCAAAGCCAGGATGCTGTATATGTCCCTGCAGCGATGACGTATCCTAGGAAGGAGATGGTGGAGCGATGGACTTCACACTTCTCTGCTTTAACGAAAAGGTGGTTCTCCAGGAGAAGGACTTGTTGGATGCGGAGGACGTGTTCTTGAGCTGATCAGAAAAAGACAAGGATGTCGTCGAGGTAGACAAACACGAACCGGTTCAGCATGTCCCGGAGCACACCGTTGACCAGGGCCTGGAACACCGCGGGAGCGTTGGTCAGTCCGAATAGCATAACTAAGTACTCATAGTGTCGGCTAGCCGTGTTAAAGGCTGTTTCCACTCATCTCCCTCCCGTATCCAAACCAGATGGTAGGCGTTCCAAAGGTCCAAATTAGAGAAGTGATGGCATTAAGGCCCCTGTAGTCGATACACGTTTTGTCCTTCTTCTCCACAAAGAAGAACCCTGCGCCGGTGGGAAAGGCCGATGGACGAATACTCCCTGCAACGAGAGAGTTCTCAATGTAGTCATCCATAGCCTTGGTCTCCGGACCCGTCAGGGAGTAAAGACACCCCCGAGGGGGTGTAGTGCCGGGGAGAAGGTTAATAGCGCAGTCATTGGGCCAATGCGGAGGGAGAGACATAGCACAGGCCTTGTTGAAGACTTCCCGGAGGTCCAGGTACACGGCGGGAATGGCGAAGAGATCAGAGGCTTCTCTCAAGCCTGCAGGAAGATGCCCCGGGGCAGTCTTGGCGGACTTAAGACAATGAGCATTGCAGAACGGGCTCCAACCCACGATAGAACCAGTAGCCAAGTCGATGAAATATATATGCAAATTGTTAACACAAGAAGCAAGAACAGAATATGCAATTGTGACAAAGGGTTAAAACATAATGAATGTGTATTCTGTTTGGTGGGGGAAATTATACAACACAGACACCTGTAAAGCATCCTTTAAAGCAATAGGAACAATGTAATAAGACTTCACTGACACCTATTGACTCTCACTAGTAACTTGCCCTTGAAAATATAAGCGATGTCAAGGTTGCATCTTGTTGGGCAGTATGTTGAACACTATGTGGAACTATTGTATCATTATTATACAAAGAAAAACCTTGTCACTGGACTTCATAACTGTGGAGGGCAGTCTATAGAATGAGCACAGACAAAGAAGATCTGTAATGTAACTGATCCTCTTCGCTGATCCTCAACACTGGGGCCCCACAAGGGTGCGTGCTCAGAACCCTCCTGTACTCCCAGGTCACCCATGACTGCGTGGCCAAGCACGCCTCCAACTCAATCATCAAGATTGCAGACAACACAACGGTAGTAGGCTTGATTACCAGCAATGATGAGAGCCTACAGGGAGGAAGTGAGGGGTCTGGGAGTGTGGTGCCAGGAAAATAACATCTCACTCAACGTCAACAAAACTAATGAGATGATCGTGGATTTCAGGAAACAGCAGAGGGAGCCCCCCCCTCCTATCCACATCGATGGACTGCAGTGGAGAAGGTGGAAAGCTTCACGTTCCTCGGCGTACACATCATTGACAAACTGAAATGGTCCACCCACACAGACAGGGTGGTGAAGAATGCGCAACAGCGCCTCTTCAAACCTCAGGAGGTTAAATAAATTAGCTTAACACCTAAAACCCTCACAAACTTTTACAGATGCACAATTGAGAGCATCCTGTCGGGCTGTATCACCGCCTGGTATAGCAACTGCACCGCTCACAACCGCAAAGCTCTCCAGAGGGTGGTGCGGATTGCCCAAAGCATTACCGGGGGCAAACTTCCCGCCCTCCTGGAAACCTACAGCACCCGATGCCATAGGAAGGCCAAAAGGATCACCAAGGACATCAACCACCCGAGCCACTGCCTGTTAACCACGCTATCATCCAGAAGGCGAGGTCAGTACAGGTGCATCAAAGCTGGGACCGAGAGACTGCTAAACAGACTGCTAAACAACATCTTCAGCACATCAGAAGCTGCTGCCTATAGACATAGATTAGGAATCACTGGCCACTTTAAGGAAATTAAACACTAGCCACTTTAATAATGTCTCTGTATCTTGCATTACTCATCTCATATGTGTAAACTGTACTATATACTATTCTACGGTATCTTAGTCACTTTAATTGTGTGTAAATATTGCATCACCCATCTCAAATGTATATACTGTACTCTATAATATGCCACTGTATCTTAGTCCAATTGGTAAGACCCACATGCAGACAACGTCGGAGTAACAACTGGAGCAGGCAAAGTCAAGGGCAGGCAGGGGTCAGTAATACAGATAGGTTGGGCAGGTACAGGACGGAAGGTAGGCTCAGGGTCAGGGTAGGCATATGTCAGTAATCCAGATAGGTGGGGCAAAGTTACATGACGGCAGGCAGGCTCAGGGTCAGAGCAGGCAGAATGGTCAACACTGGGAAAACAAGAAAGCAGGAACAAACGAGAGACAGACGCAGAGGTGAAAATGAACTGGCAACAGACAAACAGAGAACACAGGTATGAATACACATGGGATAATGGGGAAGATGAGCGACACCTGGAAGGGGGTGGAGACAAGCACAAAGACAGGTGAAAGAGATCAGGGTGTGACAATATGTATACATATATTCTTAATCCATTCCTTACTTAGATGTATGTGTTTTTGAGTATATGATGTGAAACTATTAGATGTTACTTGTTGGATATAACTGTACTGTTGGAGCTAGAAGCACAAGCATTTCGCTACACCCGCAATAACATCTGCTAAACACGTGTATGTGACCAATACAATTAGATTAGATTTGATTTGAGAGAACATCTCAGTGGTTGTGGCTGAAAAGTGCAAAGCAGTAGATGAGCCACCTGGCTCACTTGGGCCTGATCAACCCATCCTTCAGAAGGTGTAGTGGACAGCACATGTAGGATAAGAAGGTACCTTACCTGAAGACCAGGAAGGAGCTACAGAAATGGCTGTTTGTGGGTAAATATAAAGAAAACCCTTTATACTTTACTTTCACTTTGCTGACCGCATTTAAATGTAGGAACTTCTGCGAATAAAGCCACTAAATCCTGACATGAATAATGAATTATTATACATGTGCAAACGTTAATTACTTTTCCTATCTAGTCACCCCGACCAAAATAGCCTTTTTATATTTGTCTGGTCCATTACCAGTCAGTTGGCTTCAGCTACACTCCTCTAAAGAGTGCAGTACATGGATTTACCACCAGAGGACCAAACCACTGAGCAGGTCCATGTTGAGAGCAATGATGTCATATAATGTAAGTATACTGTATGTATTTGATATGGTTAATAGACCTAATTGTAGCAGAATAGGAATACACATCAAATTGACAGAATCTGTCAGTGCTCCATCAAATTAAGGACAGGTGAAACATTCAAGTCATAAGCTTTATTTACAGGAGACATTAACATCATTCATTAGTGTTTTGATGTCTAAAACGTAAGGGTTAGACACAAGTTCATTAAAAAACTGGATAAATTCCTGCTGATGTGGTCTCTGCTGAGGTTTTTGTGCAGTGTGTGTAGGTTTCCTGTCACTGTGGGCCTCACAGCACAGTGGTACAGAGCAATCTGTCACTTCTTCAGAGGAAATCTCCAGATCTACACGTTTTTTCTCTTCATTCAGTTTTGCAGATATTCAAGTGTTCAGAGGATCTGCCTGCTTTATAAACCCTGTACCTAAGATGTGCTGTGTCTTGGTGATAACAATCGCATTCATCTCCTGCAGTAACTGTTCTTGAATAGTTGTATAACAGGGTATTAGGGGTTCCATCTAGTCAGTACCAGTGGTGGAAAAAGTACCCAATTTTCATACAGTACTTGAGAACAATTAAAGATACCTTAATAGAAAATTACTAAGTAAAAGTGAAAGTCACCCAGTAAAATGCTACTTGAGTAAAAGTCTAAAAGTGGTTTTAAATATACTTAAGTATCAAGGCTACCTAGGGCGGCAGGTAGCCTAGTGGTTAGAGTAACTGAAAAGTTGCTAGTTCAAATCCCCGAGCTGACAAGGTAAAAATCTGTTGTTCTGCCCCTGAACAAGGCAGTTAACCCACTGTTCGTAGGCTGTCATTGTAAATAAGAATTTGTTCTTTTAACTGACTTGCCTGGTTAAATTAAAAAAAGTTAATGTAATTGCTGAAATATACTTAAATATCAACAGTTAAAATCATTTCACATTCTTATATTAAGCAAACCAGATGGCACCAAACCACAACATGATTTTCTTGTTTTCTTAATTTACGGATAGCCAGGGGCACACAGACATAATTTACAAACAAAGCATTTGTGTTAGTGAGTCCGCCAGATCAGATACAGTAGGGATGACCAGGGATGTTCCCTTGATAAGTGTGCATTTCACCATTTTACTGTCTTGCTAAGCATTCAAAATGTAATGAGTACTTTTGGGTGTCACGGAAAATGTATGGAGCAGAAAGTATGTTATTTTCTTTAGGAATGTAGTGGAGTAAAAGTCAAAGTTGTCAATCATATAAATAGTAAGGTAAAGTACAGATACCCCAAAAAACGACTTAAGTAGTACTTTAAAGTATTTTTACTTTACACCACTGGTCAGTACTCCTCTTTCTTGATTAGAGTGAGGTCCTTACAACTGACACCTGAATATTGCCTACCAATGAATATGGTCAGGAACAACAGTGAATCCAGCAACACCATATTAGATAAACAGAGACAAACTGACAGAAAGATCTCAGCAGTCTCTGAAAGTTTCCTCGTGTTTTTATGTTTCTATACTGTTGTTCAGATCATCCTCCAGATCATAAGTCCCTCCCCTTAACATTCAGTAGGTATGTTACATATGTATGTCATACAGGATGTCTGTTTCCTCCCATGGTTCTTGACATGTTTCTGAGTTTCCTGTCACTGTGGTCTTCATGGCACAGTAGTACAAAACAGAGTATTTTACTTCAGCAGAGGAGATCTTCAATTTAACCTAACAGACTACTAGACGACCAATTCTCTTGGAAGTCTGTATCTATCATCCATAGATGGAATATTGGCATTTTCCCAGCACTGGTTTGATGATACCAGTAGAATCTATTTCCAGTTGTAGAAGTTGAGGAGTAGTTGTAGGACACATGACAGTGGTTCCCTCCAAGCCATGCACTTCATTTCTTAAAGGAGCAATAGCATTCTCTAAAATGTCATCTGTTATAAGTAAAGGGTTGTTGTAATGCATACGTTAATGAAAAGAAAATGTAATATAAAAAAAAAAAAATATGCATCATTATCAGTTGTCACTTACCTACAAATGTGCATAACATTTGCTGTCTCTGACTATTTACTCCTCTGTTGCCTAAATATATATTAGTTTATTTCAGCTTACTGTAGCTTTCCCCTTCTCTGGGATATTGGGGATACCACTGTAGATTGTAGAGAGTGCCATCATGTTTGTAGTAGAGAAGGACATTCCTTCCCTCCAGAACAAGCTCTGTAGTAGTAGCAGGGTTCATTTAATCACCAAAACTGTTTCCTAGAAAAAAAAATACAGTAAAAATTGTAGTGGTAACTGACGTTTAACAATACAGATCTGTTGATCACAGATACCTTAAAAATAATTGGCCTCACAATGGGCCTCAGGATCTCGTCATGGTATTTATGTGCATTAAAATTGCCATCAATAAAATGCAATTGTATTCGTTGCCCGTAGCTTATGCCTGTCCATACAATAACCTCACCGCCACCATGGGGCACTCTGTTCACAACGTTGACATCAGCAAACCGCTCGCCCGAACAACACCATACACGTCGTCTGCAATTGTGAGTACTCCTGTTGGACGTACTGCCAAGTTCTCTACAATGACATTGGAGGCGGCTTATGGTAGAGAAATGAACATTCAATTCTCTGGCAACAGCTATGGTTGACATTCCTGCGGTCAGCATGCCAATTGCACGCTCCCTCAAAACTTCTGTGGCATTGTGTAATGTGACAAAATTGAACATTTTAGGGTGGCCTTTTATTGTCCCCAGCACAAGGCACTCCTATGTAATGATTATGCTGTTTAATCAGCTTCTTGATATGCCACACCTGTCAGGTGGATGGATTATCTTGGCGAAGGAGAAATGCTCACTAACAGGTACTTTTTGTGTATTATATTAGGATCCCCATTAACTGTTGCAAAAGCAGCAGCTCCTCTTCCTGGGGTCCACACAAAACATGAAACATAATACAGAATGACATAGTACGGAACATCAATAGATAAGAACAGCTCAAGGACAGAACTACATTTAAAAAAATTAAGGCACATGTAGCCTACATATCAACGCATACACAAACTATCTAGGTCAAATAGGGGAGAGGCGTTGTGTTGTTTATCAGTTTTTTTAAACCAGGTTTGCTGTTTGTTTGAGCAATATGAGATGGAAGGAAGATCCATGCAGTAAGGGCACTATATAATACTACACGTTTTCTTGAATTTGTTCTGGATTTGGGGATTGTAAAAGATCCCTTGTCACGATCATCGTAATAACATTCGTACCAAAGCACAGCGTGATATGGGTTCCACATGTTTAATGAATGAAATGCACTTAACCAATAAAGAATGAATGAAACGTGAAGTAAATTAAGTGTGCACAGGCAACTACACATAAACAAGATCCCACAAAACACAGTGGGGAAATGGCTGCCTAAATATGATCCCCAATCAGAGACAACGATAAACAGCTGCCTGAACCATACCAGGCCAACATAGAAATAAACAACCTAGATTACCCACCCTAGTCACATCCCGACCTAACCAAAATAGAAAATAAAAAGGCTCTCTATGGTCAGGGCGTGACACCTCTGGTGGCATGTCTAGTGGGATAAGTGTGTGTGTCAGAGCTGTGTATAAATTGACTATGCAAACAATTTGGGATTTTCAACACATTGTTTTTTATAAAAAGAAGAAGTGATGCAGTCAGTCTCTCCTCAACTCTTAGCCAAGAGAGACTGACATGCATAGTATTTATATCAGCCCTCTTGATTACAATTAAGACCAAAACATGCCGCTCTGGTCTGGGCCAGCTGCAGCTTAACTAGGTCTTTCCTTGCAGCACTGGACCACACAACTGGACAATAATCAAGATTAGACAAAACTAGAGCCTGCAGAACTTGCTTTGTGGAGTGTGGTGTCAAAAAGCAGAGCATCTCTTTATTACGGCTAGACCTCTCCCCATCTTTACAACCATTGAATCTATATGTTTTGACCATGACAGTTTACAATCTAAGGTAACGCCAAGTAGTTTAGTCCCCTCAACTTGTTCAACAGCAGCATCATTCATTAACAGACTGATTTGTATCAAATACAATGCTCTTAGTTATAGAGATGTTCAGGACCAGTTTATTACTGATTGAATCATCAGCATACATAGACACACATGCTTTGTTTAATGCCAATGGCAGGTCATTGGTAAAAATAGAAAAGAGTTGAGGGCCTAGAGAGCTGCCCTGCAGTACACCATACTTTACATGTTTGACATTAGAGAAGCTTCCATTAAAGAATACCCTTTGAGTTGTATTAGATGGATAGCTCTGAATCCACAATATGGCAGAGGTTGAAAAGCCATAGCACATACGTTTTTTCAACAACAAGTTATGGTCAATAATATCAAAGGCTGCACTGAAATCTAACAGTACAGCTCCCACAATCTTCTTATTATCAATTTCTTTCAACCAATCATCAGTCATTTGTGTCAGTGCAGTACATGTTGAGTGCCATTCTCTATAAGCATTCTGAAAGTCTATTGTTTATTTGTTTACAGAGAAATAGCATTGTATTTGGTCAAAAAACATTTTTTTCCAACAGTTTGCTAAGAGCTGGCAGCAAGCTTATAGGTCTAATGTTTGAACCAGTAAAGGACGCTCTACCACTCTTGGGTAGCAGAATTACTTTGGCTTCCCTCCAGCCCCGAGGACAAAGACGTTCCTCTAGGCTCAGATAAAAAAATATGACAGATAAGATTGGCTATAGAGTCAGATACCATCCTCAGTAGCTTTCCATCTAAGTTGTCAATGCCAGGTTTGTCATTATTGATCGATAACAATAGTTTTTCCACCTTTCCCACACTAACTTTACAAAATTCAAACTTGCATTGCTTTTCTTTCATTATTTGTTTTTTTATGCATAAATATAATTGCTCACTGTTCCTTGTGGTCATTTCCTGCCTAAATTTGGCCACTTTGTCAATGAAATAATCATTAAAATAATTGGCAACATCAAATGGTTTTGTGATGAATTAGCCACCTGATTCGATGAAAGATGGAGTTGAATTTGTCTTTCTGCCATAATTTCATTTAAAGTACTCCAAAGTTTTTTTCCATAATTCTTTATATCATTGATCTTGGCTTCATAATACAGTTTCTTCTTCTTTTTGTTGAGTTTAGTCACATAATTTCTCAATTTGCAGTAAGTAAGCCAGTCAGATGTGCAGCCAGACTTATTAGCCACTCCTTTTGCCCCATCTCTTTAACAGTTCTGACAGTCAGTTTCTTAATCTTAACAGGTGCATGTTTATCAATATTTGGAAGAAGCAGTTTCATCACTTCATCAAGTGCAGCGTCTGGATGCTCCTCATTAATCACCTCAGCCCAACACATATCTTTAACATCATCCACATAAGAGTCACAGCAAATTATTTTCTATGATCTCTTATACACTATTTTAGGCCCAGCTGTTGGAACTTTGGCTTTCCTGGATATAGTCACTATACTGTGATCACTGCATCCAATGGGTATGGATATAGCTTTACAACAAAGTTCTACAGCATTAGTAAAAATTTGATCAATACATGTGGATAATCTTGTTCCTGTAGCGTTTGTAAACACCCTGGTAGGTTGATTAATAACCTGAACCAGATTACAGGCACTGGTTACAGTAAGAAGCTTCCTCTTGAGCGGGCAGCTTTATAAAAAACAGTCAATATTCATGTCCCCAAATAAAGTAGACCTCTGTTTAGATCACATACACTATCAAGCATTTCACACATATTATTTAGATACTGACTGTTAGCACTTGGTGTGGCCTATAGCAACACCACAAAAGAAAAAGCTTTAGATGTTCCAAGTGAATCTGCAACCACAACATTTCAATAACACTTGACATACGATCTACTCTAATCATTACAGGGATATGGCTCTGAATATATACAGCAACACCTCCACCATAAGCATTTATGTCTCTTTAATAAATGTTATATCCTTGTATTGCTACGGCTGTATCATCAAATTAATTATCTAAGTAAGTCTCAGAAATGGCTAATATATGAATGTTATCTGATGGTAGCAAGTTATTGATTTCATGAACCTTATTTCTAAGGCTACATATATTAATATGGGCTATTTTCAGCACTTTCCTGGGTAGCTTATCAGAGATTAACGTAATACTGAAAAGAGCAGACAAAGCAAGATAAAAAAATATACATTCAGCAGCATTAATCAATTGGTGTGTGTGTGTGCTGCGGGTTGAGGCTACGAACACATAGGCTTGGCTCTCTCATCCCTTCCAGGCTTCTGGGAGGGAGGGTGGACAATGAGCCTGTCATAGCGAATGTACGCAATGTCGCCACGCGCTCTGGCAGCTTTCATGGCTGGGATCAGTTCTTTCCTCTTCTGGCGCATAGCTTCAGGATAGTCCTCGTTGAGGAAGATATACGTTCCTCTCAAGTTCTTGGCTCTTTCGAGAACAGCTACCTTGTCCTTGAACCTGAGGAACTTGACCACTATCGGCCTGGGCCTGACACCTGGGCCGGTGGTGGGTTTTCCAGTCCTGTGGGCGTGCTCCACCTCAATCTTCCTGTGGTCCATCTTCAATTTCTCAGAGATCATTCCCCTCACTTTGTCCTCAGACTCCGTCCAGGTCTCATGTGGAGATTCTGCAATTCCATCCACAACCATGTTGTTCCGCCTTGATTGTTTCTCGAGGTTTATCTGTCATTGTTATCATGGATTCACACACAGAACTGATGTCCTCTCTCAATGACTTACAGATTGCTGTCATCTTGCCGTTCTCCTGTTTCAACTGTTTGAGCTGACCCTGGGAGAACTGCAAACTGTTCTTCAGGTCCTGGACCTCTGTGGTCAGGTTGTCCGTTATTTTATTAGTAGAATACACAAGTATTTGGACAAAACACTTGAAGCTATTTTCTTGTTGTTGTAACAACTGCTTGTAGGTCTCTTTTTGTTTGTTTAAAATATCCTTAATGCGTGATAGAGACACACCACTGTCCTCAACGGTACTCCCGCCAGCTTTGGTCTTTGTCATGGTAGCTAGCAACGTATGTTACGCTTAGGGTTGTCAACTTTCTCACTACCAAAGAAGGGACAGTGTATATTCATATTCTTTTTCAATTGGAAAGGTAAAACATTTTTATATTCCATTTTGTCTATAGCTTTACTAAAACTGTATAATTATGTAAACGAATGTGAATAAACCTCAAAATAAATGATCAAATAAATCACAATTTGAACCTTTACAGCAAAGAAAGAAAACTTTTCAAATGCAAAAGAGGAAAAGAGGCTTCACTTGCCGCGATGTTGTAATTTTTTGCAGTAGTCGCCACGAAGAATGCACTGATATTGCTACAGTAGCACCTTTAGCTAGTGTGGCCTTCTTGTGCATTTCTATGAATGCATGCTGAATTAGGTCATTCTCCCCTCCATGGCCAATTAAGAATTCCCGGCGGCATAAAGTACAGAAAGCTTTCGTCGAGTCACCACTGACGGGCTTAACCCACGTCTTTTTGCTTCACATTGTTTGTTGTAGCTGCACAGTCTTTTCTTTTTAGCAGGTTTATCCATATTTCCTTGATATGCCAAACCGACCGAACAACAACAGAAATTACTTACAGGAATTGGCGCGTTTATGCTATACTGTGATTGGATGAATATACGGGACAAGGGGGGTCCCGTATGGGACAAACCAATTTAGCCCAATATAAGGGACATCCCGGCTAATACGGGACAGTTGTCAACCCTAGTTACGCTGTTACTCCTCGCAGTTCCAGACAGGACAGGTCACGGGGTAAATTGAAAACAACAAACAGCAGGGATCTAGACAGCCACAAACCTGGGACAATCCGTAGTCCCAGCCACAATGGCTAACCGCGACACTCCTCAGACCCGTCCTTGGTTGGCAGAAAGAGACAAGCAGTCCCAGCAACTGATGCCAACTGCGTCACGGGATCCAAATTTAGAAGCTAGGTAGCTACCAAGAACTTTCCAATATATTTTCATACAACAAACTTTCCAAACAAACAAAACCGAGCTCTTCCTCGTTCCACGTTCAACAGGAAGTGACGTGGGCAGAGATGTAAAATATGTTCTTCGTTCACTGTATGATTAAATTCACAAATGAGAGCAAGGATTTCAATCCATAAAATAACTCACTTAAAAAAGCTGAAAAGAGAAGAAATGAGAACAGCAACATCTTGCTATACATTTGAGAAACATGCAGACAGACAGCACTGAGAGACCTGACTGTCTAGCTACTTCCTCAACAATAACATCCATAAGCTACATGTGGATCTTTGATTATACAGCGCCTCCTCTTGACTCCAACTTGAAATGTTTTCTGTTATGGCTTTCTTTCTACAGTATATATTGTCAGGTTTTTGTACAGCATTTCTGGGTTTCCTGTCACTGTGGACCTCAGAGCACAGTAATACAGAGCAGAGTCTGTCACTTCAGCGGAGGAGATCTCCAGATCCACACGTTTGACTTTTTTGTCATGATTTAGAGTAAAACCTGGAGTTTTTGCAATCATATATTCCATAACCAGTAACTGTGGTGGTGATTTGGGATATTGTCGATACCATTGAAGAGTGTCACCAGCGGTGTAGTTACAAGAGAGTGTAACTCTGTTTGTGTCCAAAGCCAGCACTGCATCAGTATAGGGTGCAATTACCTCTTCAGAAATGAATCCTGCAAAATATAATACCGTAAACCCACATAGAAGATTGATATTATTTCCTTGGATAGTGTTTGTTTTATTGTTTATATATATATATATATAAAATATACAATATAAAATATATTGTACAAACACTCTCTTACCTTTAATTGTTGTTAACAGTAAAATTGAAAAAAGTAACATAATGGTCTTTGTTGGAGAGACAAACTGACAGTAACGGCAGCAAATCAGACTGATCCCTGTTCTTTCCAAGAGTGTTCTACTGTTGTTGCTGTTGCTATGGTTGTTGCTGCTCCTCCTGCTTAGATGGATTTTATTAATGTAGATAGAATCATGTCTTATCATAAGGATCCATAATCTAATCCTTGGCTTTAGCTCCCCCTACTGACAATATTAAAACAATTAAATGTTGTATGTACATTTGAAAGCATTTACCACAAATGATTTATTTACTACAGACTCTACTTGATGGCGTTGCTTTCAAACAGTAGACAGCAGGTCCTTCTAAAACCACAAACGGACAAGTATCTATTCTTCTGAGGGCTGAGTCAGTGAGTTGTCACAGCACAGTCATACAGAAACAGGTTTTTGTAAAGTGTTTCTGGGTTCCCTCTCACTGTCACTCTGGGCTCCACAGCACAATAGTACAGAGCAGAGTCTGTCACTTCAGCAGAAGAGCTACCCAGATCCACACGGGTCTTTTCATCATTTAGTTTCACTGACAGTGGAGGATCCAGACCTGGAGCCTGTGACGGAGACCCAAAACCATGCAGGATAAGCAGGATATACTGAGGAGCTGGTACGCAATGTATAATATTAAGGTAGTCTCAAAGTATTGCTCGCCTGAGGTAACCTCATGATAAGCTGTACACCGCACTATCTACCAAGAGAGTTTTCATTTATATTTTTCTTAACCGTCTATTTACCACCACAAACCAACTTTGGCTCTAAGACCACACTCATGAGCTGCATAAGGCCATGAGCAAACAAGAAAATGCTCATCCAGAAGCGGCGCTCCTTGTGGCCGGGGATTTTAAAACAGGTAAAGTTACATCTGTTTTACCTCATTTCTACCAGCATGTCACATGTGAAAACAAAGAAAAAAAACTCTAGACCACCTTTACTCCACACACAGAGATGCATACAAAGCTCTCCCTCGCTCTCAATTTGGAAAATCTGACCATAATTATATCCTCCTGATTCCTGCTTACAAGCAAAACGTAAAACAGGAAGTACCAGTGACTAGCGCAATACATAACCGGTCAGATGACGCGGAAGCTACTCTACAGGACTGTTTTGCTAGCACAGACTGGAATATGTTCCGGAATTCATAAAACGGCATTGAGGAGTATACCACATCAGTCATCGGCTTCATCATTAAGTGCATTGACGACGTCGTACCCAGAGTGACTGCACGTACATATCCCAACCAGAAGCCATGGATTACAGGCAACATCCTCACCGAGCTCAAGGCTAGACCTGCCGCTTTCAAGGAGTGGTACACTTATCCGTAAACTTATAAGAAATACCACGATGTGTAGGACCTATCTGAGAATGCTGTTCATTGACTACAGCTCAGCGTTCAACACCATATTGCCCACAAAGCTCTTCACTAAGCTAAGGACCCTGGAACCAAACCCCCTCCCTCTGCAACTGGATCCTGGACTTCTTGACGGTCCCGCCCCCCGGAGGTAAGTGTAGGCAACAACACATCTGCCACAATGATCCTCAACACAGGGACCCCTCAGGGGTGGGTGCTTAGTCCCCTCATGTACTCCCTGTTCACCCACGACTGTGTGGCCAATCATGACTCCAACACCATCACTAAGTTTGCTGAAGACATAACGGTGGTAGAGCTGATCACCGACAATGATGAGACAGCCTATAGGGAGGAGGTCAGACACCTGGCAGTGTGGTGCCAGGACAACAACCTCTGCCTCAACGTGAGCAAGACAATAAAGATGATCGTGGACTGCAGGAAAGGGAGGGCTGAACACGCCCCCATTCACATCGGCGGGTCGAAAGTTTCAAGTTCCTTGGTGTCCACATCACCAACAAACTTTAATGGTCCAAACACACCAAGAAAATCGTTTAGAGGGCACAGCAACGTATTTTCCCCCTCAGGAGACTGAAAAGACTTAGAATGTGTCCCCAGATCCTCAAAAAGTTCTACAGCTGCACCATCGAGAGCATCACCACCTGGTATGGCAACTGCTTGTCATCCGACAGTAATGTGCTACAGAGGGTAGTGCATACTGCCCAGTACATCACTGGGGCAAAGCTTCCTACCATCCAGGACCTACAGTACCAGTCACACCTACTCATGTATGGGTTTTTCTTTATTTTTACTATTTTATACATTGTAGAATAATGGTGAAGACATCAAAACTATGAAATAACACAAATAGAATCATGTAGTAACCAAAAAAGTGTATTTTATATTTGAGATTCTTCAGAGTAGCCATCCTATGCCTTATTGACAGCTTTACACACACTTGGCATTCTCTCAACCAGCTTCATCTAGAATGCTTTTCCAACAGTCTTGAAGGAGTTCCCACATATGCTGAGCACTTGTTGGCTACTTTTCCTTCACTCTGCTGTCTAACTCATCCCAAACCATCTCAATTTGACAGGTAGCCTAGTGGTTAGAGCATTGGGCCAGTAACCGAAAGGTTGCTTGATAAAATCCCCAAGCTGACAAGGTAAAAATATGTTGTTCTGCCCCTGAACAAGGCAGTTAACCCACTGTTCAGGACCATCATTGTAAATAAGAATTTGTTCTTAACTGACTTGTCTAGTTAAATAAAGGTTAATAAATAAAAAAAGTAAAACATTTTTTTTTAATTGGATTGAGCTTGGGTAGTTGTGGAGGCTAGGTCATCTGATGCAGCACTCCATCACTCTCCTACTTGGTCAAATAGCCCTGACACAGCCTGGAGGTGTGTTGGGTCATTGTCCTGTTGAAGAAGAAATGATAGTCCCACTAAGTGCGAACCAGATGGGATGGCATATCACTGCAGAATGCTGTGGAAGCTTTGCTGGTTAAGTGTGCCTTGAATTCTAAATAAATTCCACAAATTAACTTTTAACAAGGCACACCTGTTCATTGAAATGCAGTCCAGGTGACTACCTCATGAAGGTGTTTGAGAAAATGCCAATAGTATGCAAGGCTGTTATCAAGGCAAAGGGTGGCTACTTTGAAGAATCTCAAATAAAACATATATTTGTTTAACACTTTTTTGGTTACTACATGATTCCATATGTGTTATTTCATAGTTTTGATGTCTTTACTATTATTCTACAATGTTGAAAATAGTCAAAAATATAGGAAAAACCTTGAATGAGTAGGTGTGTCCAAACTTTTGACTGGTACTGTATATACTAGGCGGTGTCAGAGGAAGGCCCCAAAAAATTGTCAAAAACTCCGGTCACCCAAGTCATATACTGTTCTCTCTGCTTCCGCACAGTAAACTCAGTAAAATCTGTAAAACTCAGTAAAATCCTACTTGAGTAAAAGTCTAAAAGTATTTGGTTTTAAAAATACTTAAGTATCAAAAGTAAATGAAATTGCTAAAATGTACTTAAGTATCAAAAGTAAAAGTATTAATAATTTCAAAATCATTATATTAAGGAACCAGAAAGCACAATTGTTTTTTTTATTGATGGATTTCAAGGGGCAAACTCCAACAATGAGACATAATTTACAAACAAAGCATCTGTGTTTAGTGAGTCTGCCAGATCAGATGCAGAAGGGATGACCACAGATGTTCTCTTGATAAGTGTGTTAATTGGACAGTTTTCCTGTCAAAATGTAATGAGTACTTTTGGGTGTCAGGGAAAATGTATGCCGTAAAAGGTACATCATTTTCATTCGGAATGTAATGAAATAAAAGTAAAAGTTGCCAAGAATATATAATATCATATTGTAAAATAGCTTCCTGGATGCAATTCCTATGGCTTCCAAGGGGTGTCAGCAGTCTATGTTCAAGGTTTCAGGCATGTAAAAATCTGTGTCTTTGCGCGCCATGATAAAGTTGCGCACCTGCTAAAATCGGTTTCCTATTGAACATACTTCTTTCCGAAATAAATGTTAAAATTTTAGGGTGTCTGAGAAGTAAATAGAAATGTATTTTGACTTGTTGAAACAAAGTTTAGGTGTATATTTTCGGATTCCTTTCTCTGCAAGTTGAACGAGTGGATTACTCAAATCAATGCCACCAACTTAACAGACTTTTTGGAATATAAAGATTTTATCTAACACAACTACACTACATGTTATAGCTGGGACCCTTTGGATGACAAATCAGAGGAAGATTTTCAAAAAGTAGGTGAATATTTAATCTTTATATTTTCCACTGGAAATATTTCCATATTTCCACAAAATATTTTGATGTGGGGCGCCATCCTCAAACAATCGCATGGCATGTTTTTGCATGGCATGTTTTTGCTGTAATAGCTACTGTAAATCGGACAGTGTAGTTAGATGAACAAGCATTTAAGCTTTCAGCCAATATAAGACACTTACATGTACCTAAATGTTTAAAATCTATAATAACTATTAGAATTTATTTGAATTTCGCGCCCTCCAGTTTCACCGGAAGTTGTCCCGCTAGCGGGACACCGATCCTTAAGGAGATTTATTTTAAGAGCTTGTAAGTAAGCATTTCACGGTAAGGTCTACACCTGTTATATTCGTTGCATGAGATACCATTGAATACCATCTGCAGATGAGTAGGTGCATGAAAGTAATATTGCTACCTGCTGGAACATACACCTCCTCTCTGATTGGCTCAATGGTCTGCAAAGAGATGCAAAATATATTCTTCTTCTATTATTACTTGTTATCAACCTTTTTTCAATGCTTCAAAACTTAGTTTTGATTCAACATAAAACAATTAAGTAGATTACTTACAGTACTGAAAGGTAAATAAATGTGGGGATTGACATTGTGGCTGAAACTGGAAGTTAAAATGATAACACACAGCACAGCAAGATTTGTGTTATCAGTTGTACTCCTACGGCCATGACATATTCTGTTGTCTGTTATACACTCTCTTCTACTCAGCAAACTGAAAAGAAAGATACATATATCTTCACAACATATAATAATGTATAGAAATAAATGAACAAATGCACAGAAAGAGACAGATGAACAGAGTGATGTTATACCAAAGCAGCATGCAGCCAGAACATGCAGGATCAGCCAATTTCTCATGACTAGTCAGTCAGTTTGAAGTGGAAAAGGTAAGGAGCAGAACAATGTTGATCTATCTATCACAGAGCTTTGACACCCTCTGTCCTACTGTTGATGCTTCATGTTGTTCTGTATTACATGCAGTAGTAGACCATGGGGGGTGTCTGTCTGTATGGCTTCCTCTGATTCAGGGGTGTTTGTGCTTTGTTAGGTTGCCCCCTTCAGGTTGACTTTCATACTACACCACCAAGCCCGTGTGAATTGTGAGGAGTAACTACAAATAATAATATTGTTGCACTTTGTCGTATTCCCAAGTTATTATCCAACCAATATTAAAAAACCTGTCTAAGTGGACTTGAAGACTAATGATTGAGTGAATAACACATTTTTCTCACAGAACATTGAATATGAAGACAGGGAAACACAATTCTCTGATCTCATCCTCTGCCATTATGAAATCAACTGTGGTTGATGTTTATGATTTCCACTTCATATCAAAGCATTCTGTATACCACCCCTACCTTGTCACAACACAACTGATTGGTTGAAACGCATTAAGAGTGAAAGAAATTCCACAAATTAACTTTTAACAAGGCCCACCTATTAATTGAAATGCAGCTGTGTCTGCCAGGGTTAGGCTTGTTATGACCAGTTCAGTTGATGTCTGGGACGTTGTGGAGGTATATCTCTTATCAGGGATGTGTTCCCTATCGCTCTGTGATCTGGCACCTTTATACCGTCGAAACTGTGGATTCTGGTAAGGATAATTCCTGTAGCTGTAAAGCAGAAGATATTCACTGCTTGTATAATATGAGCAGCTCAGAGTCACAAGTTCTCCCTCTGTACTGATCACTTAATTATTCGCAGGAGTATTGTGATCCCCAACAATCTGTCCTGTAAAGAAAGAACAGTACAATTGTAACAAAGTGTAAAAGCTACGTGGGGGGGGAATGTATTACAGTAATTATATTTTAACAAAGTAAAAAGGACAAAAACATATAATTATACATCACAACATGATATAAAACATGATAATAAATATTGTTTACCTGAGGCTAGAATGAGAACCAGTATCAGAGAGTTCTCCATGTGGAACATAGAAATACCAGATCAGATTTCAGCCCTGGTTACTGGATTCTGTTGCTGCATTGCTTGATGCGGATAGTTTTCTGCAGAGAGAAAGGGGATGTACCTTACCCAGACAGGAAATGTTGTGTTGTATATGACATAAAAATTAAATGTCTATATGCATGTGTGTCTGATTATGTTTTTGTACAGTGTTTATGTGTTTCCTGTCACTCTGGGCTGCAGAGCACAGTTGTACGGAGCAGAGTCTGTCACTTCAGCAGAGAAGATCTCCAGATCCACACGTTTGGCCACTTTGTCAATGTTAACTGACAGTTGAGGAAAGACCTTCATGCCATTTTGAGTGTCTCCTTTTCATTCTCATACTAGCTCCTCCTCTAAACACAACACAACTTATTTTTCAGAGGATCTTCTGAAGTGAATGAATAATAGTAAGAAAAATGCATTTTCAAATGCTTTGGTTTCCATCTTTATAACATTCTCTATTTTTAGTAATATAAGTTTCCCTATGCTAAATGTGTTTTTACTTACTCTAACAGCACGTGTTACCACAATAATCTAATCTACAGACCCTCTGTTGACAAGTAATTTATCAGTGTATTACTTTTTGTACATCCTCTCAGAGACTCTGTATCACTGGACGTCCATCAGGGCACAGTAGTAGAAGCTGTGTCTGCAAAATTACTTGTTTTATCATGAGTGTAGTTGACGTTTGGGACATGTAGATTCATACCGATGACTAGAGATATGGTCAACACTATTTGCTCTGGAACCTTTATACAGTAGAAACTGAGGTTCCTGGTTAGGGTATTGTTGGTACCAGTAAAGGTAGATGTTACTGCTGCTTGTTTCATATGTACAGCTCAGAGACACTGATGATCCCTCAGTGGGGGTGTACTCCTCCTTGTCAGGAGTCACACTGTCTCCAGATACCATTCCGGCAGAGGGAAAATACATGATAAAGCTGATTAAAAACATGCTTATTTTCACATTTAAATTACTTTAATTAATCAAAAGAGGTTTTACTACCAATACCATAATGTAATAATCTGATTATAAGGATGCAAGGAGTAAAGATGTTGAGGTGTTGTTTACCTGTAGTCCATCTTCAGACTGATGTTGGCATGCATTCACTCTCCTCTGAAATGCTCTTCTGTGTGTCACTATGTGAGGTGTACAGCGCTGCTAACATCACATCCACCACAGAAGGAAGGCTTGCATTTTTCTACACTAATGCCTAGGATACACTCGTTTTTGTAGGGGTGGTGTATATCCTGTTGTCACAGTGGGCCTCAGAGCACAGTAGTACACAGCAGAATCAGACAGCTGCAACCTCTGGATCGTCAAGGGGACTGATTTTGAATCTGATTTAAATTCAGTTAAATTGAGATGGGCATCGAATCTCCCCTGGAATTCAATGGCAATATCTGATCCAAAAGTCGCCTGCCTCAGCATATACTTTGGGAAGTCATTAGCTCCCTGCTTGTACCAGAACAGGTATGGATTTGTATCCACAGTATCAAATTGACAGCCCAGTGTGACCTGTTCTCCCTCAGTAACAATCACATCTCCTGGTGGCTGAATGACTGAGTCTTCTCCTCTGCATTCTGGAAAATAATGTAAGACACATTTGTATTAGGAGGAAAATAATCAAGCAACATGATTGAGAGAATAAAAATGCATTCAATTAATACTGGTAGTATTGTACTGAAATGTATATTTACAAAATAAAGGGGTTGGAGAAAAGGCAGTAAGCAAATAAATAAATGAATAGTTATCATACCACAACAAAATGCAGAAAGAATCAGAATATTCTTCAGCCAAGATTCCATGTCTACTGTGAGATGTGTAGGTAAGGAGAGAGCAAACACTTGTATGTGTCAAAAGCTTTTGAAACCACTTCTTTAACTCTGCCTTATGAAACATTGAGGAGGAGCTTCCACTAGGCTCTCTAAGAGTCTTTTATCACACTATCAAATAGCTTTTGTAATGAGGTTGTTAATCCTGCTGTCACAGTGGACTTCAGAGCACAGTAGTACACAGCAGAGTCAGACAGCTGCAACCTCTGGAACATCAAGGGAACTGATTTGGTGATTGAGATGGGCATTACATCTCCACTTGAATCTATCATCAATACCCCCTGGTCCAATGACATCCTTCTGCAAAACATATTCAGGGTAATCGTTGGTGGATTTAATGTACCAGAAGATGGAGCTGATTAACTGGTGTTATATTTACAGCTGAGAGACACATCTTCTCCTTCATAAGCAGTCACTTCTCTCTTCAACTGAGTAACTCTGTCTGCTGCTCTGCATTCTGGAAACAAAGAAGAATGCCTTGGGACTTTAAGGTTCTATCTGACATTAATCTAGAAAATATTTTAGTTAAATCACATCTAATTAATCTTTGGATAGTTCTTCATGGTCTGTGTATTTAGATATTTGAAAAAGTTAAATTTAAGTGAAATAAAAGAAGATAAAAGAAGGAACCCGCACACTGCTCTTGATAGCATCACTGCTCTTTAATAAGATTTACTTATCAGCCTCACTGCCTTCGTCAGAGCTCAGTGATACTATCAAGAGCAGTGTGCGGGTTCTTTCTTTATTCAAATGTTACCATGCACCTGCAAAAAAGACAGCTCAGATGTGCGAGTGCCTTTTGAATTTTGAAAAGTGAAATAAAATAAAAACTGGGAAGTGCTAAGGTTCAATCTCAAGTTAAATCAAATCAAATTGTATTAGTCACATGAGCCGAATTAAAGAGCAGCAGTAAAATAACAGTAGCTAGACTATATACAGGGGGGTACCGGTACGGAGTCAATGTGCGGGGGGCACCGGTTAGTTGAGTTAATATGTACATATAGGTATAGTTATTAAAGTGAATATGCATAGAGTAGCAGCGGTGTAAAAGAGGGGGTGGGGGACAGGGGGGCAGGGGCAGGGGCAATGCAAATAGTCTGGGTAGCCATTTGATTAGATGTTCATTAGTCTTATGGCTTGGGGGTAGAAGCTGTTTAGAAGCCTCTTGGACCTAGACTTGGCACTCCGGTACCGCTTGCCGTGCGGTAGCTAGAGAACAGTCTATGACTAGGGTGGCTGAAGTCTTTGACAATTTAGGGCCTTCCTCTGACCCTGCCTGGTATAGAGGTCCTGGATGGCAGGAAACTTGGCCCCAGTGATGTACTGGGTCGTTCGCACTACCATCTGTAGCGCCTTGCGGTCGGAAGCCGAGCCGTTGCCATACCAGGCAGTGATGCAACCAGTCAGGATGCTCTCGATGGTGCAGCTGTAGAACCTTTTGAGGATCTGAGGACCCATGACAAACCTTTTCAGTCTCCTGAGGGGGAATAGGTTTTGTCGTGCCCTCTTCATGACTGTCTTGGTGTGCTTGGACCATGTTAGTTTGTTGGTGATGTGGACACCAAGGAACTTGAAGCTCTCAACCTGCTCCAGTACAGCCCTGTCGATGAGAATGGGGGCGAGCTCGGTCCTCTTTTTCCTGTAGTCCACAATCATCTCCTTTCTTTTGGTCACATTGAGGGAGAGGTTGTTGTCCTGGCACCACACGGCCAGGTCTCTGACCTCCTCTCTATAGGCTGTCTCGTTGTTGTCTGTGATCATGCCTACCACTGTTGTGTCATCTGCAAACGTAATGATGGTGTTGGAGTCATGCCTGGCCGTGCAGTCATGAGTGAACAGGGAGTACAGGAGGGGACTCAGCACGCCTCCCTGAGAGGGCCCCTGTGTTGAGAATCAGCGTGGTGGATGTGTTGTTACCTACCCTTACCACCTGGGGGTGGCCCGTCAGGAGGTCCAGGATCCAGTTGCAGAGGGAGGTGTTTAGTCCTCGGGTCCTTAGCTTAGTGATGAGTTTTGAGGGCACTATGGTGTTGACCACTGAGCTGTAGTCAATGAATATCATTCTCACATAGGTGTTCCTTTTGTCCAGGTGTAAAAGGGCGGTGTGGAGTAAAATACAGATTGCATCATCTATGAATCTATAGGGGCGGTATGCAAACTGGAGTGGGTCTAGGGTTTCTGGAATAATGGTGTTGATGTGAGCCATGACCAGCCTTTCACGGCTACAGACGTGAGGGCTACGGTTCAGTAGTCATTTAGGCAGTTTACCTGCACAGGGACTATTGTGGTCTGCTCAAAATATGTTGGTATTACAGACTCGGACAGGGAGAGGTTGAAAATGACAGTGAAAACACTTGCCAGTTGGTCAGCGCATGCTCACAGTACACGTCCTGGTATTCCGTCTGGCCCTGCGGCCTTGTGAATGTTGACCTGTTTAAGGGTCTTACTAACATCGGCTGTGTAGAGCGTTATCACACAGTCTTCCGGAACAGCTGGTGCTCTCATGCATGTTTCAGTGTTTTTTGCCTCGAAGCAAGTATAGAAGTAGTTGTGATTCCCTTTCGTAGTCTGTAACGGTTTGCAAGCCCTGCCACATCCGTCGAGCGTCAGAGCCAGTGTAGTACGATTCGATCTAAGTCCTGTATTGACGCTTTTCCTGTTTGGTGGTTTGTCGGAGGGCATAGCAGGATTTCATATAAGCTCCTGCTCCTTGAAAGCGGCAACTCTGGCTCAGTACGGATGTTGCCTGTAATCCATGGCTTCTGGTTGGGGTATGTACATACGGTCACTGTGCTGACGAGGTCATCGATGCACTTTTTGATGAAGCCAATGACTGATGTGGAGTACTCCTCAATGCCATCAGAGGAATCCCAGAACATATTCCAATCTGTACTAGCAAGACAGTCCTGCAGCTTAGCATCTGCTTCATCTTACTACTTTTTTATTGATCAAGTCACTGGTGCTTCCTGCTTTTATTTTTGCTTGTAAGCAGGAATCAGGAGGATAGTATTATTGTCACGTCCTGACCAGAGTTCTTATGTGTTGTGCTTGTTTTAGTGTTGGTCAGGACGTGAGCTGGGTGGGCATTCTATGTTGTGTGTCTAGTTTGTCTGTTTCTGTGTTCAGCCTAATATGGTTCTCAATCAGAGGCAGCTGTCAATCGTTGTCCCTGATTGAGAATCATATATAGGTGGCTTGTTTTGTGTTGGGGATTTGTGGGTGGTTGTTTCCTGTGTCAGTGTTTGTACCACACGGGACTGTGACGGTTAGTTCATTTGTTATTTTGTATAGTGTCTTGTTCTTTGTGTATTATTAAATAATGGAAACTTACCACGCTGCACATTGGTCCTCCGATCCTTCTCGCCTCTCCTCGTCGGAGGAGGAAGAGCTAGACTGCCGTTACAATTATGGTCAGATTTGCCAAATGGAGGGTGAGTGAGAACTTTGTATGCATCTCTGTGTGTTGAGTACAGGAGGTCCATAATTTTTTTCCCTCTGGTTGCACATTTAGCATGCTGATAGAATTTTGGTAAAACGGATTTAAGTTTCCCTGCATTAAAGTCCCCAGCTACTCAGAGCGCCGCCTCTTGGTGAGCGTTTTCTTGTTTGCTTATGGCGGAATATAGCTCATTCAATGCGGTCCTAGTGCCAGCCTAAGTCTGTGGTGGTATGTAAACAGCTATGAAAAATACGGATAAACTCTCTATTTAGATAGTGTGGTCTACAGCTTATCATGAGATACTCTACCTCAGACGAACAGTAGCTCGAGACTTCCTTAGATACCGTTCACCAGCTGTTATTTATCAAAGACATAGTCCACCGCCCCTTGTCTTACCAGATGCCGCTCTTCTATCCTGCCGGTACAGTGTATAACCAGCCAGCTGTATGTTGATAGTGTCATCGTTCAGCCACGACTCTGTGAAGCATAAGATATTACAGTTTTGAATGTCCCGTTGGTAGTTTAATCTTCCGCGTAGGTCATCAATTTTATTTTCCAAAGATTGCACGTTTGCTAGCAGAATGGAAGGAAGTGGGGGTTTATTCGATCGCCTACGAATTCTCCGAAGGCAGCCCGCCCTTTGGCCCCTTTTTCTTCGCCTTCTCTTCAAGCAAATCACAGGAATCTGGGCCTGTTCCTGGGAAAGCAGTATATCATTCACATTGGGCTTGTCAGACTTAACCCTTTCATGCGTGAGTTCCAAATATCTCTAACGGTCGCCCCAGCGTGAGTTGTTTTATGCACGTGATGTTAGAACGTTCTCTCCAATTCCAGAATGTGATTGTTATGTAACAGTACATTTAATCTGCGCTGCACTCAAACCAAAGCACGCCTTTGCCTGTTTTATTTGTCAATTTTAAATTATTTTCTAAACAGTTTTTTATTTTATAATAACAGTTTGAAATTAGGTGTGTTCCGCCTCATTCATTCACATAAAAGTAGTCATTTTTACTTTTGCGGACCAATTAATTTTTTGGACATTTCTGACCCGGACAAAATTCCCCAAACACTTCTCAATTGTTTGCAGTTCAAGTCTGCAGACATTTACTCATCTGCCGTCCTGCATACACCTGTTCATATTTTCCACCTGTCGCCTGCATCGCAATCAAAGTTGTTTTCGTTACCAATAATAACTTTGGAAATGAGTGCGTTTCTATCAAAGTGCCTTATTACGTTATAATAGTTTCTGCATGTCGTGTTATGTCGTTTCTACTGTAGCATCATGTTTTTGTGTATATTCCTTATAACCGCGGACACGCGATGTAACGTTACTCATTTCATAACATGTATGGTGTTATACTCAATGCTTAGGTATCTAGCTACAGTCTTATTAGCTCTGGAAAACAATGCTAATTGCGTCACGGATGTATTAGCATGTGTTGTATGTTGAAGCTACCCTGGCCTTTTGACTCCCAAGTGGCACAGCGTCTCAGTGCTAGAGGCGTCACTACAGACACCCATCTTCAAATCCAGACTGCGTTTCTATCAAAGTAAGTGCCTAATTACGTTATAATAGTTTCTGTGTCGTGTTTTACCGTTTCTACTGTAGCTCACTGTGTGTATAGAGCATAATATATTTGTGTATATTCCTTATAACCGCGGACACGCTAGGTAACGTTACTCATGTTACTCACCTTTTATGGTGTTATATTCAATCGTGCTTATGTAGCTAGTTACATTATTCTATTAGCTCTGTAAAACAATGCTAAATGCGTCAGAAGTATTGGCATGTTGTATTTTGACGCTACCCTGGAAAAATATCTTATACCACTTGGTCGTTTTCTGAGTTCATTCCACAAAGCTGTTTATCATGTCGGCCTTATCCACTGCCCCCATTTTGAGGTAATAGTCAGGCACGCAGTCTGGTTTGATGTTTCTCTGTCTGGTTTGTTTCTCTCTCCCGTCAGGTGGTTCACCTTCCCTGTGGCCGACCTGGTTGCTGTATGGACAGTGGAGAGGACATGGACGTCTCGTTTGTCATGGCACTTTACTGCCAGCTGTTGACATCTCTTGTTTTGTATAACGGGTCATTTAGGATGGCAGTAGCGTTGATGATGAAATGCAGTCATAGCAGCAGAATTAGAAAGCAGTCTTGGGAAAAGAGGGTGGCAAAGAAGGGAGTTGCAAACATAGGATCTCTGCTCCAGTATTATCTTAGGGAGTTCTTCTTTACTGTCACCAGGAATGTATACATTTCACTAATTGTGGTTGTCCCCCCACTCCTGGTGTAACAGTATAACTTTACGTCCGTCCCCTCGCCCATACCCGGGCGCGAACCAGGGACCCTCTGCACACATCAACAACAGTCACCCACGAAGCATCGTTACCCATCGCTCCACAAAAGCCGCGGCCCTTGTTGAGCAAGGGGAACCACTACTTCAAGGTTTCAGAGCAAGTGACGTAACTGATTGAAACGCTATTAGCGCGTACCCGCTAACTAGCTAGCCATTTCACATCCGTTACACTGGCTCTCTCTTATCCTGTAGCTCCAAGGCATAGCGATTGATCTCTACTATATCTCCCACCAGCTCCTCTGTCAGAAACAACTTGAAGCACTCTGCCTCAGATGGAAATGGCAAGGGGCGTTGCACTCCAGACTGGAACTCATCAACACAATCAGCAGGGCCAGGAGGGGTGAAATGGCTGGCAGCCTTCTAGCTACCACAGAACTCCTGTACTTCATCCACTGTCAGTCTGCCACCATCACCACCAGCATCTTCTAATGGAACTGGGACTTTGTCAGTGGACAAGGGGTCCTCAGATTCAGGGTTCTCAATGGCTACAAGGTTGGGGGGCAGCTCCTCACTGTCAGAATCTGATTCCTGACTTTCATACTCAGACTCAAAATCTCCAGAATTTCCACATTTGTGAGTTGTCTCCTTTTGAAAGTTATTGCTAATGCTACAGCTTAGCTCACTATCTACATGCATAAACAACAACACTGAATGGTTTAGAGTGAGAGGGTACGTGGTTGACTGCCGGCACGCGCCACTTGTCTCAATAAATCACTATCAGAAAATGTTTTGTGTGGCAATTATTTGTGTATTTACTGTTTTATTCACATGTTTTCAATTCTATGTGACAAATCATGCATTCCGATTCTTGCACAGATTGTAATGGGCACATATTATGTGTGTAAAATGCTTTTTTGAAGGTTGTACTGATTATGATGAGCTAAGCTAATTCCAGCTGTGTAGCCATGTTTGTTGACATACAATGCATTCTGGGTTTCACGTAATCGTCTGTTTGACCAAAGATGTTATAACAAAAGGAGGTGAGTAAGAGTTCACTCATTTCTTGAGGACTTCCGGAAATGAAGGGTGGGATGTGAACGACAGTGATTGACACACCCCTTCAACATGCATAGTATAAACAGACCAAAATTATCTTGTCTTCTCTTATTATCTTCGGTTTCTGTGAGGAACAAATGCATGGCTGCGCGCTGAAACTAATCGTCGGATTACTTTCGATTTCAAACGTGTTTTACCTAATTATTTCGATCAATGGTGAGCTCACCCATGATGTGATTAATTATACATAATAATTGCTATTAGCTAATTCATATTGTAGTTTGTCAGCCGAGAGTTAGAAAATATTACTGCTTGTGTTGGGTCAATCTTTCTTCAGTTAGCGCTTGGACAAATGTAGCCTACATTTTTCCGGTTAGGATGATTGTGTTATGCTATATATACTTCTGTGAATATCTGAACATTGCATCCCAAAATAAACTGCTCACATTCTGGACATAACTTTGTAAGGACTGTGTTTGTGTAAATAGTTTCTGAAAAAAGTGTGGCCAACTCAAACGCTGATTGTTGCGTCATTCGAAACTGGCCGTTCTAAACGAGCGTTCTAAATGAGTGTTCTAATCACACGGGTGTGATCGTACGCTTCAGGGACCACTGTAGAACGATCACACCCGTGTGATGGTACGTGTGAAAGGGTTAAAGGAAAAATCACAGTCCTGATGTCCAGAAGTTATTTTCCGTCTTAACGTCATAAGAGGTGGTAGCGGCAACATTATGTACAAAAATCTGTAATCCAATCATAAGTCTGAGCAAATACAGATGGGCCATATAAGAACATGTCTTTGCCATCTCTCTAAGTATGGCCTAAGCCTATCTAGCCAGCAATAATCGCATGCAAGCAAAAGAACAACACTGTCAGACGTCTTACAGTAAATGATGTGGTCACATCGTTGTTCAGTGATGCTTGTAATTTGTCTGATGATAATAATATATTTCCTAATGTATTTGATGAGGTGTTACTACTCTATCTTGGTAAAATTGTGTTTTTCTATTATTTATGTATTCAAATGCTACAATTTTCTTAAACTGAACATGTCTAATTCAGAAGTGTCAACCAAGATTGACATTTCAGAGGTTTAAGGTTCTATCTGTAATTGCAACACCCTAAACAAACTGACTTACAAATGTCTCAGGATTTTGATACTCTGCACTTTACGTACCTTTAAGGTGATAATATTATTTTGTTATGAAAGAAGAATTCATTATAAAACAGTTCTGAGATCTCGAATGTGAAAACTTTGATGCACAATTACTTTGCTTTGCGCAGAAAGAATCTTAAAGTGCCATGGTCACAATGCAAGAACAACAGAATTCCACAGCCAATGTCCCATAATTATCATAGGATACAAAGAGCAAGACAAACTGATGTTACAATATAGAAACTGATGTGCTCTCTTGGTTCCTGTATTTGTAGCAGCACAGGCCTAGACCATGCAGCACAGCACAGAGGGGGTGTTCAAATACTGTAAACAAGTCATTTTAGAGTACCAAGTAAGTGTTGCTTTCTAATGTGGCCTCCTTGTGGTTGATGCTGGCTTTTCCATTACTCTGTACACAATACTGAATATTGCTTTTTCTAAATTCATCTAGGTAACACTACAAGGCCAACTCTAAAAATAAAACAATGGTCTATTTTCTAATCCATAATATATTGTAATGGGATTTTAATGTCTCTTACATCTACCTTTACAACCTGGTCTCAGAGCATTTCATATTGTCCTGTAAGTAAATCCGAACCACTCCATTTCGTATGCTATTTACTCATTGGTGGTTGTCAATCATCCATTTTGAAGATATGTTAATACTTACAATTCGTATAATATGCTACGAATAATAAAAAATAAAATTTGTTACGAATTTGCAAAATGTAAAATATGTTATGAATTTGCTAAATGTATGATATGTTATGAATTCCAATTTGCTGTAGCTGTTAGCTACAGTAGGTGACTAGGTGGCTAACACCAACGTTAGCTAGCCGGCTAACGTTTAGCTAGATTAGGGTTTCGGGTTAGGAGCTAGGTTAAAGGTTTAAGGTTATGATTAGGGAAAGGGTTAGCTAAAACGGTTAAGGATTTGCCTTAAGTAACTTTCTGTCTTATGTAACCATACCAAACATAACATTTCAAGCTATTTTGAGTGTCCCGGATTTAAATTGACTATGTTACGTTTAGTCTATGAGACTAGGCTGACATTTAGAGCTGAATTGGAAGAGGTAGCTTTATTGGCATAAACTACTTACTCTACAATCATCATCATTATCACTATGATTGTCATAATCTGCTACAACTAGTCTTGGTAGTATCAGGGAGGTAGTGAGAAGGTTACTGTGTCAAAGGTGATGTTGTATACTGTACAGACAGGTGTATTGTCAGTGTGTAGCTCAGTATGGTTTTGTAAAGGGGTTGTATATACTGTTGTCACAGTGGGCTTCAGAGCACAGTAGTACACAGCAGAGTCAGACAGCTGCACCCTCTGGATCGTCAAGGGGACTGATTTGGAGTTGGCATCTAGATCGGCATGAAATCTCTCCTTGAACTCAGCAGCATTGCCCCCAGTTCCAAATTTGAACCGCATAAGTATATACTTGGGGAAGTCGTTTGCTCCCTGTTTGTACCAGAATAGATTAGGACTTGGATCGTCTGTTTCATAATGACAGACAAGTGTTATTTGTCCTCCTTCGGTAGCCGTCTCAACTCCTTTTGGCTGTAACACTCTGTCTCCTCTGCATTCTGGAGAGAAATTAAATACGTTGAAAAAGATAGGGTGTTTGATGATTTATACCCATTTAATCTTCGGGAGCATATAGATTGAGCAACTTTCTCCAGTTTTCATGACAACATAAAGGGATAATTAATGCAATGACAGTAAACAAAAAAAAATGGTTTTATCATACCCCAGCAAAATGCATAAAGAATCAGAATCATCTTCAGCCAAGATTCCATGTCTACTGTGAGAAGGGTAGGTAAGGAGAGAGCAAACACACTTGTATGTGTCAAAAGCTTTTGAAACCACTTCTTTAACTCTGCCTTAGGAAGCATTGAGGAGGAGCTTCCACTAGGCTCTCTAAGAGTCTTACATCACACTATCAAATAGTTTTTGTAATGAGGCTGTGTATCCTGTTGTCAGTGGGCCTCAGAGCACAGTAGAACACAGCAGAGTCAGACAGCTGCAACCTCTGGATCATCAAGGGGACTGACTTGGAGTCTGCATCGAGATGGGCATCAAGTCTATCCTTGAACTCAGTGGCATTTTTACTTCCAAAAGGAAAACGGCCCAACATAAACTTTGGGAAATCATTTACTTCATGTTTGTACCAGAACAGGTAGAGATCCTTCATATTAACTGCATCAAATTGACAGCCCAGTGTGACCTGTTCTCCCTCAGTAGCAATCACATCTCCTGGTGGCTGAATGACTGAGTCTTTTCCTCTGCATTCTGGAAAATAATGTAAGACACATTTGTATTAGGAGGAAAATAATCAAGCAACATGATTAAGTGAATAAAAATGTATGAATGGTAGTATTGTACTGAAAAATGTGTTTGAAAAAAAGAAAGGGATTTGAGCAAAGACAGTAAACAAATTAGAAAAATAATATTATAATACCATAACAACATGCAGCAAGAATCAGTAAATTACTCAGCCAGGGTCCCATGTCTGCTACTATGAGATCAATGGGAGAAGAGTAAAACCACTCTGATGTAGCTCGGCCATGATGACACCATGACATCTTCCCTCCTCTTTTTGTGTATTGTCAAACATTGAGAATCCTGAGGCAAGCACTCTACAGAGCTAGATGCGAAATTCAGCCTGGAATGAAATCTCCACTGGATCTCATCACTACTGCTCCCTTCTGAATTATGATCTCTTCTCAGAGCATACTGAGGAGACCCTAGTTAACTGGATGTACCTGGACTGGACTACTGGTAGTGTAGTTACAGTCCTCCTTCAAGGGCAGTAACATGTACACTCTGCTGGTCAACAACCTCTTCACCTTTACAATCTGAAAAACATATATTTGGGGGTTTTATAATACATAATATGCAAAGGTTCATAGAATGAGAGTGTAGAAAGGAGAAGCACTATACCGTATCAAAATAACATGCAGACAGGATAAGTAAAGTATTCCTAAGCCAATGTGCCATTACGATTCATGTATAGAGGATGAATAGACTGTTATAGACGTTATGTTCCATACACTGTAGGGGCTTTGCAGTAGAGGAAGCTTATTGTATATTCAATTATTTAGTTAAACAGCAAGAGGGATTCCTTGTTAAATTTGATATATTTGGAACCATGAAATATCTCGTTTACATAATGTTATCTTCTTATACAGTATTGAGTAGCTTGGATGAAAAGGTGCCCAGAGTAAACTGCCTGCTACTCAGGCTCAGAGGCTAAGATATCCATAGTATTAGTAGATTTGGATAGAAAACACTCTGAAGTATCTAAAACTGTTTGAATGATGTCTGTGAGTATAACAGCACTCATATGACAGGCAAAAACCTGAGAAAAAATCCAACCAGGAAGTGGGAAATCTGAGGTTTGTAGGTTTGCCTATCCAATATAGTGTGATATTGGTCATATTGCACTTCCTAAGGCTTCCACTAGATGTCAACAGTCTTTAGAACCTTGTTTGATGCTTCTACTGTGAAGAATGAGGGAAGGAGAGCTCTTTGAGTCAGGTGTCTGGCATGAGCTGAACATGCGCGCTCAAGTGAGAGCGACCTGCTTTCCATTGCATTTCTGAAGACAAAGGAACTCTCCGGTTGAAACATTATGTTAAAAACATCCTAAAGATTGATTCTATACATCGTTTGACATGTTTCTACGAACTGTAATGGAATTGTTTGACTTTTCGTCTGACCTGTGCGTCATGAATTTGGATTTCTGGACTTAACGAACGTGCAAACAAAATGAAGGTATTTGGACATAAATGATGGACTATATCGAACAAAACAAACATTTATTGTGGAACTGGGATTCCTGGGAGTGTGTGAAATCTAGTTTTTTGTGTGTCTGTAAAGGGTTCGCTAGCCAACTAAAACTAAATCCTATTTCCTTATTTATTGGTTTCAAGCATGTCACTAATGTCAATGTCACATAAGAAGTTCCTAAGAAATCTATGAAGAACAGTTTGAGGAATTGCACTTACGAAACTATGTTATGAACGTTTAATTTTTTTATTTAAGAAACTTATTTTTAAAACAGTGGTCAAGTCAACTGATGATTGGTGTTATGATTGAAACCAATGACTGACCCTGAATGCAACCATGGCCATAATCCCTGTATTCGCAGTGCATATTAACGTAAATGATGGGCAATGACATCACCATGCAGTGTTGTGAAGCATTTAAAACCTGTTTGGGATAGGGGGCAGCATTTTCACGTTCGGATGAAAAGCGTAAACTTCCTGCTACTCAGGCCCAGAAGCAAATATATGCATTTCTAAAGACAAAGGAATTGTAGGGTTGAAACATTATTGAAGATTTATGTTAAAAACATCCTAAAGATTGATTCTATACATCGTTTGACATGTTTCTACGAACTGTAAAATAACTTTTGGGACTTTTCGTCTGCACTTATGAATGTATGCCTTTTCAGCGGATGTTGAAATACTTTACTTTAAAGTTCTACTTAAGTCGTTTTTGTGGTATCTGTACTATAAGATTTATATTTTTGACAACATTTACTTCGCTACATTCCTAAAGAAATTAATGTACTTTTTAATCCATACATTTTCCCTTACACCCAAAAGTACTTGTTACATTTTGAAGGCTTAACAGGACAGGAAAATGGTCCAATTCACACACTTATCAAGAGAACATCCCTGATCATCCATACTGCCTCTGATCTGGCAGACTCACCCAAAACAAATGCTTTGTTTGTAAATGATGTCTCTGAGTGTGCCCCTGGCTATCTGTAAATTAAACAAATTATTATAATTGTCTGTCTGATTTGCTTAATATAAGGAATCTGAAATGATTCATACTTTTTTTTTTTTTTTACTTTTGATACTTAAGTATATTTTAGCAATTGCATTTACTTTTGATACTTAAAATATTTATAAAAACAAATACTTTTAGACTTTTACTCAAGTAGTAATTTACTGGGAGAATTTCACTTGAGTCATTTTCTATTAAGGAATCTTTACTTTTACTCAAAAATGACAATTGGGTACTTTTTCCACCACTGTCACCATGTCAACTATGATGCAGGGGCTGTCTCTCAATTTGGTCCATAAAATATACCTCTCACTCCTGCCTGGAGTTAATCAAGTAGAAAACTGCCAGCCTCATCCTGCTTCTCATAATGTGTTTCATTATGAGAACTGAAGCTAGGCTTAGGGTTAATTCTAGGGTTATGCTCAATTCAGTAGGTAGACAAGAATCCCGGCTTCAACTGGTCCGGGCAGATGTCAGACATTGTGTATGGCATTATGTATGTATGACATTTTGCTGATGCCAACATTGTGAACAGAGTACCCCATGGTGGGGGTGGGGTTATGGTATAGACAGGCATAAGCTATGGACAATGAACATAAATGCATTTTATTGATGGCAATTTTAATGCACAGAGATACCATGACGAGATCCTGAGGTCCATTGTCATGCCATTCATCCGCTGCCATCACCTCATGTTTCAGCATGATAATGCACAGCCCCATGTCGCAAGGATCTGTATGCAATTCCTGGAGGCTGAAAATATCCCAGTTCTTCCATGGCCTGCATACTCACCAGACATGTCACCTATTGAGCATGTTTGGGATGCTCTGGATTGACGTGCGTGTTCCAGTTCCCTCAAATATTCAGCATCTTCGCACAGTCACTGAAGAGACGGGGGGAGAACATTCCAAACGCCACAATCAACAACCTGATCAACTCTATGTGAAGGAGATGTGTTGCACTGCATAAGGCAAATGGTGTTCACACCAGACACTGACTGGTTTTATGATCCTTCATTCTTTTTAAGACAGACGCTCTCCAATACAACCCAACATTGCAGAATTTTGTTCATCCTTTCAAGCACACCCTTCTCATTAACCTGTGGTGAGTTATTCACAATTTTCGATGAACAAATAAGGTTTTATATGTAAGATGGTTAAATATAGAGAGAAATGATTGATTTGCATTATTTGTGCCCTGGTGCTATAAGAGCTCTTTGTCACTTCCAAAGAGCCGGGTTGTGACGACAACTCACACTAATTCTTATGTTTAATAAATGTATTGTATCGTGTGTGTTGCAGGCTTACAATAATGGCAAAAAACAACATTTGAGAGTGCGCTGACCCTGGTGCTAGAGGGGATACGCAGCTGGAGGTTGACTGTTTGAACGGGTACAGGACTTTAAAAAGTTTGGGAACCACTGATCTAGGAGATATAAGAAAGATCAGGAAATATATACAGTACCATTCAAAAGTTTGAACACACCTAATCATTAGCTGTGTACAAACTTTTGACTGGTACTGTATGTAAAAAAAAATTTACACATATTTAACCCATTACATTTTCTATCTTGTTTGTGAGAATTACCCAATTAAACAGTTGGGTCACATTAGTTTGTAGCCCAAACAGAGGAGAGACCAGAGGAGAGTCCACCATCATATTCGTGAGACTCATCTTTCTAAAGATTGATCATATGTTCAGACGCTACAAATGTTTTTTGAGAAGACAGATTTTCAGGATGTCTCATGGTCTGACAAACACAGCTGTAGCTCGGCCACCTTCCATCGTAGATGCAGAAGACTGACGTGGTAGAATGAGACACAGCCCATGCGACAAAACAGATATCTATATCTTAAAGGAATAGAAGCAAACGATGAGACTCCACTGACACCTATTGACTCTCACTAGTAATTTGCCCTTGAAAATACAAGCAATGTCAAGGTTTCACCTTGTTGGGCAGAATGTTGAACACTAGATGGAACTATTGTATCATTATTATACATAGAAAAACCTTGTCACAGGACTTCATAACTGTGGAGGGCAGTCTATAGGAGGAGGACAGACAAAGAAGATCTGTCATAAAACTGATCAGGAGTCAGAGAGAACATCTCAGTGGTAGTGGCTGAAAAGTGAGAAGCAGTGGACGAGCCACCTGGCTAACTTGGGCCTGATTAATCCATCCTTCAGGAGGTGTAGTGGGCAGCACTTGCAGGATAAGAAGGTTCCTCATTTGAAGACCAGCCAGGAGCTGCAGAAACGGCTGTTTGTGGGTAAATATAAAGAAAACACTTTTCCTCTACTTTCACTTTGCTGACCGCATTTAAATGTTGAGGAACTTCTGAGAATAAAGACACTAAATCCTCACATGAACAATGAATTATTATACATGCAAAAACTTTAATTACTTTTTATATCTAGTGACCCAGGTCAAAAGAGCAGTTTGTCTGGTCCATTACCAGTCAGTTGGCTTCAGCTACACTCCTCTAAAGAGTGCAGTACATGGATTTACCACTAGAGGACCAAACCACTGAGCAGGTCCATGTTGAGAACAATGACATCATATAATCCATGCATATTGTATGTATATGATGTGGTTAAGAGTCTGTAGAGACAGTAGCAGAATACGAATACACATCAAATTGAATGAATTTTCCTGTCACTGTGGGCCTCACAGCACAGTAGTACAGAGCAGAGTCTGTCACTACAGCAGAGGAGATCTACAGATCCAAACGGTTTATCTCTTCATTCAGTTATTCGAGTGTTCAGAGGATCTGCTATTTTTATAAATTCTGTACCTGAGATGTACAGGAGTAACTCTGGCCATTGTGCTGTGTCTTGGTGATACCAATAGAATTAATCTCCAGCAGTAGCTGTTCTGGAGTAGTTGTAAACCAGGGTAACAGGGGTTCCCTCTAAACAACAATCTCTTTCTTGAGTGGAGTGAGGTCCTCACAACTGACACCTGCATAGAGAATGGTTTTAATACACATAAAATACATTGAAATTGAATTGAATTCATTTTGGCAAGTATGGCAATGGAGTGTATTGCATTGTATTGTATTGTCACGTATTGTATCACCTACCCATAATTATGGTCAGGAAAAACACTGAATCCAGCAACACCATATTAGATAAACAGAGACAAACTGACAAAGATCTCAGCAGTCTCTGAAAGTTTCCTCGTGTTTTTATGTTTCTATACTGTTGTTCAGATCATCCTCCAGACCATAAGTCCCTCCCCTTAACATATAGTAGGTATGTTACATATGTATGTCATACAGGATGTCTGTTTCCTCCCATGGTTCTTTACAGGTTTTTGTGAAGTGTCCCTGTGGTCTTCATCGCACTTCAGCAGAGGAGATCTTCAGATCCACACGTTTGGTCTCTGTATCAATATAACCCAACAGACTACCAGGCTACCAATTCCCTTGGAAGTCTGTATCTATCATCCATAGATGGAATATTGTCATTTTCCCAGCACTGGTTTGATGATACCAGTAGAATATATTTCCAATTGTAGAAGATGAGAAGTAGTTGTAGGACACGTGACAGTGGTTCCCTCCAAGCCATGCACTTAATTTCTTAAAGGAGCAATAGCATTCTCTAAACTGTCATCTGTTATAAGTAAAGGGTAGTTGTAATGCATACGTTAAGGAAAATAAAACTAAACTTAAAATACTGTATATAATTTTTTAATGCATTATTATTAGGAAAGTGTCACTTATCTACAAATGTGCAGAGCAGCAGCACTGCATACAGAAACATCATATTGGCTATCTCTCAATATTTGCTCTCTTGCCTAGATGCAGCTCCTCCCCTTCTTATTGGTTTATTTCCATGGCATTTGACATGTTTTTGTACAGTATTTCTGTGTTTCCTGTCACTGTGGGCATCAGGGCACAGTAGTACAGAGCAGAGTCTGTCACTACAGCAGAGGAGATTTTCAGATCCACACGTTTTTCCACTTTGTCAATGAAAACTGTCAGACGAGGATGTGGGGGAGTAGCTGTAATTACTAACCCCTCTGGTGTGATGTACAGGAGGAATTCTGGTTTGGATCTGTGATATTGGCGGTACGACTGTAGATTGTAGACATTGCCATCATATTTGCAGGAGAGATTTACATAATTTTCCTCCTGAACAAGCTCTTCAGTAGTAGCAGGGTTTATTGAATAACCAAAACTGTTTCCTGCAACAAATGTAACAATAAAAATTATAGTTGTAACTGACATGTAACACATTTTCCATAGCTGTCAAAAATGTGAATTTAACATATATGATACTATTGTACTATGATATATTTTATGGATAAAAATATGTTCTTCATTCACTGTCAAATAATCTTCAAAGATGAAAGCAAGGATTTCAATCATATAATAACTCACCTAAAAAAGCTGAAAATAGAACACATGAGTAGAGTATCATCTTGCTAGACCTTTGAGAAACACAGAAACACAGACAGACAGACAAACAGCACTGACTAACTAGCTACTTCCTGAATAATAGCTTCCCATAAGATCTTTGATTATACAGCCCCTCCTCTTGACACCAAAGTGAAATACTTTCTGTTGTCTTTCTTTCTACATGTTGTCAGGTTTTTGTACAGTGTTTCTGGGTTTCCTGTCACTGTGGACTGCATGGCACAGTAGTACAGAGCAGAGTCTGTCACTTCAGCAGAGAAGATCTTCAGATCCACATGGGTCTTGTCATCATTCAGTTTAACAGACAGTCGAGGATGGGTTGATTTATTATGTGTCTTTAACCCTCCTTCAGTGAGGAGGAGAAGGAATTCTGGTTTTTATCTGGGGTATTGTTGGTACCACAGTAAAGTATCAGTACTGTAGGAGCCAGTATAGTTGCAGGATAAAGTAATACCTTCACCCTCAAATACAAGCTCTTCAGTTGTGGCGGATATTATTTCCTCCCCATAACTGCTACCTGAAATAAATAATGTTAAACATGTTTTGAATAAATCATATTGCAATTCATGTACCGTAAATGCTATATCGACATATGTGTACAATCCAAAATGGCAAAATGCAAAACTTATTCACTTACCAATGACTATTGAAAAAAGCAAAATTCCATGTCAAATGCCATGGAAATGAACCAATGAGAATGGGAGGAGCTGCATCAAAGCAAGAGAGGAGCAAATATTGAGAGATAGCCAAGATGATGTTTCTGTATGCAGTGCTGCTGCTCTGCACATTTGTAGATAAGTGACACTTTCCTAATAATAATGCATAAAAAAATTATATATTTTAAGTTTAGTTTTATTTTCCTTAACGTATGCATCACTATCCTCTCCTCAAACATATTGTAGACTACATACTGTCGTGTCAAAGCACTCATTGACTTTGTAGCTCCACCTCTCTACACTAAAGGTGGTTGGGTATTTGAGTTCTGGGTTGGATTGATGCTAAATGTCATCTTCCTGATTTTGCAGTAGTTCTGAATAGAGACATTTCAGCTCATGACTGCCCTCTATTGGTATTGTCTCAAAATGTATGAATTAGGCAATTACTGCCCTTAACTTCTCTAGGATAGGGGGCAGCATTTTCACTTTGGATGAATAGCGTGCCCAGAGTGAACTGCCTCCTACTCTGTCCCAGATGCTAATATATGCATATTATTATTACTATTGGATATAAAACACTCTGAAGTTTCTAAAACTGTTTGAATGATGTCTGTGAGTATAACAGAACTCATATGGCAGGCAAAAACCTGAGAAAAAATCCAAACAGGAAGTGAGAAATCTGAGGCTGGTCGATTTTCAACTCATCGCCTATTCAAATCCCAGTAAGATATGGATCTGTTTGCACTTCCTACACCTTCCACTAGATGTCAACAGTCTGTAGAACGTTGAATGAAGCCTCTACTGTGATGTGGGGCCGGATGGGAGCTGTTTCAGTCAGTGGTCTGGCAAAGTGCCAGCTCCTGGTCAAGCGCATTCCACATGATATCGCCTTGCGTTCCATTACTTCTGTAGACACAAAGGAATTCTCCGGTTGGAACGTTATTGAATATTTATGATAACAACATCCTGAAGATTGATTCTCTACTTAGTTTGACAAGTTTATTCGACCTGTAATATAACTTTTTTAAGTTTTCGTCCGACGTTCGCCTGGACCTGCGCGAGCGTTTGGACGTGTACTAAACGTGCTAGCAAAAGTAGCCACTTGGACATAATTAATGGACATTATCGAACAAAACAACAATTTATTGTGGAACTAGGATTCCTGGCACTGCATTCTGATGAAGATTATCAAAGGTAAGGGAATATTTATGATGTAATTTCGTATTTCTGTTGACTCCAACATGGCGGAGAAATTTTGTTTATATCTGAGCGCCGTCTCAGATTATTGCATGGTTTGCTTTTTCTGTAACGTTTTTTTTTAAATCTGACACAGCGGTTGCATTAAGAACAAGTGTCTCTTTAATTCTATGTAAAACATGTATCTTTCATGGAAGTTTATGATGAGTATTTCTGTTATTTGACGTGGCTCTCTGTAATTTCTCCGGATATTTTGGAAGCATTTCTGAACATGGCGCCAATGTAAACCGAGATTTGTGGATATAAATATGCACATTATCGAACAAAACATACATGTATTGTGTAACATGATGTCCTATGAGTGTCATCTGATGAAGATCATCAAAGGTTAGTGATTAATTTTATCTCTATTTCTGCTTTTTGTTACTACTATCTTTGGCTGGGAAAATGGCTGTGTTTTTCTGTGGCTATGTACTGACCTAACATAATCGTTTGGTGTGTTTTCACCGTAAATTATTTTTGAAATCAGACATGTTGGTTGGATTCACAACATGTGTAGCTTTAATTTGTGTAATTTCATGAAAGATAGATTTTTATAGTAATATATTGGAATTTGGCGCGCTGCATTTTTACTGGCTTTTGGCCAAACTTCAGAGTGTTTTATATCCAATAGTAATAATAATATGCATATATTAGCATCTGGGACAGAGTAGGAGGCAGTTCACTATGGGCACGCAATTCATCCAAAAGTGAAAATGCTGCCCCCTATCAAAGAAGTTAACTTCTTATGGCTGCAAGCCCGACGCCGGTACACTTATGACAACAGCCAGCTCAAAGTGCAGGGCGCGAAATTCAAAATATATATTTTTTTAAATATTTAACTTTCACACATTAACAAGTCCAATACAGCATATGAAAGGTACACATCTTGTGATGTGGGCTTGCAGTCAGAAGAAGTTAACAGTATCTGCTGTTTGTTTTATCTGTTTAACTTCTTATGGCTGCAAGCCCGACGCCCGACTTCATGATGGTTATCACAAAAATCCAAGTATCATGTAGTAGCCTAAACCTATCGATGTTACATTTTACTTGGTGAATGGAATATAAATAACAGTCATCCAATATTCTGTAAAAGAAATAAGGCCATGCTTGTAAAAAAATGTATTGTCCTCCCTCATTTTAAATGGCACCAACCACCACTGGTGCCTACTGTCATCCCTTTGAACCTCCCTTTTCCCCAGATTATTATTATCAAGTTATGTTTCAGGAGATCCATTCAGACCTCCCTTTTCTGTGTGAAATGCCAATTTCCCGTAAACCAGAAGGTTTCAAGTTCTGTCTGACAACCGCTCAGCTATATCATGGATGGTGGTGCTTATGCATCAAAGGGGGAATTGTTGTGGCAGAATTTGAGTGAGATGTTGTAACTTCTCAAGGGTTATGCTCTGTTCTGTGTTGATCTGTGATGTTAGGTCTTTCATAGACTCCTGTTATGTCTGCACCTTAATACAAGGACATTGTCTTCTCGAACTGTATAAGGATCCACCCCTTTTTTCCTGTATAAGGATCCACCCCTTTTTTTACATTTTTGCCTAAAATGACACACCCAAATCTAACTGCCTGTAGCTCAGGACCTGATGCAAGGATATGCATATTCTTGATACCAATTGAAAGGAAACACTGAAGTTTGTGGAAATGTTAAATTAATGTAGGAGAATATAACACATTAGATCTGGTAAAGGATAATACAACGAATAAAACATAAAATGCTGTTATTTTTTTGTACCATCATCTTTAAAATGCAAGAGAAAGTCCAAAATACATTATTCCAGCCCAGACGCAATTTATATGTTGGCCACTGGATGTCAGCAGTGTATTTGTAAAGTTTTCTACTGATCCAATGAACCATTGCATTTATGTTCAAAATGTTGTATCAAGACTGCCCAAATGTGCCTAATTGGTTTATTAATACATTTTCAAGTTCATAACTGTGCACTCTCCTCAAACAATAGCATGATATTATTTCACTGTAATAGCTACTGTAAATTGGACAGTGCAGTTAGATTAACAATAATTTAAGCTTTCTGCCAATGTCCGATATGTCTATGTCCTGGGAAATGTTTATGTTACTTACAACCTCCTGCTAATCGCATTAGCCTACGTTAGCTCAACCGTCCCGCGGGGGACCCACCGATCCTTTAGAGAATAAAATAACTGTTGTGTAAACAATATGATTATATTATCACCTCCCACTATATAAGGAACATGTAACCAGTTACTCTGACTGCGATCGGAGACGGATCTACCTGCCAGCTGCTTGCGTTAAAATATTTACTATTATACATTTAAATGAGTCCCATAGGGCAGCGCACAATTGGCCTAGCGTCGTTAGGGTTTGGCCGGGATAGGCCGTCATAGTAAATAAGATTTTTTTGTTCTTAACAGAACGAGTGCCTTCAGAAAGAATTCATACCAATTGACTTATTCCAATTTATTTTGTGTTACAGCCTGAAATAGAATTGTATTAAATAGATTTTTTCTCTCACATATCTACACGCAATACACCATAATGAAAAAGTGAAAACATGTTTTTAGAAATGTTTGTAAATTTACTGAAAATGAAATACAGAAATATGTCCACAGTGCAAGGTGTTCTACATTGGACGGACAAAGAGACGCCTTCAGGACCGCTTAGCGGAACACAAGTGTGCCATAAGGGTAGCCAATGAAGACTACAAGTGCAAGCCACTACAAGTGCTTACACCATGGCAACCCTGCCTCCCTACAAGCTATGGGTATTGATCGTGTTCTGGCCTCATTTAGAAACAGCTAAACCAAAGGGAAAGTTTGAGTGTTTACAAACTACAGGCCACTAAGGGTCACAGAGGTCCCTTTGCTGTCATCTAGTGGACTTTTTTCTCTGTTGCCCTCAGGTATGTTTAGACAGTTGTGGTCCATGTATTCTGTATTCTGGTGTACTGTGAAATAGATGATATCCTATTCATAACACTTTGCCCAATTAAATTCAAGGTTAGAACTACCTTTCTAGGGGTTCTGATTCTTCTAGCCTTGAGATGCATTTTTGGTGGCGTGTCTTCAGTATTTCACTTTTTTTCAAATCAGGGTTGATTGAAGAAATACGACATTGTATTATCATATCCTTGTACTCCCGACGAAGGCCATGCTGCCGAAACGCGTCAGAGTTTTAAAACTTTGTTTCCATTGAACATGGCATACAAATAAAGGCATTTTAATTAACTATATGAAGAGTGCCTTGGTCCTCCTTTCTTTTGGATGACTGTAATTACCCCTTTTACCAAAGAGCACCTTCTGTCTACGAAAATCTACTATTCTGTACCTTAGCAGCACTTCCCTTCATTCCTTCTTTTTTTTCTACAGAAACATCTCATTTACATAAGTATTCAAACCCCTGAGTCAATACATGTTACAATCACCTTTGGCAGCGATTAAAGCTGTGAATCTTTCTGGGTAACGCTAACATGCTGACCACACAGCTCGCAAGCGTTGCAAAACAAATTTACACATACATGTAATTTAATAATTTCATTCAAACTGCTCACGCGCGCCAACGAGCGTCTGCGTAGCCAGGCGCTAAAATATAACTTGGTTCAGTAACTTCATCCACAGTGAATGGATATGAAGAATAGCACCCACTATTGCTAATATTAAAACGTATCCTAGTAACATGCTGGTAAGTGTTATTTAACACAGCGAAAAGAGTGAATACACATATAGTTATGACAGAATGACTCCCCTGGTTTCTCACTGTCAGCTATAAAAGGCATTTCCTTTCCTCTGCCTCAATTATGCAACACCTCACCTTTACTTAAAAAACGTCACAACACACGCACCCACGTGCACACACAGTGTTTTTGCCAGGGGGCTGTATATGCTGTTGTCACAGTGGGCCTCAGAGCACAGTAGTACACAGACAACTGAAACCTCTGGATCGTCAAGGGGACTGATTGTATCTTGTCATTTAGACTTGCATTGAATCTCTCCTTGAACCCTGCAACATTGTCTCCAGATCCAAAAGAATAACGGCTCAGCATATATTTAGGGAAGTCATTTGTTCCATGTTTGTACTAATATAGATATGCATTATTAGCACTGGTGGTGTTATATTGACAATTCAGTGTTATCAGTTCTCCTGTAGAAATCAAACCTTCTGGTTGCTGTTGGACATGGTCTCCTGTGCCCTCTGGAAGACAAACAGTCTGACGTTTAGCTCACATGAAAATGGAGGTAGCCTAAAGCAATTATCAATTACATGAATGTTCCATGAAGTGAGTATAATAAACATATTTTTTCATGTGAAAACGTTCAGATATTCTTTTATGATGCTTAGAATTCCATTTCGCCTAAATGGCACCAAAAAATTAATCCCTTTTTTATTTGACCATTACAATCTGTTCTTAGGATGAAACTGAAAAATAACATATTGTGTAGAAAGTAAACATCCTCACCTCGATGGTGCCAAGTGTGCTTATGTCTGCATAACGAGGAACTAGGGAAAAAATGGCACCTTTTGACTATTTCTGGTCTAGCGATCGATGACAGCAGAGTACACTGCCCAGCCTTACATAATTAGAAAGAGGAGATAATCATGTTTAAAATGGTGTCCAAATCGAAAAAATCGAAAGGTACACATTGCGAGATATTTGGCAAAATAGACAGACATACCTATATTTCGCTATAGGAAACATGGGGACAAACTCAGAGTTCCATGAGTCATTTTTTGTTGTTCTTTACCTTTTAACTAACAGCAACGTGGGCAGGTCTCATTGCCAACAATAGCAAAGCAGGCATTATGACGTAGAACAATCAGCTGGGAATAGAACGTTCGGAAGGCGAGTTGGTGCCACGGTGCTCAATAGAGCTAATAGGAGCTGCCAGGGTGAAAAAAGCCCTAAATCACTTTTGTGATTACTTCAAAACTACGGCAAGCAGCTGGAACATATGGTAATATTGTATTAATATTTTGCAATGAACTAGCTTTTATAAGAAAAAGTAATGTTAAAAATGTAATGTGTCCAGCCTAATACTGGATAATCAAGGGGACTGACTTTGCTGTGAAGTTCAGATGGGCATCCTATCTCTCTTTGAACTGTGTAGTAGTTTCCCCAGTTGAAAACGTATCCCTTCAGCATAAACATGGGGTTGACATTTGCTATTTGTTTGTACCAGAAGAGATATGGTGATTGAGAAGTTTTATCAAATAGACAAGTGATTGTTGTTAGTTGTCGTTCTACGACCATTACATCTTCTGTTGGCTGTCTTACATTCTCTTCTGCTCTGCACACTGAAAATAAAGATAAATATATCTTGACAACATATAATAATAATGTATATAAATAAAAATGAACAAATGCACAGAAAGAGACAGATGAACAGAGTGATGTTATACCAAAGCAGCATGCAGCCAGAACATACAGGATCAGACAATTTCTCATGACTAGTCAGTCAGTTTGAAGTGGACAAGGTAAGGAGCAGAACAATGTTGATCTATCTATCACAGAGCTTTGACACCCTCTGTCCTGCTGTCAACCTTGGTCCACAACTGGGGGCTGATACAACTGGAACACCAGCTACCGACTACCATCCACGTCAAAACCCTCGTACCAAACTCTACCTACTAGAGTGAAGAAGAGAGAAACACTATATCGCCTGGTGTGTGCACACAGCACAGGTGTGACCACACTTCTCTGATCTAAACCTCTGTCATATGATATCAAATTGTGGTTGATGTATAATTATGCTCCAGACAACAACAAAGCATTTTTGGTCTGCAAGTATTTGTACAGTGCTTTATACACTTTGTATCACTGTGTTGAGTCAAGAGCACAGTAGTAGAGAGCTGTGTCTGCCAGGGTTAGATGTTGTATGATCAGTTCAGTTGATTTCTGAGACGTTTTGGATGTGTATCTCATATCAGGGATATGTTCACTGGTACTTGATCTGGCACCTTTATAGAGTAGAAACTGAGGAGCCTGGTTAGGATATTGCCTGTACCAGTAAAGCCAAGGTCCGTTTTGGCTTGTATCATATGAACAGCTCAGAGTCACAGATTCTTCCTCTGACTTGATGACTTCATGGCTTAAAGAAGTAATTTCATTCGCAGCTATCAGTTCTGTGAGAAAAATAGAGTAAAAAAATTTAACAAATTATAGGAGCTACATGATGTAATAATATTGTATATAAATAAATGAACAAATGTATAGAAAGAGACAGATGAACAGAGTGATGTTATACCAAAGCAGCATGCAGCCAGAACATGCAGGATCAGCCAATTTCTCATGACTAGTCAGTCAGTTTGAAGTGGAAAAGGTAAGGAGCAGAACAATGTTGATCTATCTATCACAGAGCTTTGACATCCTCTGTCCTACTGTTGATGCTTCATGTTGTTCTGTATTACATGCAGTAGTAGACCATGGGGGGTGTCTGTCTGTATGGTATCCTCTGATTCAGGGGTGTGTGTGCTTTGTTAGGTTGTCCCCTTCAGGTTGACTTTCATACTACACCACCAAGCGGTGTGAATTGTGAGGAGGGATAACTACAAACATCAATATTTTAGCACTTTGTCATATTCCCAAGTGCTTTTCCAAACAATATTAAAAAATACCTGTCTAAATTAAATTGAAGACTACTGATTGAAAAGTGAAGAATACATATTTCTCACAGTTCATTGAATATGAAGACAGATAAACTCTAGACCACCTGGTGATTGAACACAGCACAGGTGTGACTACAGTTCTCTGATCTTAACCTCTGCCATTATGATATCAAATTGTTGTTGATCCACACAACAACAAAGGATTTTTGATCTGCATGTTTTTGTACAGCATCTAATAGACTTCGTATCACTGGGTATAATCCCTGAGAGCACAGTAGTAGAGAGCTGTGTCTGCCAGGGTTAGGCTTGTTATGACCAGTTCAGTTGATGTCCGAGACATTTTGGATGTATATCTCTTATCAGAGATGTGTTCACTTCCGCTCTGTGATCTAGCACCTTTATACAGTAGAAACTGAGGAGCCTGGTTAGGATAATGCCGGTACCAGTAAAGTAGAATATAATCGCTTCTTGTTTCATATGTACATCTCAGAGACACTGATGATCCCTCAGTGGGGGTGTACTCCTCCTTGTCAGGAGTCACACTGTCTCCAGATACCATTCCTGCAGGAAGAAAAATACATAATAAAGCTGATTGAAAACACATGCATATTTTTCACATGTAAATGACTTAACTTTATCAAAATATGTTTTACTACCAATACCATAATGTAATAATCTGATTATAAGGATGCAAGGAGTTCAAATGTTTAGGTATTGTTTACCTGTAGTCATAATCAGAATGACCAATACACTGATCATTCTGACCACAGTAGCACACAGCAAAGTCAGACAGCTGTACCCACTTAATAACCAAGGGGACTGATTTGGAGTCTGCATTGAGATGGGAATCAAATCTCTCGCTGAACCCAGAGGCATTTGTCGTTCCAAAAGAAAAGCGCCCCAGGGAAGCCATTTACTTCATGCTTATACCAGAACGGTATCAAATGCATCAAATTGACAGTCCAGTGTGACCTGTTCTCCCTCAGTAGCGATCACATCTCCTGGTGGCTGAATGACTGAGTCTTGTCCTCTGCATTCTGGAAAATAATGTAATACACATTTGTATTAAGGAGAAAATATAAAAACATATGAATTTAATACTGGCAGTGTTATACTGAAAAATATGTTTGAAAAAAGAAAGGGACTGGAGCAAAGGCAGTAAACTAATACGGAAAATAATATCATACCATAAAAAAATACAGCAAGAATCAGTACATTTCTCATCAAGGAGTCCATGCCTACTGAAAGATGGGTAGGTGAGGAGAGAGCAAACTTGTGTCATTGTCACAAGTGTAGAGAGGAGTAAGCAAGAGGCAGTCACAGGTTAGTTTATTGAGTCTATTAAAGCGCTATAATTATAAACGCGGGACGAAACCCAAGGTGCATAATAATTTAGTACACAGGAAATAGTAGGAGAGATTCCTCTCAGGAAAACAAGCAACATTTACAATGACCAACAAAGACAAATGGCAGAGGGAGTATATATACAGTGACAGAGTGGGGATTGGAACCAGGTGAGTGTAATGATGAAGAGACAAGGTTTATGAGTGAAGGGCGTTTGCCAGCAACAGGTTCGGCAGCTGCTAGAAGGCCGGCGACGCCGAACGCCTGAGCTGGACAGGAGGGGGAGACAAAGTGAAGGCTGGTGTGACAGTCATAGGCTTGTGAAACCACTTCTTTCATTCTGCCTTAGGAATCATTGAGGAGGAGCATACACCAGGCTCTCTAAGAGTCTTACTGTTTATCACACTATCAAATCGTTTCTGGAAGGGGGCTGTATATCCTGTTGTCACAGCACAGTAGTACGCCGCAGAGTCAGACAGCTGCAACCTCTGGATTGTCAAGGGGACTGACTTAGAGTCTGCATCGAGATGGGCATCAAATCTCTCCACAAATTCAACTGACTGGTAGTCTAAAAGAAATGTGAGATAATGTCTAGATGCTTTTTTTAGTGGAGATCAAGTTAATAGCTTCCCTGCCTAGGATGATGAGACAGCGGATTGTGCAGTCAGATGGAACAGAGTAAATAGGCATTTAAACGTCATAAATTGGTGGTAACTTGTGGAATGGACACCGGTTTGAATGCACTTTTAACCAGTCAGCATTAGGGATTTCTGGATTGGATCGCTGCTCAATGTCATCTTCATGACTTTGCAGTAGTTCTGAATAGAGACAATTCAGCTCATGACAGCCCTCTATTGATATTGTCTCAAAATGTATGCTCGTCACAAAAACCAATGGAGAAGAATATAACAAGTACTGTCCTTAATCCTCTAAGGAATCAAAACAACACAACAAATGTCTGGCGAATACCAAACATTCCAGAGTAAGAACTTTATACTAATGGTCAAGCATGGTGGTGGTAGTGTGATGGTTTGGGGATGCTTTGCTGCCTCAGGACCTGGACTTCTTGCCTTAATAGAAGGAACCATGAAGTCTGCTCTGTATCAGAGAATTCTACAGGAGAATGTCAGGCCATCTGTCTGTGAGCTGAAGCTGAAGCACAGCTGGGTCATGCAGCAAGACAATGTTCCAAAACACATAATCATGTCTACATGAAAATGGCCAAAAAAATGCAACTAATTTAAAGTTTTGGAATGGCCTAGTCAAAGTCCAGACCTAATCCCAATTGAGATTTTGCGGAAGGACTTGAAATGAGCAGTTCATGCTTGAAAACCCACAAATGTCGCTGAGTTAAAGCAGTTCTGCATGGAAGAGTGGCCTAAATTCCTCCACAGTGACGTGAGAGACTGATCAACAACTACAGGAAGCGTTTGGTTGGAGTCATTGCAGCTAAAGGTGGTACAACCTTTATTATTGAGGGCAAGGGGGAAATTACTTTTTCACACTTGCGCATTGGGTATTGCGTTACTTTGTTTATGAAAATAAATTAAATAAGTATTTGTTCACTGAAGTTCCCTTAATCTAATATCAGGTTTTGGTTGAAGATCTCATAACATTCACTATAAAAAAAAATATGCAAAAGTAGAGAATATTTTAAAGGGGGCAAATACTTTTTTACATCACTGTATTTCCCCTTAAAGGTGCAATATGTAGAAATCTATCTGCCATTTCCTGGTTGGTAAAATTAAAATAGTTTGCCGAATTTCAGTTTATATGACAAATCAAGCAGTCATTGTGTAGAGAATCATTGTACCATCTAAATCGCTGTGAAATATATTTTCCATAACCAAAAATATTGTATTTTCAGGTGTTTGAGGCTGAAGTACAAAACCGAAAGTAAAAGACGCAAAAACAATACTTAAGAACAGGGAGCATAGAAATAGTGTACATAGAACAGATCTACCACTTCTTAGACTTGCTTTGAATGAGAATGACAGATCTATAACTCACATTTCTATGTGAATAAGACAAAAATGGGCCCATCAAGCGCATTTGGTGTCATCATAGTGGTCTCTGACTTGTGTTCGGACTCACTTAGGTGGAACAAACTTAAACTTGCGCCTTTTTCAATGCTGAATTGAATTCATTAAGAAAACAGAATGGTGTCATAATGTATTTTCTTCCCTGAAACATCCTTTCTGATTTTATAAGTAATTCAATAAATAATCATCTGATTACAATATTTTTGCTGGTAATGTAACATATTGCAGTTTTTTGTAATCAGTTACTCCCCAACCTTGGGTCTGGTAGACAACCAAATGTGTTTAGAGTATGTCCCTTTCAACCCTTACATTGTAGCATTGCATTGATGTTATCAATCTATTTAACGCTTCAACACTTAGTTTGTTTAGGATGTTATAAACCAGAGAGAAAAGGTTCCATCATACCGAAGTAGAATACATCAAGATCCAGCCAGATGATCAGACAGAGTACCATGGTTATACAGAACACACTGAGAGTGACTGAGTTACAGTAAGAGGTAGAGATCATCTCTCTCTCTTCCATGTCCATCTCATTCTGTAAATCACCATCAACTGACAGACATGAAGGAGGAGCCTGCTCAGAGAGAGGAAATGTATTGGTCAATATTACCTTGTCAGTATTATATTATCACTCTTTGCAGTTCATTAGAGACAAAGAGAAACACCTACCTCTAGCTCAAATAATATGATAAGTATTGATAATGACATAAATGTTTTATGAAGTGAGTGTGATTAACTTATTTGAAAATACATGTTTGAAAAGGTACACATATTCAATGAATATTCTTCTACTGTATATGCTGGACCAACTAATTAACAAAAATATGTCTCCTGTAATCATATGTACAGTACGAACAGGATCATTTCTGTAGCTCCTCCATTTGCCATAAAACCCGTTCAATGGTGGCTCTTAATGAAGTGTGGTGGAGGTGAGGAAGGTTTGGTTTACTAAATCACTGTAAACATGGCATCAATGGCATTTATATGAGCGGGGACACCGGTGTCGAGGTAATTGAGGTAATATATACTTGTAGGCAGAGTTTTAAAGTGACTATGAATAGATAATAACAGAGTATCAGCAGCATAAGGGGGGGGGGGGGTGCAAATAGTCTGGGTAGGAAGTGCTATTTTCAAATAACACTTGACAGTTACCTTGAATAAACTAAAAGTATGTAATGTAAGACTAATACTCACCAACAAGTGCAGAGAGGAGAAACACTGGGTAGAGAAACATGGTGATGGGTGTAACAGTGTGTTATCAGGAGGCAGAACTGAAGACATCCCACTGTTCCAGTCAGATAGAGGAGAATCATCTCTCTACCTCGCATCTTAGCTCCTCCTATTCAGTAAATGGACCCACATTACATCAACATTATCATCTGTGATGAACAAATATGACTTAATTGATGGATCATCATGAACATGATATCTGATCACTTGTATGCAGATGCGTGCCTATTACATAGTGTTTACTAGTAGGAATTTATTAGTCAGGTTCTTGTCGTGTTTCTGGGTTTCATGTCAACGTGGGCCTCAGAGCACAGTAGTACAGAGCAGTCTCTCTTCAGCAGAGGAGATCTCCAGATCCAAATGGTTTACTCTTCATTGAGTTCCGTAGATATTTGAGTGTTCAGAGGATCTGCTTTCTTTATAATCTCTGTATCCAGGCTGCATCACATCCAGCCGTGTTGGGAGTCCCATAGTGCGGCGCACAATTGGCCCAGCAACATCCGGGTTTGTCCTGGGTAGGCCGTCATTGTAAATAAGAATTTTTCTGACTTGCCTAGTTAAATTAAGGTTAAATACAAAACAAACAAAAAAAATGAGATGTACGGGAGGAACTTTCACCTTTTTCCTGTCTTGGTGATACCAATAGACTTCATCTCCAGCAGTAGCTGTTCTGGAGTAGTTGTAAGACAGGGTAACAGGGGTTCCCTCTAAACAGCAATCTTCTTTCTTGAGTGGAGTGAGGTCTTCACAACCAACACCTGCACAGAGAATAGTTTTAATACACATACATTTAATTGTTAATGAAAATGTATTTAAATTGAATATATTTCAAATGGACAATTATGGCAATGCAGTATATTGAATGTACGGTATTGTATTGTATTGCCTATCAATAAATATGGTCAGGAACAATACAGAATGCAGCAACACCATATTAGATAAACAGAGACAAACTGACAGAAAGATTTCAGCAGTCTCTGAAAGTTTCCTCGTGTTTTTATGTTTCTATACTGTTGTTCAGATCATCCTCCAGACCATAAGTCCCTCCCATTAACATACAGTAGGTATGTTACATATGTATGTCATACAGGATGTCTGTTTCCTCCCATGGTTCTTGACAGGTTTCTGAGTTTCCTGTCACTGTGGTCTCCAGGGCGCAGTAGTACAGAGCAGAGTTTGTAACTTCAGAGGAGATCTTCAGATCCACATGTATGGTCTCTGGAAATACATTTCCCAGGCTTAGCCAGTGCACATTTGAATGGTACAACAAGTCCTGGTGCTCTGCCTCTGTGTTATTGAGCAGCTGGATGAACTGACGATGGTTAAGCCCCCTTGCCTGTTTAAAGTTGAGAAGTTGTACAACCACTTTGACAACATTTTCCAGCTTTAATACACTTTTACACAGGGCTTCCTGATGAATAATACAGTGAAGAAATATAAATTCCTCCGAGTTAGGTCTTTCTTCTTTTACATTGTCTTGTAATCTTTTTAGTAGGCCAATAGTTTTACCGGTTCGATTTGGTGGTCCATCTGTTGTGAGGTTTGCTCCACGGAAGGTACATTTTTTCCAAGCAAGTTAGCGTGCTTGCTTGAAAAATAACGATTGAGATTATATAACTTAAAAACGGCAAAACCTTCTTGGCATATCAGACAAACCGCCTTATGTCCAATATTAGCAAAAAATATATATGTTGCTGTCCATTCTTCTTTGAACACATGAAATTCAAAATTCGCAGCACTCATTTTTCACGCCAAAAGTCATCAAGCCATGAAGTGGCTTTGATGACTGAGCGTATTCTGAATCTGACTGAAGGCCCAAATACAGATGGAGCTGACAGGCTACAGCACCCTCTATTGGAGGATGTATGTATATCATGGAATGAGTAATTTTAGGCCATAAATTGTAACTCAAATATAATAATATTTAATATATTTTAAAAATGTCTCGTGGGCAGGCTTGAAGTGCCCGGCGGGCCCCCTCATAGGTTTAAGGATAATTAGGACAATCAAACTAGGGTATTTGATGCAGTGGTACTTCATTCATGTTATACTTCATATCGAAGAAAAGAGTAAAACATTTATAATTGATCTGGACATGAAGTTAGGGTTAGGGTTATGGCTAGAATAGAGGTGTTTAGTGTTTAAGACATATTCATTAATCTGCCTGTTGATAACTTTCTCCCTGTAATCAGATGTTACAGGTTTTTGTACAGTGTTTCTGGGTTTCCTGTCACTGTGGGCGTCAGAGCACAGTAAAACAGAGCAGAGTCTGTCACTTCAGCAGAGGAGATCTCCAGATCCACACGGGTCTTCTCTTTGTTCAGTTTACCAGAGAAGCGAGAGTCAAGAGAATCAGCTCGCTGTTCAATCCCACTGTAGTGCGAGATGAGCAGAAGATATTGGGGAGCTGATCCTGGAGACTGTTTATACCATAGTAGATTGTTTGCTGAGGAGTAGTTGCAGGAAATAAGAACATTACTACCCACTTCTGCATGTACTTCATGTTGGTTTGGCTCGATAGTCTGCTCATAACTGCCTCCTGCAAATGGGAAGAGATGAACATTGAGTAATTGTTTTATTAAGATTAAAGTGTATTGTTGTAATTTTCTAAACAGAAAACATGACACTACTTTGAAAGCCATAACTTGCCTATTACTGAGAACATAATAATTGACCAGATGAACAACATGGCAGGGGCTGGAAGTCAAACTGACTAATAGCACAACAAAACCTGAATACTCCAAACCAACTTCATCTGCAAGGTTTTCTGTTGATCATTTCTGCTTAGTTTGCCTACAAGCTCCACCCCAAAGTGCAGTTGCTCTAAAGATGCTCAATCTCTCCTCTCATTTGTCCTCTCTTCAGTGATACTGCATCTCTCATTCCCTCCTCTGGTGGGAATGAGGGGAGGGGGGGTCAGGGGGAATGGAGGTAGATCAAATCAAATTAAAGTTTATTTGTCACGTGCGCCGAATACAACAGGTGTAGACCTTACAGTGAAATGCTTACTTACAGACTCTAACCAATAGTGCAAAAAAAGGTGTTAGGTGAACAATAGGTAAGTAAAGAAATAAAACAACAGTAAAAAGACCCATGCCATATACAGTAGCGAGGCAATAAAAGTAGCGAGGCCACATACAGACACCGGTTAGTCAGAGTGATTGAGGTAGTATGTACATGTAGATATGGTTAAAGTGATAATGCATATATGATGAACAGAGAGTAGCAGTAGCGTAAAAGAGAGGTTGGCGGGTGGTGGGTGGCGGGACACAATGCATATAGCCCGGTTAGTCAATGTGTGTGAGGACTGGTTGGTCGGCCCAATTGAGGTAGTATGTACATGAATGTATAGTTAAAGTGACTATGCTTATATGACAAACAGAGAGTAGCAGCAGCGTGAAAAGAAGGTTTGGGGGGGTTGGGGGGAGGCACACAATGCAAATAGTCCGGGTAGCCATTTGATTACCTGTTCAGGAGTCTTATGGCTTGGGGGTATAAACTGTTGAGAAGCCTTTTTGTCCTAGACTGGCACTCCGGTACCGCTTGCCATGCGGTAGTAGAGAGAACAGTCTATGACTGGGGTGGCTGGGGTCTTTGACCATTTTTAGGACCTTCCTCTGACACCACCTGGTGTAGAGGTCCTGGATGGCAGGCAGCTTAGCCCCAGTGATGTACTGGGCCATACGCACTACCCTCTATTTTGCTCCTTTGCATCCCATTATTTCTATCTCTACTTTGCATATTCTTCCACTGCAAATCAACCATTCCAGTGTTTTATTTGCTATATTGTATTTACTTCGCCACCATTTCCTTTTTTGCCTTCACCTCCCTTATTTCACCTCACTTGCTCACATTGTATTTTGACTTATTTTTCTACTGTATTATTGACTGTATGTTTGTTTTACTCCATGTGTAACTCTGTGTTGTTGTATGTGTCGAACTGCTTTGCTTTATCTTGGCCAGGTCGCAATTGTAAATGAGAACTTGTTCTCAACTTGCCTACCTGGTTAAATAAAGGTGAAATAAATAGTGCCTTGCGATCAGAGGCCGAGCAATTGACGTACCAAATCAAATCAAATCAAATTTATTTATATAGCCCTTCGTACATCAGCTGATATCTCAATGTGCTGTACAGAAACCCAGCCTAAAACCCCAAACAGCAAGCAATGCAGGTGTAGAAGCACGGTGGCTAGGAAAAACTCCCTAGAAAGGCCAAAACCTAGGAAGAAACCTAGAGAGGAACCAGGCTATGAGGGGTGGCCAGTCCTCTTCTGGCTGTGCCGGGTGGAGATTATAACAGAGCTATGCCAAGATGTTCAAAATATTCATAAGTGACAAGCATGGTCAAATAATAATCATGAATAATTTTCAGTTGGCTTTTCATAGCCGATCATTAAGAGTTGAAAATAGCAGGTCTGGGACAGGTGGCGGTTCCATAACCGCAGGCAGAACAGTTGAAACTGGAATAGCAGCAAGGCCAGGTGGACTGGGGACAGCAAGGAGTCATCATGCCCGGTAGTCCTGACGTATGGTCCTAGGGCTCAGGTCCTCCGAGAGAGAGAAAGAAAGAGAGAATTAGAGAGAGCCAAGATTTTCAAAATGTTCATAAATGACAAGCATGGTCAAATAATAATCAGGAATAAATATCAGTTGGCTTTTCATAGCCGATCATTAAGAGTTGAAAACAGCAGGTCTGTTACAGGTAGGGGTTCCATAACCGCAGGCAGAACAGCTGAAACTGGAATAGCAGCAAGGCCAGGCGGACTGGGGACAGCAAGGAGTCATCATGCCCGGTTTGCCGTGACGTATGGTCCTAGGGCTCAGGTCCTCCGAGAGAGAGAAAGAAAGAGAGAAGGAGAGAATTAGAGAGAGCCAAGATTTTCAAAATGTTCATAAATGACAAGCATGGTCAAATAATAATCAGGAATAAATATCAGTTGGCTTTTCATAGCCGATCATTAAGAGTTGAAAACAGCAGGTCTGGGACAGGTAGGGGTTCCATAACCGCAGGCAGAACAGCTGAAACTGGAATAGCAGCAAGGCCAGGCGGACTGGGGACAGCAAGGAGTCATCATGCCCGGTTTGCCGTGACGTATGTTCCTAGGGCTCAGGTTCTCCGAGAGAGAGAAAGAAAGAGAGAACGAGAGAATTAGAGAGAGCATACTTAAATTCACACAGGACACTGGATAAGATAGGAGAAGTACTCCAGGTATAACCAACTGACCCTAGCCCCCCGACACATAAACTACTGCAGCATAAATACTGGAGGCTGAGACAGGAGGGGTCAGGAGACACTGTGGCCCCATCAGAAGAAACCCCCGGTTTCCATTCACCTTCACACTCCTGGGCCAGACTACACTCAATCATATGACCTACTGAAGAGATAAGTCTTCAGTAAAGACTTAAAGGTTGAGACCGAGTCTGCGTCTCTCACATGGGTAGGCAGACCATTCCATAAAAATGGAGATCTATTGGAGAAAGCCCTGCCTCCCGCTGTTTGCTTAGAAATTCTAGGGACAATTAGGAGGCCTGCGTCTTGTGACCGTAGCGTACGTATAGGTATGTACGGCAGGACCAACTCGGAAAGATAGGTAGGAGCAAGCCCATGTAACGCTTTATAGGTTAACAGTAAAACCTTGAAATCCAGGCAGTGATACAACCAGTCAGGATGCTCTCGATGTTGCAGCTGTAGAACCTTTTGAGGATCTCAGGACCCATGCCAAATCTTTTTAGTTTCCTGAGGGGCAATAGGCTTTGTCGTGCCGTCTTCACGACTGTCTTGGTGTGTTTGGACCATTCTAGTTTGTTGTTGATGTGGACACAGAGGAACTTGATTCCCCCCATTATTGTATGAATCACATATTAAGTGTTTTTCTACAGTATTTCTGGGTTTCCTGGCACTGTGGCCATCAGGGCTAAGTAGTTCAGAGCAGAGTCTGTCACTTCAGCAGAGGAGATCTCCAGAACCACACATTGGCCTTTTTGTCATGATTTAGATAGAACTCGGGTGTTTCAAATGCAGTTTAAGAGAAAACATTTTCAAAGTTAAAGACAGGTGTACTCATATCATGTGTTGTCTTTGTAATCTTTGATTTGAAAAATAAATACACCTTAACATAATCACACTCAGTTTCAATGAAAATGTCATTACTTACCTATCAAGTCAAAGAAGAGTAAAAATGAACAGAACAACATTGTAGATGGTAGGATGTGTAGAACAAGCACCAGATCCAAACTGGTTCTCTCTTCATTCAGATTAACAGACAGTCGAGGTTCATCAGGTTTAGCTCTTATTACAGAGGGCTTTGAGGTGACTGTAGTGTAGAGGAAGAATTGGGGTGCTGATCCAGGGTACTGTCTGTACCACAGCAGAATATCTGATTTTACTGTATAGTTACAGGAGATCTTAACTCTGCTACCCTCTAAATAATACTCCTCAGGGCTGGTTGGAGTAATATCATCCTCTAAAGTATCACCTACAAGGGCTGAAATCAGTAGAATATAACAGAGTAGCATCATGGTCTATGTTACAGATCAGACATTGATGTCTTATTTAGAAAACAGCAAAACTTAAACTACTATGACTCTGAAATGATAAGTAGGCATATACAATGTTACTCTTCCTCTTTACATAGGTTTTTAAACACCCACCAGGTTTCCTGTCAAAAAGAAAAACCTTGAGATGCACCATCTCCTGTAGGTCATGTCATGTACATATAGAATGTGTCAGGTTAGGTTTTTGTACAGCGTTTGTAGGTTTCCTTTCTCTGTGGGCGTCAGTGCACAGTAGTACATAGCAGAGTCTTTCTCTTTAGCAGAGGAGATCTCCAGATCCACCCGGTTCTTCTCAGCATTCAGTTTGACTGACAGTCGAGGATCCAGACCTGGTGCCAGTGATGGAGACCCCACACCATGCAAGATAAGCAGGATATACTGAGGAGCTGATCCAGGGTCCTGGAGATACCATTGAAGAGAGACATGAAAGGTGCATGAAAGTGTAATATTGCTTCCTGCTGGAGCATACACCTCCTCTCTGATTGGCTTAATGGTCTGACCATTACAGTCACCTGCAGGAGATGCAAAATATGTTATTCTTCTATTTTTACTCTGTTATATATCTATTTTCAATGCATCAGACTTCTTGTTGCTGCTTGATGCCACTGTCAAATCCTCAAAATGCAGGGCTGCACTGAAATATGATTATCTTAGTCTCCCTCTATTGGATTTTGGATAAAACTGTTATTTATCTCAATTTATTTTCTTGATTTTAGGGCACAGACATAGCAGAAGGACCTGACCTGTATATTGTGATTTCATAGGGGAAACATTGCTTGAAGGGCATATCTGTAAGATAATTAATCTATTCAACATCAGACAATTCATTAACCTCTCTGGGATCGTTCGGGACGTGAGCGTCCCACCTCACCAACAGCCAGTGAAATTGCAGGGCGCCAAATTCAAACAACAGAAATCTCATAATTAAAATTCCTCAAACATACAAGTATTATACACCATTTTAATATATAAACTTAAAGTTCATCTTTATGTCCAAAAACTTCATTTGAAATAGCATTGTCTCGAACAAAACATCCTGTGAAAATGCAGAGAGCCGCATCAAATTACAGAAATACTCATCATAAACATTGATGAAAGATACACGTGTTAGACATACGATTAAAGATACACTTCTTGTTAATCCAGCTGCTGTGTCCGATATCAAAAAGACAGCAAACCATGTGATTATTTTAGGTCAGTGCCTAGCCACAGAAAACCATACAGACATTTTCCAACCAAGGAGAGGTGTCACAAAAGTCTGAAATAGCGTTAAAATGAATCACTTACCTTTGATCTTCAGCTGATGGCACGCCCAGGTCTCCATGTTAGACAATAAATGTTTGTTTTGTTCGATCAAGTTCCTCTTTATGTCCAAATACCTCCTTTTTGTTTGCGCGTTTAGTCCAGTAACCCAAATGCACAATGCGCGGGCACAAAGTCCAGACGAAAAGTCAAAAAAGTTCCATTAAAGTTCGTAGAAACATGTCAAACGATGTATATAATCAATCTTTAGGATGTTTTTATCATAAATCTTCAATAATATTCCAACCGGACAATTCCGTTGTCATTAGAAAGGAAAGAGAACGAGTGTCGCGCTCACGGCCACACGCGAGACTAAACTAATGTCTTTCAGCTTGACCACTTGTTGAAACAGCTCTTATTCAATCCCCTTTCACAATACAAGCCTGAAACAACTTCTAAAGACTGTTGACATCTACTGGAAGCCTTAGGAAGTGCAATCTGACCCCACAGACACAGGATATTGGATAGGCAATCACTTAAAAAAACTACAAACCTCAGATTTCCCACTTCCTGGTTGGATTTTTCTCAGGTTTTTGCCTTCCATATGAGTTCTGTTGTACTCACAGACATCATTCAAACAGTTTTACAAACTTCAGAGTGTTTTCTATCCAAATCTACTAATTATATGCATATTCTAGCTTGTAGGCCTGAGTAGCAGGCAGTTTACTCTTGGCACCTTTTTATCCAAGCTACTCAATACTGCCCCCCAGTCCCAAAGAAGTTAACCTCTAACGAGCCTCTACCCCGGGTCCGGGAGCACCCCCCATCCCCCCACACACTGATTAGCATAGCTAGCATAGCTTCACAAGTAGATAGTAGCATCTAAATATCATTAAATCACAAGTCCAAGACACCAGATGAAAGATACAGATCTTGTGAATAAAGCCACCATTTCAGATTTTTAAAATGTTTTACAGGGAAGACAAAATATGTAAATCTATTAGCTAAACACGTTAGCAAAATACACCACTATTCTAACTCCATCAGTTTCTTACTCCTTCAGGTGCTATCACCAATTCGGCTCAACTAAGATATTGATATCCACTAACCAAGAAAAAACCTCTTCAGATGACAGTCTGATAACATATTCATGGTATAGGATTTTTGTTAGAAAAAAGTGCATATTTCAGGTAGAAATCACAGTTTACAATTGCACCCACCATCACAAATCGACTAGAATTACTAGATAGAGCAACGTGTATGACCAATTTACTCATCATAAAACATTTCATAAAAATAGACAAAGCATAGCAATGGAAAGACCCAGTTCTTGTGATTTCAGACCATATTTCAGATTTTCTAAGCGTTTTTCAGCGAAAACACAATAAATCGATAAGTTAGCATACCACATGTGCAAACGTTACCAGAGCATCGATTCCAGCCAAAGAGCGCTATAACGTAATCACCGCCAAAATATATTAATTTTTTCACTAACCTTCTCAGAATTCTTCCGATGACACTCCTGTAACATCATTTTACAATATACATATACAGTTTGTTCGAAAAGGTGCATATTTAGCCATACAAAACCGTGGTTACACAATAAAAATACTAGGAAATCAAGCCTCAATATGTCTGACGTCATCTATCAGAGTGATCTAGTTTAATTGAAAGCTAATCATATACTTGACTAAAAAATACAGGGTTGACAGCAATCGAAAGACAAATTAGTTCTTAATGCAACCGCTGATTTACATTTTTAAAATTATCCTTACTTTTCAATACAGGGTTCGCCAAGTGAAGCTATACCAAACAAAATGGCGAAATATGCGTTTAAAATATTTCGACAGAAACACGATTTATCATATTAAATATTGCTTACTTTGAGCTGTTCTTCCATCAGATTCTTGGGCAATGTATCCTTTCTATGTTATAAACGTCTTTTGGTCGATAGATGTCCTCTGTCCTTCGAAATATCCACTAACGATCGAACGGGACCCCAAAACGTGTCCAAACTTTCAGAGTGCACAACAAAGAAATTCCTCAAAATCGCACTAAACGGATATAAATTGCTATAAAACGGTTCAAATTAACTACATTATGATGTTTTTAACAACTATAACGACTGAAAACATGACCGGAGAAATATTGCTGGTTAGAAAACGATTTGGAACGAGGCAAGTCCGATGGCCTTCACGCTTCAGGCGCACGACGAGAAAGGGCGGTCCCTAAACATTTTGTGGTTTTATAATGGCTGTGAATGTCCCATCGATTTCATTCAAAACGTGATGACGTACAGACACCCAGAGGAAGACGTAGGCAGTGTCGGTTTCTTCATAGCATTCACTGTCGCCTTAAAAACAGACCCCAGATCAGGGGTAAAAATTTCTGAAATCTGAACCCTGTCATGAAAAGTGCTGTAGAAATTGTTCTGTACCACTCAGAGACAAAATTCCAACTTCTATAGAAACTAGAAGGTGTTTTCTATCCAATAATAACAATAATATGCATATTGTACGATCAAGAATTTAGCACGAGGCAGTTTAATTTGGAGACACAAATATGCTAATGCGGAACAGCACCCCCTATAGTTGCAAGAAGTTAACAGTTTCGGAAACTTTAGAGTGTTTTCTATCCAAATCTACCAATTATATGCATATCCTAGCTTCTGGGCCTGAGTAACAGGCAATTTACTCTGGGCACACTTTTCATCCAAACTTCCCAATGCTGACCCCTATCCCAATGAAGTTAATTCACAGTTATTTTTGTTTTCCTATTTATATCTAGAATTTACAGTATAAATCTGCAACATATACAGATAACCGAATGAGTTTTTGTCACTTTTTCATTTGTTTCAACATTTTATTATTGTTTATTGAAAATAATTCACTGTTCCCTTCCAGCCTACATGTATATGTTTTGTCTATTGAAGGTAACCTAATAATGAACATGTTTCTCTTAGGGGATGTCAGTGTTTTCAGTTCACATTTTTGTAGTGTGTCTGGGTTTCCTTTCACTGTGGGCTCCAGGGCACAGTAGTAAAGAGCAGAGTCTGTTACTTCAGCAGAGGAGATCTCCAGATCCACACGGTTGTCCTCTTTTTCATGTGTGAGTGTCCATTTTGTGCTATCAGTGTTGGTTATGATCCCAGAGTAGTCCACTATGAGAAACTGTGGAGAGGATCCAGGGTGTTGGAGGTACCATAACAGACAGGTGTCACGCCCTGACCTTAGTATTCTTTGTTTTCTTTATTATTTTTGGTTAGGTCAGGGTGTGACAAGGGTGATATATGTTTTACCCTGTCTAGGGTTTTTGTATGTTTATGGGGTTGTCTAGGTGTTTTGTATGTCTATGGTTGCCTAGATTGGTTCTCAATTAGAGGCAGCTGTTTATCGTTGTCTCTGATTGGGAACCATATTTAGGCAGCCATATTCCTTGAGTATTTCGTGGGTGATTGTCTATGGTTAGTAGCCTGTGTCAGCACTTATTATATAGCTTCACGTTTGTTTTGTTGTTTTTGTATAGTTCGTTCTGTGTTCTTTCTTCATTAAAGAAGATGTATTCAAACCACGCTGCGCTTTGGTCTCATCGCTATAACGAACGTGACAACAGGAGAGTTTAACAATACTACCCTGCATAATATCCACTACATCTCTGTCTAGAGCAATTACATCTTCAACACTTGTACCTGTAAAAAGAAAAACATGGATTACTGAGTCAATGTAGACACCGTACAGTATATCCACACTTGGTGTTTCAAAGTGTATTATCACTTGATTATGATAATATCATATTGTAATGAATACTGGACAGTGTACATTCTGTTAGTACACATTCAGTTAATGGAGAGTTTATTCTTACCTACAAGTGCACAAAAACAAGACTGAATAGAGCAGCATCATAGTCACTGGGTGTTAGACAGAGACTTCTCTGTAAAATTATCTTCTCTTGGAACATTCACTCTCTGGTTGAATCAGTTCCTCTCATTACATGTTATGTATAAAACTAAGCTCCTCCTCTTGACACAATAGAATGGGTGCATGTTGACTCCACTTGAAGGCACTATTGTCAAATGCAACTTGGAACTACAGAGTAGAAATACTCTCTCAGGCGATGTTAGGTTTTTGTACAGTGTTTCTGAGTTTCCTGTCACTGTGGGCCTCAGAGCACAGTAGAACAGAGCAGAGTCTGTCACATCAGCAGAGGAGATCTCCAGATCAACACGGGTCTTCTCTTTGTTCAGTTTACCAGAGAAGCGAGCATCAAGCGAATCAGCTCTATATTCAGTCCCAGTGGAGTGCGGGATGAGCAGAAGATATTGGGGAGCTGATCCTGGAGACTGTTTATACCATAGTAGATTGTACGCTGAGGAGTAGTTGCATGAAAGAAGAACATTACTACCCACTTCTGCATACACTTCATGTTGGTTTGGCTCTATTGTCTGCTCATAGGTGTCACCTGCAAATGTGAAGAGATGAACATTGAGTCATTTTCTATATATTTTTTTATTTATCGTTGTAATTTTCAAAACAGAAAACATGTCACTACTTTGAAAGCCATAACTTACCAATTACTGAGAACATAGTGATTGACCAGATGAACAACATGGCTGGGGTTGGAAGTCAAACTGACTAATAGTACAACAGAAGCCGAATACTCCAAACCAACTTCATCTGCAAGGTTTCATTGTTGATAATTTCCGCTTAGTTTACCTACAAGCTCCACCCCAAAGTACAGTTGCTATAAAGATGCTCAATGTCTCCTCTTCTCTCCACTTCTCTCCTGCCCTCTCCTCTCATTTGTCCTCTCTTCAGTGATACTGCATCTCTCATTCCCTCTACTGGGTAGTGTAGGAGGTAGACTCCCTCCATTTTACTGTATGAATCCCATATGAAAGGATTTTGTACAGTGAATCTGGGGTTCCTGTCACTGTGGCCGTCAGGGTGTAGTACTATAGTACAGAGCAGAGTCTGTCACTTCAGCAGAGGAGATCCCCAGATCCACACGGGTTCTCTCTTCATTCAGATTATTAACAGACCTTAGAAGACAAAGAAAATTCCAGACCTGTCACTCCAAAAGCTCTCATTCGACCTCAGATCAAGCTAGACACCCCATTCCACCTTCCACTGCCTGTTGACATCTAGTGGAAGGCGTATGAAGTGCATGCATATCGATAAATAAAAGCCAGTTGAATAGGCAGGCCCTGAAATAGAGTCTCGTTTCCAGATTTTTCACTTCCTTTATGGAAGTTTGCTGCAAAATGAGTTCTGTTTTACTCACAGATATAATTCAAACAGTTTTAGAAACTTCTGAGTGTTTTCTATCCAATAGTAATAATAATATGCATATTGTATGATCTAGAAAAGACTACGAGGCCGTTTCATTTGGGCGCGATTTTTTCCAAAGTGAAAACAGCGCCCCCCTATTGACAAGTTAACCCATTTCAACTTGGTGCTATAAGGTTCTATCTGCAATCCAATCACAAGCCTGAGCAAATAAAGACAGACCAATCAGAACACGTCATTGCCATCTCTCTCTAAGTATGGTCTAAGCTGATCTACCCAGCAATAATGGCATGTAAGCAAAATAACAACACTGTCATTAGTCTTAAAGTAAATGATGTTGTCACATGGTTGTTCAGTGATGATAGTAATTTGCCTGATGATAATAATACATTTCCTAATGTATTTGACGAGGTGTTACTACTCTATCTTGGTCAAATAGTATTACCATATTATTTATGTATTCAAATAGCTATAGTTTTTTTAACTGAACATGTCTAATTCAGAAGTGTCAGATAGAACCAATATTGACATTTCAGAGGAGTAAGGTTATGTCTGTAATTGCAACACCTTAAACAAACTATCACAGTCAATGTCCCATAATTATCATAGGATACAAAGAGCAAGACAAACTGTTACAATATAGAAATGGGTGTGCTCGCTTGATTCCTGTCTTAGTGGCAGCAGGCCTAGACCATGCAGCACAGAACAGAGGGGATGTTCAAATACTGTAAACAAGTCATTTTAGAGTTGAAAGCAACACTTACTTGGTAATGCGGCCCCCTTGTGGTTGATGCTGGTTTTTCCAATACTATGTACACAATACTGAATATTACTTTATTCTTAATTCATCTAAGTAACACTACTAGGCCAACTCTAAAAATAAAACAATGGTCTATTTTCTAATCTATGACATTTTGTAATGGCATTTTAATGTCTCTTAAGTCTACATTTACAACCTGGTCTCAGAGCATTTTATATTATCCTGTAAGTAAAGCCGAACCAGTCCATTTAGCATGATATTTCATGCTAATTTGAGTGTCCCGGATTTACATTTACTATGTTACTTCTAGTCTATGGGACAAAGATGACATTTAGAGCTGAATTGGAAGAGGTAACATTTTTGGCATAAAAAATGACTTACTCTACAATCATCATTATCATTGCAATGATTGTCACCATCTGCTACCACTAGTCTTGGTAGTATCAAGGAGGTAGTGCGAAAGTTACTGTGTCAATTTCAAAGTGGTGCTGTATACTGTAGACAGGTGTATTGTGACTATGTTTTTGTAAAGGGGTTGTGTATCCTGTTGTCACAGTGGGCCTCAGAACACAGTAGTACCTAGCAGAGTCAGACAGCTGCACCCTCTGGATCGTCAAGGGGACTGATTTGGAGTTGGCATCTAGATCGGCATGAAATCTCTCCTTGAACTCAGCAGCATTGTCCCCAGTTCCAAAATTGAACCGCATAAGTATATACTTGGGGAAGTCGTTTGCTCCCTGTTTGTACCAATATAGATATGGACTTGGATCGTCTGTTTCATAATGACAGGCAAGTGTTATTTGTCCTCCTTCAGTAGCCGTCACAACTCCTTTTGGCTGTAACACTCTGTCTCCTCTGCATTCTGGAGAGAAATTATATACGTTGAAAAAATTAAGGCTTTTTGATTTATACCCATTAAATCATTGGGAGCATATAAAGTGAGCAACTTTCTCTATTTTTCACGACAACATAAAGGGATTATAAAGCAATGGCAGTAAGCAAATCAAAAAAATTATCATACCCCAACAAAATGCAGAAAGAATTAGAATATTCTTCAGCCAAGATTCCATGTCTACTGTGAGATGTGTAGGTAAGGAGAAAGAAAACACACTTGTATGTGTCAAACTTTTGAAACCACTTTAACTCTGCCTTAGGAAGCATTGAGGAGGAGCTTCCACTAGGCTCTCTAAGAGTCTTATATCACACTATCAAATAGTTGTTGTAATGAGGCTGTATATCCTGTTTTCACAGTGCGCCTCAGAGCACAGTAGTACACAGCAGAGTCAGACAGCTGCACCCTCTGGATCATCAAGGGGACTGACTTGGAGTCTGCATCGAGATGGGCATCAAATCTATCCTTGAACTCAGTGGCATTTTTACTTCCAAAAGAAAAACGTCCCACATGAACTTTGGGAAGCCATTTACTTCATGCGTGTACCAGAACAGGTTGAGATTTCTAGTATAATCTGCATCAAATTGACAGCCCATTGTGACCTGTTCTCCCTCAGTAACAATCACATCTCCTGGTGGCTGAATGACTGAGTCTTCTCCTCTGCATTCTGGAAAACAATGTAATACACATTTGTATTAGGAGGAAAATAATCAAGCAACATGATTGAGGAAATAAAAGTATAAACTTAACACTGGTTGTATTGTAGTGAGAAATATATGTTTGATAAAGAAAAGAATGAGAGCAAAGGCAGAAAACAAATCATTAAAATAATATTATAATACCATAACAAAATGCAGCAATAATCAGTAAATGACTCAGCCAGGGTTCCACGCCTGCTACTGTGAGATCAGTGGGAGAAGAGTAATACCACTCTGATGTAACTAGGCAATGATGAGATGATGAAATCCTTGTCTCCTCCTCTTTCTGTGTATCGTCAGCTTTTGAAATTGTCTTAACACTCTAACCTGAGTGTTTGTACAGTGTCTGAATCTCTTGTTGTCACATTGGACATCAGAGCACAGTAGTACACAGCAGTCAGACAGCTGCAACCTCTGGATCGTCAAGGGGACAGAGCTAGATGTGAAATTCAACCTGGAATCAAACCTCTTCTTGAACTCCTTCACTATTGCTCACAGTAACATGTCCACTGCTGGTCAACAGCCTCTTCACCTTTGCAATCTGAAAAAGTAGTTCAATTAGTTTTACTTATTTTTTATAAAAATTAATAGGCTAAGAGAATAGGCACTATATGTCACGCCCTCCAGGTGTCGCCCATCTTCCCCACTTATCCTCTAGGTATTAATACCTGTGTTTTCTGTCAGTCTGTGCCAGTTTGTCTTGTTTGTCAAGCTTACCAATGTCTTTTCCCAGCCTCCCTTTTTCTCATCATCATGGTTTTTGACCCTTGCCTTTCCTGACCCTGTACCCGCCTGTCTGACCACTCAGCCTGTCCCTGACCCTGAGCCTGCCTGCCGTCCTGTACCTTGCTCATACTCTGGATTATTATCGACCACTGCCTGCCTTGACCTGTCATTTGCCTGCCCCTATTGTTACAATAAACATTGTTACTTCACACGGTCTGCACTTAGGTCTCACCTTGATCCCTGATACTATACCGTACCAAAATAGCATGCAGCCAGGATAAGTAAAGTATTCCTAAGCCAAACTACCATTATGATTAATGTATACAGTAAGAATAAGAATATACTGACCACGTTTACTCCACACACAAAGCTCTCCCCCGCCCTCCATTTGGCAAATCTGACCATAATTCTATCCTCCTGATTCCTGCTTACAAGCAAAAACTAAAGCAGGAAGTACTCAGTGACTCAGTCAATAAAAAAGTCTCAGTCAATAAAAAAGTGGTCAGATGAAGCAGATGCTAAGCTGCAGGACTGTTTTGCTAGCACAGACTAGAATATTTTCCAGGATTTCTCCGATGGCATTGAGGAGTACACCACATCAGTCACTGGCTTCATCAGTAAAGACGACGATGACTTCGTCCCCACAGTGACCGTACATATATACCCCAAGCAGAGGCCATGGATTACAGGCAACATCCGCACTGAGTTAAAGTGTAGAGCTGGACACTAACCCGGAAGCTTATAAGAAATACCGCTATGCCCTCTGACGAACCGTCAAACAGGCAAAGCATCAATACAGGACTAAGATTGAATCGTACTACACCGGCTCCGACGCGCGTCGGATGTGGCAGGACTTGCAAACTATTACAGACTACAAAGGGAAGCACAGCCACGAGCTGCCCAGTGACACGAGCCTGCCAGACAAGCGAAATTACTTCTATGCTCACGTCGAGGCAAGTTACACTGAAACATGCATGAGAGCATCAGCTGTTCCGGACGACTGTGTGATCACACTCGCCGTAGCGGTTATTGGTGGTTATTACTGCATTGTCGGAACTAGAAGCACAAGCATTTCGCTACACTCGCATTAACATCTGCTAACCATGTGTATGTGACAAATAACATTTGATTTGATTTGAGTAAGACCTTTAAACAGGTCAACATTCACAATGCGGCAGGGCCAGACGGATTACCAGGACGTGTACTCCGTGCATGCGCTGACCAACTGGTAAGTGTCTTCACTGACATTTTCAACCTGTCCCTGACTGAGTCTGTAATACTAACATGTTTCAAGAAGAACACCATAGTCCCTGTGCCCAAGGATATCTGCCTATGCTGAAGACATATTTCAGTTGAATACATTCAGTTGGACAACTGACTAGGTATCCCCTTTTCTCTTTCCTTTAAATGACTACCGACCCATAGCACTCACATCCGTAGCCATGGTGCTTTGAAATGATGGTCATGTCTCACATCAACACCATTATGGTAGAAAACCTAGGCCCACTCCAATTTGCATACCGCCCCAAAAGATCCACAGATGATGCAATCTCTATTGCACTCAACACTGCCCTTTCCCACCTGGACGAAAGGAACACCTATGTGAGAATGCTATTCATTGACTACAGCTCAGCGTTCAACACCATAGTGCCCTCAAAGCTAATCACTAAGCTAAGGACCCTGGGACAAAACACCTCCCTCTGCAACTGGATCCTGTACTTCCTGACAGGCCGTCCCCAGGTAGTAAGGGTAGGTAACAACACACCCGCCACGCTGATCCTCAACATGGGGGACCCTCGGGGGTGTATGCTCAGTCCCCTCCTGTACTCCCTGTTCACTCATGACTGCATGGCCAGGCACGACTCCTACACCTTCATCAAGTTTGCCGATAACACAACAGTGGTAGGCCTGATTACCAACAACAATGAGATAGCCTACAGGGAGGAGGTCAGGGACCTGACCGTATGGTCACAGGACACCAACCTCTCCCTCAACAAGATCAAGACAAAGGAGATGATTGTGGACTACAGGAAAAGGAGGACCGAGCACGCCCCCATTTTCATTGACGGCCACAAACCGCAAGGCACTAGAGAGGGTAATACGTACGGCCCAGTACATAGCTGGGGCCAAGCTTGCTGCCATCCAGGACCTCTATACCAGGCGGTGTCAGAGGAAGGCCCTAAAAATTGTCAAAGACTCCAGCCACTGTCATGCCCTGACCTTAGAGATCCTTTTTATGTCTCTATTTGGTTTAGTCAGGGTGTGATTTGGGGTGGGTATTCTATGTTCTATTATTTGTATTTCTATGTTTTGGCCGGGTAGGGTTCTCAATCAGGGACAGCTGTCTATCGTTATCTCTGATTGAGAACCATACTTAGGTAGCCCTTTTTCCCACCTGTCTTTGTGGTAAGTTGACTTTTTTGTGGCACATAGCCTTAAGCTTCACGGTTTGTTTTGTATTGTTCATTGTTTTTGTCTGCATTTCCAATAAAAAAAGGAATATGTACGCTGACCACGCTGCACCTGGTCCTCTTCATTCAACAGCCGTGACAGCCACCTTAGTCATGGACTGTTCTCTCTGCTACCGCATGGCAAGCGGTACCGGAGCGCCAAGTCTATGTCCAAAAGGCTTCTTAACAGCCTCTACCCCCAAGCCATAAGACTCCTAAACTGCTAATCAAAGGGCTACCCAGACTATTTGCAATGTACCACATCCCTCTTTTGCGCTGCTGGTACTCTCTGTTTATTATCTATGCATAGTCACTTTAACTCTACCTACATGTACATATTACCTCAATTACCTCGACTAACCGGTGCCCCCCGCACATTTACTCTGTACAGGTAACCCCTGAATATAGCCTCGCTATTGTTATTTTACTGCTGCTGTTGAATTATTTCTTACTTTTTTCTTATATTCTATTTTGTACTTATCTTTTTTTACTTAACACTTATTTTTCTTAACTGCATTATTGGTTAAGGGCTTGTAAGTAAGCATTTCACTGTAAGGTGAAATACCTGTTGTATTCGGCGCATGTGACAAATATAATTTGATTTGATTTGATACACTTCATGTTCCATCCACTGTGGCTGAGAAGTCTCGTATGTGTGGCTCAACACATTAGGGATGGAGCTAATTGTATATTCAATTTAGTTGAACTGCCAGAAGGATTCCCTGGTCTGGATCCGGGGTATTGACGGTACCATTGTAGATTGTTAACATTGCCCTTGTAGTTGCAGGAGAGAGTGATGTCTGTTCCTTGGAGAGCATTGACTTCAGGCTTCATCTGCAACAATATAAGTATTGCGATTCAAAATGTTAATTCCAAATTAAGTTGAATGTTGATTGAAAAATGTCTGGATTAGATGTCCCTATAACAGACAGACATGATAACAGTAACAATTACAAATTTAGAGTACTACTACCATTTAGTTTTTATGGAATCATTAATTGAACGCAGGAAACTCTAAATGTCATTTGGTTAAAGCTGAGAGCTTAACACTCTATAAAACTCCTCAGGACTGGTTGGAGTAATATCATCCTCTAAAGTATCACCTACAAGGGCTGAAATCAGTAGAATAAAACAGAGTAGCATCATGGTCTATGTTACAGATCAGACATACATGTGTTATTTAGAAAACAGCAAAGCCAAAACACTGCTATGACTCTGAAATGATAAGTAGTCATATACAATGTTACTCCTCCTCTTTACATAGGTTTTTAAACACACCCACCAGGTTTCCTGTCAAAAAGAAAAACCTTGAGATGCACCATCTCCTGTAGGTCATGTCATGTACATATAGAATGTGTCAGGTTAGGTTTTTGTACAGCGTTTGTAGGTTTCCTTTCACTGTGGGCGTCAGAGCACAGTAGTACATAGCGGAGTCTTTCTCTTTAGCAGAGAAGATCTCCAGATCCACACGGTTCTTCTCATCATTCAGTTTGACTGACAGTCGAGGATCCAGACCTGGTGCCAGTGATGGAGACCCAACACCATGCAGGACAAGCAGGATATACTGAGGAGGTGATCCAGGGTCCTGGAGATACCATTGAAGAGAGACTGCAGATGAGTAGATGCATGAAAGTGTAATATTGCTACCTGCTGGAGCATACCCCTCCTCTCTGATTGGCTCAATGGTCTGACCATTACTGTCACCTGCAAGAGATGCAAAATATGTTATTATTCTATTATTACTCTGTTATAGATCTATTTTCAATGCATCAACACTTAGTTTAGATTCAACAAAAAAAATCTAAATTGACTGATAATAGTAGATGACTTACATGCAAGCACTTAAAGCAAAATAAATGTTGGGATTTACATTATGGCTGAAACTGGAAGTTAAAATGATAACACAAAGCACAGCAAGATTTGTGTATACTAAAAAAACATCCTCCTCCTTCTAGTTCTGAATGGACCATCTCTTCTCAAACCTTTGAAGCCCCACCCCAAAATACAGAGAGTTGTCAGATGAGCAGAAGTAACAGCAGACGTCTTGCTGCTGCTTGATTGCAGGGCTGCACTGAAATATGATTATCTTAGTCTCCCTGTATTGTATATTGGATAAAACTGTGTTATTTATATCCATTTATTTTCTTGATTTTAGGGCAACAGCCTTGGCAGAAGGACCTGACTGACCTTCTCTGATTTCAGAGAGCGGAACCATTGCTTGAATGGAAGATTTATAAGATAATTAATCTATTCAACATGAGGCAATTCATTCATTCACAGTTTATTTTGTTTTCCTATTTATATCTAAAATCTAAAGTGTAAATCAGTAACACAATCAGATATCCTTTTCCAATATTTGTATCTATTATTATTGTTTCTTGAAAATCTTTGATTGTTCATTTTCAGTGTATATGTGTTTTGCCTATAAAAAGGTAATGACGAAATTCAAAATGAGGGAATATTTGGGGGATGTCAGTTTTCTTGCCAGGTTTTTGTACAGTGTGCACAGGTTTCATGCCACTGTGGGTTGCAGGGCACAGTAGTACAGAGCAGAGTCTGACAGCTGCACTCTCCAGATCGTCAAGGGGACAGATTGTGTCTTGGCATTTAGACTTGCATCAAATATCTCCTTGAACCCTGCAGCATTGTCTCCAGATCCAAAATAATAACTTCTCAGCATATGTTTAGGGAAGTCATTTGCTTCTAATTTCAACCAAAATAGATATGCATTATTAGCACTGGTGTTATATTGACAACTCAGTGTTACCAGTCGTTCTTCTGCAGCAATCACACCTCCTGGTTGCTGTTGGACATGGTCTCCTGTGCACTCTGGGGAAAAAATTAAGACTGAGTGATAAAGATAGAAAGATATTAGAAATTATAAAACTAGAGTTCAAATTAGTTAAATATGAGATAAACCAATGAGAGAAAAGGTTCCATCATACCGAAGCAGAATATATCAAGAACCAGCCAGATGATCAGCCAGAGTACCATGGTTACAGAACACACTGAGAGTGACTGTGAGTTACAGTAAGAGGTAGAGATCCTCTCTCTCTCTTCCATGTCCATATCAGCCTGTATATCAACATCACCTGACAGACATGAAGGAGGAGCCTGTTCAGAGAGAGGTAACATTGAATGGAAATGTATTGGTCAATATTACCTTGTTAATGTAATATACAGTTGAAGTCGGAAGTTTACATACACCTTAGCCAAATACATTTAAATTTTCACAATTCCTGACATTTAATCCTTTTCAAAATTACCTGTCTTAGGTCAGTTAGGATCACCATTTTATTTTAAGAATATGAAATGTCAAAATAATAGTAGAGAGAATGATTTATTTCAGCTTTTATTTCTTTCATCACATTCCCAATGGGTCAGAAGTTAACATACACTCAATTAGTATTTGGTAGCAATGCCATTAAATAGTTTAACTTGGGTCAAACGTTTCAGGTAGACTTCCACAAGCTTCCCACAATAAGTTGGGTGAATTTTGGCCCATTCCTCAGACAGAGCTGGTGTAACTGAGTCAGGTTTGTAGGCCTCCGTGCTCGCACACACTTTTTCAGTTCTGCCCAAACATTTTCTATGGGATTGAGGTCAGGGCTGTGTGATGGCCACTCCAATAGCTTGACTTTGTTGTCCTTAAGACATTTTTGCACAACTTTGTAAGTATGCTTGGGGTCATTGTCCATTTGGAAGACCCATTTGAGACCAAGCTTTAACTTCCTGACTGATGTCTTGAGATGTTGCTTCAATATATCCACATCATTTTCCAACCTCATGATACCATCTATTTTGTGAAGTGCACCAGTCCCTCCTGCAGCAAAGCACCCCCACAACATGATGCTGACACCCCCGTGCTTCACGGTTTGGATGGTGTTCTTCGGCGTGCAAGCATTCCCCTTTTTCCTCCCAACATAACGATGGTCATTATGGCCAAACAGTTCTATTTTTGTTTCATCAGACCAGAGGACCTTTCTCCAAAAAGTACGATCTTTGTCCCCATGTGCAGTTGCAAACCGTAGTCTGGCTTTTTTATGCTGGTTTTGGAGCCGTGGCTTCTTCCTTGCTGAGCGGCCTTTCAGTTTATGTCGATATAGGACTCGTTTTACTGTGGATATATATACTTTTGTACCTGTTTCCTCCAGCATCTTCACAAGGTCCTTTGCTGTTGTTCTGGGATTGATTTGCATTTTTCGCACCAAAGTACGTTCATCTCTAGGAGACAGAACGCGTCTCCTTCCTGAGCAGTATGACGGCTGCGTGGTCGCACAGTGTTTATACTTGCATACTATTGTTTGTACAGGTGAGCGTGGTACCTTCAGGCGTTTTGAAATTGCTCCCAAGGATGAACCAGACTTGTGGAGGTCTACAATTTGTTTTCTGTTGTCTTGGCTGATTTCTTTTGATTTTCCCATGATGTCAAGCAAAGAGGCACTGAGTTTGAAGGTCGGCCTTGAAATACATCCACAGGTACACCTCCAATTGACTCAAATTATGTCAATTAGCCTATCAGAAGCTTCTAAAGCCATGACATAATTTTCTGGAATTTTCCAAGCTGTTTAAAGGCACAGTCAACTTAGTGTATGTAAACTTCTGACCCATTGGAATTGTGATATATTGAATTATAATTGAAATAATCTGTCTGTAAACAATTGTTTGAAGAATTACTTGTGTCATGCACAAAATAGATGTCTTAACTGACTTGCCAAAACTATAGTTTGTTAACAAGTATTTGTGGAGTGGTTGAAAAACGAGTTTTAATGATTCCAACCTAAGCGTATGTAAACTTCAGACTTCAACTGTAGATATTCCAAACAAAATCAGGCATTTCCAGCTACAATAGTCATTTACAACATTAACAATGTCTACACTGTATTTCTGATAAATTTGTGGTTATTTTAGTGGTAATTTGTTTTGCTTTTCTTTCAAAAATGAGGACATTTCTAAGTGACCCCAAACTTTTGAACGGTTGTGTATATATATATATATATATATAAATAAAACATTTGCAGGGGGCATTAATAAATGTCACATGTCAGTTTGCAAACAATATAAAAATATATATATTTATAATTGAGTTAATAAATCCGCATACAAACATCTCTTTTTTGTTTTCTTGAGTAAGATCGCTCCAAAATGCAAGTGTTTCAGCCTAGCTCAGTGCTTTCTGTGGTGGTGGGGCATGTCAGCAGAAAATTGTAACATTGTGCCGTGATTGGCTCAGTGTTCTGTCACTCATGGGGACCTTACGCAATCGCCAAGCTTCAGTCCTTAGTAAGGGTAGACATTCAACATTTCTGCCCTTTGTGTCCTGCCATAGAGATATAGTACAAGTGCCCTTCCAAGAAGGCTCAAGGTCATTGGCCACAGAAATGGCGTCAAGTCACGTTATATGTACAGTAGTTTTGACTGGACTGATCATGTCACATCTTACTTTCACAATCTTAGCTAGCAGTCATCATCATGAATCAAGTCTACTTGCAAATCCTTTTAATCCTTGTCATATGAAGAGAAATAATGAAGAGAAAATATAGATAAAACGTATCGGTTTTCATCGGCCATTGGACATAAACATTACACAACGATTTGGAGATCACAAATTCAACAATGAATGGTTTGTTAGAAATCGGTGACAGTGGCTAACTGCAAACATTGCAACCAGGAAGTAGGGAATAAACAGCTCAAACTAGGAAGATATGTTTTGAACGGTCATTCAACTCGGAATTGTAAATCCGGCATCTTTCTCTTTGATGACAAAATCTGTCCTGTTCAAACACATCACAACAACGTGAGTCTAAAAATGTCTTTTGCTGCTTCATAAATTATGTAGGATGCCAGAGAGATAGGTATACTGTAGAAAGTAATATTAAGTGTATGTTGTGTAGTAAGCTGTTAGTAGCCCATGTGCTTCACACTAATAATTTATAGACCAAATTGTTATATACACTGTCCAATATTCATTACAATATGGTATTATCATAATCAAGTGAAAATACACTTTGAAACATCAAGTGTGGATATACTGTACTCAAAGTGTATTTTCACTTGATTAGGATAATACCATATTGTAATGAATATTGGACAGTGTATATTCTGCTAGTAAACATTCAGTTAATGGAGAGTTTATTCTTACCTACAAGTCCACACAAAAACAGGACTGAATAGAGCAGCATCATAGCCACTGGGTGTTAGACAAAGACTTCTCTGTAAAATGATCTTCTCTTGGAACATTCACTCTCTGGATGAATCAGTTCCTCTCATTACATGTTATGTGTAACACTAAGCTGCTCCTCTTGAAACAATAGAATGGGTGCATGTTGACTCCACTTGAAGGCACTACTGTCAAATGCAACTTGGAACTACAGAGAAGAAATACTCTCTCAGGCGATGTTAGGTTTTTGTACAGTGTTTCTGGGTTTCCTGTCACTGTGGGCCTCAGAGCACAGTAATACAGAGCAGAGTCTGTCACTTCAGCAGAGGAGATCTCCAGATCCACACGGGTCTTCTCTTTGTTCAGTTTACCAGAGAAGCGAGAGTCAAGAGAAGCAGGTCGCTGTTCAATCCCAGTGTAGTGAGGGATGAGCAGAAGGTATTGGGGAGCTGATCCTGGAGACTGTTTATACCATAGCAGACTGTCTGCTGAGGAGTAGTTGCATGAAAGAAGAACATTACTACCCACTTCTGCATACACTTCTTGTTGGTTTGGCTCTATTGTCTGCTCATAGGTGTCACCTGCAAATGTGAAGAGATGAACATTGAGTCATTTTTTATTGAAATAAACATGTATTGTTGTAATTTTCTAAGCAGAAAACATGACACTACTTTGAAAGCCATAACTTACCTATTACTGAGAACATAATAAATGACCAGATGAACAACATGACTGGGGTTGGAAGTCAAACTGGCTAATAGCACAACATAACCTGACTTCATCTGCAAGGTTTTCGGTTCATCATTTCTGCTTAGTTTACCTACAAGCTCCACCCCTAAGCACAGTTGCTTTTGTGAATCTCAATCTCTCCTCTCATTTGTCCTCTCTTTTGTGATACTGCATCTCTCTTTGCATGTTGTATAAATCACATATGAAAGGTTTGTATACAGTGTTTCTGGGTTTCCTGTCACCCTGGGGTGCAGGGCGCAGTTGTACAGAGCAGAGTCTCACTTCAACAGAGCAGATCTCCAGATCCACACTGGTTCTCTCTTTATTCAGATTAACAGACAGTCGAGGGTCTTCAGGTTTAGCTCTTATTACAGAGGGCTTTGAGGTGACTGTAGTGTAGAGGAGGAATTGGGGTGATGATCTGGGATATTGACGATACGGCTCTGAAGTTGGTTTTCTCTCATTTTCATAACTGCCAACTGTAGTAAAGTTAAGTTTAGATAAACATTTTCAGTTCATGGGACATTATTACATACTCTGTGCCATATTCAATACAAGTGAAAAGATAATCAGTCATTTACATTTCTTCAGTGAAGTGCTATTTTCAAGTTACCTTGAATAAACTAAACGTATGTAATGTACGACTAATACTCACCAACAAGTGCAGAGAGGAGAAACACTTAGAAGAGAAACATGGTGATGGGTGTAACAGTGTGTTATCAGGAAGAAAACTGAAGACTTCCCACTGTTCCAGTCAGTTAGAGGAGAATCATCTCTCCATCTCTCATCTTAGTTCCTCCTATTCAGTATATTGACCTTTGTTCAGTGTAACAGACAGTTGAAAAACTTGTGGATCATCTCTCACTTCATAAGGATTATTGGTAGCTGTGACCAGGTAAAGGAATTGGAGACCTGATCCAGGGTACTGTTTGTACCACAGCAGACTATCTGCTATTACTGTGTAGTTACAGGAGATCTTAACTCTGCTACCCTCTAAATAATACTCCTCAGGACTGGTTGGAGTAATATCATCCTGTAAAGTATCACCTGTGAAGGAGAAGAAAATAAGCATGAGACTAAACATGAAAACCTCTTATTTTATATTTTAAAAAGACGAATATTAACCAATGGAACAATGCCAGACAATGTGGAAATGACTTTACATAAAACCTTAATTACCCACAATTTCTGAAAAGAGTTATATTGAAGTGAGCAACATCATGATATATGATATGCAGTGTACTGTGATATATGATATGCAGTGATATTTGATATGCAGTGTACTGTGATATATGATATGCAGTGATATTTGATATGCAGTGTACTGTGATATATGATATGCAGTGTACTGTGATCTGCAGGACGTGATATGTAATGTATGGCTGCTACCTGTCTGCCCTGCAACTACCTCCACTGTCAGGAGGAAGAGCCACCTGCTTTAAGGTGTTTTTATCCTGAGTTGGAACTGACTGATAATTAAAGATCTGAAACAGTTCACAACAAGGATTGTTCCTCTGCTTCTGTAAAGTTGTTGTACAGTGAATCTGGGCTTCCTGTCTCTGTGGGCCTCAGTGCACAGTAGTACAGAGCAGAGTATGTCACTTCAGCAGAGGAGACCTCCAGATCATCACGTTCAGCCACTTTTCAACGTTAACTGACAGTCGAGGATACGGTGGATCAGCAGTAACTATTGTCTCAGCAGATGCTGAATACACTGAGATGAGGAGGAGGAATTGGGGAGCAGATGTGTGATATCGGTGATACCATAAGACACTGCCTCCACCAGATATTGTGTAGTTACAGGAAAGCTTGACACTGCCACCATGTATCACATCCTACTAAAGACTGTTGGAGAAAATTCCATCCCCTATAGAAAACTGACATGAGATAAAGTTATCTTTGTCTCGTCAAAGCTTGTGTGTTGTTTTTCCAAGCTTTTAATTACACATTATTATTACTGTTAAATGTGTTTTACTTACCCACAAATGTTAAAAAGAACAAGGTGAAGCATCACAGCATGGTTATTGTTAGGGAGACAAGCTTACAATGCACTGAGGAAAGACCTTCTTTTTCGTTCTCATACTAGCTCCTCCTCTAACCACAACTCAACTCATCTTCTGAAGTGAATGAATAACAGGAAGAAAAATGCATTTTCAACTGATTTGGTGTCCATATTGATAATATTCTCTAATTTATACTTTATACAAGTTTCCCCTATTATGCTAAATGTGTTTTTACTTACTCTAACAACAGTTGTTACCACAATAATCTAATCTACAGACCTTCTGTTGCCTGATAATTATCTGTGGTCAAGAAATTACCAACAAGCTCGTCTAAAACATGTCATTTATCAGTGTTCTAGTTTTTGTACATCCTCTCAGAGACTCTGTATCACTGGGCGTCCTTCAGGGCACAGTAGTAGAAGCTGTGTCTGCCAGAGTTACTTGTTTTATCATGAGTGTAGTTCACATTTGGGATAATTTAGATTCACATCAATGATTGGAGATATGGTCAACCCTATATACTCTGGCACCTTTATACAGTAGGTCCTGAGGTGTCTGGTTAAGGTATTGTTGGTACCAGTAAAGGTAGATGTTATAGCTGCTTGTTTCTTCAGTACAGCTCAGAGACACTGATTTAACTTTTTTTTTTAAATATGACCTTTGTATAACTAGGCAAGATGATCCCTCGGTAGGGGTGTACTCCTTCTTGTCGGGAGTCACACTTTCTCCAGATACCATTCCTGCAGAAGAAAAATATGTAATAAAGCTGATTGAAAACACATGCTTATTTTTCACATTTAAATGACTTTTCTTTGTGGTGGCAGGTAGCCTAGTGGTTGGAGCGTTGGGCCTGTAACCGAAAGGTTGCTGGATCGAACACCCGAGCTGACAAGGTAAAAATCTGTTGTTCTGCCCTTGTAAATAATAATTTGTTCCTAACTGACGTGCCTAGTTAAATAAATAAAAATATTTTTTAACCTTCATCAAAAGATGCTTTACTACCAATACCATAATTAAATAATCTGATTATAAGGATGCAAGAATTTCAAGTGTTTAGGATTTGTTTACATATATTCATAATCAAAATGATCAATACACTGATTGATTTCTCCATCTTCAGACTGATGTTTGCATGCATTCACTCTCCTCTGAAATGTCCTTATGTATGTCACTGTGTGAGGTGTACAGCCCTGCTAACATCACACCCACACAAGATGTAAGGCTTGCATTTTTCTGCACTTATCAGGAATGAAGGTCAGACCCAGATGCAGACCACGTCGAATAAACAGTTTAATAATCCAACAGGGGCAGGCAATAGACAGGTCAAGGCAGGCAGGGGTCAGTAAACCAGAGGTGGGGAAACAGTACCTGGCGACATTCAGGCTCAGGGTAAGGTAGAGGTCAGTAATCCAGAGGGGGGCAAAGGTACAGGTCAGCAGGCAGGCTTAGGGTCAGTGGCAGGCAGAGTGGTCAGGCAGGCAGGCTCGGAGTTAGGACAGGCAAGGGTCAAAACCCAAGAGGGCGAGAAAAGAGAGACTGGAAAAAGCAGGAGCTGAGACACAAAACGATGGTTGACTTGAATAAACAAGACGAACTGGCAACAGACAAACAGAGATCACTGGTATAAATACACAGGGGATAATGGGGAAGATGGGTGACACCTGGAGGGGGGTGGAGACAATCACAAAGACAGGTGAAACAGATCAGGGTGTGACAACACTAATGCCTAGGATAAACTCGTTTTTGTAGGGGGGCTGTATATCCTGTTGTCACAGTGTGCCTCAGAACACATTAGTACACAGCAGAGTCCGACAGCTGCCCCCTCCGGGGACTGATTTTTATGCTGATTTATATGTAGTTAAATTGAGATCTCAGCTGGAATTCATTGGCATTATGTGATCCAAAAGTTTCCCGCCTCAGCATATACTTTGGGAAGTCATTAGCTCCCTGCTTGTACCAGAACAGGTATGGATTTTGTCACAGTATGGATTTTGTC